>NW_028227269.1:55662500-56917500 GCF_978045245.1 Mus caroli
GCTGAAAGCGTCAGGAAAGGTGGCTGCGTGGTCTATTCTCCACGTGAAGTGTCCTGGCGGCCTCTGAGTAATGCTCTGATTGGGTTTGAAGCTTTTGTGAGTAACAGATTCTAGTGCGAGTTACTACAGTCCTTTCTGAATAATGTAGGTCATGAAGAGTTCATTTGTAGGTGTGGCGGCTGTGCTGCTTTGGAAGACTGTCTTTAATAGATCCATTTCATTAATTGTCATGAATTCTTTTTATGAACAAAACCAGTACTTCAGGTTTAACCAGCTAAAAACTGTTCTCATAGTTGTTATCTTTATTGTCAGAAAGAATATTGTGAAAATAGGGAATTACTGCCCGTACTTTAACTCTCGACTAAACACAGAAACGGCACCATCCATGAACAATAACTTAGGGGCATATTATCAAGTTGACATTGAGTGTTTCAGTTCCATTAACTTTAAAACCCCATGCTTTGGTTTCAGTGTCTTCCAGGTAGGAGTGATGCCAGAGCCGTCTGCTAGGTGCTCTGAGTTAATGTGATTAATGTCAAGGAGCAGGATGTTCATTCTTCCTTCCATAAGCCTCAGTCCTTAGGTATTTTAGGCTCAATGGCCTCCTAAGGGCTTGCCTCTCAGAAACAGGCAGTGGTATTAAGAGTCAGCAGCAGCAATGGGTTGGAAAATAAACGTTAGAATGTACCAATGAGAGGACATTTTCATCTGATGCTCTTTATTATGAAATCATGCACACAACATTAAAACTGTGTATTCAACTTCAAGAAGTTTCCAAAGCATGTTGATTGACATATTATTGCCTATGTGTATGAAAATAATAAGTACTATGTCTTGTTAGGCAATTTGTAGCACAATTGTCTTAATTTAAATGATGTAAGTGAAAAAAAAAGTGGTTGTTTGTCTCCTCTAGATTCCACAATTAATGATTTTTTTATAGAAATGATTATGTCTTTGGGGGATTATTGTATACTTCATATATCAGCTATAAGGATCCAAAGAAGGTACTATTTTACAGTATTTACCATTTTTTACTACTTACAGATTTAGAATCATACTTAGAAAGTAGAACAGGGTTAGACAAAGCAGCATGGTTTGTTAGTGGTGCAGAATGAATCAAAGCAGTGTTCTTTACATGTTCAAGATTATATTAAATTACTGAAATTATCTTGGCTATGTAATGGTACCTAACTTTTCACAGTATTTAATAATATCTCCATTTTCTTTCTCTGGACTCCAAATTCAAATCTGGAATCTTTTTCTGGCCGGAACCCTAGATATTTTAAGTTCGTGATACATGCAGTCTTCTTTCAGAGGGACACTACTCTTGATCTCCTAAGGTTTGCACACTGCCACTCACCAGAATCTGCAATTCGAGTCTAGTCATCCCCAACCTAGAGTAAACAGTTTGGGATATTCTCACCATATGTCATCCAGCTGCCCCAAGATCAATGTCAACTTGCCCATGAAAACAGATCCTTATGACTGTGGCCTGGCTCTACTCAGGACCCACGTGCTTCTGCCTGAACTGTGGCCATGCCCACAGATCCCTTCCTTCAGCCAGATTACAGTTTGGTCTTCTCTAAGGCCAACGTTCATTTAAGCTTTGGAGTGAGTCTTAGGCCCTCACTATGAGTGCTGTCCACATAGCAGGGTCATGATAGTGTTCATTGGCATTCACCTAGTACTGTACTTTTGGCACACTTGTTTCATACTCTAATTTAATTTTCTTCCCATAACTGTGTGAATAAATAGTATCAGCATTTGGGAGGCAGAGGCAGGCAGATCTCTGAATTTGAGGGCAGCCTCATCTAAAAAGTGAGTTCCAGGACAGCCAGAGCTACATAAAGAAACCGTGTTTGAAAAACAACCACAAGTTAAAAATAGAAAAACAAGAAAAGAAAAGAAAAGAAAAGAAAAGAAAAGAAAAGAAAAGAAAAGAAAAGAAAAGAAAAGAAAAAAAGAAAAGAAAGGCAAGCCAAGCCGGGCATGGTGGCGCACGCCTTTAGTCCCAGCACTTGGGAGGCAGAGGCAGGCGGATTTCTGAGTTCAAGGCCAGCCTGGTCTACAAAGTGAGTTCCAGGACAGCCAGGGCTATACAGAGAAACCCTGTCTCGAAAAAAAAACAAAAAAACAAAAAAACCAAAAAAACAAAAGAAAAGATCTAGTAGTTAGTTTAAAAAAAAAAAAAAGGAGAAGAAGAAAAAGAAAAAGAAAAACAACCACAACAACATTAATAATAATAGAGAGATAGTAAATTAATAATCACATAAATATTTAATGGAAGAATCCAGGTTTTGACTACAAAACTTCATGTTCTTCTTCAGTATTTACTGGTCCTTTATTGTTAATACCAGGGGTATCTTCTAAGTTTCCTCAGAGGGAAATTCTTTTCTTTAGCATATGCTAACATACTATCCTTCCTACAGTATGGTACACTGAAACCTTATTATTCATGCAATTTTAGAAAGTTGGTAAAACTTGATGAAAAATCCCATGATCTCTTTGAAATCCTGTTTCATTATGTCAGCAATTTAATAGCTCAAAATGTGTGTTATTTTATACTTATGTATTTTTCAGTAGAATAAATCCATCAGTTATAATATGCTTACTCAATATATTTCAATAAACTACAGAAACTAAGAGAGCTGATGAGATTGTTAAGAATCTCAATATCTTTTATATCTTTTTATGCTTTAAGTGCATGGTTCATTTTTATTTATTTTATTTTTTTTACATTACAGATTTTATTCCTCCCTCCCCCTATGACTGTTCCACATCCCATACCTCCTCCCCACCCCCTGCCTCCATGAGGTTCTCTCCACCCCCTCGCTCCCCAACCTCCATCCCCCACCCCACCTGACCTCTAAACTCCCTGGGGCCCCCAGTCTGTTGAGGATTAGGTGCATCATCCCTGAGTGAACCCAGACCCTGCAGTCCTCTGCTGTATATGTGTTGAGGGGCCTCATATCATCTTTTTTTTTTTTTTTACAATCCCTCTAATTCAGCAAGGTAACTTTATTTTCTTTCTTTTTTCTTTCATTTATTTTTTTATTAGATATTTTCTTTATATACATTTCAAATGCTATCCCGAAAGTTCCCTATACCCTCCCTCCACCCTGCTCCCCTACCCACCCACTCCTGCTTCTTGGCCCTGGTGCTCCCCTGTACTGGGGCATATAAAGTTTGCAATACCAAGGGGCCTCTCTTACCAATGATGGCTGACTAGGCCATCTTCTGCTACATATGCAGCTAGAGATATGAGCTCTGTGGGTACTGGTTAGTTCATATTGTTGTCCCACCTATAGGGTTGCTATATCTTAATGTTGATAATTTGTGAACTCCTACCAGTTACAAGAACAAACAATAAAATAAGTAACATATATACCAGTTTTTAGCTCTTCAACCAAACTCAATTCCTATTATATTATTCCCATATTCAACCTATCAAATACCATAATTTCTTCAATTAACAAGCAAGATTATATATGTATTTCACAACCTAAATAAGTGCTACTAGATGGTATCTACCTATAGTTTATTCTCAAGGACCATTTTCATACTGGATTGTGGCTTGACTCAGAACAAAATGATTATAGGGCCTCTGCAAAAGCAAAGCAAGCAAATTATACCTGGATTTCTCACATAAAGGAAATTAAGTTGTGCTTATTGAAATAACCTAACCCTTTTTGCTACAATAAAATATTATAAGGTCAATCAATCTTCCCCAGATTACACTCAATTCCCTGTTGTATTTAAGTTAAATGTCTCTTAGATTGGTTCGTCACTTTGAAGAGGTGGGTAATAGTTGTATTTTTTCACTCTTGAGTACAAATTCCTTTTAGCAAATGGTTACCAAAACAGGTAGAGATATTAAAAGACAACAAAAAATCCCATGTTTGGTTTCATGCCTTTTGTTAATACCAGAAAACTTCAGCTTATCCTAACAGTTTCTCTCAAAGGAATATAAAATTGTTTGAAAACCATCGATATGTGAAATTTTTAGGAGAAATTTTGTCACTAATTTTGGAACTTCTTGAGGATTACAATGATTTTTTTTTACTTTTGTTTAACATTTGAATATATTTATAAATTAATCAATGCATTTTGTTGATATTCAAGGATTTGTGTTGGCACCTTGAGTACAGAGTAGACTGCTGGTGAGAGGGAGTGGCCTCTGGGTCCACCCTGCATCAGCCATGTGGGTCTTTGCTAAAGCTGGGGAAACTTTATTCTTACATTCTGTCCCTAACCCTAACACCTAGCACAGTATCTAGCAGGAAGAAGACAGAAATGCATGCTCCAGATATTCCCTGAGTGGGTGGGGATTCCGTGTCCTCAACCAGACCTTTTGTGTTCTCCACTGACTTCCCAGCAACTACAATGTGGGATTTTTCTTGGGGTCAGAGAAGGGAGGCTACTACTGTGTCTCAGACATCTTTCCCTTGCCTACGTTCTAAGAATCTAAAGCAGTGATGCTCAATCTTCCTAATGCTGCAACTCTTTAACGCAGTCCCTCATATTATGGTGACCTCAACCATAAATTATGGTGTTGCTACTTCATAACTGTAATTTTGCTACCGTTATGAATCTTAATGTAAATGTCTGGTATGCAGATATCTTTTATGTGACTGGAAGGTGGTCACATCCGTAGGTGGAGAACCACTGATCTAAAGTCTCTTAGAACCAGACAACTATGGAAGGCCATGAAAGATAAATGCTGCCAGCATAGATTTCTCACACCTCCATGACAGTATGCACAGCTTGCTCTTGTTTGACTGCCCTACTTCTTCTTGATGAATTCTTTTCACCCTTAGCCAAGACATTTATGTCATCCTTCAACTCCTCTGTGATCCCTGTTCAGTCTGGGTTAGGTACTCCTGCTGATTTTTTTGTGATTCCTGCAGCCAATTTCTGAGAGAAAACATACTAAAGACGGTTTAGAACCAAATCACATAGAGCATCATGCCATACTGTCCAGTTTCAGAACTCAACTTGCTGGAAAAATATCCCGGATACAGTTTGTCTTTCTCTTTGTACACATGTGCAATTGTGACTCACAGCCTGAAAAAAAAAAAAAAACATTTTTAATTTCCTGTTAAGGTGTTCATCTAGTTCAGTGGCCGGATACTCAGTTCATATTTTTCCATTTACATGGTTAATTGGTTGCTTGTGCAACCTGACCATATTCTGAACTTATTCCAGCTGGCTTTCGTAGCTATTTTAGATTGAAGCCTAAACGTGTACCTGCTGGCTGGCCTGTCTTTAGTTCTTTAGGACCATCGTCACTGTACAACATTGGAGAAGTAAAAAAAAGAAAAAAGCCACACACATACATGCACACAACACACATTTATATTTTATAACATTTAGAGATTTGTCTTTAAAAAACACAAACTAAGAAATACGATTTGTAAAGTATTTATAACATATACCTTCTTTCTGAATTTTGGTGCATAATTCTTTGTTTTATTACCTCTAAATAATCCTTTCATGGAGTCATAGGAAAAATTCACAGCATTTGGACTTTCAATAACACCTTTAAAATTAGCTTTATGCATCCCTGATAGAAACACCTTCCATATCAAGCAAAGGCATTCATATCGATGCCTTCCTTTAAGCCACCATAAAGTAAAATAAACAGCTCAGTCATGATTGCTAAGTTTGCTGTTGTTACCTCAAATCCAGAACATTTCTAATGGTTTTTCATTCTGAAATGTAACCTGTTTATTCTAACACATTTTTGTTTTCAGTTGTAGCCCTTCCTCCCCCTTCTGTGTTTCTCTCTTTCCTTCCTTTCTTCCTTCTTTCCTTTTTTCCTTCCTTCTTTCTTTTTAAAATATGGATGTTTTGCCTGCTTATGGATCTGTGCACCCTGAGCATTCCTGGTGCAGGTGTAGGCCAGAAAAGAGTGTCAGATCCCCGGGAGCTAGTATTATGGATGATTCTGAACCAACAAGTGAGTGCTGGGACTCGAACTGAAGTCCTCTGCAAGAAGAAGGGCCAAACCAACTCTCCAGCCCCACATTAACCCCTTTGATGTAGGATATATCCTGCAAGGTCATCAACTCAATATTCGGCTCTGAGGTACCAGTTCTTATTTAATACTTAGGAAGATAATGGTTTTTTTTTAAATGTATTTTTATTTTTACAACCCAGATTTTATTCCCACCCAGTCTGCCCTCTCACTGTTCCACATCCCATACCTCCTCCCCCAATCCCCTTTCTTCACGAGGATGTCCCCACCCCACCCCCACCCTCCACCCCACCAGACCTTGCCACTCCCAGGGGCCTCCAGTCTCTTGAGGGTTAGATACATCTTCTCAGATTGAGTCCAGATCTGGCAGGCCTCTGTTGTATATGTGTTGGGGTCCTCATATCAGCTGGTTTTTGCTGCCTGGTTGGTGACCCAGTGTCTGAGAGATCTCTGGGGTCCAGGCTAGTTGAGACTGCTGGTCCTCCTACAGGGTCACCCTCCTCCTCAGCTAGGAAGATAACTTTTGGCTTTCTATAGTTATGCTATTAAAATTCAGATCAGCATTTTTGGTAATTGTATTAAATGTCCTTTAAAATTTGTTAGTCTGACAAGAGTATATTTTTAAAGAAATCAGCCATATTTCTAAAAAAAAAAAAAACAAAATTTGCTCAATTGTAAAGTAGTTTAATAATATTTAAACTGATAAAATTTATTTTTATTTAACAAATGAAATTTCCAATTTTTTCTGCCTTACCAACTAGAGTCATTAAAATAAGGGGGCACAAAATTTGGAAAGTTATTTAAACTATAAAATGTTTGGTGTCTCCCAACTCCAGAGCATGTTTCAGTCCTTATGAGAACAGCTGTACAGCCGGTTTTCCACAAGCCTAGTGTGGTATTGAAAGGGCCTGGGCTGTTTTATACTTTGGGACTGGCATTCACCAAGATGAAAAGTTGGATTTTTTTTTTGTTCCTCTTATGTTTGTATGATATTGCTGTATATAATTACAATGAACACCCTTTTATATTAATTTTCATGTGGCCTTTTTCTGAACAGGATACTAAAAATAAAATAATCTGAATGCTTTTACACCTACACACTATATTGCTAAGCAAATTATTTATGGAGGGGAAGGAAAGATAAAGTTGCTTTTAAGAGTCCTTTAACATATCAGTTTGATAACTAGCAAAACACCTTTACAGCCATTAAATATTTACCAAGACTTGGCTTTAGGCAAAGGGGCAGTTTAGTGCACCAAATTTGACTCTCTGCAATGCCATTGATTAGCTATCAGAAGGACAGAGTTAATAAGTAACTTTAAGTATTACAGAGTGCTCTGCATTCTTGTCAAACCTTTTCTCTGAAGATGGCCTAAAAAAAAAAAAAAGTCAGTTCCAACCGGCATTCACCTCACCAATGATTGCACAAGCACAGCTCTGAAAGAAATAAAGGCCAGGCAGATGAGTTGAGTGGCGCTTAAGCAATCCTTCCCAGTGACTGTTGTCATTGCCGCTGGACTTTAGAACTGAGCATGTTTACATTTAATTAGAAAGGACACACAGTTTATAGCACAGTAGCTATCAATATCGGATCAGAATTGATTTCCGCTTTTTCTCCAGTGATTGCTTCCTTCAGGCTAATTAAAAAAGGCATATAACCAAATGACTCACATAAATTTTAAAGCAAAGTAAACAGTATTCCCTGGAGAGCCAAACAAAAGTAAATGGCAGTCATCCTTAATATTAGCTAAATTTTTAAAAAGAATTCTGATGCTTACGAATGTGTCGTAAGTCGTGTTTTAGTGTTATCAGAGTGGTGATGTGCTGGTGTCTCCCTTTGAAGAAACCTCAGTGAGTTGCTTTGCTTGATACTTCAGCTCCAGAAGAAACAATAGCCTTAGTTTTATCTCTATAATCCCTAAAACATGGAGCTAAGTCGGTCTGAGGGAAGCTTGGGCTCTGTCAGGTTCTTAGTTTCCACACACAAACACAAAGACAACCAAACCCTGAAAATACAATAAAAAAGAAGTTAATTTCCTTTTTAGTAAGGGGCATAGAACATGTATGTTATTTGCTAAAATTCAAGACCATTCAGGTGGCTAACAGGTTTTTGTAATCACGACAGGTAATTTTATAATATATATAATAAATATTAACATATAATATGTGTATTATACAATAGATAATATATAAAAGATTGTTTCTTTTCATTCTCTGATCTGTCTGAAAGAGACTGGTGTTCAATTTCACTAGCTAGTATTTTAATGATTGTATAAACTTCTGTGAAAATATTATAAAAATCAGAGAAAAATTGGGGGTCGGGGGGAGCGTGTGGGGGACTTTTGGGATAGCACTGGAAATGTAAATGAAATAAATACCTAATTTTAAAAAAAAATCAGAGAAATAAAGGAAAATGGGAGAAAAGTAGCTGCCTCCCCCACCAGGAGCATCAAGCCTAAGTCACCCCTTATCCCTCATATGTGATGTCTGCCATGCACACCACATCTCCTTGAAAATACAGAATGATTCAGATTAAGCACAGCCCTTAAGAAATGTGAGTTAAATAATTGTCAGGCATTTAGTAAGCACTCTGCCAAGTACTACAGATAAATCATGAGTCAAACTTCTGTAAGATTAAGGATGTGGGTGGACCCCGATGATGGAGTGCACACGGCATTAAGAGGGCTCCAGGTTTAGTCCCTAGCACCCCAAAAGTAAAGTAAAACTAAACCTAAGAGATTATATTATTGTCTGTTTTAGTGACTATTACACATTATACTTGTGTTTGTATAGTTGTTCAATAAGTATCCAATGAATGGCTCCTACAAAAATTATTTCACATCAAGCAAAGTTTACTGAGCCACAGGCAGGCCTCCAGAGCCCTTGTTCTCAGCTCTGCAGGGAAACTTCTGAAATCAAGCGAAGATGCCACATCTTCCAGTGGGCGTGCACGCGGAGTCGTTCCAGGTAGACTGACTCCTAAAGGGGCTCAATGCTTACTTTTCTTCCTTTTGTTTCCTTTTTAAATCTTAGGCTCTTGATTACTCTTAGTGCTCACAAAGAAACCAAGCCATAACCCACATTGTTAATAAACGTTTAGTGCATTTCCTCCTAAAGAAGGGCTTAGACACTTGACGAAGAGTTCTTAAGAGCTATTAAGACACAAAAATTAAGAACTGTGTGATTTGGGGTAAGGAATCCTTATTCTACAGATATTGACTGAAAAACACTTTCTAAGTAGTAAGTTGATATCAAATGGTTAAAGGGGGCGTTGTTTTGGAGAATTTTTTTCCTGATGCATGCTATGTATTCAATGTGAAATGCACAAGAGAGAGTCACCTATGGACCCACAATGCGGATACCAGGGTTCAAATTCCAGATCTTTGGTGGAAAAGTAAGCACTTTAAACCATGGAGCCATCGCACCAGCCCTTTATTTCCTTAAGAAAGCTTAAGGAAACACAGGGTGAAATTGGGAAAATGTGTAGGCAGGATGGAGGTCAGGCTGCTAAGGAAATTGAAAGATATTCATCCTGTTTTGTTTTGTAAGTAGCTGCATGGTGAGAGATGAGCTGAGGAGGGCTCTTCCTGTCTGTGCTTTAGGCAACTCACCCAAGGTAGGGAACAAGAAGCCTATTGCGGTAATCCACTCACAAAAATAATACAGATTTTCAGTGTGTAGATAGCAGCAATAAGAATGGAAAGAAACTGAAAGATGAATGGGGGGATTTAAGTGTAAATCAGCATAATTGATTAGGTTGTAACTTGAGAGATACTTGTTAAAGATTACACATCTATTTAGAGTTTGAAGGACAACGAACATGGCAGTGCCATAGAAAATGGCAGGAAGCAAAAGCTCACTTAAGAGTGGTTTGAAATGAGATCGTGAGGCAGGTCGATGTTTACAGAGTAGTCAGTTGGCAGCATCTTCCAGGTGGTGTACAGACCTGGTGCTCAGTGCAGCCAGCTGTGCCTGAGAGGAATTTGCTGCGTTATCGATGATTAACTGAAGGGCTGAGAGTGGACTGATAGGAGCAATCGCGATGGCTGCAGGAGAAGGCACCAGCAGTCAGGGGGCAAGGAGAAGAAATGCTCTTGAGGAGACTTGAGAAGCTTTGGGAAAGTAAACAGAAACCAAAATGAATTGAATTGCAAAGCAGGGAAAGAATGCATTTCCAGAAAGAATTGGCTTCAAAGAGGCAGAGAGATAAGGCTTGAAACGTGTCCTGATGTTCAGCAAATTCAATAGCACACTGGGCACAGAGCAGATTGCAGCACCTTGAAATGAAATTCCATGAAAAGGCAGCGACCGTAGAGCTTGACTCTAAATAAGACTTTCCTAACTAGGTCCTAAAGAAATCCTCTTTCATGCAAAACTGGAATATCTGGAGACGTTAGCAGATCTGAATTCTGATATATAAACAATAAAATTCTTCATAGATATTCTGGTTCAAGTAACGAAAACTGAGTCCCTGAACTTTACTCTGGTTTGTAGATTTGGACTCTAGTGTATTGCCATGTCATCCAGCTGAGCTCCCAGAGCTGAACAAGTTAAACAGAAGAACAAGTTAAAGCTTACCTGTGAGCGAGAAGCATGGAGTCTAAAGAGTACTAGGATCAGTGTTAGCTCTGTAGAAGACTCCATAACTACAGCAGATCTCAAAGCAAGTCCCTTCTCTTCTGTTTAAAATCTTTCCGTGAGCATTTCACTTTTCTAAATGACGACCAGGTTCCTTACGTGGCTCATCTCTGGGCACACATCAGTGATCTCTTCTCTCTAGCCTACCCAGGCGACCTCCTCAGCATCCGTTCTTACTTTTACGTATATATGTCCCTACTCTTCTGCATCCCACGAGTTCTGGGAAATCATGGTTTTTCATCTTTTACTTTCTTTGTCCCATATGAATTTAGAGTTTTGTTGTCTAACTTCTAAATATTTTTCTAGCCATCTTTGTGTATTAATTGTAGTTTAACTCCATAATGGCTCAATAGTATTATCTCGTGACTTCTGTCCCTTTAATTTTGCTATGGTGTGTTTCACTTAAGCTTAAGAGGAATATGTAATCTGCTGTTGCCGAGAGTGTTTTATAAATGCTTACTCTGTTGGTAAATGGTGGCTTGGATGGTTATTAATCTCCAGAAAGAGTAAAGAACTCAACTGCTCATGAAGTTGTAGACAAAAGCCAATCTCAGCGCTTGCTGACCAGTAGGATTGTAATTTTTAGCCACTATAGCATTTATAGCAAAATGAACGTAACAAAAAAAGAGGAACTAGCTGTCTGTCATTGGGCAGATAGATAAAAATACATAGTGTATTTATGCAGTAGAATAGTGCTCTACCTTGTGAAAGGTGTCTCTTATTATTGATGACAACGTGGATGTGTGTGGAGAATATTGTGGTAGGTGTAATAAGCTAGACACAGACAGATAATACAGTGTTTATATGTGGAACCTTAAAACCTGAATTCAGAAGCAGAAGATAAAATGATGGTTACAATGGGAGTAATGTTTCAGATGGATAATCTGAATTAATGAATTCTGGATATAGTTTAAATGATTTAACTATGACTAAAAACACTGCATTAAATACTTGAAATTTCCAGAGATGGGAGATCTCATTATTCTCAAAGTAATTGAATGGAAAAAAAAAAAAAAGAAAGAAAGACAGATATTCTTAGAGAAATGTCTTACTTCTTTGAAGTTGCCACTTTTTTGTGTGGCTTATGTCTTTGTTCTTACCACACTCTTACCTTTTCGCATCTACAAGACTAGTAGTGAGAGTCACTGCAGCTCCTTGCAATGGGGATAGGTATCTTCTCTCTGCTTTTGTGTGTGTGTGTGCTTTTGCTATTTCCTTCTACATTGCTTTGCATTTGTTTTACTGTGTGAAGCTTCCTCAGGAGGAAGACTCAAGTGCTGAGGTAATGCATGCCATGCTTTCTAATGTGTGAGTTCAGTGCAGTAGCTTAGGCTCACAGCTTTACCCATGTCCCGCAGATGTTTCTGTGCCATTAACTTCTCTGTCTTCTGAAATTCTCTTGGAGATTCCTGTTTTGCTCAGAGGTTATTTAGAAATATACTGCGTGGTTTCCATGTGTTTGATAATTTTTCTGCTAACCTATAAAGCCTAACAGTTCAATGCTAAAGGGCACTCACTGGCTGCTCTTCCAGAAAACATCAGTTCCCGGCACATCTATAGCAGCTCACAACATCCACAACTGCAATGCCAGGGTCAAATGACCTGTTTGGCCTCCCATGGGTACTGCATATATGTGGTCTCCCCATGCATGTAGCTCACATACATGCAGGCAGAAACTCCCATACATCTAAAATAAAAATAAGGGAAATTTAAATGATAGATAAATAGACCCTAGAGTTATATTAATGTCTGGTTTAATTCCACTTTTGTTAAAGAATAAACCATTTGTGGCTTTAATTCTGTTAAGTTTCTGAAATTTGTTTTGTGACCCAGGCTATTGTCTATCATGGCATATGTTCTGGGGGCACTGGAAAATAATGTGTGTCTTGTTGCTCTGTGAATCTGTGAATATTAGATATATGCTCGTGTTCAATAATGTTGTTATTTTGTACCATTCAGTTGTTTTTGACTAGTTGAGAGTATTAGTGGTAATATTTTGTACATTATAACATTATAATTATATTACATTACATTACAACAAACATTCTCCCTGAGGATATTTTAATTTGTTTCTCTAAATTAAATCAGCTGCAACAAAGAGGAAACACTAGTGACATCATCAGATGGCTTGTTTATTTGGAAAACCTTCTGGTCTACAAGTTCAGCCATGCTGAATAGATTTTCTTCCTTCTGTGTGTTGTTCAGAATTGAAGCCTATTGGAGTACAAGCTAATTCCTCAAAAATAAGTCAAATACACTACAGTTTTCTTGAAATGGCCTTGATAAATTAACTAATGCAATTAACCAGTATAGGCAGGCACTCCCTTCCCACAAGCTAGCACATTCTTTTGTTTTTCATAGTTTGCTTTGGCTTTATTTACTCTGTAAAGCAAGCCAGGCCTGTCTCTCATTCTCTCTCTCTCTCTTTTTTTTTTTAAAGAGTGATTGAAGGATGTTATCAGTAGCTGAATAAAGGTTGAGGAAACTGGCTTATTTCTCCCAGTTCATGAAAAACCTGTAGCAGCAGGCACTTGTTTTCAACAGTGTTTACAAAATAGCTGAGTATTGCATAATATGCTATACAAAGTCAACTAGATATAAATCGTATAAAAGGTTCACAGGTAGAAAATACCTTTCTTGGCCATGACTTGTGCTAAGAATTTTTACCCTTAAAGACCACTGTATTTGATTCTCCTTTGAAGTGATGAGATTTTTCTCATTGTTTTGGAGTTGAAGAAGTTAAGTCAGAGAGGAAAACATTTTCCAAAGGTTACCCAGTAGAGGACAAGACTAAAACTTACCCTCTGTCTTCTGTACAGTGCATGTCTGCATCGGTTCTTCTGCATCCCTCTCAGAATCCTTGAAGTAATAGACTGGCTAGCTGTTGGCAGAAGCTGTCCTTCACTAGTTAGCAGCATTTCTGGCCCCCTTCCCACTGATTACTTGTTCCAAGGAGGCTATGGTTTTAACAATTAAAAATGTCTTTAGACACTGCAAAATGACTTTGGGGATAAAATTACTCCAAGGCTAGCAGTACTTGTTGCACCAAGGAAGTGACTCACAGGGTGATGTCCTAGCTGTGCACGCTCAGGATCTGGGTTAGAGTTCCTGGAGCCTCAGAAAGCCGGATGCAGTACCGAGCATACCAATGCTCCTCCAGCAGTACAAGAAGCAGAGCACAGCTGGTCTGTCTTACCCAGTGGTGAATGACACAGGGACCATCTCAAACAAAGTGCTTCCAGTGAGGACAGTCCTTTGATGTTTGTCCTCTGACCTCTACACACATACCATGGCATCAGTGCAAATGGACACACACACACAGACACACACATTATACTTGCAAACACACCACGCATGCATTCGCACAAAGGCTAAAACAAAAGAAGTGTAGTCTATATTACCTTACCTCTAAACTATAAATCCAAATTATTTATCCAATTAAACAGTTTATATAGATCACATTATTTATTAAGCAACTATTGCAAGGCAAATGGAGCATAAAAATTGAGAGTTTAGTGCTGAGAACTAAGTGAAATGTGCCCCTTGGGACGTGAATAATACACCATGGAGAAAAGAGAAGCCATCAGAGAAGTAGCATCAAAATGCGGTGTGAATGAAAACGTGCAAATGCACGAGTACTCAGCGGATCCCGAGTGTGACTTTACAGTTGAGTTTGACCAGCAGGAAGCAGACAAGGTGAGGAGAACATATACTGCATGAAAACGCATGTCATTGTGTGGGCATAGGCCTGATCGGACCCAAATGCTTTACGCGGAAGCAGTACACAGTCGGGGTCCAGGAAAATCTTAGCGCTGTGGACAGGAGACAGCCTGGAAACATCGAAACAGAGAGAAAAAGCATTGCAGAAAGGAGATCTGAGAGGACTATAGCAAGTTCTAGGCCAGCCTAAAACACAGCAAGTGTTTAAATCACGCCCACTCTCTCACACACACAGTCGGTTGCGTGCCACTTACTGGAGAAGTGCCCACCGAGAAACATTCTCCACCTTGACTCTCGGCTGTATTTAATACAGTGATCAGGAGATGAGTCAAAATCTTAGAGATTAAAATGTAAGGATGTGAAGTAGTTCTGTGATACTCTTCTCCTTGCTGTGAGGAAGCAGCTCAGAGGAGCCACTGAAGAGAATAAGGCTCATCTGAACTGTCCACTGTCAAGCTAGGTCTTCCCACCTCTGTTCAATTTTCCCAAAAAAACCTTTACAGACAAACCCAGGAATTCTAAATCCTGAGAAGTTGACAGTTGAGATTAACTATCACTGTAACTTAGTAATGTTTTAAAGCCTCTTTTTTTTTTTTAAATATCTGAGAACATTAAATCACTAGGGTTATATAATTTCAAAACAGAAACGTGATTTGAAATTCTGTTTATCGTATCTCATTACCTTCATAGCGAACAGGAAATAGTTACAGTTGTGTATGACATTGGTCACGAGCTTTGCATTTCTGTAATTTCATGACTCTTCTGGTTTCCTGTCAGTTCTTCTTCCTATAGCTTAGTTTATTCCCATGGCTCAGTAAGTTGCATTGCTTCTGCTGTGCTGACAAGTGAATCTAGAAGTACGTCATTTTAAAGGAGAGTGTATGCAATAGGATTCCCCGAGGAGAGCTAAACAGTGGAGTCCTGGTGTCCATGTAGAGTAGGGCACTATGAAACAAGAAGGCAGTGTCTCCCGGTGTTTGCTGAGAGCGTAGGCTCCACACTTTACTCTCTACTCTCCCTGTTGTGTGGGCTCATATAGGAAAATTTCCTTACAAGTATAAACATTTTAACTTTTTAAGTTCATAATGAATATGTAGTCCCCATAAGATAAAATAGACCTGACAGTTAATATTTACCTAAAATTCACCATACAGTTAGTAATGGAATATTAGTATATGGTCAGTGGGATGTAAACTACAAAGTAAGGGGAAAGCACATTCAGTAAGTGATGAAGAGTGCATGAGTAGGGTTAGGAGACACACTAGCAGAGAAAACATCAAAATTTAAATTCTAACTTCCCCTTAAGCCCTATGACCTGTCTACTGTGGGTTTTGGTTGGTTGGTTGGTTTTGGTTTTGTTGTTGTTGTTGTTTTCTCAAGACAGTTTCTCTGTGTAGCCCTGACTGTCCTGGAACTCACTCTGTAGACCAGGCTGGCCTTGAGCTCAGAAATCTGCCTGCCTCTGCCTCCCAAGTGCTGGAATTAAAGGCGTGCGCTACCACGCCCAGCTACTGTGGGCTTTTTTTATTATTTATGGAATGCATAGAGTGCTCTGCCTGCATGTACATTTGCATGCCAGAAGAGGGCATCAGAACTCATTACAGATGATTGAGAACCAGCATGTGGTTGCCGGGAGTTGAACTCAGGACCTCTGGAAGAGCAGCTGATGCTCCTAACCACTGAGCCATCTCTCAGCCCTGTCTTTTGAGTGAATTTATAATACCAATACCAGGTGTGGATTCCTTCCTGTGAAGCGATTCTCTACTGCAGTCAGAGACCCATTACTTGCCTTCATAAGATTTGTGCCATTATTGCACAAGTGTGCACATCTTGCCTGGCAAGTTGATAGTGCCATTCATAGGGCTCACAGCTAAGGTCCACTGATGCCTCCCTTCTTTCTTCCTCAGCTGACCACACAGTACCTTCCTACACTGTAAAAGCTTCTAGCAAAGACGATTCTTCTAGCTTAGTTCTAGCATCATTTTTCTATATCATACCACCACAGTACGTGGTATATTCAGCTATAGAGTTGGTATATTCTTTTTTTTATTTATTTTTTTATTAGGTATTTTCCTCGTTTACATTTTCAATGCTATTCCAAAAGTCCCCCATACCCACCCCCCAACCCCCTACCCACCCACTCCCCCTTTTTGGCCCTGGGGTTCCCCTGTACTGGGGCATATAAAGTTTGCAAGTGAGTTGGTATATTCTTATCATGTAGTCATGGTAAGCAAACAAAAAAAAAAAAAAGGCAAGACCCATATATAATTATAAGAGAGTAGCTTTTCCGTGGATTTTTCATATAGCCTTCCTTTTCATTAACCTGGCGCCTCCTGTTTCCTACGCTGCCACCTCCTCCCTATGTAAACCTCTCTATCCCCAGTATTACATCCTCTACATTCATAACACCTATGCTTAAAGTTCTCTCTCCCTTAAAATGATGGTTTGTATATGCTTGGCCCAGGGAGTGGCCCTATTGGGAGGTACGGCATTGTTGGAGTAGGCGTGTCACTGTGGGTATGGGCTTAAGACCCTCATCCTAGCTGCCTGGAAGCCAGTCTTTCACTAGCAGCCTTCAGATGAAGATGTAGAACTCTCAGCTCTGCCTGCACCATACCTGCCTAGATGCTGCCATGTTCCCGCCTTGATGATAATAAACTGAACCTCTGAACCTGTAAGCCAGCCCCAAGTAAATGTCCTTTATAAGACTTGCTCTCATCATGTTGTCTGTTCACAGCAGTAAAACCCTAAGACAGTATCTTTCTCCCAATAGCTTCTTTCATAGACTACTGGTGTCTATAGGAACTCTTTAAGTTGAACACACAAAATGAGAGATTCAAACAGAGGGTCACCTACAGTATTATTTATTCCTGTGCCTGAGTTACCTCACTTAGTATCATTTTTTTTCCAGTTTCATCCACTTACCTGTCAATCTCATCCATTGTGTATATGTACCACATTTTTCATTATCCATTCATCAATTGATGAACATCTTGACTCATTCCATTTCCTAGTTATTATAAATACAGTAGCAATAAGTATGGATGAACAAGTATTTCAGTAGTAGGCTATAAATTTGGGGGGAGGTACACCCACTCAGAGGAGAAGGGGTAGGGGAATAGGGAGAGGACTGTGGGAAGGGGTGACCGTGAAGTGGACAGTGAGTGGGATGTAAAGTGAATAAGAAAAATATAATACAATAAACTTTTAAAAAAAATAATCTGGGTGGGGAATAAGTCCAACAGAGGAATAATCCTGTGGTAGTTTCCACAAATTTCCACAGTGGCTTCATGAGTCTTGTAATCACACTAATAATGAATTTAGTTCTATTGTTTAGCTACACTGACTTATGCTCAAACTGCCTTCTAAATTATGTTTGTGCGCATGTGTGTGTGCTTATACACAAAGATAACTACAACCTTTATCAGAGATACTCTTTCCAGTGAATTGTGGTGATTACAGAGACTTAGGGCTACACAAGTACATGAATAGGTGTCAGCTGAGTGTTCAGCCCTACACAAGGCATTTAATATCATCCCCTCCTAGGTTCAGAGGGCATTGCAAAAGAGGAGAGAGAACAAATGTAAAGGCCAGAGAAAAGGGCTGCAAAATGCTCTCATGCCAAAGGCCAAATTCTGAATACTACAGGGCCTTTATAATTACAACCTCTCGACAAACACAGGTGACCACTCGGAATCTGCACAAGGACTGCTGATGGCCACTCACTCTGAACTGGAAGAGACAAGTCTTTGCCTTCCATTGTATACCCACAGGAGATCCCACCAGGTGGCCCTGATTAAACTAAGTGGATCACCAAACCAAACCAAATTCAAAGTCTTGCATCTGAGAAAGGGACTGGCAGGTGAGAATTAGGTTGGTAAGAGAGGAAGATAAGAGAAGGTGTGGGGGGAGACGGGGAGAGTAACCAGAATACATTATATGTTGGATGTAGTTACCAAAGAACTAACAATACAACATTTACATTTGGAGAGTCTCAAAGGATTGTGTGCAGAAGCAGAGTTTAGACTGAAACCTCCCCAGTGAGTAGGAGTTTGTCACCGAGGGAAAGTGGTGCAAATGCAGTGGGCAGGAAAAGCTTTCTGTTTAAGAAACTGGTTGAAGGTTGAAAAGCCAGACAGTGAAGAGCTGTGGCAAGCACGAAGTGTTCAAACACAGGGGCTAGGAGTGGGACTGTGGGTTCAAATGCAGCCTCTTCTAGGAGGGTACTACTGGGGTGATGGGATTATTTAAATTACCTGCCTCTCTCTGTTTCAGTTTCTTCACTCATAAAACAAAGACAGTGAATAAAACTATTCAAAAAGGTGGTTTGCAGGTTTAGTGAGTTAAAATATATAATTTGATATTTTTAGGGATTTTTTTTTTCCCAGAGTGCATGAGATGCCCCTGCAGGGTGTTAAGTGATGCCACTTAAAGGCAGTCCAGCTACTGGCCCAACTTGGGATCCATCTCGAGGGGAGGCTCCAAGGTCTCACACTATTACTGATGCTATGATGTGCTTACAGACAGGATCCTAGCATGGCTGTCCTCCCAGAGGCCCAACAAGCAGCTGACTGAGACAGAGCCAGATACTTACACCCAACCAATGGACAGAAGCTGGGGACCCCTGTGGTTGAATTAGGGAAAGACTGAAAGAAGCTGAGGAGGTGGGCAACCCCATAGGAAGACCAGCAGTCCCCAGAGACCTGAGGCCCCAGGGAGTAGGGAATTCTGGGAGTATTGGGGTGGGGACATCCTCTTGAAGACAGGGGGGCAGAAGAATGGGATGAGGAACTGTGGAAGGGAGGACACAGAGGGGGATAACAACTGGACTGTAAAAAAATAAAAGTAATTTTTTAAAAAAAATCACTAATTCCTACTGTTTGATACTGTAGACTGTAGCTGGATAACATCCTGATGGAAGGGGAATCTTTGGAAGGCAACCTGAATAATGAGTAGCCTCTGTGCTGGGATATAAAGGGTCCAATCACATATCTCTCTGCACTTCATTCTAATTTTACACAGGATAACCAACTGACCAGAGTTTAGCACCATTCTCTATTGTTGGGGATTAATTTAAATCCTGAAATGATTTCTTTTGATATGTTAACTGTCATAGTTTCTATGAGATACCTACCCCATATTGAGGACACTGTAGAGGCTTTTCTGTAACTTGAAAAGAAGAAATATATAATCACTCTCATCTGAACAGTTTTAGATGAAGCATCAGGCTAGTATTAAGCCAGTACTGAAGTTCTCCAACTAGCTTTTTTGCGGCTTTAAGAATTATATTGCTTTCATTCATATTATCAACTTGTGTTATATAGCTCAGTGGTTGCACTTCCAACACTTCTGGCGACATTTCCTTTGTATTCATATACCAGAATGATTTTATTTAATAAAAAAAGAACATCTCCTATGTGGATTTTAAATTTCCCTTATTAAATATTTATATTTTCAAAATGTCTTTATTTAATTGAGTGAGGTGCTTGGTGCCATTTCAAAATAACCTCAGGTGGTGGGTGTAATGACATATCAAAGATCTGACCTTTAGCATTTTAGGATTCTATTTGTCTGCATTTTCTTCTGCATTCATTTCGTCTTAATTTATATGCTCTTTCTCCATATCA
The DNA here is from genome assembly GCF_978045245.1 of Mus caroli. Taxonomy (NCBI): domain Eukaryota; kingdom Metazoa; phylum Chordata; class Mammalia; order Rodentia; family Muridae; genus Mus; species Mus caroli. The sequence goes on from NW_028227269.1 coordinate 55,682,463, forward strand.
CTTAATGAATAGATGTATTTATCATAAGATTCATTAACCATAAAAATAGGTATCTGGATACACATCATCTGACTGGTGAGTTTACATCATTCATCCTTCCACTGTGGCAGGTGGAAGGGTCTGTGTGTGAGGCTGGTGGGTATTTGCAAAAACCTCGTCCACTCTCACTTAGTACTTCCATAATCCCTAGATCTCCTAGACTGACGTCCATTCTCCTCTCCCGTCTTTGCAGTCAGCTTATTATACTTTTTATTTACCTAGAAATACTTTATTTTCCAGTTCTGTGCTATCCCTTTAAAAGAAAATTGAATGTAATATTTACACTGACATAATTAAATTAACATTTTACAGCATCTTTCTGTGTGCTTTGATAGCATAGATAATCAGTTGTCTGCATTGCTCCTGGCCTAGTAGCAGAGTTACAGAACAATGATCAATTATAATAATACGTTATAAAAGCTATTTACATTTGCCCATTTAAGTATTCTATATTGATTTTTAGAAGAGGGGTTTCACATGAAGATCTTTTTATTAAACAAATCATTGAACTTTTAGCCTACATTATTTATATTTGTATTTTTATATTTTCTCAGCTTGCACAAATCATTATCTCAAGAAGAAAACCTGAAGGATCAGTTTAACCATGCCCTTAGTACCTATGAAGAAGCCTTAAAAAACAGAGAGAGCATTGTCTCCATCACTCAACAACAGAATGAAGAACTGGCCACCCAACTTCAGCAGGCTCTCACTGAGCACTCTCACATGGAATTACAGCTTCAGTGTGCTGTGGAGGCCTCCCAGGCAGCCAACGAAAAGGTTCAGAAGTAAGTAAATGATCCAGCCCTGATCCTAAAGGCATGAAACGTTAGAAAAAAGAAAAGGAAAAAAAAAAAAAAAAACTTTCCTTGGGAAACTCAACAGTCCACATAGTTTTTCTTGTTTGTATACTTACTAACGCTCTCAGGAAAAAGTTACCAAAATGAACTTTTTAAGCTGACATTTCACATCCTTTTTTGATAGGAAAAATTATTTGCTTGGCCCTGATTGTTACTCTATTATTTGGGACAGGTTGTATATACTAAATGCCCTGGATCAGCTCGTGGATCCTGCAGTGCTTAAATCCTTCCCCAGTGTTATTTGCAAAGGGGAGGGGCAGTCAAGTTACCAGCAGCTGCTCTCACTGAGCCTCACTGTCAGGGTCCTGGAGTTGAGGTCTCCTGTGACCTTGTTCACTGAGGCCTCTAGCTGCACTCAACCCAGTACACAGAAATTAATTTTCTTTAGAAGTATGCAATGCAGCTTTCAGAGTGCATAATTTTATTTGTTTATTTTGACAGTTCTTTGCATTTTTATTAAAATTTAAACAAAGCTGCATAATCAGTCCATCCTTACAGCAGTGCACAGAATGTTAACAATTTCCCAAGCAAAGATGTCCGTTATTAGTGTATGGAACTTGAACACTGTAGCAGCATTTTCTGAAGAAGCTTGTTACGGAATACGGCGTGTCGTCCTAACCTTTGTTTGTTAATGCAGCACGGCAGCATCCACAAACTGTATCACCTCTAGTTGCCAACACAGCATCTTCATCTTCTTACTTTCAGACTTTGAGTATTAGGTTGTATGCCCAAGGACTGTGACTCCCTTGACTTCCTAGGTGAAGTCAGTCATCTCAGCGGTTTCCCCAACATCCCTGCAACTGTAGTCCAGATTCAGGGGAATGGAGGCAAAGCCATTTTGGAACAATTCAGGGGTTGCACACTTGACTCTTTACTGCCACTGTACCTTGAAACTTTTGATTAAGTCCTGTGAATTATCTGTTTTAAGATTGGGTACAGATTCATTTGGAAACTACATCTGGTTATTTGCAATGTGCATTAACAAACTAAAAATGCTGTGACATATAAATTGTATTGTAAATCACAACAACTTAGACAGTTATGATTTACTCCTGTTAGTACAGTCTACAAATAATTTTAAATGTCAACGTTTATATGTAAGCACTTCATTGCTATATGACTAAAATTCCCTAAAATCAGGGTCTCTTGAGACCAGTTAGTTTTCAAAAATGTTGGCGATGTCAATATTTATCTTGCCAGTTAGCATTATCGTGTTTTAAAAGAAAGATCTTTCGTATCCCAGGGAGTGGAAAGATTGTTGTCTCGGGAAATTAGTAAATTGGGTAGTTTTAGCTATTAAACAAACTTTTATCATCTTTATTTTGCACATTTAGCCACAAACAAAATCTTTTTAGTGGAATACTACCAATCTGGGGATGGGTTTAAGTACATGTCATTTTTAAAAGTTAAGTGTTGAAATTGCTTCTCCACTCTTTCATTCTGGTCTCCAAGAAGACCCACGTGAGCTATTGTCAGCTTTCTTTTACGTCTTCTATTTGTTTTGTTAGCCACAAATTAGGTAGTGCCCATCTTCATCGTGGTTATATGAACATCAGTCTGTGCATTCTCTGGAATTTTTAGGGAGGTTATCCTCTGAAAAGACAATAAATAAAACTTGGTAAGAGAGGCTAAGTATGCTCTATACAGTCTGACTTTTCATTGGAGTAATTCTTTGAAAGTATGTAAATACTTTATAAAATCAAATGAGAGAGGTCTCTTCTCTCTTCACAGCCAAATCTCTTGAGTAGATGATCAATAATAATCTTTAATTTTTTAATATCTACCTACTCCTCTGCTCTTTATTACATTGTTGGCAACTGGCTGAAACTGTTCTCTATAAGATTAAAAGTAATTTCCTAATTCCAAGGTCCATGGTACATATTAACCATGTTCTTATATTATAACTGAAAAATAATTATGATAAAAATAAAGATGTGCATATATGATTAATATAACATGATAATTTGAAAAGTTAGGCTTTGGATTACAGTGCTACAGTGCGTAGGTAGGTACTTGGAGTTTGTTTTGAAACTTCATGCTGATATTCACAGTGACATGCCTTCCTCACAAATGTAGGAACTCAGTGAAATAGACATGCAAAGCTGTTGACCAGTGATGCTTCATATTATTTCCTCCTGTTATCTTTCTCCCTACTGCACTGCCTGTCTCTTTCCTCAGAAGTGCTCTGCCTTTTCAAGACTAAATGCCTCTGCAAATGTTGACCTCTCTACTTAGAGCCTTCTGCCCTCCCTGCCAGCCTCCTGGAGAACATTGTTCATTCTATGAGAGTCACTGCAGCACTGGGCATAGAAAAAATGGGTTCAGTGCTTAAGTCAAATAGTTTTGGATTTCAATACCTGCTTTCCTACTAATTGCCTAGGAAATTTGAGGCACATTTTTTTATCCCATAAGAAAAGTTCCTAGATCAGGCTAGACAGTAAATCTGGCTTTGCAGGCTGACCTCTTGTAAAGAATAACTTGTATAACATATAAATACTGAGTATAAGACTATTAGAAATATTCTAAAACACTACATTATTAATAACATCATATCTGTCAATATAATAAGACCAATTCAACTGCATCTTTCTACAAAGCTGTCTTTATCTTCCTAGAAAGAATCTCTCTAGTCTCTTTATTATTATAGTATTTAGGGTTTTTAAAAGTACATTAGAAGATCTTGCTATCAACAATATGCCCCAGATATCATTATTGGTATATATGTATATGTTTATGTGTCTTTCTAACTAGACTATATATTGTTTAAACATGTAAGTCCTAAAACTGTACACAATGCATCTTACCTACTGAGTACCAAATGCATGTTTAAAACCTTAGAAATACATAAATATGGATATATGGCTATATGCTCATCTAATATTATCATAGGACTTATTAATATTAGTAAGCACTGCATTACACAGTCAATTCGTAGATTATGTGTAGCATTTTAACTCTTTTTATCTTTAATACCATACTATTCCTTCCTGATGTCATTGGAACAGGATTGGATAACTCCATTTTCTTTTCCTGATGTTACTCCACCTGTTTCTACTCCTTTTGGGAAATATTTCTGCGTTAAACCTAAATAATGTTGAAATTCACCAGAAACACATGTGTTTATATAACTTCAGCCAGTGCCACCCGCTCAGATAACAACTTCCGGGTCAGTGTGTCAGTGCTCCCCTCCCCTCAGGAGGTCCATCCGTGTCCCAGGAACACTGTGTCCTCTTCTGCCAGTCAGGTCTTGCCCACTCTCCTTGGTTTCCCATGTCAGTTGCTGGACTTGAGCAGCTTCAGCACTGCCCCTGGTTTTCCGTTTTATCCTTTGCATTCCTGTTGGCTCCAGTTTCTACCACTGCCTAAAAGTCTCCGGATTCCCTCTACCCTGCCCTGATTACGTCCACTCCTCCTCATTCCTTGATCCATGGCAATAGCCCCTCCCTTTCTGCCATCACAGTGAGCTGCTCTAAAGCATACGTAAGATAATATTATTTTCCTATTAAGAGTTCCTCAGGTATCCTTCTCTCCCAACAGATTCAACCTCAAACAACTTAGCATGGCATCTGAAACCGGATGCAGGCCCTCCCTCCTTGTTCCACTGTCATTTCCTCCTGCGACCACACATTTTACATATGTTTCTGGGAGCTTCCTAAAATGATAGCCTTCTGCTGCTTTAGGTGAAACTTTTGTTACTCTCTGAAGTACAGCCTGCCTTTTAAAATCCCTGTAGTAACAAGTTTTGTGTTTTCTATTTCATCATTGTTTTCATTATTCAATCTTTAGTTTTGTTTTGTTGTTTGGTTTTTTTAGATTTTGGGTTGTTTTGGGTTTTTTTGAGACAGGGTTTCTCTGTGTAGCCCTGGCTGTCCTAGAACTTGCCTTGTAGATCAGGCTGACCTTGAATTTGGAGATCTGCATGCTTCTGCCTCCCTAGTGCTGGGATTAAAGGTGTATAACCATTACCACCCCACCCCCCAGCCCCCAGCTATTTTTATCATTGTCTTTTAAATCTTTCTTAATCCGTTCCTTTTCACGTTGCAATAGTTTTGAATTTTTGTTTCCTCTGAAATTTCCCAAGTCACAGATGCCATCTTCATACATTATCTCCAAAATCTTGCCAGATGCTATTTGTAAAGTAGGCGTCCCTAAAGTGTTCACAAACAAAAGAGCGACACAATTGACTAGTGAGAACAATGAAATAAAGGCACTCTGGCCAGGTCTGGAGCACACAGTGCAGATTCACATGGACTCTGACTGATTTAGACCCTGGGTACAAAGTCTTTTCCCATCCAGTGCATTTACAGAAAAGGAGGGCCAGCACTAGTGATTCTGCCCACTTATGGACAGCATACATCTTCAGCTCCCCAAGGTGCTGGGATCTGATGGCCAGATTATAATCCTTGTGCTAACCAACCAAATTAAACTTCTATTAATTTTAATTTCATTTAAAACACATCTTAAATAATACTGAAGAGATATATAATATTGTTAATGGTAGAAGTTAAAGTTTAAATTTTATTTTTATTGGGCTATAAAAATTTAATATTTTCTGACATTTTTGAAGCTTAGAATATTTCTGGAAGAAAAGTTGTATAGAATTATCATGTTTAATTTGACTTACAAATACTTACACAATTAAAGTCAATGAATGTTAGACCTCATTGTCCAAAAATAGTTCTTGGCCCAGTTGTCATAAAATCTAATATTTCAAAGGCAGGTAAATAGCTCAGTGCTTAAGAGCGTTTGATGCTCTTGGCGAGGACCCGAGTTTAGATCCCAGCACCCATGTTGGGCTGCTCAAAACCACCTGTAACTCTAGCTCCATTCGATCTGACACCCTTTCCTGAACTTGGCAGTTACCTGAATGGGTGTGGCATACACACACAGATAATATACACAAAAATAAACATAAATATTTTTTAAAAACAAAAATTTCAAAAATGAAAAGCCATTGGGAGAGGTTACAGCCTGCTGTGTTTCTTTGAATTTTGCTGAATACATGTACTTCTATTATAAAACATGTGTAGAATTGATGAATACCAATGATTTTTTTGCCTTTAGATGGTTTTTGATAGGTTTTGTACACAGAAGCTGTGGAGAGATATAGAGAACTAAATGGGTTAAGAGCACAGAAATTTTGTAATAAAAATGTCCTTTAATGGACCACTTCCAACCTCTGTTTACTAAAGAGAAAATAGACACCGTTCCAGTAAATGATTCTTTTATGATCATGAGCATTTGTGACTCATTGATGTTATATACAACATTTTATTTTCTATCTGTAGACATACACTTCTTGTGACCCTAAGCAAAATTTAAAAAGAATTTTTAAAAAATAACTTTGTTCAACTTAGCCTGCTAAAGCTTTATGAACTTAAAAGTGTTGACCATCATGGTAGTCAGGTGAGTCTCTCAGAGGTCAGTGTTTTACATTCAAATCACTTTCTTTATCATTACCATATCATATTATCATCTGTCCTATAAGCCAGATTTACAGCAATATTATTCAAATTCCCCCATGGACTGTTACTATATGGTGAATAAATCAGATGAATGGATGTAACAACTTTTTTCAAAAAAAAAACATTTGCATGTATTTTCAAGAAAAGTTTTCTCAGCTCTTTAGAACCTTCTGTTCATCCTTTTCTTTTAAAAAAAATCAGTTGCTTAAAAATTACATGATTTCTTCTCATTTAAATTTTATAGCGTTTCGAAATATCAGAGATAATGATAAAACACTTCACTTGATAGATTTTTAAAGTTGTCTTTGAAAACAGCATACTGCCTTTTTTTTTTTTGAGTGATATTGACAGGAAGAAGAAAAGAAAACATAGAAAGCCAACAGAGTCTTTCCTGCCTCTTAGCCAAATACTGATTTCTATGAAGAAGTTGATGCTACAAAGGGATTGTGAATTCTCAGCCTAGTTTCCCTGCTGATGAGTAAGAGCTGTGTGCAATCCCCTTCAAAGTGTCAGGGGAGTCACCATAGTGTCACACAAGGGTCCTTAGCATAGAGCAAACATGCTTTCCAGAGACTCAGCTGCTTAATCTGTTTGCAGGTTGAATTATAAAATGGGATAGATGGCTCTGCTTCTGGGAAGGGGAGCCGAGCATCTCCACATTTTCTCAACTTAAAAGGCCTACTGTTTTTGTCAGAAGCGTCCACTAGACGGTTCAGTTTGTTACTTGCTCCAGAACTGAATTTTGACCATAAAGAAAAACAGTTATGCAAAAATATGTTTAAGTAGATTAATGTGAAAACTATCTGTGAACATTTTTTTTTTTTTAAATTTCACAGTCTCTTCAATATGGTGTTTCCTTGTCAACTTTATCTGTTTTTTTCTTATAAATTCTTGGTGGGACCATACTAATTTCCCAGTAGCATTAGACATGTATTATTCCCAGGAATGCTTGTGAATTGAATCACAGAATAACTTTGACAAATTCTCAACTCACCGTACAGAGTGAATTAATCCTTAAAACAATGTTCAGAGTTGCCTTGGATACATGAGTTCAGATAACAGAATAGAAGGCATTAGTCTTAAATGGAGGCCTTCAAATGTACCTCATGTTTGACACAACTTTCCTGGAGAGATGCATCCTCCGTGATACTCTCTCAAATGCTCCCCCGGATCTGCACCTTCTAACTCTGTGGCTCACAAAGCCCAGCTCTGCTGTCATTTGCATGCAGAAGATGTGTTCAGATCACTCCTGAGTCACTGTAAGATGCTGAGCATCCAAATATGCTGTCTCTATCTTAGACACATGCCGTGGTTTCGTACAATGGAAGATTCTGAATTTGTGAGCTGCGATTTTTAAATTAACTGAGTATATATTTAACTTACCAAAAGTATAAATCTTGTTCTCTGTAAAAATTCCAGTATTTATTTATCTATCCCTCAAGTACCTAAAGTAAGGTTTTTTAGGTCTACATTCACTGTGTGCAGAAAGAGATACAGTTCTCTATGGATGGTTAATTGCACTCATTTGTTTTTTAAGGAATTTGGGCCAAAGCTTAACCTTTAGGGAATTCCTCACTTTACCAGGAAGGAACATAATTTTAATTCTCTGGCTCTCGCCTCTGTAGTATGTGCGGATTAATGTGGTCTTGTTAGGATTGGCTCCTGACCCAGAACCATAGTCCAATAGAAGTGAAAGTGAGAAAGGAGCTCACTGAATCCAAGACGCTATCCTGCCCCGCCTAAGACAGCCCCGTAAGAATTAGTCCCCAGAGAGGGCAGAAACAGGAATGAAAGCAGGAACTGAAAACTAAATGATGTCACTCTGTGTGGCATGTGGCAGCCTCTTCATTTCAGAAGCTGTGTTTCAGTATACAGAAATGTCTCCTCCAGTTGAGTTAATATACGTTTCTGCAGACTAAGACAGATGAACTTGTTTCAGTAACTCCCAATGGAGAGGAAGAGAAGGAAAAGCAGCAGAAGCCTGGGGGGCTGAGAGGGCCACACGCGCACACTCGTGCTTTCTTCTTCTCTCGTTGATCCTAGTACCACAGTGATTAACAAAGCCAGAGGCAAACCTCGTCACCCAGGACAATTACACAATCTACTTAAGTAACCAGGTACATTTGACTAAAATTGATAGACAGAAAAATATAACAGGAGTTTCTATATCCAGGGTCAAATGTGGCTTTGATATTAATGTAAGTTACATGTAAATGTGAGTTCTACCTAGCATCCTTTTCCTTCATTCTGCTCTTAGATGCAGTCAGAACGCCTTCCACAGTTTAATGTAAACAGCCGGCACTGCTCCTGTATACTTCTTTAAAATTAAATCTCTCTTAAACATGGTTTAATAGCTAACAGAAAGAATATGTTAAATGTTGTCAGTTTTCCAGAAAGTGATCGCCTAATGAAATGACTCTCTGGTAAAGGGTGTGGATCTAGTGTAGAAACTGAGTTTTTCTTCTTCATCGTTGCTGTTTGGATGGTGTGTTGTATGAAATGTGCTTGGCATAATGAATCATTATACTTACATTTGCTAAACCTCTTAGAACTCCCCCTTTGCCTTAAATATAGAAATTGGCTTATTAGTGTAAAATTAGTATAGTAGAATTATATAAATTGGTATTATTCACGTAGAGAATGAATACAACTTTACATAACTCACAACTTAGTTTGCCTATACTAAAGCCTCATTGAAAATCTGATATACCTAAACTGTCACTGATAATTTATTTCCACAGGAATTCCGTTGGACTGATGGAGAAGTTTAAATTTAATTCACATTCTAAGATTGTATAGTTGACTACTGCTTCCTTCTGGGACAGAGATTTTCCCAATAAATCCATTAAAAAAAATCTTTGCTTGCTTCAGCATAACCTTGATGGTGCAATTATAAAAACATTATATACTTAAACTTCATTCTTGATCCCGTGCATTCAAAAAGAAAATAATCTCTAGTGATACTGGATAGAATACCAGCTGAATTATATTTTTTTCTTTCTTACATTGGTGTAGATTCTTAACCACTAAGCCAGGTACCTCTCAGTCTCTAGTTGTTATGGGTTCTTAAACTCGACAGAAGCAGATTTTTCCATCTGTTCTTCACCTAAGTAAAGTATAACAAAGACATCTGTATGTTGATTAATCAGATGTTTCTATGGAACAGCTAGAAAGTGAAATTTAAGATTTAAATTTAAAATTCAAATGATATTTTATAACTTAATAATCTTAAATTTTTATGATTTTTGGTAGTTATACAAACTATTAATAGTTCATAGAATATTGTGACATTTTACTCTTTCATGTGAAATATCCTGGAAGCATCATAAACCAGATGTGATTTCTCTTCCTCTTATTATTTATAAAACATGTAAGAATAACAAATAACATTTAATATTTTCAAATATCTTCCTTAAGGTAATCTTCCTTCTAAATTGAGTTATGCATTTTCACATCCGCCTTCCAAGTTCTCCACTCCTGACTCTCAGAGGGCCTAATCTTTCCCAGAGTATGGGAGAGGCGCAGTTCAAGAACAAGAATGAATCTCTGTATAATCACACCACAATGTGAGGTGACCCCAAGACAGAGGACTGACCAGATACACATATGGGTTTTAGGAAGACTTTCTGGAGCTCTTTTTTAACACATCTGTGAGAAGAATGTGGCTAAGATCCAGTAGTCATTCTTGAGTAGAACGGCAAAGGAAACCATGAGGAGAAGAGAATTTAACACATGGGCGTAAGCGAGTACGGCTTCATTGATGCGATCTGAGGGGAATGCCTAATGACCACAAGAATCAACCTTGGCAATGAGAACACAAAGCTCTTTTCATTGACTCAAAGGCAGACTCTAAAGCTGCAGATGGCCACCTCCAGCCTTGGCTATTCACTGTGCGGGTTTATAAAGTGGCACTTTGGTGAATACTAATAGATCAAAACAAAGATTTAATAATGTAAAGATGTGGTGTTAAGTTTTTGATGAGTATACAGGTCAGTGTTTCCAAAAAAAAAAGAATAAAGAGAGTACCTATTACATGTGGGTCGAATGTCTTTATTTTTCAAGTTCAAAACTAAATGACATCTTTAGCATACAGATTGCGCTCTGTGTTGAGTAGTCTCCATTCTGAAAATGAGACAAAATTAGGGCTCATGCTTATGCTCACTCATCTCGTGACTTCTTTTGAGGACAATGCTGATGAATGTCACCTGCTCATATTTCTATAAAGCTCACTTGGTAGGTAGATATGTTGCTGTTTGACGGGGACGAGTCAGTATCATTACAACAGTAGGTTAGATAGTTTTCTATATGAACAGAACTTTGTCTTACCTTTCTGGGGAATGTGAAAGAGCTGTTGTTTAGCCTTTGAACAGTGACCCAGTCTTGGAGTTATATTTTTGGTTGTTTTCACTTTATAAAACCTATTATAAAACCTTAGAAAATAAGTATTTTTATGTATAAAAAATAATATTTCATATTTGACTTGCCACTTGTATTTATATAATTGAGTTAAATTTAATGTAAAATAAATTTAAATTAAAATATGACCTATTTTCTGCAGGGATAACTTTGTTACTAGATTTGGATAGTCTATAAAGTTCTTAAATTAAACCCAAACAATTTATCTAAAATAAACTAAACACATGAGCCTAACTCAGTAATATATTTATTTCTGCTATTCATGAAGTAAATATAGCTGTCTGTATCACTAAATTTTTTTATGTGGCAAGCTACAGGGATATATGTTAAACTGGTAGACTAGACCTGCAAGTTAAAGAGAATGCAGCTTCACATCTACTAGGAGCATCAGTGGTGTAACAGAGCCCTGGCTGGCTATGAGATGATGAGTAAGCTGTGCTTCCTCTCAGTGTTCCCATCTGGAAGATGGAACCAATGTGTTGCTTGCTGTACTCCAAAGCAGAGCTGAAGGATCAGATAATCATATTCATATTCGTAGAAGTTTAATAAGGAAAATTGTGCTCCTATCAGAGATATAAATAGTAAATTTCAAGATTATAATTACATCTTTGGGTCCAGAAATAACAATAAAAATATTAATGTTTTAGCCTTTTGAGGAGGAAATTGTTTGCAAGCATAAATCTTAGAAACTGAAAGCAAAAGGTTTTCTTTATTATGCGTGGGAAGGCAAAGTGGTAAAACAGTGCCCCAAAGAAGGGGGGATTGGCAGTAAACCGTGTGCTTACCCTCTGAGGGAATGACTTCAGGGCTCTCCCCTGCACATATACCTCCATAAATATACAATGACTCAAAAATTATTACTGCTAGTAGCAAGTGAAAACAACACAAATAGTGGTTGTGATGGTTTGTATACACTCAGCCCAGGGAGTGCAATGTGATGGTGTGTATATACTCAGCCCAGGGAGTAGCCCTGTTAGAAGGTAAGGCCCTGTTGGAGTAGGTGTGTCACTGGGTGTGGGCTTTAAGACCCTCATCCTAGCTGCCTGGAAATGAGTATTCTGCTAACAGCCTTCAGGTGAAGATGTAGGACTCTCAGCTCCTCCTGCACTATGCCTGTCTGGATGCTGCCATGCTCCTGCCATGATGATAATGGACTAAACCTCTGAACCTGAAAGCCAGCCCCAATTACATATTTTCTTTCTTTTTTTTTTTTTATTAGGTATTTCCATCCCAATCCCCTACCCACCCACTCCCCCTTTTTGGCCCTGGGGTTCCCCTGTACTGGGGCATATAAAGTTTGCAAGTCCAATGGGCCTCTCTTTGCAGTGATGGCCGACTAGGCCATCTTTTGATACATACGCAGCTAGAGACAAGAGCTCCGGGGTACTGGTTAGTTCATATTGTTGTTCCACCTATAGGGTTGCAGTTCCCTTTAGCTCCTTGGGTATTTTCTCTAGCTCCTCCGTTGGGGGCCGTGTGATCCATCCAATAGCTGACTGTGATCATCCACTTCTGTGTTTGCTAGGCCCCGGCATAGTCTCACAAGAGAGAGCTATATCTGGGTCCTTTCAGCAAAATCTTGCTAGTGTATGCAATGGTGTCAGCGTTTGGAAGCTGATAATGGGATGGATCCCTTCACTAGATGGTCTATCCTTTCATCACAGCTCCAAATTTTGTCTCTGTAACTCCTTCCATGGGTGTTTTGTTCCCATTTCTAAGAAGGGGCAAAGTGTCCACACTTTGGTCTTCGTTCTTTTTGAGTTTCATGTGTTTAGCAAATTGTATCTTATATCTTGAATATTCTAAGTTTCTGGGCTAATATCCGCTTATCAGTGAGTACATATTGTGCGAGTTCCTTTGTGATTGGGTTACCTCACTCAGGATGATGCCCTCCAGGTCCATCCATTTGCCTAGGAATTTCATAAATTCATTTTTTTAATAGCTGAGTAGTACTCCATTGTGTAAATGTACCACATTTTCTGTATCCATTCCTCTGTTGAGGGGCATCTGGGTTCTTTCCAGCTTCTGGCTATTATAAATAAGGCTGCTATGAACATAGTGGAGCATGTGTCCTTTTTACCGGTTGGGACATCTTCTGGGTATATGCCCAGGAGAGGTATTGCGGGGTCCTCCGGTAGTACTATGTCCAATTTTCTGAGGAACCGCCAGACTGATTTCCAGAGTGGTTGTACAAGCTTGCAATCCCACCAACAATGGAGGAGTGTTCCTCTTTCTCCACATCCTCGCCAGCATCTGCACATATTGTCTTTCTAAGAGATGCCTTGGTGATGATCTCTGTTCACAGCAATAAAATCCTAACTAAGACAGTAATATAGTCTAATAAGAGAATACAATGTAACTATTAAAAGAATAGACAGCTCAGTCTATAAACTGAACTTGAGTAGTTTCCAGGAGATATTTGCTAACTTAAAAAATAAATTACTTATTTGGAATAAGAGTAACAGGACAAATGACCAGAGACCAATGAAAATATCGCCTCCAGTTCTAGTGGTAGAAGTATGTCAGTGTTTTACATACTCAGAAACTAAAATAGTCACACCTAAAAATAAATAACAAATAGCAACAAAATATATATATATATATATATATATATATATATATATATATAACTATAATATCAAACTAACAAGATCCTTGTAAAGAGAAAGTGATTCTCTGGAGTATGTTCTATTCTTTTTTATTATTTTGCATGTGTACATGATGAGAGTGAGCACACGTGTGCACATCAGAGGGCAACTTGGTGAAGTCCCTTTCCTTTCACCTTAATGTGGCTTTGGAGTATTGAACTCAGGTCACCAGGCTTGCACAGCATAGCAAATACCTTTCTCAGAGTCATCCGCCCAGCCCTGGAGAACTTTAGACGATTATACTCTGCATATCTTCATGGGTGTATATTCTAAGGACCAAAAGGAATGAAAAGAAATCATAAATGTTATAGTCGTTGGTATCAATATTTTGAAATTATTTTTATATTTTAGATTTATCAGGTATGTAATAATAATATTAAGCAGCAAGGTTTTAGCTGTAAAAATAAGTGCCATTAAAAAAGCATATTTCAACTTTAATTTGAGCCAGAACTATCAATAAAAACTCATGATTTAAAATATTTTTCTGAGCTCTATCCACTAAGATCTTTTACAACCATAGATGTAGTCCAAAACTTAGTTTCTTATAACAATTTCTCATTAAAAGGAACTGAGAATATAGTTGATTCAATGAAAGTATGTACTGAGTGTGATTATCACTTGCACTTGATATCAAATTATACTTCATTTATATTCTCTTATATTAAGTGACACCTGAACGGGCTTGATAAGTGTGGAACAATTTTGGGTTTTGGAGAAGGAACTATGGTTACAGGATGTTGAACTCCTTCATCTTGGAGCCTACAAAGACACTGAAAAAAGTTTACTCAAAGGAAAAATCCTTTTGTACAGAGAAATATCACTTATAAGTTTAAATAGAATAACAGAATTTGAAAATCACCATCTAATGACCCCAAATAAGATTAATTTAAACAGAGACAATTAGTCACCCAGGCAATTAGTGAGTGGAAGTTACTGTGGGGGCTGGTGTAGGGTGCAGGTCTGTAGTCCCACTATTTGGAAGGTTAAGGCAGAAGCTTCATGAGTTTAAGGCCAGTGTGGGCAGCAAAGTGAGACCCTGGTCCCCAGAAATATCGCAAAAGGAAATTTAGAATATTCAGTGTCTTTGAAAATTAATTAGGGTTTTCTTCTCTAAAATGTACTATGAAGTATTCACACTTTGGTCTTCCTTCTTCTTGAGCTTCATGTGGTCTGTGAATTGTATCTTGGGTATTCCAAGATTTTGGGCTAATATCCACTTATCAGTAAGTGTATACCATGTGTGTTCTTTTGTAATTGGGTTACCTCACTCAGGATGATATTTTCTAATTCCATCCATTTGTCTAAGAATTTCATGAATTCATTGTTTTTAATAGCTGAGTAGTATTCTATTGTATAAATGTACCACATTTTCTGTATCCATTCCTGTTGAGGAACATCTGGGTTCTTTCCAGCTTCTGGCTATTATAAATAAGGCTGCTATGAACATAGTGGATCATGTGTCCTTATTACATATAGGAGCATCTTCTGGGTATATGCCCAGGAGAGGTATTTCTGGGTCCTCAGGTTACTATGTCCAATTTTCTGAGGAACCGCCAGACTGATTTCCAGAGAGGTTGTACCCACTTTCAATCCCACCAGCAATGGAGGAGTGTTCCTCTTTCTCCATATCCTCACCAGCACCTGCTGTCACCTGAGTTTTTTATCTTAACCATTCTGACTGGTGTGAGGTGGAATCTCAGGGTTGTTTTGATTTGCATTTCCCTGATGACTAAGGATGTTGAACATTTCTTTAGGTGCTTCTGAGGCATTTGGTATTCCTCAGTTAAGAATTCTTTGTTTAGCTCTGTACCCCATTTTTTAATAGGGTTATTTGGTTCTCTGGAATCTAACTTCTTGAGTTCTTTTTATATATAGGATATTAGTCCTCTATCGGATGTAGGTAAAGATCTTTTCCTAATCTGTTTGTTGCTGTTTTGTCCTATTGAAAGTGTCCTTTGCCTCACAGAAGCTTTGCAATTTTATGAGGTCCCATTTGTCAATTCTTGATCTTAGAGCATAAGCTCTTGGTGTTCTGTTCAAGAAAATTTCCCCTATGCCCATGTGCTCGAGGATCTTCCCCACTTTCTTTTCTATTAGTTTCAGCGCATCTGGTTTATACTTCGGTCCTTCTTAGAAGAAGAAACAAAATACCCATGGGAGGAGTTACAGAGACAACGTGTGGGGCAGAGACTAAAGGAAAGGCCATCCACAGACTACCCCACCTGGAGATTCATCCCATATGCAGTCATCAAACCCAGACACTATTGTAGATACCAACAAGTGCTTGCTGACAGGAGCCTGATATAGCTGTCTCCTGAGAGGCTCTACCAGTGCCTGACAAATACAGAGGTGGATGCTCTCAGCCCACCATTGGACTGAGCACAGGGTCCCCAATGGAGGAACTAGAGAAAGGACCTAAAGAGCTGTGGGGATTTGCAGCCCCATAGGAGGAACAACAATATGAACTAACCAGTACCCCCAGAGCTCCCAGGGAATAAACCACCAACCAAAGAGTACACATGAACGTCCCCATAGCTCCAGCCACATATGTAGCAGGGGATAGACTAGTTGATCATCAATGGGAGGAGAGGCCCTTGGTCCTGTGAAGGCTGGACGCTCCAGTGTATCGGAATGCTAGAACCAGGAAGCTGGAGTGGGTAGGTTGGTGAGCAGGGGGAGGGGGGAGGAGATAGGCAGTTTTCAGAGGGGAAACCAGGAAAGGGGATAACATTTGAATTTTAAATAAAGAAAATATCTAATAAAATTTTTTTTAAAAAACATTCAGTCTATCCAAAAAAAAAAAGTATATGAAAATATTTGTGGCTTAGGTCTTCTGTGAGGTTTAGGTTTTGCTTGGGATTATTTGTGTGGTTTCTGTAGTGCTGAGGGTGGAGCCTGTGTTCTTAGACAGGCTTTGTCTTTGAGTTTCATCCCCTCTCCACAGAACTAACCTCTCAACCTTTATCAGCATTGGCCTTTCAAGGATACCCATTACAATGCAAAATTTCACCTTGAGCCCTGTGTCAAGGTTAGACTCTCCAGGCATGCCAAGGTACGGCCACCCGCAGCTTGAAGCTTCACTAGGTTTCTACACTTGTACATGCAGCCCCCGTGCAAAACTGGAGACTTCTTGTAAACACCGATGAGGCGTAATGTGCAAAATTTTTGGTGAGTTCGCCGTGACGTTCTTTAAAATGTGAACATTGGAGATGATAATGTCATTTTACAAAGTTGAAAGGTTAGACATATCTGAAGTTAAAATTTTGAGGTTTATTATGGAGGTTTAAATTTTTACTTTTAAAAACATTTTATGAAAATGTCTTGCCTTGCAAGGAATGTCTTGCCCTTACATTTTCAGCTGGCATCCCTGTCTCGTTCACTTCAGCACAGTTCTGGCTCTAAGCATTCTATAGAAGATGAAGCAGCGTAGCTATTGGCTATTGGGAGAAAGACTCTGAATTCATCTTCATTCCTTTTTTTTTTTTTTTTTTTTAGTTTTTCGAGACAGGGTTTCTCTGTGTAGCCCTGGCTGTCCTGGAACTCACTCTGTAGACCAGGCTGGCCTCGAACTCAGAAATCCGCCTGCCTCTGCCTCCCGAGTGCTGGGATTAAAGGCGTGCGCCACCACCGCCCGGCTCATCTTCATTCCTAAAACATAATAGTAAGCAATCACTGTGTGAGCTCTCCGACCTGACTCTGGTTTCCGGTGACTGGAGCTGCTTGTTATGAAATTCTCTGGTCCAGCTCTGGCTGATCACGGCTTCTTCCCAGCCTTTAGAGTTTGACAAGTGTTTCTAACATATGGTGGGCATAAAAGTTACTACAGTCTGCATCCTGGTTGGCACCTGTGCCACTTTTGTTTGTCAACTATTACATTATCTTTGTTATAATCACCTCTCAGACTCTGTGTAAATCGGACAACATATACATCAATGCAAGGGTTCTGATTACATCCTAGACCCTAAACGTTCATTTCAATTTGTGGATGTATGGTTTTATGAATCAAACTTAAATCCGGCAGAGAAAATGTCTGTCACCATGCCAGCTTAATAAGTTGAATATTACTTTACTTTGTCGGCCTGTGGCTTAGTCTGAAATTTGAAGTTGCATTGATATATTATCTCTACTAGTCTCCCAAAGGATGTTGCTAGTCTTTTGAATTAAACTTGAATAAGGTTGATTTGTATTCCCTGTTAATCAAAATTTGAAATGTTGACATTAGAAAATTTCATTCAGTGCTAATTATATATGACTTTTATGAAAGTTAGGAAGGAAAGAATCCTACATTTTAAAGTTTGGTATCCATCTAAAGCCCTAGGAAAACAGTAGCGAGGAACTTAATAAGCCGTCTTAATAAGATACCTTAATAAAGCTAACCAGTTGCTCCAGCTTGCTGCATTGCACTTGGCAGAGGGAAAATCAGTGATTTGCCTCCTCCATCATTAATTGAAACTTTTCTGGCTTTAAAATGATCAAAAACCTTAGCAGTATTTCGCCAACATTTCTCAGCTGTCCTGAGTCTTGAACGTCTTTAATAGCAGTGCATGAATCTCGAGGCAGTGTTTCAAGCACCACTTTTGCCTCAGCATAAGAAAAGAAGTTAATTTACATTGATTGCTTTATAATGTTTTAAATATGGTTATTAGTATTTGGTAGATCTACGAGGATGCTTCCAGTATATAAGGATAGCTAAGCTGTTGAGTTTTGCCACGGTGTAGTGTTTGGCACAGGGTGGAAATAATTAAAACAGATGGAAGTTCGGCTGGGCTGTGGAGAGGCCACCTCTGAGACAGTGTTTGCACTGTATCATTTGACACTGAAAATGAATTAACAGTTAGTTTTCCACCTTCATTTGCTAATATTTCATGACGATGTTGTGGGTCGTTTGGTCCTTACTACAACATATGAAACTAAGCAATGTGAATAATTTGACCTCCCAGTGCAACTTACTGATTTAGTGACTTGAACTTTAAATGTACTTCCTTCATTAGGTTGTATTCGGCATCAGTGTGACTCTCTGAATCAATATTCCTAAGCAAAATACTTAGGAGGTTTTTTTCCTCCTAAATACTGCTACATTGAACACACTGTTCTAAATATTTGAAGAGAGTACCAGTTTTTGCAAATGAAATAACTGAGTTAAAGAGAATCTGAAATTTTGTATCTACATACGATAGTGGTGCTGTATCTGCCACCTCGTTCATTTATTATCTTGTAGGTTACACTGGCGCTGTCTCCCTTTCCATTTTCAGTATAGGTAACAGGGGAATAAAAGTTTCAGTGCCAAAAGCAATCTACAGATTCAATGCAATCCCCATCAAAATTCCAACTCAATTCTTCACTGAGCTAGAAAGGGCAATTTGCAAATTCATCTGGAATAATAAAAAACCCAGGATAGCAAGAACTATTCTCAACAATAAAAGAACTTCTGGTGGAATCACCATCCCTGACCTCAAGCTGTACTACAGAGCAATTGTGATACAAACTGCATGGTACTGGTATAGTGACAGACAAGTAGACCAGTGGAATAGAATTGAAGACCCAGAAATGAACCCACACACCTATGATCACTTGATCTTTGACAAGGGAGCTAAAACCATCCAGTGAAAAAAAGACAGCATTTTCAACAAATGGCGCTGGCACAACTGGCGGTTTTCATGTAGAAGAATATGAATTGATCTGTTCTTTTCTCCTTGTGCAAAGCTCAAGTCTAAGTGGATCAAAGATAAAACCAAAGACACTGAAATTTATAGAGGAGAAAGTGGGGAAAAGCCTTGAAGATATGGGCACAGGGGAAAAATTCCTAAACAGAACAGCAATGGCTTGTGCTGTAAGATCAAGAATTGACAAATGGGTCCTCATAGAATTGCAAAGCTTTTCTAAGGCAAAAGACACCATCAATAAGACAAAAAGGCCACCAACAGATTGGGGATCTTTACCTATCCTAAATCAGATAGGGGACTAATATCCAATATATACAAAGAGCTCAAGAAGCTAGACTCCAGAAATTCAAATAAACCCATTAAAAATGGGGTACAGAGCTAAACAAAGAATTCTCAACTGTGGAATACCGAAGGGCTGAGAAGCACCTGAAAAAAATGTTCAACATCCTTAATCATCAGGGAAATGCAAATCAAAACAACCCTGAGATTCCACCTCACACCAGTCAGAATGGCTAAGATCAAAAATTCAGGTGACAGCAGATGCTGGCGAGGATGTGGAGAAAGAGGAACACTCCTCCATTGTTGGTGGGATTGCAAGCTTGTACAACCACTCTGGAAATCAGTCTGGCGGTTCCTCAGAAAATTGGACATAGTACTACCAGAGGATCCCTCAATACCTCTCCTGGGCATATACCCAGAAGATGTCCCAACTGGTAATAAGGATCCTGAGTACCAGAACTGTAGTGGGTAGTTAAGTGGTAATAGTGGCTTCTCTGATAGGTTCCATGCCCTCACCAACCATGGATAGTTGGCTATGTTTACAGTACCAGGCATGAACTCCTTCATGTTGAGCAGGCCTTAAATCTAATTAGGTAACTGCTGGTTGACCCCAAAATGTAAGGAATACTATTACACCTTTCAGAATATCTTGTCCTGCTGGTCGTTTTTTTTGGTTCATAATATTTTATATTAGTTTGGTTCATTAATTTGGTTCATTATTTTTTATTAATTTATTTATTATATGTATTTACATCCCAAATGTTGCCCTTTCCTCCTGATCCCCCCCAGCGAGTTCTTCACCCTCACCCTCCCCTTCACCTCTGAGAGGGTAGCCTATCCCCCCAGTATCCCCACCACCACCCTATGGCCCTCAAGTCTCTACAGGATTAGGCACATCCTCTCCCACTGAGACCAGACTAGGCAGTGGGGAGCGTGGAGGATTTGAACCAGCCTCTATATGCTCTTTGTTTGGTGGCTCAGTCTTTTGGAGCTCCCAGAGACCCAGGTTAGTTGACACTGTTGGTCTTCTTATGGGGATGACATCCCCTTCAGTTCCTTCCATCCTTCTCCTAACTCTTCCATAGGGATCCCCGACCTCCATCCAGTGCTTGTCTGTGTCTGCATCTATCTCAGTCAGCTGCTGGTAGAGCCTCTCAGAGGACAGCTATGCTAAGCTCCTGTCGGCAAGCACAACATAGCTTCAGTAATAGTGTCAGGGATTGGTGCCCACACATGGGGTGGATCCCAAGTTGGGCCAGTAACCAGTTCTCTGCTCCATTTTTCTCCCTGCATTTGTTTTATACAGGAGCAATTTGGAGTTAATGTTTTGTAGCTGAATTTATGTCCCCATCCCTCCACTGGGGGAGGGGGGGTGTCTGTTACACACACACACACACACACACACACACACACACATATATATATAGTTTGGAACTAGGGCAGTTCAATTGGGAATTGAATTTTTAGGACATCTGCTTGCTCCAGTCAGCCCCGCTTGCTCAGTCCCTGCTTGCTCTGGCCCCACAGAATTCAATCCCTAGCACTCATTTAAATATCCAAATGTGGGGTGCAGACTTGTAATCCCAGTTCAAGAAGGAAGAGAGAAGAGGATCTCAAGGTTTGTGGGTCAGACAGCCTATCTGAATAAGTGGGCCTTGGGTCCCAGTGAGAGAGCTTGTCTTAAATACATAGATAGAAAGATGGATTGACAGATGTATAGGCAGACAGATGGATAGATGGATGGATAGATGGATAAATGGGGTAGATAGCGTCTGAGTAAGGGCACCCAAGATTCCAAGGTTGACATATAGCCTTCATATGTACATGCACATTTACGCACCCCTCCCCCATACATACATATATATGCACATGTGCATAAACACATACAACACACAAAAAACAATATGTATTCTTATAGACAGTTTCATTATTAACCAAAACAGTCAAAAATACATATGAATTTATTCTATTAGGATATGTTATTGAAGGAATAACTTACTTGAAAAGGTATGTCCTACATCATACAGATGAATGTTAAAGATTACATATCTTTAAGTAAGGTATTTTTCGAGAAAGGGGATATAACAGTTTGTTTTGTACTAATTGACAGAATGCCTTAGAATTCTGAGCAAATATTCCCCTACCATGTGCAAAGCATACAACTAATGGTTTGTGTTACAGACTTATGAATCTGATGACTTTTTTCAAGACAACATTCTGAACTTGCCCTGAGATTTTCTGACTCTTGTTATTATTGGATAGCATCCTGAGAGCTCGTTTTCCCAGCTTCTATGACTGATACTTCAATAACTCCTTATTATACTGGGCAATTTTTTTATCTCTATGAATCAGTTTTAGGCAAACTATATGCGAACACTTGATGGTGCAAAGATGTGTTATGCTGTATTGACTCTGAAGCCATTTGCTAGCTAATAGTGTCGTTGAGGGGTACAGGGTGTGCTCCACATGCTGAAGGCCCTGAGTTCAATCCTAGTTCCAAAAGTAAAACAAAAGTACAGTCACCCTATACAGCTCCCATTTGTGTGGGAGAAAGCAAGCTAAACCTTCCAACTCTGGTAAAAATTTGTTGCAGTGTGATCTGCATCTCTTTAATAAGGCTTGGCAATTATATGTGTTCATTGACTAGTTTTGTTTTTATGTGACTTGCCTGTTGATGACCCTTTTAGATTTTCCTTTCTTTAAAAAGATTTATTTATTTTTATTTTATGTATATGAGTATACAGTGGCTGTACAGATGGTTGTGAGCCTTCATGTAGTTGTTGAGAATTGAATTTTTAGGACCTCTGCTTGCTCCAGTCAGCCCTGCTTGCTCAGTCCCTGCTCGCTCTGGCCCAAAGATTTATTTATTATTATAATTAAGTTTACTGTAGCTGTCTTCAGACGCACCAGAAGAAGGTGTCAGACCTCATTACAGGGGATTCTGAGCCACCATGAGGTTGCTGGGATTTGAACTGAGGACCTTCAGTAGAGCGGTCAGTGCTCTTACCCGCTGAGCCATCTCACCAGCCCCCTACATTTTTCTATTGAGCTGTGAATCCATTGTCATTGATTTGTTAGAACTCTTTATTAGTAAATAATTTCATTATGAACCTATAAGCATTTTCCTTGGTTTGTTGTTGTTGTTGTTGTTGTTGCTGCTGCTGCTGCTAATGTTTTTTAATTGTGTGTATATGTAGAGTGGGAAGAGTATGCACACATGAATGAATGCAGGTGCACACTGAGACCAAAGAGACCTCCTGGAGCTAAAATTACAGTTGCCTGTGAGCACCTACCTAGGTGCAGGGAACTGAACTTGAGTCCTCTACAAGAACAGCTTGCACTTTTTAACTGCTGGCCAATCTCTTCAGCCCTTCCATAGTTTTTAGTGATGGTGACAGTGGTGGAGGACTAAGAGGAGGAGGAGGAAGAGGAGGAGGAGGAGGAGGAAGAGGAGGAGGAAGAGGAGGAGGAAGAAGAGGAGGAGGAAGAAGAGGAGGAGGAAGAAGAGGAGGGGGAGGAGGAGGAAGAGGAGGAGGAGGAGGAGGAGGTGTGTGTTTAACAGAGTTCTTTTACTGTTACCGTTGTGAAACTTCCTTGTTAAATTGTAGTAATTTATGATAGCTGGGAGCAGATGTCTTCTTTTGAGTTGTTCATCTAAGATTTATTCTTATTAAATATATTACTTTTAAAAAGCATTAGGCTACTTTGTAAACATAAGCTTTGTGTACTTCCTTCTTTAGCAAATCATTTTTATTAATTAGAGGTCAATAGATAATTGTTCTCATACTTTAATGCCAGTTCAGATTGGTTTCTCTTAGCAAATAAGCTATTTAGTCATAGTTCCTCAGCCATGACTTGTCTCTTCCAAAGCAAATATCCTTAAAGGATAAAACAAACAGGATCAAGACCCAGTGAAAGAGCCGAACCCTGTGATGTCAGATTAAAGGATGGTACCTGAGGTGCAGCCTTGACTGGAAAAGGCGATCTAGCCAAGTGCAAGGCATTTTTTTTTTTTTTTTGGACTGTTGTAAATGTAGTCCAGAACTGTGTGGGGCCTTAATCTGTTGTCTTAAAAATAATGGCCAGTTCTTCCACTTTTGTGTGCCATGTGCTCCTCAATTTGCTTTTCTGGTAACTGTCTGGCAGTTCAGAACTTAAGTATAAAACCCACACCGTGCATGTAGCTGATGTAAGCTTTGTCGACAGACGGATGTGGCTTTGGAGCTGCATTCTCTGTCAGCAACGCGACATGGGACAGCTGTGGTGACCTCAGCAAGGAAAGGGGAGAGATAAGATGATGTAGTTTTCTCTGTTTGCCTCTGACTGTCCATATTAGTAGCTATAACATTGTGTCTATCTTGACTGAGAGAAATATTAAATAATTGGAAGGGTTGTTATAATTTTTTGTGTTTAAGTGACTTATTAGGTTGGGCCTTGTTTACTTGATTTTTTTTTTCAAGACAAGTGCCAGGTATCAAATATAGGGCCTTTCTTACTGTACCTCCACATGCCCACTAATTTTCTTTTGGCTACACTAAACATTTAAAAATTTAAACATTCACCGGGCAGTGGTGGCGCACGCCTTTAATCCCAGCACTTGGGAGGCATAGGCAGGTGGATTGCTGAGTTCAAGGTCAGCCTGGCCTACAGAGTGAGTTCCAGGACAGCCAGGGCTACACAGAGAAACCCTGTCTCGAAAAACAAAAACAAAAAAACAAACAAAAAAAAATTAAACATTCAAACTACCAAATCAATAAATGTTAAATTTAGAAACACTTAAACAAATTGAGCTTTTTATAAAATATTTTACATAATACATAAAATGTTACAAACCAATTATCACTTAACATATGACATGTCTATGAAAATAGCATTTCTGTCAGTATATATAACCTTTTATTAAATAACAGTAAAATTTTCATTTGGCAAATAGATCATTTTTCATGTTTTTTTCTCATGAAATAAAATATACTTCCTATGATAAAAATGAGCAAATTTATAAAATCTATAATATATGCATATTAATATTCATAAGCCATTTGGATTTACTTATTATATGATTCAAACTGTCTATACCTTTGCTGCCTCCATATGTGTGTATACACACACACACATATGGCAGTAATGCATATGTATGATATACACATATATACGTACAAGACGAGAAAGTCAGGAACCAAGAAAAGGCAGAGTGTGCTCCACTCAAAGCTGCCCTGCAGTCTTTGGATAGAAGGTGAATGCTTAGAAGGGTTAGTAACTTGCTTCATAGAAAGTCATCTCTAGTGCTTATGGACAGTTAATGCGGATGATTTCAACCGTTTAGTGCATGGAAATAGCATTGTAAATATTACACATTTGGAAGCACTTTGCTGAAAGGGAACACTTATGAATAAGATGACTCAGTTTTTAAATAGCTCGTCATACTTTTTCTTCCTATTTCATAATTGTGAATACAACCTTACCACTTGATACATGAAATTTCAAACATCACATTTTGGAAAGATGTCTTATTTTACTGAAAAACATGGAACAGTGTAGGAGGGACAATAAGTTTGGGTTGACCTTCCAGTCTGATATGTAATTACTAAGCATAAATACAGTTTAGCGAAAACCTTGCCAAGGGACTGGGGAAACGACCACTCAGTAAAGTTCCGGCAGTGCAAGCATCTGAGCTTGGGTTCTGATCCCCACCGCCCATGTGAATAGCATGGTATGGTGGCTGACATCAGAAACACTAGATCCTAAGGTAGGACAGAGCCCAGAGACTTGCTGGCTGGCAAGCCAAGCTTAGACAGTAAGTTCTAGGTTCAGTGAGTGACCCCATAGACTACATGAAGGGGCTAGAGAAAGATGGTGCCATAGTTAATAACACTTGTTACTCTTGCTGAGAGCCTAGGTTCAGTTCCTAGTGTGCACATGGAAGCTCATAACCACATATACCTCCAGTTTCAGAGAATACAATGCCCTCTTCTCTCCTCCATGGGTACTGAGCGCTCAGTGGTGTACATACATACATACTTACACACACACACACCCATACACATGAAATCTAAGAATAAATAAAATTTAAAATAAAAAATCAGATCATTGAGAAAGATACCCAATGTCAACCTTCGTTCCACAAAGGCGTTCATGTGTGAGAACACCTGCGTACACACAATTCATGCCATGTATTGTTAATGTACTAAATTTAGTAAGAAATCTTAAAAGTGTGACATACTTCCTTTGCTCCTGGTTCAAAGAATCAATTTTCCTAAGCAAAATACTTAGGAGGGTTTTTTCCCCCTAAATACTGCTACATTGAACACACTGTACTAAATATTTGAAGAGAGTACCAGTTTTTGCAAATGAAATAACTGAGTTAAAGAGAATCTGAAATCTTGTATCTACGTATGATACTGGTGCTGTATCTGCCACCTCGTTCATTTATTATCTCGTAGTTTACACTGGCGCTGTCTCCCTCTCCGTTTTCAGTATAGGTAACAGGGGAATAAAAGCCTCAGTGAGAGCAGTCGTGCCCCACAGAGTGGATGAGATGGGAGTTAGCAGAAAAGAAGGAAGAGAGGATAATACAGAAACAAGAAGTCCCATGAACAAAGTTAGTCCTAAGTCTGAATATAATCTGAGAAAAGCAGAGGTCCTTCTGAATGACAAGGCTCGGCTGAGTTACTCAGTTTTCAAATATGCAAATGAACTAAATTTCATGTGATAGGGGTAAGAACCATTATTGAGTGTTTTTTAATGATTGTACAATTATAATAATAAGTGTTCAGTCATAGTGATTGAGGGACATCAGCCATAATGGGAAGATTGTCTAAAACACATTGGTGTTAGATGTAAAAGCACCAGCTAAGAAGTGATTGTAGCAAAGCAGTATGGGAAGATAGATAGATGATGTTCTGGCATGGACTGGAAATAGTAAGAACAAGAAGAAGAGATTGATATTAGAAGCACTACAGAGAAAATACTACTTAGTGACCGAAAAGATGTGCAGGGTAAAGAAATCAGGGTTTTAAGGTTCTCTCCCTAAAGGATAGAAAAAAACACTATGCCATTAATAGAATGTCTTTAGTTCAGTGCGAAGATCTAATTTCATTTTCTTTCTGTGTAACCCTAACTTATAAACTTATGAGAAAAAATATTAAGTTTGAGAACAGCACTGCCAGGTAGCAGATATAAAATTCATCAAAAATGGCTTCCAGAAACTGAACAGCCAAAGAAGGGAAAGGCTTCAACAGATTCTTCTCAGGGAATAATAGAAATGCCCATGGGAGTTTGTCTGGAATGACAGCAATTTAGATTATATAACCCCATTTCCCACATAATTAAACTCTCCATGGAGTGTAATGCAGAAAGTCAGAATGTCCAAAGTTATTCGGAATCATAAAGCTTATGCTTTAGAGCTGCATCTCAAGCCATTCAAAGACAGGCCAGATGTCAAGGCGGCAGCTTGAGGTGTCATTCTTCAAAAGGCAATATGTAACTCCTCTGCTGGGCAAACAGCAGATCAGCTCCTGAGCGGGTGTCATTCGTATTGGGTAGAAATATCTGAGCCAGGCTGGAGTGTGAATATTTAAAAGTTTAGAAATAGAAAGCTAATAGCAGCATGCGGAAGATAATTTACTAATTATTCTGTTTCAAAGGTAGAGGATGCAAACGGGTCGTCATCAGAGATTGATAGCCACTGTGCGTTAATGCTGTCTGGGTGACTCACTCATGACACTGTTTCTTCACCAGCTAGGAAGGAAAGCACATACCCAAAGAGGCAGGCATTCCCTGTCGGCTAAGACTGAACTAACCAGAGGAAAAGGCAACAATGAATTACAATGTTCATGTATCCTTTTAAAAATCCCTGAGGATTTCTATCTTGAGACAAGTTTAAAGCATCCTCTTTGTACCTAGTTAAGAATGATTTCTTGTTAACCAGGCAGTGGAGGCGCACACCTTTAATTTCACTACTCCGGAGGCAGAGACAGGCTGATAATCTCTGAGTTTGAGGCCAACCTGGTCTGCAGAGTGAGTTCCAGGACAACCAGGACGATACAGAGAAACACTATCTCAAACAAACAAACAAACAAGCAAACAAAAATTACTTTTGTTAGTATAAAAAAATATTTTTGCCAGGCGTGGTGGTACATGACTTTAATCCCAGCAATGGGGAGGCAGAGACTGGTGGATCTCTATGAATTCAAGACAAACCTAAATAGTTAGATCCTGTCTCAAAATCATCATCATCATCATCATCATAGTTTGAAATGCCTTTATAAAGTGTCCTTCCTCCAGGGACTGGAAAGATGACTCAAAGATTAAGAATGTATCCCGTTCATGTGGAGGTCCTGAGTTTGGGTGCTACCATCCACATCTGTCTCTAAGTCCAGGCCCAGGGCAATTCTATAATTACGAGGCTTTATTTATCTTTATTGCCATTATGAAGGAAGTTTCTAGAATATAAAGATCTGTGTGTAGTCTTATTAGTACCCGTGATCTAAGTCCAAAGAAGTCAAAAGGAAAAAAAAATCCGTCTTTATGAATAAATTTCCCACTGCTGAGTGTATATTTGTTTCACAGTTAAAATTCTCATTTCTTGCAAAGTTTATTTCTTTGCTTGAAAGAGTTAATGTGTCCTGATGCTACTAACTTCCAAAGAATAATCTAGGTACTGGGAGTAAAGCTCTTTAATCCTCAGTAGTAACACTTTAATGCATAAAAGAAGGATGTATGTGATTTAATTTCAAGTCACCTATGGTGCTCAAAAAGTATTAGCAGTGAAGTGAATGGATATTAAAGAATGGAAATTACATCTACAAGTGGCATATAAAAATCAGAAATTGGCAGGGGAGGGTGAACTTAGAAAACTCTGAAATGTTAGTCTTTTTGTCCTGCCACAATTCTTCCTCCATAAGGAAGACACACACACACACACACACACACACACACACACACACAAACACACCCTGGACTGCAGGAGCAAAACACAAAAGCTAGAATAAGGAGAGAAAAAAGGGAACAAACAGCACCCCCTTTTTTGAAAGTACCACTAACATAACCTTGTTTAATTTCTTAGAAATATAAAATTTTAGTGAAGTAGTTAAAATGATTGCCAATTTGCTTTTCCTACTGTCTGTGCATGTCTGGTTTTTTTCACTCCAGTCTCTCTCAAAAAAGTGCTTCCTCCTCTTTCTGTCTTCTCTCTGTCCTTCTCTGTCTCTGAACAAGTCTGAAATTAAACAGAGAACTTGGCTTTGAGCATCTGTACATCATTGTTACAGTATAAGCTAAATTCTTCCTGTTACTAAAAGGCCCACCTTGGCTTAGCTCTTGGGGTAAAGCTTTGCCTAGCTCCTTTCTCCCAACCTGTGTTCTTTTCAATGATCATTCCATCGGCTGACGCCATCCTCAAAGGCTCTGAGAACTTAGAATATTTACTGCATGCCTTCTCATTGAGTAGTGACTTTGTCACTTGTGTGTTGTTTGTTGCTCAGACAGAACCAATCCATGAAGACAAGACTTTCCTTGCAGTTGAAATCCTCCTGCCTTGGCCTTCTAACTACTGAGAGTAATAAGCAGGATATGCTAACATGCCTGTCAAATGCTTTACTTTCTTTTACTTTAAAAACAATCTAAGGGGTCATTATCAAAATAACATGACATTAGAATTTAGAAAGTAAGAAAAATGACCTCTTAGTCCCAGCATGTGTATATATGTAACAATTACTCATAAAAATATCCTAATGAATTTTGAAAACCTATTGTGCCCAGTACTAAATAAATATGCAGTGAACAGAATATACACACACTGCCCCTTCCCTGGAGGGATTCATAGGCTTGTTACTAATGCTGGGTTTTCATGGGAATCTTAAGTATGGGTCGGATATCCTCTGATAGACAGAGGGGAAAGCCCAATAAATATCCTTGATGTTAAATAATTCCATTGTCTCAGTCACTTTCTTATTTGATTAAGTTTTAGAAACTTAATCAAAATAACTCAATTATCTGCCATTAAGTACTTTCCTAATGGAATTATCCACTACACTACTGCTGCCATAGACTCATGGATTCTAGTAAGCAACGTAGACACCTCAGATACAAATGTCATTCCTGGGTAAATCACAAGAAACTTCTGTTCTCAGATCCAAAGCTTGAAATTCAGTTACTCTAGAGATACTAGATAAATGCAGGTAGACCTTCAGTCATTCCCCAGGTTCTACTGTCATGTGTCTAGCATATGTTTATTGTACATCTAAATATATAATGATTTATATTATGATTTACTAGTGAGGCCTATTTTTTAAAGTTTAAATAAAATGGACCATGTTAGCTAGTTGTGGTGGTGCTCGTGTACATCCCAGCACTCAGGGGAAAGAAGCAGGTGGACCTCTATTAGTTTGAAACCAACCTGGTCTATATAGCCAGTTCCAGGCCAGCCGGGGCTGCATCGTGAGATCCTGGCTCAAAAACCCAGTTACTGCAGTTTTAAATATGAAGTAGGACGTAGCTTTGGTGCCCTGCCTACTTTGGCTATCAGTGGTATTAAAGAATGTTACATGTCTAGTGTAGAGCTGGTAAATGTGTGTGTGCTGCTTTCCTTATGTTGTGGAGAGGAAGCAGGCACATACAGCCTGCATCCTTAACCAGGAGCTGTTTCCACTTGATAAGCACTTGCAAGTGAAAAATCCGTTCTCTCCAATGTAGTCTAAGTACAGGCTGCATCCCAGTGGAAGATGGCCAACACAGAATGAACTCAGTGGCATTCTTGGAGGGGTTTCTTGTTTGTTTGTTTGTTTGTTTGTTTGTTTGTTTGTTTGCCTGATAATACACTGTCAGGACACTTTTACAGTACAGGTCTTTTGCTTATGTAGTATGCTTGTGTTTTTATGGCATTTCGACATGTTCCAGTGTGCGCGACTCTACCTTTCTTGTGCTTTAACTGTGGCTCTTCTTCTTTTTCTTCTTCTTCTTCTTCTTCTTCTTTTTCTTCTTCTTCTTCTTCTTCTTCTTCTTCTTCTTCTTCTTCTTCTTCTTCTTCTTCTTCTTCTTCTTCTTCTTCTTCTTCTTGTTCTTCTGTTCATTTTGTTTTGTCCTATTTTCGTTTGTTTGTTAGCCTCAACACAAATTAAGAGACCAATTCCATTTCCCCCCTGGACTAACGACACTTTATAGACTTGATTTCTTTAAACAAATATGGATTCCGGGTTGAGTCGCTTTCCTCCAAACACCTCTGTCTCCTTATACTCATGTCTTTCTCAGCCCACTTGATATACAAGTCATAATCTAAATTACTCCCATCATTTCCTCTGCCCACTTCGATTCCCAATATACAGAGTTGATAGGGAAATAAAAGGTAGGCTAATATAATGGCCAATGTCTTCTACAAAACTGTAGTCTGCAACCCCATAGAGAAGGCCATCAGTCCCACCTAGAGCTCCTGTTACATGTCCATGGTCATCTTTCCCACATATTCCATTGCACTCTCCTTGTTCTTTTCCAGGCTTAACCCTCTGTGCTTTCATCAGAGACCTGTGTCTCCTACTCCATGGGGAAAACTGATCCGAGCTGCCATGATTTCTGACAGTTGTCTTCCCCCACACCTACAAAATTGTCCACAGCTGTATCCGCCTCAACTCTTTCCTGTTAGTCCCCAGGGAAACTTGTCTAGTCATTTTTTCCAGAGATTATCCTACAAATCCTGCTATGACAATACTCTGAGACCTTGCTTCTAAAAGTATCATCTTTCTCCCTTACATTCTTACATCTTTTCATGGCCTCCTTTTCTATGATCCTTAGATATATTCATGTCTTCCATTTAAAACATACTCCAGCTAGGTGAGCTTTTATATCGCAGTCTGTCTTGGCTTTTCAGTTGTCCTATTCTGGTTATGCTTCCTCAGAGTTGGGCGACCATTAAAAACTATTCCAAAATGGTTGACATTTCCTGTCAAATAAATAGGCACTTGATGTCAATCCTGTTTGTACTGTGTGCTTGTGTGTTCTTGTTTTGTTTGTTTTGTTGTTTTGAGACAGGGCCACGCTGTGGCCTTGGCTGGTGTGGAACTTGCTATGCAGACTAAGGTGGCCTTGAACTCTTAGAGACTCACCTGCCTCAGTCTTCCAGGTGCTGAGATAAAAGGCGTGTGCCACCCTGCTGGACTACGTCAACTTCCCCTACGCAACCGCCATGCCCTGTTAATCCTCCCTTCTTATTTTTTTTTCTTTTCTTTTTTTTTTTTTGCACATTTTTATTAGATATTTTCTTTATATACATTTCAATTTTCAAATGCTATCCCGAAAGTTCCCTATACCCTCCCCCCTGCCCTGCTCTCCTACCCACCCATCTTACCTCTAGGCTAAGGTAATCTCTGGCCAGTCTTTATATCTTAGATGAACCAGTGAGCTCCAGGTTCAGTGAGGGACCCAGTCTCAAAAAACAATAGTGAGGGACCCAGTCTCCAAAATACAAGGTGGAAAGAAACAGAGGAAGACATTTAATGTCAAGCCCTAACCTCCATATATGCATACATGTGCACACATATGTATACACACACATGGAAAGCAAAAATGAAAGCATAGATCAACATTTAAAAGTCTAACACCAGAAAACTAGTCATAGCAGGAAAAGAAATTCAGTAAGAGCCAGAGAATTGGGGAGTTTGCTGTGAAATTGTGCCTCCCAGGAATGTCAGAAGCTACATCGTGAGATTTTCTTGTCACATCCCCATGGTTTTGAGATTATAGACTGGTGTCACCAGGTATGGCCCAGGTTCTACTTTAGGACATAATTTCCATATTGACTAATATGAGAATATGAGAATTCTTACCATCTCTGCTCTTACAGAATGAGTTCAAAGCCAACCTGAGCAACTAGTCAGACTCTCCAAATAAAAAGTAAAACTATCTGAGAATATATTACATTTGTGGGTCATTTGCCTTGCTTTCTCAAGGCAGGCCCTGGACTCAGTCCCTACTACTGAAGGGGAAGGGTGGCTCCTTCGCAAACTTTTTCACTTAGCTACAAGTCAGGTAATTATGAGGAATTAGTTCTGTCATTCTTCTCTGTCCCACTGCAATAAATTATCCAGTGGCTAAGAATAATTCTTCCTCATAACAATTCAGACAGAAAGCAGAATGGTCTTGATACTTTTTTCAAGCAATGCAATATGTTAGAAAGATTAGGGACTTTGGTAGTTAGGCCACCATTATATCTCAACTCCAAAACCCACTAACTGTGTGGCACTGATCAAATCCCCCCAGTAGCCTTTGTCTCGGTCATCTGATTATAAGAGAGTTATAATGAATATTAAACATGTGACTAGATGACCTCTCAAGACTTCTTGGCACATAGACACTACTCGTTTATTATTTCTTACATACAGAACATATCACGGGATTCATTCATAGTGAAACATGGGAGGAAAACATAGAAATGGTAAATAACTTATAGATTATATTTTTGTGGAAAAGTTAATTTCATTATAGTGCACATGTAATTATATAACTACAAATAAAAGATTAAATTAATACAGGAGCCCAGCACAACTCTTCTGAGAGGCTTCATTTAGCAGCTGATGGAAACAGATGCAGAGACCTACAGCCAAATATAGGCAGAGCTCAGAGAGTCTTGTGGAAGAGTAGGAGCTGGGGTGGGAAGGAATGAGGGAGCCAGAGCAATCAAGGACACCACAAGAAAACCTACAGTTAACCAACCTGGGCCCCATGGGGGCTCACTGAGACTGAACCACCAGCCAAAGAGTCCGAATGGGCTAGACCTAGGTCCACCTCACATATGTAACAGAGATACAGCTTATTCTTCGTGTGAGTTCCCTGACAATTGGAGCGGGAGCTGTCTCTGACTCTGTTTTGGGCCTTTGGATACCTTTCCCATAACTGCTCTGCCTTGTCTGGCCTCAGTGGCAGAGGATGTGCTTAGTCCTGCCGTGACTTGAGGTACCAGAGTGGGTGGATACCCATGGGGATTCTCAGAGAAGGGGAATGGGGGTAGCAGGTGTAAGGGTGGGACTGGTAGGAGAGGAGGGAAGGGGACTGCAATCAGTCTGTAAAGTGAATAAATAAACCAATGGAGAAAAAGAAAAGAAAAATAGGATTTTTACCAAAATATTTGTAAAATTAACTTTTAAGTTGTATAGAAATTTTATTAAAACAAATAATAGATTTTAACCATTTATTATTTTCTAGGTGAGTTAGCATGAATTTATTTTATTTTATTTTATTTTATTTGCAAAGCATTCATACTAAAACAAGTTAAATGTGCCAGAAAATTCTTTTCCAATTTGACTTAGAATTAGGGGAGGGGTAATGACCCTACAAAGACAGATGGTCCATTACCAGGTGATCTCTAATTCATAGGGTTCTGGTCACCCAAACGTTAATGGAAATATCTCTAAGCAAAAAACAAGGAACGAAGGCCTGGACTTGTCACCGTGTGCCTCGCAGCCCGTGGGAGGACTTATTTATCTGTCCTTCAGTTACCTCATATTCCAATCTGAAAATTCATAGTCCTCACTAGATATAGCCCTTCCCTAGCCCATTAAACTCTCGTGGGTATATCAGTGATTATACAAAACACTTGGGTCTTATTTAAGGAGCTGCATGGGTTTTTAAACAATAGGATGGTTAAAAACCAGCCTACAGGCAAGTCCTATAAGATGTTCAGCATGTATGCCCACCTTCCTGTTGGCATGGCCTCAGGTTGGCAGGTGAATCCTGTTTCTTACAGGAGCAAACAGGTGCTTCAGTGTGTTCCAGAAGTCGTCGAGTTCTTACAAAATGAAGTAATTGACATTTTTCTCATTTCTGAGATCTAAGTTTCACAAATCAGTCAACCCGGAGGAGCTGAGAAGGCTATTGACATGCTGATTGCTGAAATACGGTAGACCCTTCAAACCATGATACTCGAGTATTTCCTCCTAATCTCTTACCTTAGCAAAATGTCTGAATGTATAAGGAGGAAAGAAGAGTAAAGAGAGCTTGTCTATAAAGAGGAAGCCAAGAAGGAGGACAGCATAGATTTGTGTGAGCAATTTGGTACTCTACTGAGTCTGGCTTTATAGTAATAGTATAGTGCAGTATAGTAGAGTATAGTACAGTAGAGTATAGCACAGTATAGTATAGTACAGTAGAGTAGAGTACAGTAGAGTAGAGTACAGTAGAGTAGAGTAGAGTAGAGTAGAGTAGAGTAACAGTGCACCGTAGAACTTACTTTTATTTTTATAAAAAATGTTTTTAAGCTGGGAGGTGGTGGCACACACCTTTAATCCCAGCACTCGGGAGGCAGAGGCAGGCGGATTTCTGAGTTCAAGGCCAGCCTGGTCTACAAAGTGAGTTCCAGGACAGCCAGGGCTATACAGAGAAACCCTGTCTCAAAAAGACAAAAACAAAAAAAAAAAGTTTTTAATCATTAATATTATGAATGATAAGGTGCAGGGACATATTTCATTAACTAAAAATAATATTTTATGTTAATAATGGATTGAAATCTTAGCGGTTTGCTAAGGCTTCTCATGGAGGTCATTTGTTACGAGTTAGCTCAGGGCCTCGGGTTGTAGCTCCGTGGCATAGCAGGGGTCCGCTATACACAAGACCCTGGAATTGATACTCACATGGCCCAACAAGGAGTTAATGTAAGTTATACCTGGATTTTAACAACTAACTTTTAGTATTTTTTGTTTCACACTAGAATTTGTATACCCTCTTCCACAATCCAAGTTACTATAACTCCACCTTAAAAGATTTATGTAGCCCCATCAGTCATAGTCCTGAAAGTTTCTTGGGTAGGTCACCACTAAGCAATGCCCAACTAAAAAGGCTAATCTGTGAGTGGAGTTTTTCCATGAAAAATCACGTTTTTCCATGAATTTCCTAATTTAGGTATTTGTAGCCCAAGACTGTGTTTAGCGACTGTATTCTCCACATGCATTTATACAGTTGAAAAGCACAATACGCCACGTATTGTGTGAACGCCTTCAATCCCAGCACGTGGGAGCAGAGGCAGGCGTAGTTCCATGAGTTTGAGGCCAGCCTGGTCTACAAAGCAAGTTACAGGCCAGTCAAGCCTATGCGGTGAACACCTGTCTTAAAATTAGAAGAAGAAAAAAATTCACTTTGAGGCCATTGCCCCATTTCTTAAAGGAAGACTCCAAGGTTCTGAGTGTTTCCTTCATGGTCCTCCTCACTGATCGCAGTCTTGCTATGTGCAGTCATCCCATAAATGTGCTCTGGTTTCCAAAGCTGTATGCAGTTGGCTTGTTCCTCCCCTGCTGCACTCTCAAATCGTCTTTAGAATCTTACTCTGTGCTGTGTTTATTTGTGGAGGACCATATAAATGCGGCAAACTGGAGCAGAAAAGCCTGTTGCTTGCCAATCTTTGTGGAGGGAGCACAAGACTGTTGGTTTTCATGTATAAAGATTTTTCTATTTATGACATCAAGAGAGAGGTTTGGTTGAGTTTTTGTGCTTTTAGGAAAGAAAAGGAAAGAAAGACTGTTCTGACTCTACCCTCTGTGCTAAGCAAAGCCAGCTGGTGAACATGACCGTGCTTTTTTTCCATACAGGACCCAAAGAGCACTGCCCAACACACTCTAGACCTTAGGTGGCTGTCAGTTTAATCAACTGAAAAAAAATCACTTTTCTATGACCAAAACGCGTGTCTATAGGTAACTCCTAGCCTGCACGACTCTGAAGAGGAACTTTTTTAAAAAGTACAGCACTGGAAGTGTGGTTGTATCAATGTCAAGTCATGTGTGCTTTATGCTATGAGAACGTTAAATTTCTGGTCTTTATTTTAAGCAGCTGACTGTGAAAAAGAAAGGGATTTGGGATGTGCAAGAGCACATCTAAGACCACCCATATAACTATATTAAAAGATATTTTTCTTACACAAATCTGCTTGAAGCTGCTCTTTGTTTGATATGCCATCTTGTCTTTACATAGTAGATAATTCATTCACAACTTTCATGCAAGTAGATAAATGTATTCAAATGAGTGATCTGTATATTTTGTGTCACATCCAACATAATCAGGGATCTAAGTTAAAATTTATGCTGCACTGTTCTTTAACCCCAAATTCCTAACACCCCGTGTGTCTCTCACAGTAACGCTTTGTCTCTTAGCATGACTACCAGTATGGCTTGGTCACAAGCACACACTGTTCTTTGCAGTCGGAATATTCCCAATAATAATTGCACTTTTTCTTTCCCTTCTTCTTTTTCCCTTTCCCCTGCCCCTGCATAGGTTAGAAAGGCTGGTGGATGTCCTGAGGAAGAAGGTTGGAACAGGGACCGTGAGGACCGTGATCTGACTGAAAGCCACCCAGTCTGGGGGAGCAATCACATCTGGTGACCAGGCTGCCTCATTCAACACTGTGTAAACACTAAAAGCCTTAACTTAGCAAACAGTTGTTAGAAGTGGGACACTCCAACCACATTCCAAGCTGAGATAAAATCAAATCACAAATGTTTAACCACTTTGCTGCTGACTTCAGTTATTTATCCAAATATATTAACTACAGGCTTTTACCAACTAGAACATTGCAGCTTATTTTGTAGCTATTTTATAGTTGTGCCTTTAATGTAAATCTTTTAGCCAGTGTGCTATAAAAAAATGTGTGAAGTCAGTTGGGATTGTAGCCCCGCATATGGCCCTTTCTGAATCAAAGTGCAGCAAAGTAAATATTGTCCAAGCCTTAATCCACTGTGTTAGGTCAAAACTTCAAATAAATGCGTTTTCAGTATAGAGTATATTTCTTAACTGATGGAAGAAGCTCAGACATGAGAGAATGTAGCCTACCTTCAGTGTATGTATGCAGCTTTTGTTCTTACTATTGAAGAATATAGTATAGATGGCATGAATTAAATGTATAATTTGCTTTAATAGGACATTAAAATGGCAATCACCAAGACATGATTTTTGTTTCACTATAAATAATATACACTGTTTTCAATAAAAAGGGCTATTAAAGTACACTTATACATAAATATTGTTGGCATTTTTTAATGTTGAGTCCAGGTAATTATCTAAGCATCATTTAAGCTGTAGAAAGAGCCAAGTTTCTGCTCATAGCTTGGGATACTTTTGGCTTGAAAATTAGCATGTGCCAGTTAGCATGTCTCTATCCTAAAAGGCAAGAATACGTAAAACTTGTAAGCATTCTTGTTATTTTCTTAGACTATTCATTTTGCTGTGGTAGAAGGGAATCTAATATATAATATACAAAAAATTCCAAATAGGAGGGCATAAAAAAAGCTATCTTGCAATTTGGTTCAAATTACTACTTTGAATTTATTTGACATAACTTAAAATAATGAAAGCATAGGCACTTAGCATATTGTGATGTTGTGAATACTTATGAAAAATATTGTCAGTTTTACAGACTGAGTAGCCGAAAGGCCAAGCCTCAAACAGGATGAAATGAAAATAAAAAACAGAGTTAGTGGGGGGCTGGTGAGATGGCTCAATAGGTAAGAGTACCCGACTGCTCTTCCAAAGGTCCCAGAGTTCAAATCCCAGCAACCACATGGTGGCTAACAACCATCCGTAACGAGATCTGGCGCCCTGTTCTGGAGTGTCTGAAGACAGCTACAGTGTACTTACATATAATAAATAAATAAATCTTTAAAAAAAAAAACAAAAAACAAAACAAAACAAAAAAAACAGATTTAGTGAAATTTTTATAAGCGGAAACTGTTCTAAGTTCCTAACTCATCTATTAGAGTGAGCTAAAGTATTTATCGTTTCCTGTTTTCAGGATGAATATGTTCAGAATGGTGGTAGACCATACCATTCATTCATATGCCATTAGAAGTATCTGTGTTATTTCTCTTTCAACTCTGAAGCACATTTTGAGTTTTTTTTTTGTCATAGATGAAATATGAATCGAAATACCAATACACTATTTTCTTGTTACTTAATCTATAAAATGAAGATTCATCTCACTGCATTCAGCTTTGAAAGCTGCTCTTGCTTCATGTTCATAGTGATTTTAAATTACAAGACTTACAAGATAAATAATAGCAGGCCTTAAAATAAACACGCTGCCCTTGTTTCAGAGACACAGAAAGCATCACAGCCTCTGAGAGACCAACGACTCCTTAAACACGGAAGGTAGTGGCTTAGTTGCCTGTCCTCATGTCCTGGAACAGCCACCCCACCCACCCCACCCCACCCCACCCAACCCCTTGTGAAGACATGGTATCTTGCAACTTACCCAAGGGATGCGGGTAAGTACAGAAAATATCCATTCCTGAATGTTTTGAACACAGTCACCGGCAACAGTTGAATTTTCAGTTCAGTGTTTAGAAACAGACACTTTCCTGAAGTTATTTACTCTGAAGTCTTAGAACACTGAGCACAAATAAAAATATTTTATAACTTACAGTGTCACTTCGAGCAACCAGTTCCTGTGCTGTTGTACAGAGCAAGAGATTATAAAATGAAACTCATGGAACACTTCTAGCATCCACCACATTTACGAATAGGTTCCCCAAATCATTCAGAAATGTCCCAGACAACTTTTGTCTTGAGTCCTTACACATAAAAATGCCCACCAACACTCTTCCGAGTCAGCACTACTTTTTATGTGGAGGAATAACCATAATCACTGAAAAATCCACTTATTAAAAAGCAGGGCATCTATTAAAGAATTCCATTTGCAGAGTTTCCTTAAGTTTGCCGTAAGCATCACCAAGGCTGTTCCTATAGCAACATGATAGTTCACATCTTAAAAAAATAAGCAACCCGTTTGAAGAAGAGGTTACTGTTGGTTGTAGCACGTGACCTGCAAATCATATTCCACATCGTTTTATATTTGACTCTAGCAGCAGCCGCATGATAACTATACAGATTTTAGTATTGATTTTATTGTTGTAGGGTCATTGTTAATTATTTTGATTCTGATGAGGAAACAAATGCAGAGCCTTTTGGAACTTCCCAGAGGACTGAGGTCTTGAAACTATCCCCCACTGGAACTATAGGTCTCTGAGTCTCACTGTAGGAAAAGAATAGTATAGCAAATATTTTTCTTTTTAATTTTTCCAGATATTTGTATTATTTCTTTGAATATCTCCTACAATGTATTTTAATATTTATCCCTACCTGCTCCCCTTGGCTCTTCCAAGATCCTTCCCCAAATCCTTATCTGCCCCAACTTTGGATCTTTATTTTTAATTTAATAGCCTAGCAACTAAATTTTGTGCTATCTGGATAATTATTGGTACAGAGAAATCCACTGGAGCACAGCAAAGATTTTAATGTCTCTGCTACAGAGATGCCTTCATGGTCAAGTCATTTATTGTTCTTGCAGAAAACCCAGGTTGGTTCCCATTACCCAAGTCAGGTGCCTCATAGCTTTCTATAACCCTTGTCTGCAAGATCCAATACCCTCTGGCCTCCGTGGGCACCTGTATTCACACAAACACACAAAAGTTAAGTAAGCACACATGCACCATAAATAAAAAGTTAAATAGGGCAGCAATTAGAATCAATGTCTTGAAAGATACATTTTTAAGTTCTGTCATCTCTGCTACCATTCTTCCATTTCCTCTTTACAGATAGGCATGAGTTCTCTAGTGATCTAAAGATCATATACATCTCTTTCTGTGTAATTCAACATGAACTACACACACAAATCCCTTGATATTACTGTCACCTCTGTGTACTATAAAACAACAAGTGCTTTGCCTCAACATTCACTTAAACATAGACAGGAGTATTCTAAACTACCTTTAATTTGGTCTGTTGCTAAAACCCAATGCTGCCGTGTTACAAAAGTGGTAATGTATATTTCCAACACACTCTGCTTCCTACAATGCATATTTGATAAGAAAAATAAAACAGTTACAGGTAAAGTGGTGGGTTATAAGCAACATATAAGCATGGCAACAAAATTAATGATTAATACATAATAACTTTGATAAATAAGCCATTGTGTTTTAAACTAATTAACAAAAAAACCTTTTTGAAATAAATATTTTAAGCTTCTATTTTGTGTGTTTCCTTATCAAAATAAACTGAAGAATCTTATTGGATAACTTACTAATAGAATTTGCTTATTTAACACACAAAAAATAGGTTTAAAAGATTTGTAGACTTGATAAGAAAAAGGGTACATAGAAATTAATCTGCATCTAGTTTTTTAGACATTATTATAACTTCTTGAAGTTCCCATTGTCAAATGGTGATTATACATAAGGCATTATATGATGTAATAACCATAACAGATGTTCAGTCATTGTAGTTTGCGTGGCTCACAAATTTTTCACATATACCAGTGTGTTTTTGGTAACTCGTTTACAGTTAACCTCTGAATTCGGTTATTGCATACATAACCACAAATAAACACAAAAGCCTATTTGCCTGTTTAAAATTGATTTGTAAGTCGGTTGTCAGGCTCCAGCGAGCAGCATTTTGTGCATGTTTGGTTGGAAGCGCATGTGGTTTCTGGGGCTTTTAAACAAATACATGAAATGGTTGAAAGATTTATATTGCCCATGCTTAGCTAAATATGTCATCTCTAGAAACGATGTGATTTATTTTGGCACCATTCTAAAACTCAAATATTTTAAACATTTGTTAAGTTGGAGCTTGCACATCTGAACTAGTAGCCTACGTTCCAAACTAGCATCTCAAGTTACCAAGTGTTTTGTAATCCTTTTACTGAAATAGCCCTTACTGAAAGGCTTCTCTTTCACTGTGTTCTTTAGGATGAGTTTACATCTATAGAGGTTGAAGTTGTTTTTAATGTAGGTCTTCACAAACTTGACAATGACAAATGTGTATTTTTAAGAATCATGAAAGTGATTTTTACCGCACAGCCTTCCTATGCTCACCCTTGATTCTGCTGTTCTCTGGTGTGTTTTCACAATATGCTGGCACTTGGGAAGCCACCCGCTTAACTATCTAGCTATTAACAAGGATACATTTTAATACACCGACGCAAGTATCTAAAACTTGTGTTTACTTTTTAGTCCCATAAAATTCCCTATCTCAAATCCTACATGTTTTAATACAGTTCCTACACATTGATCTTAATCAAATTTATAAGTATACAGTACTGAAGACATTGTACTAGACGTTCATTGTGAAATATATTGCAGCGAAGAAGATCAAGTTACATACTATTTATTATTTCCTTAATACAGATAAAGGTTGATAAGAGCAAACCTATGAGGTTCCCTACAAGCCTCCCTAAGCTATTCCATCTGACCTGAAGTTCCTACCCGCTCAGTCTCTCTGGAGCTGCAGCATGAGTGGGGCTAAACTGTGCCTTAGGTCCCAAAGCAGACCTCTTCTACCAGCTCCGTGGCTCCCACCAACTCTTGTAAGCATCAGTAGTTTTGCCCTTGAGTTGCCCTTGTCAAGTGTCTTGTTCCTAGTGTGGCATTTTGTGCCTTTCCTTTGGCAAAATCTGTGGTTAGTGTGTGTGTATTTTTATGTTTTGTAGAAACTCGCTTTCACTACTTCTGCCACAAAATATGGCCGTGGAGGTAGAGGGCACATTTCCTAGGTACACCCACTGGCTTACGAGAGGCGCTAGAGTTCTCAGGAAGAAAAAAAAAAAAACTATTCAGATGTAAAATAAGTTATGGTAATAAAACATTAAATATTATTTTTCTTAAGATACAAGACAAGCCTAATATCATGTGGTAGGATGGGTTCTAACCTTCTGAGGAAACTCCGCGCTGATCTCCATTCCGGCTGCACTCCCACTGGCAGTGAACAGATGTTCCCACTGCCCAACATCCCTGCCAGCATTGTCTTCATCTGGTTTGGGTTGGGTTATTTTGTTTTTCCTTAGACGTTATGACTAGAGTAATTTGAAATCTCAAAGAGGTTTTTAATTTGTATTTTCTTGATGGACAATGATGTTGAATATTTTAAAATGTATTTCATATTTTATGAACTCTTGTTTCTTGTGACTCAACCCAAAGGACTGTATATCCTTCTATTGAGATAACTGCCGACCATGTTCACTGCTGCTGTAGTCACGACAGCCAAGAAATGGCAACAGCCTACATGTCCCTCAAATGACAAATGGACAATAAGAATGTGGTGCATTTACACAATAGAACAATAGTCGACTGTTAAGGAAAATAAAATAATGAAGTTTGCAGATAAATTGATGCAGCTGGTAACCCAGACCCAGGAAGATAAATATCACATGGATGCTCTCCTTTGTAGATGCCTTGAATCATCAGATACGTTTTATTTGGAATGCTCACAGAGGTTAGTAAGTTAATATAGGGCCACGAGGGATGATTTTCAAGAGAAGGGAGATAGAAATGAGTGCTATAAAGGCTTAAAGAGGAATAATGGAACGGGAGGGGTTAAACTGTGGTAAGGGGGTGGCAGACAGGATAAAGACACTAATACAGACAGGAATAACACTAAGGATCAAAAAGATCACATGCAAACACTTAAAAAATTGTATGGAAACTTACCACTATAGAAGCTTCATAAAATAATATAACCGTATAACATGTACATAGTGAGTTCAAATGGAGTAACCATATAACAAAAACGTGATGTCCTTACTGTGTATCACAGGCTAACAATTGAAAAGCCCAGTGCTACCTATTTTGGAGTTCTGGGCCAGTGAGATTCAACAGACAACCTCCACATAGTACAGACTGTTGCAATGCTCTTGGTTACCCTGAGAAACTTAGGAATAAGATCCTGTTGCTGAAGGTACCACATACTTGAGTCATTGGGCATGGAGAAATCAAGTTGATATTGACCTGAAAGTTTCATTCCCTACTGTCTAGACTTCATAGTGCTGGAAGATGCTATGTAAACTAGAGGGGGGGTGGGGATAGGGAGTGAACATCAGCCTTATCCAGATGTGAACTCTGAGAGGTCTAATACCAAACAGCCTGTCAACACATGCCCTCTGTATAATAATGGCTCAAATGTTATGGGTATGACCAATCATCTCTGATAGATTTAAGTCCCACTCCATAACATGAAAGAAATCTATACTTGGCAATATTATCTGAACTAAGAACCTGTGTCAAGACAGGTCATAATCCCCAGGGGAGAAGCAACTACTACTACTCTGATAAAGGGACGCAGTGTTAAAAATGACTCCTAATGGCTTATCATTATACTCATAGATGATTGCATCTCTCCACCCTCACCAGAGAAGCTTGTTTCTACAATACTTGGCTGTTAACCGCAAAGACCCACAACTGGTCAAGATGCAGAGAATAAGAGACTGCAGTATATTCCACCTTCAATGAGACCTGTGTACTACACCCCATCCTCCTAAGACTCAGGAATTGTTGCTTAAGAGAGCAGAAAGATTGTAAGAGCCAGAGGTAGTGGATGACTTACAAGGAAAGAGTATCTTCCAGACACAGCGTGGCAATTGCACATATGAAATCCTAGCGGTTATGATAGCATACACAAGACCTGTGCAAGCCAACCTGGATAAAGTCTCAGCATGGAGATGGGGGAGGGGGATTTTATTATTATTATTAAACAGGTTTGGGGGGGGTAAGTACGTAAAGTGTCCTAGTGTAAGTACGCATAAGAACCTGAGGTCAGAAGTCCATCCTAGAGGACAGCCAGCCATGGACACAGGAAGATACTCGAGCGCTCACTGTCCAGTGATCTACAGATTCAGTGAGAGACCTTGACTCAAAACAATATAAAAATTAAAAAAAAAATGCAAAGGTAGAAAAATGGGTGAATCAAACAGGCTCGTGTTCACCTCTGGCCTTCACACAAGGCCACTAACTACAAGGATGAGTGCACACTTGGATGCACACACAAACAAAAGAGAGGTGGGAGGCAGGAGGAGTCAAGAAAGCATGCTGGGGAGGTCAGTGTACCCTGCTGGTGGAAGTCAGTGTGGGGATGTCTCCAAAGAGAGCTTTCACATGACCCACCTAGACTTCTGGTCATTTACCCAAGGGCTTTGCGGCAACATATCACAGAAACTTGCACATCCGAGTTTATTGCAACACTGCTCATAATGGTTGAGCTTTGAAACCAACATTAGTTAAGGGGAAATGATGCACATAGACACAGTGGAACATTTCAGCATAAAGAAGGATGAGCTATGTCATTTGAAGGCTATAACCATTGATGACTGTCTTAAGACAGACACAGAAACAAGTTATTGAATTTGTGGTTCCTAGACTTTATATAGATGTATGAAATTGTGTGTGTGTGTGATGAAATAGAGAATCTGTCTGAGGGACAATGGGAAGTGAAGAGGTGAGAAGAAGGATGGGGAGAATGCAGAGTATATTCTCAACATGCAATACAAACATACAAAACTAGAGCACGACGTTCATTTTTTAAAAAGAGATTTGATGGGCATAATGGCACAGGCCTGCTATCTCGGCATTTAAGAAGCTAAGGCAGGAGAATTCGAGTTCAAAGGCAGCTCTATATACTTATTCTGTCTCAGAAAAAATAGTCAT
This sequence comes from Mus caroli, assembly GCF_978045245.1. Taxonomy (NCBI): domain Eukaryota; kingdom Metazoa; phylum Chordata; class Mammalia; order Rodentia; family Muridae; genus Mus; species Mus caroli. Next base: position 55,727,266 of record NW_028227269.1, read on the forward strand.
AACAATTAATAATAATTATAATAATTATAATGCAGAACTTGGGAAGCAGCGCTCCTCTGTACTGGAGTGTGGACTCATGATGAATGGCTACAAAGACATTGTGTCATTTACACTGTGTAGTAAACTTTGGTCACGTACACATCCCCGGGATTGAGGTGGACAGTAAGAGTCCGTGGAACAGTCTATAAAGTAGGAATGTGTAAACTGATATTATTACCTTTAGAAAAACAAGATTGTCTCATAAAGGCCTTCTTGCTACATTTACCTCTGGTGTGTACCAATATTGTAGGTGATTTGCCTTTAAAATGAGAACGTGAGGCAGGACTTTATTTCTGCCCCCGTATGTACTGTCCCTGGTGTTCTTGGCTTACATCCACTCCCACCTGTTACCATTTTGTCCTGCCATTGGCTACAGTGCTGTCTGCTTGGCTTCTGAATGCCCAAAAATGTCTCCTTTGCTGCCTGCTTTCCATGAAGACATAAACTGCTAGAAAGAGAGTCTTGGGATCAAGAGCTGTGCATCTTCTTCCTAGTACGTTTCAGTAGCCTGCCTGCATCCTCTTGTTCTTGCATGCACCCTCTGCTCATGTCCTTTGGCTGCTGTAAACTGTTTCTCCTTGTCCTTTATGGTGACTGACCTTTGAATTATGCGGTGTGTCCGTGTGAATGTGACTCTTGTATTTTATGTGAGTTTGTAGTCTTTGTCATTAGAAAACTTTCAGTAATGACTTCTTGCAGTAAATTTGCCCCAAACTTTCCTTCCCTCTGCCTCTGGCTCCTTGATGTGTGGTGGACACTTGACATCTCCCACAGTGCATTTATTTTTTAGTTATTTTTCACCTCTTTGTGTTTCTAATATTTTCTATTGCTTTGCCTTTTAATAACTATTAGGTTGGGTTGTGTGTGTGTGTGTGGGGGGGGGTGTTTTGGTGTCTAATGTTCTAATGTTCTGTCAGCCTTACCCATGGCCCTTTTCATCGCAGATGCTATCTGGTATTGTTTTGGGTTTTTGGGTTTTTTTTGTTTTTGTTTTTGTTTTTGTTTGGTTTTTCGAGACAGGGTTTCTCTGTGTAGCCCTGGCTGTCCTGGGACTCACTTTGTAGACCATGCTGGTCTCGAACTCAGAAATCTGCCTGCCTCTGCCTCCGGAGTGCTGGGATTAAAGGCACGCGCCACCATGCCCGGCGCTGCAGATACTAGCTTATTTTCTCTCTCTCTAAAAATTAGAACTGAGTTTCAGCTTCTTACACGCATCTCTTTAGCTTAGAGATAGCTTCTGCGACTTTCAGGACCGTAAGTGTTCTAAGCTTTCTTTAGGAACATGAGTACATGATACAGAAAGAGTTTCAGAGTATTTTCAGGCAATTTCAAGCTTGGACATGCTGGACCAGCGTGGCCAACAGTCTAGGGCAGACTTTTCTTCTGAACCCAGTCAGCCCAGTCAGTCTCCCACTGAACACGCGGCTGTATGGCCCCTGCACTAAGAGATGCTTCCACTATGACTGCCCACAACAGAATCTATGTGCAGTCCTCCCTGAGTCTAGGCATACTTCCTGAGTCTGTTTTTATGCTCCTGTCTGGTGAGTTGCGCCTTGGCCTAGGTAGTGTGCTCATCGGAAGACCCGGAAATGCTCCGCACCTCTGCATTTTGCTCTCTGGCTCTCTGCCCTCCTCCCCTCAGTCTGCTTTGGAAACTCCCTAGACAGCCAGGGCCATCACAGGGCTCATGCTTTGTTTAATGTTTGATCCCTTCCTGTCAGGCGTTGCTATCTGTTGTTCACAGTCCAAAAGCATTTGCTTTGTGTGTTCTCACCATTAACTTTTTTTCCTTTTTTACTTTCTTTGTGGAGTTTTGTTTTTATTCCTTAAGGTTTTAGGATAAATCTAGAGCTTGTTACTTCATAGCTGCAAGTGTGAGTTCTGGGAGCTGTCTCTTATCTTCCCTGTAACCAGCCATGTCATTCGTGACTGTCATGATATTCTTTTCTTCAGCCTCGTTTCCCTGACTGCCTTTTATATATTGTTCATTTACATTGTTTTCAACAGCTCCCTTTGGTGCTAAGATACCATGAGTTCTCTGTATGACTCTAAGAGGCCGAGTTAAAACTCTGACTGGCTATCCTTTACCAGTGTCTCTATAAAACACAACGCTCACCTCAGAAGGGACAAGAGATAGCTTATCGTGAAGCCAAATATGAGTGCCCGTGGTCTGGAAACACAGAATAAAGTTACCCCAAATTTCATCATGAAGGTTTTATTGTAATATACTAAGAAAGCTGTAAATTAAGACACTTCTCAAATATATTGGTGGGAACATTGGGTGGAGGGGTTGTAGCAAAATGGGGAAACCTGCTGGAGACCTTGGATGCTGTCTGACAGCTCTTTGGTGGGAACCAGAGGTCTGTTCACGCTTTCCAAGAAATAAGTCTTATTTGCTAGTCGCCATACGTTAGGTGTGACACAGGAGTCCGAATGTCTATCAAAGTGGCTAAAGATGCCCCCAGATAAATGGAATTTGGTTCTGGGCCCACAACATTCCAACTTCCCCACACCCCTGAGCTCGCCAGTTAGTCAACATTTGCAGACTGCTTCTTACCAGGAGTTCTAGTTCACAGCAGTTTTAGAAGTCTTTAGTCAGTATATCTATCCCATTAGACTCCAGCAGTATCTATGCTAACATTTTCACTGGGTCTCATGTCTTTCCCATACCTCCTATGACCCTGTTTAGTTTCGTTGTGCTTATTTTTAAATGCCTGCTTATTGGGCTGGAACTATAGCTCAGCAGAGAGCTTTTACCTAGTGTGTGTGAGGGCCTAAGGGGTGGGGGGAAAACCTTGCTTAAAAGTGACTTTTATTCCCCTGATTGTGCCTTCTGCTGTGAGATCACCTGTTGAATCCTTAATTTCAGATTTTTTTCCTTAATTGTTGATTTTTCCCGTTTCCCTGTTTTCTTTAATTTACTAGTTATAGTGACTCTAAAATCCAGGTGGGGGCAGAGAGAAGACTCAGTGGGTAGGAATACTTAACCACCAAGCCTCAAAATCTGAATTTGATCCCTATAACCGTTATAATAGGAGAGAACTTATTCCCACAGTTGCCTCTGGATATATATATGCACATATATGCACAGTGGACCTCTGCATATATGCATATATGTGTGTGCATGCACACCACACACACACACACACCACACGAATACAAGTATATAAATGTAATTAATATAAATCCAGCTTTACAAACTCTAACATTAGAATTATCTGTGAGTCTTTTTCTATTGTCTGTTCTGTCTCTTTGGCATGCCTATTAATTTTTTGATTTCATGTCAGCCATCCTGAATCTCCAGATGGCTTGGCCTTCCTCTAGAGAGGGTTTATCCTTTGCTGGGAAGCCTGAGCAGAAACTAAGCATCCTAAACCAGGCAAGCACAACACTAGCTTGGGATTGGGTTGCAGTTTGAATAAAGTTCTGTTACTTTCGGTTTTCCTCTTTGCTGTGGAATACTACACTAGAGCTTTGTGTTGTGAAAGCCACATCTTTATGGAAACTCCTTTAGTTAATCCCATTTTAGCTTCTTAAATGTCCTAGTTAGGGATTCTGGTAAATTCAGCTTTGCTGGGTTACAAGAAGGGGCGTAGGCATCCATTTTGAGGTCTAGAACATTCCAAAGACACGACTGGCTTGACTGTTCCTTTGAGCAGGTATCAGCTATTGTGCAAACCCACACAGAATTGCCACCGACCCTCGGGGAAAGTGACCACAGGCCATTGGGTCACCATGCAGTTGATGGCACCTTTCCAGAATCTTGGCCTCTTAGTTGTCTTCGTCTCAACCCCTCTCTGATACTTTGAAGCAAATACTCTTGTAGTTTAACCAGCTTTTCTTGTCTTTCTTGGCAGAAGTGTGAGTCTACCACAGACTATTCTGCTTGGAAGAAGAGGTCAGTGAGTCTCATTCGTGTTTTCATGTCTGGAGGTTACAGACTATTCATCCCCAACTCCACTTGGTTTTTTATCACCTTTCTAACGATCTCATTTCTTTTATCCTTTTTCCCCGCTCATGTATTTTAAGGTATGGGTTTCATACCTGTTTTCTGCTCATTTGGATGTCCCAAGTACTCACACTCTAGTTTTGCTATTACTCCTGCCCACAGTTCCTTCTATAGGTTGCACTTTATAATGCCTCTATAATATGAGCTGGAACTTGGAAATATCCTCTGTGCTTTGTTTCAAGAGCTGTGTTAACACCAGACTCCTGCCCGGACACTTGGAAACATGTGTGAGCCTTGGATCACTTCTAAAGCTTGATTTGAAATTGATGGGGTTACTCAGATGACACTATTTTTTGTTGAAAAAATTCCACATGGGGGCTAATTTTTTATTGTAAAACTTGTAAGGAAAAATTTTTTTTGTCCCATTTATAGTTTGAATTCTAGTTTTCTGTCCTTCGGCATATCCCAGCTTTGCTTCCTATACCCTGATACCATGATAAACAAACGCAACCTCACCCCATCACCCCTTTGTGCTTCAATGCTCAGGACCCTGCCTCTTAGACTAGGGGCCTTTAATGACTCTGTTGGTGGTGGATTTCAATAAACAAAAAAGATTGTCATTTTCTGTCTAATACTTTTAGTTTACTGTAGGAGGGACTAAGTAGATCATAATGGGAAACCATGGTCCAGCTCAAATATTTGAGAGAGAGAGGTAGAGAGAGGCAGAGAGAGGTAGAGAGAGGCAGAGAGAGGCAGAGAGAGGTAGAGAGAGGTAGAGAGAGGCAGAGAGAGGCAGAGAGAGGTAGAGAGAGGTAGAGAGAGGCAGAGAGAGGTAGAGAGAGGTAGAGAGAGGCAGAGAGAGGCAGAGAGAGGTAGAGAGAGGCAGAGAGGGGTAGAGAGAGGCAGAGAGGGGTAGAGAGAGGCAGAGAGGGGTAGAGAGAGGCAGAGAGGGGTAGAGAGAGGCAGAGAGAGGTAGAGAGAGGCAGAGAGGGGTAGAGAGAGGCAGAGAGAGAGGTAGAGAGAGATAGAGGCAGAGAAAGGTAGGGAGAGACAGAGAAAGATAGAGCGAAGCAGAGAGAGAGAGGAGAGAGAGAGACAGAGAGAGAGAGAGAGAGAGAGAGAGAGAGAGAGACAAAGAGAGAGAGAGTTGTGCCACAATGCTCTGATTTAGTATTACTTGTATACAAGAGTAAAAGGAGCAATAATTATTTATCTGCCGAGAACAATAACTGTAACTCTGGCTCTACCAATAACTACAAACAGTTTTTCATGAAAAGGAGAAAAGTGATTGAATACTCCAAATTAGCCCTGGCAAGAAAAAATAACAGCTGCCTAAAACGAAGTGTTTGAGTTATGAGCCATGTGCCACTTTGGTTTATCTGTAGCCAAAAGCTTGGGAATCCTTATTCAATTAGCCACGTTGCTGGGGAGGGCCCAGTTGCCCGAACACGAGCTGCCTGGTAGTGACTAAGAGCTATCTCTGACGCAAGAGTTCAGACCTTGCAACTCTGTTTTTGTTGTTTGAACTTTCTTCTCTGTTGTAGCTAGGGATCCGGCATGGAATTTAAACACTTGTGTGGTAACTCCGTCCCTTCAGCCATTGTGTTGTTAAGCTCCAGCTAACGAACTTTAACACTGGCTCTAGTCAGGCAAGACTTAGGAACCAGCAGTGGTCAACAGTTCTAGTTTTACAACTAAAACTATGCGGTTTATCTGTCTTTACAGCATCTAGATGTTCTTGCCTGCCCAGTCCAGTCAGTCCATAAAATGCCTTCGAAAATACATATGAAAATAGATAGACCAAGATACACTAGAAAAAAAATAATAAAATAAAAACCAAACCTTAGGAAGCAAGTTTCATTACAGAAGTTTATCTGCTCTGGCAGAAGCTTCAAAATGTGTGCCTGTGTTAAAAGTTAGGCACTCAGCTGAAATGCAGAGACCAAAATTCCATAGTGTTTAAAAGGTGAGAACTGTGAGGAACCACCAGCACGCATGCTGTCTCCTGTGCACTTTCCTTCCCCGCCAATGTCTTTAGTTGCTTAGGGATCCTCTTGCCCATGTCACAAAGAATGTCTCAGAGTCCTGTGGATTATGCACACATTGGATTGCTAAGGACAAGTGCTGTGTTGAAATCTCTGGGCTACGTTTCACTTCCAAACATATTCTGAGTCTAAAGTCTAAGTGCCTGAAAAGGGGGAGACAGCTTCTTCTGTGGTTCATAACTTAGTTCTAAAGGCAGTGCTGAGAAATTCAAGTGTGCTTGGAACGTTTCCATAGTAACTCGATATCAAGGACATCAGTGTTTCTGCTTTAAAGTTTTGCGCTGTAGTTAAATATGTGTTGATCACCAATCATTACTTAGGGCCTTGTTATATCATAGTTTGATCGCTTTGCAAAAGTAAAATGGTTTTGCATCTTAATCATGGTCATCTCATAAAGAATAGCTAGATACTTTCGTTAGGTGACTAAAGGGATGGGAATATATAATCTTGTTTGCCAAGAGGACTGTCAGGGAAAGCTTTTAAGGTCAGAGTTGCCTTTCAGTTAAAGCTCCAAGAATAATCACTTTATTTCTACTTTTATAAAAAACAGTACAAACATATCATATTATAGGCTGTAAGTTTAAATATCACAAATATTATTGTCTAAATTTTAAGAAAACTGTCTGAGCCTGTTATACTGGCTTTTCTCATGAGGCAGCTGTCTAGGCCAACTCTAGAGGTTCTCTGCTGAATTGTTTTATTTTCATGTGTGTGGCAAGAAAACCAATAAAAGTTGGAGTCTGTGCTCCCAGCACATCCTCCCTTCCAGTGAGCTCCAATCCTGAACTTTTATTGTTTAATTCATTTACTTACCATTTTAATTACAACTAAATCTACCTTCATTCATTTAAGTCTAATTCATCCTTCAAAAACACTTATTGCCACCCCCTACATGAAGCAGTCCCTAATTCCCTACCCACACAGCCAAGTAACTCTCTGTTCCCTGTACATGGTGACACTGTCTGCAGCTCTCTATTAGGGCGGTTGGTAAGCTTTCTCTCCTCTCCTTATCCCTGCCCTGTCTCCCCTTAGAATGCAAGTTTCTGGGGACCAGAGCTTCACTCTTGTTCCTTTCTTTGTGCAGGTAAATACTTGGTTATTCTTCTTCAATGGTGAAACCTATATTTTCAAACTACATTAGTTTTTGGTAACATTTGCATGATGTGTCTTTAAAAATATTAAAAGATTAAGACTAAATGTCTTTGTCTATAATTGTGTTAAAATAGATTTATCTCATCAGCTTGTCTAGCACTGGGACAGGGCAGACATGGTGTCTGCCTGAAGCTTGTCATTGTGTGACGACATCAGTTTCAAGTAAAAGGTTACTGAACATTGTATTGTTATAGCCGATGATGCTAGTGTTTAAGGGAGGTATTTAGCTGGTGCATTGTAACTCAAGGTGTCCTATGTAGTTGTTTAGATGTGTCTCAACAATCCTAAGTTTGAAGCTCTCCTCTGGTAAAGTGAAGTCCTGGTTGCCTTTTGCTGAGTCTGAATGTCAAAGTTTCCACCCTACCGAGCAGTCCAGTTACCGACTCACTAGAGAAGAGCAAGAACTAAATTGCTTTCCAGAACCAAGGGAATCCAAATGGGTGAATAAAAATCCAGATTTTAGCCAGTGTGGTGTTCTCAGCTGCCTTCCAGTGCTGCTTCATCTGCTCTCAATTCCCATTAAATACATGGAGTTTTGTGTATGCGGTCCGGGTTCACACTTTCTTCGTCTTCTGGTTATATGTTATTCTTTCAGACCCCAAGCTGTCTTTGCAGATAATGTGAGAGGAAAAAGCAAACTGTGTATGAATAGTGCTCCCCAAGCTATGACTCCAAAAATGAATATTTCATTATCATTTTATGCTTCTCTATAGTCTCCACCAGTTGCTGTCGTAGAACATATTGACGATCCTCAGGTCTGAGGTGTGAGCTGTTCTGCAGAAGCAGGTCTGTTTGTCAAAGTCTTCCTGAAATACTGAAGCACAGAGAGTTACTCCTGTGGCTATGACATCACCACATGGAAAACCTTAAGCTACTTTCAAAGTGTTTTCTTCTCCTAAATATACCCTTAACTACATCTGACTAAAGACACTTCTCAGTATAGTGTGTGCTTGGAAACTGTTTCCAGTGTGTACCTTGCAAAGCTAACCTTCTTGAATATGATTGACTGCCTGCTGAGTGATCATTTCAGGAGTGTTCTGTTTATAATTTTCTAGGAAATGTTGCTTCTTTACTCATCAAGGAAGAGCAAACCAGAAATGCCAGCATTGTTTACCATGTGGAAAATTAAAATTATCTTAATGAAGAGTGTCCACATGCTGGCACATGGCCAGATGAATCATATTTGTCAAAGTTGCCGAAAGGTTAGGACACTCAACTGTCTTCATTCTCCGCTTGGAATTCATCAGACAAGAAACTGCCATCGGTTCTTCGCTTTCATATTAAACATCTAAACTTCCCTTAGCTAATATTTTTTCACTTGGGATTATCTTTTCAGTTACATGCTCTCCCAGCTCTTCGAAACCACATATGGAAAACATACTTTTTTTTTTTTTTTTACAATTTTCACATTTGAGTAAAATAAGAACATGGGAATTGAAGAATCTGAGTGTGTGCCATCAGCAGACATTTCTAAAGCTGGAAAGGGACAACCATTCTGACTGTCCGGGTTGTCACTCACACTGTCTCCCTGTCAACTGCTAAGAGCTGAAACCTGTGCCATCACGGTCAATGTTTTGACAGATTTTATTGTAAGCCTTACTGCTGTAAATTCTCTTTGAGCCAAAATTTAACATGTTAAATGCTCACAAACGACTTTCACTGTTTGTGATCCAGAAAAGGAAATAATCTGATATGTTATTTTAAATGATAGATGTAAGTGGACAGTTTAACTCTTTCCGTGTTACATATCAAGTTTTGGAAGAATTCTCATTCTCCGTGCAAAAGGCCTCTACATTATCACCAGAACCATATGTACGCATTTTTGTGACTAGAGCATTAGAAGAGACACTAAAGAGAGCATTATATGATTTATATGTTCTCAGTAAATTTTATAATCAAGATAATTCCTTTTTAAGTTAATGTAACACTCCAAAATATGAGCCACTTAAAAACTCTGGAGCAAACCCGTTGCTTACAGGTAGCTTCTCAGAGCTCATGTTAGGGAGAACTTAGTATGACTTTTATCTGTTCTGGCCACTCAGGGGATTTTAGAAACATGATCCCAGTCGTTGCTATTCTTAGGAGACTGCCAATCAAGATTTTTTCTCTCTCTAAAACATCTTCAATGACCATGACCATTAATATTTACCTATAAATGCATTTGTACACAGGCTCAACCGTAGCACATTAGTGATGACAAAAAGAGTTTGTTACTCACTTCTTTACCCTAGAATAACTCAAATCAACAAATATTTATTGAATGACTACTGTGTGCAAATAACCCTGGGCTGGGCAAGTTTTAAAAGCCACCCAACTTTTCCAATTGGCAAATCAAAGCATTATTTTTTTTCAATCATCACAGAAGCCACTTTTGTGTCCTTAAGGACAAAGTGTACGAGGACGAGGACGGCAAAGAAGCGAAGGTGAATTCACAGCATGAAAACAGGAGAGAGAATACCCTAAAATATCATCAATCGATGGCATCATCTGTTATGTATGTACGTATGTATGTGTGTATGTATGTGTGTATGATTGTGTGCATGAGACTGTATCATGTATGTATGCATACATGTCCATATACATATCTATATATTCATTCCAGAAAACTATGAATGTATTTGAGAGAAACAGCCTGTGCTACGGTGACATTAGATATTAACATTTGAACATATTCATATATAAATAACGATGTATAGTGATATTAATATTTAAATCCAGAGATTTGCTTTTAAAATAGGCTTTACAAGTTTGATTAGTGTTAAGTCCTGTGATGCCAACCATCAAACCAAAATTGTTACTATATTACAGAGCAAAAATTCAACCTAGAGTCTGCTGTACTACAGACCAGCTTCCTCTAGAGTCTATTATGGCATGACCCCGTCGACGGCAGATTTCTAGTCAAAGACTTCACTTCTACACTGTTACCACAGAAGTTACTGAGGAAGGCTTTAATAAGAAGATCACATCATAGTAAAAGAAGCCACCTCAAAGCTAAATTTAAAGGTTCTAATTGATGTGAGAAAATAAATATAAAGCTACCAGGAAGAAGAAAACATCAAGGCTTTCACTGTCCTATTCCAATCTCTGCATTTCATTTTGTTAATTCTCATAAAGAAAACATTATCTGGGATCATACCAAGTAACTGAAAGTATTGTCTAAGTGAGATATAGGAAAGGAAGGCTGACGCAACATTCATTATTCCTGAATGGTATTGGTTCTGCATGTTTTACATAGAAGATGTGTACATGTATTGACTGTAGAAGGTGATTGCTGAGATTTTTACTAGGAATATATTATGTCAACTTTAAAATATTTATTTTTAAGGAGACAATTTTTGCCATCTATTGGTAGGCTAATGTTACATTCTAATCAAAACAGACTCTAAATAACCTTCGTTATCCAGAAGTTTTTCTTTCTTAAAAATTTCTGAAATTAATTCCTTAGTAAACTGATGGGGAAAATGCTGTTAAAGTTTTTTAAAATCTTAAATTTGCCTAATGGGATTGTTCAATGTTAGGATCACCTGTACCTCTTCACATCTTATTTTAGTTATTTGACACACCAATCTGGTTCATTATTTTCAAAGATTACTGATTGCTCTGTAGTAAATTTCTACAATTGTTCCCTTGAGGTCTCTAAATGACCTTCTTGAACACAGTAAGCACTTTGCATGACAATTTTGTAGTGCTTTAGTGTCTTCTGTTTATAAGTCTTTACATGTGTGAAATCTAATGCTTGTATTCAAGAAGAAATAAGTCTGTAGAGTTTATTCCAATTTCCACTTAATTCTCTCCTCCCAAACTCCTTTGACCAAAGTTCTTGAATATTGGGACCCTCTTACCTAGGACCTAGCCTGCGTTCACCTGCCCCCTTGTGGTGTTTTTATCCAAAAAGTTAATTAATTTCTGAAACTTGACATGACACAGTCTGAGCCAAGAAACCTCATTCTTTGGCATTCAGAGGCAGCAGATTTCTCTTCTATTAGTCAGTCAGTGGCTAACATAACAGGACAAAGGAAATCATTTAAGCTTTGTGTTTAACCCAGAGCCTAAGAAGGAATTGGGCACATGAGAAATAAATGCATGGAATAATCTGGAGTAACTTAATTTTCTCTAGAATCTTTGTTAATGACCTGAAGTCTAAGAACTAAAGAGTTATTTCAAAAGTTTTTTTTATAAAAATTCAACCTAACATTTGTTTTATGGTGATATCTTCCTTTTTTTCCATGAGTGAAGAGGCTGCTACTCTACTTAAATTTTAAGTAAAGTTTCCAAGTCTCCTGTCAAAGATACATCTATAACTGTAAAAATAAGTTAACTGTTACATAATATATAATCACATATTTTATATGCTTGACACAAATATTCTATTTGTCCTTCTTCATATGCCCTAAGACTAATTATGACCCCTTTAATTGAAGGTGACAGGTTTTGTAGATGGGAAAAAGATGTGTGTGTGTGTGTGTGTGTGTGTGTGTTTAATGAGCCAACTTACCTTGTCACAAATTCACAGTCATTTTTCTAAATGTAAGACTTAAGGATTATGCCTCTGGTTAATAAATAATAATGTAACGAAAAGGAGAAGGGAAGAAAAGCTCTATTCACATACATATGCTATTTGTCTTTCTTTGAGATGGTAATAGATTATTGTTATCAACAAGACCTCAGATAACATTCTAATGACTTCTATTTCTGTTTACAATGGAACATTCCTAGCAGAAAAGAACTGTCTTTTTTCTGCCCTATTTCATCCCCTTCAGGCCCCTACCCATGACTAGCTGGGTGGAGACGCTGGCTTCCTGTCATCTCTCCTGAGGCTGGGTAGGCACAGAATGGAATTCTATGCAGCCCTCTGTGGGCCCCCGTTTCTACTGTCTACCACTGCCTTTTGGTTTCTCTTAAATTATAACAGTTGACCGACTAACAGGTTCTCAGAAATAGGTTCAGATATTGGCAGGCAAACCCAACCTCTTTGTCCTTCCAAAGTACATAAGTGCTAAACTGTGCTCCGACTGAGAGAGTTAGTGTTCCAGCAAAGCTAAAACCCAAGTCTCCTTCTGCTCCCCAGCAGCTTGCTGCCATCTCTCCCCCAAGGAATAGTGTGCGAGTACGCCCTTGGCATCATTTCTTCGGCCCGGATTAAGCACAGGTGACTGAGAGTCTGCCTTATCTTCACAAGGCATTAGTCACTCTATAAAAGTTAAATTTATTATGAAACGTCTTGTTTGTCTTAGCATATATCTTCTCTGGGAAGTTGGAAACAAAGGCATGTCCTCTAAGGCTCCTCACAGGGCAAGCACATCCGCCTTTGGAATTTAACCTTAATTTGAACCAAGATCTGTGAAAGAAAAGCACTTTGGTGTATTGTTACGGAGCTCCACCCTTCTCTCCCCTTATCTAAATGCAGCTACTTTTGTTTTGTGGTTTTTAGACTTCTTTCTCCTCCTCCTCCTCCTCCTCCTCCTCCTCCTCCTTCCTTCTCCTTCCTCCTCCTCCTCCTTCCTTCTCCTCCTCCTCCTTCCTTCTCCTCCTTCCTTCTCCTTCCTCCTCCTTCCTTCTCCTCCTCCTTCCTTCTCCTTCTCCTCCTCCTCCTCCTCCTTCCTTCTCCTCCTCCTCCTCCTCCTCCTTCTCCTTCCTTCTCCTTCCTCCTCCTCCTCCTTCCTTCTCCTCCTCCTCCTTCCTTCTCCTTCTCCTCCTCCTCCTCCTCCTTCTCCTTCCTTCTCCTTCCTCCTCCTCCTCCTCCTTCTCCTCCTCCTCCTTCCTTCTCCTTCCTCCTCCTCCTTCCTTCTCCTTCCTCCTCCTCCTCCTTCTCCTCCTCCTCCTTCCTTCTCCTTCTCCTTCCTCCTCCTCCTCCTTCCTTCTCCTTCCTCCTCTTCCTCCTCCTCCTCCTTCCTTCTCCTTCCTCCTCCTCCTTCCTTCTCCTTCCTCCTCCTCCTCCTCCTTCTCCTTCCTTCTCCTTCCTTCTCCTTCTCCTCCTCCTCCTCCTTCTCCTCCTCCTCCTCCTCCTCCTTCTTCTTCTTTTTTAATTCTCCCAATTCCAAAGTACAGTTCTCTCTCTGAGTTTAAAATTTACTCTTAAAAAGAAGTCAAGATAATTGTAAAATTATACTTTGGAAGTGAGTCATTTTATGTAGCCTTAATTCTGATGTTCTCAAAGTTGTATTCATTCTTGAACACTTTTTCATTTTTCTTGCTCATATGTTATTTTAAGGTCCACTCTGCTTTAGGAGTCGGGCAAACAGCACAGTGGCGGATACTTTCCTAGCATTCACATGCCCTGGGTTGGTCCTCAGCACAGGAAAAAAAAAAAAAAGGAAAAAGATGTAATGTTCTTATTTCTCCAAAATATAATTTCTAAAAGTCTTTTGTAAAATGTAAAAATGTTCTTATTTCTCCAAAATATATTTTTCTGAAAGTCTTTTCTAAGACGCTGGCAAATATTATAATATATACATACTTCATTCTTTGATAGAAGTAGAGAACAATTACATGTAAAAAATTATATTAGGAGGTACAGAGTTGTTTTTAATAGTGAGAAGCAAGAGTGAGGTATGATTTGGAAGACCCATTGGCTTCTTGTTTCTGCTTCGTTCTCTTGACAAAGCCTTTCTGGTGCTCCCTGTGCCTCCGAGGTCATAGGTACGACATTCCTCCCAAATCCTAAACTCCATCTCTGCTGTCCCTCCATAGTAAGTGTCTATAAACTGTAAGGAAACTATTTCAGTTTCAACAGCTACCACTTAGGTTAATGCCTTTAACCTAATTTAATACTACAAACATCTATCACGAAGCCTGAAATCATCCAAATAATTATCCTTTCTTGATGTTTTTTCACAGGAAAGAAAACAAAAATTCTAATGGAAGTCATTTACTCTAAAACAAAACAAAACAGGACATCGACAAATTCCTTCACCCACATGCTTTACTATAGTGTTATGGCATTATATATTTTACTTAAATGGTAATGCTGAAATTATTTGGGTAGTCGTGTTTTTGTTTTAATTTGGGAAGGAGAGAAAGTTAAAAGTATAGAATGTATGCCTAATACATTTAGAGAATGTCTAATATCAAATCAGAGGATCATTGTTCCTAATACAGTTAGTGAATGTGTACTATTGAATCAGAGGGTCATTTTTCTTTTTTTTTCTCTCTTTCTTTTATTGCTTCAGATTTTATTTATTTATTTGTTTGTTTGTTTGTTTATTATATGTAAGTACACTGTAGCTGTCTTCAGACACTCCAGAAGACAGAGTCAGATCTTGTTACAGATGGTTGTGAGCCACCATGTGGTTGCTGGGATTTGAACTCTGGACCTTTGGAAGAGCAGTCGGGTGCTCTTACCCACTGAGCCATCTCACCAGCCCGAGGGTCATTTTTCTTAACATAGTGAATGTGTAATATCAAACAGAGGATTGTTGTTCCTCACCCAAGTTCACCACTAGCTCAACTCCAACCAACTTTTTTTTTTTAATTAACATCAGTTTAATAGTATTCAACAATGACAACTCTTATAAGTCTACAGGCATAGGACATAGAACCACCGTAAACAGCATTCCTATCTTAGCTAACAGCCAGGAGCACCTCCATCCTTCTCTGAGACATCTGAGCTCACTGGTAGACTGAACTCTGCTTCCAGGTTCTCTTGCAAAACCCAGCAGGATCTCAGTCCCTGTCCCCAGCCTATGACCGTCATGTTTCCACACTTGCAGATCAGTGACAGAGGAGAACACACAGCTTACAGCGTTCACGGAGCGGGAGAGAAGTACAAGAATCATTTCACAACTGAAGTTGGTTTTCTAAGATCAAAACCCAAACACGCCGGGCGTGGTGGTGCACGCCTTTAATCCCAGCACTCGGGAGGCAGAGGCAGGTGGATTTCTGAGTTCGAGGCCAGCCTGGTCTACAAAGTGAGTGCCAGAACACCCAGGGCTATACAGAGAAACTCTGTCTAAAAAAAAAAAAAAAAAAGAAAGAAAGAAAAAGAAAAAAAAAAAAGAAAACCCAAACACATCCAGGAGATGTGGATATCCTCTGATGCAAAAACATTCATACGTTATTTGCTGTCATTACTTTCTCACCAAAACCACAGAATTGGTGCGCGCATCCGCGCGCGCACACATACACACATTTTGCACCACGAAGTCTCTGCATGCTCTCTTCCTTTTCTTAAGCCTTTCGTGACTCAGCACCACCATTAATCCCACACAGGGTTTCAAAAGTACAAGGAACCTTCATGTTCCATGGCCCAGCCATAGCGTTGATGTGACCCCATGACTTAAAGAATAGTGGCTAAAAGTGGAACTAAACTGTCAAAAGTCACAGCCTGTGCCGTGTAGTGATGACTTCTTTGGTGGAAAAGCGTGTAGACAGAAGTTGTCGTCGGGCAGAATATTCGCAGCACTACTCTCAGTGAAGTTCTTCCACAAACATTTGAAGTGAGATGAACTGCAGAGATTGAATGAAGGCTTCATACTGTGCTTTAGTTTATGAAATAAGACACAAGTTAAAAAAATCAACTAGACTAAACTAGACTAAACTAAACTAAACTAAACTAAACTAAACTAAACTAAAGAACCAAGCACCACGATCTCCCTGAAGGAGGGTTTCCCAAGGAAAAAGCCCATGGCGTGGAATTCAAATTAAAATAAGGAGAAAAGAATGTGGTTCTAGCCAATGGTTCCTACTTTTAAACTAGCAAGGAACGAACTCACTTATGTCTGGTGATAGAACATTAAGGAGAAACCTGAGAGGAATTATAATGTTGGTTACTTACCAGTCAGGCAGACAGCAGTTCACTTTCATCCACTCACGCCATCTCTTAGTCCCCTATGTAACAAAACTTACGAGTTTTCTGTAGCTTTTCCTCCTTTTTAAAAAAGAAAAATGTCAAAAATACTGCTGAATGTTCTCCACACCGAAGAAAAAAAGAACTGAAAATATTTAGTACATATCTGTTTTTCAATATGCTTACCACAGGCTTAGAAAAGTTTAATTCTCACCATTTCTACCCAACAAGCCAACCAGACAAGCAAAACTCACTGTCCTTATTCCCCAGAAAGAGGATTTGGAATGCCATGCTTGAGCCAAACCACAAAAACCAGCCACTGCCTGACCCTGCGTTTGATGCTGACCCCAGCCAAATGGGGCATCAAAACTATAACAACTGTAGGAGTTGGTTCCAGAATGAAAAGCCTGATTTGGTCCCTCCAGCCTGCTGCCCTGGCTTTGGGCCTGACTGGTTTGGCTGGCAGGCTAAGAGGTCCATCAAACTCCAACTGCTCTGCCGCCTCCTGGGTGGCAGCCATCACTGCCGGGTTTATAATAAAGATTCCAAAGCTCATCTTTCCATCCATGTTACCACCATGGTTATTTCCTAAGCCAGCCCTTCCACTCTAGTGATACCAAACCATCTCGGATGGTTTACCACCTGGATTACCACCAAACCTTCCACTTCTCTTTAACTGCCTATTGCTCTTCTGCTTGGGTTCAGCATTGCATATGTGCACATTGATTTCTTTAGTGATCAGAACCTCTCCACAAACAGACTGGACAGCCTTGGCATTTGTAAACGCAGCAAAATCAAAGGGCCTGAATAGTTTAGAAAGAAAGGAATCTACAACGTTCTCACACTGACAGAAGAACTGTTGAAGCTCTTTGGTCACGATGTCTTCCATATAATGCCCAATAAACACCTTTCTGCTTCTCAAATTCTCTTCTCGGCTTTGCTTAGAATCCAGAAGTTTACAGTCACACCATTGGCTGCCTGTCAAAGGTTGCTGTGATATTGTTTCGCTTGGGTTTTTTTTTTTTTTTTTTTTAAAGATTTATTTATTTATTATATGTAAGTACACTGTAGCTGTCTTCAGACACTCCAGAAGAGGGAGTCAGATCTCGTTACGGATGGTTGTGAGCCACCATGTGGTTGCTGGGATTTGAACTCCGGACCTTCGGAAGAGCAGTCGGGTGCTCTTACCCACTGAGCCATCTCACCAGCCCTCGCTTGGGTTTTATATTCCATAACTTGAACATAGCCAAACTCTTTCAGTTTTAGGGTCTCTCTCTCTCTCTCTCTCTCTCTCTCTCTCTCACACACACACACACACACACACACACACACACAATTTTTATTGCTTATTTTATCTATTTACATTTCAAATGTTATCCCCCTTCCTGGTTTGCCCTCCGAAAACCCCCTAGCCCACCCCCTCCACTTGCTTCTATGAGGGTGCTCCACAGACACACTCCCTCCTCAGTGCCCCAGCATTCCCCCATTCTGTGGCATCAAGCCTTCACAGGACCAAAGGCCTCCCCTCCCACTGATGCCAAATAAGGCCGTCTTCTGCTACATATGCAGCCGGAGCCATGAAGGGTGATTCCAAACTCCATGTGTACTCTGTGGTTGGTGGTTTAGAACCTGGGAGCTCTGGCTGGTTGATATTGTTGTTCTTCCTATGGGGTTACAAGTCCTTCAGTCCTCCCCCCTAATTTAGGATCTCTCTTAACCTGCACCGTAAGACCCTCTCCAAAGCACTGGAATAGTCTATAGGATCCTGTTCAGTTGTTTTCCATGGGAAATCCAATTCTATTAAACCAGATGTTCTCTTGCTACTATCACTTCTGAAGAAGCACCTTTCTCTGTTTTCCTTTTGTTATCTTCGGGGTGGTTGGCAATACAGACTAGATTTCCCCAGCCAGCATCAGGGGATGCAGAATTCCTCCCACCAGTCTGTCATTACCTGTATACCAAGACACTGGATTCCTGTAGTGCAGGCTGCATGCCCTGGAAACTGGGCTGTGACTGTGCACAGCCCTACTGCTCCATGGTCTTTTTGATGATATTTCAGTGTTCTCATCGTTACCTGCACATGTGCAGACATCCTTGCTTAGTTCTCTGCTAGCTACTGGGAAGCACAATGAAGAAACTGAGGCAGCAAGAGAGCAGAGACTAGCTAAGCTACTGCTTTATGCCCACCCCAACCAACACTTTACATTGCTCTTATTACAGATTATCTCTCCCACTTGTCTGTACTTGATTATATTCTTCTGTTATTTAAACTCACAGTATAGAACAGGTTTCTTCATGGACATTATAAACTAACAATGAACAATAAGTTCACAGCTTGAATACTTTTATATCTTAAACTCTAAGTTACTGTTTTTCTCAGCTGGCATGGCATTGGTATATATTTAATATAAACTTTCTTTAAAGAGAATGCCCATTTAGAGCTAGTGCCTCCTGGCTCTCAAATCTCCCCAGGGTTAATTTTAGATGACTGTCTTCACAGCATAAGTAGACGCTTATCTATACTACACCATTCAGGAATTGTTCAGTGATAACTGGGTGGGTACCAAAAGGATTTTGTGACAACACGATTGTTCAAATAAGCCAGCCCTGGTAGAACACACCTATCACTGCAGCACTAGCATGCAGAAGCAAGAGAATCCTTAGTTCCAGGACAGCCTGGACTACTTAGCAATTCCTTATCTCAAAAAAAAAAAAAAAAAGAAAGAAAGAAAGAAAGAAAAGAAAAAGAAAAAAGAAAGGAAGGAAGGAAGGAAGGAAGGAAAGAAAAAAAGAGAAAGCGAGAGAGCTGGGCGGTGGTGGCGCACGCCTTTAATCCCAGCACTTGGGAGGCAGAGGCAGGCGGATTTCTGAATTCGAGGCCAGCCTGGTCTACAAAGTGAGTTCCAGGACAGCCATGGCTATACAGAGAAACCCTGTCTCGAAAAACAAAAACAAAAAAGAAAGAAAGAAAGAAAGAAAGAAAGAAAGAAAGAAAGAAAGAAAGAAAGAAGGAAGGAAGGAAGGAAGGAAGGAAGGAAGGAAGGAAGGAAGGAAGGAAGGAAGGAAGAAAGAAAGGAAGGAAGGAAGGAAGGAAGGAAGGAAGGAAGGAAGGAAGGAAGGAAGGAAGGAAGGAAGGAAGGAAGAAGAAGAAGAAGAAGAAGAAGAAGAAGAAGAAGAAGAAGAAGAAGAAGAAGAAGAAGAAGAAAAAGAAAAAAATCAAGCACTAGGGCAGTACCTCGGAGGTAAAGTGCTTGCCTCCCACATGTAATAGGGTTTATAAGCGTAAAGACAGATGTCAAACAAAATTGAATGGAAGAAGGGAAAAGAGCATGCTTTGTGGATGTGAGAAGAGAATGGTTTGGGAGTTGCTGAAATAGGGAAATAAATGGGGCAGAAAACATGAAGGGCGATTCCAAACGTTATGTGCACCACTGCAGTAAATGCTACAGAGTTTGCAGAATTGTAGCTACAAAACAAATAACAGTCAAGCTCCAGTGTGTAGGGTATACAGTTCAGTGGCAAAGCAATCTCCTGTGCACAGAGACCAGAGTCCAATCCCAGCATCACAGAAAAAGAAATAAAAGTTCATGTGAGTGTGTGCAGAAAAATCTCAAAATCCTGTAGAAATCCAAATATGCAAAGATGTGCAAACCAGTTAGAATAATCAAACATCAGACTGCTCTATTAATTATGAGTGTTATTGCTAGCTAAGGCCGTTAGGTAAAACTATTAAGAAAAGTGTATGAGGTATTTCTTTTATTGCTATTTATGTGTTTCTTAACCAAAGAGTCACATAAAATAAGAAAGACAAACATAGTCCTTAGCTAATAACAATCACAATCTGATAGAATTATAAGAAGTTTGGGGCTGAGACTAAGTGGTATGTGCCTTTAATTCCAGCACTCAGGAGACAGAGCTTTATGAGTTAGAGATCAGCTTGGTCTACTCTGTGAGTTCTAGGACACCTAGGGCTACATAGTGAAACCTTGTCTTGAAAAAGATCTTCCCCCATCCCCACTTCCAAAAGAGAAGTCTTTTGCTGACCGATGGTGATGGGGGAAGCTAAAAGTTAAGGAAACCAATGTAAAGCACCCAGGATTTAACCAATATATTAATCACTTAATAGTTACAAAATAACTCAGTATAAGAAATGCACATATAAGGAAAAAGCATCTTCTCAAAGGAAATATCTATTCTGTTCATGTCTTGAACAGCCTGGTTTGTTATACTTAGAATGTTTTAGTGTTTTTCTGCAAGTATATCTTGGCAGAGAGGATTAAAAGAAAAAGATAGTAGGGGAATGGTCTTAGTTACTTCTATTGTTGTGGCAAAACACCATGACCAAGGCAACTTATAAAAGAAAGTATTTAATTGGGCTTATGACTCCAGAGGGTTAAAGTCTATGATGGGAGAGCAAGGGCAAGGTAACAGGAAAAGCTGAAAGCTAACGGCTTGATCCAAAAGTAGAAAACAAAGAGAAAGCCCTAGACATCCTCTTATTAGTCTTTGGAAACTTCAAAGCCCACCACAGTGACACAGAGCCTCCAACAGGACCACATCCCCTAATCCTTTCCCAAAAGATCCACCAACCAAGGACCAAGTGTTCAACTGTATGAGCCTATAGGGCCGTCTCATTCAGAAATGATAGTAATTAGTAGTAATGGTAGTAATTAGTGATAATAAGTCAGTATCACAGCTGATTCTAGGGAAACGAAGTTAAATAGCACAGTGTCTCACAGAATACTACCCAGTCCTGAAAGAGTAACACCTGTAAATAGTTTTAATGTGGGGAGGGGCACCATGATGGTGACAGGTTCAGAATGTCTTGGCAGAACAGGGGAGATGGACTCTTACTGTGCCTCTCGGCTGAAGAAAGGCTTCCCCTAAATTCCTGTGGAGTTTGCAATGGATAACTTTCATAAGAATGATTTCTACTGAAATGAGAAAACAAAATCCAAATGTAGGGAGCCAAGAGGTAGATGTAGAAATTGAGTCAGTGGATAGAGACCATTTTCCCCAGGAAATTACTTTCTAACCATTCTGAAAAGATTTAATAATGGATTTCATATTGCAAAGTACAATTACAAGCCGGTGGTAGCAATGCTTCCTCTTTTTCTCCTGGGCGTTAGTGAATAATTGCTTTCCATTTACACAGTGTCAAGGACATGAAAGCTTTCAGCAAGAGCTTATCCCTTGAAGGAGGGTCCTAGCCACACCTTTGCATTATCCATGCCTTTGCTCCCCATTGCTCTCTTCCCCTTTTCATGTCCTGGGGTTTCATAGTCTCTGATCCCAAGTGTCCCCCACCCCCATTACCTGGTGGCTCTACTATAGCTTCTCCCTAAACTTGACCCACTAAGTTCCAGTGTCTTGAATTTTCAGTCTATGCTGCACATGCCACCTCTGAACACACACCCCTGTCAACACCACTTTTCCATTCTCTCCTCTCTGGAGGGACATAATAAACCTTTAACCCTAGCATACTTCCAAATCTCCTCTACCCATCCAACAGCTTCTTACTATTTGCCAATGACTTTCATCTTAAAATGTCTCTCTGACAAGGGAGATGGCTGAGTGCATAAAGGTGCTTGTCGGTAACCCTGATAACTTGGTTAAATCCCTGGAGTCCTCGGTGGGTGGGGCCTGGGGAGGAGAGAACAGACCATGCATGTGCTATGCATGTGCACAGTCACATGTACTATGCATGTGCACAGTCACATGTACTATGCATGTGCACAGTCACACAGATGTTCACACAAAATAAGTAGGCAAAAATCCTAATATATCTTATCTCTAGAACATTCTATTTTTTCACTTTCTACAATACAGTTTGCCATCATCACTCCAGCTCTTTAAAATTCACTTTCAGAAAGGGTTTTAATGCTATATCAAATCTAGGTCATTTCCCATATATTTTCAACTACTATGTTAATTTGACTCAAATGCATATTTCTCTTTTTCCTTTCTGTGAGACCCCCTCATTTCCCCCTTTCACTGAAGATAGTTTTTTTCTCACATAATATCTCCTGATTAGCTTCCCCTTCCTCACTCCTACCAGTTCCTTCCCTCCTCCCTTCCCCCCACCCATATTCTGTTCCATTCTGCTTCACATTAGAAAACAAACAGGATTGATTCTAAGGGATAATAATAACATAAACAACATAAATAACATAAAACAAAAATGATCACATAGAAGTCAGACAAGAAAAAAAGTAAAAAATAAATAAATAAAATGGAATTCATTCAAACACTGAAGAATACCATAAAGAACACTAAACTGGAAACCAAAAAATATATGCAGAAAGCTGGGTGTGGTGGCGCACGCCTTTAATCCCAGCACTTGGGAGGCAGAGGCAGGCGAATTTCTGAGTTCGAGTCCAGCCTGGTCTACAGAGTAATTTCCAGGACAGCCAGGGCTACACAGAGAAACCCTGTCTTGAAAAACCAAAGAAATTAATATATATATGCAGAAGACCTAGTTCAGACTTGTGCAGGCCCTGTGCATACTGCCTCAGTCTCTATGAGTTCATATGAGCTTTGGCAATCCCTCCATTGTTTAACCTAAACTGTAGTCTTTAATTGTGCAGTGAGCTGTGTTATATATGTGAATTCTTATTCACATGATGATATTAATACGTGGTTTTTCTCCCCCTTAGGAGCCCAGATATACTAGACTAAGTAGATGTTAGTCTAGTGTAACAATATACTACCATGTGGTCTTTACTGAATAATTAACCAAAGTTCACAGAAACATAAAATGGTACCATAGCTGTGACCACAAATATGTAATAATATAGGAAATATGAATAAAAAGTGCATTTTAAAGTTGAAGACGAAGTAAGAGGACCTCATAGAAATAGGGAAGACTTCGTGACTTGAGAGAGTATCATGGAGTCGATACTATTTGCTTCGAGTGATAACACAATTGCAAAATCAGTGTGACTCAGCTTCTGAAAACAACTGTAAAACTGAGAAATAACACAAAGTAGAATCCAACCAAGCCTGAAGCTCTGGGACAGAGAGTTCCTGCCAGAGGCTGAGGACACACACAGGTGTGTGTGTGTGTGTGAGGGGGGAGGAGGGGAGGGGGGACTGAGGTCTCCCAGGAGGTGTTTGCTGATTGGAGGATTGAGTTGCACAGCATTCTTTAGTTTGTGGCAATCCCTAGGCTGGCTTCCTAGAAACAGTTCAGGCTTAAATGAAGCAGTTATAACGTGAGGGAAAACATTGAAAGTATCATAGTAACCATCGTATCACATACAATTTTCTTTCTAGACCACCGACTGATTTCTGAGAGCCTAAGACTCTTTAGAAAGCTCAGAGAAAGAAACGCTGAGAAAGAAGAAGCTAAGAAAGTGTTATTAGTCCGGTGCAACAAAGGTAGAGAAAAACTGGAAGTCTCGTAAAGAGAAACACAGCATTTTACTTCCATCTTGAAATAGCTGTGCTCTGTGAGTGCAGCTAAATTAATTCTAAAGAGACCAGCCTGAACTGCAGGGAAGTGTCTGAGATGGCATCCACAGCAAATTTAAATCTCCTTAGACAATATCACCTAAAATCCCTACTGTTGTTCCACAGCCTGCATTTTTCATTCAGTTAAGAATATGCCGGGCGTGGTGGCGCACGCCTTTAATCCCAGCACTCGGGAGGCAGAGGCAGGCGGATTTCTGAGTTCGAGGCCAGCCTGGTCTACAAAGTGAGTTCCAGGACAGCAAGGGCTATATAGAAAAACCCTGTCTCGAAAAACCAAAAAAAAAAAAAAAAAAAAAAAAGAATATGCAAGAATGCCAGGAAATAGATTTCTCCGCTAAAAGTCAAGAGAAAATAAAAGAGAAGCAGAAGTAGACCCAGGTACAAATATTGTGGTGCTCAGACGCATAAGGGTTGAGGGCGAAGGGTATAGCCCAGAAGGTACAGTGTGTGCCTACTGGGCATGAGGTTCTGAGTTCAGTTCAGAGCACATCATAACTGGAACACAGTGGTGCACATTGTAACACCAGCACTTGGGAGACAGGAGCCAGAGGATTAGGAGTCCGGAGTTATTCTCCCTACACAGAGAATCTGAGGCCAGACAGTGCTATCTAAGATCCCACCTCAGAAATGTGTGTGTCTCAGGGCTAGAGAGATGACTCAGCAGCTAAGAGCATGTACAGCTCTTTCGGAGGACTTGAGTTCAGTTCCTAACACCCACATTTGGTGTCATACATCTGCATGTAACTCCAGCTCCAGAGGACCTAATAAATCTGCCTGTGTGTGTTCACATGTGTGTATGTGCACACACATGCTCTACACATACTCACAAACACATGAACTGAAGTTAATTCATCTAGACAATGTGGTGTACACCCTTAATCTCAGCATTTGATAATCTGAGACAAAAGGAACCTGAGTTTCAGGCCAGTGTGAGGGTATTTCAGACAATAAATCACAATGAGAAATCTGAGGCTTCGATAGTTTTAGTAGCCGCTTAGAATCAGTGAAAATGTGGCCCCGAGAACTGAGAGAGGCCATTGGTGCCAATCGAAATCAAGGAGAAGAAAGAACATGGAAAGATCTATAAAACTTCAAAGACATGGGGTGTGGCATAAGGTTTATCCAGTGTGTGTGTGTGTGTGTGTGTGTGTGTGTGTGTGCGTGTGCGTGCATGTGTCTGAAGTCTGAATTAAGAAAAATCTGAGCTAAAACCTCTGTGTGTGAAGTGATATTACCTAGAACATTTCTAAAAACCAATGAAAGATGTACCTCTAATGCAAGAAACTAGAAAACACAGAACATATCCCAGCAAAACTGCTCCTAAAAACAAGAATACATATCTGCATCTCCCAGCTCATAGAATTGAGGAAGGAGGACGGGGGCGCCACTTGTGCCTGGGTCCTGAAGAGAGGCAGGAACTACCTGGCACTGGAGGAGAGATGTGTAGTGCCTGCTTAAGCCCAAGATGCAATCCAGGCTGCTAATGCACCTCTCTCCCATTCCCCATCAGTAGCTTGTAACCAGCACCTGGTAATGGCCATAGTTGTTATGGGAGGAGCAAAAACCGGAAAACAAACCCTGCTCTGTTGTCCTGGAGAACCTGTGAGAATCATCGGAGGGAGGAGCTGAGACACTGAGGGAAAAAAAAAACTTGAGCATTCCAGAGCTCACGCTAAGTACATAGTGACAGTCCAGGCCACCTCTGGAGGGCTGCTTTCAAGTGTCTGTGCACTGAAAATGACTAGGGTAACAATAAAAACTCATTGTCCTCAAATAATGACTGATCGGAGTAAGAGTCCACACTAAGATAGGGTGGAAGCCATGTCTGAGATATTTATCCAGGCTTTAATTTTCTTTATATATAAAATGTGGTGGGGGCTGAAGAGATGGCAGTAAAGGAGTAAATGGGTCTGGATCCAGAGATGGCCAAACTGTTGGGAGTACCAGCAACTTGAATTAGAGGAGAGAAAAAAAAAAAGGAGACAAATACAAGATAGAAAGACTAAGACTGAGAGCTGGCTTGTTAGAGAAACAGAAATCAGAAGCAACAAATATCACCTTTCAAGCTCTATGAATAAAAAGACACCAACAACCTGGGATCCCCCCACCTCACGCCCCCCTCCCCATGCTCCATCAGAATTGTGTGCTACAAGGAGTGACTACACAAAGAACGGGAGGGGGAGGGGGCGGGAGGAAGAGGGGAGGAGTGTGAGAGGAAGGGGAGGCTGGGGGGGGGGTGGGGAGATGAGACGTGCGGTAACTTGAGGGAAATGTTTATCGAAATGCTGGTGTTGAGACGTCCACTAGTTCCTGACAGCAAATGCTCAGCCTACAGCTTCTTGTAGACTGTGACCTGCAATCCAGGAATAGCTACCTACCCTTTGCACTCATTTTGTCCTCTGTAAACAAGGGAAGGCTCGCTTGTCTCTCACCCAAGCTTGAAGTAACTATGTGATCCTTCAACTTAACAGCAATGCCTTATTCTCTTAGCATTCCCTTGGCTAAACTATCCTTCAGAAACCATGGCTTAATTCCTAGCCAGATCTAGAATCTTCTAAGTACACCTTGCTTTTTTATTTTTCTTAACTAAGTCCTGTGGTCTTGTGGGGACCTGTACATTTACATCCTGTGTGTCGCAACGTAAAAGGGCACTTTTCTTTTTTATAGAGGGAACTTATTGTTTACTCAGTTATTACTGTGGAACTTCAGCCTCTAGAGAGAGGAGGTCTTGTTTGTATTCACTGAAAGCTTTTATTCTGAAAATTAGGCTAGAAATGATGTGCCAGCCCTGACAAGAGTTGACCAAAAAAAGACCTGGAGGTTCCTTTAAAAAATATCGAACGTAGTATGGTCAAAACTTGTGATCTCTGATAAAGTAACTAAGGCGAGATTGCAGGTAGAGTAATGGGGACCGTTGACAAGAACACACTAATTAATTGCAGGTACATGACGAGTGAGTCAGGGGCGAAAAGGATGATTGTTCATGAATGACTAAGACAATAAAAATATATGAAAAATTTAGGGAAGCCTTGTTATTGAAGAATGCTCTTATTTAAATATGTGGACTATCCATCAAGTACCGTGTAGACAAGCATAAAAGTCAACTGAAGTTCTTGTTTAAAAAAACAGTGAGTATGAACTGTCAGCCAGTGGCAGCTGTGGTGGCACAAGCCATGAAACAAAGGTGCAAAGACCTTGCCAGTGTCCCCTGGCAGAGACCATGAATATGTTGGGTTTGTTACTTGTTGAAAATAAGAGAGGCCACACACCAAGAGAACTGGGTGTTTCCATTTCAGGTGATGAATACAGGATCATGGTTTGTGGTAGGTGAGTGGTGGAAAGTTCAGAACATAAACTTTGAGTAGGAAACCTTACCTTGAAAAAGAAAAATCAAAAATGAAGCAGAGCCAGGCAGTGGTGGCACACTCCTTTAATCCCAGCACTTGGGAGGCAGAGGCAGGCGGATTTCTGAGTTCAAGGCCAGCCTGGTCTAAAAAGTGAGTTCTAGGACAGCCAGAGCTATACAGAGAAACCCTGACTCAGAAAAAAAAAAAAAAGGTGGGAAAACTATAATTTGCAAAGAATAGGTAATTCTGTTATGTGGGGTGGTGGAATGTTTACTATATTGTGGTTTCCCCAGATACCTTGCTCCTATGTGGGCTTAGACAAAAACTACAAAGTGGTCTTGTTTTTGTCTGAGTCTTCAGGTTACAGAGTGGCCTCATCTAGTACTGGTGCTTGGTAAAATCATTTGTTGCATAAGTTGCCCCTAGAGAAGAGACAGAACTCCCCTATCAGATCTAATGAAGTTTATATTGATATAGAAGTAGAAATAGAACCTTAAAACAGGGGCCCTGGAGGGACAGATCTTAGGTGAAATCATGCTCTATATTAAGATCCTAACTAGAATGGGAGATGAAAAAGTGCAGAGGTTTATGCCGACTAAAAAACTGTTTGGTGTTTCCACAAGGATGCTGTCTTTTACTAAGTCATCTGCTGTATTAAATTACAAAGAGTCACTTTTTTTTTTTATCATCAATTTGCCAAGGATTTTGGTGTGTGCATCCTTTAGCCTCTGAAAAAGTGGAATGAATACCTTGCCATCCATCCTTTTATGAGTGATACAAATTCTGTTTCTCCAAATACTTCTGCTAGTTTAAATATTACTCAGTACAAATAATTTGTAACCTTTATTTTGGCTTTTGAGCTGTATCTCTCACAGAAAAAAAAAAAAACAAAAATTGTCATTTTCCAAAGCTAAATAGAACATCAGCTAGGGACAATGCCCATCCATAAGACAGAGTCATTCTGCATCCAGAGCAAGAAAATCAACACTCCCAGCCACCACCAGAAAAAAAAAATAGTGGACTCCCTAGTCCTCTAGTATTCTGTTTACGTGTGTCTAAACTACTGGATACTTGTCTCATTTCTGGTATTAGGTGTGATAAAGAGACAACTCACTCAGCAACCTCAGCAACAGCAGCAACAACAGATTCTGTGCAGGCCACGTAGCCCATGCTCTCGGAGCATCAAAAGGAGATGAAGCCTGATTAACCATTTTGAAACCTATCGGATGAGGAGAACTCCTTACAAAACAACTTTTATACGCTTTAATTAAAAACGTGTTCCGGCAGCTCAGAGCTGAATGGACTTCAGGGGGAGCAGGGCTGAGCTGGTTGCTATGACGACACCAAATCTTTTCCCGCCAGGCCCTTCCTCAACACACTGACTAGCTCTCCCCACCACCACCACCCCATTAATTTGCTTCTGTGCCATCTTTCACTCCCTGGGTCTGTCCCCTGGCTAGGGTGGCTATAGAATGCTGAATGCCTCCTGATGCCTCTTTCAGGGGGGACTCACAGCCTTCTCTTTTTGGCTCTCCCTATCCCTAGTGACCTCTATGCTCTGTGTTCCTTTTAAAACAAGTTACTTTGAGATTAAAAATATTATTTTAATGACAACCTAGTAGTCACTGCTTACTACCCCTTGTTACAAATCCAATTTACCAAATCATGAGTATGGCTGAAAAGAATTCCATGGAGTTCAACAGCATTTATATTTCAAGTCACCAGCTGGCTGCCTGTATCTAGAGGGATGCTTTGCCCATGCCCAGTACGCTTCTGTGTTGCTGAAGAGGCCCTAAAGAGAGGCTCTGTTCTACTCCATTAAAGCCAAATTGTGCTTTCTCTTTCTTAAAAACAACTGTGTACATGTTTTAGCATTTACTTGCATGTGTATTTGAGCACCGCATGGGTGCTAGGAACCAAACCCTGATCATCTGCAAGAACAACACAAGCTCTTTAACCCCAGACTCAGGTTGTGCTTACCCTTAAAATCTCAGCTTAGTTCACAAACAGCACCATCTGGTAACAATGTAAGAGCGGCCAGACACGGTGACACATGTCTATAATCCCAGTATGTATGTGTCTGAGGCAGGAGGATTGTAAGTTTGAGGCCATCCCAAGCTACAGTGAGACTACATTTCAAAATCTGTAAGTAAGAAGAACACTGTAAAATGTATGGCTAGAAGAGATGCTAAGGGCTAAGGCATGAGGTTGCCTTACTTTATTTTAGAAGGCTTTAAAGAATATCTTCAAAATTGTGCTTGGCATGCAGGAAGTTCAATAGCATGTCACAGTTCCAGTGGTACAACCAGGAATTAGGTAGGACTGACCCCTCATAAGCCTCAGCAGCCACCTTGAGGAACCTAGTGCCTTTGTGTTTGTATACTCAGTGGATTTCTATAGATTGTGATATTGCTATACAGCTTTCTTAGGTTGCTCCTTGAATCATCAGAGGGCCTCCCAACCTTTCACTTTGATTGTAAGTCCAATGTAATGTCCCATCCATTCTGTTATATAGGATGAAGGAGGTGAATGGAACTGAGTGGAGATGATTTCTCAGTATCCCTCTTTTCCTCTACAACTTAATAATTCTATTGTTCTATTAGGTAATTATTCTATTACGACTACGACTACCACTGTCAACTGTTTGTTAGATGAAACAAGCATTCCCTCTCTGTTTGCCTGACTCAGCAGAGATATTGCAACTCAAGAGTCAGGTATAGCCTGGGTCTGCTATAGTCACTACTGTACAGGGAAGATGTGAACCTTTCCATGTGTTGGGGTTTCTACAAACCGTAGAGAGGTATTATCTCTCTCAAGAAGTTTCGTAAAGAACTCCTGACTATATAAAACTATGCCTGATAGGCCACATGTAAATCTGAGTCACAAATATCAGGGGATGAAAGAGGGGTGGGGGACAGCCTATGACTGGTCAGCATAAACCTTTCTTTAAAAGGAGATAGACAACAATGACTAATGTTTGGTCATTAATCTCATAAAGGGACTGAATCTGTTACCGAGAATAATGGTACCATTGAGGAGAATTTCCCATTTAACTTTCCTTTTCTCCTGTCAGTATATGGAGTTGGAAATCAATGCTTGTCTACATTATGGGTGTTTCCTTCTGTAAGATGTTCTGTCTGGATCACTCTTAGGTGGGAACTAGAGAAAGTGCCTTTAAATTGTCTAGATCATTGGAGACAAGGTTTCAGGTACCTGAAGCAAGTTAGAGATGATGAGAAAGTACTCAAAAGAGGCACACTTGAAATATCAGCCAAAATTTCATTTTAATATAAGAGAGAGATGGGGATTCCTTGGCAAAAGTGCCCTATATCACCAATGTGGAGCTATTAATCATGTGCATGAACTCAAGAAGTACACGTCATCCACCCTTACTCTTTAGATCTATTCCAGATCAGGTTTGGAAACATTCTGGAGGAGAAGTGATCTTACAGGATGAGTGGACTTAAGACAGAATAGGTCTTTCCTGTTACAGTCTCCATGGCTGAGTGGTTGATTTTCCAGGCCGGGGTGTGCTTTGGGGCTGTGTTTTACATAGTAGTAAATTCTCAGTTTTCCTGCAATGTCTTATGTCTTCTCCCTTGCCTAATCCTGCTCCATGGCTAAGAACATCTACATAGAAATTGGAATATCTTTTGTTTAGTAATTCTTCCATCCTGTGATGGCTGGCTCATGTGAAGTCACATAATCCTGCCTGTGTGCTCTGGCACTAGACAAATTGTTTATGTGAGAAAACCACAGGGCTGTCCTGTTGCTTCTGCGGAAGGAGCGCAGCGGTCTCCCACATGTGCAAAATCCATGCCAGGATTCAAGGCAAAGGTTCAACCTTCACTTTATGTTGCAAAGACAGTTTATTAAAGGTGACTGAAGGAAGTCATTTGCACCACATGCAGATGAGCCTGTCTCCAAGATTCAAACCTAGTTTTAATACGTTAATAAAAAGAAGGGTGGGTTTCCAGAAGTCACTCTCTCTTTATAACCTCTAATGTCTGAAGTTTAAAACTCAGGTGCAAGATGGAAAATGAGCCAGGTGTAATTCACACTCTGGGAAGGCTGAATCAGGAGGATTGTGAACTTGGGAGGCCAGCCTGGGCTACACGGCAAGACTTCATCTTGTAGAACATTTTCTATATACTTCTTTGAATACACAGAGTATCAGCAGAGGTGGGTGTTTTGCATGATTTTCGAAGTAAATGAAAAACACAAAGACTCCACTCTGCAAGAGTTAGGAAGTGTGTAATGTGCTCTATTGGGACAAAAAGGGAAAAAAGGGGAAAACGGACTTTTATTACATTTTATCAACGACATTGAAATTTCTTTTCTCTTGTCCAAGGGCTTAGACCTAAAAACTGAAGGGTGATGTGAAGCCCATAAAAATAAACTTGTGTATGTTTCTCCACGTGGAAAGGGATTAAATAACTAAAGCCCCAATGGCTCCTGATGAGATTAATAACCTGTGCCTTAACTAAGACACTTTTCAAAGCTTACCCCAAACTAGCAGATCTGCCTTCTCTGTCTCCTTGCTGAGAGTACTGGCCTGAAGATGCAGGGTCTCCTGTGGTTTGCTTGAAGATTGGGATAACCATGATTAATTAGTGGGAAACGACTCATCTGCACCACGGAGTATGGAGTATTGTTGCTTAAAACGAACAGAAGCGCCTTATATCCTGTTTTTAAAATTATTCTTTATCTAGCAGAACTAAAAACATCAGGGCATTCTTTCCCCCAACTGAGAGACCGGCTCCTGTTGGAAGCTTAGTCATGACCACAACACCAAACTAACCAAAGATGTGGGTATCTTTGACAAGGTTTCAGATAGTCTCTCTATCTCTGTCTCTCTCTTTCACATACACACACATACACACACACACACACACACACACACACACACACACACACACACACACACACACACGACCAACGAATTGATAGTGCCTGTTTTAACTTTCATGCACTAGAAAAACAGCAAAGCAAAGCAATGTTGGAGAGTGCTGACTGGGCAGGGACCCCAGGAGAACCTCATAGCAATGGGCACCCGCACCGGATTGTGGGCATTGTTCCAGAGAGTTAGTGGCCGCAGAGGACTTCTGCAGCCTGCTGCGGGGGTGTGTGGGGGGGATGTCATAGTTTTCAGCCACCCCGCCCAGGCTCCTTGGTGTCCTTTTCTGGATACCTAGCATGAAAGCCAATGGGGAGCTCCTCGGCTGGGGGCTGGGAGGGATGGCTGCTTACTCTGCGCTCAGGGGTGAGGTGGTGGAGCAGCACCACCAGGACAGAGGGGGCCCGTAGCTAGGGCCATTGGGCGGCCTCCTGCCCGGCGCGCCCCGGATGCCTGGAGCTGGCTGGTGGCCGCTGGAGGCCGGAGGCCGCGGTGGAGCAGAGTAAACACGGCACTGCGGGGCTCGCCCCACCCCTGCCCGTTCGGGGCCCTGCAGCGTGGAAGAGCCCGCGACCCCGCCCTGGGGTGCCCCAGGCTGGACTGGCGAGCTGAGACTGCACCCTGGTGCGGGTCCCTTGGAGCAAGCCTGGCTGTCCCACCCCGTCTGGCTGGTCCCCTTGGACAGGCTAGAGCCCTGCTTTGCTCTTTTCGTTGGCCAAGCACAATTGTGTTATTGGAGATAATGAATTCAATCCCCATCAAAGGGCATTAGGCTTGCCCGGGCCCTGGAGTTGCTGGTGCCTTTTTTTTTTTTTTTTTCCTAGAAATGAAAGGCTGAGGAGGAGAAGAAAAAAAAATCTCTGGGGGAGCCTTTCCCCTGATCGCTGCTTTTGAAGTGAAGGGGCCCGGGCATTGTTGTTCACCTCGTGGCCCATAAGGCTGAAGAAAGCCCGGGCTTTTGATGGGCTGAGAACCGCTTCAGCAATGAGCACTACAGGCCGGGCCGCAGGTCTGCGGGCAGCATATGTCTCAGGGCACTCGGGCCCCGTCTGGCGCGCAGGACCGTGGGCCTCCTCCTCCCAGAGGAGCTGGGACTGGACCCAAGGCCAGCACCCAGAAGCGGGAACCCTGGGGCCTGCCCAGGGCTGAGATCCAATTTGATGCCCCACCACGGATTTGGTGGAGTGGCGCAGGGGGTCCCTTAGAGTAAGCCTTTAGGAGCCAGAACCGCCCTTCCTTCGGGAAAGTAGAGGCCTTGGTGAGGGCCACAGATCCAGCTGATCGGAACCATTCTTTCCGCACCCTGGACCCCAGGGTAGTTGGCTGAATCTGACTACAAAGGTGTGCACCTCAAAAAAGGGACCGCTGAGGGTTTTCCACGGGGAGTGACGGACACTGGACCCCAGGAGCGTGCAATTTTCTCACACAGTCAGGAGGGCACTGGCTCACCTTCTTTAAAAAAAACCAAAAAACAAAAACAAAAACAAAACAAAAGCAAAAAAAAAAAAAAAACCCAAAAACTTGTTGAAGGCATTTATTTTCACTGCCCCAACACGAAATGACCCCACCTGGCTCCATCCTCTCACCCTTGCAACCCCCCACCCCCTCCTCTGAACTCTTCGGTCCCAGGCTTGGCCACAGAAACCTTAGGGCTCCTTTCAGGGCCCTCTCTACCTCGGACCTCCTCCCTCTGCCTGAAGGATCCGGGTTATCCGCCCCATTAATATATTAGCCAGGCATAACACAAAGGAAGCGCGTGTCGGCAGAAGGCCTTGTGACTCCAGGGAGAGGCCAGGAAACCTGGACAATGCCCTGCCCACTTCACCGCACCGTGCAGACCCAGTCTGTGTATCCGCCTCCACCTGAAAAATGTTCATAACTGGGCGTCTAGGCGTGAAGCTCAAAGCTCCTAGGTGGAACCCAAAGTTAGACAAATGTCCCACCAAAAACGTCCCAGACGCCTAGTTAGTGCAGAGAAAACCGGTGTTGGGGAGCACAGAAGATACAAGACACTGATTTCTTCCCTCCTGCGTAAAGGACCCTTAAAATTACATCTATAAACGAAACAAACCTCCCCAGAGACCCTTGCAGTCTTCTCATTCAATCGACGTTTTAAAAATAGCTTCTCGATGTCAGAGAAAGGGAAAAAGAAGAAGAAAAGGAGAATCTGAGGCGGTGACTAGACAAGCAATAGGGGAACAAACTTCAGAGGAAACGGGAAGAACCCCAGACTTCTACTTTCTTTGATTATTCCCAATTTCCAGGCAATGCTTTGGAGTGGAGGGGAAATTTTCCAGGTGGTTTCTCTTAGGTTCAAGGGCTTCACCCCCCCCCCCCCCCCCCCCCCGCCATGTGTAATCCTTAAGAGGAGTTTGGGAAGGTAGAAGGCGACTTTATTGAGTAGAACTTTGAATCTTGTTTCCCCGGGTGTCCCAGGTCAGGTTCTGAGTCGGATTTCAACAGACTAGCATCTCACCTGGATTCTAAAGTCCGGAACACAGCCCTTTCCTCCCCAGATTTTAAGGGATGATAACCTGTCTCGAAATTCCAAGCCGGCTGCAGTTTTAGCGCACTCCAAAGTATCCTGAGGTAGCATTTCTAAGCCTCCGCTAGCGGGGCTACAGAGGTGTGTGATCGTAGCTATAGCAATTGGAGAGCTAGGGAGAAATAGGGGCAAGAAAGTCAGTAAAAGTGAGTGACTTCTCCCTAGGTCAGGTTTTAAAGTGTTTGGAATGAAAATGTGTTTTACAGGTGACAACTGAACTTCTTAGGTATTCTCCAGTCCCACAAAGCTGGAGGAAAGGGCTGGAGGAAAGGGGGCGGGGGTGAGGCTTGTAAACCCAGCTGTGCAAAGTTCAATGAATGGAGCTGGCCTGGGAGGGAAAAAGAGAAATACCAATGGCATCATTATGTCCCAAAGTTAACTATTTGAAAGGTAGAGGAGACTTAAAGAAGTCTGTGTTAAATGTATTTGGACAGCTAACTACTAACCTTAGGTAGAACTAAAGCTTGCGAATGTGGCTACTCTTTAAAATGTCCTCTCGGATCTACGCGGTGGATTGATTCCAATGACGTTCTGAGCTCTGCTATGCTATTTTGCCCTTAGATTCTTAGTCTCCTGGGACTCTCTTGAGGTGTAATTACACTTTCAATTTGGGTAAACTTTATACCAAAATTTCAACATAATTTGATTACCTATTTAGGTCAGGGTGGCTTGTAATAATCTCTTCTTGCACTCAATTATCTTAAATCAAGGGGCATTTTCTAACTGCATTTGGTTGTAAAACACATCCACAATTCAAGCAAATAGTTAATTTTCAAGACAATTTTTAAAAGTTTATTAAATACATACTACATAATTTAAGCAATTTTATTTTCAATGAGGTTTTTTCCCTCTTGACATATTGAAGTGTCACATTAAAATACATTATAGCTAAATGTTCTATGATATTACTGCTAAATCAACAGAAAGCCAATTGATCTTGAGGAAAGGTTAATTAATTTGGGCTACAGGTCTCCTACTTTCGTCTGCAATGAAAAGAATTTCTATTGATCAAGGCAGTTTTTTTTTTTTGTAAAGAACTTAATAAGCATTTTCCTGGAACTAAGATCAATATTTTAAATGCCAAAACAACAGAATTTCCTAATTTTATCATTCTTGGAATTCTCTCCTGTTGTGGTTCATTCAAAACGGCTAAACTCGAGAAAAAAAATGTTTAACAGTTTCAGTAAAATC
Source organism: Mus caroli (assembly GCF_978045245.1). Lineage (NCBI taxonomy): Eukaryota > Metazoa > Chordata > Mammalia > Rodentia > Muridae > Mus > Mus caroli. Next base: position 55,762,689 of record NW_028227269.1, read on the forward strand.
CGCCTTCTGAAAAAAGAAAACAGAAGTTAAGAACTTCACTAGCATATGCTTATTTTCATCGCTTATTATTTCCCATCCGTCTTTCTGAAGTGTGGGAGGCCACTAAGGGACAATAGAAATTGGATTTTATCTTTGAGATTTGAAGGTGATCTCGGCAGATCTCACAGAAATAGGGCTGAGCTGCCTTCTGCTTGGGAACGCTTCGGAGTTTAGTTGCGCTAAGTAGAATTTCCTTATCTATCTTGGGCTGTTTTTTGTTTTGTTTTGTTTTCAATCAAGGTTTAAAAGGGTTTCAGAGCTGAGCTTCCAAACACAAGGTGAAAGTCATTATTGAGGCTCCCCTCCCAGGAAGGCGCTGCACTCACTACCCAAAGGCCTTTTGGTGCTACTGTTTACTCCGCGACGTGGCGGATCCCACAGCCCCTGGAGCTTTCCACTTGGGTCAGTTGGAAGCCTTTTCCCTCCTCGCTGCCCCCGCTTCCGGCCCCTCCCCCATCCCGAGCAAAATTCAAAAAACAAAACAAAACAAAACAAAACAAAACAAAACCCTCAGCTCTGGCCGTTTACTGAGCCCTGGGCGCCCACTTTCTGGAGGATGAAGCAACAGTGAAGAAAACAAGACCCGGGGTCTAAAACGGGGTGGGGGCGGAGGATGCCCGGGTCGTTCGCAGGCGGCACTCTCCGGAGGGTCCCTGCGCGCCGCTGGAAGCACAGATGTTTTCTTCTTGGCCCCGACGCGGCGCCCTGGTCGGGCGATCCGGCGTTTGTGTGTCGGGGTTTCCGAGGAAGGGATTACGCAGCGGGAGCGACTCGGCCAGGCAGGCCGCGGGGTGGGCTTGAGACCGGGCGCCCGGCCTCCTTTGTTGACTTTTAGGTCTGTAGCTCAACAGAAGATTTATTCGCTAGGAGGGGAAAATGCCCAAACAATGAAGAACTAACTGCATTTGTCACCTCGGGATGCTTGCGCGGTCCGCTCTGCCCCTTCTGCCCCGGCAACCATCTGTCCGGGGCCCCCAGCCTGCGTGCATCTATAGGCGCGCCTTGTCCCGAGGTGGCACAGAGCATAGACGCAGAACCCGGTGCGAAGCCCACGGGGCGGGAGCACAGCTCGCAGGCGCCTGTGAGCCAAGCAGGACTGGCCGCTCTGGCTTCCAGCATCCTGCATCCCCTGTCCTTAGGGCGGCTTGGACCACAGGCACCTCGCCTCTTCAAACCGAGAAAACTCCAGGGAAGAGTCAAGGATCAAGAACTAAGACCTGCACAAACCTGGAGGAGAAAGGAACTACACCCGACGTTAGACTTTCGTTTCGGGACAACATGAGAAAAGGAAAGGCCGAAGATCACGCTTTTGTTTTACATAAGAGTTTGAATTTGCTGGCATTTATTTACCCGTTGTACGTGTAACTGTTGAGATCGAAACCTTTTTCGTCTTTGGGATACGCTTGGTGTCCTTTAGAGGACTCGGAATTGAGTTTTGAAATTACTCACGCCAGCAATTTCTCTTTCCTCCTTTCATTAGTCGCAGAGAGCAAAGCAGGGATTGCTGGATTTTTCTCAAGTGGCTACAGTGGCACCCCTTCTCTCATCTGGGGAGGTAATTACGCGATAATTAAGCGACTGGCAGGGCTCTTTTTATCTTGTCTGTAGTGTGGAGAGCTGTGATCACAGTACAGGCTGCCCAAGTTCAAGCCCTGGTGAGGATGGAGTTCACACCCTAGGGCTCAGGCAGCCCGGCCTCTGCTTCGGCTTGTGCCTGTTATTGTTAGTGTCAATCCGAACAAGCCTTACAAAGAAATAGGTGGACTGGAAAGTGAGCCTACTATCAAAGGAGATTAATGATTTTGTGATCTCAAGCAACTACGGGGTGTGAAGCTGCATTTCAAAGCTTCTTACAAGGCAAACAAGCCATCAGCTTCAAGTTCTTAGAAACAATATTTTAAAAATATCTTCACAAAACACAAAACAGCAGCTACCCTGAAATACTCACAAAGCTTGCCTCGGCAGGAATGAATGAACTGCCCTCCTCCCCACCCTCCAAACCCACTCTGATAGCGAAGTTTTGTTTCCCTGTTAATGGGAGGGTTCAGAGTCTGCGGTAGATAACTTAATTTTAGCAGACACAGTTGCTATTTCATTCTAATCCAAATACTTTTTGAATTAGAAGATATAGAGAATTGATCATTTAATTTCAAACCACGAAAAAAAAAAAGACTAAAAAGAGGCACAGAAGGCTTACCTCCCCCCAACCCCAAAGAAAAAGACCCTCAAGTAAACATTACCGGTAATAATTAAAAAAAAAAAAAAACAACTTAGTTCTTGGAATAGTGTCAGGATACCTATCTGGTTTGATTGAATCCCCTTTGCCACATTTTATTAGTTACACATTCAAGTTGTAAATGCAATCATTTTATTTTAATTATATCCCTGCTTTTCCTTGATATGAAATTTCAGAATTTGAAAAATATCCCATTCAGAAGACCTATTTTGGATTCTAATTAAAGATCTATTTTGGATTTTAAGTGAAAGAGAAAAACAGAAATTCTTTGTCCTTAACATGTGATTTATTTAAATTCCTTAACTGCAAATGATCAGGAACATAATCCACAGATTAAACTCTTGTATTATTTTTGTTATTGAAATCAAAATATCTTAATTACAAATCACATCGATAAAAATTAACATCTTAATTTGTCATTTTAACCATCACTTAAAGCAATTTCGGCTGTAAAGAAAAGGAGTAAACCATGCAATAAATTAACATTGAGAAGGCAAAGAGGAATAATAATGAAACCCGTTTGTCTAAAACTAACACCACGTCCAACTGTGGAAAGTGCATTAACACTGGATGAGCCAAGAATAGGATGGCAAGAACTAAAACGGCCACAATTGGGATTTGGAATTCGGGACCAAATTTTGAAATGCATTTCTTATAACTTCTCTCTCAATAGTATGATACTTCCTTTTTTCCCCCTGGGGTTGGGGTGGGGGAATTCTTTAAACGGTATACATACACAAAAGCTAATTTTATACATGTGACCTCAGCATGACATGACCATGATGGCTCTCTGAAAAGCAAGGAGCAGAATTAGGGAGGAAGGCAGTTCCTGAAGAACTGGGTTTCCAGCGTTTGCAGGTAGAGAGGACAAGTGTGGGGAGGCATCCTTGTAACTTGGCCGGTCAGGCAATTTTTGAAAATGTCTATCACCTAGCTATTACCTCTACGTGTTATGCAAAGTTGAACGAGGTCTTCATATCTGGGCATGATATTAAGTCCATAGACATGTATATGCATTTCACTTAAGGACGTCCGAGATCTGAATGCATCCGGAATGTAAGGTGAAAACAAATGTGCATAACCGGTTTATACCTTCCTGCATAAAGGCAGCACTGCCCTTCAATACTCTCAAGAGCCCCTACTGTCTACTTGGTTTCTTTACCACTTCCATCTTTACTGAGTTAAGAGTATTGCCACAGACCTGTAAACTCGTGTGGTGGGCCTAACAACAACAACAACAACAACAACAAAAAGAGCACGAACAAATATTTTACAAACTTGACCATCTTCTTTTTAAATAAGCCCTGCAGGGACTAGAATGTGTCCACAGGGGAAGGAGTGAAAGGGAGAAAGGGGAGGAAGATTTTCTGTATATACATTTGTGGATCATTAAATGTTGCCAGAAAAAAAAAAGTGTTGGTATGGAGTCGGTAGTATTTGTAGTAATACACACAATGAGTGTTGAATACAATAATAAAGTAACAGTCCTTTGAACTGGGGAAAATTGTGCATGAAAAATAAAACTATTTGGAATTTTATTATGTGGTTGGTTTGGTGTGTGTGTGTCTGTGTGTGTGTGTGGTTTTGTTTGTTTGCTGTTGGTTTTTCTCTCCTGCTACCAGGTTGGCCATGCAGACAAAAACCCTCAGTTCTGGGAGCTAGGACGTATTTAGCACGGGTCTGGAATACACACCTTGGTAGTAGGCTGGCTCCAGGGCTGAGGGCTCGATGGGGCTCCTCGTGGCCACTGAGGCGCTGCCAAGGGGCAGACTGGCGGGCAAGGTAGCGCCATAAGGAGAGTACTGCAGCGCCTGCTCGTATGCCTTGAAGTCCAGCTTGTGCTGTTGCTCAGAGGAGGACATGAGGTTGTTGATGGAGAAGGGGTGATTAAAGGAGTAGTGGGGATCCCCTTTCAGATGCAGCTGTGATTCGTGGGGTGCCAGGCCGTGAGCCGGGTGAGAGGGGGGTACAGATGCCAGCGCCCCTGGCCCGGAGCTTATGGGGGGCGCAGATGAAGACGCTGGAGACTTCAACTCCGAAGCGCCCCCTGTCGCCGTGGCCCCGCTGTGGTCCAGAGTCTGGGGGCTGGCGGCGGGCCCTGGGGCCGGCGCGCCCTCTAGCTGGCTAGCCTTTCCGTGCACACCCCGGTGAAGGGGTGACTCGGCGCTGGGGTTCCCCGGGCCTGAGGGGTCCTTGCGGCTTTCTGGGCCCCCTTTGGAGCCGCCGCCCCCACTCCCACCTCCGGCCCCCGGCTGCTTCTCACACTTGAAGCGCTTTTGGCGGCGCAAGTAGCAGCCGTTCTCGAACATGTTGCCGGAGTCCGGGTGCAGCGTCCAGTAGGAGCCCTTGCCCGGCTTGTCCGGGGATCGCGCCACCTTGACGAAACAATCGTTGAAGGACAGCGAGTGGCGGATGGAGTTCTGCCAGCGCTGCTGGTTCTGACGGTAATAGGGGAAGAGGTCCATGATCCACTGGTAGATCTCGCTCAGCGTGAGCATCTTGCTGGGCGCCTGCTGGATGGCCATCGTGATGAGCGAGATGTAGGAGTAAGGCGGCTTGGCGTGAGGGTAGCTGCGCTTGAACGTCTTGGCGTCACCGCCGCCCCCCGCGCGGCTGCGGCCCAGGTTTGACGGCGCGTACGCCATGGGACTCATGCACGGGTTCATGGCGGCGGCGTAGGGACCCAGGCCGTTCATGGAGGTGGCGGGCTGTGCGCCCATGGAGCCCATGCCTCCCGGGCTCAGCGCCGTACCCATGGCCGTGACGCCCGCCGCAGTCATGCTGTTCATGGCTCCTGCAGAGCCCCCTGGCATGCCGGCCACAGCACCGGGACTCAGGCCGGCCCCTAAGCCCGTGTTGGCGTAGGACATGTTGAAGGAAGCCGGGGTCATGTTGCCGCTCGTGGTCATGGTGTTCATGGTCATGTAGGTGTTCATGGAGTTCATAGAGCCCAGGCCGGAGTTCATGTTGCTGACAGGGACAGAGGAGTAGGCCTGGAGCGGAGACAGCGAGGAAAGAGGCCCCGAAGGGCGGGGTTAGCAGTGTGCCCCAGAGTTTGGCTGGCCCAGGGAGAGCCCGGGGCGAGCTAACAGCATTTCTGCAAAGCTCCGGAACTCCCCAGCCAGGGCAAACGGTTAGGCGCCTTTCCTTGACCACGCAAAGATGGCTTACACAGCGGGGGCGTGGGGGGAATCCTAGCGCTGCAAGCAGGAAAGATTAATGCTCACAGAAAATATGTCCCCGGGAAGATGCATAATCGCCTTACAAGCCTGGATCAGGGGCTGGCTTTTAAGGTCCCTTCATTTCATCCACCGCAGGCTAGATCCAAGGATCCAACCCCAGACCAGCCTAGACAACTTGCCTTTTGGCCCGGTCAGTTTTGAAATTCCGAAAATAGAATTTATGTCGGAGCCCCTGCTTCTTCACTTCACCCACACAGGCCTGCTTGGGTGATCAACCGGGCACCAGCTAGGCACCCACCCTGTGGAGGGCTGGCAGGCACGGCTGATCGCACAGCGGGATGCACCGTGCTGGCTGCTGTTAAACTCTCACCCATATTAGCCTATTTGTCAATATGACCCTCCCTCCGTCCCAATTACTCATCTCCCAGCAACTGGCTTTGTCTTTGGTGCCAAAGATGACTTTCTGCTATTATATTTAGAAATAATGTTTTCCACCTACTTGTAACAATGATAGTATTTTTAAAAGGAAGCAAACTTATCAGTTAAATAAAGTTCTGGGAAAAAAATAAAATGAAAAAAAAAAAAAAAGCTGCACACCAGAACAACGCGGCGCATACAATTAACTTTAGCGTGACTTTGTATGTATAGCTCTTCACGCTATACAAAACCTCGCGTTAATTCTGTTACCTGTTTGTAGTCCTCTGGCAATTGAAAACTTTGGTAACACAATTTACACACACACACACACCCGGTAACCGATAGTTGCTGCTGCTCACACCAAAGCCTAGGCTTTGGAACTATAGTTTGGAACAAATTAAAATTCCCAAGTGAAACTCTACTTGCTTTCTCTTAATGCTATTCTGCTTCCTAATTCTCAGCTTTGAGATGTAAGAAAGCTCTTTCCATGGGGGTCTTCTCTGGTGGGCCGAGGTGACTGCATCAAAATTAAACTCCTGAAAGTGGTCTGAGAGCCTACTAAAAGTCACCAGTAAGCGAAATCTCCATCAATAGCAGTTGAGAGAATAACTAGGTGGCTAAAAAACAGAGTCCTGACATATAACTGCTTATCTGGTAATCTAACAGAAAATATTGACGCCCTTAAATTTATGTTCATCAGCAAATGTAACTCCATGTGAAAGTATAAGAGATGGATAGATTTCAAAAAGAAGACTCAAAAAAGATATGGTTCCCAAAGAAACACAGAAAGGAATAAATAAATCGCCGCGAAAGTCTTTTCGGACTCTGTACTTTTCTGTACAGATCTTAAAGTACTTTGGGATTTATTTCTAGTCCTCTCTCCAAGATCGCACGAGGCTTTCTCGGTAAGCGCTTTCGATAACCGTAATTACACTTTTGAAGGTAATCGGCTGCTGTTTCTAGAAAATACTTTTAATAGGTAGTGGCCCTGCCTGTACCTGATTTTTCTCGCAATGCTTTTGTGCACAATGTAAAATAAACCCTGTGAACATGCCACCAAGGGGACAATGAAGAGAAACAGGTTCTTGGCCCCGAGTTCTGGAAAAAGATTCTGTTCGCACTAGCGCCACCCAGCGGTCCTAGAGACGATCGAATAGACACTTTTCTACAAACGGCTTTTGAAGAATAAGTTTTATAAAATTTAGAAATCATTCTTTACGAAAAACTCCAACTTCTGCAGCAGATCATTTTTATCCAAAGACGTCGGCTAATTACGTGGTGTGACCGAGAGGCCTCCCGGTAAGCGAGCACCGACTCTCTCAGTTATTCTTTACTCAAGCCAGAGCCCGCCCGCCCGCCCGCGGCTCCCGGGGCTGAGCTCCAGCCCGGGCTCTCTAGCGGGCAAAGACAAGTGCTTCCCTCCCGGAGCCCGTGTTTTCAAAGCCCAGAGTTTCCCCAAACTCTCCGCTGGTTGCAAGCGCCAGGACCCAGCGGGCAGCGGGCTGATCGAGAGGTCGGGTGGGGGCCACACTGGGAGCCGCGCCTCGGGCGAGCCGCCCCCACCCCGCCCGCTCCAGTCCGGGCAGGAGCCCACCTCGCCTGGGTCTCCCCGGACACCGACTCTGGGGACGCCCCACCGCCTCCCCGCCTCTCACCTCCTGCGTGTCCGCGTAGTAGCTGTTCCAGTCGTTGCTCTCATGCCCTTCCATCTTCACAGTCCCTAACATCCTGGAGCCAGCCCGGCCGACACAACCATCCAACCCTGTGCGGAGCGACGGGCGGGTGCGCTGCTCGGGGCGGGGGAGGGGCGCGGAGCCGCTGCGATCACCGGAGCGCTCGAGGGCCCAGCGCCACCCGGGCGAGGAGGAAGCCGGGTGCTGCGGGGCGCGGCGTGCGCGGCGGCGGCGGCGGCGCGGCGCGGCGGGAGGGGGCAGCGCCGGGGACAGGAGGCGGCCGCGGAGCGCGGCGCCCGGCAGCGCCTCCGCGGGAAGTGAGCGGGCGGCCTGTGCGAAGCGAGTGCAGTTGAGCTGATGTGGATCTTACGTCGCCGGAGTGCCCACCTCCTCGTCCTCTCCCCATTTGTCCGCCGCACAAAGACGCTCGCACCTACAAAGCCCGAGGTGCACCTGTGAGGCGGCCGCCCGCCAGTCCAGCCGCCGCGCCTCCCGCCCCGCCGCGCCAGCGCCGCGCGCCCCCCGCGCCCCTCCCGCCATCCCCTCCCCCAAACCTGGCCCTCACTTTGTTTACAAAGCAGTATAATTGGTTTAAGCTTCGCGGCTAGGGAAAGAGGAAAATGGGGCGGGTGTGTGTGTGTGACCCCCTTTGGAAAAGGAAAAAAAGAGAAAGAAAGAAAAGAAAAAAAAAAAAAAAGAAGAAGAAGAAAAGGAAAAATAGGCGGTGCCTGGAGGACAGGCCAGGGCTCTAGACCCGAGCTGTGCTGCGGGAGAAGGACCTGGGTGGTGGCATCAGAGCTACAGCGCAAGGATCATGCTCGCTGAATGACCCCGAGTTCCCTCCTAGAGGTGCTCACCACCCCCTGGACCTGACTACGACTCCGCTCTTGGTCCACTTGGCTCCTTTGCTCCCCTCATCCCTATTCTTGACCCAAAGTTCAACCCTGGGAGACTACCCCCACTTCCCGGCCTTCGGGGCTTGGAAAGGGAAAAAGCCCCACTTTTGCCTCGTCACTAGAAACCCAGTCATCTGAGTCAGCCTAGCAGAGTGACGTTAGGCCGACCTGGGCTCCTGGCGAGCAGAACGGAGGCGCTGCCACGAAACTCGTACCTGCGGCTAAGAGCAGGTGAGTCACAGCACCGTTTTATATTTTTATGACATAACTTTTTTTTTTCCGCCTCAGTCCACTCCACTCCCCTTGTCATCTGCAGCGATCAGAAAGAGGAAGAAACTGCGCGCAGATGTTTGTGTGATAAGGCAGGCGGATCCTAGTCAAGCCTGCCTCTCTCTGCCGGGCTCCTCCTCCTCCTCCTCCTCCCCCCCCCCCCCCTACAGCCTCCGGGACCTAGCTGGAGGCGACCGTCTGGTTTCTGATAGAGAAAGGTCAGGGGGAGGGGACATCTCCCTAAACACTGGCGTAAACTGGGAGTGTATGGGCCTGGGTGCTGGAACGCATCTGCCACGCTAAATGAGGTGCCAGCCTGAAGCTGGAGTCACCCCACAGTAGTGCCTGGTCGTCTCTGAGCTGGAAGAGCAGGGCTAGGGTATCAGACTCTCAAAAGGTCCTGGGTAACTGGGGAAAATTCTCCCCCACTCAAAGTCTCTCGCTTTCTTCCAGTTCTTCCTAGTTAGTGGCTTGCCCTCGTATCCAGCGGAAAGAGACTAACCCAAGAGATTAGGCTAGACAGAGTGTGTGATAGGTTTGGAGAAGGTGCTTACCTTCGATTGACTGCAAGTGTTCGTGAATATGTATACTACCTCGTGCGTTTCGAAGTAAGTGTGACTGTGCGGCCCTTCCTGTGTGTGTTGCTCCAGTCTGTAGGTGTACTAGATTTCCATTAGAAACAATCAAGTTAACTTTAAAGTCACCAAGAGACTAAAATATTCTTGTTTTTTTAAGGTAATTAATCTCATGTGAAGGAATGTGTTTTCACTTGTCTTCCAAATAGATACCCCCCCCTCCCACACACACACACTCCATGCTTTGTTCTTTTAAATCTTTCTTCCTTGAAATCTGGCAAGAGAATCAGGTTAAATCCTTGAACCAAATAAATCTCTTAGATCAGTAGGAGAGCAGAGAAGGTGAAGATGTGTAGTTAAGGAAATAAAAAAGATAAAAGCATTGGATTACAATTCCTTTTTGAACAAAAAGTGTGTGTGTGTAGACATCACATTATAAGCAAAGGAATGAGAGTGAAATTAAATCCTCCCTGGAACACAACAGAGCAGACAACCCTCCCCAACTGCAATTTGCCCCTGTGACTAGAAGTCACTCCCATCGGCTGTGTAAATGTACCTGTGGATATATGTCAGAAACTAATTCTTTTTGCAAAGTTCCCACCGACAGCAGGATCTCCGTTTCATTTGTAAAACGCGGGGATGCGTAGCTTCCTCAGTCTGGTCCTGGGGACTTCCAGCAGGGCGGAGAAGCTTCCTTGTTCCTGCATGGTTGATTGTCTGATGCCCTCTTGGCTTTTCTACAGCAGCTAGCATGACTTGGACAGTTCTTGTGGGTAGTAACAACTTAGTAATGGCTATATATAGTGTATAACAAGTTGATGACTTTTGGGGGGCCCTGCCATGTGGAAGGAGTTAATTAAAATATCACACGTCCTTTCAGCCCGGTTTCCAAATCTACTTTGCCCCCCTTTCAAGTCTACTTAAAAGGCGAAGGGGGCCATTCATAGCGTGAGACCACATTGAAGTTTCTCAAAAGCATCATCAAAATCCGAGAGTGGTGTTACAGAATGGACTCTGCTCCCTTTAAAGCCTTGATCCGGGTGTTCTTGGGTTTGTGGCCCAACAACACAGCGCCTCCTGCATGTACGTTCCTGCACCACCGGCGGGCTAGACTGGATTGAACCGGGGAAGGTGTCAGGCAGCAGGGACTTTGATTCAGAGTGGACTGAAGCCACGAAGAAGAAAAAGCAGTACTTCGGTTACTTCTTTGCATTTAGTGAAGGCCTTTGTGGACACCTAACAAATTCTGTTGGTGAAGTTGTTTAGTGCACCAAGAGACCAGCTTCCCCCAGATTAAAAAGTGGAACAGTGGGGTCACTTTCTTCTAAGTCTTCAACTTGGCAACCGCACCTCCCCCCCAAGCCCCGTGGCGGCGGGAGGGAGGGGAAGCGAAGGGCTGTTGCCTTCGCTTTCTGGTTAGTTGGTACCCAGATAAGGAGTCCAAGCATCCTAAACCTTGTTGTATCTAACATCTTTCCACCAGTAGGCCCCTATGACATAGAAAACAGGGCAATTATACCTGCCTTCAGCTTGGGGGCGGGCGGGGAGGGGGTGGACTGAGAGAACGCAAGAGAAGGGAACCACGTGGTCTCTTCTGCGAAGCCCAGACCGAACTTGCCTAGGATCAGGATTGTCGGCCTTAGCCTAGGTCGCCCCTGGTAGCCTAAAGGCTAAAGTAAATCCAGGAAGCCAGGGCAGTCGGGAAGGCGGTCTGCTCTGGTATTCCAGTCGGTTTCAACAGAGGAAGCAGCTCTGTCATTCCTGGAAGCTGATCCAACTATGGCCTTCAAACCTATCTGCACAAGGTCCCTTGACTGACTCTTCTGCCTTAGCCTACCCTTCCCAGAGTGACCTGGGAATCCCGCAGGTTATCACGGGACAGAAGGACGCAAGGGATGTGGCATGAAAGGAGGACAAAAAAACCCCATAGGATCCTAAGACCAGCTGGTGCCCCTTGTGATGCTAGTGACCTTCGCTGTGTCGCTGAACTAAGACAGGGCACACGACTTCGAGCCTGGACCACCCCTGCCCCGCCCCCGTAGTGCCCGCTGGAGTCTCTAGAAAGCTCACTCCCTAGATCTCCCTAGTGTGCCCCCTTCCCTCGCTGACTCTACCTCCCATCTCCCCAGGGTTTTGGCTATGTCAAGGCCGCTGTGGCCCCAGGCACGCTCGCTCGGTGCCTGGTGCCGGGTGGTCCGATTTCCTCCGCTGGGCCCCACCCCCTCACCAGATAAGAAGCTTAAATCCTCCTCCTGCGGGGGGAATTAGACTCGAAGCAACTAAGACCTGTGGTCTTTAACTGGGTTCAAAGCCAACTCAGACTGAGACCGGCTGAAGGCTGCACCCAGAGACCTGCGCTGGAAGCATCCCCTTGCACTTGCTGTGCGGCGCCCTGAGGGTTCGAGGTGGGCAAGGCTGGGGAGGTAGCTTGGGTGCCTTCCCAGGGCGAAGCCACCCCTGGTTACCCCTGGCCCGGCGGCCCTAACCAGCGAGTGCCACTACTACCCAAACAAGCCTGATATCAATTCAGGGCAAGCGTTCGGGTTCCTGCTCTTTCGCTGCTCCTTCTTTTCCCATCTTCACACGATTCTTTTACTCTTTCTTCTGCCATTAAATCTTCGCGAAGGAATCAGTTCACCGCCTGCAAGAAATCCAGTCTCCAGTAGGTGAGAGCCCTGGGGCCACCTGATGGGCCAAATCATCTACTGTTCTGAGCCCGCACACCTATTCAGGTGTGCCTTTGCGCTACACACATTCGCATTTAGGGCTTTCGGTTATTTTGTTAAAAACGAACAAAAACAGGCATTGAGTTTGTCGTTCTCTCGCTCCTTGAGCTGTCGCCAGGTTTCAGAAAGTCCCGGGAGTCCGTGATCCAGGCTCGTCCGTCCGCAGCCGGATGTCTAAGCCGGAGCTGCTCCCCACCTGGCCTCGCCCTGCGGGCGACAAAACCGTCAGTCTGGCCGTGAGAGAGCTTCACCTTGCCAAGATCAACTCACATTTTCATGTATTCAAATGAGAAATGTTGGGAAGAGCTACTTGCCTCTCTGGGCAATCCACAGCCTCGGAAGGAAAAGTTAAGTCTCCCATCTTCCCTAGAGAAAAATGACTTGCATCCCTCCAGGAGCGCTCACTGTTCCTCTCTGGCACCTCCCAGGCCGCGTCTGGATCCCCGTGGTCCTCTTGAGACGCTTGTCCTGAAAGTTAGCTACTGCTTCCATCGGCTGAGCTAGTTGGAAGATTTGCTCAGCCCGTCTCTATTTCCTAAACTAGCCCCTCAAGGGCGGGGATAGGTGGGGCTCACTGACCTTATTTACTATTTCCTCTAATTAAAACACAAGAGGGTTCTGAAGGAAGATGGAAAATGATCGTTTCACATAAAGAGCTGGAAAATAAAGGGCCAGGGTGGCAGATGTCCTACTGTGTACCACAGACTGAACGGAGGGCTTTGAGGTCCCTGGCGTTTTCCAACTGCGGCCCTAGTGTGTGGTCCGGACTTGATCCTTCACAGGACAACAGTTCAGTCCACGCTAAGAGGAACCAGCCATGGGAGCTAAGGTCTCCGAAAAGTCAACGAATTTCACCTTTTGCTTCGAGGGTTGCAGCTTAAATGTAATCCTTCCCTAAGGGCAGAAAGTAGCCAAATCTTTAGCTTCCTCCCGCTTGCGGGGGGCCATCCACCCCCTCCAATCCACAGGAGTGCCGCACTTTCTACACACCCAGCAGCAGCGTTCCCACGTCCTTAGGTGTTTAGCTTGGCTTATTCAAATGTGATTATCCTCACATTTACATAGTTCTATATAACTGATGATTTCGAAACAATCAACTAAACCATACCATTCATTTACAAAGACAATAAAAGCATTTCATTTTCCCATTGTATTCTTGTCCTGTCCATCCCCTCTAATTTTGAGAGTAAGTAACAGACACAAGTAGGAGGGTTATTTTCTTTGTCCAAAAATATTGATTGGTGGGCAATTTGGGCTTTCTGCTTCTGCTGTTTCCAGTAGCTATCCTGGAGTATACTGGAGCTGTTTATCGTGGTGACACAGTTATTTGGACTTTTGGTGTTTTGTTTTGTTTTGTCTTTTGTCTAATGGGTTACAGAGCAAGGCCTAGCTCATCTTGCTTTTTTGGTTCAGTTTGTTTTTGAAGAGGCAGAGTTATCATTGGAACCATTGGCTTAGGTGGGCAGGGACTTCCAGTATTTTCTGGAATGGTGTGATTCAGGCTCCATGATGTTCCTGGCTCAGAATAAGGAAATGTTTGTCCACTGTTGGACATTATAAGTGGCAGCAAGCCCAAAGCAGCTCCCCAGAGTGAGAACTTAGGCTTTCCCCAACTAACAGAGCATTAGGCTTTAGCTCCATGTCTTGCTACAGGGACCTGCTCTGTCCTTAACATCCCATACAACAAATTGTCCTCACCCTATCCTTTCTTGTTTGTTTCTCCTTATGGTCATGAGTAGCTCCCAGAATTTCCTCTGAGGAGAGCCTGGAGCAGAACTGACTAGCCCTGAGATTGGCCTGGCTGGCTTCAGGCAGGGGGAGATTCCTGAATTTGAAAAAGGGATTCAGAATGGTCAGAGGAAAAAAGCCTCAGACCCCCAGCTTCGAGCCTCTTGAACCTGGGTCTCAAACTGATGGCTATCAGGTAATATCAAAACAAAATGTTCTCCTTCTCTAGCTCCCTGAACATGGATAGAATCATAGTGGATATAGGTTGGTCAATGTATGGCCTGAACAAATATTTCACTTTTCCTCTCTGTGAAAAGGCAGTGGCAACAGCATATATCAATAGAAGATATTGATTAAAAGTTAACCCCATCAATTTTCCATCAAGCACAAACGTTTTACTCAGAGCAGTACAGGAAAATGTCGGGGTTTAAATAATGTGTTTAAACTGGCAAATAAATAAAGGTGAAGAGATTTCTGAGGTTGAGGTTACACAGGGTATAGAGCTTGCTTGCTGCTTGCTGGGTACCACCCTGCACTGGCTGGCGCTGGGGGCTCTAAGACTGCCTAACCTCTGTTGCTTAGTGACAGTCACCTTCAGGATCCTCCCTGGTTCCCTTTTCTCAGTGGGCCTTGGTAGAGGGAGCAGGCATTATCAGACATTGGCCTCCACACTCCCTCCACCCTTAGAATACAAAGTATTGTGTTCTATCCATCTTCCCTGAGTCCTGTAATGACTTTTCTTAAAGAAACACCAATCACTAACCAGAGAGTCCTCAACTTAATTTTTCCTCACCAAATTTTATTTGCCATGCAAATAGGCATCGGGAAGTTGTTATGAGAGTGCACAGCTCTGTCACCTCTTCTGAGGGTTCTCCCACTCCCCGGACACATCTGGTGTTCTGTGTCCTCTAGAGGTATCTGTGCTGCTCAATCAAGAAAGAGCTGCTTGAAGCTTGGGTAGGGCCAGACTCACTATATACTGATAGGTCTAGCAGGTCTGATGTAAACTTGTTTTCCTGCAAATGTTTTTGAAGATGCAGTCAATTTGCAGGTTGTACTCAGCTTATCCAACTCCCCTCCTCTCACCAAGACAAAAATACCTTCTATTGTGAATCTCTCTGACCTCCCTTTGACCACCCCCCAACACCCCCTGCTGAGAGAAATGGTTTCAATAAATAAAGCCCAGTGATGGGGTTGAAGGTCAGTTTACACTGGAGCTGGGGCTTCTAAAACCCCTGCAGGTGCTGGAATGGGGATGAGGCAGGTCACCCTCATAAGACACCAGGGAAGAACTGAGGGCTAGAGAGTAAGTGTGGAGATTCAGTCTGCTGTCTGAGGATGTGCAGGGGTGAAGTCAGGACCAGAGCACCCTCATGCTCATCTCAGGTCTGCTGGGATGCAGACAGTCACACTCACAGAGGTGGACTTTACCTTCCTCCTCCAAATGAGGCTCTGGGTCAAGGTGCCTGGATTTGGCAGTGTCTGGGAGGGAACAAAGCCTTGAGGACTGGTGTGACAAAGCCAGACCTGTTTCTATTTCAGGAATGACGGACCCTTGTGAACCTGGGGGTGAGGGTGGGGCAACTGTTGTGAGTGTAGTGACTTTGTAGGTTGATGAAAAGCACCCTTGTGGAAAGGGAAGTCCTAGGAGCATTGGTCCCTGAAGATTTCCCTCTTTCCTGCTGAGTGATGAGCTCTGTGGTCCCCATCTCCTGGTAAATCCCAAGCAAAATGTCTTCTGCTTTTCACATTTCACTGTCACTATCATCAAAGGTGGCAACTAAAACATAAGAGAGACTGAAGGCTGGAATCAGACATGAATCCCAATGGGTGATTCTGCAGGAGGCTGGTTCCCTCTGAGCTGCCTCACTTGTCAAAATGGACATATTAGAGTTCACCCCATACCAGCTGAAAGCAGAGCAAACTGAAGACACAAAGGTAGGAGAGAGCTTCACAGAGTTCCAGGGGCACAGGCAGGCTGGGGGTGGGGTGGGGTGGGGAGACTGTGTGGCAGGTGGGCTTGCCTTGCTACCCAGGTACACCTTCCCTTCTCCCTCCAAGGATTTTGTTTGTGGTGACCAGCCTGGACTTTCCCTGCTAGCCAACCCAGTGACTGGACAGAAGGTCCTTCATGTTTCCTGGATCTTCCTTGACTTCATTCTCTCTCAAGTTGCCAAGGACCTATGGGCGGGGGCGGGGTGGGGAGGCTGAAGGGAAGAAGCTATGTGAAAACCATGCATCTCCCTCTCTGGGTTGAACAGAACTCAACTAGGAAAGTGAAACACATTTTCCCTTCCTTGCACTCCCATTCAGAAAGGGGAGGACAGCTGTGCTCTAGCTATCTTGGGTTCTAGTAACCATTGTCCCAGGCCAGGATCAGCAGCAGTTAGTGGGGAGTCTCAGCTCTTCCTCAGTCCTAAGCTCTTCCCATCACATGGGCTGTTGAAAGTCCTGGTCAGTAGCAGTTAGTGGGGAGTCTCATCATGCTTCCTTCCTAAGCTCTTCCCATCACATGGGCTGTTGAAAGTCCTGGAGAAAGTCTGATGGGGCACCCCTGCAAGAGAAGAGGGCTAATGGGAGATTAGATTTAGGGGCACCCCTGCAAGAGAAGAGGGCTAATGGGAGAGAAGCTGGGAGGTACTGGGTTACCTCAGGACCTGAACTCAGGAAGACCTGAGATGAGAATACCATTGATCATTCCTCCTGACTTTTCGGCTCACACCACTCCCCTTCCCCTGGGCAGAGTCAGAAGGACCCATTTACTCTTAGAGAAGTACCACTTAGATATTTTCTAAAATCCCCAAACCCAAGATGTCATTATAACAAGGCATCTTTATTTGCTGTCTTTAAGACTATTTGATTTAGATTCCCTTAAAAAAAAGAAAGAAAAAAAAAAGGTTGTAAGTCCATCAGAAATGAAGCAGGAACACTGGACTCATGGTGGATCCTTCAAATACTAAAGATTATAAATATTACCTTGTGTGTACAAAAGGCTTAGTGGGGTCCTAAAGCTTAATTAAGAAAAACAATACAGTGTGTGGAAAGAACAAACCACGAGAGGGTCTCCTCAGGCATAGACTCATCTGCTGGGTGAAGATTCATGAATGATTTCCCCCCCCCCCCACTGAGGGAATTGGGAAAGGCTGCAGTTCAGTTGTTGATAGAGGGGCTCTCATGAATAATGTCACACAAATTTCAGACAGTGCTTGGGTGGGCTAAGAGGGTCCTGTGTGCAGGCTCCAATAAGTTTTTGACTTCTGCTTCTCTGAGTAATCGGAATGGGGACAGATAAAATATTTCCCTTTACCAGAGAATAGAAAAACAACACATCTTCAAAGTTTATTAATTTTTCTTGGGTCGGTACTGGGGGAGGTGAATAGAAGACACTGGGCCAGCACACAGTAAGTCTCTGGCAGTGATCGGTGGTTAAATGAGGTTCTGTTTTTACAGCTTACTTGGGGAGAGCTGTTAGTTTTTCTAAGCACAAACGGGCATTGGTTCTCTAAGCTCAATGTTTAGGCTACAAAGCTGGTACAACTGTCTTACATACCTACCTTCAGAAAAAAGAATGGTTCTGACCTCAAACTCAGTAAAATCCCCACTGCATTACCATCTTGGAACTATCTAATCAAAGCCTTTGGAGGACTGCAGTGTATGGGAATGCTAGATGTCAGCTCCTACCTCCAAGAAAAATAAACCTTTAATTCTCAGCCAAGTACACCTGCTTACATGTATCTTTTCTTTTCAATGGGTCTCTTTACTCAGAGGTTTCCCTCTGCGCCATGCTTGCTATTTTTATCTTACCTAAGAACACTGAGATCAGACGAGGCGCCAGACTTCTGAGGCACCCTGGGGAAGAAGTGGCTGGCTTGCTAAGGTCTGTTGTTAGAAAGACCTCAGAGTTCAAGATCTAGGGAAGGATTGGTCACCAGTGTTGTTGGAGAGAGAGGACTGGAGGCAGCCAGTCTAGGGTGAACCTTAGAGAGCAGAAACTGTCTCACAATATATGCATTTATTTCCATGGGGGGTGGGGTGGGGTGGGGAGGATAACAGTATAGGAAACATTTGGGCAGAGCTTCTTCTGGATGTTACCCCAGGAAGCTGACTTCAGTGGGGGATGATGTGTGGTTTTCCTGTCTTTTGGGTTCCCAGTTGGATTTGGCCAATGAGGGGCGATGGATACTTCTGTGGCTTTGTCCTTCTGTCCTCTCCTGACTGGGAAGCCTCTCTTTCAGTTTAGCTCTTCTTGTGTTCTGCTAACCCCTAATGTTTGTAAACACCGGGTGAGCCTCTCTAACTCCATTCACAGTCTTGCAACAAAGAGTTCTTTGACTCTCTGTCTTTCCCCCATGCTACTTCTTATTCCTTTGAGCAGCTAGTTGTTTCCTCTGCAGACCCGACAGGAGAGGAAAAGCAGTCCAGTTATTTCCCCTGCCATCCTTTTAATACTGTAACTCATAGGGTTTCTACCTGTTCCTTTTACTGTCTTGAGGTGGAGGTGTGGGGCTTCTAGGTGGTTGTGCTTTTGAAGGCAAGGCTGTCCTTGGGTCTAGCCTCAGAGCAAATTTGGAGATAATCTGCTTTATACCCTTTTGCTTGCATTTGGTGAAATGAATTTTATATCTTCACTAAAACAATTACAGCCCCGACCAAATATTAATTGATTAAGATTGTTTTGACCTTGGCTGCACTGACCTTGCTGTCAAGCAAGGATTGAGACTTTTGCTAAGTTGTATTAATATAACCAGGCTGTGAACTAAGTCCGGCGTATAGGAAGTGCGTATTCATGTACATATTGAGAAAGACCTTTGGCTTCTTCATTTCCACAATATTTAGTACTACCTTGAGTTTAATTCTTTTTAGACCCATAACTTGATAACAATTCAGTATTAGCTAATGCTAGGTTGGTGACATTGTAAGTATTTCTTCATTGTGGAATGGGCCGTTCACACTTTTTTCTTTTTTTTTTATTAGATATTTTCTTCATTTACATTTCAAATGCTATCCCAAAAGTCCCCTATACCCTCCCCCTGCCCTGATCCCCTACTCACCCACTCCCACTTCTTGGCCCTGGCGTTCCCCTGTACTGGGGCATATAAAGTTTGCTAGACCAAGGGGCCTCACTTCCCAGTGATGGCCAACTAGGCCATCTTTTTTTTTTTTTTTAAGATTTATTTATTTATTATTATATGTAAGTACACTGTAGCTGTATTCAGACACTCAAGAAGAGGGAGTCAGATCTCGTTACGGATGGTTATGAGCCACCATGTGGTTGCTGGGATTTGAACTCTGGACATTTGGAAGAGCAGTCGGGTGCTCTTACCCACTGAGCCATCTCTCCAGCCCCAACTAGGCCATCTTTTGCTACATATGCAGCTAGAGACACGAGCTCTGGGGGTACTGATTGGTTCATATTGTTTTTCCACCTATAGGGTTGCAGACCCCTTCAGCTCTTGGGTACTTTCTCTAGCTCCTACATTGGGGTCCCTGTGTTCCATCCTATAGATGACTGTGAGCATCCACTTCTGTATTTGCCAGGCACTGGCAAAGCCTCACAGGAGACAGCTATATCAGGGTCCCTTCAGCAAAATCTTTCTGGCATATGCAATAGTGTCTGGGTTTGGTGGCTGATTATGGGATGGACCCCCGGGTGGGGCAGTCTCTGGATGGTCCATCCTTTCGTCTTAGCTCCAAGCTTTGTCTCTGCAACTCCTTCCATGGATATTTTATTCCCTATTCTAGGGAGGAATGGAGTATCCATGCGTTAGTCTTCCTTCTTGATTTTCTTGTGTTTTGGAAGTTGTATCTTGGGCATTCTAGGTTTCTGAGCTAATATCCACTTATCAGTGAGTGCATATCAAGTTACTTCTTTTGTGATTGGGTTACCTCACTCAGGATGATATCCTCCAGATACATCCATTTGCCCAAGAATTTCATAAATTCATTGCTTTTAATAGCTGAGTAGTACCCCATTGTGTAAATGTACCATATTTTCAGTATCCATTCCTCTGTTGAGTGACATCTGGGTTCTTTCCAGCTTCTGGCTATTATAAATAAGGCTGCTATGAACATAATAGAACATGTGTCCTTATTACCAGTTGGAACATCTTCTGGGTATATGCCCAGGAGAGGTATTGCTGGATCTACCGGTAGTACTATGTCCAGTTTTCTGAGGAATTGCCAGACTGATCTCCAGAGTGGTTGTACAAGCTTGCAATCCCACCAGCAATGGAGAAGTTGTTCCTCTTTCTCCACATCCTTGCCTGCATCTCCTGTCACCTGAATTTTTGATCCTAGCCATTCTGACTGGTGTGAGGTGGAATCTCAGGGTTGTTTTGATTTGCATTTCCCTGATGATTAAGGATGTCCATTCACACTTTTTTTATCCTTGAAAAAATTTGAGCATTGGTCTACTTCTCATCTACAGGATTATTTTATGGTGCTAGGAATTGACCCTAGGGACTTGGGCATGCTTGATAAATGCTCTGTCACTGACCTACGCCTCACAGATTCATCTGTGATTTAGTTTCTGCCATAAACGTTATAGATTTTCACCAGATTCTTATTTGCATCATAATTTCGTTTAACTACATAGAATTAGAGTCTCATGGTTTCTGTGGCTTAATGTTTACAAGTCTTCACTTCACAAATCAAAATCTTTCATCCAGTTGATTTTTTTCCTGTGTGTGTGTGTGTGTGTGTGTGTGTGTGTGCATGCAGAATCTAAAGATATACCTTTATTTTCCAAATCTTTTAAACTTTAGGCAGACTCTAATTATGAAGAACCTTGTATTCTGCCTGGAGAACTGCATTTGGACTTCCTTCTGTTGGGTACTATGGAGTTATGGAAGCTGAGATGTGATGGAAATGAGTTGTATTAGTTAGGGTTTACTGCTGTGAACAGAAACCATGACCAAGACAACTCTTATAAAGATGACATTGATTGGGGTTAGCTTACAGGTTCTGAGATTCAGTCCATTATCATCAAGGCATGAACATGGCAGCGTCTACGCAGACATCGAGCTGGAGGAGCAGAGTGTTCCACCTTTTGGCTTCCAGGCACTAGGAAAATGGTCTCAAAGCCCATGCCCTCAGTGATACACCTACTCCAACAAGGCTAGACCTCCTATTAGTGCTACTTCCTGGGCCAAGCATACACAAACAATTACATTCCACTCCCTGGCCCCCATAGGCTTGTTAAAACACACGACTCTATGGCGTCCATACCTACCCATAGAATAATGCAAGATACATTTAGTCCAACCTCTAAAGCCCCTATAACAGTCTCAACAATGTTAAAAGTCCAAAGTTCAAGGTTTCTTCTAAGATTCATCCAATCACTTAACTGTAATCCCCAAAGTAAGACAGGAAACCAGCTGGACAAACTCCAAACTCTGTATCT
Organism: Mus caroli; assembly: GCF_978045245.1. Classification (NCBI taxonomy): domain Eukaryota; kingdom Metazoa; phylum Chordata; class Mammalia; order Rodentia; family Muridae; genus Mus; species Mus caroli. The sequence goes on from NW_028227269.1 coordinate 55,783,833, forward strand.
CCATGTCTGATGTCAAAGCAGTCTTCAGATCTCCAACTCCTTTTTCATCTTTATTGACTGCAACAAACTTCTTTCTCCTGAGCTACTCTCTATTAGCAGCTGTTCTCAGCAGAAAACTCACAGCTCTGGCATCTTGAACATCTTGGGGTCTCCAAGGCAACTTCAATGTTACAGCTTCTTATGTCAGTATCTGGGATTGATGGTCTTGTGGGCTTCTTCAGCTCTGCTCTCTGTAGCACTCTAAGCTTATTTCACTCCCCTGCCTCTGTTGTTCTTGGTGGTTATCCCATGGTACTGGCATCTTCAATACACTGGGGTCTTCTGCAGCAACTAGGCTTCACCAATAGCCTCTCATGGGCTCTTTTCATAGTGCAAAGCCTCAACTCCTTTGCATGACCCCTTTAGTTCTGGGCTGTCAACTGCAACTGGGGCTATATCTTCACCAGTGGCCTTCCATGACCTCTCACAGTGCCAAATCTCAGCTGCTCTTCATGACCCCTTCATGTCTTCAAAAACAGTAACACCTGGGTGACTCTTACACATTACCAAGTACAGTTGCAGCAGGAAGTATATAACTTTTGCTAACTCCGGAAGACAACTTCTTTGTGCTCTCAGAAAACACTTTCTTAGAAGATTTCACCCCAGTGATGCTGATCTCTTCTTAATTACCACTAATTTCTTAGTTCCAGTTAACCAGCATCAATTTTCCTAGTAGTCCCTTCTATTCTTGACTCTAAAGCCAGAGCCAAATGGCCAAAACTACCCAGTTCTGCTGAGGTTGGAACAACTCCCCACACGTTCTATTACTTTATCACTTTCTGTTTTTCAACTCCTTCACTGCCTAAGCTTGGCTGTCCTGGAACTTGCTCTGTAGATTGACCTTGAACTCAGAGATCTGCATGGCTCTGTCTCTTGAATGCTGGGATTAAAGGTGTGCAACACCATGCCTGGATTTAAGCTTTTCTTCACCTAGAACCTGCTCTGTTCTAGGCTGGCCTTGAACTCAGAGAACTACTTGCCTTTGCCTCCTAGGATTAAAGGCTTGTACTACCATGCCTGGACCTAAATTAAGCTAGCCCAAAAGTTACCATTCCCTTAATTCAATTTAATATATGTGCAGCTCCATTTCACTTCCTGTGCCCCTTTATATTTTTCCTTTGTAAGCTTGCTCTTCATGAGCAAGAAGACTGGCTTCCAGGCAGCTAGTATGAGGGTCTCAAAGCCCACACCCACAGTGACACACCTACTCCAGCAAGGCTACACTTCATAACAGTGCCACTCCCTGGACCAAGCACAGGCAAACTATCATGTGAGTTACCATTACTTGTGTATGAACCAGAGGCGGCAACTCCAAAAGAGAACTAGTGGGTAGACATTGCTGAGTCACAAGGATTTGGTAATATCATAGAATTTCATTGCCTGCTTGAATAATTCTATTCTGCTCTGCTGAGTCAAATTCCTTCTCTTTTAGATAAATCCACATTTATTTTAGTTAGAAATACCACAGAATGAGTATGAAATGGCTTTGGATTTTAGATCAATAACCAACATCACTGTGGTTGTTTAAATGAGAATGGCACCCAAAAGCTCAGATACTTGAATGTGTAGTCCCCAGGTGGTAGACCTGTTTTGGGAGGTGTCTCCTTGTTGCAGAAGGTGTCCCTGGATGTGGGCTTTGGGGTTTCAAAAGCCCAGGCTAGATTCAGTGTCTGTCTCTGTCTTGCTCTGCCTCTAACCTGTAGATGAGATATAAACTCTCAGCTATTTCTCCAGTGCCGTGCCTGTCTGCCTGCTGCCATGTTCCTCACCATGATATGATGGTCATAGTCTTGCCCTCTGAAACTGTAAGCAAGCCCTCAAGTATATGCTTTCTTTTATACCTTGCCTTGATCTTTTCAGTAATATAAAAGTAACTATGACAAAATAATTCTCCTACCTTTCTGTCATCTTTCTTTTGGTAAAAATGGACTTGAAATAGACATTCCTAGCACAGGACCAGCTAAGGACCTCCAGTGAAACTTGTGTCTCTTTGAACATCAGTGCCTTACTTATTAAATGATGATAATAGTACTTAGCTCATGGAATGTGTTTTCTCACCGTCTGACCACCTGAATACTTGGGAGGCATGGATACTGAGATGGTAAGCACAGAAAGGTGCTTTGCTGTTGCCCTAAAGGAGCTACTTCCATGCCCACAGTGAAGTCATCCTCATAGAGCGTTCCCAGGGCATTTGGACTTGTTGACCAGTGTGATGGAGCCTCAGGGATGCTGAGCCGTTTTCTGCAGAGTCCTTTCCATTTGTGAGCATTAAGCAATCATTTTGAATGTGTCCTGTGAGGGAGCAAAACAAACCTGCAAGGTAAAATTATTATCCCATCGTAGAGGAGAGGATGAAGAAACACACAGCCTACTTGGAGGTTTCTCTCTCAAGTCCTAGGAATGCCAAAGAACACTTGCATGATTGGGCTGTCTCTGGGCTCGACTCACATAGTTGTAGTGGTAGAAGATTCTTCTCACAATTTGGGGTAGCCTCCTTCCAGGGTCTGGGACTTCATCAAGGATCTTTAGAAGTGCTCATCTGTGATTGGGTTACCTCACTCAGGATGATATCCTCCAAATGCATCCATTTGCCTAAGAACTTCATGAATTCATTGTTTTTAATTGCTGAGTAGTACTCCATTGTGTAAATGTACCACTCACTGATAAGCGGGTATTAGCCCAGAAACTTAGAATGTCCAATATACAATTTGCAAAACACATGAAATTCAAGAAGAAGAAGAAAGACCAAAGTGTGGATACTTCATTCCTTCTTAGAATGGGGAACAAAATACCCATGGAAGGAGACAAAGTTCAGAGCTAAGAAGGAAGGAAAGACCAGCCAGAGACTGCCCCACCTGGGGATCCATCCCATATATAACCACCAAACCCAGACACTATTGCATATGCCAAAAAGATTTTTCTGACAGGACCCTGACATAGCTCTCTCTTGTGAGTCTATGCAAGTGCCTGGCAAACACAGAAGTAGATGCTCACAGTCATCTATTGGATGGAACACAGGGCCCCTAATGAAGGAGCTAGAGAAAGTAGCTAAAAGAGTCTGCAACCCTATAGGAGGAACAACGATATGAACTAACCAGTACACCCCCAGAGCTGGTATCTCTAGCTGCATATGTAGCAGAAGATGGCCTAGTCGGCCATCACTGGGAAGAGAGGCCTCTTGGTCTTGCAAACTTTATATTCCCTAGTACAGGGGAAAGCCAGGACCAAGAAGTGCGAGTGGGAGGGTAGGGAAGCAGGGTTGGGGGAGTGTATAGAGGACTTTTGGGATAGCATTTGAAATGTAAATGAAGAAAATATCTAATAAAAATTGAAAAAAAAGTAAGTGAAGGGGCTGGTAAGAGCATTTTGACTGCGCTTCTGAAGGTCCTGAGTTCAAATCCCAGCAACCACATGGTGGCTCACAACCATCCATAATAAGATCTGATGCCCCCTTCTGGTGCGTCTGAAGTCAGCTACAGTGTACTTATGTATAATAATAAATAAATCTTTTAAAAAAAAAGTAAGTGAAGAATTCAGAATATGAAGCTTATTTAACCCCTCATCCCCACGCCCACCCCACCCCCACCCCACCCACCCCCACCCCAAAGAGCTACCAACTAATCTAAAACCAGAGCATTACAACCCCACCTCTCCCCAAGGCTCCCTAAGCTTCTGCTCACTTGTTTGAAGTCACTTTCTCTCTCCCAAGACGACCACTGTTTTAGGGATTCTATTGCTGTGATGAAACACCACAACTAAAGCAACCTGGGAGGAAAGGGTTCATTTGGTTTACTCTTCCACATCACTGATCATCATAAAAGGAAGTCAGGACCGGAGCTCAAACAGGACAGGAACCTGGGGTCAGGAGCTGATGTAGAAGCCATGGAGGGGTGCTGCATACTGCCCTGGTCATCCTGGCTTGTCCAGCCTTCTTTCTTATAGGACCCAGGACCATCAGCCCAAGTGCTACCCTCCCACATCAAACACTAATCAAGAAAATGCCCTAGAGACTGGAGAGATGGCTCAGCGGTTAAGAGCACTGACTGCTCTTCCAGAGGTCCTAAAATCAATTCCCAGCAACCATATGGTAGCTTACAACCATCTGTAATGGAATCTGATGCCCTCTTCTGGTGTGTCTGAAGATAGCTATAGTGTACTCAAGTACATAAAATAAAATAAATAAATAAATGTTAAAAAAGAAAATGCTATATAACTTATAAGAAAGAAAAAAGAAAAAGAAAATGCTCTACAGGCTGCAACCAGCCCTATCTCTTGGAGGCATTTCTCAACTGAGCCTTTCTCCTCCCCAGTGCCTCTAGCTTGTGTCAGGTAGACATAAAACAAGCCAGCACAGTGACTATGCAGGCTTACGTGGAGGCTACTTTTTTTGTGGTTATTTGTAATACGTCAACTGAGTGTGCTTCTGTAAGTGTCTGTTTATGCTATTCTGGAAGTTGAGCTCTATATAATGGACTCAGATAACATAGGGCAGTCTGTCTAGCTTCTTTACCCCCACATTGCATGTGTGAGAGATTCTGTGTTGATGTCCCCCAGTGTGGAACTTGATTCATTTCCTTTGTAGAATCTGTTAAGATTTATGACCACACATTTTGTGAATTTTGCTTTTAATGAACATTTGGGTTGTTTTCAATTTTTAGCCAGATAGATAAAACGGCTAAAATTTTTTAAAATTCAAATATAAATGGTAACAATTTGCACTTTTCCTAAAAAAAACAAAAAGTGTATATATTCTGTATGTGTCTGTTGCTGTACTTAGCAAAACTGGTGAATATTAAGTATGTGTATATTCAACTTTAATAGCTAAGGCCAATTGTTTCTTAGATCGTATCAGAAAAAGCTGAATATTGCAGAATTGAAGCTCATTCTCTATGTCCTGGAAACTTGCATCTCATGCCTCAGAGTTCAAATTTCTCCATAGGCGAGTTCAGGGTGAGCAACGTGGCAGCACACTCACAGGTAATATAGACACACTCCTTTAAAAACAAATGATTGCATGTCTGTATAAGGAAAGGTGTTATAAATGGCTCATTAAGCTAGGCGGTTGGCCATTCTGGGAAAAGCAGCTGTTGTAGGTGATGTGTGACCAGGTTTCCTCTTGGGACCCGTTTCCACCATCCATTGAACTGAGGCCTCTCATGAAGGGTTTAAGCTGCTGGAACCAGGGCCTGGAACTGATTTCTGGACACTAAGCCTTAGGCAATCCACTGTCACAGGGGTTGGGAGTGGAGCATGTGCAGAGCTCAAGTGTTGGAACCTCCGCGAGGCGAGGCTTGTTGCTAAGCAACAAGGGAGCTGGGCCTTTCTTTCCCCATTTAGCTGGTAGAGCTGCCTGGGCCTCCTTGGGTGTTGGCAGTCTCTGGGTTATCTGGTCCTTCATCATCAGCTAGGAGAAGTTCTGGCCTTCCTGAACCAGCCAGGTAAGCAGAAGCTGTGGACAGGGTGCAGTAAATTCCTTCGGACTCTGATAATTGGCTGAGCTAGTGTTCCCGCTTTCTCATCCACTTTGGTGGGTTCCAGTTTCACAAAAGTCGTGTCAAATCCAGGTTGGCGCGTGATCGAGGCAGGAGTAGTTGATGGGCTTCTGTGGACTATAAGCTTGAGCTAAAGGAACATTTCGGTGAAACAGGACTGAAGAGGCCCCAGAGAACTTCCAGTAGAGGTAGGACGACTAGGCTTCGGGCTGGGGGAGCGGGGGTTCGCGAAAAGGCGGGGTGGGGTGGGGGATAGATGGAAACGAGGGTGAGGAATTAAGATAGCTGTGTGTGTTTAATCCCAGCACTTGGGAGGCAGAGGCAGGCAGATTTCTGAGTTCGCGGCCAGTCTGGTCTACAAAGTGAGTTCCAGGACAGCCAGGGCTATACAGAGAAACCCTGTCTCGAAAAAACCAAAAAAAAAAAAAAAAAAAAAAAAAAAAAGATAGCTGTGGGGAGGGTAAAAACTCAGAGTGCAGGGGATTAATGTCACCCGCTGACCGTCTCAGCCACCCTGAGCCAGGACAGCTTGTTTTGGACAAACCTTAACTACAATTAGGCGAGAATGTGCAATGGAGTCTAGCTAATTTCAGAATAGAGAACTGTTGGTCTTGAGTTTGGGAGTAAAGGAGATATTACGGCGCTTACTGTAAAGGGTTCTTTGCTACTGAAGACTTCAGACAAAGTAAATCTTTTTGCAGATTTGTGTTAAGATGAACTTAAGGAATAGAATAGTTTTTTTTTTTTTTAGTATTCATATATAAATATTTACAATTTGCTCTTTTCCTGTTTACACCTTTGAGTAGTAGCATGATTTATAAGCACAAAGGTACAATCTACCTACTGAGGAGTCCACACAGATATATTCACCTTTAGAACAATAGCTACAATCTGAATCTCTGACCCTTTCTGCTCACTCTGCCGTCCATCCACACCTGACTCTCCCCTCTAGCTCCGACAGCCACTGAGGTCTGCTGTGTGACATTACAGAGGCAACTGCGTGCACTAGAGTCTTAAGGAGACAGTATGTTCACTTTTGTCTGGCTTCATTTACTCAGGATGGTGGCTTGCCAAAGCCCTTTCCCCAGTTATCTAGTGTACTGTTAGCAATGTGGGTTTTGTTACTTTGTGTTTGTGTTTAAGACAGGGTCTCACTATATAGCCTGGACTAACCTGACTGTGACCCCCTGTCTTTGTCTCCTAAGGGCAGGCTTCACAGGCATGTTCTGTCATGCTTGGCCCTGTAGTAAGTTTTGAAACCGGATACTGTAAATTGTCTAGATTTGTCTTCCCTTTTGAAATTATTTGGATGATTTTAGGGCATTTGCACATATTGTAGAATTAGCTTGTTATTTCTGTTAAAAATGTCTGCTGGGGATTTATTTTTTGCAGTTCATAGATTAAAGGCCAACATAGTCTGCTACAATCTCCAGAGAATAAATGGGAAAGTTTGATAAGTGCTGTCAGAATAGGTGGCTGACAGCCAAAATTTCTAGCTTAGTATCAAAGCAAAGTAGAAACTGTTGCAAAACAGAAAGGAAAAAGAAATCTGGTGTCCTTCCTGGAGGGGTTGGTATGGTCTAGGGAGTTCTCTCCCAGGGACAGGAAGTGAACAGGTGACAGACAACTTCAGAAATTCTCTACTCTATTCTCAGTAATAAACATTTTAAAAGAAGGAAGGAAAAAGAAAAAAGAGGGAAAAGGGGAGACAGTTTGAGCTGAAATGAAAAACCTCTATCCCAACATTCTGCCTGAATAGCAACAAATGCCATGAAAAACAATCAAGCAAACAAACAGAGACACAGTGAGAAACTATTGTCACAAATCCATATTGGTCCCAGGACCCCAGTGCGCCGCACTCTTAGGAAACTCAGAACAAATGTCACTATTATATGCTAAAACCTGACCAGAATACCTCTGAATTATGGGGAAGAAACTGTGCAGCTTTCAGTGAGGCAGAAACCTGGATGGAAACAACATGGTTCGGAGAACATAGATACGGGTTCCCACTAGTGTGCCTGACACCAGGAAGGATTGCCCAGTGGGTATGAAATAATGGTACAGATTTCCACTTTACATCTGTAAAGAAAGATAGTGCTAGTGTTTGTGACCCAGCCTTGCAGAGGACCACCTACCATGGAGAACAGCATTCCCAACCCAATATCTTGAAGGATACTCACAAAACATCTGTGCCAAAGACTACCCAGGGGTGTGATAGGCATCTGGGAGCCACAGAAGGAACAGGTGGGGGTTGTGGCTGGCCAGAAAGGAGACAGACCATTCAGATGGTGTCCCTCCACCCAGCTCTCTCTGCACAGTTACTCATCTTCAACTTAGTATGCATTGCTAGTGTTCCCGGCCAGCTCTGTCCTGTCCTGTTCTCCTTGTCTCCCCTCTTCTTTACCTTTTCACTACTCATGTATTCACTCTTCACTTTCCCCCTTTGATAAGTGTTTCTCCAGAACATGAGCTGGCTTGGTTTGTGGTGTCCATGTGTCCTGGATGTCTCAGAGCTGGGATTGCTATAGGCTATTTGATTGCATTTCCAAACCTCCCACTCATTTTTCAACCTTTGGCCAAAGTTACCTCATCTCCCCCTCTTTTTCCCCTGCTGTTTTCCACCTGCTGTTTATTTCTCCCGCTCTCTACTCACCTCTCACTTCATTTCCTTCACATTCCTACCTTAGGACAGTGGTTCTCAATCTTCCTAATGCCTGCATGGCCCTTTAAGACAATTCTTCATGTTGTGGTGACACCTGCAACCATAGCATGTTGCTACTTCATAACTGTAATTTACTCCTGTTGTGAATTGGAATGTCAATGCCTTGCTTTCTGAGGGTCTTAGGCAGCCTCTGTGAAAGGGGCATTCAACCCCCAAGGATCTTTTGACCCACAGGTTGAAGCCACTGCCTTAAGCTCTTATGGTGTAAGGCTCTGTCATTCTTCCTTGACTTCTTAAAATGGTGAGTGCTCAGGAGAGGATTGTTTTGATTTTAGTAACACTGAATTTTTATGGAGGCCCCAATTTTTGATAGTATTCTATTCTTAGGGGAGTACCAGGAATGAAGTCTGGTACCCTGGTCTGGCATCCTGACAGAGGATGGCAGATAGGTGACACCTCAACCTTACCTCAACATAATTTGTCTTGAGCATTGCATTCACTGTCACTAAAATAATCATAATTTAAAAAATTCATTCAGTGGTCAACTCCAGGTGTGTAAGTCTCAATATAAAACACACACACACATCCCAACCCCCCCCCCCCAAAAAAAACAAAAAACAAGACCAAACAAGCAAAAAGCAAGGCAATCTGACTGCTCCAGAAGTTACCGATCCCAATAAATGGCCTCCCAGTGAAAGAAAATTAGATGACATCCCAGACAAGGAATTCAAAAGACTGATAATAAATATGTTCAAAGAAATAAAAAAGGACACAAACTCCTAAATAAATCCCAAGATAACAAAAAGGCTGAATGAAATAAGGAAGTCAATATAGGATATGAAAGTAGAATTCAATAAAGAGATAAAAATAGTAAAACAAACAAACTGGAAATGAAAAATTCAAGAAGTTAAATAAAAACCTCTGAATCTATGGGAAGACAGACTATCAGGACTTGAAAACAACATATGGGAGATGGAGCATTCAGTTAACTATGAAGATAAATTAATAAAACCATATGAATGAAACATGTGAGATCTATAAGGCATCATGAAAATCAACCTGTGATTTATGCCTTATGATTCTTTCTAAGAGACTTGAATTCATGCAATGCACTCCAGGTAGGGCACTGAAGACCAAAGAAACATTTCCACCGCAGTCTTACTTAGTGAGCAGTGAGTTTGCCAGGGTCACTTATGGGAAAACTGATGACTCGAGGGCAGCTGAGTCACTGAGATGCCTACTCTGCATGGGCAATGACCCATGAAAGTTGCATCCCTGGGGCTCCCTGTGCAATGCACTGGCATTGGAAGGGTCCTTCTCTCGCAGGTGTTACTACCTCGTATAACAGAGGGCAGGGGCCTTGGGATCTTCCAAGTTCCCTCAGTTCTGAGACCTGTAAGCTTCTGATTTTTCCCTAAGACTTACGAACGTCTTCCCTTCCTTCCAAGAGGGAACATAACAATTTGGACGAAATTGCTACACAGTATAATGACTTAGTAGAACAACAATTTCTTGTTAAAAGCTTAGAAGACATTTTCAATAAAAAGTAATAACAGAACATTGCCCAGATCTAGAGGAAGAGATGTCTATTCAGGCAACATGTAGAAAACATAATACATAAGACCAGAAAAGAGCCTTCCCACATAATACTAAAATTAAAATAATAAATATACAGAACAAGGAAAATATACCCAAACTTGCAAGTGAGAAATACCAAGTCATATATAAAGTATGAAGCAGGGGAGTGATCATATTCATAAGAGATTTCTCATCAGAAACCTTGGTTTTTTTCAAGCTCAGAAGGAAAACAGCCAACACAGCTTACTATACCCAACACAACTGTCATAATTTAAGGAATAATAATTAAAACAATTCTAAAGTAAAATTCTAAAAGTAAAATAATTCATGACCCTTAAGTTAGCTGAATAGAAAGTATGTGAAAGAAACCTTCATTCTGAAACACAGGTAAAACACTTGTCTCTATGATACTACAGTAAAGAACAAACTGTGTTTGAGCTGCAGGTAAGCAAGTGATGGAAATAAAAACACTAACCGCTACACATCAACAAAATGACAAGAAACATAATATACATCTCTCAAAAACAACTCTGAATATCAGTGATGTCCATTCTCCCCTTAAAAGACATGGAGTTGCAGATTGCTCTAAAAGACAGAACCACTCTATTTATGCCTCCAGGAAATGAGCCTCACCATGCAAGGCAGATTGGACCTTACATCAAAAGATAGAACATGTGTTTCAAGCAAATGGAATGAGGAAGCAAGCAGGTGTCACGGTCCTAATATCCGGCAACACAGTCTTGAAATGGAAGTGGTGTATTTCAAGTCCTGAAAGTTAATAACTGTCAACCAAGATACCTAGAAAGGTTACTTTAATGGAGAAATTTATGGGTAAATACGATATTTGAAGGCAAACACAAGTTAATGCAACAGTAAGTTATTGCAGAAAATTATTAAAGTAACACTGCACACATAATAAAGAAAGAAAAGGTTTCATCCACAGAATACAGGTGTTGTCTTAGTTAGAGTAACTATTACTGTGATGAAACACCATGATCAAAAAGCAAGTTGGGAGGAATTTACACTTCCATATCACAGTTCACCAGCAAAGAAAATCAGGATAGGAACTCAAGCAGAGAAGGCACTTGGAGGCAGGAGCTGATGCAGAAGCCATGAGAAGTACTGTTTATTGGCTTGCTCCTCATGGTTTCTCAGTCTGCTTTCTTATAGAATCCAGGACTACCAGCCCAGGGATATCACCACCTACAATGGTTTGGTCCCCTTTCCATCAATCACTAATTAAGAGAATACTCTACAGGCTTGCATGCTTACAGCCTGATCTTAACATAAAACTAGCCAGCATAACAGGAAAGAATGCATTTCTTGAAGGGAAGAGATCAACAGAGAACTAGGAAAGAATCAGTCATCTCCAATGCCACAAATCTGCAAAAATCCTATATCAGCAGGAGGGAGAGAGAAAGAGAGAGAGAGAGAGAGAGAGAGAGAGAGAGAGAGAGAGAGAGAGAGAGAGAGAGAGAGAGAGAGAGAGAGAGAGAGAGGAGAGAGAGAGAGAGATCTCCTAACAGACATGTGGACCAGGGAAATGATCAACAAAATCATCAGAAAGCATACAACATTATCAAAAACAACCTAACATATAAATGGTCTTAATTCACCAACTATAGGCATATAGGCTAGCTGACTGGATAAAAAAATCCAACTATGTTTTGTCACCAAGAAACTCACAAAACTAGGAAAGACATCCAAACTATGAGGGTCAGAGTTGGAAGTAAACCCATCAAGCACATGGGACCTGCAAACAAGATAGACTAGCCATTCTTATACCTGATAAAGGAGACTTCAAACCAAAGCCAGTTGGATGAGACATGGAAGGCCACTACATATTAATATAGGGACAGATCATCCAAAGAATATATCCATTGTAAATATGTATGCACTGAATCTTAGGCACCCTGGCTTCATAAAGCACACAGTGAAAAACATAAAAGACCATATTTGTTCTGATGCAATAATAACTGAGAGATCTCAGCACACTCTACTCTCACATCTAGATAGAACTTCCACACTGAAAATCAGTAAGGAAACACCAAAACTAAATAGACATGCCACATACAGAGTATTCCACTTCTGCTAGGGAACACATATTCTTAGCAGTGCTTAGAGCCTTCTCTAAAATTAGTCAAATTATTGGCTACCAATTGCCTTTACAAATACAAAAAATGTGATAATTTCCTCATCTTATCATACAATAACAGATTAAAGGATAAATCAATAAATAGCAAGACTAACCCCAGGGAACACACAAATATTTAGAGACTGAATACTACATAAAAATTATTATTATGTTTTTTGTTTCGACTAAGGAATTATCCCTTCATTTTCATTAAAATTTTAGATTAATATACAAAGTACTGTGCTTCATCGAGACATATTTTTAAAAGATTACTGCATTTATTTGTTCATTCGAGAAGGGGCATGTGTGTACCACAGTGCACATATAGAAGTAAAACAACAACTTGCTTGCATGGGTCCATTCTTGCCTAACACTGGGTTCTGGGGTATTTCAGTCTTGGTGGCTGCTGAACCACCTCACTGCTCTCATGTATGGTGTGTGTGTGTACACTTGTGTGTGTGCACGCACGTGCAAATATGTGTTCTAAGTTTGATTTTAAGAGTTGGTTCTGTCTTCATCAGGCTTCAAATATTATGGAAAATGTAGAAAGAAGAAAAAAGTTATTGTCTCATTCTCAGAATTATTCATATGCTAGAATATATTCTTTTATATCTTCAAGGAAATTCTGATCAAAGCACAAATAGGTCTTCTCCGTTACTACTGAGTTTACAAAAGCAACATTGTTTTCAAAGAATTTTTATTTTTCTTGTAGGAGATGAAATTTTTGCCAACTGAGATAAGCTGTCCATGGGCTTAGGCATTTCTGATGGAACTTAAGGAGAAGTCCATTAGAAGTTGGCAGTGATGTGACTTTAGGAAATAAATTTGGTGGTGGTGGTGGTGGGGCAACAGGCAGGGATCCTTTCCTTGGGCTGCAGGGTTTTGCACAGCGTGGGCCCAGGTCATCTAGGGAGTGCTTGCTGTGGTTCTGCTTCACGTCCAGTCTGGAGCAGAGTCTTGAATGTGGAATCACACACCTGTAACCGCAGTGCTTGGCAAGCCAAGGCAGGAGGACCACCCTGTATACACAGCAGCGTCCAGGCTTCTCAGGGCTGTATTGCAAGAGCTTTTCTCAAAGGGGAAAAAAACCCAAAAGTCATCACCACAACCCCCTCATCCCCGCCATGGATTGGAGCACAGTTTGGCTTTTCTGTCCCAATAGGAGACATGAAAATAATCCTATAAACCAGGATTTGCTTGAGTCAAAGTACAGAGTTCACCACGGGAAGCACTCGGTGAGCCTTGTTGCACCTAGAGAGAGAAAGTCTAACTAGTTCTGGCCAGATTTTCTTCCTGATACCTCACCTGGCCTGGCAGGAAAGGGGCAAAGGCTAGATATCGGCCCCTCTGATGCCTACTGCGTTGAACGTCCAGTATGAGAGACAGGAAAAAGGTCGCACTTCCAAATCTGGAAAGAGCAGGACAATGAGATCATTGCTCGCTTTCCAAAGATTTTAAGCACACTCCGTGACACCTCAAACTGCAGTAGTAGACTTGGCTAGCATGGATTATGAGCAGAAAATTCAACCCCTTCCTTCATCTCTTACTTGGGGACAACTGTATTACTTTTCTTTGAGAGTTTCCAAACTAGAACCATCCTGTCTTTGTAAATTGCCCACGGACAAAGAGAAAGTATTCTAATTTCCCCGGAGGCTGAATCTTTAAAAAGTGATTTCCTTATTTGGTGGTGTTAGGAGTGGATGGGGGAGAAACAGGTAACACACCCTGATAATCCAATAAGCTTTAGGATAGCACCCAACTGGAGCGCCAGACTAGAAGCTCCTGTCCTCTAATCTGTAAGTCCTAATTCCTATTTATTTATTTATTTATTGCCATTATAAAAAGAAAAAAAAATTCTGTTCACCTTTCAAGGGGATGTGCATAGAAATGTTAAACAAGGGAAGTTTGTTTAAATTTCAGGAACAAACTGAGGGCCCAGAAGTTGGGAAGGGCACCCAGAACAGGAAATGAGAAGAGGGAAGGGCTGGGAGTGTGAAGCCAGTCTCTCACCAGGTGTCACAGCAGCTCTCCTCTGTGCCTCCTGCCACTTAATGCTTCTCAGCCACTTGCAGCTGGTCACCCTCTGAGCAAATTGTCACCTGTGCAAACAATGAGGGCAGAAGGACTGTGAGGTGTTTAAAAGGAGGAAACTTCCTTAAAGTCACTAGAAGCCATTTCTAGTGCTCAGATGTCATGGGTTAGGCAACAGACAACAGATAGATTTTATTATTCTCTTCTACTCCCTGCCCCCCCTCCCCCGGACAGAGTCTCATTATGTAGAGCAGGCTGACCTAAAATTCAACAGAGATGTGCCTGCCTCTGCCTCACAGGAACCGGGATCAAAGATATGTGCCAGTCACCACACCTTTTAATTTTCACTTTGTAATATGAACCTCTGGTGTACACAGAATTGAACTGTCCATAGGGCCACTGTCTATTGGTGCAGAAAGAAAGCTTCATAGTTCCCAGACAGGAGCTCTGTCCCTTCACAAAGGTCCTCTGTTTAGGAATCAGCAGGGTGTGTTTCAGGAATGGATAAATGGGGCCATTTTTTTTCATATTTTCAAAGCTAGACAGTAAATGACTTCTATTAGGAAAACAACTGTTTTTTAAATATTGATATGAGTCTAATCAATACAGATAGTGGTAAGCAAATAAATGCTTGATATTTAATTATTACATATCTTAAGTAGATCTTGACTTACTTTTGGTAAATCAAGGCACAATTCTTTCCCAAGTAGCCAAACAATGGCCCTGGCATGATTAATTGAATGGGTTTTCCTTTCTTCTATCATTAATCAAATTCTGCCTTTAATAGTATATTTCATATCATCTCAAAATATTCTTTCTCAGTGTACCTACTGATTCTATCGGCAGTGTTTGAGTTCTGAGGAGTCTGTGCAAGTCTCAATTCTCCTGGCACCCCCCCCCCTCCCGTGAAAAGGGCAGGTGTACCACCCTCCTTTTCTTCTCTCATAGTGTTTAGTAATCCTATTCATTTATCAAACAAATTAAAACATTTGAAATACCATTGTTAGATTTTGTGCATGTGTGTGCAACATGAAGTCAGTATGGTATCTTGAGACGACCTGATATAATTAAAGCAGTTGCTTTGTCACCAAGGAACAGTAGCTGCCTATTCAAACTTTTATGTCTTTGAATTAAAAAAAATATTCATATGGTGTTACTCTTTGAACTACTATGAAAACTCACCATTATGTTTTAAATGAGGGCATTTGCTATATCTATGCATTTTTAGATTCAAGTCCTTTGGAGAACACTTACATTCTAAATGGTTCCTTAGTACCTATGTTCTCTAGCTGAATAGTCAAACCTGCAGAATCCAGTGATGTTCAGAGGCTCTCTCCCCACTGTCCCGTCTCTGCCTCCTGGCTGCCCCCATCCATTCTTTTCTGTCGTTATTTTCATAGCTTTAGTTCTGTGCCTTTAACTCCTGCCCTTGGCTCTTGGGGAGCCACATGTACTCTGTTTTCTGGCTCCCTTGCTCTCTCCCTCCTTCCAGCATTCACAGGTAAGTCTCTCAGGGGTCTTCCACAGTAGTTCCTCCTAGGGTTCAGTAAGGATCTCAGTGCCTTCAGGATCCCCAAATTCACTTAGGACTGTGGGCACCACACAAGGGCCCGCTGAAAAACGGAAATTGGCATTTAAAAATTATAGTAAACAACTACATGAAAGTTACCTCATTAGCCACGTGGACATGTACATTTGGGTGAATAACACATTTTATTATGCATCTTGAGTACGGCCAAACTCCAGAGAAGTGATGCAAGGTCCAGGTTCATGCTTATGTTTGGCAAGTCACTTCCCACGGAGCTACCTTCCTAATCTATAAAAGTATCAGTTTTTTTGAATGAGCTTTTTGTTGCTCCCATTTACTTTTTTGATATTTAAATTTTATATTAGGTATTTTTTTTCTTTTTAATTTTCTAGGCAGGATATTGCTGTGTAGCCTTGATTCGGCATGTAAATCAGCTTGGTTTCAGAATTGTCTTGCTTCTCCTGCCTCAACCTCCCCGAGGCCTGGGAATGCAGGATTACACCCCACACCCAGATCCTACCTATTTGGAATTGTTGACAAGGTGCTATCATTCTTACCATGTTATGTCTGTTTTCTTTCTGCTTGATTAGCAATTATAGGTCTCAGGCTAAAGCTACTGAGCTGCTTGGTCCCCCTTTCCCTTGGAATAATGTCATCCCCAAGTACTAACTTTTTCAAGCCACATTTTTTTTTCTTTCTTAAAAAATTTCAAGTGGTTCCCAGTAGCTCACAGATTAAGTACAAACATCTAGCATCCACGGCTTTGTGAGTTATAGCCACTGCCTCTGTCTAGAGGCAGGCTTCCTCTCTCCCTTCCTTCGATATACCAAGCTCAGGTGACCCTTGGAGTAGTGAGCAGAATGGCTGGATGAGTGTATGTGTGTGTGTGTGTGTGTGTGTGTGTGTGTGTTGGGGGGTGGGGTGGGGAGACACCCTGGACCGTGTGGAGAAGCAAGGGGTAACAGCAGCTATAGACAAAGGGCAGAGACTTGATCCTTATGTTACCAGACTCCTCACTTTTCTCCCAAGAGAAATTTGTATGTGTAAAGGTCCCAGTCCCAGCCAGCCACGGGGCATGGAGGTACAGTTGGAGATCTTTATTCTCTATTATCCCCGCTACCTTAGGTTTTCTGTGCCTACGTAGACTTCTGGGAGCCCTGCTTGGTTGGAAGTGGGGCACAACATTGCAGTCTAAAGCAGTGTTAAAATAGATCCTAAGGGGCTTAGGAATTATCACTGAAAAAACAATTTGCTTCTTTAGAGTAGCGGTTCTCAGCCTTCTTAATGCTGCCACCTTTTAATACAGATCCTCATGTTGTGGGGACCCATCCATAACATTTTCCTCCTTGCTACTTTATAATTGTAATTTTGCTATTGTTATAAATAGTAAAGTAAATATTAGTATTTTCTTATGGTCTCAGACGACCCGTGAGAAAGGCTCTTTTGCTCCTAGAGTGTGTCCATACATAGAGGGATGGCAATCTACTGGTAGAGGATCATGGGACAGGCCCTAGACGGAAATTTACTTGAACACAATACGTTCTATCCAGAGACACTTCGCAGAACTGTAATTTTATTGCCCTAAGTTTTGTTAAATATTTGTTTTAATACATATTTTTTTCGGGTGTGTGTGCGTATTTTACAGGTCCAGTTTGTCAAGATGTCCACCATCCCAAAGCACTTCGGACTGACAGCCAGAGAGGAATCATACATGTTCAAAGAGCTTGAGAAGATTCGCCAGAAAACCAAGAAGGATTATGAGCAACTCAGGCAGAGACTGGCCGCCAAGCCGGCTTTGAATGCAGTTTTTGAAGACCAGGAGAAGGAAGAACGCCTGGGCACAGCAGGCGGCAGTCGGGAGAAGAAGGGGCACGTGTCCTGGGCTGCCAAGCCATCGTCTGGGGCGGAGAGCGGGGAGCGCCCGGCCGCGGCCGACCTGCAGGGGGCGCCGCACAGCGCGCGAGGCAGCCCCGGGAAGCCCCAGCCGTTCCGTCCGCGGGACTTCTACATGCGGAGCTCCGCGTTCCGGCGGCATCCTCCCTACAAGGAGGCGCCGGCCATCGCCCCGCAGGTTGGCACCACCCGACCGGTGATCCTCCTGCGGCCGCGCTCGCGCCGGAAGAGGTTGCGCGAGAAGGGCCGGGGGGCGCCGGTGACCAAGCGCGTGTCCAAGGGCCGCGCGCCAGAATCGCCCGGGCTCGACGTAACCCACGCCCGGTACAGACTCGCCAGCTCCTTGTCCAGCCTGAGCAGCGATTTCGACGAAAGCGGGCGGTTGCGCAGGCTGCGGATTCGCACCCACTTCCAGCGCGATCTCGTGCGATGGCACCACAAGCCCTCGTCCAGATCCCGGCGCGAGGGGAGCTCCGCGAGCCAGGGAACTGCGCCTCTGCTGGGGATACGCTACTTGCCCAAGAACATCGAGGAGATCATAGCCTCTCTGCAGTCCGAAGCCCAGCAGGCCTCAGACCAGACCATCAAGGAGCTTATTCAGAGCATCCTGGGCCAGAACTACGACATCGCAATGGAAGTAGGTGAACTACACTAGTGCTTCTGGGTGTACAAACTGTAGGAGGTTATGCATACATGAAACACACATATGTGTATGCATGCATACATGTATGCACGTAACATTTCATTGTGCATATTTCCGTCTATATGATGAGACGAGTTCTAAGGTGTTATGGAAATTCTTTGCATTTTACTTGAATTTTCAACATTTGGATTTTTCCTTAATTGATTGATTGATTGTACATTGCTTTTAGCGTCAGAGAAATGGAGAGGTTATTAAAAAAATGGATTCAAAGAACGTTTGTTGACGACCAGCATACTACTAGTGGTCTTCCCTTTCAACGACTGTCATTACTTAGTACTGAAAGATCAGAACTCGCATGATGAGGAAGAATTTTACTCTTGTTTTTTTTTTTTTTCTTTTTGAGCTTAGCCTAATTAGTCATGATTTACAGAATAATGAATTTACAGGCCAAGAAAACCATCATCACTATTACATTTAACTTACACGAACTCCGTAATATAATTTTTTTTAGTAGGTTCTATTCTCTTAAAACATTTTCTTAGTCATTCCTAAGTTTAGACACTTGTAAGTGCATATTGTATGTGAAGCAGAATGACACGTTACACAAATGTCTTTTTGTATTTCTCATGTGTATGCATAGTTGTGTGGCACACGGATGTGTCTCTGGACACCTGAGGGTGATGCCCAGAATGGTATCAGGTAGGTGGATACCAATAGAAGATTTGCTTTGTGTAGGAAAAGAAGTGAGATTTTTTTCCATGTGAAACGGTTGTTCCCTGGGAAGCCTTAAGGTTTAGTGAAGCTCGTGAATTTGCACAGCAGAACTAATGAATGGTAGAGTTGGGATTTTAACCCCAGTCATCTTAACCCCAGAAGTTGGGTCAGAATTATGTCCAGAACACTATTTATTAAATGTATGTCCCTCATAGGAAACAAGCTATAGAGTCTAATAAGGGAACTTGAGTCCTACATGCTGGAGGAAGGAGAGATGAAGGAGGAGAGGGGAAGCCTGCCTGTGAAGAATTATCTTTTTTTTTTTAAAGATTTATTTATTTATTATATGTAAGTACACTGTAGCTGTCTTCAGACACTCCAGATCTCCTTATAGATGGTTGTGAGCCACCATGTGGTTGCTGGGATTTGAACTCTGGACCTTCGGAAGAGCAGTCGGGTGCTCTTACCCACTGAGCCATTTCACCAGCCCCCGTGAAGAATTATCTTGATTAAGTTAGTCTCCAAGCATGCCTGTGAGGGATTGTTTTCATTAGGTTAACTGAGGCCATCCTAAAGTGGCGGCACCATTCCCTAGGCTTGGGCCCTAGCCTACATAAACAGGAGAAAGCTGGATGAGCACGCCTAGCTTCTGTACTTCCTAACTATTGACACGATGTGAGCGGCTTCCTCAAGCCCTTGCTTGAAGCCCTTGCTTGTTTGAAGGTGATGGAGTGGACCTTCAAACTGTGTGCCAAAATAAACTTTTCTGCTCGTAAGTTTTTTTCATCAGATTATTTTTTTTTGTCACAGCAACAAGAAAAGTACTAACACACTGCTACATATTTACACACATGATGTATAAAGGCAGTAAAGCACTAAAACAGGAGACTTCAACTTTAACCTACTACGAAGTGTATGTGGTCTAAAGACATCAGTTGAAAGACAAGGATTGAAATTGATGTGACCTGACCTTATATTGTCAATAGGAAATGATCTCTGAAATGATCATATATGTAGTTAAAAATGAAGGTGAAAATACATCATTCACTTACCAAGAGAAAGCAGGAGTGTCTGTATTACTATAAGAGAAGGTAGACATTGAAGCTTCTCAAATCACTAGTATAGGCTTAAAAAAATTAATCTGCCAAGAAGACAAAGGATCCTACGTGTATATGTATTAAGTAAGAGAGCTTTAAAATGTAAGAAGAAAAACCAAGTAGGATAGTCTGAAATTATAACATTCCTCTTTTAAGAACTGATTAAGAAAACAAGGCAGAGACTCCCCCAGCAATAGTCAAATGCCCGATTTGTCCCTGCCCAAGGTTCATACAATAAAATGAACCATGTAATGAAATGAACCATAAAATAATCCCAGTAAAAGTGAAATAATTAAAATAGTTGCAGTGTTGTCTGTAACCATATGGGAATCCAACTAGAGACCCACAGATAAGAACATCATCGAACAGCCGGAAACGAGACAGTGTAGTCAAAGAGGACGCGTCACAGAGAGAAATACTCCAGTGTGCGAGGCCCAGATGAAGTAAAGCAGAGGGGGAAACTTAGAGCATCATATTTGTACGCTACCAAAGAGGAAAAGTGCCAGTCATTACCAAGAGTTATGCTGTGTTGGTTTTTTACTTGCTTCCTAGGCATCAGAGCTGGACAGGACAGAAGGTTGTCTTTCTCCTTTGGAAGCCTGTGCTGTGCCTTTTGGTACCATGAAAGGGAGGGTGCATTCAGGCCAGCTCCTTAACCATTTCTCAACCAACAGGCATGGTGTCTTCAGGAATAAGAACTTAACTTCCAGCCCTCAAAAGAGGGCTTCTCATTTCTGAGATATATATAATATCTATATCTATATCTATATATTGGTCAGGTGGCCGTTAGTCCTTAGAGGGAACAATGTCAGCTGTTTAATGAGAAAAGTTTGTTAAAAGTAGATATGTATATTTATACACTGAGTTAAGTGTATGATAGGGTTTTTCAAAGGCAAATAGCAGCATGATCTTGCTATTTTCAGACATCCTTATTGTTACTTTTCCGCCCCCCCCCCCTTTTCTGTATTGACCACCCTCCTGCTTCCCTCAAGAGCCCCTTCTCTTTCCATTTCTCTGCTCTGATTGCTGGCACCCTGCTATTCCCCTCTCTATTGCTTATCCTCCCCTCCCCTACCCCTCCACCTATTACTGTGATGGTTGAATAAGAATGGCCCCCCTAGGCTCATATATTTGAATGCTCAGTCATCAGGGAGTGGCATTACTTGAGGAGGACTAGATGGTGTGGCATTGTTGGAGGAAGTGTGTCCCTGGGACTGGGCTTTGAAATCACCCAAGCTAGTCACAGGGGCTTTCTCTCTCCCGTTGCCCGTGGATCTGGGAGTAAAACTTGTCAGCTCCTTCTCCGACACCATGCCTCCCTGCATGCTGCCATGCTCCCGGCCTTGGTGATAACGGACTGAACCTCTGAACCTGTGAGCCAGCCCCAGTTAAATGCTTTCTTGTATCAGCGTTGCCTCGGTCATGGTGACTGTTCACAGAGATGGAGCAGTGACTAAGACAACTGCTAGCGATTCTGTTTTACCTTCCTAGCTTCTGTAGCTACTACAGGCTCTATACTCACCTTTGAAGATTTGGAGCTAGGATCCTCCAGTAAGAGATGTGTCCTTTGTCTTGTCAAGCCTGAATCACTTCACTCAAAATGGTCTTTTCTAGTTCTGTTCATTAACTGCAAAAGTTCATGATTTTGTTTTTCTTCTGAGCTGAATAATATTCCACAGTGCATCTGTACCACATTTTCGGCGCTTCTCAGCTGTAGGGCCTGCAGGTTGTCTCCATTTCCTAGCTATTGGGGAAACACAGTGAACACAGCTGAGCTGGAATCTGTGGGGTAGGCTGTCGGGTGCTTTGGGCTTATGCCTAGGCGTGGTGTAACTGGGCCACACATATGGTAGATTGGTTGTTAAGAGCTTTAGGACGTGTCCACGCTGATTTCATAGTGGCTGCACCAGTCCGCAATCCCACCAACCGTGAATGAGGGCTGCTTTTCCCTGCACCCACTCCAGTGTGTGCTATTAGCTGTTCCATTGATCCTTGCCATTCTGACTTGGGTAAGGAGGAATCTCAAAAGTCTTCATTTGCATTTCCCTAATTGCTAGAGACAATGAAAAGATTTTTGTTTTTTAGATATTTCATTGCACTTCTCTTTTCTCTTAAGAATTCTCTGCTCTGCTGAAAGGACCCTGATATAGCTGTCTCTTGTGAGACTAGGCCGGGGCCTAGCAAACACAGAAGTGGATGCTCACAGTCAGCTATTGGATGGATCACGGGGCCCCCAATGGAGGAACTAGAGAAAGTATCCAAGAAGCTAAAGGGATCTGCAACCCTATAGGTGGAACAGCAATATGAACTAACCAGTACCCTGGAGCTCTTGTCTCTAGTTGCATATGTATCAAAAGATGGCCTAGTCGGCCATCACTGGAAAGAGAGGCCCATTGGACTTGCAAACTTTATATGCCCCAATACAGGGGAATGCCAGGGCCAAAAAATGGGAATGGGTGGGTAGGGAAGTGGGGGGGGGAGGGTATGGGGGACTTTTGGGATAGCATTGGAAATTTAATTGAGGAAAATACGTATTAAAAAAAAAATATATATATATATAAAAGAATTCTCCGCTCAACTCTCTCTCTCTCTCCCCTATCCCTCTCTTTTTAAATTCTTTGCTTTTTTGAGTTCTTAGTATATTCTGGATCTTAATCCTCGGTCAGATGTATAGTAAACATTCTCTCCCATCTGCAGGCTTCATCTTCACTTGGTCCGTTGTTTCTTCAGCTGTTCAGGTGCTTCTTCATCTTCTGAGGCCCCACCTATCAATTGTTGGCCTTAATTCTTGGACTAATGAAGCCTTCCTTACTCAGGAGGTCTTTTTCTAGACCTCTATCAGGTAGGGCACTTGCCTTTCTCCCTTTCTAGCAGTGTCAGTGTTTTACGGTTTTTGTTTAGTTGTTTAAATCCATTTGGAGTTAGTTTAGTGCACGGTGACAGCTACAGGTTTAATGTCATCTTCTGCATATGGACGTCCACTTTCTCCAGTTAAAGATGCTTTCTCCCTCCCCCCGCCAGCATATTTTTGGGTGTCTTTGTCAAATATAAGGCAGCTCTTGATGTTGTTCCATTGTTCCACGTGTCTGTTTTTATGCCCTCGCCATATTGTTTTTATTATGATGGCTCTGTGATACATCTTGAGATCTGGAATTTTAATCCCTCCAGGCATTATTCTGGCAATCTGTTTTTTTTTTGGCTCCCTATGAATTTTATTTATTTATTTTTTTCTTTTTATTAGGTATTTTCCTCAATTACATTTCCAATGCTATCCAAAAAGTCCCCAATACACTCCCCCCCATCCCCCCCTCTTGGCCCTGGGGCATATAAAGTTGGCAAGTCCAATGGGCCTCTCTTTCCAGTGATGGCCGACTAGGCCATCTTTTGATACAAATGCAGCTAGAGTCAAGAGCTCTGGGGTACTGGTTAGTTCATAATAATGTTCCACCTATGGGGTTGCAGTTCCCTTTAGCTCCTTGGGTACTTTCTCTAGCTCCTCCATTGGGGGCCCTGTGATCCATTCAATAGCTGACTGTGAGCATCCACTTCTGTGTTTGCTAGGCCCCGGCATTGTCTCACAAGAGACAGCTATATCTGGGTCCTTTCAGCAAAATCTTGCTAGTGTATGCAATGGTGTCAGCGTTTGGAAGCTGATTATGGGATGGATCCCTGGATATGGCAGTCTTTAGATGGTCCATCCTTTCTTCACAGCTCCAAACTTTATCTCTGTAACTCTTTCCATGGGTGTTTTGTTCCCAATTCCAAGAAGGGGCACAGTGTCCACACTTTGGTCTTCGTTCTTGAGTTTCATGCCTTTAACAAATTGTATCTTATAACTTGGGTATCCTAAGTTTTTGGGCTAATATCCACTTATCAGTGAGTACATATTGTGTGAGTTCCTTTGTGAATATGTTACCTCACTCAGGATGATGCCCTCCAGATCCATCCATTTGCCTAGGAATTTCATAAATTCATTCCTTTTAATAGCTGAGTAGTACTCCATTGTGTAAATGTACCACATTTTCTGTATCCATTCCTCTGTTGAGGGGCATGTGGGTTCTTTCCAGCTTCTGGCTATTATAAATAAGGCTGCTATGAACATAGTGGAGCATGTGTCCTTCTTACCGGTTGGAACATCTTCTGGATATATGCCCAGGAGAGGTATTGCTGGATCCTCTGGTAGTATTATGTCCAATTTTCTGAGGAACTGCCAAACTGATTTCCAGAGTGGTTGTACAAGCTTGCAATCCCACCAACAATGAAGGAGTGTTCCTCTTTCTCCACATCCTCACCAGCATCTGCTGTCACCTGAATTTTTGATCTTAGCCATTCTGACTGGTGTGAGGTAGAATCTCAGGGTTGTTTTGATTTGCATTTCCCTGATGATTAAGGATGTTGAACATTTTTTCAGGTGCTTCTCTGCCATTCGGTGTTCCTCAGGTGAGAATTCTTTGTTCAGTTCTGAGCCCCATCTTTTAATGGGGTTATTTGATTTTCTGGAGTCCACCTTCTTGAGTTCTTTATATATATTGGATATTAGTCCCCTATCTGATTTAGGATAGGTGAAGATCCTTTCCCAATCTGTTGGTGGTCTTTTTGTCTTATTGACGGTGTCTTTTGCCTTGCAGAAGCTTTGTAACTTTATGAGGTCCCATTTATCGATTCTCGATCTTACAGCACAAGCCTTTGCTGTTCTATTCAGGAATTTTTCCCCTGTACCCATATCTTCGAGGCTTTTTCCTACTTTATCCTCTATAAGTTTCAGTGTCTCTGGTTTTATGTGGAGTTCCTTAATCCACTTAGATTTGACCTTAGTACAAGGGGATAAGAATGAATCAATTCGCATTCTTCTACATGATAACCGCCAGTTGTGCCAGCACCATTTGTTGAAAATGCTGTCTTTTTTCCACTGGATGGTTTT
Source organism: Mus caroli (assembly GCF_978045245.1). NCBI lineage: Eukaryota > Metazoa > Chordata > Mammalia > Rodentia > Muridae > Mus > Mus caroli. The sequence continues at coordinate 55,808,565 of NW_028227269.1, forward strand.
AGCTCCCTTGTCAAAGGTCAAAGATCAAGTGACCATAGGTGTGTGGGTTGATTCCCTATGAATTTTAGGACAGTTTTTTTTTTCTATTGGTGTGAAGAATGAGATAGAGCTTTTTCTTGGAGTTGCATTGAGTTTGTAAATAGCTTTTGTTAAAATTGTCATTTTAACAATGCTAATGCTATCAAATGAGCATAGGACGCCTTTCCATCTCCTTGTGTCTTTATCTCTTTCTTCAGAAGTTTAAAGTTTTTGTTGCCGAGGTCCTTTATGTCCTTGGTTATGTTTGGTTCATAACTAGCTTTTTCTTTTTTTTTAGTTTGAGGTTATTGTGAATGGTATCCTTGCACATTGGTGAATTTGTTTCTCATTTCTGGACGTTTTCTAGTGATTTCTTTTTGGGATCTCTAACGCATAGACTCATGCAGTCTGTTAATAGGGACAGTCTGAGTTCTTCCTTGTTTGAATGCCTTTCATTTCCTTCTCTTTCCTTGTTGCTTGAGCTACTGCTTCAAGGAGGTAATAATGGCTATGTGTTTCTTGTATATTTTTATTATGCTGATATATGCTCCCTCTAGTCCTACGTTCTCAAGGACGTTTATCAGGAAGGCATGCTAGACTTTTTCAAAGGCCCTTTCTGCACTTATTACAATGAGCATGGGATTTTTGTCTTTAAATCTCTATGGTTTGCTATATTTATTGACTTACATATGTTGAACCATCCCTGCTATTTAGAAATAACGCTAACTTGGTCATGGGGTACAATCTTTCTGATGTACACGTGCATTTCTGTTTGCAAGTATTTTAGAAAATTTTAAGTCTGTATTCATCAGGGGTATTGGCCTGTAGTTTGTTGTTACCTGGTTGTGGTATCAGAGTGACATTGTAGTAAGAGTTTGACAGTGTGACTTCTGTTTCTCTGTCTGTCTGTCTGTCTGTCTGTCTGTCTGTCTGTCTCTTTCCATCTCTCTCCCTCTCCCCTCCCTCTCCTTCTCCCCCCTTCTCTGTCTCTGTCTCTGTCTCTGTCTCTGTCTCTGTCTCTGTCTCTGTCTCTGTCTCTGTCTGTAATCGTTTAAGAAGGACTGGCTGTAGATCTTTGAAAGTCTGATGGTATTCTACACTTATTCTCAGCACTTTGACAAATTAGGAGTCCCTGCATTGCCTGCTACCCACTGTACAAGGAAGCACCTCTCACCAAGTTTGAGAGCATCACTAATCTGTATTAAACACAATAATTAGAAGGCATGTGCCTCTAGCAAAACAGTAGTAGGTTGCTCTACTAGGGCATCTGACCTCCCCAGATCTAGGCTTTTGACCAGGTTTACAGAGCCAGGCAAGAATCACCTCCCGTGGAGCATGCTTTGAATCTGGTCAGAAAACGATTAGTCACCCCAGTGACAGTCACTGCACCTGTGGGCGGATCTTGCAGGTAGGTTGATACTATAGCACAGGTAGCACCACTCTGTAGGTAAATTGATGGGTTTTCTTACTCAGCAGCTGTATAACTCCCTTTGTCACCAAGAAAGCAACCCCGCAGGGAGGAAGTTTACACATCAGTTCTAGTTTGATTTCTGTATGTCCTATAATCAAAACATGGCGTGTCACCAATAAAATCTTACCATCTAGTTATGGTGGAAAATTAGCAGGAATTGCAATAGAATCTGTGTTGCTTAGAGGGGCTGCAGATCACTGATAGAAGGCTTCTTTTTAAAGCTTAGTGTTAATTATTAAGTATCTTCTATTTTTAATTATACAGCACTTTGCAAAAACAAAACAACCCACAACAACAACAACAACAACAACAACAACAACAAAACTCAACAAAACTGAAGTTATTTAAAGCCAAGGTGTACACTATGTAAGAGTTGGTGGTTTTGTTCTTCTGCCACGTGGCAGAAGAGATTCTAGAAAGTTGGGACCAGCTTATAGTTATTTTTGCAATGTGTACTACAAAAGTGTATGGTCTGTTATGGGTGAGGTGAGGAGGGCATAATTTCTGAAGAATCTCAGTTCATATTTACTCCCAAATGGTTGGAGGAGCAGGTGAGATTTCAACACAAGCTTCAAAATCCTGTCTATGAAGGGTCAGAGAGAAGGCTGCTGAGGAGGGAGATGGCTCTCTTGTCTAGTCCTAAGTTTTCCAGCTGGAAATTGAAAATGGAACGTTTACTTACTTTCCTTTAAATGTATGCATTTAAATTAGCTTGTACTGGATTTCCATGACACTCTTTCTTCCATCCTTCCCATTGGCCACTTCATCCCTCAGCCCCCCCCCCCTCTCTCTCCACACCTGCTCTCAAGCCTTTAGCAAGTTGATCCTGTTGATACCCTCAAGTGTTGATTTTTATTTACTCTGAGTGAAACCAGAGGTAAAAAAGAAAGCTTATACAAGTGAAGACATTGGCGTAGAGTATAAGGTAGATACAAGGCTAAGAACAATCTGGCTGCCTTGACAGCAGTTTGAATCAACTAAATAGCCCAGATAAGGTACACATCAGCTTACTACACATGAGAAACTTTCTTATTACTGAAAAGTACAGTGTTTGGTTGCCCTTGAAGTCAGCCACCCTGTAGCTCTGAACAGCCTGAAGCTAGGCAGCTGTAGTTTTTACAGTGTTTGTTTTGAAGCAGGATAAGTAAACATGTGGGTTTTAAGGATGGGTAGATAAACAGTTTTGACAGTAAAATCAAAATCTTGAAAACTGGCCAATTACAGTCGTGGTTAAGCGTCTCTTATCCCAAATGAAAACAGTGTAATGACCACACAGGGCATTTTATAATTGTTTTGGATACAAATTTCATCTTAGGGCTGACATTCTAAGGTTCTTTCTTCATTTCAAACTGTGTTGAATGTTGAATCTGTGTCTCACCAAAGTGGGGGGGAATAGCTTGATGGAATTAGTCATACATGTTCCCTTTGTGTGTTTCTTATGATCACGGTAGATTGAAAGGTTAAATACCATCAAAACAAAACACCTCACCGAACACACCCCGGATGTGTTTTACTTTGTGCTGTTTTGCATAGGCAAGAACTTTTAGAGTTTTGGCAATTAATTATTCATAGTGTTTCTTGGCCTAAAATAATGTGTTGATCTCTCTCTCTTTCTCTCTCTCTCTCTCTCTCTCTCTCTCTCTCTCTCTCTCTCTCTCTCATACACACACACACACACACACACACACACACACACTACAGATAAGAAGACTGAGACCTCAGTGAGGAAAGTAACTGTTGCTAGAACCAGTGGCCAATTTATTTGGCATTGGACTATTGAGTACTTTTGACAGGAAGTACAGAATAGATGAGACTTGTTTTATGTTATATTGATTGGCCTTTCCATCCTCTCCTTCCCTTTGTCTTCCTTTCCTCCTCTCCTCCAGTACCTCAACACTTGTCACACCAGAAGTTGTTTACATGACCACTACCCTGTAACATTCACTCAAACACTCCCGATTCTGCTAACCTATGCTGGTTTAATTTTGCATAAAAGATTAAATCTTTCATGTTGAACAAGGTTGAGTAACAGACTTGCTAATGTTTTCAACTTAGTAGTTGTATTTGTTAGAAAGCCTTTATCTTTTCTCATAGCAAATATCTGTATTTTCTCTCCTTGGCTAGGAGTTATGAGTCCCCGTTGTTTTTTTTTTTTTAGGTGAAGAAAAGCTATTTTTATTGATATACATCAAGTCTTTCTTATTATATATAGTGAGTTAGGGCCTTGTTGGAGATTCTCAGCAAGAGGGGATGTGTCATGCCAGAAGCGGAAAGCCAGTGCAATAAATCCTATTTACATGTCTGTTTATAGGCTTATTGTGGTAACTCTCCCCCACATACATCAACACATTGGCAATTGGGCTTATTCTGACTTGTTAATAACCTAAATCACCACTCACCCACCTTTTAAAGAGGTAGCCTCTCTCCTCTCACCTTTGCAGATAATGTAATCAATGAAATTCTTGCTCTCTCTTTCTCTCTCTCTCTCTCTCTCTCTCTCTCTGCTTGGCTCACTACAAATTTATTAGGCACACAGGAGCAGATCATAATGGAGCCCAGACCTTATCATTTCAGCTAGAATTCCCCTCAAGAACATTTCAAATCGTAAGCTCTTCATCTCTTAATCCTTAGAAATAGAGCTATGCAGAATTGAAAGCCTGAGTCAGCTGAGAGACTTTTCATATGTTTATTGTGTTATTGCGACCCACCTCATTGAGTGGTCCTTGGCAGTCAGTTATTCCGGGCAGTGATTATTGAATATTATTCTAATAGTGGATTTTTTATGTATGTCTGGCTTGTTGCTCTTTGGGGTTAAGAGAAGAGACCGTAAATACTCGTTTACAAGGGGGAATTTTTTTGAGAATACTAAATGGAATGCATAATTCATAGAAACTGGTACTAGGATAAAGTCAACTCAGTTTAGCCAAACCCTATGTTAAGAAGAGAGAAGGAATAAGTAGCAGGCCTTTCACAACGCTTTGTGATTAGCTCACAGATCCAGATAACTGAGGAGCCCAAAGAACAGTGGCTCAGACTACATCAAAGTTTATTTCTTCCTCGTTCAAAAAAAAAAAAAGTCTTATAAAGGTAATGCAGGAGAGATACGGCATCTGGCAGGCCAAGGTCTAGATTCCTGTCAGCTCATAGCCCCGCCTCCCGTGATCCCCGTTCCCACGGTCATCTTGAGGTCCAGTATGGCTACCACAGATAATCTATCCCATCTGCATTCTTGCTAGCAGGAAGCCACTGAATAAGAGAAACACATGCCCAGAGTTGCTTATAACTTTGGCTTATATTGTATTGACACTAATTTCAGTGTGCAACCAATTTAGCTCTCAAAGAAGAAGAAAAATAAAATCATTGTGTGGGGAGCCTGTGTAATGTTTATATTTTGCTATTCTGAAAAAGGGGAGACAAGTCATTGTGACAGTTTATTAACTTATGGTGCCTCAGTTTTCTCATTTATACAATGGAGCTAGTACTGCTATACAATCCTGTGTGGACAAAATTACCTTTTATAAAAATATTTGTGTTGTATCTGCATGCACACACTTATGCCTTCCACCTTGGGTGCCTGGGTGCTCATAAAAGCCAGAAATGAGCATCAGTTCCCCTGAAGATGGAGTTACAAGTGTTTATGAGCTATCCAAAGTGGATACTTGGAGCCAAACTGGTCCTCTGGAGGAACACCAGAGTGTGCTTAACTGCTGAGCACACTTGAATTAGATCCCTGTCCCTCTCTCCCAGTTCATCCTACGGAGGTGCTTTCTAGTGTCTGGGATATAGATAATGGATACATCCCTCTAGCTCTAAGATTATCTCAACTGAGGACACACATAGTAAAAACCTGCATTGTACTTAAAGGCTGCATCAAACCCTGTGAAGTCGAAGGAGCTGCACTCCCCTCAACAGGGAGTGCCAGTGTGTGTGTCTCTTCACCAGACTTGTATATTATTGTGCCTATAAGTTTTTGCTAATTTGAAGGTTCAAAGGCCTTCCAAGTACTTTTTGGTGGTGGGTACTGTTTTCAGAAAAGATCTCTGATGCATGTTCAATATCCCAGATAGTTGATAGCATGTCTGCAGAGCCTCAGGGAAGGAGGGTCAGGAGTCTAATTCGCCAGCTCAGACTCTTACTGGTACACTGTCTATAACAGAAGGTTTTCTTTTTTTTTTTAATCCATTCATGTTATATTCCTGTCATGGAGGATTTTTGCCAGCCTGGGAAAAGTCTCTGCTTTCTTAGCCCTAAAATCTAGAAGGATTAGACAGAATAGACACATTGGCGAAACATTGTGTTATGGCAAGTACAGTAAGGAAAAATCATTTTAGGACACGAGAGGCAGAGAATGATGGGGATTGACACTTGTTTAAATAACATGGCCAGGAAAGGGTCTTACGAGACTGAGTCACTTGGGCCTGTCTGAAGGACATATGGTTTATGAGTAGAAGAGGGTTGTTCCAGGTGCAGGGAAGGGCAACGCAGAGTCCCAAGGCAACACTGTCCTGTGGTATTTAAGGAATGGAGGACTTTGGATGGTGAGATGACATCTCTGAGGTAGCTAGTCTAGCTTTTTCTTCTTATTTGATATATTTTATCCTATTTACTGTCATGAAATAAAATTCATAGTTATCTTTTTTTTGTCTGTATAGTGATGTCAAGATTAATATGACTTATTTGTAACATACAGGGAAAACGATCATGATTTGTAATGAAATTCCATAATGCAGTTGTCACAAGCTTTTATCTATTGATACATTTTGAATCATGAATGTAAGGAACTGTAGTGTGCCAGAAGGACCAGAGAATGAAAGAACAAAGTAGGCAATGCAGTCAGCACCAGAACATACAGCAGGATACCAATGTCAGACTAATGTGTGTGCAGCAGGAGAAACAGCCACGTATGCTAAGACCAGTTAAGGACTCTTGAAATGGAACAAATGATACTCTGCTTAAATGGAACATCAAAGCAATATTGACATGGGACAGGGTGACAAAGTGCCTTAAGATTCAAACAAGTCTCATAGGTTGGAATCTTAACACATCAGGACACAATCAGTTTCTGGAAAGAAAAATAACTTATTACTAGACAATAACAGTACAGAAAGGATTGGAAAAAAAAAGATGATACAAGAAGACATGGAGAAATAGACCTTCATGGACAGTTGTAGAGGGAAGAGCAGGCTATTCAAAATGAAGTGAACGGCTTCAGTGTGTAGTCGTTGAAAAATTATTAACATTTTGTTGAAAATCGCATCAACTAACAATAATATTATAACACCTCTTCCTTATTAACAAAAATCCATTCATCTGTTTCATTTGGCTGCTAATCCCAGTATGCCTGGTGCTCCATTTACAGAATGGGCTTCTTTATTCAGTGTGTACATTTGTGTAATTGCAGAGAGAGAGACAGATGAGCTTGGTGATAAAAGTGCTGTTAACAGAGAGGCTACAGGGCTGGAGAGATGGCTCAGTGGTTAAGAGCACTGACTGCTCTTCTGAAAGGTCTTGCATTCAATTCCCAACAACCACATGGTGGCTCACAACCATCTGTAATGGGATCTGATGTACTCTTCTAGTATGTGTCTGAAGACAACTGCAATGTACTTGTATAAATAATAATAACAATAATAATAATAAATAATAAAAGAGGCTACAACTGGCATAGTAGTGCCATACCTGGATAATAATACAGTGTAGTTAAATGGGGAAATCTTTTGTGTTTATATATATAAAATGGTATTAGATTCTGGCCTTATATATTCATAAACTGTTATATTTTACTGGCATGTTTTCCAGGATACTTTATTTAGGGTTTTTTTCTGCTTTGAACAGACACAGTGACCTAAGGCAACTCTTTTTTTTTTTTTTTTTTTTTTTTGGTTTTTCGAGACAGGGTGGCAACTCTTATAAGAACAACATTTAACTGGGGCTGGCTTACAGATTCAGAGGTTCAGCCCAGTATCATCATGGCAGGAACATGGCAACATCCAGAGAAGCATGGTACAAGAGGAGCTGAGAGGTCTACATCTTCATCTGAAGACTGTTAGCAGAATACTGGCTTCCAGGCAGCTAGGATGAGGGTCTTAAAGCCCACACCCACAGTGACACACAAACTCTAACAGGGACACACCTTTTAATAGTGCCACTCTTTGGGCCAAGCATATACAAACCATCACACAGGACATGTGAAAACTATGCCGGATGTGATGGAAGACTGATTTTTTGTTTTTGCTTATTATTATTATTGCTATTATTATTAGGTGCAGTTAATTTATAAAATAGTTTGGGTTCATATTAAGTATCTTCCAAGTAGGTATGTTGACTAGATATTGGGGTACAGTTTCCCTGTGTCATAGGCCATACTGAGCACTTCTGCTGAGGCATCCATCTTTGCCCCAAACATTCTAATCTGTATCTACCTGTGGGGCACACAGAAGTAATTTGTCATTCTCAGGCTGTGCCGGCTGGGCCTTGTAAGCGCTCTGAGAATCACACGCTGCTCCAGTGCCTTGGCATGCTACACACTTGTCCATTTCTTCCCCGGAAGCGTGCTGCTTTTAGCTTCTCCATGGGAAGTGGTCCTAGGTCATTTCTGTTTTCCGTTCCCAATGAATATATCTCCCTGTTGTTTCTCTATTTTGGATTTACCCTGAGTGCTGGGTAGAAACCCTCATCCCAACAGCATCTTGCATTTAATACTTCCCTGCGAGTTTACTCTGGCCAAGAAATTCAGTTCAGAGAGGCGAGGAAGTGCAAAAGGAAGAGTCAAACTCATCACTCTCCCATCTGAAATCACCGGTGATTTTTCTTCTCCTTTTCCTTCCATTCTGCGAGGTTCCCTTGAAACCTGAGAGCTAGAAGACCCTCTTTTCTATTGTTCTTATTTCACGGTAGCTCCTGTGGCTGTACCATGTGACCATGTGCCCAACGTGAGCAGTCCAGGCACAGGCAGAACTGTCGTGGAGAGTTGTAGGGAACCGTCACTTCACAACTGTGAAGTCTCTTAGAGTCCTCAGAGACAAAAAAATGAGAAAGGAGCTTCAGAGAAGCAACCAGTTTGCCAAGATCACATGCAGTTAGCAGTGGAGCAGGCCACAGGCCCCAGATACCCAGTACTGCCGGGATACTCCTTCCAGTTCTGTGCCATTGAGCAGGTTCGTACTTAAAGCTCGTCTACAGCTTAAGGTCAATAGCGCAGTACAGTGTCTGCAACTGGATTTGAAATTTTATTCTTTCTGCTGGCTTGTGGATCCCTTCACCACTGAGTAATTATAACTGGTGCTGAGTTTCTTTCTTTCTTTTTTTCTTTCTTTCTTTCTTTCTTTCTTTCTTTCTTTCTTTCTTTCTTTCTTTCTTTCTTTCTTTCTTTCTTTCTTTCTTTCTTTCTCTCTCTCTCTCACTCTCTCTCTCTCTCTTTCTTTCTTTGTTTTAGATACATTTCCTTTAATATACTTGCCTGATGAGGGAATTTTAATATTGTACAAATGGAAAAGGATAGCTTAAGTTGTTTTGAAAGATAGAAAAACCAATTTTGAGAATCTAGTTCATACATTTTTTTTTTCACAAAAGATTATCTAGTTCCTGTTGTATTTTAGAAGATTTCTCCTCCTGTGTGGACATGTACCAAAATGGCTTACTCATATAAACCATTTCCAGGAAAAGACAATAAAGAGATGATTGACACACCAGGAACTAGGTGATATTATTATTTTACATCCTGATTGTAGTTTCCCACCCCCACTCCTCTTCCCGCAGTCCCTTCCTCCTACCTCCCCTTTGCCCCCACCTCCCACCCCATCCACTCCTTCTCCATTTCTCTTCAGAAAAGGGCAAGCCTCCTTTGGATATCAACCAGGTGTGGCATATCAAGTTGCAGGAAGACCAGATACCAGCCTGTACACTTAGGCTGGATCAGGCAACTCGGTATGAGGGAAAGGGCTCCAAAAGCTGGCAAAAGAGTCAGAGACACTCCCTGCTTCCAGTTAGAATTCCCACAAGAAGACCAAGCTACACAACTGTAACATATATGCAGAGGACCCAGGACAGTCCCATGCAGGCTCCCTGATTGTCAGTTCAGTCTCTGAGGGCCCTTCTGAGCCCAGGTTAGTTGGTTCTGTAGATGTTCTTGTGGTGTCCTGGACCCCTCTGGGTCCTGTAATCCTTCCTCCCCCTCTTTCTCAGGATTCCTCAAGCTCCAACTAATGTCGGCTGTAGGTCTCTGCATCTGATTCCATCAGTTGCTGGCTGAAGCCTCTTGATGACAACTGGGCTAGGCAGCACTCTATGAATGCGCCTTTCTTTTTTCTTTGCTCAACTGAATGAATCCTATTCTCCCTTGCCTCTATGCCTTCCCTGTTACCTCTATGAATGTGTTCCAGCAGGAGTGCTGGGAGAATCCTTCCCTTGAGAATGGGGGACACTATTCTTTGGCTATCACTTCTTTATGCTAGACTACAGTATGGTAGGTCTTATTGGAGAGTTACGTGTGTGTGTGTGTGTGTGTGTGTGTATGTGTGTGTGTGACCCCTTCATTCAGCTGTGCTTTGAATTCTTTTGTTTCCCCTCTCTCTCTTTAATAATTTCTGTTTCCTCCTTCCCATTATGCTGCAGCTGCGTGCTTTGCAGTCGATTTTTCAGTATGCCTGAAAGTAGCTCCTCTCCCACAGCGTCTCCTCCTAATATCTTATTTCTGTTCTGCCTCAGGCTTAGAAGCTGGATAAATAAACCTGGCAATATTATTTGTAAAGTGAGGGTGACTAGCCTCAGCGGCAGGGCCTTGGAAGCTTTCCTGTGGGAAAGCACCAGCTCCCCTCCAACCCCAGGCCTCGGCTGACATCCCTTCAGGCCTCTTTGCTTAGGGCCTGCTTCCCAAACTCCCTGCCAGACCCCAAGATGGGAAGATACCTGCACAGTGAATGCGTAAGGGATAACTACCTTTTCCATTTTCTGTTCTTCTTGGCTCAGACGCTGTGAAAATATTTTTGTATTTGAATAAGGCATATTTAGGGCATAAAGCTGTAGACCAGTTCCTTTGCAAATCAAAATGAAGAATAACCGCCTCAGAACCACAGAAAACCTTTAGGCCATTTGATTATTTTAAGATGCAAACTCTAATGCTGACCTTGGGGGATTTTTGAACCACAGCTGTCAGTTTAAACAAAGATCCAAAACTAATTAAGCATTTGTTGGAAGGGGCACGGGTTTGAGAACTGGTTGGACAACTTTTAAAAGTTAATGACAGTTCTCCAGAAAACAAATAGAGGTGCTAATATTGTGTCCACACATCCTCCAAGACCAGCATTAAAGTCTAGCTTTAGCCTTTTCCCCCCTTCTTTTTATGGAAAATGGAGACTGGTTTTCCTGCCACATATTCATTGTATTTTTGAAGCTAATTTCCTCCGGACTCTCCTCTCTCTTCCTGCTTCTCTCTTGCGTTTTCTCTGGTGTCCCTACAGTTTATAACCTGGCGAGAGTTTACTGTCACTGTCCCATCTGAAACTTAAGTCAACACTGTCAGCTTTTTGGTTTAGAAAAACTCGAATATCATGATTAATTTCTGGATCATTGTTATAAATATTAAAATGTCCTATAAGTAGTGGTTATTAGCTGCTTTAAAGGTATAATCATTAGAGGGCTATGATCTCTCATATCTATGTCAAAGTAGAAGAAACAGCTCTGTAAATTTAGATTGAAACATAGTGTTGCGTTTAGGCCAAGTATGCAGAACCTGGAGGGAGGTGCTGTGGGTAGCACGTGGCAGTGGGAAGCTACTCCATCTTGGTTCGGACAGTGCTCTGTGACACTGAGTGACACAGGATGACTCATAATTTAGAAGGGGGCACTCTCGAGGCAATCCCTCCATTGGCTGGTGGGAGCAAGAGTTAGAGCTGTACATCTAAACCACATCTGGGTGGTGTGGCTACAGAGCAGGCTGCAAAATAAAGGACGGACAGCAAGAGACATTTGAGTGACGGCCTCAGAATCTGGGAGTGGTGATGACGATGAGCCTTTAAGATGAACCGTATGAAGTTTCTGTGTTTATGGGTTAAAAAATGAATTGGTTCCTATGGTTCAAACTTACCATTTATTAGCCGATTGAGTATTGGCAGAGGATCAGATCACAGACTACATCCGAGCTGCTGCTAGAAAAAGTTTCAGAGGAACAGGGTTGCTTTCCCCTTACTATGAGTTATTTTGAGAATTAGCGTATGAAGCCTATGGAACCCCTCGTGGCATTTTTATATATACTTTTAGTTTTTGTTTTTGTTTTTTTTTGTTTTTTTTTAAAGATTTATTTATTTATTATATGTAAGTTCACTGTTGCTGTCTTCAGACACTCCAGAAGAGGGCGCCAGATCTCGTTACGGATGGTTGTGAGCCACCATGTGGTTGCTGGGATTTGAACTCTGGACCTTCGGAAGAGCAGTCGGGTGCTCTTACCCACTGAGCCATCTCACCAGCCCTACTTTTAGTTTTTGTGATCTTCCTGTCTTCCCGGCCCCTCCTGCTGGTCTCCCATTCCATTTCTGTGTGCTATGGGGAAAGAAGACCTACAGAGGGAGGAGAGAATGATTGGAGACATCATGAGCAAAAGTAGACTTAATGTTTTCTTGATGTTTATGTTTTGAAATATTTTATATTCTAATCTTGGTCAAAGTCATACATAAACCTTGTTTGGAAAGTTGATTTAGTACTCGGCGTATACAAACGGCTCCTTGTTAAACTCGTTAAATTTCCACTTTTCCATTTGCCTAGGAATTTCATAAATTCATTCCTTTTAATAGCTGAGTAGTACTCCATTGTGTAAATGTAACACATTTTCTGTATTCATTCCTCTGTTGAGGGGCATCTGGGTTCTTTCCAGCTTCTGGCTATTATAAATAAGGCTGCTATGAACATAGTGGAGCATGTGTCCTTCTTACCGGTTGGAACATCTTCTGGATATATGCCCAGGAGAGGTATTGCTGGATTCTCTGGTAGTATTATTTCCAATTTTCTGAGGAACCACCAAACTGATTTCCAGAGTGGTTGTACAAGCTTGCAATCCCACCAACAATGAAGGAGTGTTCCTCTTTCTCCACATCCTCGCTAGCATCTGCTGTCACCTGAATTTTTGATCTTAGCTATTCTGACTGGTGTGAGGTAGAATCTCAGGGTTGTTTTGATTTGCATTTCCCTGATGATTAAGGATGTTGAACATTTTTTCAGGTGCTTCTCTGCCATTCGGTATTCCTCAGGTGAGAATTCTTTGTTCAGTTCTGAGCCCCATTTTTTAACGGGGTTATTTGATTTTCTGGAGTCCACCTTCTTGAGTTCTTTATATATATTGGATATTAGTCCCCTATCTGATTTAGGATAGGTAAAGATCCTTTCCCAATCTGCTGGTGGTCTTTTTGTCTTATTGACGATGTCTTTTGCCTTGCAGAAGCTTTGCAACTTTATGAGGTCCCATTTATCGATTCTCGATCTTACAGCACAAGCCTTTGCTGTTCTATTCAGAAAAATTTCCCCTGTACCCATATCTTCGAGGCTTTTTCCTACTTTATCCTCTATAAGTTTCAGTGTCTCTGGTTTTATGTGGAGTTCCTTAATCCACTTAGATTTGACCTTAGTACAAGGCGATAGGAATGGATCGATTCGCATTCTTCTACATGATAACCGCCAGTTGTGCCAGCACCATTTGTTGAAAATGCTGTCTTTTTTCCACTGGATGGTTTTAGCTCCCTTGTTGAAGATCAAGGACCTGGAGGACATCATCCTGAGTGAGGTAACACAATCACAAAGGAACTCACACAATATTTACTCACTGATAAGTGGATATTAGCCCAAAAACTTAGGATACCCAAGATATAAGATACAGTTTGTTAAACGCATGAAACTCAAGAAGAACGAAGACCAAAGTGTGGACACTGTGCCCCTTCTTAGAATTGGGAACAAAACACCCATGGAAAGAGTTACAGAGATAAAGTTTGGAGCTGTGAAGAAAGGATGGACCATCTAAAGACTGCCATATCCAGGGATCCATCCCATAATCAGCTTCCAAATGCTGACACCATTGCATACACTAGCAAGATTTTGCTGAAAGGACCCAGATACAGCTGTCTCTAGTGAGACAATGCCGGGGCCTAGCAAACACAGAAGTGGATGCTCATAGTCAGCTATTGAATGGATCACAGGGCCCCCAATGGAGGAGCTAGAGAAAGTACCCAAGGAGCTAAAGGGAACTGCAACCCTATAGGTGGAACAACATTATGAACTAACCAGTACCCTGGAGCTCTTGACTCTAGCTGCATATGTATCAAAAGATGGCCTAGTAGGTCATCACTGGAAAGAGAGGCCCATAGGACTTGCAAACTTTATATGCCCCAGTACAGGGGAATGCCAGGGCCAAAATGTGGGAGTGGGTGGGTAGGGGAGTGTGGGGGGGAGTGGACTGGGGACTTTTTGGATAGCATTGGAAATGCAAATGAGGAAAATACCTAATAAAAAAATTAATTCAAAAAAAAATTTCCACTCCTCCTGTTGCTTCCTGCCTCCTATAGATAGCTGCTTTTCTAAAGGTTAGCTGTTGCAATTTATACATCACTTCATATTTCTGTGTCATACACTATTGATGATAGGTTTTTCATTTCCATCCTTTTCTTTCTGGGAACATGTTGAGGCAAGGTCTGATTGTGTAGCTAGGGCTGGCCTTAAACTCGTGATTCTCCACCTCAGCCTTCTGATCTGGGCTTGCAGGTATGCAACAGCACATGTCGGGCTGGGCTGCTAGCTTCTCTTTCTGCACCCATCTATTGTTCTCCCATTATGGAGTTTGACAGTTTGTCATCTTTGTTACAGCTCACCCTCTTTGCTGGGGTGCACAAACTTTCTCACCTTTCAAATAGAGTGAGTTTGAACTTTTGAGTTCGAGGTATTGGAGTTATAGACAGATGTGGGGAATTTCTCAAGCATTTGCTTTTACTTTTGGATTCATGATTGCAAAGTTTTTCTCTGGTTACTTTGTTTCTTATGTGCACATCACTGCTTTACCACTGAAGACAAGTGTAACTGTCTTCTGAGCGCATCTGGACATATTAGGTAATCTTTCCTGTTCTTTCTTAGACATTTTCCCCTTGAGCCTTTGGTCTCAGTCAGGCTTGGATGTGGTCTGGCCTGCTACTTAGTTTCCTCGGGTCTGCTATCTGACTTCATGTGTTAATTGTCCTCTTTTTCAATCTACTGGGAAGGAAGGAGGCGTGGGAAGTGTGTGAGTGTGTGTGTGTATGTGTGTGTGTATGCTGTGTATAGGTAGGTGTGTTAGATTTTCACATCTGAAAATTTCATTATTCAGTCTCTCTTACAATGATAGCTTGGCTGGTGGTAGAATTCTGGATTACAAGTCACTTTGCCTTGAATTTTGGAAGTTCTGTCTCCTGATGTCTATGGCTGCAGGTATAAAATTCAGCAATGTTTTTGGGGAGGTCTCATTTTTTAGCTTCTTAAGCTCCTGCTCTGGGGTGGGAGAGAAGGTACTTGGGTTGCACATAGGGGACTAGGATGGAGGCTGTTTCTGGTCCTGGCTACCCACTCAAACTTGGAATTTAGGGTCTCTAATTCCTAAACCTTTCTGAGGTTTTATATGAGCAACTACAAGGCCTGTTTTTCTTCTGGCTTTTCAGTTTTTGTAAGAAATAGTTACTTTTCAGAGTTGTTGGTAAAATAATAAGAAAATATTTACATGACACTCTCTTGTCATCTTAGCCATGTCTGTTGTTATTTTTAATGGGCCCTCTTATTTATTCATTTATACACTGGCGACTCACTACATGCATTGCAATAGTAAGTCGCAAAAATAAATAATTGTCTTGTAGAATACATCTTGAGGTTCTTATTAAATCTCATCCAAAGTAAACTTCCTTTCATGAATTTGTTCTCAATGGGAAGAACATTGTCTTCTTACCGTTAAAACTGGTTAAGACACTTAAACATGTTTCTTCTACGTGTGCCTTTTCAATTCTCTTTTAAGTGAGAGAATATTAAGCACAGGACTAGGAAAATAGAAATTGCACTGAAACTTGTTACACAAGGTACAGCAGTTCTGGATATTTTTTAAAAATTTTACCTCAAAACATTTAATCCCATGAACTTACAAAATATGTAGTTGGTATACAGAAAAAAGTTAAATTTGTTTAAATTATACTCTTTCTAGAAATATACCTATGCCAGAGGCTTGCGTCTTTGAAATGGCTTCTGCTTCACAGGGAATATTTTTAAGTTTTATCATTATGATCTGTTGATTTTAACTTAGAAATTATATTTTTTTATTTTGGAAGTATTGAGGATTGAACCTTTGTATGCTAGGCAGGCAGTCTATCTCACTGAACCACCTTCCCAGACATAGACTTCTCCACTCTAACTTGTTTCTTCAGTAATCTCTGAACTGCGTGATTTCTTTGCCACAGGAATAAGTGTGACAGTGTGATGTTCTGATTGTTCTTAAGGTGTACAGTAAATGTTCCTGCCACTGTCACCCTGGCCCCCACTGGATGCTAAACTGCTTGTTTCTGTGGCGTATCAGTCTCCTATTTACCCAGGAAGAGCAAGAATAATGTTCAGATACGCTTGTGAGCTGTAATACTGTGAAGATAGATCCTTCTGAAACCAAGATGATAAAAGTATCATCAGAGTGGGAAAGCTTAATGAGCCAGAAGAGCAAAGAGCAACACAAACACAAATGTAAAAGAATGACAATGTCTCCTATTACCTTGCATTTCATTTTAAATTTGAATTTCCAGCTAGTTTTAGCACTTTAAGAAATGAGCCTTGGCGATTTAATTTTGTGCTGCTGTTTTGCCTCAGTGCCACGATGAAGAGTCTTCGTGTCCCATATTTTATTTATAGGTCCAAGATCAGTCAGTTTTATCTTTCCTGACAGAACTGCCTTTGTGCCAGGTTGAAATGAGTGTATTGTTTTCTTGAACTTTCTGCTATATTGGTAATAAAGGCATGCAATATCCCTGTTCTCAGTTTTTATTTTCTTAATTACTAACCCTGATTAATTCATCATGACTCATGTGCACAGAGGTCCCCAAAGACTTTAAGCAGGGACCAGCAAAGGATAATGGGATAAGACTGCAGATTCCCAAGAAAGGCCAAGCTCTCAGAGACACTGGTGTGATACTTTCTACCTCCCAAGATTTTATGTGTGAGTATTGATAAGGGACTTTGATACATAATCACTTATCTTTGTAGTCCTTGATTGAAGGCCATGACTCTTGAGCCTTGCCCACCTCTTTTACTAAGTAAGATGAGACTAACAGTGACCACTACCATGTGGATTTATTGAGAAATAGTCATAAAATGCTCACTTAGACCTGGTATACAGGGGCGCAATATTTGATAGCTTTCATAGTGCATTCTCTCTCTCTAGTCAAGTATCTAACCCTTGAGAGCGAGTTAAGTTTTTTTGGAAATAGCAAATATCACTTAGAACAGTCCCTTGTGAATAAAATAAAAATGGGTGGACACCATGAAATTAAAGGCCTGGTATCAGAAATCCCAGTGTAGCAACTGAAAAAAGAAAAGAAAATGTGTATGTGTATGTCGCAAAGGACCTTGAAGGTAAGTAATTACAAAAGATATTTCAGAAACTGTAGGAATATGGAAATTCTATAAAGGACTTCCTCAAAGTAGCTGGTAGCCTTGAGAGTACAAAGCAGAGTAAGACGTTAACTAAGCCACTCGCAAAGCATCTTGTGTTTGAGCAACTACTGTTTATCAGGTATAGTGCCATTGTCCCTGATCTTCTGACCTGAGAGGAGAGATAGGCTAAAACCTAACAGTTGGTTAACTCCAGTGAGTTGGTAAACTCCAGTGAGTTCTAATAGTCTGTGCTATATGGCTAGTTAACCTCATCAGAGATGTGTCTGGGAGGAGGAAGGCAGAGGAGGTGGAGTGTGTGTGCATAAGTGTATGTATGTGTGTATATCTGTGTCTACATGTCTGTATGTCTGTGTGTCTCTGTATGTGTGCATGTGTGCATGTGTCTCTGTGTGTGTATGTCTCTCTCTGTGTGTATGTACATGCGTGCATGTGTGTGTGTGATTGATCAGGTTTGATTCAGGATAATACCCTGAGAAAGAGTGGATACAGTGAGAGATGCAGCAGAGATGTGATTATAGTACTTAACATACCACAGTGTGTTTCTCAGAGCTATGTGAGCAGCAAATTTAAGGGTCTGGTGATAAGTGAGACTTGGGTGGCAAGAAGAGGCAAGAGATCCTAATGGGAGATGCTCCCTGGGATTCCAGAGAAGAACATCAGAGTGAGCGAGCTTAGGGAAGTCTGTGAATAACTAGTGTGGCTGATCCTAGAAGCACATTTCACAGTGTGAGTGCTAACCTCATAAATGCTAAGCAGGAATGCTGGGAGAAGGAGGACTTAGGAGCAACCGCTGAGGAGCTGTCTCGCTGTCCCCTTTGCTAAGACCCGGGCTTTCTTGTGAGGTTCTCCCATCATGACTAACTCCTTCATTTTCTGGAATGTTAACCAAGTGACTTTCAGTACTCTTGACAATAAGATTTAGGGACTTCTATCCCATCTGATTTTTCCAGATATTTCTCAACACCCTTAAATTCCAGTTTATTGAAGATGGATCCTCCCTTATATTTCAAAACTTGAAATTTATTTTAATTAAATATTTCTCTTTAAGTTAATCCTTAAACAATGAAAAATAGGGAGTATTCAGAAATATTCTTTGAGTCCTTATTTCTGTTACTTGTGGTAGGCCATTATCAATGTGTTGATGTGTTGTCTACATCCTATGCCCTATGCCTTCTATGCCTTACCCCTAATAAAACTCTTTTTTTTAACCAGACACTTATTAATTTGCTTTTCACAAGAGATTGAATCTCTATTGATACAGGATAACATCTAAAACCAAACCACAGATATCACAGAGTAGAGAATGACCCCCATAACTTGATTTTGTCAGTGTCATTTTACTATCTCATTTTTTGTCTTCCTGAATAGTTATATAATCCAGCTAATGCTATGTAACAAAAGAACTCCCAAAGCCCAATGGCTTTAAATAGTATTTCTCACATCCGTAGATTGACTGGCACCCTAGTTCTATTGCTGCTGCTACTGCTAAGGATGAAATACCCTGACAAAAAGTTCCTTAGGGGAGAAAGGGATTTGTTTTAGTTCACAATTCTTGAGTTCTTCATTGTGGTTGAGTCAAGGCAAGAACTTAAAATAGCAGAGATGAGTGAACATACTTGCTTCTTTTTCTTGAACTTGATTATTCCACTCTCATATAGTTCAGAACACCTTTCCTAGGGAATGGTGCTACCCACACTGGATGGGCCCTCCCACATCAGTTGATATAATTAAAACAATTCCTGGTGGATACCCCCAGACCAACCCAATTAGACAATTCCTCATTGAGACTCTTTTCTCAAATGACTTCACTGTGTCAAGTTGTTAATTAAAGCTAAACATATAGTCGGTATTAGCTAATTTAGAAGTGCTTGCCCATGCCTCTTTTGCTCACTTGTCTTATTTGTATATAGTGAATCAGTTAAAGATTCTATTATGGCTGGATCATGTTTGTAATATATTTCCCTGAGACCAGCATATGACTAGGGACATCCATATATGTTTCCTTCCTGAAACCTATGATTTCAGAAGGCATGCATTTACCATGCTGGCATACAAGCTGGCTTGATCTTAAGACTCAGAGTTGGCATATTGTTATTTCTGTATCTATTTGGAAAACAAGTGAAAGCACGTTCCTTCAAGTGAGATTAATTACCTTTCAAAAAGGCTGTGCAGAGCAAGAATATTTTAGTCTCTTGGTGACTTTTAAGTTGATCTTATTGTTTCTAAAGGAAATCTATATACCTACAGGATTTCCCTTGGTCCCCTTTGGGCAACAACTCATTTGGTAGCATATTATTATTATTTATCTAACCACTAATATATATGTTCACTTTGGAGGTGACTGTCTAAGTGATCAGAGTTGAGTCTTTTTTTTTTCTGTTTTTATAAGGATTAAAATATTGAATTTGTGATTGAAGATCATAAAATGTGGAAGCAAGATTGTTTTTCTTTTGCCTTTTTATGCTACAAATCACTTCATATAATTCCTTGGACTTAGTAGTTACTTTATAGATAAATATTTGTTGAATGAAGTAAACAAAAGTGTGCTTGCTTTTGGAGCTCTGAATATTATTTTTGGAGCATTTATTTATGTTATTAAATCTTAGGAAGCCCAAGAGAATGTTTTAAATAAATTCTTTTCAAAATTTATCATTTATTTTCTCTACTTTGTAGGACAGAAGTTCAGAGAATATGGAACTTAGTATGCAGAAAGTAAAACTTCGTATTGATGATTAACTTTTATGGATTTTAATTAATCTTTATCTTAACTAAGGAAGACACATTGCATAAAATTTCATGCATGATTTGTGTAACTGAAAGAATAAGAGTTTTGCTCTCATTTGGCTCTGTGTAATAAGGTCAAGAATCATGTTCTTGGCATAGGGATGTTTTATTTCTAGTAATCTCTTGAATTCTGAAGATTTTTCAAATACTTCAGAAGTTCTTTTTTTTAAAATTTTTAATATTTTTTATTACATATTTTCCTCAATTACATTTCCAATGCTATCCCAAAAGTCCCCCATAGTGCCCCCCACTTCCCTACCCACCCATTCCCATTCTTTTGGCCCTGGCATTCCCCTATATTGGGGCATATAAAGTTTGCAAGTCCAATGGGCCTCTCTTTCCAGTGATGGCCGACTAGGCCATCTTTCGATACATATGCAGCTAGAGACAAGAGCTCCGGGGTACTGGTTAGTTCATCATGTTGTTCCAACTATAGGGTTGCAGATCCCTTTAGCTCCTTGGGTACTTTCTCTAGCTTCTCCATTGGGAGCCCTGTGATACATCCAATAGCTGACTGTGAGCATCCACTCCTGTGTTTGCTAGGCCCCTGCATAGTCTCAGAAGAGACAGCTATATTTGGGTCCTTTCAGCAAAATCTTGCTAGTGTATGCAATGGTGTCAGCGTTTAGAAGCTGATTATGGGATGGATCCCTGGATACGGCAGTCTCTAGATGGTCCATCCTTTCATCACAGCTCCAAACTTTGTCTCTGTAACTCCTTCCATGGGTGTTTTGTTCCCAATTCTAAGAAGGGGCACAGTGTCCACATTTTGGTCTTCATTCTTCTTGAGTTTCATGCGTTTAGCAAATTGTATCTTATATCTTGGGTATCCTAAGTTTTGGGCTAATATCCACTTATCAGTGAATACATATTGTGTGAGTTCCTTTGTGATTGTGTTACCTCACTCAAGATGATGCCCTCCAGGTCCATCCATTTGGCTAGGAATTTCATAAATACTTCAGAAGTTCTACAAAGACTGTTATTTAAAGGTATTGATGAATAATGAGATATTGAGTGATATGATTTCAGGGTCTTTAGGTTTAAGTCACTTATGAAAAGCTATCCTAGCATTTTACTGTCTCCTGTAGCACAAAACAACAGCAGGAATGACAAAAAGACTTCAAGATGTATAGATGACTGTAGGACAAAGGGTATGTGAAATACTGCCAAGTATATATTGTTAACACACATACTTGTTTTATCTAAAGATTCTGTCACCAACTACTTCACTTATTAATGATGTTTCTAAGCAATATATATATTTAATTATTCTTCTTTGATATAATACATCCTAACTGCAATTTCCCCTCCCCCTATTCTTCTCAATATTTTTGTGAAATAAGTGTCACAAAGCTTAGACAGCTTAAAAAACTGGATGTGTATTATTTCATGTAGGGTTTGTGAGTCATGAGTCTGGAAGCAGCTTAGCTGGATGGTTGTGACCCCTTACTTCTGATGGATTGGGTCTAGGCCTTTTCTGCAGCCCTTTTATTTGAAGTCTTTACTAAAACTGAAGGATCTGTTTCCAGGATATCTAAATCACAAGACCAGACATTTGTTGTAGTTCCTCACCACAGGACTGCATAATTGCCCTGATGACATGCCAGATGGTTCTTTCAAGAACAAGTGATGTAAGAGAGAAAGGCAGAAGTTGCTTTTGAGTTTTATGGTGTAGCTGCACGTTCCCATTTCTACTGTGATAGATTACACAGTCAGCTTGTTCACTTAGGAGGGGCCCACTCAGGAGTTGAGTGTCCTTGAGGGCTACTTTGAATGATAGCTCTCAGAAGCCTTTGGAATAAGATCTACAGGTAGTATTACAACTGTTTTTGTTATATATAGGTTATATATATGTGTATGTGTATTTATATATTGTGTGTGTTTATATATATATATACATATATATAAACATATACACATATATATGTATATATATATATATTTATACAAACATATATCATAAAAGAAAATTTGTTGAATAATTTAAACTATCACATTCTGGAAGAGATTGAGGAGTTGTTGGGAAGACCAGGGTTGTCAGGGGCTAGGGAAAGGGAGAAAGGGATGGTGGACAAGAATACTAGAATTTTCAGGATACAAACTGAGAAAATTAAAAGATGAAGTGGCTGGTGACAGACTCTCTAGATAAACAACTAGCATGTGAGTTAGGAATATACACCGGGCAACATTTCACAGACCCTTTGTCCCACAAAGTCATCTACACATCTTGACATCTCTTTAGTCACCGCTGCTGCTGCTGTTTTGTGCTACTGGGGACAAGTAACAAGGGCTTCACTCCACAAAATTACCTATATATCTTGAGACAGGGTATTGTCAGACCTGGGTGGGGATAGAACCTGAGGCCTCATACATCATAGGTAATTCCTCTATCACTAAGCCACAACTCCAGCTGGAAAAATTCCACTTCTTTTTTTACTTTGTAGTATATTTGGGCCTAGGGTTTTTTTTTCAATACCTTCAGTATTGTTCTTTGTTTTTTATTATTCACTTTACATCCCAATCGCCCTCCCAACCCTGTCCTTCCTCTCCTCCCAGTCTCACCCTTACAAATCCTTCCATGCATTTTCCCTCCCCTTCTCTTCAGACAAGGGGCACCTCACCTTAGGGACCACCCCACCCTGGGACCTCCAGTCACAGTAGGCCTAAATGCATCCTCTCCACTGAGACCCAACCAGGAAGTCCAGGTAGGGGAAGGGAATCCATTGGCAAGCCAAGAAAAACTTCACTTTCATATAGCACTGTTGACTAGATAAGTAAGAGGTATCTTTAGAGATATCTTTAGGTAGTCTTTAGAATTGTTAGACACACAAGTATTTTCACATCTACTGTATTAATTGATGAAGGAACAACAACCATGCTCCATTTTTCTCTGCCTTCTCTCCCACTCCAAGAACCCAACTCATCCACAAATTAATTTTCCATCGGCACCATAGGAGCAGGTACAGTCTCTGTTATTTATAGTCTTATCTTCATATTTGTATATAAACTGGATTTATATCAGGATTGAACTTGGAATCTGTGGGTAATACTTAGATTTGATTAAATGTACTTGTTGTGCAGTCTGAAAACCATCTCTTGTCTGTTATTTTCCTCTCTAGCTTGCCTGCCTCTTCTCAGGGGAGGAGGTGTCGTGCCCTCTGTCCTCCTGCTTCTCCTGCATTCCTAACTGAAGGGCTGTAGCACAGGGCTGCTTGTAGAACTAACAGGGCATCATTCCCTGAATACTTGCTACTTAATGTGAAAGGAATGCCATACTCACACAGCAAATGCTGCAGCCTAGAGGAGGAAGGCAGGCTCATTTGCTCAAGTTGTTTGCTTCCTTTTTTAATTAACTGATTAATTAATTAATTTATTTTATTACTATTTTTAATTTTTTTTCTGGTCCTGCTTGCTCCGACCATATTTATTTCACATGTGTGGGTACCTTGTCAACTGTCTTCCAACGCAGCAGAAGATGGCATCGGATGCCCATTACAGATGGTTTGAGCCACCATATTGTTGCTGGGAATTGAACTCAAGACCTCTAGAAGAGCAGTCAATGTTCTTAACAGCTGAGCCATCTCTCCAGCCCCCCCTTTTTTTCTTTAAGCAGATTTTTTTATTTTGTTCTATAGAATTCCCTACCTCTGCAAAGTCTGAATTATCTTAAGATCAAGAGTACTTATGGTCAAGGCTATAGCAATTTGCTGTCATATAAATAGTATTTATAAACTATAATATCAAATATTTATGTAATTTTTGTTTTCAGGAAGGCCTGTCTTTGCCATTCTCATTTTTTTTTAGCAGTTTCATTATTATAATTTCTTTTATTTTTGAGTCAAGTTTCTTTATAGGTTTCTGAAAGAGAAAGCCAGATGTTGGGTTGTCTTTTCCATGTTAATGACAGTGAGTGAAGAATGGAGCTTTGCCCAGCCATAGGCACTGTCATATTCTTGAAATATTTTTCTTTTTCTAGTTTCATTGACAAATACCACAATCCAAAGCAATGTAGGGCAGGCAAGGTTTTATTTCAACTCATAGGTTAGAGTCTCTCATTGGGAGAGTGCGAGAACTCAAGCAGGAACTTAGACGCAGAAATCAAGGTAGAATATTGTTGGCTAGTTAGCTGGCAGGCTCTCGCTTAGTTAACTTTCTTAAGCAGCCTAGGCTTTTCTGCCTAGGGAATGGTACTACCCATGCTTTGATGGGCCCTCCCATATCAATTAACAGTTAAGACAAACTCCCATAGGCATGGTTATAGGATGGTCTGATCTGGGAAACCTCTCAGTTGAGATTGTTCAGGTGACTCTAGGCTGTGTCAAGTTGTCATTTTAAGCTAGTTAGGACATGCTTGTTTCAGGTTTTTTGTTTTAAACAATCTGTTTCATAAAAAAAAATCAATAGTTTGCTTTTTCTAAACATAGAGTATATATAATTCTGTAGTAAGGGGTACTTACCAAAGAGATATTCCATCTTTCTTGAAATATAGTAATACTGTGTTTCTAGAAATACTGAATTATTTTGAAAAGATTCAAGGACTTAATGGAGAAGGTGCCTTGCATAATTACAGACAGCTACTGTAGCAGTTTAGATGTTTACATTTATAAAACAGCCACTCAGTTTCTGTTTTATTTGAAAGCATATTTTTCAGTACAGGCAGGTCCATTGAATTTAGGGTCAAATCATTCACAATAATCATATATATATAATATTTAACTGAGGGGTAAAAAAGCAAGTAGAATTCTGCTGGCCAGTGCTGTCAGCTTTGTACCTGCAGGAAGCAAGGGCTTGTAATGCATTTCAGGGTATTTTCAAACCTGTGTGGACAAGTCCCTATTTAGGGTCCTTAAGTGTCTTTTCCTACTTTCCTGGAATTTGAACTTCAGGGTAGTTTAACTGAAGGCAGTGTACTGTGGGGAAGTACTGATGGGATGGTAGGAAGGCCTGGGTTAGGAATATACGCTTGGCTCAGGCTGACTCAGTCATTTGGGGAGGTGATGAATTTCATGGCATGGAGTATGTGTCTGGGTTTTACTGTTTTCATATGTCCTCTGGCTGATGACTGAAGAAGTACAGAGCCAGCCTCAAAGGCCAGAGGATTGCTGCGGCTGTGTTACTGGGCCATCTGCCTGCATCAGATTACCTGGAAGGCCCCGTGTTTGCTTGATTTGCTTCGAAGACATGGCACCCTTTGCGGGTGTCTCTGCCTGGGACATTTAGGCTTTCTTCCGATGGTGCTGATCTTTCAAGTCCTTCTAACTCTGACGCTTTTGTCTGCAGTGTTAGACACTACAGGCAACACCCTTTTGGGTGGAACAAATGAGAACTGTAGTGAGCGCTGGGAAGCTGGCCCATTCTCGGCCTCACAAGTTTTCAGTCCCTTACAGAATTTTAAGGTGTGTTCAGTGCATTTCCAGACTTTGTAGGTGCAGAACCATTCTCCTGGTTAGTTACAGTCAGTGACTTGGAGATAATATAAAGTTCACACATATTATACAGAATATTGTGTGTACTTTGTAATTATTTTCCTTTGATTTTTCTTGTGAGCCCAAACTTCCATATTTTTTGATTTAAGACAGTTTATTTTTGCAAGTGGTAGTTAAAAAGCTTCCTTGTTGCCCTCAAAGCGCCATTTTAATAGCTTATAATTTTTGTTGCCTTTTAGTTTTTTTCTCATTTTCTAAAGGGCCACATTTGGCTTCTAAGGATTCATTTATTTCCTAATCTAATCATTTTTCTATTGATTATTTTTTGGGGGGTCTAGGTTATAATTATAGCCTCTGATATGTGGTCAATCCATTTTTTTTAATACTACATATTTGGGCTGTTTTACATTTAAAACTTCCAATATAAAACCAAGTGTTGATAGTGACATACGCTTGCTTACCTCGGTTTTTAATGTAAATAGGAATATCTATTAGCTCTCTGGCATCTTCTGTTTGCATTTGTGGTCGCAGTCTCCCATAAACATGAGGTGTGTTATCATCTCATAATATCATAATATCAGCATTATCCCTATGTTATAAAACTGGGGTTCAGAGAGATCCAGTTATTGCTTGACTGAGAGAGCTCATGTGCTCAACAGCTCCTTTGTCACACTTCCTTCCATGTGTGAGTTTTTCACTTGAGACTATAATTTGACTTGCAAACTAATGACATTTTTTTTTTTTTGAGATAGGATCTCTCTATGGAGTCCAGGCTGTCTTTCAAACTCACTGTGTAGCCCTAGGCTGGCCTTGGATCCATGATGTTGCTGCTTCAGGACTCCAATGAGGGCTGGGCTTATGGGTTTGCTATGGCTTAAAAACCAATATATTTGTATGTTCATTCTTTATCTCTTTCTTATTTTTTCTTTCTGGAGCTTAATCCTAGGGTCATGTGCATCTTGTGTATGCTAGGCAAGTATTTGACACACCGACTTCTATCCCTAATACCCTTTCCACCTTTTGAATTTGATACAGGGTCTTAAAGAAATTGTACATACTGGTTTTGAGGTTACTCTGTAGCCCAGAGAGATCTTCTTGTCTTCTGACCTCAGACTCTCCAGTATCCAGGATTACAGGCTCATGATGCCTTGCATAGCTATGTATTTCTCAGTGTTATCTGAAACTTCACAAATTAAGTTCCATTTGTGTATTTTTGTCTCTAAAATTTCCATCTATTACCAACAAATCCATTGTGGTTAATAAGTTGTTTGTTGATTTATTGAGACAGGATCTTACTATGTAGTCTTGCCTAGCCTGGGACTCTCCAGGTGGATGAAGCAGGCTGAGAAACCACAGTGGTTTATCTGTCTCTGCCTCCCAAAATACTGGGATAAAGGCGTGTGCTATCTAAGCCCAGCAAAATTGTTGCTTTTAGTAACGTGTCTTCAAAATACTAAGTGTGAACTGCTCAGGGTTTATTAGACTAAAAACAAATCTACATTCTTTTTATCAGTGAACAATATATTGTTACAGTAATTTTTACTGTGTTAGCAAAACCAAAACAAATCTAGGAGTTAAGAAATGAAGTGTTGAACACTTCATTTCTAAACCATTTTGTCTTCCCCCACCCTCCAGGTGTCCCATGTTGGCTTTCTTTCTCTATAGATTTACCTATTCTGGATAGTCAAGTAAATAGAATCACACAATATATTATCTGGGGTGTCTGGCATCTTTCAATTAGCAGTGTTTTTCTGAATTAAAACTTTACTGTAAGGAACTTGAGTTTAAAAACACAGCAAGATTAACTGTATATAAAACCTGCATAGCTCAGTGTACCTCTATACAGCTAGAGTGCCCATTATCAATCTATGGAGGTTCCAATTGTATTTTACCTTCTTTTCTTTTAATGGAAGAACTTTTCTTCATACATTGATCATGTTTCCCCCTCTCCTAATCCTTCCCACCCTCCTACCCATACAGCTTCATATTCTCTTTCTCTTTCTTTCTTTAAACAAACAAGCAAACAACCAAAACCAAAAAAAGGCAAAAAGAAACCCCAAAAGTCCCACAAAACCACAAAATCTAAAAATCAAAATAAGCAATCAAAAAACCAATAAGACCAAAAAGTGCCAAAACAAACCAAGCTTTAACAATGCTGTTGAGTTCACTAAGTATTATCCTGCCTCTCCTGAAGCTTGGTCGATGTACTCAGTGAGACTCTGTTGGGAAACCTGATTTTCCCTTTGCTACTGGGTATCAGTTTCAGATAACTTCTTGGTTAGGGTTGGGTGGGATCCTATTTTAACTTGCCCTCCTTATTGCTCAGATACCGACTGGCCTGAACCCCTGCAGGTCTTTTGCATGTTGCCACAGTCTCTACGAGTTCAAATGTGCATCTGTCCTGTTGTGTCTGGATGACACTGTTTCCTTGGAATCATCCATCACTTCTGGGCTTAAAATCTTTCTGCTTCCTCTCCCACATAGATCCCTGAACTCTGAGGTGCCAGTGGCATGATGAATAAATCCCATTTAGGGCTGAGTACTCCAAAGCCTCTCACTGTCTACATTGTCAAATTGTGAGTCCCGGTTAATTCCTATGCACTGTCAGAAGGGTCTTCTCTGATACAGGCCAAGGAAGGCTCTTGGGGTAGAGTATGTCATTAGGATCTATGTCGTTGCCATGTTCCTGTAGTGGAACAATAGTAGTAGGTTTTCTTATAGGCCCATGACTTCCCTCACCTCAGGTTTTTAGCCACATTAGCAGTATCAGGATGCTCTCCACAATTGGAGATGTATCTCATGGAATGGGCCATAAATCCAATCAAAACGTGGATGGTTTCTCCTCTAAGATCTGTGCCCCCATTGTGCCAATGAATCTTGAAGACAGTTTACTGCTGTAGGTAGGTGCTATTGATGGCCACTTTCTCTTTTAGTAGTGTGAAAAGTACCTCCCCGTACAATGAGTGTAGTCAGCCAGTTGGGCACCGACTTCTCTGTGTGATGACATAAGTAAGTATTGTTGTAAATAATAGGGTCTTGCCATTCAGCTGTGGAGAGCTACCAGTAACCTTGGCGGTAGTCTGTGATGTTTGGGAGTTTCCATGGGCCCTCTTTGGCCAATGACTGAGCAAGATGTAACCCATTTCTGCCACTGGGGTTTTGCTTGAGTCATTGTATCCCCTCTTGTCTGGTGATTCCACTTAGATTTCTTTCATGTATGTGCAGATGTTAGGAAGCTTCCACAATGCTGGGTTTCCTTATGGCTTTCAGAATGGCTTCTAGTGAGAGTTTTTCCTACCCCTTATTCCCTCCTTCACCCTTCTTGCCTAATTCTCCTTCGTATGTCACCCTTTTACTCTGGTTTCTTTCCCTTTACCTCGCCATAGCACTATATTCTATTGTTTGTTTCTTTTTGTTTTTTGCTTTTTATTATCCCAAGACAGGGTTTATCTGTGGAGCCCTGAATGTCATGGAACTCACTCTGTAGACCAGGCTGGCCTTGAATTTACAGGGATCCACCTGCCTTTGTCTCCAAGGTGCTGGGATTAAAGGCATATACCACCACTGTCTGGCTTCATATTATTGCATCCCTTTTCCCCTTCCTTGAGAAAACCTTTCCCTGCTAGGTACCTAACCTCTATGGTAATTCAGATTGTAGTACACATTTTGAAAACTTAAAGGTTAATGTCTGCATATAAGAGAAAACATACACTGTTTGTCTTGTTGGATCTAACTTAACTCATTCAGGATGATTTTTTTTTCTAGTGCTATCCATTTATCTGTGAATTTCATGACTTTCTGAATGATACTCCATCGTGTGAATGTACCACATGTTCATTACCCATTTATCAACTGATGGAGATCTAGGCTATTTCTGGCTTCTGGCTATTATGAATAGAGCAGGGAGGAACACGGGTGAAGAAGGATCTGTGCAGTAGGGTTTAGAGTCCCTTGGCTCCACCCAAGAGTGGTGTAGAGTGGTGGATCCCGAGGTGGATCTATTCCTAGCTTCCTGAGGAACTGCAATTACCACATCCTCTTGATGGATTTTTTTTTCTTTGATGAGTGTGTAGTATCCTTTCTTGTCTCTTCTGATTCATGTTGATTTGAACTCAACTTTGTCAGAGATGAAAATAAAAGTACCCTGCCTACTTCTTGGGTACATTTGCTTGCAACACCTTTATCCATCCTTTCCCCAAAGGTGATATCTTTTGTTGATATTGAGGGTTGTTTCTTGGATGCAGCAGAAAGAAGCATTCTCTTTTCTAACCCACTCTGTTAGTCTGTGTCTTTTTATAGAGTAATTGAAAACCATTAGCACTGATAATTGTCAATGAGCAATATTTATGGAGTCCTGTTATTTTGCTGTTATGGTTGGTGCCCACTTTTTATTTATTGTTCTCAGATTAGTTATTCACTGAATCTTCTTGCGTGTGATTGACCTCTTCAGACTGAAGTTTTCCTTTCAGTGCTTTTTTAGAGCTTGTACTCATAGATAGGAATTGATTACGTTTTTCATCATGCAGTGCCTCTTTTGGTTGATTGTGATTGGTAGTTAATCTGGGCTTTTCTTTTCTTTTCTTTTCTTTTCTTTTCTTTTCTTTTCTTTTCTTTTCTTTTCTTTTCTTTTCTTTCCTTTCCTTTTTCCTTTCCTTTCCTTTCCTTTCCTTTCCTTTCCTTTCCTTTCCTTTCCTTTCCTTTCCTTTCCTTTCCTTTCCTTTCCTTTCCTTTCCTTTCCTTTTTCCTTTTTCCTTTTTCCTTTTTCCTTTTTTTCCTTTTTCCTTTTTCCTTTTTTTTCCTTTTTCCTTTTTTTCCTTTTTCCTTTTTTTTCCTTTCCTTTCCTTTCCTTTCCTTTCCTTTCCTTTCCTTTCCTTTCCTTTTTCTTTTTCCTTTTTCCTTTTTCCTTTTTCCTTTTTCCTTTTTCCTTTTTTTCCTTTTTCCTTTTTCCTTTTTCCTTTTTTTCCTTTCCTTTCCTTTCCTTTCCTTTCCTTTCCTTTCCTTTCCTTTCCTTTCCTTTTTCCTTTTTCCTTTTTCCTTTTTCCTTTTTCCTTTTTCCTTTTTTTCCTTTTTCCTTTTTCCTTTTTCCTTTTTCCTTTTTCCTTTTTCCTTTTTCCTTTTTCCCTTTTCCTTTTTCCTTTTTCCTTTTTCCTTTTTCCTTTTTCCTTTTTCCTTTTTCCTTTTTTTCCTTTTTTTCCTTTTTCCTTTTTCCTTTTTCCTTTTTCCTTTTTTCCTTTTTCCTTTTTCCTTTTTCCTTTTTCCTTTTTCCTTTTTCCTTTTTCCTTTTTCCTTTTTCCTTTTTCCTTTTTCCTTTTTCCTTTTTCCTTTTTCCTTTCCTTTCCTTTCCTTTCCTTTCCCTTTCTTTCCTTTCCTTTCCTTTCCCTTTCTTTCTTTCTTTCTTTCTTTCTTTCTTTCTTTCTTTCTTTCTTTCTTTCTTTCTTTCTTTCTTCCTTCCTTCCTTCCTTCCTTCCTTCCTTCCTTCCTTCCTTCCTTCCTTCCTTCTGTCTGTCTTTCAGAGTTTCCATTTAAAAGTCTGATGTTATTCTTTTGTGCCTGCCTTTATTGGCTTTTTTCCCTTGTAGCTTTAATATCCTTTTTTTGTTGTTGTTGATTTTTTTTTTTAATACTCAGTATTTTGATTACTATGTGTCCTGGGAATTTCTTTTCTCATCCAGTCTATTTGGTATGCTGCATGCTTTTTGTACCTTCATAGGCACCTGCTTATTTAGACTGAGGAAGTTTTCTTCTGTGATTTTTAAAAAATGTTTTCTGTTCCTTAGACTAGGTTTCTTCTTCCTCTACCTCCATCATTCATACGTTTGCTCTTTTCATGGTGTCAAGACTTCCTGAATGTTTTGTGTCTAGAAGTTTTTAGATTTTGCTGTTGACATTACTAAACAAGCTAAGGAGAAAGGGGCCTTGAAAAGCCATACAGTTGAGTGCCTGAGCGATAAAACTGAGGTAAAAGCAAACAGACTAATTTGCCTGGTGATGGCAGATATGGGGACTTATAGTTTACACAGAACCAAGGTCTCTTGATTCCTGGTTTATTGCCCTTCACTTTAATGTCTTCTTATGGCCATAGCTAAGTAGAGTGTTGGTCACTGTAACAAGCCTCAGGGATGGTAAAAGTGACCATGGAAATGCCAGTTAGCGCTTCCTAAAATGTATTCTTATTCATTTTTGTTTTTGCTTGGACTGAATTTTAGATTTGCTTTTAGTTTCTTGTGTAATGCTTTAAGTATCTGATTAAATGGCAATGCTTTATATGTAGATGATATAATATTACATAATTGTCTTATTAAAGTTAATTATCTATTTATAAAGGTAAACAATTTAAAAGTCCTGAAATAGAATAAACTTGAGTGTGTGTGTGTGTGTGTGTGTGAGATAGGGTCTCACTATTTAGCTCTGTATGGCCAGGAACTGGCTATGTAGATCAGGTTGATCTCCAACTCAGAGATCCACCTGCCTAAGCTTCCCAAGTGCTGGGACTAAGGGCATGTGCCACCATGCCCATCTACACAAAAATATGTTCACGTTTTAAAAAATCCTTTTCTCATTTATTGAATGTTATTGAGTTTTTTTTTTTTTTCTTTTCGAGACATGGTTCCTCTGTATAGCCCTGGTTGTCCTGGAACTCACTTTGTAGACCAGGCTGGCCTAAAACTCAGAAATTCGCCTGCCTCTGCCTCCCGAGTGCTAGGATTAAAGGTGTGCACCACCACGCCCGGCTGTTATTGAATATTTTAAAGTTCTCTTATGCATTTGATTCTAATTGACTAACAATGCCATATTAGATAATGGATGCATTTAAGTGGTTTTATAAGTTGACATAACTTTGTTTTCTTTTGTCTCAAGGATATTTCTTTGATGGAACAAATGTACCTCAGACCATCTCAGGTGCAACTTGAAGTACCCAAGGAGGTGGAAGAGAAAAATTTCCCGCCAAGTATTACGGAACATTCAGTTGTGGTAACATCTCTAGTATAAATCTTCTTTCCCTGAATTAAAGAAATAGTGTGTCTTTTGTAGAGTGAACACTTGCAGAAGATTAAGAATGGTTTCCTCTAACTTGCTTTGAAGTATGTTTAAGCATCCAACACAAAGCTGTATGGGCTTTCAGAAACTGTCTTGAGTGATGCCAAACTCCCTTTTCATGGAGAAAGATAGTGAATGGCTCTCTGGAGTTATAGATGCTTAATATAGAAAGAATATTGAGATAGAATTGAAAGTTATTAGCCTCTAAGCAAGCATTATTTTACTATACAATTTATCTAGAAGAGTTGCTAAAAGTGCAGTCTGGACCGTGGGTAACAGAAGTATTTCAGAAGCAAAGCTTCTCTTTGTCCACCACAGGGAAAATGACTAAAGTATTTGAAGCAATCTGGAACATGTTCTCTGATAATGGGAAGTGACTCCACTTAAAATAAAACTTGAAATGGAGTAAAAGTAAATGAATGGAAGGTGAATCCACATTTACATAAGAAGACATGAGAATCCGTTGCTTTACTTGAGAATTTTGAAAATATGACCCCATATATGTATGTATGTGTATACACACACACACACACACACACACACACACACACACACACACACACAGTGAGAACATACTTCATTTTAGGAAAATGAAGAAAACCTTTACAACTTTGTTTTTTACTTCCAGTGATCCAGAATCCCAAATAATCTTTTTTCTTTTCTTTTTTCTTTTTTTTTTAGATTGACTGTTGAAATGTGCTCATGAGATTTTTTTCCCCTTAGGATTTGGTGACATAGGCCAGGGAAAAATAATTTTCTGGAGTTCAGATATTTTATAAAGTCAACTTGAACTTTTGCTGTGGAATCTGCAGAAAGAACAATTTGCCAGATCAAGCTGAGTTTCAGACACACGCCTACTTACCATTCTGTCACTGGACAGAATACACTGTAGAACTGAAGGCTGTGGAAGGACCGACAAGATGAACCTTTTGTTCTTTCATTTTTCTCCAGCCGAGTATTTATGAGGAGCTCCCCGAGACTCTGTCAAGCATCTTCCAGGTGGAACAGGAGGAAGCTATGAAATGGGTAGCCATAGACGAAAATAGCTCAGCTTTTAAATCTCAGGAAACGTTAGACACTGTGCCACCTGAGGACACCAGAAAACCTTTGGATAGTGCTCTTCCCACAGCTGATGTAAAACTAACCAGCCAGCCAGCTTTAAAGGTAAGCAAAACCAAACCACAACTGTTGGTGTCGGGAGCACTTAGAACTGTGAGAACTGGGGATGGGCAAATGTGAAGAAGTTCCCAGGCAAAGCGCAAGGCATGGTGTATGTGGCAGTGTTGGGCGTGGGGCATCAGCCTTAAAAGGGGGCATCAGAAGTGTAGAGAAAGAGGCAGACTTTTTTTTTTCTTTTTAATTTCTTAGGATGAAGGACAGATTCTCTAGGTAAGAGGGCATCCGGGCTCTTCAGAAACTGGCCACACGTTTTCTACCTAGTGTCTGAAGGGAGGAGTCAGGATATGCAGTCCCTAGACTAGGTCTAGATGAGCTTGGTAATGCTGTGCCCATGCTCCCGTTTAGATTTATTTCAGCTCAGGAGTTCTTTCCTTTTGTGCCCAAGCTTGCCAAAGCTTGATGCTTGTTTGCTTGGATCCTCTCAATGTCAATTTTTATCCATGACCTTTAACCCTTAGATCCTCTCAATGTCAATTATCCATGACCTTTAACCCTATACATAGGCCAAATGCTTTCTTTGTAATGTCAGTGGTGCAGGAACGAGGAACAGTGTGCTCCAGTAAGCCAAGCCAAAGCGACTTTATATATATATGATTTATTTATTATTGTAAATAAGTATACTGTAGCTGTCTTTACATGCACCAGAAGAGGGTGTCAGATCTCATTACAGATGGTGAGCCACCATGTGGTTGCTGGGATTTGAACTCAGGACCTTCAGAAGAGCAGTCAGCTCTTACCTACTGAGCCATCTCGCCAGCCCCCCCAAAGCGACTTTAACATCCATTAGCTGCTCAGACACATGCTCGGAGAACTCCAGGCACGGAGGGCACAACTTCTTCCTTATTGGCAATTCTCCGCCTAGACGTAAGGGTTGCTAGTATTCTGAGCTAAGTCATTACCAACAGCAGAAAAAAGAAATCATGTGGATGTGATAGCAACTTGGTGAAGAAATGCCTGAAACAACAGAAATGGGACTGGTTATCTTTGTAGAAGAGAAATTGTAACAAGTTTGAGTCAAGATGGGAAGAGGTAGATACTTTAAGAGCTGTAAGATTCTCTAACTCCCAAGTGCACAATTATAACTGATTCCTGGCCTCCAGAGTTCTGAAAGCATAGGAAAGATGAGGTGCATATCACAAACGACTAGGAACGTGGCATGTGGCTATTGCAAGTTACTCCCAGAGAGTTGAGATGCAGGCATTGAACCCCTTGCAATGTTAAGAACAAAAATGGTGATTTTGTGTGTGTGTGTTTGTTTTTTGTTTGTTTGTTTGTTTGTTTGTTTTTTTCGAGGCAGGGTTTTTCTGTATAGCCCTGGCAGTCCTAGAACTCACTTTGTAGACCAGGCTGGCCTCGAACTCAGAAATCTGCCTGCCTCTGCCTCCTGAGTGCTGGGATTAAAGGTGTGCGCCACCACGCCCAGCTTGTGTGTGTGTTTAACAGACATGTGACAGAGAAGAGGAATCTGATGCTTCACTTAAAAAAATGTGACAAGGAAAGTGATCTTTAGTTTAAAAAGAGTTGAGTTTTAAAAACTGGCCAAATCCTGAGATTTGTGACTGGTGTCTGAGCAGGTCAGCTCAGGTAGGTCCTTCGCACCTGCTGTGCTGTTTGAGCTACAGAGCTGCTGACTGCTGCTTGTCAGTGTTAGGTGACAAAGACAGGGCCTGCTTTGGAATGCAGAAGACCAGAAACTGCAAAAACTCAGGCAGGAAGGGTAAAGGTTTTGATTTCTGCAATCTCTGTGCTGGTCTTGTAGGAAGCATTAGATTAAAAATATTACAACCCAACCCTCCTAACAGGAGGAGGTAATTAACTCTTTCCGAAGTGTGGAAACCTACAGACAAACATGGAAGCCCAACCTTGTTTCTCCTCTTAGAACTCTGTTAGGTAAAAGTGCTAGAATAAAAGTGCTAGGCATGTTGCTCACTGAGTGTCATGGATATATCACAAGTCTGGGTCCAGAGTTTTATGAACAGTTTCTTTCTTTCCATTATTAGACATGTGAGCTTGGCTAATTGCCAGACTATGCCTGTGTGTGCGTGTGTTTTAAAAATTATTTTGTTTATCCAAAATGTTGTCCTCCCTCTCCTTGTCCCCCTTCCCAGAGTTTTTTATCCCATTCCTGCTCCCCTTCATCTCTGAGAAGGTGCTGCCCCCCCTCACCAACATCTCCCTTCCTTGGGGCATCAAGCCTCTACAGTACTAGGCACATCCTTTCCCACTAAGGTCAGACAAGGCAGTCCTCTGTTACAATACATATGGGGGTGGGAGGTGGGGTCGTACCAGCCCATGTATGCTTTTCAGTTGGTGGCTTAGTCTCTGGGAGCTCCCAGGGGTCCACGTTAGTTGACACTGTTGGTCTTCCTATGGGATTGCCAGCCTCTTCAGCTCCTTCAGTCCTTCCCCCAACTCTTCCATAGGGGTCTCCGACCTCAGTCCAATGCTTGACTATAAGCATCTACATCTGCCTCAGTCAGCTGCTGGTAGAGCCTCTCAGAGGACAGCCGTGCTACTGACTGTGTTGTTCAGGGAAGATAATGGCAGTGTCACCTTGCTGTTGCAGGGATGCTGTGTAGATGCTGTGTAGATGGCACTGAGTGTCAGACACCAGTAGTCTTAGTATGGTTAGTGATTATGGGTTACTAAGTTGTGAATTTCAGCAGTCCACATATAAATGCCTCCTGATAGCTGCTGCAGGTGAGATGGTGTTAGAACTACTGGATAAACTTGTAGTTACATATCTAGATAGTGCACCATTACCGTGTGAGAGTCTCTAGTGGAGAGATATAGGATTGTGTCCATTTTAGCATATTCCTCCACTATGTGGAGGAGACTATGGAAGATTTGCTGATTGGATTTACAGATAACATCCAAAATTCAGTTGCTTAGAACTCAGATTAAATTTAATAGGCATAAAGCTAAGGTATGTTTTTTTTTTTTTTTTTTTTTTTTTTTTTTTTTTAATATTTTTATTACATAATTTCCTCAATTACATTTCCAATACTATCCCAAAAGTCCCCCATAGCGCCCCCCACTTCCCTACCCACCCATTCCCATTCTTTTGGCCCTGGCATTCCCCTATATTGGGGCATATAAAGTTTGCAAGTCCAATGGGCCTCTCTTTCCATTGATGGCCGACTAGGCCATCTTTCGATACATATGCAGCTAGAGACAAGAGCTCCAGGGTTCTGGTTAGTACATCATGTTGTTCCAACAATAGGGTTGCAGATCCCTTTAGCTCCTTGGGTACTTTCTCTAGCTTCTCCATTGGGAGCCCTGTGATACATCCAATAGCTGACTGTGAACATCCACTCCTGTGTTTGCTAGGCCCCGGCATCGTCTCACAAGAGACAGCTATATTTGGGTCCTTTCAGCAAGATCTTGCTAGTGTATGCAATGGTGTCAGCGTTTAGAAGCTGATTATGGGACGGATCCCTGGATACAGCAGTCTCTAAATGGTCCATCCTTTCATCACAGCTACGAACTTTGTCTCTGTAGCTCCTTCCCTGGGTGTTTTGTTCCCAATTCTAAGAAGGTGCACAGTGTCCACACTTTGGTCTTCAATCTTCTTGAGTTTCATGCGTTTAGCAAATTGTATCTTATATCTTGGGTATCCTAAGTTTTGGGCTAATATCCACTTATCAATGAATACATATTGTGTGAGTTCTTTTGTGATTGTGTTACTTCACTCAAGATGATGCCCTCCAGGTCCATCCATTTGGCTAGGAATTTCATAAATTCATTCTTTTTAATAGCTGAGTAGTACTCCATTGTGTAAATGTACCATAATTTCTGTATCCATTCCTCTGTTGAGGGACATCTGGGTTCTTTCCAGCTTCTGGCTATTATAAATAGGGCTGCTATGAACATAGTGGAGCATGTGTCCTTTTTACCGGTTGGGACATCTTCTGGATATATGCCCAGGAGAGGTATTGCTGGATCCTCCGGTAGTACTATGTCCAATTTTCTGAGGAACCGCCAGACTGATTTCCAGAGTGGTTGTACAAGCTTGCAATCCCACCAACAATGGAGGAGTGTTCCTCTTTCTCCACATCCTCGCCAGCATCTGCTGTCACCTGAATTTTTGATCTTAGCCATTCTGACTGGTGTGAGGTGGAATCTCAGGGTTGTTTTGATTTGCATTTCCCTGATGATTAAGGATGTTGAACATTTTTTCAGGTGCTTCTCTGCCATTCGGTATTCCTCAGGTGAGAATTCTTTGTTCAGTTCTGAGCCCCATTTTTTAATGGGGTTATTTGACTTTCTGGAGTCCACCTTCTTGAGTTCTTTATATATATTGGATATTAGTCCCTTATCTGATTTAGGATAGGTGAAGATCCTTTCCCAATCTGTTGGTGGTTTTTTTGTCTTATTGATGGTGTCTTTAGCCTTGCAGAAGCTTTGTAGTTTCATGAGGTCCCACTTGTCAATTCTCGATCTTACAGCACAAGCCATTACTGTTCTATTCAGGAATTTTTCCCCTGTGCCCATATCTTCAAGGCTTTTCCCCACTTTCTCCTCTATAAGTTTCAGTGTCTCTGGTTTTATGTGAAGTTCCTTGATCCACTTAGACTTGACCTTAGTACAAGGAGATAGGAATGGATCGATTCGCATTCTTCTACATGTTAACAACCAGTTGTGCCAGCACCATTTGTTGAAAATGCTGTCTTTCTTCCACTGGATGTTTTTAGCTCCCTTGTCGAAGATCAAGTGACCATAGGTGTGTGGGTTCATTTCTGGGTCTTCAATTCTATTCCATTGGTCTATTTGTCTGTCACTATACCAGTACCATGCAGTTTTTATCACAATTGCTCTGTAGTAGAGCTTTAGGTCCGGCATGGTGATTCCACCAGAGGTTCTTTTATCCTTGAGAAGAGTTTTTGCTATCCTAGGTTTTTTGTTATTCCAGATGAATTTGCAGATTGCACTTTCTAATTCGTTGAAGAATTGATTTGGAATTTTGATGGGGATTGCATTGAATCTGTAGATTGCTTTTGGCAAGATAGCCATTTTTACAATGTTGATCCTGCCAATCCATGAGCATGGGAGATCTTTCCATCTTCTGAGATCTTCTAGAATTTCTTTCTTCAGAGACTTGAAGTTTTTATTATACAGATCTTTCACTTCCTTAGTTAGAGTCACGCCAAGATATTTTATATTATTTGTGACTATTGAGAAGGGTGTTGTTTCCCTAATTTCTTTCTCAGCCTGTTTATTCTTTGTGTAGAGAAAGGCCATTGATTTGTTTGAGTTAATTTTATATCCAGCTACTTCACCGAAGCTGTTTATCAGGCTTAGGAGTTCTCTGGTGGAATTTTTAGGGTCACTTATATATACTATCATATCATCTGCAAAAAGTGATATTTTGACTTCATCTTTTCCAATTTGTATCCCTTTGATCTCCTTTTGTTGTCGAATTGCTCTGGCTAGGACTTCAAGTACTATGTTGAATAGGTATGGAGAAAGTGGACAGCCTTGTCTAGTCCCTGATTTTAGAGGGGCTAAGGTATGTTTTGCCTTTGGGTCCACCAACCAAGTACAAGGTAGGATTTAGCAACAAATGTGAAGAACCTCAGGGCTTTAAATTATAACATCGTCGTCTTGTCATAAGAAGACAAATACAGGTGTGGTTTATCCTGGTTGATGAATGCCATAGAGGATCATCATCCTTCACCTGGTTGATCTGATTATGTCCCATGCCAAATATTGCGTTCATATCCAAGTATCCAACCACAGGAGGATATTCCACCTTCCATGGAACGGTTTTGAAGTGGTGTTGAAGGAGGCACCAGAGATGTTCATCTGAGGGGGAAACTAGCCCAAGGCAGTAAATATATTCAAGTACTTGACTGTCTGTGAAGCAGAAAGGAACTAACTGTACGCTAGTAGTTCCTGAGGTTTGACTCTAGTCTGGTAGATGAAAGTTGTTAGGCTCAGAGGTAAGGAAAGAGAACAAATGTGTGTGACTGGAGTGTTTGGAAGAGGAAATGGCTGACCCTGGGTATTCATATTCATGGTCCCTATCCCCATTCAAACAGAGGACTGCTGGAGGCACTGTAGGCAGAGTTCAGGTACAAACTGCAGGTGAGAATGGAGTCATCTTGTTTCATGACTTCCTAATTCCTTACCTAAGAAACTGCAAGAGGAAACTTTTTTTTTTTTTTACAGAGTTAAGCCCAAATCCTGCAGGTGACTGTAATAACTTTCCTTCACCTAGCCTTCTCTTACTTATCCAGCCATACCTCTGCCTTGGCTAGGAACCCTGGAATCTAGTCTCAAAACAAAGCACAGAGCATCCCAAGAAGAAAACTCTTGTGTGGAAATTATTACAACCACATAGTCTGAAACATTTCTAGGAGATCCGAGAAACCGGTGTTTTCAACATATAATCATTAAGAGGCAACTATGTGTGAGACAGAATGTCTTTGAGTGTGCCAGGCAATAGAAATATAACACACGTCCAACTCTAAGGAGTACCGTTTGATAAATAACACTCAGAATTATACTATAAAGCATTAGAGCTCCTTTTAGCTGTGCTTATAATCAGAAATCTTGCCAAACTTCCAGAAACTAAGGGCAGGTTCTACTAAAACAGCAAATCAAGGTGTGTGTGTGTGTGTGTGTGTACGTCTGTCAGGAAGAATAGGAGGGGAGATGGATCAGGACACAGTCCCTTTAATTCACTTAAATGCCAAGTGAATAATGTAGCCTGCTTTTAAAAAATGTATATACATACATATCATATATGTTATATGTATATATTCTTTCTTTTGTTTTTTTCTTTAAAAAAAAAAACACCCTGGTGGCTGTTTCTCCTCCATCTTCTTACCCCAGCCCCTTCCCCCACTTCTCTTTTGTTTCCCCCCTCCCCCATCCACTCCTCTTTTAGAAAAGGGCCAGCCTCTCATGGATAGAAACCAACCACGGGATATCAAGTTCAGTAAGACTAGGCATCTCCCCTCAGATTGAGGCTGAATGAGGCAACCCAGAAGGAGGAAAGGGTCCCTAAAATAGGCTAAGATAGCCCACACTCTGCCATTAGGAGTCCCACACGAACACCAAGCTATATAACTATAACATATACCCAGAGGAGGTAGGTCTGTCCTATGCAGGCTTCTTGGTTTGTTTCGTTTCAGGCTTAGAAGGTGGAAGACAGCATCCCTGGAACAAGCAGGCTAGCAAGACTAACTGAACTGGTGAGCTGTGGGTTCAGTCGAGTGACCAGACCCCCAGCGAGTAGGGTGGAAAGTGATGGAGGATTTGTCAGCTCTCCAGCCTTGGATCTCCACACACACAAACACACATGTGAACATACATATGAACACACATTTCATACAAGCAAAAACCCAGCATATTTTTGGGGCATAGCTTAATGGTAGAGCATTTGCTTAGCATGCTTGAGACCCAGGGTTCATCTTATAAATAAAATGCTAACTGATATGGCTGTCCCCTGAAAGGCTCTGCCAGTGCCTGACAAATACAGAAGGAGATGCTCACAGCCATCCATTGGACTGAGCACAGGGTCCCCCAATGAAGGAGCTAGAGAAAGGATCCAAGAAGTTGAAGGGGTTTACAGCTCCATAGGAGGAACAATATCAACTAACCAGTACCCCCAGAGCTCCCAGGGATTAAACCACCAACCAAAGAGTTCACATAGTCGGACTCATGGCTCTTGCTACATATGGAGCAGAGGATGGCCTAGTTGGTCATCAATGGGAGGAGAGGCCCTTGGTCCTGTGAAGGCTCTATGCCCCAGGGTAGGGGAATGCCAGGGCCAGGAAGCAGGAGTAGGTGAGTTGGTGAGCAGGGGAGGGGAGAGGAGGTAAGGGGAGGGAGTTTTTGAAGGGAGACCAGGAAAGGGGATAACATTGAAATGTAAATAAAGAAAATTTCTAATAAAATTAAAAAAATCATCAATATATGTAAAAAATTAGGAATGTTTTAGAAACAGTAAGTTACCTTTGGTATTTATATTCTGCTATATTATAGAAATCAGGAGTTTAAATATGAGACAGCATTAAATATGAGAGAAAAGTTTAACTCTTCATGTTCCAACTGTTTTTTTTTTAACAGCATGCTTTGTGTATTTTTAAAGGTGGAACCAAGAGGATTCATGCAAATCAGAGGAAGAGAACTTAAGCCAACATATAAAAGTAGACCAAAAAAGTTACCGAAACCAAGAATATCTGTAAAACCTGAGGATAGAAAACTAATTAAAAAGTAACTTCCTTGAATTTATATATTTTCTGTTTTTCTCTTTAAATATTTATTTTTATTTCATATGTGTGAATGTTTGCTTGCATGCATGTATGAGCACCAAATGCAGGCCTGGTGTCTGGAGAGGCCAAAAGAGGGCGCTGGAACCCTTGGAACCAGAGTTAAGGATGGGGTGGGTACTGGGAGTCCAGTCCTCCACAGGCAGGCGCATCAAGCTCTGTTCACTACTGAGCTGTCTCTGCAACCCCTTTCCACGTTTTCCTATCCAAACATTAGTCATTCAGTGGCTTGATACGTAAAAGTACAGTTTTTTTTTTTTTTTTAAAGAAAAAACTAAATGCCTCACGCGGAGATCCAAGTGGAAACTTGTCAAAGGAAAAGTTTGTGGCGGGATTTCTATCTGGGACAGGCGTGTTTCCCTCCACGCTCTCTGTTTCTGTGTGCGAAGAGTACTTATATAACAACAGTTAGAATGAAAAGGCCGTTGCTTTAATCATGGTTTGATGAACTGGTTTGGTTTTTGTTTTTTACTGTATTGCTTAATTTTCAGGCTAGTCAATGTAGTGACTTAGGTTTCTCTCCGCTGTCTGTTCACATTTCCCTTTCCCCTGGCTGTACCTTTAACGAAGTTTCTTTTATAATTATTGAGTACTTTTTTTATAGATAATATATTTTGATCATGTCTTCCCCTCCCATCTGGCTCCCAGATCCTCCCTACCTCCCTGCCCACCTAACTTTATATTCTTTCTCTCTCTCCCTAAAACACAAATGAACAAAGGGACAAAGCCCCAAACAAACAGAAAAGAAGAAACACACACACACACACACACACACACACACACACACACACACACACACGCAACCAGAAACCAAAATGTACAATCAGAAGACCAATAAGATAAAAATTGTCCAAACAAAGTAAAATGAGACAAAAGGTCTACAAAAATGTTCTTTAATGGAGTTTAGGTCTCACACAAGAATACAGCTGCAGGTTTCAATAGTGCCCTGGGAGTGCAATTCAGATGCTGCTCAACCTTGTTGAAACTGGTTTTCTCTTCCTTTCACCCACTATTTTCTTTTCCTTTTTTTATGGGCTGCTTTATTCTAGATTAGCCTTCATTTACCTCTTTATAGAGGTTTAAAGAAACTTTAATTATTGGCTTTTATTGTTGCTTTGGATACAGGGAAAGTGCAGACATGGTAGACAACCTGTTTTATTTTTCCTCAACTGCCGGCTGAAACTTTGTAGATGGACACCACTCACGGTTTAGAAGCGGAGAGTAAATTCACGGGCAAGGAATTCCGAAACTGATAAAACAGTGAAATTGGCATCTAAGTGACCCTGTGCATGCCGTTGTTATCTGCATTGCTCTAAGCTCATTTAGTTAGCAAGATTATGTATTAAAACAAACAGTGACAGCAGGCAGCAAGCATTTTACCTTCAATAAATAGTTACTGTCAGATTATCAACGGAGCAGAAACTTCTTGATTTTTTTTTTTGTCCCTAAAAATCCTTGCATTTAGTGCATTAAGCAAAGTAGTGTGGCCACACACAGAGTCAAGGTCTTTTCTTTTCTTATGTCTTAGTGTTTCAAAGAATGACAAATAGTCCTGCTTAAAGAGAATGTGCTGTAAAAACACAGAGGCTTTCTCAAGAATGCCAAAAATATTTGTAGACCTTATTGATATGTATTTGTTATTTTAATTCACACCACCTGATTTTTTAAAGAAATTTCCATTATAGAGAAACACGACAGAAATGCAGGAGAAGAAATATAGGGCATTGAAGGAAGTCACTTTATTTTTTTGGTAGGGAGTCACTTATAAAAGTGCGTCTTGGAAAAATCATGCCGAACCTTTCGTACACTGGTCCTTTGTCCTCAGCCAGTCTGTCTTTTCTCACCAGTGACTAGCCCTCAAAGTATGTGATCACCCTGGAACACAGGTCCCCATCGCAGCACCCTGCTCTTTTGCTCAGTACACCAAGAGAGAGTCACTTGCTAAGCTGTTTCCTTAGACTGATGGAAGCACAGGAATGCAGCTCGGTTGCTTCTACATGAAGACAATCAGTTGTATGATCTTAAGCACACTCTGCTAGCCAGGACCTGTCTGAAGCAGGATGATGGTTCACATAGGCTTGACATGGGGAGCTTACCCCTTTGTTCCTTTCCCTGTTCCTCCCCCTCCATTTCCTAGGAGGGGAGAGCCTGTAGCCCCACCTTCCTGGTCACTGCTTTTCACTCTCCCAATGAGGTTTCTTGTCTCGGACACTTCACAGGCTTTAGGATGTGCTGCTGTCCCTCCCCCACAGTGTTCACACATGTCATACCTTGTCCTTTGCAGAGTCTACGCTATTTTGGAAATGTCATAGACCACTTTGTGCATGACTGAATACTGCCCATAGTATGCCTACCAATAGGCGAAATGCCACACAGTATAATTTCATTAACAGTAAAAATAAAATGAGTAATTCTACAGCCTGAGCATATTCATTTTATTTTTTAAAAAACAGTTCTCATAAATGTAAAAAGCTAGAAAATTTTATTCCATTCTTTTACTAAAGATGTTTAGAGAAGCTGGTAATATAACTTGCAAGCTCAAGATCTAAGGGTCTGATCCTGTCCCAGACCATGTCAAAATCTATATTGTGTATACGATGCTTCTAGTTGGGGTTGTTGAGACACACGGGCTAGTATACAGAGCAGCACTGACCGCTGGGTATAGGTCAAACCAAACCAAACGCAAACAAACAAG
Source organism: Mus caroli (assembly GCF_978045245.1). Classification (NCBI taxonomy): domain Eukaryota; kingdom Metazoa; phylum Chordata; class Mammalia; order Rodentia; family Muridae; genus Mus; species Mus caroli. The sequence goes on from NW_028227269.1 coordinate 55,853,103, forward strand.
CAACTAAACAACCCCCAGCTCCAAACCATAGGACTAACACAGTATCTGGTAAGAGACATTTATAAAATACAAATCCCTCCCACCATCATCAAAGGGAAAGAGAAGTAAAGCAGAAAATGAAGGAGAGAGAGAGAGAGAGAGAGAGAGAGAGAGAGAGAGAGAGAGAGAGAGAGAGAGAGAGAGAGAGACCCTCTGCAGAGGTGTCTGTCATCAGGGTATTATTGTCTGAAGGATGTTTAGACATGAACAGAAGGTTAGAAAGCAGTTTGTCTTTGTGTCTTGTCCTTCAAGCTGATAACAGTTGACATCTGCTATGTGAGAGGCTGTTGTAGTTGCATTTACTCTTTTTAAGTTAAGGCCTTTGACCAAATGAGAATTTTAAAAGTATTTAAATGCAGGCAGTCCAACCTCAGAACTACACTCTTACCTTGGATTCTAAACATTGGGCCGCTGCAGTAAGCAACAGAACCACTGTGTTGAGGAAAGGAGCTAAGATGGATCTACAATGGGACTTTTCAAATAGGAAAAGGCAGTACAGTGCCCTTGTCACCTGAGAAAGCCTTGCTTGTGAGGAGGACCAGGCCTGGAGTGTGCTGGTAATTACGGTAGAGAAGATGGACCTTTGCTTTGTGTTGGATTTGCAAGTGAAGGAGAGAGATGTTAGATATCTTGTATCTTGAGCATGAGGGATCTAGGTTGTTGTGATGCCAGGAGGAGATGTGGGAGCATTCAGCAGAGAGAAAGAAATCCCCATGGAGAGGAGTTTACTTATGTTCAAAGAGAAGTTCAAACCTAGAAGGCACACCCAATTGGGGAGCTAGAGACTTCAAACTAAGACAGAATTAAAAGATGGAAATCTGGGGGTAAGGGCTGCTCTAAAAAGCTCATAGGGGAAGAACGGTTTCAAGGAGGATCAACACTGTCAGCTACACCCTGAAGATCTTATAGAATGTGGTCTACAAGTACCAAGCTCCTCACGTTGGCAGTTGTGTTAAGGTTGAGCAGCATGAGAGGAAGAATGCCTCTCAAGAGTTCTCAGTCTGGATTGGAAAGGCACTGAGTTTATGGACAGAAATACTGTGCTTGGAACCCAGTAGCTGATAATTTGCTGACCTAGTCAAACTAGGTCTGCTCCAAAGAAAGGGTGATCTCTGGTATATATATATATATATATATATATATATATATATATATATATATATATATATACCGGAGAGATCACAAGAGAGTTATCTTCTGAGGGTTAAAATGTGTAAAGAACCCAGCACCTGGCACATAGAAGGTGCTTAAAAGGTTGGTTGGATGGTAGGTGACATACAGTATCAATAAAGCAGCCCATGGTAACTTCACTGCGCTCTCCTCACCTACAGGAAAGAGAGAGGCACCTTTCAGGAGTGGGAAGGGATGGAACACCTGAAGATACAGTGTTGCTCCGATGGGTTTCTGTAGTATGGGTATTGTTCTAGGAAGAAATGCTGGACCAAGTTACAGAATTCAAGAGAGGAGTGGAGGATTGATGAGTTTGCCTTAAACCTATTCTTTGTGTGGTATATGCAAGACACGTAGCTTGGTATGAATTAGAACCTCTGGGCATTTCGCAATGCTGGAATATTAAATTTGCCATAAAGCATTATTATAGTTTTGTGTCTGATTCCATACTTCCCGGTCCTTTTTAGAGCCTGCACTGAACTGTCAGTATCAATGTATTTCTTATCTAACACTTGTAAAATGATGAAAGAGGTTCACTTTATTTCCTGTTGCAGAATACCACAGGCTCATCTCCCTTCTCATCTTCATGACCTGTGCACCAGAGTCCCAACCATGGAGTTGCCTGTGGATCTGTGCCTGGCTTCTCGAGTGTACCACACTCCCGACAGGAAAGGTCACAAGGCTGTCCTTGGACTATTGGGGTTGCCTCTTTCAGGTGACCACTGTGTTGATGAACAGAGAGAAAGGTAAGAGTTTTCTGGTGGTTTTGTTTTAAACTGTCAAAAGCATTCAGAGACAGGGAGAGAATGTGTGTGAGAGAAAGAGTCTTCTAATTAATTCATTGATGGCAGAAGCTTCATGCTGTACCCTTCTAGGTCCTTCCTTTAAAATGGTTTCTTTGGAAATCAAGTTTTTAACACAGAACATTGAGAGGCATCTTTACCCATTTATCATTAGGAAATTTGACCGATTAACCCAGTTCTACAAGTATATTAGATACATTCTTTCTTTTCTTTTTTCTAATTTCATGACAACTTTGGGATGCAAATGTGGAATAAGATACATGGAAGTTAAGCAGTTTATCAAGGTTTTGGGAAGAGAATGCCAGGAGGTGTTTGACTAGAGTCTGCCGACACACTTTGTTCCTGGATAGATCAGAAGCCCTGGTTTGGAAATCATTCCAGGAGTGTGTTTCCGTCTGTTGGAATCCACACATTGTTCTGTGAACAGCATATGATCCACACCGTCCTCACAAGAGGAGAGGAAGGGGAAGAGAACTGATATTGGCTTAGTAGCAAAAAATACTCTGAGCATAGTGTTACCTACTTTTGCATGTTTTTTGTTTGAATTTTCAACTGTTAAAGGAGAAGTCATAATTTCTGTTTAATTCATGAGGAAATGTAGGCTTCATAATATCAAGTTATTTGCCCAAGTTATCTCTGAGTAGAGGATAGGATCCAGGGATGTCTAACTTGGTTTGACCTCACTCATTCTTTTCTTATCTTTTTCTCCATGTAAAATATATATTTAAGACATTTGAGTCCTAATCATACCTCCTGGCTAAATTTTAACCCCACAGCCTCCAGATACACCGTGTATCTACTTATCTACTTTAATATTGTATGTATTGTTACACTTGTGCAAATTAAGAAAAATGTTTGCATCATGCAACCCTCCTCTTCCCCAAAGGATGAGTTTTCATGTCTACAAGTCAGTGTCCCACTACAAACACCATCTAGTCTCTCACCTTTGAAAAGATAGGTAGGACTCAGAAAAACAACAACAACAACAACAACAACAACAAAAAACCAATCCATTACCTACATTAAGAAAAATAAGAAATTAAACATTGAATTAAATTGGATGCTATTCAGAATTGACGTTTATGCTACACGTACAAGGATAAGATCCTATCAGATCACCTCTAGCTGTGGTGAGTCACACACGACTACTATTACTCTTCTTCATAAGATACTCTGAACTGGTTTCCTCAGGTTGGTCTTTTTTTTTTTTTAGTAAAAATTGGAGCATTGCATCCAATCTTTTACAGTTTACAAATCGTCCATTGGTGTTCCACAGCCAGAATGAACTTAAATTTGACTCCTTGCAAGAAAGAATTCAAACCAGCATCACGTTTAGCTCTTATGGAAACGGAGTGTGTTTTCAGGATGCATTCACAGCATGCACCTGAAACCTCCCAGTTTTGTCACTGAAGACATTTTGAAAATCAGTGTATGGGGTTTGGAAATTGGGAACTGTTTCAGCATCTCTGATAAAAAAATAACGGCCTAAAGCTGGGAGTACAGTAAAGATCATGTGATCATGTGTAATCCAGTCGCCATGAGATTCTACCCCACTGCCCTTTGGTTCTGAAGGCTGAACCCAGGCCTGGAGCATGCCAGGCAAAGCTCTCTGCCACTGAGCCAGACAATGTTATACACAGCTTATATATTATTCAGCAATGTGTTAAAACTGCTGTGTTCTTTCCAATTCTAAGTTTTTGTTCTCCCAAGTAGATCCCTCTTTCCTTTTTCCTTTCCTTTTTCCTAAATGCTCTGTTTGATACTGATAATTCTTGGCAATTTGTTCTTAAATCTCAAATAAAAAGTTACTTTAAGTATTGAATACTTAATTCTCTAGCATTCGTCTCCTGAGGATTACCCTCCTAAACATAGCTTTAGCTATTCAAAACATAGCTGTCTGCAGAGCCTACAACTTGAGAGAAATGTATCATTTTTCTTGCTTTAATAAGAGTTCTGAAGAAAAGTAACTGTAAACACCAAGCAAGTGCCTCTCACTTCACAGATCTGCTTTGGCTGTAATGAGAATAGTGAACTCTAAATCATAATAGTACCCGTGGCTATGAAGCCTTAGTGCCTTGCTATTTCTACACATAGAATTGTTATTTGTGGTAAATACCAAGAATATTTTACTAGAATGGTAAGGATATATACACTCAGTTTATCCAAAATAGCAAAGGTACTAGTTGAATGTACATTTATATTGTTAAATATTTCGTATTGAATATCTACTTTAAAATGAATTTTGTGATTTATAGAGATATTTATAGACATTAATTTTGATGTCTTAATATGAAATTTTTATTTTTGCATGCTATGGTTTAAACCTAGGGCCTTGCTCATGCTCAGTAATTGTCATGTTCCTAAGTATTGGTATGGATTTTTATTGTGGTTTTGGAGGCAGTTCATTGTTATGTAGCCCAGGCTATCCTAAAATTTGATGAACCTACCAGGCTGGTTTCAAAGTTGTACCTGTCTTCCTGAATTAAGGTTTTAAAGCAGGAGAACAATCAGTAAACGTGTTGAGACAGTGGAGCTGTTAGTAGTTAGTAAGCAGCTGCTCAGACATTTCTTGTTACTGTGCTGAAACCATACATGACATTCTATAATGTCAGCTTTTCTCCCAAAGTTATGTGTGAACAGTGAATTTATTTAATCTATTCTCTAATTTACTAAGCTCTGGTGGTATTGTTTCATGAAAATTCATGACACTGCTCAGTCTCTTGCCATCCTTGTACGTGTAACTTGATTTTTGTAAATTAGCATTTTTTCCCACTAACCTGTTGAGGAGACAAACATCCACACAGATGAGATACTCACTTGGAGGAATACACACACACACACACACACACACACACACACACACTCACACGCACACAAAATGTCTGTGTGTATATGTATATATTATACATGCATATATACATGTATATATACATATGTGCATATATACATATATACATGTATATATACACATATGTATATATACATACACAGACATTTTGTGTGGTTATGTATATATATACACACACACATATATATATATGTGTGTATGTGTGTATATATATATATATATATATATATATATATATATATATATATAATCTGTATGTGTCTTCATTAGGGTTTCTATTGTTATGAAGAAATACCATATATATTATTTATAAATATATTTATAAATAATATATATATATTTTCTATGCATGGGGATTGAACCCAGGGCCTATGGCATGCAGGGAAATTACTATTGTCTACATCATTAACTAAAAAACAATCTTTTGGGCTGGAGAGGTATCTCAGGACTGACTGCTTTTACAGAGGATGAGGGTTCAGTTCCCAGCATCATAGCAGTTCAATTGTCTGTATCTCCAGTTCTAGGAGATCTAGTGCCTTCTTCAGGTCTCCTCAGGAACCAGGCATGCAAATTGTGAACAAATATGCATACAGACAAAATACCCATACACATAAAATAAAATAAATTCAAAAGCTTAAACATCTTACTTTATTTAAAAGTCACTTTAGGTAAGTTTGAACATTTTTATGTGTTTTATGACTAATCATTTTTCCCTTTGAAAAACCCCATAATCTTGTTATTCATTACTCATTGATTTGTAACCTGTCTTTTATATTTAAGTTTTAAATTACTTGCCACATATATTGAAGGCATTTTTTTTTTAACCTTACTCTTCAATTATGTGGATGGTATTTTATGATATGCAGAAGTTTTGGGTTGCAGGCAGTAAAACTTTTGTGGGCAGGGATACAAGTCAGGATGTCATACAGTAGTGCAGGCTAGCCTGGAACTTACTATGTAGCCAGGGTAGCCTCAAACATACTGTGATCCTTCTGCCTCAGCCCTCCGAAAGTTGAGATTTAAGGCAGGCCCACGCTCTGCTCTCCGGCGCACTCTCCTTTATATGTTTTAGTGTTGGTGTGGTTATCATAAAAGGCATGTCTACACTTAAATTTAAGTGCATTGTCCTGCATTTTCTTAGAGATTTTTATGGCTTTCCTGAGAAAAAATGCCTGGTCCATCTGTAATTTTTATAATCTTTTAAATAATCTCTCTGTCTCTTCTTTTCCTCACTGATTTGGAAATCTAACTGTAGTAGTCTCTTTACTCTTGAAAATACCTGAGAATGGATGCCACACAAAGGCTTACCCAGTGCTCAGTGGGGAGAGTAAAGGGGCATTGCCAGCTCCTGCTCAGCTCTGGGGATGGGCTGATAGTGGATCACAATAGTGGTGACATGGACAGAGAAATATCAGGGTAGAAAGGAAGCCCAGATCTCATCTGCCCCTACCTCTGTACTATTTATTACTTTGTCCATTGCTGTGACAAAAGACTTGCCAAAAACTTAAGGGAGAAAGGAGTTGTTTGAGATCATGGTTTGAGGAAACACAGTCTATGTTGGCAAGAAAAAAAAAAAAAGGCCAACATCATGGAGGAAGGAACATGTACCTGAGATTCCTAATCTCTGGGAGGCAGAGAAGTGCATCCTCGTGCTTAGTTCTCATTCTCTTGTTTTCATTTTATTCATCCGGGGAACCGAGCCCATGGGATCCACATTCGGAACCTTACAGGACACCCTGAAGTGGCAGTACTTTGATATCTTAGATCCCACGGGTTTGCGTCTTTCTGTGAAGGCTTGTTCCATTTCACTGCTTTGCTGATGTAAAACAATTTTGTTGATTTGCATGAATACAAAAAGAGGTGGTGGCAGACATGCTGCCCCTACAGGGCACTGGCTGACCTCAACCAATTATCACTGCTGCCAGCCTCCTGATCCAGAGAGATGCTTATGGAGTGAATTCCAAAACTTTGAACTAACCTGCATTCAGATTACAAATTCTTGGTTAAGTTTATAGACAGATCATCAGTATCATTCATTAAAACAGTAGCAATAACAATGAAAATCAAAAGGTTAGATTGTTATAATTAAATGCCTATCTTATTACTTGTTACAAATTAATATTTTAATGACTACATAAAAAATATATATAAAGAAAATAAGAAAAGCAATTGTATACAATCTGGCCATCTGGAAATGTATTAGTATTTTAATTTTTTTTACTGGAAATTAGTATTTTAATTTTTTACTTCATTTTTTGCATGTGACTATGAGTTCTTGCTATGTTTATGCATGTATGTGCAAGTTCATGTGTGGGGGCATATATGTGCATATGTAGGGGCATGCATATGCATATATAGATATAGATATATATAGGTAGATAGATAGAGATAGAGATGACATTCTTGAACATCATTCCTCATGCACCAGTTACTATTTTTTTGATACAAAGTTATTGACTTGGAACTCCCCAAGGAGATTGGACTGGTTGGCCAGTGAGCTCCACGGATACACCTGTGTCTCTACCTTTCTGATGCTGGTATTTAAGTGCAAGACACCATACCCAGCTTTAAAAAAATACTCCTTTAATTTTGGATATTATAATGTGATTACATAAATTTCCTCTTCTCTTTCATCACTCCAAGCTGTCTCATGTGCCCTTTTAACCCCTGTTCTTCCAGAGGAACCATTTGGCACTCAGCACACTTCTGGCAGCCCACAACCATCTGTAATGTTAGCTTCAGGAAAGCAGACACTCTCTTCTGGCCTCTGCAGGCACCTGCACACATGTGCCATATTGCTGCAGACAGAAAGATGTAGTTATCAATAAAAATAACATCTCTAAAAACATTGTTCCTGCCTTCGTTTTGCAGTGGCATTTGGAACAATCAGTTACTCTTCTGTGAAGCTGTTCTTCCCATTGCTCTTAGGATCCACATTGACCTCTATGTCTCATTCTTGGCCCTCTCCTCCCCCCACCCCATTTTTTTTTTAACTTAAATAGTCTTTAATGAAAGCTGTGCATGAGATGTCTCTACTCTTGCATCTTCTTGATTGTTTCTTCCTTGTATTTGCCCTTCTCCTTTCCTACTTGTTGGGACTAGGCTTTCCTTTCCAGGATCTTCTTGCAGTCCTTGTCCAGTTTTAGCCTGGTGATAACCACCTTGCTGGGGTGGATGCCCACGTGGACAGTTGTGCTATTAGCTTTCTCTCGATGGACTTGCTCAATGTAGATAATGTATTTCTTCCTGTACACTTGGACCACCTTGACAATCTGCTGGCCTTTATAGTGTCCTTGAACAACCTGAACTTCATCATCCTTCTGAATAGGCATAGACCAAACATTATACTTCTGTCTCTAGAAAGAGGGGAAGACATGATCTTCCTCCGAATGTGAGAGGGTGCATTGAAATGCCGTTTGCGGTTCTTGCTTCCATCAGAAGTCACGAAGGGATTGAACTTCATTTTGGCGGCTGTGATCCACTGATGGCTGCAAAAGGCCCCCCACCCCATTTTAAAGATTTATTTTCAGTATGTTTGTGTGTGTGTATGCATGTGTGCATGATATACATGTGTGCACATGCACACAATCTCTCTCTCTCTCTCTCTCTCTCTCTCTCTCTGTGTGTGTGTGTGTGTGTTCACATGAGTGCAGGTGCCTGCAGAGGCCAGAGGTGTTGCATCCCCTTGGAGTTGAGTTATAGGTGGTGATGAGCTACCCAAGTGGGGGCTGAAAGCTGTGTTTGGCTCATATGCAAGAACAGTGTACACTAACTGGTGAGCTATTCTTCTAGCTCCCTGTGTCCATTCTTGTCTCCCTTCTCTTGGGTGGAGTGTCTAGGGCTTAAACTGTGGCTTCTTTTCACATCTGCTTATGTTCTCAAAGTAAGTGTCTTAAGGTCCATGGTTCTAAGTGCCATGTACCTGATGATGAGTATTAATTACTCAGGTAGGTGCACAGCGATGCTCCTAGTGGCACTTGTGTGTAATTATACTGCCCACACTTGGGATGGGCTTTTTCACTTCAGTTAGCCTGGTCTAGCAACTCTCACTGGCATCCCAGAAGTTTGTCTCCTAGGTGATTCTTGACGCAATTATTTTGACAATCAGGATCTAACATCCCACTTATTCTTGTTACTTATTGTTAATGAGAGAAAAACTTGAATCAAGCCTGTGGTTTTATTTGCATGTAATCTACTACTCCAAGATCCTTATAGGTGTTTAAATTTTGTTTTAATCTCACTAGCATATGTTTGGGGGGTGGACTGCTTTCTAATTAACTCTTCCTTATACTTACAAAGCCCTCCTGATACTATATCTCTTTGGGTGAGGATTTTTCTATTTTGCTTGAATAATGTTTGCATTATATTTATTTTATGCATTTCTTTATAAATACCAATAGCTATATGTTGGATCTTAATTTTGTATTCTTCATGTACATCGTTTTCTATATTTATCTCTCAAACTTCTGCTCATCAGTGGTTTTATGTTTTGAGGTGTGAAGTTCAAAAATCACCATCCCTCCTCCAATAGTTACCAGATCATTTTTCTTAGTCGCTTAAGGAACGTATAAGTCTTTATTACCTGTTTCATTCCACACTAGAGCTTTTTATCCTGTAGACCATATGAATCTCTTAATGATATTTTTTGTTTACCCCTGACATTCTTCATTGGTCTCCTCGACTATATTTCTTTGTAATACATTGCAGGTTCTCCTCATAAAACTGGTATTGGATTTGTCTGTGTATTCATATTTGGAGGAAGACTGAGGAAAGGCCTTTTCTGGCTACCCAAAATAACGCAGGGCAGGTCCCCCTGACAGTGTTTACACCCTCCAGCTTGGAAGTACTAAAATACTTCTGTAAGATTTGAAGTAGGCTGGCAAGAGGTTTGTATTCCCCTCATTCAGAACACTAAAGTACTGAGGGATATGGAGCAAGATCTGAAACTTTACCTGTATCCCCTCAGTGTTGGTTGAGACTGTATTAAAGACGTTCTTTTCCTATTGGGTTTTCTATATCATAGCGGTTGTTTTAGGCCTCTCTGTGAACACATTTTACACATCCTTTCTAAGAATGACACTGCATTAATTTGAAATCTACTCCTTTGAAGAGATATGAATTGCATTGTGCAGAGAGAGATGTGTAATTATCTTAACGCTATTCCCTCTATACCATATGACTTACAAATCAGCTGTATGAAGAATGGTCGTGCTTGGACAACTTCATCCAACTCCTGCAAGGAAGATAGGGATATTTGCTAAGAAAAAAGACAGTTACGTAATAGAGACTGAGGAGAGTTGTCTGCACTAACATGTATGTAGTATATAAGATACTTCATTTCCCAAGTGAAGAACCTGCCGCATGACATTTAGGAAACTCATTCATCTGTACATAGCCAGTGAAAGCTGGGATTCAGACTCAGGCGGTTCTGACTCTCAGGGTGGTTTGTATTGCATCTCATGGCCTCTGTAAGTCACAGCCTCCTGCACCTGGGACTCACTTTCTCTTGATGTTGTGTTCTGGATTCACATTCTCACCCTGTTTTCAGTTCCTGGTTACACAGGACAAGTCGTAACTCACCCCCCCCCCCTTGGTAGTTCACCATTGTTCCATTGCCCTCTAATTACAGTATCAGTCTTTGCTTACAGTGTGTGGGGGACTTCTTCATACTAATTATGTAAGTCCATACGGCTTTGGGATTTCTGAATGCTCCTATTTTCTTTTTTAAATTCCCCATTTCTCAGTGCACTTTCCTCCCCACCAGAATGTGCCACAAGCTTCTTTTTTTTATTAGATGTTTTCTTCATTTACATTTCAAATGCTATCCCCTTTCCTAGTTTCCTCTCTGAAAATCCCCTGTACCCTCCCCACTTCCCCTGCTCCCCAACCCAACCACTCCTGCTTCCTGGCTCCAAATCTCCGATGCTCATGGATTGGCAGAATTAATATGGTAAAACTGGCTATCTTGCTGAAAGCAATCTACAGATTCAATGCAATCCCCATCAAAGTGCCACTGACTTCTGCTAACACATTCTGATGCTACGCATAGAATACCATTGTCTGTGGTCTCTGGTACCTCATTCTTAATATGCTTTGCATTCTTTATGTCCTTCCAACATGGATGTTTTAGGGTTTCCAGTCCTGCACAAAACAATATGACCAAGAAGCAAGTTGGGGAGGAAAGGGTTTATTCAGCTTACACTTCCACATTGCTGTTCATCACCAAAGGAAGTCAGGACTGGAACTCAAGCAGGTCAGGAAGCAGGAATTGATGCAGAGGCCATGGAAGGATGTTACTTACTGGCTTGCTTCCCCTGGCTTGCTCAGCTTGCTTTCTTATAGAACCCAAGATTACCAGCCCAGAGATAGTACCACTCACAAGGGGCCCTCCCACCTTGATCTCAGATTGAGAAAATGCCCCACAGGTGCATCTCATGGAGGCATTTCCTCAAGGGAGGTTCCTTTCTCTGTGATAACTCCAGCTTGTGTCAAGTTGACACACAAAACCAGCCAGTACAATGGGTATCAGGGATTGTCTTTCATTCCTCATTCTCCTTATTGTCTGCCATTTCTCAGTAGGCAGGCTGTTCCTGGCCCCACTTCAATCCTTCTCTTAACCGCATTCCTTGCTGTATAATCTAGGCAATAACCTGAGGTATTATACTGGAGATTCTAAGACTTATTTCTTGTCTGAGGTTTAGTTGGTGGTATGTATCATATAAGAACATACATCAGGGTTATATTATCTTAACTCTCTTACCCTAACTCTCTTCTTGTGTGGATAAAGAGACAAAGGCAAAGTTCTGTATTCCCAAATACATGGCAAGGTTAGAACCAGCGTCAATTCTGGCCTCAATTAAGTTTCTGTTACAGACACATTTGGTACATATTTTCATTGCTATGAAGCACTTTTGTGTACTTTTTTTCCTCTTGTCATGTGTTTGGGTATTTGGCCTACATGTATGTCTGTGCATTGTGCTCATGCCTGGTATTCATGGAGGCCAGAAGATGGTGTCAGATCTCCTGGAAATGGAGTTACAGACTGTTGTGAGCCACTGGGTAGGTACTGACAATCAAAATTTAGGTCTCTGGAAGAACTGCAAGTGCTCTTAACTGCTGAGCTCCGGCGTGTGTGTGTTTTTAACAGCACAGAGAGGTAATGACACAAAGATGTCTCAGTGTGCACCTCGGTGTTTGACGAGACACTCAATTGTATGTTTTTATGTTTCAGCGTACATATCAGTTTTTGATAAGACAGTTGACTAGTATGTTTTTGTATGGAAAGACATAAAAACGAAATTATTCTCAATCTTAACCTATAACTCAAGCTTACATATTTCTGAAAGATATATATATATATATATATAAAATATTATATATATTTTAGAAAGTAAAACGATATCATTCCACCAGATGTCACTGTTTGCATGTAGCAACGAACTTACAGTGGTTAAAAAGAGCAACCAACCCCCCCCAGCCATATTTTATAAATGTAAAAATCTATATAGTTACACATAAATTTTCCTACAGGCTCATAATTTTGAGACTCTATTCCTTGCTTTCAAAAAAAACATGCAAAAATTTTCATGTGTCTCTGCTGCAGATTTTAAAGAAAAATTACACAAGGATGAAGAAACTTGGTGTGTAGCTTAGCATCTAAGACGAGCTTACAAAATTTTTCCAGTCCTAGGGTCTACTTTTTTAAACAATATAGCTACGGTTTTCCAAATTGTGGCATGAGACCCTGCAAGTGGGTTTTAAAAATCAATTTAATAACCACTAAACCGAAGCTATGAGTGTTTTGAAAGTGGTATGTAGAACACCCTATTGCATATAAATAAAATCTTGGTAAGGTTTTTGTAAGTGAATATCCTTAGTTTTCCTATACACACATTCTATGAAACTGACAATGGTCTCCTCAGAATGTTCCCTGAGATTTTTATACACCATGTAGCAAGGTACTCTTTCTAAGGAAAAGAGAGTGAAGCTGTGGTGTAGTGTTTCTTCTCACAGGGTCTTCCCAAGGCAGAGGAGGGCTGCAGAGGGAGAAGCCTCTGTTTTGTAGGATGTGATTCACAGTTACGTACATGTAAATTCGAGTTCTCACTACTTAGAGCAAAATGTCTTCTAAGCTTGTGTTGTTAGCAACTTACAGTAAGAAATATATTTCATATCCTGGTCTGATGGTAGACAGGAATGACTTTAAAAAGGTGTAGCTCCTGTACTGTTAGAGAAATGGGCTTGTTTTGTTCTGTTAGCTGCTTCCTTGATAGAACAATATCAATTATAATTTCAGCCATTTACTGAGCATGTATTGTCTGCGAACATTATTCCTAAGAAGTAGATGGAGATGCCAATCAGCGTTGCCATTAATAAATGAGGGAACAGATTAAGGAAGGGAAAGTATCCTACTCAAGTGCCTTAGTCTGTTTTGTTTTGGTCTAACAGAATACCCAAAACAGGATAATTTATTAACAACCAACCAGATTTACACTAGAGTCTCAGGACTCCCAGAGTGGCCAGCTGCATCTGTTTAGGAACTCATGCTCCTTCAGCTCATGATGGAAAATGAAAGCACAAGAAGGCACGTGAGAAAAACAGAAATGAAGATGAATTCCTGATCACCAGAGCTAACTTATTCTTGCAAACACGGCATTGGTTAATTTATCAGAGCTGTAGCCTTATGGCTCAGATACCTCTCATTAGGCCCCACCTCTCATGAGGCTACACCTCTCAGTAGGCCCAACCTCTCATCATTGCTACTTTTTGGGAACAACTCAACCTGAGGTTTTGGTGAATACAAATCATATTCAAATCATAACACCAACATAACTGTAAGTGGCCAACTTAGGGTTAAAGTCCAGGCTGTGGTCTCATCACAGAGTCTCAGTCTTTCCCCAGTGTTGGTGAGGTTAACACTTTGATGAGCATAAAGAGCATTTGGCATGCTCGCTTAGTGTATTAATTTGCAAGCCTACTGAATCTGAATCTCCAAAGGAGGTGTGGGAAGCTGTATTTCTGATAGTCGCCTCAAGGTGTCTTATGATCAAGTAGTTTTAGAAAAGCTAGTGGTAATCAGAGGCTCTCAGACAATACAGAATCACCTGCCCAGAGGGTGAAAACACGGATGGCTGCCTGCATAGCCCCAGCTTCTTGTTCATTGGTGTATGGTGAGTGTCCGTGACTTGCAAAGTACATATAAGACACTTGTGATGGTTATGGAGTGCCCTTGTAGTACCTCTGCAACATCCTAGGATGGACTTTGATTTTCCAGGGTCTACTTTTGGGCATGAGACTCTTTTTTTTTTCTCTAACCAAAGGCTATCATTTATCTCATAACTACTACATTCAAGTCCTCTGGAAGCAGAAAATTAATTTTATCCTTCCCCACCCCCAGCCCTGGGCTATTTTCTATTAAGAGAAAAATATAAGACAAAATAGAAGATGTTCTATAATGAAAGAACAGATCAAACATAGTAGGAAGATTAAGGAGAAAAAAATGTTTTGACTGGGTAATGGAGATGTATAAAGATCTTGGAGCCCTTGCTGTTCCCACCCACAATGAACTATAATTGTCTGCCCCTATAATGCTCTATACTTAGTACCTAGTATCCATCCAGTTGTTAGTCCACCTTTTTCATATTAGATATAGATCAAATGAAGGGTTGGGGAAGTGAAGTAAGATTGGCAAGATAGAAGGACTTCACGGTATAGAAGAACCTGGATGCCAGGTACTATAGCTTAGGCCCTATTATAGCTTAATCATTGGAGTGTTTGACGAGGAAGTGATTGACACCTGTTAATATCCCCTGTCATAGGTGTGTAACGTGAATTGGAGGAGGAAGAGTCTGCAGGTAAAGAATCTGAAACACTGATAGCACAGGACTCAGTGAGAGAATACATGATCGACAGGAGAGACACCAGAGAGAACAAACAGAGTGGACACCTACACTTGGAAATGGGGCAAAGTTAGAGATTTACAGTCTGAACCCAGACGATCATGGTGTTTCTGAAAGATTTTAGGAAGATGGGATTGTCTTCTCTTAGAAAGGGGGAACATAGATAATCAAGAGAGAAATTTCTGAATAATTAACTCACATCTGACATGTAGGAACCATTGCTAACCCTAGATGGCCATTCCACTAAGGCTCTGGGTATGTCAGAGCTAACACTATAGAATGTCAATGACTCCTTCCACATTCATTTGACCAACTAAGACACATAATTGTGCTTTTGGAATCTGAAGATAGTAAATGTAAATGATGATTGCTACTCTACTGATGGCTTCTAGCTAAACAAATAGAACAATGTTACTGTAAGGTAGTAGATATTATGTCACCTTGCCCCTAACCACTGTCCCCTTTCCCCACAGTGTGATGTTAAAAATACTGTATCTTGATATATTTACATTCTAGGTTCATTTTCTTCCTGTCAAGACTCAAACTGGTTCTTTTCTAGACCTAGAAGTCAAGATTGAGTTGCAGAAAACAGAAATCCTTTTAGTTATTTGAAGCAAAAAAGGAATCAAGCAATGTTTGTTTAGTGGAGGGCTTGAAATAAATGGGCCTGGGAGGACTTGCAGAAATACCCACATAGCAACTGAGCTGGCTGCCAAGGGGACTCCTTCTGGCTCAGGAAGGCTCAGAACTGGAAGCCCAATTTGGTAACATAGCTCCTTACTTAATTGTCAAGGAATCAAGATTCTTTGACTATCTCAGAATTTCACTCTTATTTGATATTCTCATTGACAAAATAAAATGTAAAACTAACAAAAGCAGTAACTTTGGAACACTACTGTGGAAGAACTTGGCATGTCCTGATGATGCTTGCCAACAGACACACCAGAGCCTTATTCCTTCTAAATGGTACATGTATGAGTGCACATAGAGAGTGGTCCTGAGTCACATCTAGAAAACATCAGTTCCAGGAGAGGTCTCTTCTCACTGTCCTCACCACCATCGGGAGGAGCATAGACTTTGTGTGTAGTATTTGTATTCAATTTGCTGGGGGTTGGCTATAATTTCTCTTTGAATCCAGATATTTGACTAGGTAAGATAAGAGGTGGCTCCTGATGGAAGAGGTAATGCTTTCCACATGAAGAGCTGGTAAGATGGGCTTTGAGAGTTCAGCATATTATTAAATGATAAGTCAACTGGGTTTGTGTATGTTTATCCTTGATAGTTGATGACTCACAAAGCTATTTTTGTTCCTATAATGGAATGTTTAAAATCAGAGGCACCAGTAGCCTTTTCTTGTATGATTAACACTGCCACTATATGAGTTAGCCTGACTTATGCTCGTTTTTTACTTATTACAGTACCTTTACATGCAATATTGACATACCTTAAGAAGTTGCTTAAGTTGCATATTACTGATACATTCTTCTTTCATGCTTAAAGTTTTATATGATATATGCATGTATACTATAGACATTCTTAGCTCCAAGCCTGTATTGCTTACTGAGAGAAAACTTGATTGTTTCTGTGAGGTTTTTTAGCTATATTGCTTTGTGTTCCTGGCAGGTTGCACACTTCCAGCTACCTGGACAGCAGCTCTTTGGATTTGGGAATGAAAGACACACACGCACACACACACTCACATGCACACACACACACACACACACACACACACACACACACACAAGCTTATTTTTAAAATGCCTTTGCTGTGTCAATGATTGGGCACTTTTCATCCTCCACCTGCTACCCTAGGCCCAGTCAAGGAAGTAGCCAGTGGTCACTAACCCAAAAATCTCACATGACTGGTTGGCCTTATCTCCTGCTGTTCCTGTGTTCCATCCGAGTCCTGGCAATTCTCCCTGTTCTTCTCTGTGTCCTAGTCCGAGCAACTCCAAGTGTCCTACCCTGTGCCCAACCATTGGCTGTTGGCAACTTTATCAATCAAAACCATAACTGGGGACAAGGAACTTTAGCGTTTGGACATGCAGATTCCCTATTGAATCAAAGCACTCGAACCAGTCTCCAACACCTCATCTTTTCTGTCTAAACAAACATTTTCATTTTGGCAAGATGTAAATTCAAAAGGGAAAGCCACATGTATCTTGGCAGTTTTATTTAGGCTGGTGATTTGGCCCTAGTCTAAGAAATGAATATTTGGTTGTGAATTTAGAGTGGGGAAGAAATTTAGAAATACATTATAAAAATTATTTCGTTTTCTATGTATGAGTGTTTTGCCTGCATATATGTCTATGAACCACATGCATGTCTTGTGCCAGCAGGGGTTTTTGGATCCACTGAAACTAGAGACTGTCAAGAGCTGCCATTGTGGGTTCTAAGAATTGAACTCAAGTCCCCTGGAAGAGCAGCTATTATTCTTTATCAACTGAGCCATTTCTCCAGCCCCATAATAAGGTTTTAAAATGTGTTTTGTTGTTATGTTTTTACAAAGCAAATATACTCTTCTCATATAGTGAATCCAAACCATCACTCATCTGTGTTCAGAGCCAGATTTTTCTTTAATTTTGAATTGTCTTCTTCATGATGTCTTCTGAGTTCAGACTGTAAATGTCAGTGCATTGACTTAAGCAGAGGTAAGCAAAATGAGGGTGGTCTGTTTTTGCTTCACCAATAACTTTAAAAACAAAAGTATTGTTTTTGATAAATTGTAGACTGATATATGGTGTTCCTCTTATGAGTGAGAAGCAGAAATATACTGGTGTTACTTCAGTACCAGCAAAGAAATTCCCTGAACCAGAACAGACAAATAAGTGGGAAGCCAGCAAAGCAAACCTACAGCTCTCAGGAGAAGAGGTGAGCATTGCTTTTAACCACTCATCTATCTATCTATCTATCTATCTATCTATCTATCTATCTATCTATCTATCTATCTATCTATCATCTATCTATCTATCTATCTATCTATCTATCTATCTATCTATCATCTATCTATCTATCTATCTATCTATCTATCTATCTATCTATCTATCTATCTATCTATCTATCTATCTAATCTATCTATCTATCTATCTATCTATCTATCTATCTATCTATCTATCTATCTATCTATCTATCTATCTATCTAATCTATCCGCATTGGTGTCAGGGTGTCAGATCCCCTGGAACTGGAGCTACAGATGGTTGTGAGCTGCCATTTGGGTGCTGAGAATTGAACCTGGGTCTTAGAGAAAGAAAATCCAGTGGTCTTAGCCATTGAACCATCTCTCCAGCCCCCAAACCTTGCTTTTAATGTTGGTTTGCTCCACCTAAGGTGCTCTTAAATGTATTGGTTAGGGATCTTTTGGCATTCTTGAACATTATTGAGGACTTCAGTATTTGGTAATGTGAACTATGTCTTGGAACACTTACAACTTTAAAATGTAAGTCAGAAAATGGTAAGTAATAAAACCACAGGTATTAAATGTGACCCCAGAAGTGCTCTTTTGTAAAACCATATTTACTCTGTTTCCTGTAACATTGTCTTGCTGTGTGGTCCAGGTTAGATTGGCATCTATGAAGAAGGACACCCTTCTTCATTAGCCTTCTTAGTGCTGGGATTACAGCCCACACCACTGTGCTTCCTAGGATTATAGTCCCTAAACCCAAAGAGTGTGAGAAAACTAGGATCTGTCTTTTAATTTAACTTATTTGACAAGTCTCTTTATATATTGAACTCCTAGACATTCCGTATCAATATTTTGGCTGTTTGTTTTGGTTAAAATATATTAGAAAAATTCTGGCCTTAAACAGACATGTAGGTAGAAAAGAATATTTTGGTAGAAATTCCAATATAATTGTGGGCATTCTTTAATCACATACCAAAATTTGATAAGTGATAGTTTCCTGAGAGTTAGTTGTAAGACTCTCACTTTTCCCTGTGCTTTTTGCCAAGGTCCTAAAAATCTCTAGATGTCACAAACCCAAGACAACTCTATAAGTGGAGAGAAGGATGTATAATATCTAGAAATGTTAGGACACAAAGAATGACATGGTAGTGCATGAGTGCCTGGGGTTTCTTTTTATTGTATATGTTTTGGAATTGACCCATAAAACTTGGAAATCTGGAAATACCAATAGGTGTACACACACACACACACACACACACACACACACACACACACACACACCACACTACAGCAATATACACCCTAACACATGCACACATGCCTCAGTGAAAACATGCTATTTCATTATTTTAGGATGGGCTACAAAACAAAATATTTTTATTTAGAAAGTAATTACTGAATCTTTATATTGACACTGCACAAAGACAGTATGCTTCTACTCCTGGCCGTCACCAGGAAAGGTCTAGTCCTTGCCAGACTGTCTCAAAACATGCTAGGGTCCTTGTCAGATTGTTGTGAAGGTGGGCTGAGTATGGAGCAGTATTGTGGCTTGGATATAAAATGTTTGCTGAAGGCTTATGGTTTGAAGACTTGATTTCCAATGCAAAGTTGAAGTGTGGGGCTTTGGGAAAATGATTGGGTTGTGAGTTCTCTGATCTAATCCACTGACCTTTTTCCATCCTTTTACTCTGAGTTAGTATCTGTCTTTGTTATTGAGATGTGTTTCTTGTATTCAGCAAAATGCTGGATCTTGTTTGCATATCCAGTCTGTTAGCTTATGCCTTCTTATAGGTGAGTTGAGTCCATTAATATTGAGAGATATTAAAGAAAGATGACTGTTGGTTCCTGATATGTTTGCTTTTATAGGTGGCTTTATGTGCTTGTACCTCTCTGATTTTGGCTTTGTTTTGAGATGCTTAACATCTTGTCCTTTCTTTGGTGCAGGTATCCTCCTTGTGTTGGAGTTTTCCTTCCAGGAACCTCTGTAGGGCTGGGTTGGTAGACAGATGCTGTTTGAATTTGGTTTTGTCCTGGAGTATTTTGGTTTCTCCATCTATGTTGATTGAGAATTTTGCTGGGTATAGTAACTTGGGCTGGCATTTGTGTTCTTTTAGAGTCTGCATAACTTCTAACCAGGCTTTTCTGGCTTTCATAGTCTCTGTTGAGAAGTCTGGTGTAATTATGATAGGTCTACTTTTGTATGTTACTTGGCCGTTTTCCCTTGCAGCTTTTAATATTTTTTCTTTGTTCTGTGCATTTAGTGTTTTGATTATTATGTGACAAAAATTTTTTCTTTTCTGGTCCCATTTATTTAGTGTTCTATAGGTTTCTTGTACCTTTATAAGCCATCTCTTTCTTTAGGTTGGAGAAGTTTTCTTCTATGATTTTGTTGAAGACATTTTCAGGTCCTTTGAGCTGGGAATCTTCATTCTCCTCTATTTTGATTATTCTTAGATTTGTTCTTTTCATTGTGTCCTGAATTTCTTGGATGCTTTGGGTTAGGAGGTTTTATGTTTTGAATTTTCTTTGACAGTTGTGTCAATCTCTTCTACCATATCTTCTACACCTGAGATTTCTTCTATCTCTTTTATTCTGTTGGTAATACTCACATCTATAATTCCTGACCTCTTTTCTAGGTTTGCTGTAATTTGTGTTTTCTTTATTGTTTCTACTTCCACTTTTAGGTCTTGAATCACTTCATTCAATCCCTTCACCTGTTTACCTGTGTTTTCCTGCATTTTTTTTCAGTGAGTTATTGATATCCTCCTTAAAGGACTCTTCATGAGATAGGATTTTAGGACAGATTCCTGATTTTCACATGTGTTGATGTATTCAGGGCTTGCTGTGGTGGGAGAACTGGGTTCTGATGATGCCCACATATTTTGGCTTCTGTTGCTTATGGTCTTGTGCTTGCCTTTCACCACCTGGATATCCCTGATATTTGTTGGTCTGAGTGACTGTATGGAGTCTGCTTCTTTTGTTTCTGGGTTGCTTCAGGTCTCCTGGTAGGCCTGCAGCCCTGGCTGTATCAGACCACCTGTGGAGCCTTCCAACGGGCCGGGGGGTCTCTTCACAGGGGCAGAGAAGCTGCTGATCTGTTGCCCTGGCTGCAGTAGATCTCCTAAGAGGCCTTCAGACTGTTGGGTCTTCAGTGGAGCAGTCAAGGTGTTGTCCATTTCCCCTGAGTACAGCATGTCCTCAATTGCTCTGAGTTCAGCAGGTCCTCTAGGATGGAACCAGACTAACTTCACGGGAGCAGACCAACTAAGAGTCTGCCCTAGCAGTAAGGACCATGCGGAACGGGGGGAAGGGGCTGAAGGATATTCATTTCTTTTTTAAAGGCTTCTATCTGTCTGATTCTATTTTTCTGTGTTTCTTTAAGGGATTTACTTATTTCCTTTTTAAAGGCCTCTATATTCTTCATGAGATTTGATTTGACCGCATTGTCTTGCTCTTCAGGTCTGTTAGGATATCCAGGGCTTTCTGTAGTAAGAGATCTGGGTTCTAGTGTGGCCATATTACTCTGGCTTTTGTTGATTGTGTTCTTCCACTGGTCTTTAGCCATCTGGTTGTCTCTAGTGTTGGCTGGCCTGGTAGTCTCTGGTGGTAGCAGGCCTCTGGGGTTATAGGTAGAGCTGGCAGTCCCTAATGGCAGCAGATTTCTGGTTGTCCTGGGTGCTAGCAGACCTCCTGGGATGCAAGCAGAACTGGTTGTTCAAGGTGGCAGGCCTCCTGGGAGGCAGGGTGAGCTATGGCCCAGGGAGTAGAGTACTAATCTGGGATTGCAGTTAGAGGTGTGGGCCTGAAGATGGAGCACAGAGGTGATGGGGCAAAGCTCAGGCTGCTGGGCTTGCAGAGTCAGGGGACAGGCAGGGGACTGGGGTATGGGTATCTCACCTGGTTGTCCCAAGTGGTAGCAGGTCTCCTGGGAGGTAAGCTGAACTGTGTTTCTGTTTGTGGAGTGTCTGTGCATACTATCTTGTCATCTGCAAATAATGATACTTTGACTTCTTCCTGTCAAATTTGTATCTATTTTATCTCCTTTTGCTAGACCTTCAAGTACTGTATTGAATAGACATAGAGAACAACCAGCTCAGCCAACACTAGAGACAACCAGATGGCTAAAGGCAATTGAGGCCAGACTCTTAAATTGGAAAACTTAGCCTAGCAATTGTGAAGTCTGCCTTTCTTTACTTAAGAATTTTTTTGGTTGATAGGGAATATTCATCAAATATGTGGGGTGGTAGAGGCATGTATTTGACTAGAAATACATGTATAGTTAGTCCACTTAAATAGTTTCACAAATCAACAAACTTAAAGAAAATAAAATTTCCAATAAGACCAAGCCTTCACAGAGTTATTATTCCAAAATAATGCCAGTTTCTTCAATGTCTTTTTATGAATGCCTAAATAATTTCTTCCATGCAAACTTTTTAAAAAGTACTTTCATTTATCTTTTTATTATATCTTTACAAACACAGTATGGGGATTTTCCTCACACTTAATACCCTACTCTCTCTATTGATAATATAGTAGTAGTTGAGCAGGTTTCTCCAGAAGATACATCCAAGTCCCAACCCTTGGTACTGTGAATATGCTGTTATGTTAAAAACAAGGACTCTGCAGATATGATTGAAATTTTAGGATACACTTATTCTGACTGTAGGGTAGGGCTTAAGTCCAACAGCAATGATATGTTTAGAAAAGCAGAATGTCTCTAGTCACCAAATGAAGCCTTCAGCTCTAAGATTGGGTTATATATAATTAAGCTATTGGCCAGAGGACCCCCATGGAAACCCCAAACAACCTTGGATATTGCCAAGGCTATACCAACTGACAGCAAGGTGGCAACCTTGAAGACAGCGGCTATACTACTTTTCCAACAGAAAGAAGTTGCAGTGTTGCCGCCCTAGCACCTTTATCCCTCACGAAGGGATGCTGGTATGAGAAGGTACTCAGTATGCTATTAGAAGACAAAGGTAAACACCAACCCAGCTACAATCCCCTTGATCCACAATGGTGAACTTCTTGTAAAATGTGCTAGTACAAAAGAGGCACTAAGTTATGGGAGTAACCAATCAATATCTGGTTGAATTTCACTCCATAAGATGGATGGAACCCATGCCTGACACTGCTCTGTCACCAAGAACCTGAGACTAGATATGCCATGGAAAATGGGGAAAGCCAAGTGCTGCCCTTCTGCTGAGGGAATGGAATAATAAAATGACTCCTGATGCCGTTCCACTATACTCTGGTTAGAAGTCACAGCCGGACAGTGTGCAGGAGAGCACAGAGAGAAATTTCTCCCATCAGGACTTAGGGATCCAGAGGAAGAGGAGGGAAAAATGTAAGAGTCAGAGGACACCAAGAAAAAAAATAGGCTTTCTAAACACAGGAGGACTTGACACACAAGGAGTTCACAGAGACTGTAGCAGCATAGGTAGGGTCTGCACAGGTTTAAGCCAGATGGGTTCCCTGTGCTGAGAGGGGAAGCAGATACAAGTCCCACCTGTAACCTAAAAGCTAACTCCAATTGGTACCCTCTTGGGAAGGAAAATTAGTTAGCTCTCACAGAGGCTCACTGGGTGTGCACACCACTCTAGGCGCAGGCCCCATGCCCAGCAGTAGGTGGCCAACACAAAATAATCTCAGTGGTGTTTTTGGAGCATCGTTGACTCATAGTCCTTTATCTGGGCATTTTCTTTTATCTTTCAGGTCTTTTGCTCATGTTATGGTTTTCAGTTAGGGTTTATGGGATTTCTGTCTGTGTGAATATGAGTGCCTCTGTGTCTGTGTTTTTGTGTTTTTTTCCTGTCTCTGTCTCTCTCTTCAGTTTGCTCTGTCTGTTTTGTCCTATTCTGATTTGTCTGTTTGCTTGTTTTTTTTTTTAAATGTATCTTAATTTAATTTATTATTATTTTTTTAGACAACTGTGTTTTCTAATGAGAGAGCAAGAAAGGGTATGGATTTTGGTGGGCAAAGTATGGGAATAGGGGGGGATCTCGGAGGAGCTGAAGGAGGGGAACCGTAATCAGAATATATTATATGGAAACGTGTCTCTATTAAAAAAATAGAAAAAAATAAAGAAAAGAGTAATTCTGTGTGAACTCAGGGCACCCAGGGACAAAGGTCATGTTAAGATGAAGGGCGAGGTGGAGAAATGGTGGAGAAATGCAGACTTTGCTATTTGCCTCTAGCAGCTAGTGGGAGGCCCGGAGGAACTCTCTCCCTAACTCTCCAGAGGACGCTTGTGTCTGGATTCTGGAGCTGAGAGAGTATACCTCCCTCTTTATTTAGACTAGCAGGAGATGTTCAGTATGGCAGCCCCCAGGCACCTCTGCATCAGGTGGGAAGTTTCTCATTAAGCTTCACGCTCTATTTGGAGTTCCCTGGCTTTACCCATCACTCACTAACAGCACTTCTGTATCTCGGGATTCTATCTGGGCACACACAGCTTTCATCCACACCATGACAGTTTTTCAGATCTTCCTCATTTCAATGATTGAAAACTTTAGGGATGAATGTTCAAGTATTTTGTAAACCGCATCTCAGTTGTGAGTTGGCTGGTGTTGTGGTTTGATTGGTTTATGAGACTTCTGGAGGAAGAGAACATCTTCTCACTGCATCTCTTGCCTGTCATAAGCTGTCAACAGGACTTTCAGCATTTTGTTAACCTTGGTCACCCAGTGTTGAAATTTCCTCCTTATAAATGTTTTTCCTGTCTGTGTTATCCATTTTAAAGGAAATCGCTATGTATGATCATATTTTAAAAGTAGTAGTTTTGTTCTATCTCTTTGAGATTAGAATGTTTACAAAAGTTAGAGTTCTTCTCTGTAGGAGAATTTCTCTGTTCATTCATTCATTTATTCATTCATTCATTCCTTCATCTGTTGAAGTAAAAATTACTGATAAATAAGTATATTACATTTTACAATCCAGTGCAACTTTATTATTCCCACTACCATTTCTAAAATGGTTTGCTTATATATATTTTTTTCTTTAAAGGCACTGCAGTTTTTCACAGAACAAAATGTTCCAGACTCATATATTTTCTGGTTTGTTTGTGTGATGCATCCTGGTTCCATTTATGCGATTAGAAACCAAGCAAGATCTGTGTAGTCTTCATGCTTGTACTCTGGGGGGCGCTGTTTCTTCTAGGCCTTGCCAACTAACAAAGCACGCATACACGTGCCTTCTGTGGGGCAGTACCACACATGAACTCACAAGACCCATGCAAGTTCAAGCTAGACAAAATCCCGACGTGGAAGTAGGGAGGCGACCAGCCAAGGAGCCGTGAGCATTTGATGGCAGTTGAGAGAAGGAAGTCAGTTTTCTTTAATGATGTGAGCTCTGATTGGCTGACTACTTTTCAGGGCACACCCCACTCCCAAGAGTGGTAGGGCAATACAAACTGGATTCGATGTGGACAAAAAGAAGAAGAAGAAGAAGAAGAAGAAGAAGAAGAAGAAGAAGAAGAAGAAGAAGAAGAAGAAGAAGAAGAAGAAAGAAGAAAAAAAAAATAACTCAGTGTTTAGGTAGATAGGGCAGTAAGGGTAAAAACAGGGGTATTAGGAGTGTATATAATCAAAATCTGCTTATGGAATTCATAGATTAATAAAAATAATATTTATAAATTATGTGTGTCTGTGTATACTAACTCATATAAATGCGTGCATCTGTAAATGTTGTTGTATATAAGCATCTGCATCTATACTAGACTAAATGTGAGTTCACAATCCACTGTGATAGGAACATTCTAGTTACCCCTCGGTCATCTTTAAAGTCGCACTCCAACAGTGGCACATTGACTCCCACCATCTGCCACCCTTGTATTCAGTAGTTCAGTGTGTGTGGATGGAAGTGTCAGACTTGCTAGTCTGCGTTCCTGTGGGAGCATCAGCAGCTAAAGCCCAGGGCCAGAGACTGCTTCCTGTTCCCTTTCCTTTAGCTTTTCACTCTCCATGGCTTCCTGGTCACTGAGCTCTGCATCCGCCCTAGAATATGAGGTTGCTCTTCATATTGCCAATACAGTTAGAATGCCTTGTTAGGCTTTGCATTCTACCCTGGACTCTTTTTTACTCCCTGAATGTGGTCTGAAGCTTTGCATTGTGCTAAATATTAGCCTTTCTTATTCAAACTTATTCAAATACTACCACAATTCTGGTAGCATCCCAGTAGGTTTATTGTTCTAAAACAAATACCTTTTTAGTTTATGACTTAACAACTTAATAACTCGACATATGATCCTAAGCAATCTCTCATATAAATAACATTTTGCATGAATTTTTCTGAAATTATTATTTTCAGTACGGTTTGTCAGCCCCATCTATGGGTTGTAATAGTTGTATCTGAATAGCCATATAATAATGTTTATTTACCCGTTTCTCTCCTAAGGAACACTTAAATTGGACTTTATTTTCTAATTTAGTATGCTCTGTGAATTGACCTATACATATTTTCCCATGCACGTATGTAAGAACTTGGTTAGAACTCATAGCAAGAAGTGACACTTCCAAAACAGATGGCACGTGTACCTCCTGTTTGGCTGGTCAGTTTGCCTCCAGTGTGGTTCCCCAGTCCTTTGTGTCACAAAGTCAGTCACCACTGCTGGCTTTACTTGTCCTTTAAAGCTGGGGACTTGCAAAGTCATCTTCCCTCGATGGTCAGAGGCTGGGTAACAAATCAAGCCATTTTCTCAACGACTAGAAACAATGTGGCAGGAGTTTGGGGTTTTGGTTTTAGAGGATATTTGTTACTATTTGTCATAGTTTTTTTTTCCATAATATTTTCAAAGGTGTCTGCATATCCTGGAATTTCAAAGATGTTTTGGAATCTTTCTGCACCCAAATTTGCTCTTCCAGAATCAACCATAAGAGCAACTTTATATCCAAAATATGAGGTAATGACTGCTTTCTGTACTGTAACCTTTGCTGCAATTTAAGAGTAAACTTGTATAATTTCTTCTGATATAAAGTTGGTTAGGCAATTGCCATATAACTTGTCAAGCAATTATTGCCGTGGCCAGGATTGGTTGGATGATACAATAGAGATGATTTATGTAGTAGTTGTCACACATACATATAACTGTATCTACATATTTTATAAAATTCTGGCATATATATGTATGTATATGTTCTATAGCTATGATTTATGTACTTCTTTAAATTATATACTTATTGTAGCTAGACAAGAAAACATACCTGAGCTGGGCGTGGTGGCGCACGCCTTTAATCCCAGCACTCGGGAGGCAGAGGCAGGCGGATTTCTGAGTTCGAGGCCAGCCTGGTCTACAGAGTGAGTTCCAGGACAGCCAGGGCTATACAGAGAAACCCTGTCTCGAAAAAAAAAAAAAAACCAAAAAAACCCAAAAAACAACAACAACAACAACAACAACAACAAAAAACATACCTGTTCTCTTTTTGGAAGAGTATTTTATTTGAGGACTTAAGTTATAAAGTCATGCAGATTATATTGAGGATCTCAGGTATTTTCATTTACTTTTTTGGTTCATGAAGACAGTGATCATTTATTATCAAATTTTAGACAATAATTAAGACTCCCTATTAATTTGCTGGCAGTGATAATAGTACTGTTGATATGTGCCCCACATTTAGGACTTTATAGTTTTCCTGGAAAAGCAAACAGAATGTCTTTTCCACTTTGTTGAAAAAGCAAACTTTATTTCAAACAAGTCTAGAAGAGTAGCCAGACTGGTAGGAGACAGCACATGGCCGAATGGCCAGCTGGCACAGGCTCCCTTGGGAGTCCCTCCAGGTCCTGGTCTTCCCCAAGCACCTGCTGAAGCTTCCCCTCAGGTTGAAGCTAAAACGGTGCCTTGTCAGGTGTTGACGAGGTCTCTGTTTTTCAAACGTATTCACTTCGAGGAAGAAGAGAATTGATTCTTTTTTGAAGCTCTGTAGAATTCTAACCTAAATCGATCTGTCCCTGGGATTTTGTTCCTTGGGCCATTTTAAATCATGGCTTCATCTCAAAATAACATTTGTTGGGTGTGCCAGGGCCATATGTCAAGACTTAGGTGAGATCTAATCAGCCAAAATCCCAGCATGGAAAGTGGAAGCCCCACCCTTCCACCTGAAGAGGTATAGGTAACTGATGAAGTGAGAGTCAGGTTCTCTAGGGATATTTTTCCAAAAGGGCTACCTGTGCTCCAAATGGATCTTCACCCATGTTCAAAGAGGCGGCACTAAGTGAAATCACTGGACTTCAAAGACAAAGCAGGACAAAGTGGTGGCTGGGGTAGGGGTGGAGGATTGGGGAAACGAGACGGTTAGGAGTAATGGAAGGAGGGATTGAGGGTATAGTTGATTAAAACACATTTGTATGCATGGATGGAGTGTTCACTGGGCAGCAGCTCCACATACCCCAAAGCAGGAAGAAAGGGATTAATATGCTCAGCCAGTCAAAGGTGGCCTGCTGCCAAGTGGAATGTGCCCAGGCTTTCTGAGAAATGGTTAGCACATTTAAATGTCAGGTAGGACACAGCACAGGTGTCAGTCAGTGGCCAGCACAACATGCTCTACTGACTGCTCTGACATCATTTTTCCTATAGGTGACATGCGTCACCCAGTGGACAAAATGGCAGTCATGACCAAGATGGCTGTCATTACACTGAGTGGCCGCCTTCGTGAATTGTCTCCTTCATTGATTTTTGTTACCAGCTATTTCCGTTTACATATTTCAAAAGAAAATACTAGAGTTGATACAGATAGGAGAAATCTTCTTGGAATTTTGAAAGAATTCATTGTCTCTTCAGAAATGCATTATTTGGGAAAGTTTCTGATGATTTAAATGTCTCCTTTACTAATTTTTGAGTTACTTATGCCAAGTTGTTTTTGAGTCAGCTGATAACTCATCACAGAAAGCCGTGTGTTCTATGAGAAACATGTTGTATGTATAGAGTTGGCCATGTTTTCCTGTCAGTTTTAAGCTCTATTTGTAATGTTGCAGTTTCCTTCCTGTTTCTTACAAGTTTTATATCTATAATAGGATTTTAAAAAACAATTTAACTTTCTTGTTTCTTTTCTTTGTTTTCAGTTGTAAACTCTATCCTTTATCAAACTACCATACTTGCACCAGTAGTGAACAACCACTGCTGGTACATTTTTACTAAGATTTATGATATTCAGCGTCCAAACTATTTATTGTGGCCTACCGGCAGGAAAAGAAAGAGTTTATTCTATCTGCTTTGATTAAAAATATTTTGGATTAATTATTACATCATTGTGATACTGTGAAGTATCACAATCTTTTCCATTTTGATTTTTTTACTTCACCACTTATTACAAAATGCTTATATTCTGTTTAATCATTGTATTATTTTCTACTGAAATTTAATTAGGATCTTTTTGTTTTAAAATAATATAAATATAACTTAAGACTTTTGTATAAAGCTTTTAGTTTATTGCACTAATTCTTACTTAGTGTCTTCATTTATTTTTGAAACAGCTCTTTTCTTGATGGGGGGATAGTTTTCATTTTCTTTTGCTTATACCACGTAGGTAGGAAGGGTTTTTAAAAGCTTAAAGAAGTTTTGATACTGTTTTCTTTAAAGTTTATTCTTAATACTTAATAACATACAGTATATCTTTAGACTACATGTTTTTTGAAATTGGTTGCTATTTGTATTGTGGTTTATTGAATAGCCCAGCATTTGTTGACTAAGCCCACCGGTGGCATTGTTTGAAGGTTCCTTGTTAGCACTGAGCCAGCCTAAGCAGAACATAGGTTGTGGAATCAGAGCCCGGGATTTGAATCCCTTTCTGCTCCTGAAATCCATTGTTTTTGTACGTAAAGTAAGCTTTGAGGATTTAAGGAGGCCTCACACTGTGCAGATAAACTGAAGTACCCAGCTGGCTTAATAGACTTAGTTATATGACTTCTTTTCTATGTGGTTCACTTTCTATTTCTTTCATTTGACCTAATGAAGACTGATTAATTAGAGGTTTTCGTGTACATGTGTTTGGTTCATGCTTTTCTTGTGCAACTAACAATTTTTATTTCATGTGGCATGAAAATTCTGTATTTATTAAAAAAGTTGCAATTTGTGAATTTTATCTCCTGTTACTTTTAAAAGACTCAATTTGACCTAGTAAGTATTTAAATTCTACTCTAGTATGTAGAATTTATATGTTGTTTTGTGGGTCCAAGCATGTTTCCATTTTGTTCTTTTGTTCTTTTTCTTTTTTTTTTTTTTTTTTTTTTTCTCAGTTCATGATTGCTTGGCAGCACACATTTAAGCAGAGCATCACAGTGCTGGGAGGGTGTGGTAGGAAAAGTTCCTCACTTCATAGTAGCCAGGAAGCAGGGCGGGGAGAAGGAACCGGGCAGGCATAACCTTCCAGGGCAGCATCTTCCATCGCTTCCCAACCCTGGTCACTTGACCCTCTTACATGGTACTCAAAATGCTCCGATTCCCTCCCAAAGTAGTGCCAGAAGCTGGAGCCAAGGGTTGAGCCTAGGAGTCTGAAGGTGGGGAACATTTCATAGTCAAACAACGGCAGTTTTTCCACTCTATCTGCACCCTACTCCAGTTTTTCCACTCTATCTGCATCCTACTCCAGTTTCAGCAATATCACTGGAGAAAAGCAGGAGGATTTTCCCATGGGACACCACATAAACTATTATACTCTAATTGCTATGCCTGGTGCCTTGGTTTAGGAAATATTTAGACAGTTTCTGAGGCGTCAGTATGAGCCGTGCTATGTTTTTGTTGTTTGTTTTTTTTTTCCCCACAGTAAACAATGACCGACTGCTAACAGGTTTTACTATTTTGACATAAAATATAGTGTGAAACTTTTTGTCTTTGCTTTGTTAAAAGTGTTCCATTAAATATATAATACTTGCATTCCAATATATTTTGAATATCTTATGTAAGCATAGGGCAAAAACAGTTGCAAAAGTTCTTTTCTATATCAGGGAGTTAGTCTTTGAACAATAGTAATGTCCAAATGTTTTTCTGCTATGACTTGTAATTATTTTGCTACAGCTAAATAATTTTCCAGTGTAAAAACACACTGACCAGGCTAGTTTCCTATCACCTTCCATAAGCTGAAGTCATCTGAGAGAAAGGAATTTCGATTGTTAAAATGCCCCCAGAAGATCCAGCTGTAAGCAGACACACTTGTATAGCATTTTCTTAACTAGTGATTGATAGATGGGGGAAGCCCCAGGCTATTGTGGGTGGTGCCATTCTTGGGTTGGTGGTTCTGGGTGCTATAAGAAAGCAGAATGAGCAAGCCATGGGGAGCAAGCCAGTAAGCAGCCCTGCTCCATGGTCTCTGCATCAGCTCCTGCCTCCAGGCTCCTGCCCTGCTTGAGTTCCTGCCTTGATGATGAACAGTGAAGTGTCAGTGTAAATGAAATCCTCCCCAAGCTGAGGTTTGTTAGGATGCTTCATGATGGCAATAGAAACCCTAATATATACAGTATACAAGAATGATCAAAATCACCTTATTTTCCCCATTTTTCTAAATGACAATAGCATTAATACTTGTAAAAACTGATTTTTAAATTTCAGTGTTTTCAACCATAAAGTTAGAACCTCATCAGATAAATAAGGGAGAGCATGGTTCAGCTAATCATGAAACTGTCAGGTTGTCAAATTGATGTTTCCTAGTTGCTTTTGAATATCAAAGTCACTGACTATAAGGTAGAGAAGTAACACATTTAATGAGCATAATTTGTATAGCCCTTTTATCTTACAAGAACACACATATATTGCAACTTTATTGGGTGATAGAATCCAAAGCTTAAGTCATTTAAGAAAAATTCCACTCCAGTTTACATTTAGAGCACTTGCTCCTACTTGAAAATGAAGTCATTCAACAGTACAGCCTGATTATGTGTCTTGCTAATAACTCTGGTGTTGATGTGAAAGACAAATAGTACTAATCTATGAGAATGTAATGTCATTGATAACTCTTAATATTTCACACTGCAGAAATCACACGCATGCTCCCATTTGATTAAAGTCAGGAGCTAAGCCGGGAATGGTGGTGAACGCCTTTAATCCTAGCACTTGGGAGGCAGAGGCAGGTGGATTTCTAGTTTGAAGCCAGCCTGGTCTACAAAGTGAGTTCCAGGGCAGCCAGGCCTATACAGAGAAACCCTGTCTCGAACCCCTCTTCCCAAAAAAGGCAGGAGCTGTATTATGGATTTTGTATTAATACAAAGTCTCTAGTTAGACTTTCATGCATCATTGGAAGTAACTTCTTTTACTGCAGGTCTTTTATTTGTTTTGCTAACAATGTTGTTCAATGAAACATCAGTGACTACAAACATTGAAAATATTTCATGAAATTATTTAATATATGATTTATTTTTTTTAAACCACAGAGTGTTCAGACAAGCAGACTCTTAACTGAGAAATTATCTGTAACCAAGGAGACTGAGATTATTGTAAATACCTCCACCAAAAGAAGTTTTAAGGTACTTATGGCTTTTACTCTGAATTTAAGTTGATTGCTATATCTTCCTTTAGTTCAGAAATTTTTCCTAGTTATTATAGAAATCGTTTTTATACTGCACGTGCATGGCCCTTTGGCTCAAAGGGGAAGCTGTTTGCAGCTGTGGAGCAGAGTAACAGTGTCTGAGTAAGTGATGTTTGGGTGTGCTCCGTGATCCCAGTGTCCTGGCAGAGTACTCACAGTAGTACTCACGGTAGTACTCACGGTAGTACTCACGGCTACTCCTTAAGCCATAAACAGGACTGAGAAAGGTATGCTGTTTACATTATGAATATAGTTATTGATTATATCAGTGGCTTATTAATGTTCTGAAATTTAAGGACAATAACTAAGATTTCTTTTTATTTATTATTATTATTATTTAATTAGATATTTTCTTTATTTACATTTCAAATGCTATCCCAAAAGTTCCCTATACCCTCCCCTCACCCTGCTCTCCTATCCACCCACTCCTGTTTCTTGGCCCTGGCATTCCCCTGTACTAGGGCATATAAAGTTTTCAAGACCAAAGGGCCTCTTTTCCCAATGATGGCTGACTACCAAACCCAGACACTATTGCATATGCCAGCAAGATTTTGCTGAAAGGACCCTGATATAGCTGTCTTGAGTGAGGCTATGCCAGTGCCTGGCAAATACAGAAGTGGATGCTCACAGTCATCTATAGGATGGAACACAGGGCCCCCAATGGAGGAGTTAGAGAACACACCCAAGGAGCTGAAGGGGTCTGCAACCCTATAGGTTTAACAACAATATGAACTAACCAGTACCCCCAGGGCTTTGTCTCTAGTTACATATGTAGCAGAAGTTTTCTTTTTATTAAGGCCTTCAGCTTGGTAATCCACCTGGGTCTGCTTGAATACCATGTAGCACTGAGATTCACTGTCCTGAGCCAAGTCACACCCCCTTTCTAGTTGGCTATCTAGGCTGACTGTGTTTCTGCCTATTTCCTCATATTTCTAGGAAGCACGTTTGGCCTATAGTCATGAGCCCCAGTCAGTGTTTTGCTGTCTCTTTGCTGCCATTTATTGGCTGCTTGTCCTGATGTGAATTGGATCTTTCAATTCCTCACTGTCCTGGGGTGTCACTGCCCATACCACAGTTATATCTGCAGCACCTAGAACAGGAGTTGTTCTTTAAAAATAACCAAATCACTCAATTGCACTCTGGGTCAGAAAGTCATTTTTGTTTCTAGGTTGTGGCAATGGCACTTCTCATATTTTCCTGTCATCCTGTCTCGTCTTTAGTAGCTACTGCTTTATCCCCATAGATCTGATTATATCACTGATATCTGAGAAAAGAGTAACTCTCTCTACCACACAAATCCAGAGTGCTTAGATAAGCCTCACAATGTATTGCCCATGTGTTTCTCCATCTATCCATCCAACATCCATGTATAACCTACACTCTGCTTCCACTACAGTCCTTGTGAACTGAAATTGCTGGCACATTTCTCTGTGTTTGTTAGGGACCATTGACATGGCCTGGGTTGTTCTTAGCGTCTTTGCACTCTATGGGAATACTTTTGCCCTTACCCAGCAGCTGTGCTGTATCCAGGTTCTTGCCTATCCAGAGCTGACCTCTCCCTGTTCTCTTTGTACTCAAATTAGACTCTGATACAGAACACTTATTTTGGGTTATAGATACTGCATTTTATTTGTCTAGGAACATCAAACATATTTCCTTTCTATTCTACCATGACAGTGCTTTCTTACTCTAAATGTAACATCTTGGTGACATCATAGAAAGCGGTGATGCTTATATGTTTGCCTCCCCTGAAGTTAAAGGTTGTGGTTTTTTAAGATTAAAAGGGACTGTCCAGCATGCACAAGATTTGCAGAACATTAACCCAGACAAAATACTAATGTGGAGTGGGAGAAGACTCGAGATTCTACCCCTAGTTGATGAGTAATTGGCAATTTATGACTGCCATGGGAGGGAGAGTCATAGTCAGTGTCCTTTGGGGCTGAAGGACATCAGAGGCTGCCCGTGTTTCAGTAAATAGGTTCAAACTATGCACATGTGGTCTGCCCTAAGCAGACCCAGTGGATTTCAAAAACTAGAGCGCATGAAGATGGGAAGGAAAAGTGGTTGAAGACATAGGGGAAGAACCGCAGGGAAGGGGGTTGGGGGTTGCATTAGATCAAATCACGTTGTACGCAGATATAAAATTCTGAAACCCCAGAGTAGAAGTAGAAAAGGGGGATGTTTAGGATACATTTCTTTCTCGGGCCTCTCTAACGTACCCTCACGTGTCAGAGCCCCCTTCTTAGAACTGGGAACAAAACACCCATGGAAGGAGCTACAGAGACAAAGTTTGGAGCTGAGACGAAAGGATGGACCATCTAGAAACTGCCATATCTGGGGATCCATCCCATAATCAGCCTCCAAACGCTGACACCATTGAATACACCAGCAAGATTTTGCTGAAAGGACCCTGATATAGCTGTCTCTTGTGAGACTATGCCGGGGCCTAGCAAACACAGAAGTGGATGCTCACAGTCAGCTATTGGATGGATCACAGGGACCCCAATGGAGGAGCTAGAGAAAGTACCCAAGGAGCTAAAGGGATCTGCAACCCTATAGGTGGAACAACATTATGAACTAACCAGTACCCCCCGGAGCTCATGTCTCTAGCTGCATATGTATCAGAAGATGGCCTAGTCGGCCATCAGTGGAAAGAGAGGCCCATTGGTTATGCAAACTTTATATGCCTCAGTACTGGGGAACGCCAGGGCCAAGAAGTGGGAGTGGGTGGATGGGGGAGTGGGTGGGGGAGCATGTGGGGGACTTTTGGGATAGCATTGGAAATGTAAATGAAATAAATACCTAATTAAAAAAAAAAAAAGAACATTCACAAATCAGTTCCACTCACACCAACATGGAGGCTTTGCCCAGAGCATCTTCATACCACAGGTTCTTCAGTTTTGCTGTCTTCGGCTTAAATTTGAAACAAACAATTTTCATTTCTACAAGCTTGACTGAATGAAGTGACAGTCTTCAAGTCCTGCTCTTCTCTATTAAGGAAATGACTTAATAAGCAAGATAGTATATTTTTATTAGTGCTTGTACTTTTCATTCATTTGCAAGAATTATCATCACTCAACTGTTATATGAGTTTGCTTTGCAACTACGATTAATGTATTTTTCCTTGATTATCTTACAGAATTTAATAATAAAAAAGTCTGCATCATATGAAAATATCCAAAAATATTCCAGTGCACCATATACACGATTAAAGGTATTGTAAAAATTTTGGCTATTATATATCAAAAATGTTTGTATTTATAGCAACAAAAATCATGCCTTTTCCCCAAAGTTTGAAGAGATATGCTGTTTCTTATTATTACACTTTGAGTTATTTGTAGTCTCATGAGATAGGAAGTATAAAAAATAATGTAGGCCATGATCTCTATGGGTACATTTTAAATATATAAATAGCTTTTGTGAAATTCTTACTTGTAGATTTTTGATAAAAACCAACTAGCACAAAATCTAACAAGGGAAGTGAAAGATCTTTGCAATGAAAACTATAAAACATAGGAAGAACACTTTGAAGACACTAGAAGGTAGAAACACCTCCTGTATTCATGGTGGTTGGGCAAGCTAATATTAAGAGTATAGCCATCTTACCAAAAGTTATCTATAAGTTCATTACAAAATTCCAGTGAAATCCTTCAAAGAAATGAAAAATAGTCCTGTACAAACACAAAGACTGTCAAGCCAGATCAGCTCCAAGAACAAAGTGCCACGTTAGAGTTATCATAGGACCCGCTTTAAAATGAAACCACTGTCATGATAATAAAGATAGCAGTGTAATAGCACATACAGACACAAAGACAGAGAACTCATAGAGCTACAGCCATCAAATTTTCAGCACAGCTGCCAAAAAGCATAATACAAACAAAAAATAGCCTCTTTAGCAAGTGGTTCTGGGAAATTTGGGCACCCACCCCTAGAAGGGTAAAACTAGATCCTTTTATCCAAAGTCCAGTTCAAATGGCATCATGTACCTTAGTGTAAGACATGTAACTTTGAAATTATTGAAGAAAAGCACTCTAATGGCATGAGCAACATGTTTCTGAATATTGCCCCAGTAACTCAGGACATAATAACAAGAACTGAAAACTGGGATTGCATCAAATTACAGGGCTTCTGTTCAAAAAGGGATCAGAGAAACAGCCTAGAAAATGCATAATAATAATAATAATAATAATAATAATAATAAATCTTTGCCAGATATCTACATGATAGGAATTAATATACAGAGTATAGAAAGAACTCCAAATAATCAAGTCAAATAAAAAACCCCAAAACCCCCCAACCCAAACCAAACCAAGTGACCAAGCAAGGAAATAAACAAACAAAAACCAAACAAAAATCCAAACTGAAAGAAAGTAGGAAAGGAGACTCAATCACTAAATGGACAAATGAACTAAACATTTTTCAAGGTTTGAAGAACAAATGATTGATAAATACATGGGAAAGTGTCAACATTCTTAGCCATCAGGTAAGTACAAGTCAAAACTGCCTTGACAGTTTATCTCATCCTAGTTCCAACAGTCATGACCAAGAAAACAAATGACAGCAGATGCTGGCGAGGGTGTGGGCAAAAGGAATCTGTTTGCACCACAGGTGGGAATGTAAATTACCGTAGCCACTGTGGGAAATCAACGTGGAGGTTGGTCAGGAAACTAAAAATAGAGCTGTGATCCAGCCTAACTGCTCCTGTGTACATTCCTGAGTGAATCGAAATCAGTATGCAACAAACACCCGTGCATATCCATGTTTGTCGGAGCTCTAATCACAGCAGACAAGTGACCATCAAGTAGAGGCCAGCAGTGGTAGATAAAGGAATGGATAAAGACGGAGTAGGGCCACAGGCCTCACCCGGCCGGATCAGCGCCAGGGTAGCAGGAGCGCAGGGTTGCCTGACACCCGCCAGCTACCCACGACCCCCGCCGCAGGATTTTGGGACTGCTGGTGAGTGGAACACAGCTTCTGCTCCAATCCAATTGCGCGGGACCTGAGACTGCATTAGTTAGGGAAGCAGAAACTGGCCTGAGTAGGGCCACAGGCCTCACCCGGCCGGATCAGCGCCAGGGTAGCGGGAGCGCAGGGTTGCCTGACACCCGCCAGCTACCCACGACCCCCGCCGCAGGATTTTGGGACTGCTGGTGAGTGGAACACAGCTTCTGCTCCAGTCCAATCACGCGGGACCTGAGACTGCTCTGGTTGGGGAGAGAGAAATCCGGCCTACATAGGGCCACAACCCTCTTCCGGTCAGAAAAGCACCTGAGCAGCTGGGGCGCAGGGTCTGCTGACACTCGCCAACTGCCCACAACACCCGCCACAGGATCTTAAGACTTCTGGTGAGTGGAGCACAGCTTCTGCTCCAATCCAATTGCGCGGGACCTGAGACTGCATTAGTTAGGGAAGCAGAAACCGGCCTGAGTAGGACCACAGGCCTCATCCGGCTGGATCAGCGCCGGGGTAGCGGGAGCGCAGGGTTGCCTGACACCCGCCAGCTACCCACGACCCCCGCCGCAGGATTTTGGGACTGCTGGTGAGTGGAACACAGCTTCTGCTCCAATCCAATTGCGCGGGACCTGAGACTGCATTAGTTAGGGAAGCAGAAACTGGCCTGAGTAGGGCCACAGGCCTCACCCGGCCAGATCAGCGCCAGGGTAGCGGGAGCGCAGGGTTGCCTGACACCCGCCAGCTACCCACGACCCCCGCCGCAGGATTTTGGGACTGCTGGTGAGTGGAACACAGCTTCTGCTCCAGTCCAATCACGCGGGACCTGAGACTGCTCTGGTTGGGGAGAGAGAAATCCGGCCTACATAGGGCCACAACCCTCTTCCGGTCAGAAAAGCACCTGAGCAGCTGGGGCGCAGGGTCTGCTGACACTCGCCAACTGCCCACAACACCCGCCACAGGATCTTAAGACTTCTGGTGAGTGGAGCACAGCTTCTGCTCCAATCCAATTGCGCGGGACCTGAGACTGCATTAGTTAGGGAAGCAGAAACCGGCCTGAGTAGGACCACAGGCCTCATCCGGCTGGATCAGCGCCGGGGTAGCGGGAGCGCAGGGTTGCCTGACACCCGCCAGCTACCCACGACCCCCGCCGCAGGATTTTGGGACTGCTGGTGAGTGGAACACAGCTTCTGCTCCAATCCAATTGCGCGGGACCTGAGACTGCATTAGTTAGGGAAGCAGAAACTGGCCTGAGTAGGGCCACAGGCCTCACCCGGCCGGATCAGCGCCAGGGTAGCGGGAGCGCAGGGTTGCCTGACACCCGCCAGCTACCCACGACCCCCGCCGCAGGATTTTGGGACTGCTGGTGAGTGGAACACAGCTTCTGCTCCAGTCCAATCACGCGGGACCTGAGATTGCTCTGGTTGGGGAGAGAGAAATCCGGCCTACATAGGGCCACAACCCTCTTCCGGTCAGAAAAGCACCTGAGCAGCTGGGGCGCAGGGTCGGCTGACACTCACCAGCTACCCACAACACCCACCACAGGATCTTAAGACTTCTGGAGAGTGGAACACAGCTTCTGCTCCAATCCAATTGCACGCGGGACCAGAGACTGCATTAGTTAGGGAAGCAGAAAAACGGCCTGAGTAGGACCACAGGCCTCTTCCGGCTGGACCAGCACCGGGGTACCGTCAGCTACCCACGACCCCCGCCGCAGGATTTAGAGACTGCTGGTGAGTGGAACACAGCT
This sequence comes from Mus caroli, assembly GCF_978045245.1. NCBI lineage: Eukaryota > Metazoa > Chordata > Mammalia > Rodentia > Muridae > Mus > Mus caroli. The sequence goes on from NW_028227269.1 coordinate 55,891,975, forward strand.
TCTGCTCCAATCTTTAAATAGTGACAACGATAACAACTAACCCCAGAGATTACCAGATGGCGAAAGGTAAACGTAATAATCTTACTAACAGAAACCAAGACCACTCACCATCATCAGAACCCAGCACCCCCACTTCACCCAGTCCAGGGCACCCCAACACACCGGAAAAGCTAGACACGGATTTAAAAGCATATCTCCTGATGATGATAGAGGACTTCAAGAAGGACGTTAATAACACACTTAAAGAAATGCAGGAGAACACTGCTAAAAAGGAAGAAGACAATAAAGAGGAAGCACAAAAATCCCTTAAAGAATTGCAGGAGAACACTGCTAAAGAGTTACAAATCCTTAAAGAAAAACATGATAACATAATCAAACAGGTAGAAGTCCTTACAGAAAAACAGGAAAACACATCCAAACAGATGATGGAAATGAACAAAACCATACTAGACCTAAAAAGGGAAGTAGACACAATAAAGAAAACCCAAAATGAGGCAACACTGGAGATAGAAACCCTAGGAAAGAAATCTGGAACCATAGATACGAGCATCAGCAACAGAATACAAGAGATGGAAGAGAGAATCTCAGGTGCAGAAGATTCCATAGAGAACATCGGCACAACAATCAAGGAAAATGGAAAATGCAAAAAGATCCTAACTCAAAACATCCAAGAAATACAGGACATAATGAGAAGACCAAACCTACGGATAATAGGAGTGGATGAGAATGAAGATTTTCAACTCAAAGGACCAGCAAACATCTTCAACAAAATTATAGAAGAAAACTTCCCAAATCTAAAGAAAGAGATGCCCATGAACATACAAGAAGCCTACAGAACTCCAAATAGACTGGATCAGAAAAGAAATACCTCCCGACACATAATAATCAGAGCAACAAATGCTCTAAATAAAGATAGAATACTAAAAGCAGTAAGAGAAAAAGGCCAAGTAACATATAAAGGCAAGCCTATCAGAATTACACCAGACTTTTCACCAGAGACTATGAAAGCCAGAAGATCCTGGACAGATGTTATACAGACACTAAAAGAACACAAATTCCAGCCCAGGCTACTATACCCAGCCAAACTCTCAATTAACATAGATGGAGAAACCAAAGTATTCCACGACAAAACCAAATTCACACATTATCTCTCCACGAATCCAGCCCTTCAAAGGATAATAACAGAAAAAAACCAATACAAGGACAGGAACCACGCCCTAGAAACAACAAGAAGGTAATCCCTCAACAAACCTAAAAGAAGACAGCCACAAGAACAAAATGCCAACTTTAACATCAAAAATAACAGGAAACACCAATTTCTTTTCCTTAATATCTCTTAATATCAATGGACTCAACTCCCCGATAAAAAGACATAGACTAACAAACTGGCTACACAAACAAGACCCAACATTTTGCTGCTTACAGGAAACTCATCTCAGAGAAAAGGATAGACACTACCTCAGAATGAAAGGCTGGAAAACAATTCTCCAAGCAAATGGCATGAAGAAACAAGCTGGAGTAGCCATTCTAATATCTGATAAGATTGACTTCCAACCCAAAGTCATTAAAAAAGACAGGGAGGGACACTTCATACTCATCAAAGGTAAAATCCTCCAAGAGGAACTATCAATCCTGAATATCTATGCTCCAAATACAAAGGCAGCCACATTCATTAAAGAAACTTTAGTAAATCTCAAAGCACACATTGCACCTCATACAATAATAGTGGGAGACTTCAACACACCACTTTCACCAATGGACAGATCATGGAAACAGAAACTAAACAGGGACACAGTGAAACTAACAGAAATTATGAATCAAATGGATCTGGCAGATATCTACAGAACATTCTATCCTAAAACAAAAGGATATACCTTCTTCTCAGCACCTCATGGTACCTTCTCCAAAATTGACCACATAATTGGTCACAAAACAGGCCTCAACAGATATAAAAATATTGAAATTGTCCCATGCATCCTATCAGATCACCATGGACTAAGGCTGATCTTCAATAACAAAATAAATAATAGAAAGCCAACCTTCACGTGGAAACTGAACAACACTCTTCTCAATGATACCTTGGTCAAGGAAGGAATAAAGAAAGAAATTAAGGACTTTTTAGAGTTCAATGAAAATGAAACCACAACATACCCAAACTTATGGGACGCAATGAAAGCATTTTTAAGAGGAAAACTCATAGCTCTGAGTGCCTCCAAAAGGAAACTAGAGAGAGCACACATTAGCAGCTTGACAACACACCTAAAAGCACTAGAACAAAAGGAAGCAAATTCACCCAAGAGGAGTAGACGGCAGGAAATAATCAAACTCAGGGGTGAAATCAACCAAGTGGAAACAAGAAAAACTATTCAAAGAATCAACCAATCAAGGAGCTGGTTCTTTGAGAAAATCAACAAGATAGATAAACCCTTAGCCAGACTCACTAGAGGGCACAGGGAAAGCATCCTAATTAACAAAATCAGAAATGAAAAAGGAGACATAACAACAGATCCTGAAGACATCCAAAACACCATCAGATCCTTCTACCAAAGGCTATACTCAACAAAACTGGAGAACCTGGATGAAATGGAGAAGTTCCTAGACAGATACCAGGTACCAAAGTTGAATCAAGATCAGGTTAATGATCTAAACAGCCCTATATCCCCCAAAGAAATAGAAGCAGTCATTAATAGTCTCCCAACTAAAAAAAGCCCAGGACCAGATGGGTTTAGTGCAGAGTTCTATCAGACCTTCAAAGAAGATCTAATCCCAGTTCTTCACAAACTATTCCACAAAATAGAAACAGAAGGTACTCTACCCAACTCATTCTATGAAGCCACAATTACTCTGATACCTAAACCACAAAAAGACCCAACAAAGATAGAAAACTTCAGACCAATATCCCTTATGAATATTGATGCAAAAATCCTCAATAAAGTTCTTGCTAACCGAATCCAAGAACACATCAAAACAATCATCCATCCTGACCAAGTAGGTTTCATCCCAGGGATGCAGGGATGGTTCAATATACGGAAATCCATCAACGTAATCCAGTATATAAACAAACTCAAAGACAAAAACCACATGGTCATCTCGTTAGATGCGGAAAAAGCATTTGACAAGATCCAACACCCATTCATGATAAAAGTCTTGGAAAGATCAGGAATTCAAGGCCCATACCTAAACATGATAAAAGCAATCTACAGCAAACCAGTAGCCAACATCAAAGTAAATGGTGAGAAGCTTGAAGCAATCCCTCTAAAATCAGGGACTAGACAAGGCTGTCCACTTTCTCCATACCTATTCAACATTGTACTTGAAGTCCTAGCCAGAGCAATTCGACAACAAAAGGAGATCAAAGGGATACAAATTGGAAAAGATGAAGTCAAAATATCACTCTTTGCAGATGATATGATAGTATATATAAGTGACCCTAAAAATTCCACCAGAGAACTCCTAAGCCTGATAAACAGCTTCGGTGAAGTAGCTGGATATAAAATTAACTCAAACAAATCAATGGCCTTTCTCTACACAAAGAATAAACAGGCTGAGAAAGAAATTAGGGAAACAACACCCTTCTCAATAGTCACAAATAATATAAAATATCTTGGCGTGACTCTAACTAAGGAAGTGAAAGATCTGTATAATAAAAACTTCAAGTCTCTGAAGAAAGAAATTATAGAAGATCTCAGAAGATGGAAAGATCTCCCATGCTCATGGATTGGCAGGATCAACATTGTAAAAATGGCTATCTTGCCAAAAGCAATCTACAGATTCAATGCAATCCCCATCAAAATTCCAAATCAATTCTTCAACGAATTAGAAAGTGCAATCTGCAAATTCATCTGGAATAACAAAAAACCTAGGATAGCAAAAACTCTTCTCAAGGATAAAAGAACCTCTGGTGGAATCACCATGCCGGACCTAAAGCTCTACTACAGAGCAATTGTGATAAAAACTGCATGGTACTGGTATAGTGACAGACAAATAGACCAATGGAATAGAATTGAAGACCCAGAAATGAACCCACACACCTATGGTCACTTGATCTTCGACAAGGGAGCTAAAAACATCCAGTGGAAGAAAGACAGCATTTTCAACAAATGGTGCTGGCACAACTGGTTGTTAACATGTAGAAGAATGCGAATCGATCCATTCCTATCTCCTTGTACTAAGGTCAAGTCTAAGTGGATCAAGGAACTTCACATAAAACCAGAGACACTGAAACTTATAGAGGAGAAAGTGGGGAAAAGCCTTGAAGATATGGGCACAGGGGAAAAATTCCTGAATAGAACAGTAATGGCTTGTGCTGTAAGATTGAGAATTGACAAGTGGGACCTCATGAAACTACAAAGCTTCTGCAAGGCTAAAGACACCATCAATAAGACAAAAAAACCACCAACAGATTGGGAAAGGATCTTCACCTATCCTAAATCAGATAAGGGACTAATATCCAATATATATAAAGAACTCAAGAAGGTAGACTCCAGAAAGTCAAATAACCCCATTAAAAAATGGGGCTCAGAACTGAACAAAGAATTCTCACCTGAGGAATACCGAATGGCAGAGAAGCACCTGAAAAAATGTTCAACATCCTTAATCATCAGGGAAATGCAAATCAAAACAACCCTGAGATTCCACCTCACACCAGTCAGAATGGCTAAGATCAAAAATTCAGGTGACAGCAGATGCTGGCGAGGATGTGGAGAAAGAGGAACACTCCTCCATTGTTGGTGGGATTGCAAGCTTGTACAACCACTCTGGAAATCAGTCTGGCGGTTCCTCAGAAAATTGGACATAGTACTACCGGAGGATCCAGCAATACCTCTCCTGGGCATATATCCAGAAGATGTCCCAACCGGTAAAAAGGACACATGCTCCACTATGTTCATAGCAGCCCTATTTATAATAGCCAGAAGCTGGAAAGAACCCAGATGTCCCTCAACAGAGGAATGGATACAGAAATTATGGTACATTTACACAATGGAGTACTACTCAGCTATTAAAAAGAATGAATTTATGAAATTCCTAGCCAAATGGATGGACCTGGAGGGCATCATCTTGAGTGAAGTAACACAATCACAAAAGAACTCACACAATATGTATTCATTGATAAGTGGATATTAGCCCAAAACTTAGGATACCCAAGATATAAGATACAATTTGCTAAACGCATGAAACTCAAGAAGAATGAAGACCAAAGTGTGGACACTGTGCACCTTCTTAGAATTGGGAACAAAACACCCAGGGAAGGAGCTACAGAGACAAAGTTCGTAGCTGTGATGAAAGGATGGACCATTTAGAGACTGCTGTATCCAGGGATCCGTCCCATAATCAGCTTCTAAACGCTGACACCATTGCATACACTAGCAAGATCTTGCTGAAAGGACCCAAATATAGCTGTCTCTTGTGAGACGATGCCGGGGCCTAGCAAACACAGGAGTGGATGTTCACAGTCAGCTATTGGATGTATCACAGGGCTCCCAATGGAGAAGCTAGAGAAAGTACCCAAGGAGCTAAAGGGATCTGCAACCCTATTGTTGGAACAACATGATGTACTAACCGGAACCCTGGAGCTCTTGTCTCTAGCTGCATATGTATCGAAAGATGGCCTAGTCCGCCATCAATGGAAAGAGAGGCCCATTGGACTTGCAAACTTTATATGCCCCAATATAGGGGAATGCCAGGGCCAAAAGAATGGGAATGGGTGGGTAGGGAAGTGGGGGGCGCTATGGGGGACTTTTGGGATAGTATTGGAAATGTAATTGAGGAAAATATGTAATAAAAATATAAAAAAAAAAAAAGACAATGCGGCTTGCACACCACTGAACAGGACTGAGCCACAAAGAAGGACAAAAGTGTTTCATTTAAGGGGAAATGGATGTAGTCTGGAGGCCATCATCTGATGTGAGAGAGGTCAGATGGAGAAAGACAAATATGGTATCTTCTATCTAGATCTAGAAGAGAGACTGTTTGGCAAAATGAAGGACACTGGGGTGAAGCTTTAAGGAAAAGACAGGGGTGAGTGTGGTAAAAAAGTACACTGCATACGTGCCTGAGAATGTCATGATAGAAAATGTTATTTCAGACAATTCATACACACCAGTGACAACTTTAAGAGTATATTATTTAATTTTTACTCAATAAAGCCAAACCACATTAATTGCAGTTGTGATTGTATTAAATTATATATATATATTTCCACCTCTGTTTTCTTATTAAGAGATCAAAGTCTGAAGTTGAGTTGAGGAAAGAAGAGACCCCACTGCCATTTATAATGAAGGATGACATAGACACCAACTTGGAGCAGTTGAGGTACCAGAAGAAGAAGGAGCTGGAACACAGGCTCGCCAAGCAGAGAAGCTTGCTTAACCTTTCCCGCAAAGACAGCCTGGAAAGCGCGCAGGGCTCAGAAGACATGAAATGCCTCTCTGTGTCTCTCATTGAAGCATCAAGAAAAGCTGGCATTACCTACATTGTATTTCCGAGTAAAAAGAAGAAACTCCTGAAGAAAGGGATGAAGTTCCACAAGACGGCACACGTGTATGAGAAGCTCTCCAGGCCACCGAAAAAAATCAAAAGGTTCTGTTCAAGTAGTACATTCTTATGGCTTGAAGGGGGTATTATATTATCATTTAGGGACTTAATTCTATGATTTGATCCAGAATAACTACTGCTTATTCTTCACGAGAAATATGCTAGCTGGAGAGTAAAGCTCCAATTTTAAAATATGTAGATATCACATAGTACAAGTATATGGATTATTTAATTTCCGGTTTTAAGACTGAACCCATTTTATGTCTCTCCATTTAAAGAAAAAAGATGTTAGCAATGCATTTGCTAAACTGGCTTGATGCACAGATCTAATCTTTATTCTAAACCAACACCATCTATTCCAAAATCTAAATAGATGGCTGATGTTTAACTGTTTAAAGATCTCTGTCAGGTTGTGTAATAAATATAGTAAACATAAACATTTTGTGTGTTGTGAGCCTGTCTTCAAGGATCAACACACAAAAAATAATTATGTTTTCACCTCAATCAGAGCTAATAATAGCTGGCCTATTTTTACAACGTGGAGCGCCTGAAATCGAAAGAGCAGAAAGGCCTGGCACCTGCACCCTTACTGTTGAAGACATAGATGCTGCCTGTAACCAAGGCATCTATGGAAGTTTCCAGGAATCCTGGGGATAATTTTTTTTCTCTAGACTTTCTCAGAATATAGAGTCTGATACTTCTGCCTAATTGGAATGTACAGGCTTTCTTGGTGATAAGGGGGTAGAAATGTTTTGTCGTTATTAAGACATGCTGGCTCCTTGGTGTGACTGGTGACATTATCTTAGGAGTTTGGGTGGCAGCAGGGGCAGAGGGCAGCTGCAGTGTGGGAGAACCACCCAGACCTGAGGTGTGTGCTGGTCTTCCCTGGTCCAGTGTCTCAGCAAGCTTCCCTTTGGCTCATCTTCAGGTTTCCGATAGATTTCTCTGAGTTGAACAATCCCTGAGAGAGCAATCAGACATTAGTAAGACAAGACTGTACCATTTTGACTGCCCCTCGGGTGACACCTATTCAAAATAACAGCAGACTAACTATTTCCTGGGTGTTTTTGCAATGCTCACAGAGCTCTCCCCATTTTCTTTCACCATTTCAAAACTCTGTTTGAAGAAAATTAAAACCCTTACCTTGAAATTAACCAGAACCAAAGGCTGTACGAGTTAGCATGCTTCTGTATGGTTAGACAGTAGGAACAGAAGCTGTGTGAGGAGTCCAGAGCCGAATACTGTACAAGTCAGCAGACTTCTGTGTGCATAGACAGTAGGAACTGAACCTGCAGAGTTTCACATTTGCTCCCAGATCTATTTTTAATGCACTTGCCCACCACACCAAGCACATAATCCAGGACAGAGTTGGAACTAGAAATGAAATTATCTGTATATTCTGTTTTTCATGACTCATGTCTATTACCTGCATCCAATCTTTCCTCATTCCTTAACCTTTAGCCTTTCTACATGTTATACTTATGAAAATGTAACGTACACACACACACACACACACACACACACACACACACACACACACACATGGATACTATTGAGCTTTAAAGAAAAACGAAATCACAAAGTTTTCAGGCAAATGGATGGATTTAGAATGTGTAATATTTAATGCAGTCAGACACTCCAAGAAAGAAGCAAGCAAGCACCTTCTCCTGTGTACGTGGAATCTAGCCAGCTTCCACCATTTGGAGAAATGCATTTGCCTCTTTTAATAACCTACCTTAAAATGTGCATCCACTGCGACATTCACAGTAGGAAGTGTAGGAGGGGCTCTGTGCACTGGCCCTCCAGAAACAACTGTATCCTGGATGGTGTGTCCATACTTCCTGCTACCCTTTGAAACCTCTACCTGATTATGTATCAATATAGATAGGAAGTAATTGTTAGCTCAAAGCGAGTTATGGAACACCTTGAAGATAACTTCATTTCTAAGTTTAGGACTTTTTAAAAATTAAGTGTGGTGACGAAGAAATATTCTTCTTACCGTTTTACACCTGGCTTTCTCTTGCTGAGTGACAGCCATTCTCGGCTGACTCCTTTGATGATCTGAGATGGACCCCATGCTTTCTCACCTATCAAGTGGGATCTTGACTCTAGAATGTTGTTCCTGCTGAAGGTCACTTGGGCTATTTAAAGTCCTAGCCTCACATATTACCTTTCAGTCCCCCTGGGTCAGGCTGCCTCTGTTGCTTCCCATCCTCAGCCGGGCTCTGGCAGAACACCAGATACCTGCAGCAACAGCACAGCCATTGCTCCTTTAGATGGTATCCTTGGCTCTGAGCCCTAAGTTTCGAGACCTGCCAGTGAGGGAGTAGAGGGAGCCCTCAGTTGCTGATGCCTTCGCTCCTCTGTCACATTTCAGCTTTTCCTTATTCTGTTTCCCCGAGAGCTGGAGGCAGTTCAGTTCCAGGAACAAGGATCCGTCAGCTCTCTCCACTTCTGCATTCTAACCGCCATGCCCTTGGTGACCAGGCCAAGCCACTTGATTTCTTAGGCTGCTTCCTCACCTGGAAGATGAGCTTACCCACATGACAGCTAAGGTTATTTCCAGCTCAGAAGTCTCGTAAGTGAGACAGTAAAATCAACATTATCCTATACAAATGGAATAGCTTGAGCAACACATTTAAGCTGTTTAAAACTTCCCTGTTCCCTCCACCACATCTCACCTCAAGATAATTATGTGTACACATATTCTGCCCTGCGAGCCTGGCCTCCCTACGTGGCAGATGAACCAGCAGCTTAATTTACAATCTTGTTCTTTCAACTGAGAAACCGCGGACCATACTCCCAGCTGTGAAAAATGTGGATGCAGACTTTCTGATCATGATTTTGCTTTCCCTTTTTTTCCCCTTTTAATTTGGGCTATTTAATTTCAATGATCCGAGACTATAGCTTTCCCTTGTAAAAGTTCACCCATTATCTGTGTTTGCTTTTTACATTCCCCTAGAAACTTGTCTAACAGGTCCTAGTTCCCTTTAAGATATTATAATTATTTTATCAGCCAGTAAGATAATACATCCTCATTGTAAAAAAAGAACTAGAAAATATTGCAACCCTGGTCTAGCAAACTTTATATGCCCCAGTCAGGGGAATGTCAGGGCCAGGAAGCGGGAGTGGGTGGGTAGGGGAGCTGGGCGGAGGGGTGGGGGGAGGATCTAGGGGACTTTCGGGATAGCATTTGAAATGTAAATGAAGAAAACATCTAATAGAAATAAAAATTAAGAAAAAAAGAAAGAAAATATTGCAGTCCTGTCACTAAGTCACAGTTAACATAGTTTTGAATGTGTACATGGGGACACATTCAGATAAACCTGTGGGAACAGATTATCCTTTATACATATGCATTCATATTAAGTGTGAGCTTACATATTATATAGAGAGTATGGAACTATATCCTTCAGTTCTGGCATTGATTGTTTTTTTAAGCTGTAGGTAGTTGGTGGGGATGGGCAAAGAAGAGAATACTCGTTAGTTTACTTTATGCCTTCTTAATTATATATATATATATATATATATGTATATATATATATATAATATGGCATATGTTTATGGTTAAAAGTAACTTTTTGACTTTCTTTTTAAAAAGCCTTTTGGGGGAAATGAGTGGAGAGCAGGGCTTCTCCACATGAACTTGTATTCGCTCTGAGTTTCTTGCAGAACAGACTAAGAAGAGGCTGCACAACCGAATGTGTAACTGTGCTCTTTCCCAGATCTACAGGGCTGTAAAGGAAATAGACGTGCTGTAAATGAAACATACGTGCATTTTAATTTCAAGTATTTATTCCATAAATGGATCTTTAAGCTGAGAGTCGCCTCTGCTTTAAAGCCGGAAGGGACTGCAGTTGACGTAAGAAGTGAGCAGGTTGTAAATGAAATGATTGCTTGAGCTCAGCAGTTCATTTCTTTAGAGTAGATTTATCGTGCACCTTGTGTACACCAGATACTACTCTGGATAGGGAACTGCAGATGAGGACAGTGAAGAATACTCTTCAACCTGCTGCCCTCGCAGAGTCTGGATTAGACATACAGAGTCTGTATTCTGGGGGGAAGAGACAGTGGAGAGAGTAACCAGTGATGGTAAGGATGTGATAAACATATCATGAAGAGGCTAAGGCAGGATTGACTAATACAGGAGAATCACAGGAGCTGCTGCATTGGGCAGAGTACTCAGATGTCTTTGTAACTCAGAGCTGAACGGTATGGGGCAGTGACATGTTTAAATCTCTGAAGAAGGGGTAAAAGTAAAAGCAAGTGCAAAAGCCCTGAGTTGGAGAATATGCTTATTGCTTTTGGCCGGCAGGTAGAGCAGTCTCTGGAACACCAGAGATGGATAAGCAAGGTCAAGAAAGTTTTTGGGGGATAATACCCAGTATTGCCCTATTGGCCACGGTAAGTGATAAATGTGAAATTACTCATGTGTGCCCATCTGTTGAAGCTCTAGAGATGTCTTTGTGGGTAAGAATGCTTTTACAATCATAGGAACCTGAGTTCAAATTGCCTGTACCCATGCAAAAATGATGGGCATGGCTGCTTGTGCCTGTCACCCTAGCACTGAGGGTGGGGAAAGGGAGAGACAGGTGGGTCCTGGCAGCTTGCTGAAATAGAGCTTCAGACTCCATAAGATCCTGTGACTCAGGAGTGAAGTGGAGAGAGATAGACAGTGACACCCAACATCCTTCTCTGGAGTCTATATGTGCATCTATGGGTGCTTATACCCATACATACTTGTATACGTGCATGCAAACACCATATACATAAATTAAAAAAGGACAATGTATATCTGTAAGTCACTGTGACCTCAATAAATCAGAGATGTTTATAGGATATGATAAATATTTTGTATCTTTAATTATAAAAGGAGAGCTCAAAGCAGAGGACAGTATGTTAAAATGATCAAATGCATCTTTCACAAGACTCACCATGGTAGTGTGTCTAAGGCAGCAACATACATACAGTAAATATACTCACATACAATAAATAAATCTAAAAAACATAGAGTGAGTATCTACTGGCCTTTAGAAGGCCGGAGTACTTGTGTTTCGATTCTTTGGGAGTATATTTGCGGATGCTTGTGTCACATGATTGAGCACTCTCAGTGGGATCTGGCCTGTGCTTCATGTCAGGTGAGGTTTTAGGCTGTGAACTCTTTTGGTTTTGAGATATGGGCAAAATAACATGAATCTCAAATGTATAGCCAGTTAATTTTTATGCCCAACAAACCCAGAAGTTTCTTGCTTATCTAAGACAAACAATACCTTAGCAGGCCACCCATCTGTCTTATCAATGAAAAAAAAAAAGCCAAAACTGTATCCATTTAGTTATTGCCACAGGTTCTTATAAAGTGAAATCCTTTTATTACCGTTCTGTTCCTGTCGTAAGATAAGCTGTTGTGTCCTTGGTGTCTGCACTGACTAGGCTGTTCTCGCTAGGATTCACCAATCTGCAGCCACGTTTGTCCCACCAGGACCACTGAACCACATCAGTTCCTCCTTCATCCTCCACTTCTTCACCTCTGCCTCTGAGATCAGGATCCATAGTGTTTCTGTATGTGCCCTCACATTCGCATCTTCTGTTTCCCCTCCAGGGGTTAGAGTTTGATTAGGGATGCCACAGTTGGCAGATCAGCTTTCCTTTCCCCAAGGTTTTTAAGCGCTCACTCTTTTATGACAGTGGTTCTTAGAGTATTATCCTGGTATCAGTGTGTTTTATGCAGGAACTTGTTAGAATGTAAACCCCAGGACCCCACCCTATGCCTGCTCAATTAGAGAGCGGGAAGCCCAAAAATCTGCCCTTCAACAAGTCCCTTAGGTGTTTCTGGTGCATGGTAACTTGTAAGATAATAGGTAGTGTAACTCAGGCTTCACTAACTAGGGCCAGCTGCCATATGGATATGGGAGGGTGAAGGACTGGCATCTATGACTGGGCAAAAGTACTCAGATCTCACAGCTGAGAGACTTTGGGATCCAGTGTGGTGATCCAGTGTAATACAACACAGGTATGAGGCAATATGACAGTATAGTCATTAACAGCTATTTATGCAAGGGGTGGGGATTGCATCTCTCAGACAAGGGATATAATGTCTCTCAGCCATGTTAGGAACGATAAGTAGAATTTGGGGGTTGGGGGAGGATCCATTTTCCATATCTGCTTATTTAGTTTTGAGTTCATTCCATAGTAGCTTCATTACCTTGCTGCATTTAGGGGCTTTCAGATTTTAGTTGGTACCACCACCATTCTGTTCTTTTAAAGCGTTTCTCTCAGCTCTCATTAGCGAAGCTTCCTCCTGCAGTAGATGGTAACTAACCCAGGGACCCACATCTGGTCAATGTGCAGAGAGAGAAAGAGAGACTTTAGAGAAGTCAGTCTTACATGGATGTCTTCATCAAACTTGTACCCCATCAAGGTTTAGGGATCGATGTGGGAGAGGAAGTGGAAAACCATAAGGGCAGGCAGGTGATGTCATGGATGGATGTTATAGATGATGTCATGTATGACTCCAAGGCGACACTTTCAGCCACAACAGGACTGATGCGCAGATGAATACACAGCGACTGTGATAGCACACAAAACCTGAATGGGCTTAGGGGAGATGGGTTCAGCCATGAGACAGGGGACGGGGACGTGGACACAAACTCCCACCCTTAACCAGGAAGCTAATTGTGATTGACAGCTGCCATGAGAAGGAAAATCAGTTTTCTTCAACAGAATGTCGCAGGGTATATCAACTACACTCCAGGGCAGGCCCTATAGCCAGGAGGAGCTGGCCAACACAGGTCAGAAATCAATATACCTCTGTGGACTTTTCATTTCATTTTGCTTTGTTTGATTTTTTTTTTTTAGGGGGTTGGGAGAGAGACAGAGAAAAAAGAGAACCAACATGCTGTTGGGGATTAGGGAGGGGAGGAGGATCTTGGAGGACTTGGGTAGGGGAAAGCATGATGAAAATATAAAGTAATTACTGTAAGCACTCTTTTTGTCCTAGTGACTAAGTGACTCACACTTGACTTTGTAGGTTCTTGTCTTTCACCAGAACACTCCTTGCTAACTAGCACTGGTGATAACTGGAGTTTTAATTCCACTACATGGCACTACTGCATTGACTTCATTTTTCTTTTCCCTTCCCTTCCCTTCCCTTCCCTTCCCTTCCCTTCCCTTCCCTTCCCTTCCCTTCCCTTCCCTTCCCTTCCCTTCCCTTCCCTTCCCTTCCCTTCCCTTCCCTTCCCTTCCCTTCCCTTCCCTTCCCTTCCCTTCCCTTCCCTTCCCTTCCCTTCCCTTCCCTTCCCTTCCCTTCCCTTCCCTTCTCTTTTCTTTTCTTTTCTTTTCTTTTCTTTTCAGTTGCATCTCTTACTACACTTTATTAGATATTTTCTTTATATACATTTCAAATGCTATCTCAAAAGTTCCCTATACCCTCCCTCTGCCCTGCTCCCCTACCCACCCTCTCCCACTTCTTGTCCCTGGCATTCCCCTGTACTGGAGCATATAAAGTTTGCAATACCAAGGGGCCTCTCTTCCCAGTGATGGCCGACTAGGCCATCTTCTGCTACATATGCAGCTAGAGATACAAACTCTGGAGGTACTGGTAAGTTCATATTGTTGTTCCACCTATAGGGCTGCAGACCCCTTCAGCTCCTTGGGTGCTCTCTCTAGCTTCTCCATTGGGGGCCATGTGTTCCATCTTATAGATGACTGTGAGCATCCACTTCTGTATTTGCCAGGCACTGGAATAACCTCATACAAGACAGCTATAACAGGGTCCCTTCAGCAAAATCTTTCTGGCATATGCAATAGTGTCTAGGTTTGGTGGCTGATTATGGGATGGATCACTGGGTGGGGTATTCTCTGGATAGTCCATTCTTTCATTTTCTATGTCCCTTTATAGGGGTTTCTAAGCAAGAAAACAGAGAACAAGATATCCTGTAGATGTAGTCCGCATAGATTAGTTTCCAAGGCCAGAGAACAAAGTGAGGAAGGAGAGAAACATGGGAGCACAAACAAACCACCTGGCTCAGAAATTAGAAATATGAATAGAGGAGCCAGGTAGTCAGTGGGCTAAAAAGTTCACTGCCCTGGACGATTATCATGGGGATATGGTCAAAGAACAGACGGGGGTGGGGTGGGGGAAGAGATGGCATCTCAGTGGTCTATGCTGACACTTCTCATGTCACTCCTCAAAGGATATGGTGAAAACACAATCTTTCAGACATTAGAGATTGTTTTGGAAGTGTGACATAATCTGATACACATTTGTGGAAGTAAACACCCAAACGGCACATGGATGATGGATTAGACAAAGGCCAAGAGTAGAAGCAGAAAGTTAAGTTATTGACTGTCTTAGCTAGGGTTCCTGTTTCTGTGATGAAACACCATGACCAAAAGCAATTTGCGGAGGAAATTTGGCTTACACTTCCATATCACTGTTCATCATTGAAGGGAATCAGAACAGGAACTCAAGCAGGGCAGGAACCTGGAGGCAGGAGCTGATGCAGACAGAGGCCATGCAGGAGTGTTAACTATGGGCTTACTCCCCATGGCTTACTCAGCCTGCTTTCTTATAGAACCCAGGACCACCAGCCCAGGGATGACACTACCCACAATAGACTGGGTTCTTCTACATCAATCACCAATTAAGAAAATATCCTGTAGTCATGCCGACATTCAGCCCTATGTCCTGTAGGCACTTTCTGTATTAAGGTTCCCTAACCTAAGATGGCTTTGTGTCATAATAGCCAGGATGCTGCATTCCATGCAGGATGGATGATGAAGGCTTTTACTAGAATGAGGAGTGGAGATTATAAGAAAGAATAAAAGAACAGGAGCCTTTTCTTACTTTCGCTCTCCTACTTTAGCACCTTCTTACAATATAATTTCAGTAAGTAAAAGATGATGAGACTAAAGCTTCCTTTCAAACTTCCAGTAGAGTGTCCTTATGCCATGTCCCATAGCTACTATACTGCCACACCTATATAGCTGTATCATTTGAAAGCATTTGCATGATCAACTGTCATAATTTATGGAAGAAATAAGGTTCAGGCTCTTATTCTTTGTAGCTGTGGAAGAAGGACTACCTTCATCCCTGCCTGCTTATCTTCTGAAGTCCCCACTACAATCATTATGCAGAGTGTGAGGCAGCGAATCAGATTAGGAAGGAGCACCATTGTCATGGGGGGATGGGGGAAGCAGTCTAGAGAGTGTGCCTTGTTAGAAATACGTTTACACTTAGTTTACAGAGATTCTTCATACTGTGCTACAGTTTTAGTGATTGAAAATATGAACTTGGGTTACATAAAATTAGCATTGTTTTAATAAGAGAAAAATAGCATTTTTTTTGTGTGTGTGGTTGAGTCTGAATCATTGATCAGAAAGGTAATTGTGTTTCTGTAGTTAAAATTAGTAATTCTTTTTTTTTTTTTTTGAAATCAGATCAGCGTCTCATGGAGTACTTCCTGGAGAGAGAAAGTATTTCCTTAAAGTTCCATTATATGAGCGTCAAATACGGTGCCCCAGCGTACCCACACTTTTAAATTTTGATAAGTTTGCTGAGAGCAGAGGAGGAATACCAAAAAATACTGATCCTTGGACATGGGTTCTTGAGTTATTTGCTAAAGACAAACCTCGGAAAACACACACACCACCAGTCGCATCATCTGTTCAAGAAGATGTTCCAGAGCCAGTGATAGAGCTCTCCAAACTGGAGCTGAGCGATCACGTCAAGAGTAATCTTCCACCAGAGGTCATTAAGTATTACGAGTCTGAAGTGGAGAAGTTGACTCAAGAAATAAAGAGTGAGAAAAGAAATCTGGCATTTGCGTACTGTAGGCGTGGAGCCATTTACCGGAAACTGGGAAAGCTGCAAAGTGCCATGAATGACCTACAGGAAGTAAGTTTTAAAAAATCGAAACAGCACAATTCACCACTCACATTGCTTTTGTTTATGCTGTAGTTTTCTATTGAGATGTTGAATAGCAGAAGGTTGATGAACAGCTTATGTGGTTGTGAAATAGAAGTATTAACACTTTGAGACACTTGTTAAAACACTAGATTGGGGGGGCATTGTGAGATCTTATGTGCACACATGTAAGGGACTGGTACCAGCGATGTTTGAGAAACTCATCTAATAGTGTTTCTTCCTTTTGAAAATGAACTTGCCTGACTTTATACATGTGTGTTTTTTCAGGCTATATTCCAGGAGCCATTATTTCTAAATGCCTATTGGCACAGACATTTCATTTATCTTTTCCAAGACAAAGTCAATGATGCTTTGGATGATTTGAATTTCATCAATAAGTACAATAAAAACCATGCAGGTGGGTTTCATATGGAGACAGTCCCAGCACCTGTCGCTTTATCTCAGCTCTTGTCCTTATTATAAGTAGACATAAATGGTAGATGGAAGTTCTGCACGGACAGGGTAAATGTCTCCAGCTTTAAAAGTACAGTTTTCTTAATATTACAAATTCAGAGTTTATAACTTTAGACTGTTTTTTTCATTATGTTTGTATTTATGCCCTAGAGATCTGTTTTAGCACAATCATCCTTATTTATCTCATAAGGAGAATATGAACTCAAAGTTATAATGGGGGGAGGGTGCTTTGTAAATCTTCTCTTGTCCACACGCTTCAGTATGAGAGCTGTGGTGCTGTGGTGACATAAGCGCCATTTTCTAACTCCCTCAGTGTTTGGACACAGAACTTTCTAGAAACGTGGGAATGTCATACTCATCTTTGAATCCCTAGCACTCGCAGATCCACCACATAATATAGTAGAAGATGGCAGAACGTTTCTGATCTCTGTGTGCTAAAGCTCCACACCACTCTGTGTCCTACAATCTTTACATTTCATTGCATCTGGTAAGACTGAAATATTTCAAACCACTTCGGAGGTGAGTGGCCATTTTGCAACTTCAGAGTAACACTACTTAAAGTTGCAAATGACTATTCAGACTCTGAGGGGAAAAACATAAGGTGTGGGGCTTAAGAAAAATGAGATAAAGTCTACGAGTCAAAATCATTCCGAGACTGCGGTTTTGGAGAGGGCTTGTTGCCTTAAATTCACAGTTAAGGAATAAATTGTAAAGCGGAGTTTTGCCTCTTCTCCTTGCAGAGGCATACTTGTCAAAGGCAGAGATTTTCAGAGAGAAGAAGGACGTTACACTGGCAATCCTGAATTACAGCCAGGCCATTAAGTGCAGGCCCAAAGATGCTGACCTTTATTTCAAGAGAGGGGAGATGTACGAGACGACAAACAAAGTGCTGGCGATTGATGACTACTCCAAAGTAAGCTTTGTGATGCTCAGTGCTCCCACCTATAGATTTTACATCGCAAACATTCTTTCTGACTTATTTATTTTAAAAGTGTTTGCCTTGCATGTATGCATGTGCACCAGGCACGTGTCTGGTGCCTGCAGAGGTCAGAAGGCCATCAGGTTCCCAGAACTGAAGTTACAGACTTCACTTGGGGGGTGCTGGAAACCTAACCCCAGATTTCCTCCTACAAGAGCAACACACTGCCCCTAATTCACAGAGCCAACTCCCTTGCAAAGTCCTTAAGAGTCATCACATATTCTATATATTAAGCTAATAAGTTATTTACAGAGCTTCCATTGCTGGTCTGCTGTTACACCAGTTTCATGATTTAAAAACATTGGTGAATGAATGAATGGAGATCAAAAGGTAGATGTGAGGCACTGAGGCAACCCTAGGAAACTCTCAACGTTTCCACTTCTCTCTTCGTGGACTAAGAAATATGGTTTTAGAAGCCTTTGAAAATTGCCTTTCCTCTATGGATAATAGAGGAAATTGCTTTCTCCCTTTATCAAACTCTTGAACAGCTGGCACCCTCTTCGTGGAACCTACTGATTCTCAAAGAAGCTCTGATGGCAGGTTCATTTACTCTTTCAGCCATTCACAAAGATTGGTTGCCTGAGACACGGCATAAGTACTAGATAAATGGTGGACAACAGAAATGTTTCTAGATTATGAATATCTCAAAGAAAAGAGTCTTAAGGGAAAATAAAGATGCAAAATTATAATGGTGTCATGAGGCAAAGCAGGTGGGCGAGAGGCATCTCTATCTGCCTGTAGGTATCAGAATCCCGCAAGGACGTGAGCTTTGATTGATTGAACTGCACCTCGAGGCTGCCACCAGGGCGAACGTTTCCCTTGGATGCAGCCAGACATGCATTTCTGTCTGACTGACTGACTTAACTATAAATCTTAGTCCTAAGTACAATGGACAAACTGCTTAAATTATTCAATTGTGCGGGTTCCCAACTGCCATATTTCTTCATGGTTTAGCTTGATGTTCTTCTGCTTAAAGAATTGGTATTCTTGGTCTTGTAAGTTCTGATCTTGATTGAAGATCTAAGATTATACATACTGAGTAGGCTTAATTTAGGAATATGTATGCATACACACACCCACACACCCACACACGCACACATATGCATGTAACAATTAATGAAAAAGAGATCATGAATCTGAAGGAGAGTAAGGAGGGGTATATGGGAGGGTTTGGAGGAAAGGAAGAGGAAATGATGTAATTATAATCTCTAAATTAAAGGAAAATATGTAAAAATCCTTATAGACTCTTCTCACTTCCTGTGTTTGACAATAGTGGTTTAAAAACAGATGAACACAGCATCCTGAAAACAAACAGGTCTCAAACTACGTAGCACACTCCTTCCTCCTTTAACTGCCCTCGTGCAGCTCCTTTGTGTTGCAGTTCTGTTTTTTTTTTTTTTTTTTTTTTGGTTTTTCGAGACAGGGTTTCTCTGTATAGCCCTGGCTGTCCTGGAGCTCACTTTGTAGACCAGGCTGGCCTCAAACTCAGAAATCCGCCTGCCTCTGCCTCCCAAGTGCTGGGATTAAAGGTGTGCGCCACCACCGCCCTGCTGTGCTGCAGTTCTTACCTAGCATCAACTGGCACGCAACTTGCCAGCTGAACACATGGTAACTCTGCCCTCTGCTGTTTCCTATGTCACCGAGTAACCACGAGCTCCCTCACTGCCAATTTATTTCTTCTCGTTGTTAGGGGCTGAGTTAAGCCATAACCCATGCGGCTGAGTTGGCTCAGATCTTTCATCTATTGTTAGGACAGAATGATGCGAGACAGCGCAGCTCTACCCTACAGTTTTTATTTTTGAGATTATAATATAATTACATCATATATCCCCCTTCCCATTCTTTCTTCCTAACCTTTCCATATAGCCCTACTCACTCTTTTTAAGATTCATGGCTTCTTTATTCATTAATTGTTACATGCACATATGTGTGTGTATCTATCTATCTATATCTATCTATTTATCTATCATCTATCTATCTATCTTTCTATCTATCTATCTATCTATCTATCTATGAGCATGCATACATATATAAGCAAGATTATAGCTTGTTTAGTTGGGATAATCTTGCTAGCATGCATGTTTTCAGGGCTGGCCATCTGATATCAGATAACCAGTTAGTGTGCTCTGTCTAGGGAAGACACTTTTCCCAGTC
This sequence comes from Mus caroli, assembly GCF_978045245.1. Classification (NCBI taxonomy): domain Eukaryota; kingdom Metazoa; phylum Chordata; class Mammalia; order Rodentia; family Muridae; genus Mus; species Mus caroli. Next base: position 55,912,020 of record NW_028227269.1, read on the forward strand.
TCAGCTTTCCTTCTGTACAGGTAAGGCCTTATGGCCTTTCCCCTATCCACTTTGTCATGTGTGTTACTGTTCCCCTTGTTCAGGTCATGCTCAGGCAGTCATGTTGGTGACACTTAACGGGGTAGTTTCTGACATCTCTAAGATATATAGGAACTTTTATCAGTGATAAGTTTCAGTCGTCAAAAGCTTTGGCATCTTGTATTTGCTGTTTGTCTTCCCCCTTGGGTAATATCCCACCTCAAGAATTTGTGGTGGGCCCATTTCTTAGTTTAATCTTTAGACAAAAATCTGAAGAATTTTAGCATCTTAAAGTGGGGTTTTCTTCTATATTTTGAAAATGACTATATACTGGTCTCAGTTTTTCTCATTGTGCAATATGTGTGCACCCTCACACCCCTCTAGTGTATTTATTATAATCGCAAAAGATCAGATGCATTATGGAAACGTGGGATGTTTTACTTTGAAAATGGAAACTGGATTGGAGCCGTATATGATTTTACATCTCTGTTAAAACTTAACCCCTATAATTCTGATGCAAGGTAGGAATTATTTTAGATGTACATTTTGAAATGATTTACTATTTAAATGTGCTTTCAGGAAAAGTGACTTGATATAAGCTGACAGCCCCCTTTTAAGACAATGAGCTAATCTTCAGTGCCAAGTTATTTCTTTGCATTTTCAGGTTCTCACTACTTGGTAATTACGCAAAGAATTGCTCAGCATCCATAGTTCCCTTCTTTACATTTCCTCTTCATTCATAACCTTGGTATTCACTTCGTACACAGTTCTGTTCAAATATTTTCCTGTAATACATTATAGTAACTTGTGTATTAAAGCTTCACCACTTCTTTTTTTGTTGTTTTAAATTTTATTAATTTCCCCTTTTAATGAAAATAGATTTTTTTCCCCACATAATCTATCCTGATTACAGTTTTCCTTCCTTCCACTCCTCCCAGTTCCTTTCCACCTCTCCTCCCACCCACATCTGCTTTCTGACTCTCACTAGAAAACAAACAGGCTTCTAAGGGATAATAATAAAATAAAGTAAAATAAAATAAAATAAAATAAAATAAAGGAAGATAAAACTACAAACAGAAGTAAAAACAAAAGAAAACAAAAACAAAACAAGAAAAGGTATACAAAACGGACCGATGGAGAGCCCTACTTGTTCACAGACTCAGGAATTCCATAAAACACTAAACTTGAAGTCATAATATATGTGCAAAGGACTTGTGGGGAAGGAAGAGAGGAAAAATACAAATACAATAAAAAATAAAAGTATGATTAAAAGAAAGGAAAAGCATTGACCTGACAAGAGGAGACAAGGAACGTCCTAGGATGCCATCAAATTCATTATTTGTTGGCCACACACCCTGCCCCGAAGAGTAGCTTGTTTCTCCAGCGAGACTTCAAAACTAAATTTTCATTTGCAAGTGGTTAGCAGTTAGAGATAGCTTCTGGTTTAGGGATGTGTGTGTGTGAGTGTGTGTGTGTTTCTCCTTTCAGCTGTAGGACCCCATCTGTTACAAACCTGTGAAGGACCTATGCATGTTGCCTCATGTCTTTCAGTTCATACGTGTATCGATTCTGTTTATTTAGAGGGCCTTTTTCCCCTTGGCACCCTCCATCCTTTCTGGCTCTTACATCCTTTCCACCTCTTTTTTTCACAGGGTTTCCACTAGTCCTTCTGTTTATGGACACATCCCTTTTAGGACTGAGTGTACCAAAATCTCTGACTCTGAATATTATATGAGAGTGGGTCTGTATATTTGTTCCCATTTTCTGTAGATGGAGCTTCTCTGATTATGACTGAACAAGGCTCTGACCTGTAAGTATAGCAGAGTATCATTAGGAGTCATTTTCTTTATCTACATAAAAAAAAACCAAAACAAACCAGCAGTATTCAGTCTTATGCTCAGTTCCTGGCATACGTAATCTGAGTTTCTTGGTCTCCCATGCAGTGCCAGGCATGGATTCCATCTTGTAGTGTGGGCCTTGAATCAAGTCAGAGACTGATTAGTTACTCCCATAAGCTTGTGCTTCTATTGCACTAGAACATCTTGCAAGGAAGACACCATTGTCAATCCAAGGCTTTGTGGCTGAGTGGATCTTTATGTTTCTCTTCTGGTAGCATGCAGAGTACTTTCTTGTAACAAAGGTGCTAGAATACAGGGGTGAAGGTTCTATGTAGGCATTAGTTCAACTTCTCCAAGTTTGATGAGTTGTGTAGGCGTTGTCTTCAGCAGTAGGGCCTTGCAGTCAGTTTGTGAAGAGCAATCTATAGCCTTGGCAGTATAAGGGGTTGTTTGCGGATGCCCATGTTCCCATGGGACCCCTTTGGCCAAAAACTCAATTAGATATAACCCATTCTTGATACTAGAAGCTATATTTGGTAATGATGGATGGCTCTATTTAAGGCTCTATATCCCCCATTATTTAGCCTACTTTCATATATGCATATGCATATATATGAAGAAAGAGCCCTAGCTAGTCATCCATTGTCTCCAAATGTAGCTTCTAGTACAGAGATATAAATATAAATTAAATATAAAGATAATACACATGCACACATGTGCATGTACCCCCCCATACTTCTGTATTAGGATTACATACTACCCTTCAAGTTGCTCTTAATTTTAGCTTTTTCTTTCCATATTCCCTTCCTCATGTCCCTATTCCCTTCCCCTCCCCACTTGATCCTTCCCTTTCAGAACCCTTTTCTCTATATTCTACTTCCCTTTCCTAGGGAGATCTATCTGTCCCTTCCCAGTTCTCTACTCTATACCTAGCTTTTGTGATTCTACAGTTTGTAGTTTGGTTGTCATTGATTTAATAGCTAATATCCACATATAAGCAAATGTGTACCATTTTTGTCTTTGTGGGTCTGGATTATCTAACTCAGGATGATGGTGTTTTTTCCTAGTTCTACCAATTTATCTGCAAATTTCATGATGTCACTCATTTAACTGCTGGTGAATATTCAATTGTGTAAATATATTTTCTTTATCCATCTGTTGAGGACATCTAGGTTGGCTCCAATTTCTGGATGTGTACAGCGGCCACGGTTAGGAATTGCCTGTGTGGTCGGATGACACATCCTTTGGGTATATGCCCAAGAATGGTACAGTTAGATTTTGAGGTAGGTAGATTCCAACCTTCCCGAGGAACTTCCACATTAATTACCATCATTGCTGTACATGTTTTCATTCTCACCAGCAGTAGAGAAGTGTTTCCTTCACTCCACATCCTTGCCTAAGTGAGCTTTCACCTGTTTTATTGATCTTGTCCATTCTGACTAGTGTAATATGAAATACCAAAGTAGTTTTGGTTTGCATTTCCCTGATGGCTAAGGATGTTGAACATTTATTTATTTATTTATTTATTTATTTATTTATTTATTTATTTATTTATTTATTTATTTATTTATTTATTTATATTCCAGTCATTTCCTACTCTTGGTCCCCATTCCCAAAGGTCCTTATCCCATTGCTCCTCTCCCTTGATTCCCCTACCCCTTGCCAGGGCTCCCACTTCCCTGGGGACTCAAGTCTCTTGAGGATTAAGGACATTTTCTCCCACTAAGGTCAGACCAGGCAGACCTCTGCTATATATGTGCCAGGGGCCTTGGATTGGACCGGCATGTGCCTAGTTAGTAGCTCAGTCTCTGGGAGCTCCCTGGGGTCTGGGCTAGTTGAGTCTGCTGGTTTTCCTATGGGATCATTCTCCTTTTCAGCTTCTTCAATCTTACCCCTAATTCAACCTTAGGGGTCCCCAACTTCAGTCCAATAGTTGCGTACCTGTCTCTGTCTCAGTCATCTGCTGCTAGGGACTCTCAGAGGACAGCCATGCCAGGCTCCCGTCTGTAAGCACATCATAGCATCAGTAATAGTGTCAGGCCTTGGTGCCCCCTCCCCCCATGAGATAGATCCCAAGTTGGGCCAGTCATTGAACTGCCTTTCCTTCAGTCTCTTCTCCATTTTTGTCCCTGCAGTTCTTTTAGACAGGAACAATTCTGGGTCAGAAATTTTGACTGTGGATTAGTAACTCTGTTCCTCCACTTGAGACCCTGACTGTTAGAGTTGGACTGTTCGAATTTCCTCTCCCCAGTGTTGGGCATTTTGGCTAAAGGTCACCCTCAATGAGTTCTGAGAGTCTCTCACCTCCTGGGTGTTGTGGTACTTTCTGGAGGATCCCCCCATCCCACCCTAGGCTGCTTATTTTCATTCATTCTCTTGGCTCTTTGGGCTTTTCTCCTGCCTCCCCCACCTTATCTGATCCTATTCTACTTTTGAAGAATTGTGTTGGAATTTTGGTGGGCATTGTATTGAGCAGCCTCATAGAGGCAGGTGGAGAGGGAGGAGGGAGGGGATAGAGCACTTGTGAAGGGGAAACTGGGAAGGGGGAATAACATTTGAAATGTAAATAAATAAAATAAATACTAAAAAATTTTAAAAAGCAAGCTAATATGTTTATAGGCATGTCTTTATGTTGGGAAAGTTTTTTTTTTTTTTTATGGTTTTGTTGAGAATAGTTTAGATTAGTTCTTTTCATGGTATTCCAAATTCCCTGGATATTTTGTGTCAGGAATTTCTTAGCTCTAACATTTTCGTTGACCGTTGTATCAATTTCCTCTATTGTATCTTCTATGCCTGAGGTCCTCTCCTCCATCTCCTGTGTTCTGTTGGTGATGCTTGCCTCTGTTGTTCCTGTTCTCTTCCCTAGGTTTTCCATCTCCAGGGTTTTCTCAGTTTGTGTGTTCTTCATTGCTTCTATTTCCATTTTCAGGTATTACACAGTTTTATTTATTTTCCTTCTCCTGTTTGATTGTATTTTCCTATATTTCTTTAAGGGATTTATTTGTTTTTTTTTCTTTAAAGGTCTCTGTCATCTGTATAAGTTTGGATTCAAGGTCATCTTCTTGTGTTTCAGGTATGTTAGGATATCTAGGGCTTTGTATAGGAGGAGCTGTGCTTTGGAAGTGTCATGTTGCCCTGGCTCTTGTTGATTGTGTTTTTTCGAGGTCTTCTAGCCATCTGGATGGCTTTGGTTCCTGGATGTTCTGATTGTAGTAGATATTGTGAGGGGGGATTAACCTTGATAATCCCAGGGTGACAGGCCTCTGATGAGTATCCTTGCATTGTATGGTCCTGGATCTGAAGGTCTGTATAGTTCAGGAGCAGCAGGTCCAGTGAAGGTGGACAGAGAGATGACTGGAGAAGGGTCGTCTACCTGCGATAGCAGGCAGCTCAGGACAGGTTGGGTGCCCCAGGGGATTTAGGGTGCAGGAAAGATGGATGCTTGAAGGGAAGCTAACCTGTATGCCTCAGGATCTGCAGATATGATAAAGGTGGGTGGAAAGGAGAGGGGAGGATGGAGGTCCAGAAGGCTTGTCCCATCGTACTCAGTGAGCGTGGGAAATGGGTTTGGGGAGAGCAGCTTATCTGGGTGGTTCAGGTTTAACATGGCTGATGAAGGTTGGAGGAGAGGTAGCAGGATGGAGGTTCCCATGGGCTAGGAGGCTGCTCAGGGAAGCTTGTGATTGTCATTTCTGAGCCATTTATTTTTCAGTTACTTCAAGGAAACTACTTATAACCTGTTCGTATCGATAGATGTTCTAATTTCAAAGGATAAATGGCTCTTGGGCATTACATATTTTTTGATGATATTTAGAATTCACTTAATTTTGTTTTGTTTTGAAGATTTGTCATCATTATTCACATGAGGGCAGGGCAGTAGTTTTATAATCTGAATTTGATTTCAAAACTTTTCTACTTTACCAAAATGAAGTAAGTCTCCCCTCTTCTCTTAAAAGCATGCACTTTGCGTTTGGTATGTTTGTGTTCTTTGACATTTAGAAGGGGATCACTTCTGAAATTACACACTTCATATCCAGTAGAGGTCTTTCAAAGAAACAGGCATCTTGAATTCTTTGAAGACAGAATACTCAAGAAGAAGGAAGACCAAACTGTGGGTGCTTCGGTCTTTCTTAGAAAGGGGAACAAAATACTCACGGGAGCAAATACGCAAAGTGTGGAGCAGAGACTGAAGCAAAGGCCATCCAGGGACTGCCCCTCCTGGGGATCCATCCCATAAACAGTCACCAAACCCAGACACTATTATGCATGTGAAGAAGTGCTTGCTGATATAGCTGTCTCCTGAGAGGCTCTGCCAGTGCCTGACAGATACAAATGCGGATGTTCACAGCCAACTATTGGACTGAGCACTGGAACCCCAATGGAGGAGTTAGAGAAAGGACTGAAGGAGCTGAAGGGGTTTGCAACCCCATAGAAAGAACAACAATATCAACCAACCAGACCCCCCCAGAGCTCCCAGGGATTAAACCACCAGCCAAAGAGTACTCATGGAAAGACCCTTGACTCCAGCCACATATGTAAGAGAGGATGGCCTTGTCTGGCATCAGTGGGAGGAGAGGCCCTTGGTCCTATGAAGGCTTGATGCCCCAGTGTAGGGGAATACCAGGGTGGGGGGCACCCTCATAGAAGCAGGGGGAGGGGGAAGGGATAGGGGGTTTCTGGAGTGGAAACAGGGAAAGGGGAAACATTTGAAATGTAAATAAAGAAAATATCCAATAAAAGAAAAAAGAAAGAAAGAAATATCTCATGTATGTCCTAACAAATCAAAATTTTGTATTTATTCTTTGAGACAGGGTCTCTATATAACTTTAGCTGACCTGGAACTTGCTATGTAGACCAGGGATCCTCCTGTGTGGGTTAAAGTGAAGTCCTGCATCCTGCCTGCCTGCCACTGGGGCTAGGGCCGCTTGTGAAAGCAGAAGGGAAGTTTGACTGCGTGCACCCCACACCGCCCGGGGGGTGTCAGGCTGTGAGAAGCCACAGGACTCCACTCCGAGGCTGGGGAAGCAGTCTGAGGTCCCCCTGCCCAGAGTTGGCTCAGGGTCCCTGGGCCTGCACAGAGGTGGAGGACACCAGGGTCTCAAATTCTTGGACACCATAGATGTGGCTAGACTCAGGAAGAGCTGAGAAAGGAGTGTGGGCCCCGCCTACCTGGCTGTTGCCAGGTAACTGTGGGGGTGGAGTCCAGACGGAATACCAGGGACTTGACTGATGGCTACAGAATTATGGAGCTGGGGCCTCCTGTCAGGGGCCTAGTGTCTGGGAGCTTGGCGAACAGGGCCTTCTGTCCCTTGCAGGAACACCTGTTGGGTGCCTGGGGTTTAAACTTAGCTCAACCAGGAAACAGGCTGCCTTTCACGGTCCCATACTCCTGCATCTGCCTCCCAAGTGCTGAGACTTGAAGGTCCGTGCCATCACACCCAACTGATACTCAAAGTTCTTACAGCATCAACCTTTCCAGGTGCTCCCCCAGCACGACACTGCCCATGTTAACCGTCCAAGCGCATGCCTGCTGGTGCTACTTCCATTCCCACTGAATCAGTATTTGAGTCAATCCTTTAGGCTCACACTGGGATACTTCCTATCCTTCCCTATCCCTAGCTCTCGAGTGATGAGCTTTGACTGTCATAAAAATAAAGATCACCAGTCTCAAAAGCTTTTCTCAGTGGCTTCCTTTTCCCAGGTGACTAAAGACAAATGCTTTAAAATAACCGATGTGTCTTTGTAATAGGATAGGCTATCTCATAATATCTTCAACTGACCTTCATATTTTTTTTCTCGACCCCAAACCTTTTGTGCAAACACTGCTCCTCCCACTAAAAATAAAACGAGCATCCAGAATAAATCAATAATAAAGAATGAGTTTTCTAAGGTATTTTAAAAAGTTGTCTCCTCTGTAAAAGAAATGAGATAAAAGTTAATAACCATGCAGCTACCCCATAAACACAACTAATAAGCATATAATTATGTAACAAAGTGTCCCTATAAAATGTTTATGTTGTTTTGACAGCTGCAGCACAACTAAGCTCTATTGGCAAGCAAAGAGAAACAGTCAGAAACTAGGTGATAGGTTTAACAAAAAGAGAGACTATCTGTTTTGCAGTAAACACTCAAATGCTTTTCTTTTTCTAGGACATACCGGGGAAGAGCATATTTTAAAAGGAATTTATATAAGCAAGCAACCCAAGATTTTTCTGCTGCCATCCACTTAGACCCCAACAACTGGTTAGCCCTGTACTACCGAGCCTGCTTATTTAGAAAGAGCAGCCCTTACAGAGCACTGCAGGATTACAGCGTGTCAGGTACTTGGCTGCGTGTTTGTGAGAGTCCCATATGAGGGGGATGCTAATGTTCCTTGTACATTATGTAATATGTAGATCACTGTGTAGTGATTTGCTTTTTATGTATGTTGCTCGCATGGATGCGTGAATACACATGCGTGTAGAGGCCGGAGGATAATTTCAGGAGCTGACTACTTTTTCCCTTTCATTCTTTCCTTTCTCTCTTATTCTTTCAAATTATATTCTTTTCTGCAACATAGCCCTTCACTGGCCTCACTACATAGGCTAGGTTTTGTGGCCAAAAAAATATAGGGGTCCACTTTCCTCAGCCTCCCCTTTACTGAGATTACCAGCAGCACATGCTACCATGCCAAACTCCCCCCTCTTCTGAGGGATAGAACTCAGGTCCCTGTGCTTCAAGGCAAGCACTTTACGGAGACATCATGCCATCTCTGAAATGCCCCATAGATGCTGAGAGGAACTCAGGTTTCATGTCTATTTCCAAGGTCTCATGGGAAACAGGGCGGAAGCTCTCTATTCAGTTAATAACCATCCTCACATCGAATTCCTGCCCATAGCTGACTCCATCTTCGCTTCCTCTTTGCCTGCCATGGCCTCTGCTCTCACAGAGATGCCTTTTCTGAGTTCACCGTTCATTTCTCAGTATAGTGTCCAATCAAATATGCCATATGTATGACTGGGACTCTGCCACCAAATCCTTTAGATTTAAAGAGTTCTGTGGGACAGTCTGGCTCCACTCACCTGGTCCATTCGGAGAACCCTTTCCCTCTTACTTTTTCTCTGGAAGCCTTCACCTCCCATTTCTTCCGTCAGCCTCCCATCTTGGAAGCTGCTGTAACCATTCAAAATCTCTACTATTGAATTATTCAGAGCAGACCAGCTGGATTTTAGCCTTCACCCTTTCCTATATATTACCTCAAGGATTTAAACAATCCACCATTATAACAAGGTTCTGTGATAATGTTTGACATTTATGGGATACTTCAGTACTTTCTGAGCACGGTTCTAGGCACTATATATGAAATACTTCAATGAATACTCAAGTAATGATATGAAGAATTTACTACCATCATTCTTTTTCAGAGAAAAACAAAGCCTAGAGTAGTTAAATCACTCCATTATTTATTTATTTTTTTTTCTGCCAGTATCACAGCAAATCTTTTCCTGGTTGGCCAATCACACTGTGAACTGAGCAGTGAGATTGCCTTTAGGATATTGATTATTTGTTTCATTAGGATGAATCATCATTCATTGATTAATTGGCCATTGCTAACATTGGCTAAAGCCCCCGAAATCTAGTATGGAAGGATGGGAGAAAAGGAGAGGGAGAGGGAGAAGGGAAAAGGGGGAGGGGGAGAGTGGGGTTACCTCTCAATCCAGAATGGGCTTGAGAAGCTTAGAAAACAAGAATTGACTCTTATAAAAGTCCATGTAGTTCACTACCATGTTTTTGAAAGCAAAGGGGAGTTGGTAACCAAGTTGGACTTGAGAGATGTCCTCTCAGCTGGGCACTGGTGAAGGCCACTCATCTGCAGTGGAGGTTGTTTTTCTCCTCTTGTTCCCATCATACAGTCAAGTTTTCCACTTCAGTTCCAAGTTCTTCTTGCCTTAAATAGCCTCGTTGAAGCCCTCTATCTCTGGAGATAAGTAGACTTGACATCTGCCACACGCCTTGTCTTGGACCAGTACACCCTCACCTGTTCTTTGGTCCTTGCCATCTTTGTGATCTTCACGGGCCACTGTGAGCAAGGGTGCCCTCCCAGCAGTGTTAACTCTAGGCCTGCCTTTGCTGCTGACTTATACCCTAGTCCCTGTTGGTGTACTGTGCTCCTTTGGCTTTAATATCTTCATCTGTAAAGTGAATGGGATGTCAGTGTTTACTACCAGCTTTCATTAATCTGTGAACTATGATTGCCACAGTATTACTAGTTAGCAAATTTTAAAACATGCATATTATTTTTTTTTGCCCGAATGGGCAAACTCAACATAGACACATTGTTTATGGAATGCTAGATAAGAGAAGCAGTAGAAAGAGTGTACTCGGAAACACCACTCATCTGATTGTTTAGAAACCTAAGTATGTGCTTTATGTCTTCAGTTCTGATAAATGACGGCTACGATAATCTTAATTGTTTTCTACATCGGGGCGTACTCTATACACAACTAAAACTTTGGATGCTGGCAATTTGTGATTTTGAAACTGTTGTTTCTCTTGAAAGGTATGTCTCTGTTTTCACACTTATTTCACTATTGCATGAAATCAGGGGAAATAAAAACAAAACAAAACAAAGCTTCCCCTCATTATCAATGACTTTGTGGAAAATAAGGCTGTAACTATAAAGTCATAATAGAATTACAGTAACACTGAAGTAAGAGTATTGTAGAGGCTGAAGAGCTTGGAGGAAATGTAAGTCCATGGACGTTAAGTTAAAAAGTTAAAATGGAGAGTTAAGAGCCTAGCCTCCGAGGACCACAGTGGTTTCTTTGGAATACAGAGGCAGAGTGATGCTTCAGACATAGAGTCAGAAGGGGGGTGGAAGGCCCTTCGCTGTCCAGCAGTCAGGGCTTCTGTGGGTGTGGGCCACAGAACTGTACCCCTCGTCTCGAAATAGGAACACTGAACAAAGTAATGTCTACGGTAATTCCCACGCTAGAAAAAAATCCAATTGATTATAAAAGGGGAGATAACATTTATTTGATATTGAAAAGCAATTTTATAACTATCCATGTGAAGAGGTTTGTTTTTTTGTTTTCTTTTTTCCTTTTTTTTTTTTTTTTTTTTACTTGAAAGCCATCAAACCTTAGAATGACTCTTAGAATTACTCATGGCCTCAGGCAAAGACTTTTGAATTGAGGAACAATAGTCATTAATTCAAGGTAACTTACAATTACGTCAAGTTTTGCTAAAGAGTCTAGGAAACTTTACTATATTCTTTTTCAGTACAGACTCTATAATTGGTAATTTACTAAAAAGCATTTTATTAGGAAAGTTCTTCCTTTTTATTGAAAATACTTCGTTCATACAATATATTCCAATCATGGTTTCCCTCCCCTGCCTCCTTCCGGCTCCTCCCCACCGTCCCAATCACCCATGCTTATAATTTTTTAAGACCATGCAGTGCACTAATCTCATTTCTTTAGTAGAGCATTAAGAATGTCTAACTGCAACTGATTCATGTATTTCATTAGCTTATTTTTTTTTATAAATGATGAACATTGGAAATAAATGTAAATTTTAATACATTTTATTGTCTTTTTAGAAATGCTACTTTGGCTTATATAAATATTGGCATCATATATCTAGAACACTTGGATAATTATACTGAAGCCTTTTGGTGGTTTACTGAAGCAATTAAAGTTGATCCTTTATATCTTCAAAGCTATATTTGTAGAGCAGAAACCTATTCTAAGGTATTTAAGACTGGAATTTTTGAATTTCAAAATATTTTAATTGTTTGCCTATTTGTCTAATGTAACTTATAATATATGAGCATATTCTTTAGCTAATCATAGAGGCTCATGGATTTATAAGTAATAGCTATTAAGCAGATATATTTAACTATTATTAGTTATTTACAAAGCCACTACTTATGAAGTGTCCATTTTCATTGCTACACTATCTCTAACACATGTTTTATTCTTATTAAAATACAGCATGCATTTATTGTGGTTATTGTACTTTACACAAATAAGAATACATCATAAGGACGTTTCTGAGAATCAGTAGCTTCAAAGTTGTCTGTTATTTGCTGGGAGAAAACTACTGTTAGCCTTTTGGAATCTGTTAGTCTAATTCTGAGTATGTGTTTGTGTGTGTTTATATACTGGTAAATGTGTGGGTTCATAGAAAAAGGGATATATATATATATATATATATATATATATATATCCTAGTAATTAACAGCTTTAGCTTTTAGTTTTTACAAGGTATCTATCTATCTATCTATCTATCTATCTATCTATCTATCTATCTAACAAATTTTTAGTGTAACAAATTGAAATAACTCAATAAAACATTTGTTTTCTCCACCTAAAACCAGAGTCTCTAGTCTCAAAGATACACCTCTGGGCTATTTCCTACTAACAGCTCACCCCAAGATGCTGCTTCCTTCCCAGGATCATGCAGTGACCACTGAATCTTCTTGTTTCTGCTCTTTCCTGCTTTTGATGCAACTAACAGAAGTTCCAGTGACTATGCCAATATATAAGTCCAGGCTTTTCCTTTTTTTTGCTTAAAATCTTTGGGGACCTGGTTTTCCTATCCTACCTTTCCATCCTTGTTCAAACATACCTCTGGATGTTCTGCTTGTAATCATAACGTGCTGAGTTATGCTGTGGTAAAAACACTTTGAGAAGCACCTTACTGAAGCAGGAAAGACTTATTTCTTGTTTGTAATAGGTGTTCTACTCTTCCTTTGCTACATCTCAGAACCTAGAGTCCAATTCAAAGTTCATATTCTCCAGATGATGAAGGTAGAGGTTGCAGAGCAGGCTCAGTGCTCTCCCCAGAGAAAGTATGTTGGTAATCTTGTTGCGTAAGACATACACATGCTTATAGTGTATTATTCTTTCCACTAATCTGTTAGTGATACAGGCCATTTAAGGAATCTGGTATGTTCCAATAATATACATAGAATTCAATGTGCCAGCAAGATAGCTGAGTTGTTCACTCTCTGTTCTGAGAGGCCTAAATATCTATACAGTCATTGTTAAATATATTATGTTTATACATTAAGAGCTATTATAGTCAGAAAAAACTAAGAGACATAACTACACAAGCTCTCTAGGAGGCATTTCTATGAGGTATTTTTGAGTAGGAAAAACAAGATTCAGAAAAAAATAATGTGTTTAAATTATCAAAGTTAAGCCCCCTCTCTGTCATATATACAGATATGTGTACGTGTATACGTGTGTGTGTGTGTGTGTGTGAGAGAGAGAGAGAGAGAGAGAGAGAGAGAGAGAGAGAGAGAAAGAGAGAGAGAGAGGAGATATTCTTCCATTTGTAGGTTCAGCCTCTTTATTTTATTTATTTGTTCATTTTGCACCCTGATTGTGGACCCCCCTCCCCGTACTCCCAGTCCCTCTTCTCCCAGTCCCATCCTTACAAATTCCTCCCCCATTATCCTCTCCCCACTTCTCTTGGAGAGAAAGGGAAGCACCCACCTTGGGTACCACCCTGCCCTAGGATATGCATTCCCAGTAGGACTAAGTGCATCCTCTCTGACTGAGGCCCAACCAGGAAGTTCAGTTAGGCAGGGGAATCCAATCAGCTTCCTTTCTTAATCTAAGCTAAAACCTAACCCCAGAAAAGCATATAAATCCAGAAACTGAACGTCTATGGGTCCCAATGAAGTTTACTTAGTCCATAAATATTGTTAAGGTTTATATGCACAATGCCCACTCCTCCAAAGACTTACTTAGTGCCCTGCTAGTAGCACTCTTTGGGGTGCTGTAGATCAGAGGAAGTAGAGAGCTGGAATTTTATAGTGTGGCCTTGCACTGTTGCTACTTCCTTGTCTACCAAGTTATAAATCCTGACTAATGTATTCTTCCCATGGTGCAGTCAGCCACCGTGTTTTCCCCACAAGATACACTGAATTTTCTCAATCAGATGCAAAAGAAATCCCTTTTAAAGCTGCTTTATCAAGTACTTGGTAACTATCAGCCAACAGCAGGTTTAGGATAATATTGGAAATATAAGAAAGTAGGGAGTTTTGAAGTCAGACTGAATGCATTTTGTATTATGAGATGGGATTGGGTGTGTGTCGCTGAGGATGGAATGTTGTGGTTTAAATGTAAAATATCTCCCATCAGCTTGTATATTTGGACTCTTGGTCCCCAATTGGTGATGCTATTTTGGGAGACTGTGGAATCTCAATGAGGTGAAACCTTTCTGGAGATCGTACATCACTATATGGTTCTTGGTATTTTATGTCCTAACCCCACTTCTTGTCAGGTCTCTGCTACCGGTCTGTTGAAGTGAGAGATAATTCCAGCCGTAAGCTTTCATTACCATGGGGCAGCCTACTGCTGTGTGTTCTCCATCATGATTGACTGTTATGTCTTCAAAATACTAGTCAAAAATACCTCTTCCCCTCTTATAGTGCTTTCTCAAGTATTAGATCACAGGGCTGAGAAAAGCAATACCAATCTGGACCATTGACACAACTAGGTATAGTAATGTGAACATGGCACTAGTTCATTAGTCGTGTGACCAGAACAAGATCAGCTTAAGAACAAATAGCCCCGAAGTTCCACAGAAATTCTCTAATTTGTTTAAATAAACTTTATCTTTTTAGATTTCCTCTTGACTCTACACACTATTTTCTTCAAATAGTTTGTGCTATTTTGGTTCCATTTATTTCTATGTATAAATTAGTTTGTTAAATCATTTCCATGTATACATAAATTTTTATAGCAGCACACTGCCATCTTATTGATAGCAGTGCTGGTTGTTTGTGTTGCGGGAAATATTAAAAAAAAATGGTGCTATTGCCAGCAAGGCACTGACGGGCTGGCCAGCCAGGCAATGGCCAGCTTGTTCTCATTTCGTGGAGACTCTCTCACTCAGAGCTCCGAAATCTCTCCACCCAGCTCACTAAGTTCCCACTGGTGGGTCGTTACCATGCCAGCCCCATGCTTCAAAACTCTCATGGCCTTTGTGGTGCACTCTGGCAAACCCACACTTTGTCACTGTACCTTTCTCTCTGGAACCCAGTCCAGCCGCAGTAGAAACACCACACAAACTTAGTTTAGAAACAAGGGTAACTCAATCACTGGGCACAACCACTAGAATCCTAATCTTGTAAGCCATATTAAATCTAAATTCTCTGGTGGCAAATCCACCAGGATTTTCCATCTAAACCAGAAGACACTAGTAGCTACATCTTGTCCTCTTGCTGACCCTGTCCAAAAGCCCCTATCTATCTCCTGCCTCCTCTCTTCCTCTGTCCAATCCGGAAGTCCTGCATACTCTCCCAGTGGTTGGTTCCTTTATTCATTAGGGGAAGGTTCACAAGAAATCACCTTAGTAAGTGACTCATTCCTCATTCCAGGCAACCCCTCCTAGGAAAGTGGAATTAACATCAAAAATACAAGCAGCACCAGGGCTATCCACAACATGTTTGGGTTAATATTTCTAGGTTTTTGTAGTGCTTCTCTATAGGCAATGTCTTCAGTGGTAGCTGATTTTTTTTTTTTGTCCTCTAAAGTGTAGAAATTCAGGTTATGTTTCTGTGACCATAATAGGGATAGAATGAATGCTTCCTTTCCATATGAATGTCAAAAGGATCTCTTTTTATACCACTCTTATGGTTTGTTTTATTCACTCACTTATTAATTTTATTCCAAGCCTGTTTCTCCACCGTATTTTTCAAGTGGAATTCACTTTACCTTTTTACGCTGCCCTTTACATGCTAGGTTTTTAACTATGTGAAGTTTGCTGAAACAGATGTTAAGGTTGAGGGAGAAAACTTGAAAAGTTAAATGAAAGAGAAACATATACATACTAAAATATATCA
Organism: Mus caroli; assembly: GCF_978045245.1. Taxonomy (NCBI): domain Eukaryota; kingdom Metazoa; phylum Chordata; class Mammalia; order Rodentia; family Muridae; genus Mus; species Mus caroli. The sequence continues at coordinate 55,927,716 of NW_028227269.1, forward strand.
TGTAAATTAGTGTAAAATAATATGTGAGTGGGTATTTGTAATTATTCTTCAAAACTAAAGCACAATAATTAAAAAATGAGCACTTTACATCATAACATTTCTTTTTTGCTTTTATGAATGAAAATGATATATCTTTTTGTATTTATACACACACACACATGTAATAACAATCAATGAGAAAAATGGCCATAAATTTGAAAAAGAGTGAAGAGAGTGGTAAAAATGTGGTTTAAATGGTAGAATGGGAAGAGGAAATGATCTAACTATAATCTCAAATAGTAAAAGAAACAATTTAAAACAAGCAGAAAGGAAAACAAGATATATTTAGACATTTTCTATAAAAATTCTGCAAGAAACTGTGGGAGAGACTAAACATCAAAAAGAAGGTGATTGCTTCAAGTAGAATATATATTTCTGTTTATCATTCAACAGCTGCACAAACTGAAAAGGGCAGTAATTGAATTAACTCGTGCCATCCATCTCCAGCCTGATGCAATCCATCTATATATAATGAGGTATGAGCACAGAAACCGAGTTCTTCTTGAAATAACTGCACATCTTAACAGACCCGGGGTTCCTCTGTTCTTCAGCTATCTTTTTCTTACACTTAGTCTCGAAACAACTTCTACCTCTCATTTTTTCATTTCTAATGACATGTTAAGACAGCCATTCCCTTTGCTGTCCTCATGCATTAGAATATACTTGCTGAGAGTGAGATTCTTTGAGACCTTTCTAGATGACTTGCTATGCACATAGCACACAATCCCTTCAAAATAAGGTGCTACTTGTGAACATTGGTTCTGTTTGTATCCACAGAAGTACTGAATAGAACCCTCTGCCAATTTAATGAAAAAAAAAGTGAGCATCATTATTGCAGCTCAAATTTAGCAGAATTTGCTATAGAGACATATTGTAAGATATTATTACCAAAAATATAATCTCTAAAAATTCATAGGCCTGGGAAAGTGCAATAGGACATACTTTCTGATAAATTTTGTATTTTGTGTTTTGACACTTAAACCACATTTCAGAAATTTATATGAATACTTTTGCTCTTTCTGTTCTGTGAGTGTTAACTTTTTTATTTTAGGGTCACAGTTCATAAATTGTTTCTGTCATCATAACTCCATGTTAACTCATCTCTTTGGATTTTAAAGAACTGTGTAACTTTGCCATGTATGATGATGCATGCCTTTAATCCTAGCACTTGGGGGCAGGGTGGACAGGGTGGGCAGGGTGGGCAGGGTGGGCAGGGTGGGCAGGGTGGGCAGAGTCGGCAGAGTGAGCAGGGAGAGAGGGGGCACAGAGAGAGGGGACATAGAGAGAAGAGGGGGCATAGAGAGAAGAGGAGGCATAGAGAGAAGAGGGGGCATAGGGAGGGGCAGAGAGAGAGGGGGCAGAGAGAGGGGGGGCAGAGAGAGAGGGGCAAAGAGAGAGGCAGAGAGAGGCAGAGAGAGAGAGAGAGGCAGAGAGAGAGGCAGAGAGGCAGAGAGAGAGAGAGAGAGAGAGAGAGAGAGAGAGAGAGAGAGAGAGAGAGGCAGAGAGGGAGGCAGAGAGGGAGGCAGAGAGAGAGAGAGAGAGAGAGAGAGGCAGAGAGGGAGGCAGAGAGGCAGAGAGAGAGAGGCAGAGAGGCAGAGAGGGAGGGAGAGAGAGAGAGAGAGAGAGAGAGAGAGAGAGAGAGAGAGAGAGAGGCAGAGAGGGAGGCAGAGAGGGAGGCAGAGAGAGAGAGAGAGAGAGGCAGAGAGGGAGGCAGAGAGGCAGAGAGAGAGAGGCAGAGAGGCAGAGAGGGAGGCAGAGAGAGAGAGAGAGAGAGAGAGAGGCAGAGAGGGAGGCAGAGAGGCAGAGAGAGAGAGGCAGAGAGGCAGAGAGGAGGGAGAGAGAGAGAGAGAGAGAGAGAGAGAGAGAGAGAGAGAGAGAGAGAGAGAGAGAGAGAGAGGCAGAGAGGGAGGCAGAGAGGGAGGCAGAGAGGCAGAGAGGGAGGCAGAGAGGCAGAGAGAGAGAGAGGCAGAGAGGCAGAGAGGAGGGAGAGAGAGAGAGAGAGAGAGAGAGAGAGAGAGAGAGAGAGAGAGGCAGAGAGGGAGGCAGAGAGGCAGAGAGGGAGGCAGAGAGGCAGAGAGAGAGAGGCAGAGAGAGAGAGAGAGAGAGAGAGAGAGAGAGAGAGAGAGAGAGAGAGAGAGAGAGAGGCAGAGAGGGAGGCAGAGAGGCAGAGAGGGAGGCAGAGAGGCAGAGAGAGGGAGAAAAGCAGAGAGAGAGAGAGAAAAGCAGAGAGAGAGAGGCAGAGAGAGGGAGGAAGAGAGAGGGAGGCAGAGAGAGGGAGGCAGAGAGAGGGAGGCAGAGAGAGAGAGAGGCAGAGAGAGGGAGGCAGAGAGAGGGAGAAAAGCAGAGAGAGAGAGAGAGAGAAAAGCAGAGAGAGGGAGGCAGAGAGAGGGAGGCAGAGAGGGAGGCAGAGAGAGAGAGAGGCAGAGAGAGGGAGGCAGAGAGAGGGAGAAAAGCAGAGAGAGAGAGAGAGAGAAAAGCAGAGAGAGGGAGGCAGAGAGAGGGAGGCAGAGAGGGAGGCAGAGAGAGGCAGAGAGAGAGAGAGTCAGAGAAAGAGAGAGAGGCAGAGAGAGAGAGAGAGGGAGAGAGGGAGAGGGAGAGGCAGAGAGAGGGAGGCAGAGAGGAAGGCAGAGAGAGGGAGAAAAGCAGAGAGAGAGAGAAAAGCAGAGAGAGAGGCAGAGAGAGGGAGGAAGAGAGAGGGAGGCAGAGAGAGGCAGAGAGAGAGGCAGAGAGAGGGAGGCAGAGAGAGGGAGGCAGAGAGAGGGAGAAAAGCAGAGAGAGGGAGGCAGAGAGAGGGAGGCAGAGAGGGAGGCAGAGAGAGGCAGAGAGAGAGAGAGTCAGAGAAAGAGAGAGAGGCAGAGAGAGAGAGGGAGAGAGAGGGAGGCAGAGAGAGGGAGGCAGAGAGAGGGAGGCAGAGAGAGGGAGGCAGAGAGAAAGAGGCAGAGAGAGAGGCAGAGAGAGAGAGGCAGAGAGAGGCAGAGAGAGAGTCAGAGAAAGAGAGAGAGGCAGAGAGAGAGAGGGAGAGAGAGGGAGGCAGAGAGAGGGAGGCAGAGAGAGGGAGGCAGAGAGAGGGAGGCAGAGAGAGGGAGGCAGAGAGAAAGAGGCAGAGAGAGAGGCAGAGAGAGAGAGGCAGAGAAAGAGAGAGAGAGGCAGAGAGAGAGGGAGAGAGAGGGAGGTAGAGAGAGAGTGAGAGGGAGATAGGCAGAGAGAGAGAGAGAGAGAGAGAGAGAGAGAGAGAGAGAGAGAGAGAGAGAGAGAGAGAGAGAGAGAGTCAGGCAGATCTCTCAGTTCAAGGACAGCTCAGTTTACACAGCAAGTTCCAAGACAGCCAGCATTGCATAGAAAACCCCTGCCTCAAAGCACCAAACACTAAAAACAAACAACAAACAAGCGACTATATTTAATTTAATTTAAAATTTGATTTTATGTACATTTATGTATATGGTTGAATGTTTTACAATTGTAAAACATTATGCAGCATTATAAACTTCAGAATTCTTACTTTTGATGAGTGAGTGCTTAACTCTGAGCAGACATTCACATCAATCCCTCTAGGATTCAGGGGTTATCATGGAAGAGCTAGGTAGAAAGAATTTAAGATCTGGGAGGTAAGGAGAAGGTCTGTGTCATGCTGTCTTCTGAGTATGACATAGCAGATGTGGTTGCCTGCATTGAGCCAAATAAGACTAGGCCTATTGACAGTCAATCATGATCTGGGGGCAGGGTAAAGAGCAGTCATTTCCTTCAGTTGGGTACACAACCTAGGAACCCACATTTCCATGAGTTCTAAACTCATGGTCACATAGAGGATGCTAGTTAGTTAAAGTCTGTGAGTCTTAAAACAACAGCAACAGCAGCAAGAACAACAAAGCAAAGAAAGACTGAGTGTGAGACAGGCTTCAGGAATGGAGGGGTATGTGTAAAACAGGGGCAGAAGGAGATGAGAAGAATGTGGGGGTAACAGTAATCAGAATGTGTTTTATACATGCATGAAATTGTCAAGGGACAAATCGAGCACAAGTTTTAAAATCCAAGTACAAGTTTTAAAATTCAACAAGATCGTTACCTTTTACTTGCTTAGAGTAAAAGCCATTATTTCTTCCAGAGGGCAGTTTCTTCTTATGATGAAGAGTTATGATCTAGCAAAATTCACCATTTATCAAGTAGCAGAAATGAACAAAGGTAAATAACACTAACTCACAATAAAAACATTAAAGAAAGAAATACTTCCCCAAGTTTTGGTACTATTTGTTTTATATATATAATATAATATAATATAATATAATATAATATAATATATATTAATATATATATTAATGTATATATAGATATTGAGATGATAAACAATTCACTTGAAAGGTAGAATTTGAAACTTCAGTTTTCCCATCTACATAGTTAACTAATAAATTTTGTGAGAAAGCTCATTATATGATATAGCAGCTCATACTTTTACTTTTTTGGGTTTGTAACTGTAGTGATGCTTTATTTTATGGTAATAAGAGGTTTTAGTTGATATATCATTCCCAGCAAGGGTATCATTAATTTTTCCTTTGCTTTTAGGTGTCATTGAGATGTCCCCGATACAGGAAGCACTCATTTACTCATTTTGTGAAAACCATGACAAGGCCATTCACATCTTGGAAGGGGTCATAGCCAGTAAACCAGACATCTCCACTTATGCACTCTTGGCAAAAGCCCAAATGAAGGCCAAGAGAATCAAGGTAAAAAGTCTGACAATGGACAGATTGATGTTTATTAAACTTTGTAATAGAATTCATGCTTATACTTAAGGATGGTGTCTTAGTTACAGTTCTATTGCTGTGAAAAGACACCATGACCAAGGCAACTCTTGAAAAAGAAAACATTTAATTGGGGCTGGCTTAGAGTTTCAGAGGTTTAGTCCATTATCATCATGGTAGGAAGCATGGCAGTGTGCAGGCAGACATGGTGCTGGAGAAGGAGCTGAGAATTCTATATCTTGAGTAATAGGAGATGACTGTGTGCCATACTAGGCATAGCTTGAACATAGGAGACCTCAAAGCCTACACACCCGATGACTCAGGTCCTCCAACAAGGCCACACCTACTTCAACAAGGCCACTCGTGATAGTGCCACTCCCTATAGATCAAGTATTCAAACATTTGAGTTATGGAGGCCACACCTATTCAAATCACCATAGATTGCATTTAATTATTTTTACAGAATAAAATGGTAGCATTTATTTATGAATTATTCATATACTTGTAACTATATCTGTACTTATGCTATTTATCTATCTATTAGCCAATAGATTGCCTTCCTTCCTTCCTTCCTTCCTTCCTTCCTTCCTTCCTTCCTTCCTTCCTTCCTTCCAGAACAGAGCTGCTGAAAATAGTTTTTTGCATGTCCTGTTTCACGATATAGTCTCAGGAGTGGGTTGCTGGCTTGTGAACCTGTTCTCTAATGTTATGCCAGGTTACTCTTCTATCTGCTTCTGTTGACTCAAATGGAAATGGATTTTCCAGGCCTTTCTGTTTGGCAGCCTTGTGGACAGGAACTGATGCCTTCTGTGCTCTGTCCATGCCTCTGGGCTTGAGTGTCAGGATGAGGATAATTTATTTTATGTCTAGCAGTCATTTGTACTTTCTTTTCTGTCAGAGTTTCCTACACCAGCCTTTGTCATCTTCTTCCTACTGCTTTATGTGTTATTTATTTATGTATGTTTTTCTCTTGCCTCAAGTTTATTTATAACAACAGCATAGAACACTGGTCATCTGCAAATAGTGTGTGTGTAGGTGTGTCACAGCAGTCCATCTGTCTTCACATTGGTGGATAGAAGCCTTTTCTATGGGGCCTTCACAGGGGCCTGGGCATCTTTGGGAGCCTGGGCTGGAGCTGAAGCCTGGGCCTTAGCTGGAGCTTTGACCTCTGCCTTGGTTTGAACCTTGGGCTTTGGTTGGCAGAGCCTCTGACCTTTGGCCGTGTAGCTTCAAATCTGCTTCCCAAGCTTGGCGTGAGTGATGAAAGCCAGGAGGCTGAGTTTGCAGCTGGGGTCCTTTGGTATCTTGGGCTTGATGGCCTGAGGCTTTACCAGGGCCTTGATGGACTCTGTGCACGCACTCACTGCCTTTGCATTGTTGGCCTGCATCTTCTTCAGGCCTTTCTTGTTGTACTTCTTGGCAAGGCGCATGTTCCTCAGGAACTTGGGGTCAACCCCCTTAAGTGATTTGTATCTTTGTGACTGGGGTTTCTTGATGCCATTTCTGTGCCATTTGTGGGACTGGTTGTGTGTGGTATGGTTCTTGGACTTGGCCATGTCTCCATGGTAATCCATGGCTCCTGCAGCGCCTGGGACCAGAAGGTGCTTTATGTGTTTTAAAAATCAGTTGTATTGACCCTAACCTGCGTGCTGCGTCGTCTCATCGTCTGAGGCTTGTTCGACTATGCCTTTGGATGAACAGTCCTCCTTGGTGTGTTTGGGTGTGTCTACTTATGGAGTCACTTTCAGGTGATTAGTTTTGTCTTGTTTATAAATGTTCTTTTACATTAAATTTAATTAATTTTTTTTTTTTTTTACTTATTCACTTTACATCCTGGTTACTGCCCCACACCTGGCCACCCCCTCCCACAGTCATTCCCCCTCCCTCCTTCTCTTCTGAGAAAACTGAGGCCACCATCCATGGCACTTCAAGTCTTTGCGAGGCTAGGCTCTTCCTCTCCCACTGAGACCAGACAAGGCAGCCCAGCTAGAAGAACATATCCCTGACACAGGCAACAGCTTTGGGATAGTCCATTGTTCTAGTTTTTCAGGACCACATGAACACTAAGCTGTATATCTAGATCCAGCCCATTTGTGTTTGTTCTTTGGTTGGTGGTTAAGCTCAGAGAGACCCAAGGATCCCGGAGAGTTGATTCTGTTGGTCTTCCTGTGGAGTTTTTATCCTCTTTGGGGCTTCAGTCCTTCCTCTTTATTCTTTGTTAAGAGTCTCTACATTCTATACACTGCCTGGCTGTAGGTGTTTGTGTCTGTCTGAGTCAGCTGCTGGGTAGAGCCTCCCAGAGGACAACATGCTCCTGTTTGTAAGCATAACAGAGTTTCATTAATAGTGTCAGGGATTGGTGTTTGTCCATGGGATAGGCCTCAAGATGGGCTGGTTATTGGTTGGCCATTCCCCCAGCCTCTGCTCCATTTCTGTGCCTGCATTCCTTATAGACAGGATAAATTTTGGGTTGAAAGTTTTGTGGATGGGTTGGTGTCTCTATCACTCCACTGGTGTTCCTGTCTAGCTATAGGAGGTGACCTCTTCAGGTTCTATATCCTCAATATAGTGAGTCACAGCTAAGGTCACACCCATTGATTCTTGGGTGCCTCCCTTATCCCAGGTCTCTGTCTCATCCTGGAGATGCCCTCACCTCCTCACCCCTGTCAGCTGCAGATTCCCATTCATTCTCATGGTCATCTAGCCATTTCTCCTGTCCCTCCCCATACCCAATTCTGAATCCCTCATTCCCTTCTCCATTCCCGCTTCCTCCTAGTTCCCTCCCTCCATCCACCTCTTATGACCATTTTATTCCCCCTTCTATGTGAGATTCAAGCTTCCTCACTTGGACCTTCCTTCCTGTACTTTTTCTATGATAAGCTTTAAAAAGGTTACTAAAATTTAAAAATTCAGTTTAGCACACATAAGCCATCAGAGATATACATATTAATGGACACCATGTAGTATTTTGATTCAGCTGTATAATGCATAATGTCTCAATGCTAAACATAGCATGTCTTCTAACATCTGTCATTCAATTAGAATCATGCCTCTCTGTTTTTTGTCACTTTGTTATTTCTCCAATTAACAACCTTTTTTGTTATCATTAAAAGTATCAAATCTTGGGCATTTTTCTATGCTAATTTCCTTCACTTCCTCACTTGACACCAGATAAATGTGTCATCTATCTTCTTGTGGCAGACCATATTGCATGCCTAACATACTGTGCCATTCTGGGACCATACTGTAAGTGGAACCTGTCATTTGCTCTTACTAGTAGACCCCCCCCTCCACACACACACAAAGGTGATAGGATGCTATGCTGCCCATAATCATGTTACATTATATAATGTTTATGAGTAGAAGTCTGGAGAGAGATTTGTCCCGCTAGCCTTGACAGAGCAAAGAGCTGTACTTGTCAGTAACTGACTATGGAGATGGTCCCAAGACCTGGAAATGCTATGGGCTATAGGAGCTCAGGATCTCCCAACTAGAAGTCAATACTCTCTGCCACGTAGTCATAGGGAAATAAAAGGTTTTCAACAACCCCAGTGATCTTGGAAGAAGAGACTTCCCTATTTAAGCTATCAGATGGCAATACCACCCAACTAGCACTTTTTGGCCTAAGGAGCATAAGTCAGAAGACTCAGTTAATGTATGCACAGCCCCCTCACTAAGGAATCATGTCAAATGTATGCTGTTTCAAAGGCACTATGTTTCCTTTATAGAAATAGGAAAATAATACAAATCTTATCATCTAGAATTATATTATCATTGTAACAAATAGATAAAAATGGGGCAGCAGCTTTAAACTAAGCAGTGATGTAGACTTTGTAAGATATTTAAGACTATGTTTTGTAAAATATAACCAGGTCAGAGGACTTCCAGGAGTTTATGGATGTTGTTCTTTAGGGATTACAGCAGTAGCTAAACTATAGCAGGAATTGCGCAGAAAAATGAATGGGTGTGGCTTTGTCTAATGGAGGGAATGAGCACCCGTAGAATGCATGAGTCTTCAAAGGTCTTCAAAGTTTTCAAGAACGTTATTTCTCCAGAAACCAGTATATAAATAGTGATAGAGAGACAGAAAGATAGAGAGACAGATAGGTAGCGATAGAGAGATAGACAGGAGATTGAGATACAGAGATAGAGATAGAGAGACAGATAAGAGATAGAAAGATGGAGATAGAAGGGTGAATCTCTGTGCTCCCCTGTGTCGGGTATAGAGAACTGGGGGAGTTCTCTGGTGCGGATGGAAGACTGGACGTTGAGATGGCTTGTAAACACGCAGGAAATGCTAAAGAGGAGTCATGAAGACAGCATATCCAAGTTAATAAATCCCATGGCCGCTTTAACAGTTCACTCTAGTTTAGAAAGTAGGATAACAGTGTTTGAACCTGACGTTCATGTTAGATGCATATGATGATTCGCCAATCAGTAAATAACATCTGGAAAATTAAGCTATTTTTATTAAATTTATGTGGGTAACGTTTGATGAAAGCTTTTTTTTTCTAGAACTAGCTGAACCCCATTAAGAGTAAAACAAACAGACGGGGGGGGGGGTGAATGAAATGGTATCAGGTATCATCAATACTTGTATTGACTACTCACTTTCCAGTACTCCAGTCAGAGAAATAACAAGGTGATTGTTAGTTAGTAAAGAGCCTACAAGTTTAAGTCTGGTGTTTGAATTTAGAAGTTCTAGTTTCTAAAATCCATACATGTAAGTCTGCTTCAGACCTGATGGCCCCTGGGGGAGAACTTGTTGGGTTCATCCTCTGAGGGATGGGCCCTCCAGTTGTATAAGGACAACATCTGTGACCTTACCAGATCTGTGTGCATTTGTATGACACGAGGGCAGAGCTTTTGTGTGCTCTGAGTTTTCTTTACCTTTAAGGTTATGATGTTGAACAAACAGTCAGTAAAAAACTACTTGCTTCATCCCTTGTCTTTGTTTTTATTCTTATAGGAGTCTGTGAGACTATTTAAGAAGGCATTGGAACTGTACACATTTTCTGACAAAGGACCAGTTGCCACTAGTGTTTCAGCAGAGTGTCTGTATAACCTGGGTCTTTGTTACATGGAGGAAGGCAATTTTCAAATGGTATCTGTGTGTTTAGCTCTGTTTTTCCTTGTAATTCTCTTGTACGTTACATCCCCACTACAATTTCCCTTCTCTCCTCTCAGAACCTCTACTCTCTTCCCAAGACCCACTCCTCCTCCAATTCAGAAAAAAAAATCAGGTCTCATAGGATATAGCAGCCAATTATAGCATATCAAGTTGCAATAGGACTAGACACAACCCTTATATCAAAGCTAGACAAGGTAATCAGTAGGAAGAAATGGGCCCCCAAGGCAGGCAAAAGAATAAGAGGAAGCCCTCACTCCTACTGTTGGGAATCCTTCAAGAACACGAAACTGCATAACCATAATGTGTATGCAGAGGACCTAGTTGAGATCTGTATAGGGTCCGTGTTGCTTCAGTCTCTGTGAGCCCCTATAAGCCTTGCTTAGTTGATTCGGTGGGACACATCCTGAATGAGGTAGTGCAGACACAGAAAAACAAACATGCTATATACTCACTTATAAGTAGATATTAGCTATTAGGTAAAAGATGACCATGCTACAATCCATAGACTCATCGAGGGTAAGTAATAAGGAGATGGAACACAGTCTCCCGGGGAAGGTGAAATAGCATAAATTTTGCAGGTGGTTTGGGAGAGGTGGAGATGGAAGCAGGAGGGATCAGGGAGGGAGGGGTTGGTAGAAAGGATGTAGGGTCAGAATACTGGGAGAGATGACTGGAATAAGGGGATATTTGGTAGACAATATAGAAACTTAGTGCAGTGGAAACTCTCTGGATCTACAAGAGTGACCCTAGCAAAGTCTGCTAGTAATGAGAGATATGGAGCCTGAACTAGCCATCTTCCAAAACCAGGGCAGACTCCTAGCAGTATGACTGGGACATCAACCCAGACACAAGACCTTCACCCTACAGTATGTCCTGCCTGCAAGATTTGCTAGGGTAATGGTGACACAGAACTTGTGGAAGTGACCAACCAGTGACTGATTCAACTTGAGGCCCATGCCATAAGAGGGAGCCCACACCTGACACTGCCTGGATGGTCAGGAACCAGAGGCAGGACAGCTTATAGACCCACAATAGAACCAAACAGGACTAAAGACCCAGGCAGCGACTAAAGGAAGTAGTTGTAGAGAGTCACAGCCAAACACTAGGTGGAGCCAGGAGAACCCTCTGCCCACCCCCACAGAAGAAAAGGAGGAAGGGATGTAGGAGCCAATGGTGTCTATATGTTTAGAAGCAGAGATCATTTGGAACTCTCCAAACTGATTGATTGCTTGCATTGAGTTCTGTTTCTGAGTACAGCCCTCAATAATGTAAGAAGTGAACTGACTAACATTACTTCTAAAGCTTAGCTTGTAACAGGCAGTCTGCACTCCTGCTTCCCATGAATTGTTTTAAATTAAATATCAGAACATTTTATTTGATACTAACTTGTCAATAACATTTTAAAGATAATACCTATTTCTCACCAAAATAATAAGTCTAACTGTAGGAAATTATTGTAGCAAAATAACATCACCTCACTAACTTGATTTATTAAATTATAAATCATTAAATTGAGTGTTTCAATGTGCTGTAGATGAAACAGTTAATGCTTAGAACGTTCTTTGATGATCCTTATTGATAACTGAAGAATTCAAATCAGATTTAAGTTGGTTAAGATGACTACATACATTGGAGAATTGTGGCATCCTTTTATCCTGAAACTTCATAATTATATATCTGCTATAGTTCTTGGAAAATCATGGAGAACTGAACACTGATGCCTGTGATTTTTTGAGTTAATGAAATCACTAAATTAATGATTGAAACTAAACTTCAAAGTACTGTGCTTAACAAGATGAATTATGTAGATATTTGTCTGAAAATAACGAGACTTTTAATTATAAGTCTGACTTATTTCCAAAGATCATACTTGTTTGTTCCACAAGGATCTTTGGGAAAATTAATTTTAAATACTATCCCCAACCCCTAAAAATTCAAGTGAAGCTTTTCAATAACAGTACCATACTTTGCTAATCTTCTAAATTCATGTATTCTGTCACTAAGTGTATGTGCATAAACATATTCTTCCAGGCTTTTGAATCATTTACAAAAGCCGTGAAAGCAAATCCTGAATTTGCAGAAGCCTTTTATCATCGGGGACTTTGTAAAGTAAAACTCAACAAGCAAAACTCAATTCTGGACTTTAATCGGGCACTTATCCTAAATCCCAAACATTACCAGGTATTGAAAGAACTGATATCAGTAATTTGGGGGATATGTTAGTTTGGGTGAAACTATTAGATAGCTTATATGTGATTTCTAATAAAAGGAGTTGGTTCTGTCTTTCTGTCTCTGTCTTTATCTTTCTCCCCCTCCTCCCCTCCCTCCTCCCCTCCCTCACATCCCCCTCTCTCCTTTTCTCAGTTCTCCCTCCCTCCCTTACTCCCTACTTCCCTCTCTCCTCTTCTCTTTCTCTTCTTCATGTTATGTAGCAAAGAATGGTCCTGAACTCCTGATATTTCTGCCTCTGCCTCTCAAGTGTAGAGATTACAGATACATGTTGTCATATCTGATACCAATTAAGTATATTTTGATAACCCACATTTTTTTTATTCTTTGGAACAAAAATATTCATGTATTTTAACATTAATATTACATTTGTATAATATTTTGAGACTTGTAATATATGTAACTATGTCAAATACATTGATTTATTTGTTATCAATTTCAATGATATGCTATAAAATTTATAAGTTTCTTGCTTTCATATCACATGGATTTTTGCCTTCTAATACACTTCAGGGACACAAAATTCAGTACATGAAATTTAACTTGCTCTTGATTTTAAATTAAATTTGAGTTGACTAAATACTAGATAATTTTAGGGAAATATTAGTAACCCTTCTAGGTAAATAATGGTGGTGTAGTTATGTAGGGTGAGGTATTTTTTTCACAGGAGCCTCATACTTGAGGAAATGTAGTGAAGAAATATGGTGAATGCAACTGGCTTTCTGATAGCTTAGGGGAAAAATAGAGAAAGCAAACAGTGGGCCACACACTAACAATCACTGAATCCAAGTGGTAGCCATAGGCCTGATCTCGATTAAATTATTTCAGCCATGCTCCATGTTTAACTTTTTAATGAAAAAATTGGAAAAGCTATATTTTAATATTGTCTTTAGGTACCATAGATTTGTTTGAGGTTCTATATATTATGGTAGAACTGAAGAGTTTACTAAATTGTATATCTTGCTTTCTCCCTTCTCTGAACAGGCATATTTAAGCCGGGTAGCTTATTATGGTTTAAAGGGCAGATACTCCAAAGCCATTCTGAACTGTAACGAGGCCATCAAACTTTACCCTGAGAGTGTGCGTGCCTACATCTGCAGAGGAGTTCTGAAATACTACAACAGAGTAAGCCGCTCCTGCCTGGGTTACTAAGGGTGTAGAGTGGAAGCTTCTAGGGTTGTTAAGAGCTCACTCACTTTCTACTTTCCCTCAACTACATGAAGTGAGATTATGGTATTTATATAATCATGGTGTTCCCTGTTCTTTGGACATAATCTTTGGCTATACGATACATAATACTCCAATCCAGCATTACTTATATCTAATTACTTGATGGTAGGATATTTGAGATGTTTCTATATTTTACTATTCATTTGAGTAACACACTTATAAATTCTGGGACCATATTAATTGTTTGAGTTTCCTAAATGGAAATTCCTGGGCAAAAAATTATGAATAACTGATGCTGTGTGAAATGATTTATCTCTCCCTGATTTTATCTTTGACATTTCTTTATTATTTCCGCACATGGGATACTTTTATCACCTAAAGCAAAGGCATGTACAAGCATTATGTATCAATTCCATGAAAGTTCATGTTCACGTGATGATGTGAGATATTAGAGAAGAATGGAAGGGATGCAGAAGTGTGAGTGGAGAATGTGGCCATGTAGCAGTATGAGTGGCAGAAGACAGTCAGGCCTTTAGTGTTCACCAGAGGAATGTGAACTCTCATGCAACCAGTATCATTTCTCCAGGCCATATAGCAACACCAGTAACAATTGCTTAAGTCGATTTTTCAAGATTTTATTTATTTTTAACTTATTTGTATGAATGTTTGCCCACATTTATGTTTGTGTACCATCTGAGTACAGTGCCTGTGTATACAAGAAGAGGGTGCTTGATCTCATGGAACTAGATTACAACTTACAGGCAGTTGTCAGTTGTGGGTGCTGGAAATTGAACCTGGGTCCTTTGGCATAGTAGCCCAGTGCTCTCAACAGTTGAGCCAGCCCTCTAGCCCATAATTGCTTCAATTTAAGTTGCTGACTTCCTTAATTTTATCTGTAGGTGAACGAACTGTCAGAATCCCTACCAAGATCTTCTTAATGAACTATGTGGAAGATTAGCTTCATAGTATTAATTTAGAAAGAAGACACATTAAATCTCAAATGCTTCAAATACTAATAGAATTGCATACTTATTTTATGGCTCAACTTGCCTGTTATGATTTATCCGGCTCACGCTTTCTTTCTCCTTGCAGACTTACAAGCTAGGTATTACAGATTTATCTACAGCTATCAAGATGGACAAGAACAATTACACAGCATATTATAACAGAGCCCTGTGCTATACCAAGATAGGGGAGCATCAGATGGTAAGTAGCCATTTTAGTCAATGACAGATTTAAAACAACATGCATTCAGTGGCTTCTTAAATTAGAAAAGCAATCAATAAGCATTATTTTATAAGCAACATGGTTAAGCACTTGTAAGCATGTTTAAAGCACCTGTACTTTCTTCTTTATCTCAGCTATAGTCTTGAAAAATAACATCTATGGAAATACACACATAAGACTCAAGAAACTACAAAGAACCATTTCAAATACAATTGACTTTTTTCTTAGCGCAAAATTACCTTACGCAGTTTCTGCACCATCAATTCCTTCTATAATGCTAGTATAACTATTTAAATGCCCGCATAAATTAGGATCCATTCTGTCAGTATCATCTGAATAAATGTTTTACTGATAACACTACTATACAGGATTTTATAGAAGTGATCACTGGCAATACTCTCTTAAAACTTGGACCCAAGCTAGAGCAGTTCACGATGGTGTTTGTTGTAGAATTCTGAGACTCTATAGGTAGTAAAGAGTACAGAGTAATGGGATCCACCAGCAGGGGCTGTTGACAGAAATTTGTTGATTTGCACTTGGGTTTATAGGCCTAACCATGTCTTAAAAAATATGGTGCGGCAACAACCCTATTTCTCCATTAAACTCTGTATTTTCTAATCTTCATGTTCATTGTCTCACCCTTCATCAGTATGGTTGATTTCAATGAGAATTAGCTCTGTGATCACCTACCTGTAAGTTCTTTGTGTTCTGTCCCTTACTTTTGCTTCTTCTCCTCTGTATCTTCTGGTCTTCCCCTCCTCACTTCTGCAGGGGCGGATGCTCTTGTAGACTCCACATTCCCATTGTCCTAAGCAGACACACTCCTCAGTCTCTGTGAAACTTATCCAAATCTGCTTAGAGCATCTGTGGATTTAGAAATCACAGAGGAGACAGAGGTTGAGAAAAATAGTCCACACAGAAGAATGCAACATTCCTAAGAGCTAGCCCAGCAAGTTTGTCTTCCTCTAGAAATGTAGACAAATGCATAATTAATTTTTAACAAGGCAATTGTTAAGATTTGAGTAGCCAATTAAAGGATCATTAGAAGGGACCTACAAAACAGGTGTCTTTGAGGATACCTTACTCCCCCCCCCCCCCCCCAGTGCCTGCCAAACAGTAGGCTGGGCAAGGAAGGAACTCCTGTATGTTATCTCAGTTGTGTGGAAAAACCAATTCCTGGTTAATGAAGAACATGCAAAACAACCTGAATAAATGAGAACAAAACAGAGTTGTAAATATTGGTGATTTTCAAGGTGCCTGTACCCCAGAGCATTTCATCTGCTCATTTTACAGACAATGAAATGTCAGGAGGGAGAGTCCACAGAACTCATCCAAGTCACATCTGGAATTAGAAACCTGCCCTGGCAGTCACACATTTGTTTGTTTCTGGGTTCACAGTCCTTAGGTAGCTATGTGAAGCCCTCTGACCCTGGATTGAATACTATGTCATTTCAAAGTGTCACCTCCTCCCCCCTTGCTTTCCTTCACCTGCCTCTCAACATCCCTTCCATCACTGAGGTAACATGCATGTGCATTCTTTATGGATAGTTTCCTAAAATCTAATCATGGTGAATTGGTTTTTTGTTTTGTTTTGTTTTTGGGTTTTTTTTTTTTTTGGAAATTTTAATAACTTAAAAAGCAGTCACTGTCATCTTCAAGTACAGGTACTTAAACAACACCAAAATTGAAATATGTATTATTGAAACACAAAGATGAAGAAATACAATGAATTTGAATCAAGTAAAATCTCTAAAGAGATTTTTCTTTTCATGTTTGCTGTATTTTACCCCCTCTGAAAAGTTACAAAATTATATTTGGACAAAAATAGGCATTGGAATCTATTTTGGAATTTCTGAATCAACTGGCTTGTCAGATTCCAGACAGTGGAAGTTAGACAGGCAGAGGACAAGCTACATGCTTGTTTTCTTTATTCAGCACCCATAGAGGAGGGCTTTATACATGCAATGGTTCTACCAGGCTGACTTTCAGATTTTCAGTGTCCCCCTTTCAGCAGGTGTTCACATAGCCTTAGAACAGCCTGGTGGATTTTGACTCTACTATTCTATAATCATGAAAACAGTAACCCTTACCTCTCACTTATGGCTTATTGTATGACAAGCACTGGGCTAGATTCTTACCGATACATAAGCAAGGCATTTCAATTCTAGGCAGAGATTGAAGGAAGGTGAGGACCACTGGGATTTCCAGGTTTCTGTGTCCCCGGGCAAGGACTGGGCAGACACACGTGTAGATAATAGAAGGAAAAGAGTGGGCTTATTAAGGTAATAAAAGGCAGTTCGAAGGGTGATAGTGGGCCAAGGGTAGAGAAAGGTCACGGTTGCTACAGTGCTGGAAGCAGTAGAGTGGAGAATTTGTATTATGCACATCTGCTTTTACAAGTGCTCTGGTATGTTGGCCTTGTGAACACGTGGCAAAGGGCTTTTTTAGACTGACTTCAGCCTTTATTTTGTTGTTATTATTATTGTAAGTTGTTTTAGTGTCTCGCCTGTACGTAAGTCTGAGCACTATGTTCCTGCAGTGCCCACAGTAAGAAGAATTGGATTCCCTGAGGCTGGAGTTACAGATGGTTGTGAACTGTCACGTGGGTACTGGGAATTGAACCAGCGTTCTCTGGAAGAGCAGCCAGTCCTTTTAACCACTGAGCTATATCTCTGGCAATCTGTCAAGCTAGCTGATTCAGAAGTTCTAAAATAAATTTCAATGGTGTTTTTATATGCACATTTGACCTCACATTCCTGCTGTATTTGTCAGTGGAGTCTAAAATATGTATTGAAATTTTAATATTTCAGTTTGGTGGCTGAGGAGAGAGACTTCAAGTTAGGAAACTTTTCTTAAACTCAGGATCTAGTAATAGCCACTGATGATATAAATTCAGAGAAGGCTGTGGCTCTCTCATTCTTAACCAAAACTTTTAGGTTAGACATTCTGGAAAATGTCAGTCATTTCAGAATCTAGAGATCTGAGGCATAAGGATCAGGAATTCAAGACTAATGTGGTATCAAAGCATATTCTGACCAGATAGTACATGGTATGACACTCTCTCAAGGAGCAAGAAAACAAAAGGAAAACCTAAAAAGTAGAGCGCAGCAGAAAGCACCTTCAGTGTTCCCATCTCCACCACCCATGCTTGGCTTCTGTGAAATCTTTCCTTGTGTTCAGCTGCCTGATAGATTGCTAGGCCATCTTACATTCTGTGGGTCTTTGGAAAGAATGAGTCAGATAAGGTGTGGTCAACAGTGTGGTGGTTCTTCAAGTATTACTAAATATTTATATAGGCCTAGCATTATTTATATTTATGCCACAGTATATATATATATATATATATATATATATATATATATATATATATATATATAATTTCTAGCCGTACATATTGTTTAGATACCTGTGCCAGGAAATAGGAGAGAAGGACAGATGAGCAGAAAGTTAGATTTTATTTATTTGTCATTTTTGAGTCAGCCAACACTAAAGTCATACAGGAATTGACCCTTGTCTGACCAACCATATGGCTCTTTTGAACAAAATAGCCATTATAATGATTTAGAAGAATTTGGCTCCTTAATACTTAGGGCAGAGGAGAGATCAATGAAGCTCTGTCTATTCAGTCAGTGGAAAACAATAAGAGTAAAAGATGCATTCTCACTAGATTAATTCTTTGAGCTTAGTTAGAGCTGTAAAAACAATCAGTATGCTTACAACATATGTTGGATTTCCCTGTTTCCCTCTTCAGTCTTATTGTGATCCCTTTCATTGGTCTCTGGTTCATTCATTTGATTAAAACTTACCAAGTGCCTGCATATGAAAGCAGAATGCTTGTTGCTCAATTCAAGGTGGTGAAAAGATTAAACACTTGCCTCCTGCAGTTTAGACTTCAGTGAGGAAGGCAGTAACATGCTAAAAAGAATTTAAATTTCAAACAGTGATCTCCAGTTTGTATTCCTGTGAGTATGTTATTTGGAGAAAGTATTCATTGTGGGGGCAGGGCTAAGGGTGTCCTTTCTTCTAAATTATGCAATGCATAGGAGTATTCATGGGTGGCAAGCAGATGGCATGTGAACCACAGGCACAGTGAGTACTTACTTAAAAGCAGCACTAGCCATATCAAATCTAGCATAGATAGGCCATGTCACATTCCAGAGTGGATTCTGAGATCCAGCTCTGGGTGGAAGCATATGTGGTCCAGGGCAGTGGACTAAGCAAGGCTGTAGAGAGTTGTACCTTGGCTATAAGTGCATGTTTTCTGTTTTAGGCTTTAAGAGATTATGGAATTGTGCTGCTTCTTGATGCTGGAGAAAACATAGCATTAAATACCGTCATTAACCGTGGACTCATCTATACTGAACTGAAGCAGTATGGCTTTGCACTAGAGGTGAGCCTTCCTGTGCCTGTGGCCGGATGAGCTGTTTGATCTCATGCATCTTTTTATTTTTTTTAATTTTTAAAAAAAATTTTTTTATTACGTATTTTCCTCAATTACATTTCCAATGCTATCCCAAAAGTCCCCCATACCCTCCCCCCCTCCCCTACCCACCCATTCCCATTGTTTTGGCCCTGGTGTTCCCCTGTATAGGGGCATATAAAGTTTGCAAGTCCAATGGGCCTCTCTTTCCAGTGATGGCCGACTAGGCCATCTTTTGATACATATGCAGCTAGAGATAAGAGCTCCGGGGTACTGGTTAGTTCATATTGTTGTTCCACCTATAGGGTTGCAGATCCCTTTAGCTCCTTGGGTACTTTCTCTAGCTCCTCCATTGGGAGCCCTGTGATCCATCCAATAGCTGACTGTGAGCATCCACTTCTGTGTTTGCTAGGCCCCGGCATAGTCTCACAAGAGACAGCTATATCTGGGTCCTTTCATCAAAATCTTGCTAGTGTATGCAATGGTGTCAGCGTTTGGAAGCTGATTATGGAATGGATCCCTGGCAGTCTCTAGATAGTCCATCCTTTCGTCACAGCTCCACATTAGTATTCCTTGCTACAGAAGGGCAGTATCAATGAGTGACAGTGTTAGTAAGAATCTTTATAAGACCTAAGTACTTTCCCCTTCACTTTGATTACAGCTGATGGTTAATGGTTTTTTAATTAAGGCTCTTACCTCCCCAAAGAAGTACATAGAAAATCCAATTGTTTGGTAAAATTATTTGTACATAATTTACTCTGCTCTGCAATGTTCTTTCTTACTCTCAATTTTTCCTTTTGTTGAAATTTGTCAAATTAAATACGTTTCAAACAGGACAGGACAGAGCTGTGCAGAATGGGCTACTGAGAATAGCCTTCTAGGTCTTTAAGGATAGGCCTTAGAGTTGGAATTTATGAAGACATCTTGGAAAGAAACAGGTAGTTTTCAAATGATTCCATTTCAGAATCGATATGGTTTATAGATCTCACTTTTAACCATTAGTACAACTTGACAGTAATTTTTGTAATAAAAATGTAGAAACAAGACAAAGATAGAATATTCCTTTGCAGTTGAGTGTCAGCGGTTTATATATTTGTTACATCCATATAACTTTATAGAATGAAGTCATTCTTTGCTATACACCAGCTTAAACAGTGGTGTAAAATTTACAATTTTAACTTAGAGATAAGGAAATGACTATCCAAAAGAGGTTAAATAAGATCTTTGAATGGCAATATCTGAACTCAGGTCTCACTAGATTATAAATGCCATATTCTTTCAGACGAGGCTGAAGCACTATAGACAGTTTTAATGTTTGGGAGAATCAAGAGAGAATTACTCTTGACTTGTTTCTTTTCTTATATACACTTCACCCATTAACAAGTCTAGCTCATTCTATCACTGAAATAAATTTTGAACTAAGCCAGTTTTCCTAATTGCTGTTTCCTCCTCAACCAGGAAGTCAGATTTGAACTCAGATCTCAGAATAGGATTACTCAGTACACTGTCTCCTAGTGTGCGGAAGTAGGTTACACCTTACCCTTGTACCAACATTCTCCACCCAGTACCAAAAGACCATGTTGAAACATAAAGGACATGAAGTGAGTCCTCTGCTCCAAGCCTGCAATGGCCCATCCCACACAATAAAACCTGAACTCTTCATCACTAAAACCAAGGCCCAACTTGATGTGACTGATGCTCACTTCAGACTTTACTTTCAGTCTTCTTTTCTACACTGAAGCCATTCCACTTTGGCCTTTTGCTATTCCCTGGTAATACCTACCTCCCTTCCTGCCCAGGGCCAATACACATGCTGTCCCTATGCACATAACATACCTGTACCTTCTTTAATCCAAATTTCTGACTGAATATGATCTTTCAGTCAAAAATAAACTGAATAATTGAAATAGGATATTAAAAATATTAAAAGACCTCAAAATAAATTTGGAAGTGGGATAAAGAAACATACTAGCAAAATAAGTAATAAATTATTAGACTCCATCCAAAGATGTCAATAGTTATATTAACTAGGAATGGTCAAAAAAGATAAAACAAATAAAAGAATAGAATATCATTTGGGAATTTTGAAAAATATCTAGTATATTCTGATATAGAATATCATCTAGAATATACTAGATGAAATATGTTCTGATGAAGAAACATACTTCAAGTATAATGATATGGATAACAAAAATGTATAATAAAACACACAAAAACACAAAATAGTGATCCTTCCTTTGTGTAAGGAAAACAAGCCACTAAAAATTAAACATATAAATGATGCAGAGAAAGAAACAATAAAGGATCAATTGACTAAAAGCTTCTGTGGTGTGAGAACTGATATTCTGTGGCATCTCACTAGAGAGATAGTGGTGGCTGTCTTACCTTCCCAGGGACAGCTTGATCAGGAAGCATCCAGGCTGCAATGCTTGAGAGATGAATGATACTTTATGATGCATCAGGAACATTTCCCATGCCTTTTCCTTCAGATCTTCATACTGCAGACTCAGCACTTTCAATTTTTTGAAGCAACCTTTTCCCTAGGTCCTTCAAGTTTTACACCCTAGAGTTAGAGATTCTGGATTTTTTTTTTTTTTTTTTTTGCTTAACTTTACAATGGCATCTGGATCCTTACCAGAGCATATACCCTCTTCAAGAAGTGTGTATTCCATTCCAAAGGTAGGTTCAGACAAAACTAATCAACATACAGTGCTTTGTTAGCACTTACTGGCCTGGTGCCTAACTGTTCACAAGTCATATAATTCCAAGGGTTCTTTCCAGGGGAATTTCCTCTTCTGTCTGAGAAGGGAAGTTTCTAGTGGTATATGCAGCAAAAGGAAGTACATGAGATTCTGCATAGCACAGGGCAGCATTGCAGGAAAAGTCCCAGTTCTTAAGGTAGGTGCGAGTGCCATAAACTCAGGGTGTTAATAGTGATCTTGTTACTTGCTCTATCCACTCTCATTGGATGTGATTGAAAGGCGAAGCTTTAGGAAGAGATCTGTTTTAATGCGTATGTATTCTTATGCAGAATCAAAGTTAGAAGGAAGTTTTAAGAGAAACCCATGACAAAAATAACAAGGTCTTATAAAACTGTTTTAGGATTTTAAACAAGCTGCACTGATGAGCAAGACTAGTGTGAGCCTTTGTCAAGCTACTGCCACGTGCCACCACAGGTATGGAGCACCATTATTGTCAAAGGGGAGGCAAGAGGAGTCAGAAGACATAGCCAGTTATAGCCCCAAAACTGAAGGCGGAAGGGAATGGGGAGGGTGGGGGGAATGGTGCCTGTGATAGGTTACAAAATGTGGGTAGGCATAGAAAGAATTCCTTGTATAGTTCTGGGGACTGCATCAGTAGCTCTCCTGTACCTTTTAAAAAATGATTTGTACCAATTCACAAATACATATTTATATCATGGCTTTGAAGATGTATATCTGATTCAAGAGTATACACAAAATGACAAATGTGTGCATAGCTTGACATATCTAGGCAGAAAATAATTTGTTCAGAAAGCTCATTTCCTGGGAAAGAGGGTGTTTTAAAAATATTTTCAAGAAAATTTTGCACCAATAAAACGTATTTGTATATCTAAAACTACCGAAAAGAATCCAAGAAAATGTCTACAAAATATATTAAACTGTATAAAAATACAATACTTTAGAGTTAGCTCTTTCTATTATAGACAAGCACAGTTGGAAATAACAACAGTGATGCACAACCTTCAGAGAAACTGCACAGATTTTAATATGAGCACAATGTTAGTGCTGAATAATAGTTTATAGCATCACTTTTGGTAAGGGAAAGAATTACCGTTCCTTTGGAGGCTTAAATTGGGATGGTTTGTAAATTATAAAGGCAAGTCTGTGCAAATACACAGTTTAAGAGACTAAACTAGAGTTTGAATTAGTAGGAAAACTGACATACTTATATTCCTCCTTTGGGTGCAGAGGCACAGCTACATCTCCTCACGAGGAGGTAAGTTCTTTATTGTAAGAAGAAAGTACTATAGCAGTTATGCATTCTGCAGATGCCTCAGGGTTAAAGACCTGGTCTCCGACCTTTCATTGTATGCAGTCACAGTTTTCTCTATTTTGATGCACCGATCTTTGTGCAATCCATCTTCTTAAGTACTTGTCATTCTTAAGAAGGAATGGAACAGTGACTGATGGGTTTACTTTGGTGGACATGTGTAGACCAAAATGTCTGAGATCATTGCATTCAGTCAACATCTGAAACATGCAGAACTTCTCTCAAACCCGTTTCTGTTTAACAGCCATTAGTCAGCCAGTCTCCCTGTGTTAGAATCATGTCATGTCTTTATAAAGTGTAGTGTTGAGATAGAACAGCAAAGCCCTCCTAAAGCTGATACTGCTCTGCAGTTCCAAATACCCAACTTTCATCAGCTCTCTAGGCCCTCCATTGTTCTCTAATAAAAGTGGAATTTAAATCAGGAGTAAAGACCGGATAGCTCAGAGTTTTAATCACCATGTATTGAGTTTTCACAGTTTGACTGAGCTTTAACAACAAGGGATGTTTAATGATTATATAGTTTTAGAAAGACCATTTTGGTAACATACTTACACTATAGAAGCATGGCTTATAAATATGGGACTTACTTTGACAATTTTGGTAGCATATATATATATATATATATATATATATATATATATATATATATGCTTGGAGCATTTTATAAAAGTAATAAACCTTTAAATGTTAGTACATTGACCTTTGAACTCATGAAGTTGAAGCCATTTGAAGCATCCTTTGCATATTTCCAGCTTTCACACTCGTGGTTGCCAGGAGACAGCATTCCTTAGACTGAATCTCCTACTTATTGCCCAATTTAATCAGCAAGAGTGTTGCACTAATGTGAACTTTTAGATCTTAATGAGAAAGCCACCTTTGTATTTTATATTTATTACTTGGCTATATGTCACAAACGCTTGCTACCAGGATACGTTTATTATACTATTTTGATATTTGCATAAGCTATTTTTTAAGTCTTTAACTCTGCAAACCACAGTTTTCAGTGTTTGGAAGTATTAGTGATTCATTTGTATCTGGTCACATGTGTGATTACTGCAAATGCAATGGGCCTCTGTGTCTGTGCTTCAGAGCAGACACTAAACCAAGCACCTCCAGAGAGTGATCACATAACGTTTTATTCATATGCTAACATTTATTTCAGGAAAACTATTAATGCTCTTTATATACATGACAGCTGATTCTTTTGTTTGTTTGAAACAACTTTTTTTTATTAGATATTTTCTTCATTTACATTTCAAATGCTATCCTCTTTCCTAGTTTCGAAAATTCCCTATATCCTCCTCCCACCCTGCTCCCCAACCCATCTACTCCTGCTTCCTGGTCCTGGAATTCCCCTATACTGGGACATAGATGACAGCTGATTCTTGACAACTTATAGCTCAACGAACACCCAAAAGCAATGTAGATATTCTGCTAAATCTTCCGACTGGACAAGTGCCATGCTGGGGCTTAAGCAAGAGCTTTAGACCATAGGATGTTGTGGCAGACCGGTCTCCAGGAAAGTGAAAGCGTTCCTTCTACAGAGCATCCTGGCTCATTTTCCTTTGTCTATTGGTGTAGGAAACTGAGGAGACCTTGTCTTAGGCTCTGCCCCCTGGTGTGGTTGTGACTGTCATTCAGGGATAATTTTCAGGTGCTTGTCAGATGGCTTTCTAGATCCATTTTAGCTTTTAGGTTGTTTACTCAGCTGGATGGACTAAGTGCACATCACTTAGTGTTGATAGCTACATAATGTAACCGCCCTTCATAATACACAACTTGCACTACAGAGAAATGAGCTTTGGTTCACTGTCTGATTTGCTATTGCATACTTTTGTCACTGGTTGGGCCACACAGAAGGAAAGATTATATTTTATAAGCCCTGTAGCAGAATACACAGTCACTGACAGTTTTAAATCCTTGATGGACGAGAAGGGCAGTGGATATAATGCAAACTGAATGCCAATGAAATAGGAATGCCCCAATAATTTATAATGAATATATGATGTTTACTTGGGAAATCCAGAACACATAGGTACATATTGTATGTAAATACTTCTCTATGCATTGGTGGAAATGCTGAGTATAAGAAAACCTACCAACAAATGTATTTTACAAGGAAGTACTATGCCATCTTTATTCTTGTTAAATAGGGTTAGTCCCTGTGTAGAATGGCTGATGTAATTCACCAAAAAGGCACCTGGAAAGGCACTGTGGCTCCACATTCAAATGAACTGGCACCTTAAATTGTGGCAGTTCCTGTGAAAGTGGTGCAGTTCCACTGTAAACTACCAGAGAGATGACCCTGTGATTTCTGAGCAACCATACACAGAAGGAACTCAGAGGTTACCACATGGCTCAGAAGGCCATTGTCAACCCTTGCCTGTCTGGAACATCAGAAGCCATGTTTTCTTACTACTTTAGTGTGGGTCCTTGTGTGGTCTTCTAGATGATCCACAATACATGCCTTTGGGTAGTGCTTGACAAAAAACAAAACAAACAAACAAACAAACTGTGGTGACAGAAGATAGTTTTTTCTAAGATTTATTATCTGTATTTATAGGTATGTGTGTGTGCTTGTATGAGTTTATGTGCATCACATGTGTGTAGAGTGTCTATGGAGGCCATCAGTTCTCTGGAACTACAGCTATGACTGTTTGTGAGCTGCCTGATACAGGTGGCTGGGAACCCAACCTGGGTCTTCTGCAACTGAAGTAGACATTCTTAACCACGGGAGCATCTCTCAAGTTCTCAATTGTTTTTGTTGCTATTGTGGACAAACATTGAAAAACATACTTATTAAACAATATGTGAGGCGTCTTATTTCATTTCAATGAAATTGGGATAGCTCTTAAGAAAGGTGATATGAAATATATATGAATTTATTTCTACTGTATGCCATGATTCAGTCAATGGTCGGATAAATTCTATAGGAGGCACTATTAGACAAGTTTGTTTTGATGTGATAGTCATGAGGTATTCTTATAGAAACTAATGTTGTTATGGCATCTATAGGTGATATAAGATTATGGGATTATCACTGTATAAATGGTCATCTGTAAACAGAAGCATTATTAGGTGTATTGAGACTGTAATTTAAATATCATACATTAACATGTTTTTCTATGTTGAAAACATATGGTTAAATCAAAGTTTAGGACTGCCATTTAGACTTCTATATTTTTGGAAAATAAAATTCCAAAATAATATTCCACATTCTTCTGTGAAAATGGTATGTATGTATGTATGTATGTATATATGTATGTCTGTATATATGTGGTGCATAGTATGTAGTATGTGGTGTATATGTGTGTGTGTGTGTATGTGTGCGCACATGCATACACACATAGGGATGTTAGATGGCTTTTCTTCTACCACATGGGTCACTGGGATCAAACCCGGGTCATCAGACTTGGCAGCACGTGCCTATACCCATTAAGCCATCTTGCAGCCCTTGAAAATGGTTTTCACTTTCCTCCTTTTCTTTTTTTTTTTTTTGATTTTTAATATTTTTATTACATATTTTCCTCAATTACATTTCCAATGCTATCCCCAAAGTCCCCCATAGCGCCCCCCACTTCCCTACCCACCCATTCCCATTCTTTTGGCCCTGGCATTCCCCTATATTGGGGCATATAAAGTTTGCAAGTCCAATGGGCCTCTCTTTCCATTGATGGCCGACTAGGCCATCTTTCGATACATATGCAGCTAGAGACAAGAGCTCCGGGGTTCTGGTTAGTACATCATGTTGTTCCAACAATAGGGTTGCAGATCCCTTTAGCTCCTTGGGTACTTTCTCTAGCTTCTCCATTGGGAGCCCTGTGATACATCCAATAGCTGACTGTGAACATCCACTCCTGTGTTTGCTAGGCCCCGGCATCGTCTCACAAGAGACAGCTATATTTGGGTCCTTTCAGCAAAATCTTGCTAGTGTATGCAATGGTGTCAGCGTTTAGAAGCTGATTATGGGACGGATCCCTGGATACAGCAGTCTCTAAATGGTTCATCCTTTCATCACAGCTACGAACTTTGTCTCTGTAACTCCTTCCCTGGGTGTTTTGTTCCCAATTCTAAGAAGGTGCACAGTGTCCACACTTTGGTCTTCATTCTTCTTGAGTTTCATGCGTTTATCAAATTGTATCTTATATCTTGGGTATCCTAAGTTTTGGGCTAATATCCACTTATCAATGAATACATATTGTGTGAGTTCTTTTGTGATTGTGTTACTTCACTCAAGATGATGCCCTCCAGGTCCATCCATTTGGCTAGGAATTTCATAAATTCATTCTTTTTAATAGCTGAGTAGTACTCCATTGTGTAAATGTACCATAATTTCTGTATCCATTCCTCTGTTGAGGGACATCTGGGTTCTTTCCAGCTTCTGGCTATTATAAATAGGGCTGCTATGAACATAGTGGAGCATGTGTCCTTTTTACCGGTTGGGACATCTTCTGGATATATGCCCAGGAGAGGTATTGCTGGATCCTCCAGTAGTACTATGTCCAATTTTCTGAGGAACCGCCAGACTGATTTCCAGAGTGGTTGTACAAGCTTGCAATCCCACCAACAATGGAGGAGTGTTCCTCTTTCTCCACATCCTCGCCAGCATCTGCTGTCACCTGAATTTTTGATCTTAGCCATTCTGACTGGTGTGAGGTGGAATCTCAGGGTTGTTTTGATTTGCATTTCCCTGATGATTAAGGATGTTGAACATTTTTTCAGGTGTTTCTCTGCCATTCGGTATTCCTCAGGTGAGAATTCTTTGTTCACTTCTGAGCCCCATTTTTTAATGGGGTTATTTGACTTTCTGGAGTCCACCTTCTTGAGTTCTTTATATATATTGGATATTAGTCCCTTATCTGATTTAGGATAGGTGAAGATCCTTTCCCAATCTGTTGGTGGTTTTTTTGTCTTATTGATGGTGTCTTTAGCCTTGCAGAAGCTTTGTAGTTTCATGAGGTCCCACTTGTCAATTCTTGATCTTACAGCACAAGCCATTACTGTTCTATTCAGGAATTTTTCCCCTGTGCCCATATCTTCAAGGCTTTTCCCCACTTTCTCCTCTATAAGTTTCAGTCTCTGGTTTTATGTGAAGTTCCTTGATCCACTTAGACTTGACCTTAGTACAAGGAGATAGGAATGGATCGATTCGCATTCTTCTACATGTTAACAACCAGTTGTGCCAGCACCATTTGTTGAAAATGCTGTCTTTCTTCCACTGGATGTTTTTAGCTCCCTTGTCGAAGATCAAGTGACCATAGGTGTGTGGGTTCATTTCTGGGTCTTCAATTCTATTCCATTGGTCTATTTGTCTGTCACTATACCAGTACCATGCAGTTTTTATCACAATTGCTCTGTAGTAGAGCTTTAGGTCCGGCATGGTGATTCCACCAGAGGTTCTTTTATCCTTGAGAAGAGTTTTTGCTATCCTAGGTTTTTTGTTATTCCAGATGAATTTGCAGATTGCACTTTCTAATTCGTTGAAGAATTGATTTGGAATTTTGATGGGGATTGCATTGAATCTGTAGATTGCTTTTGGCAAGATAGCCATTTTTACAATGTTGATCCTGCCAATCCATGAGCATGGGAGATCTTTCCATCTTCTGAGATCTTCTAGAATTTCTTTCTTCAGAGACTTGAAGTTTTTATTATACAGATCTTTCACTTCCTTAGTTAGAGTCACGCCAAGATATTTTATATTATTTGTGACTATTGAGAAGGGTGTTGTTTCCCTAATTTCTTTCTCAGCCTGTTTATTCTTTGTGTAGAGAAAGGCCATTGATTTGTTTGAGTTAATTTTATATCCAGCTACTTCACCGAAGCTGTTTATCAGGCTTAGGAGTTCTCTGGTGGAATTTTTAGGGTCACTTATATATACTATCATATCATCTGCAAAAAGTGATATTTTGACTTCATCTTTTCCAATTTGTATCCCTTTGATCTCCTTTTGTTGTCGAATTGCTCTGGCTAGGACTTCAAGTACAATGTTGAATAGGTATGGAGAAAGTGGACAGCCTTGTCTAGTCCCTGATTTTAGAGGGATTGCTTCAAGCTTCTCACCATTTACTTTGATGTTGGCTACTGGTTTGCTGTAGATTGCTTTTATCATGTTTAGGTATGGGCCTTGAATTCCTGATCTTTCCAAGACTTTTATCATGAATGGGTGTTGGATCTTGTCAAATGCTTTTTCCGCATCTAACGAGATGACCATGTGGTTTTTGTCTTTGAGTTTGTTTATATACTGGATTACGTTGATGGATTTCCGTATATTGAACCATCCCTGCATCCCTGGGATGAAACCTACTTGGTCAGGATGGATGATTCTTTTGATGTGTTCTTGGATTCGGTTAGCAAGAACTTTATTGAGGATTTTTGCATCAATATTCATAAGGGATATTGGTCTGAAGTTTTCTATCTTTGTTGGGTCTTTTTGTGTTTTAGGTATCAGAGTAATTGTGGCTTCATAGAATGAGTTGGGTAGAGTACCTTCTGTTTCTATTTTGTGGAATAGTTTGTGAAGAACTGGGATTAGATCTTCTTTGAAGGTCTGATAGAACTCTGCACTAAACCCATCTGGTCCTGGGCTTTTTTTAGTTGGGAGACTATTAATGACTGCTTCTATTTCTTTGGGGGATATAGGGCTGTTTAGATCATTAACCTGGTCTTGATTCAACTTTGGTACCTGGTATCTGTCTAGGAACTTCTCCATTTCATCCAGGTTCTCCAGTTTTGTTGAGTATAGCCTTTGGTAGAAGGATCTGATGGTGTTTTGGATGTCTTCAGGATCTGTTGTTATGTCTCCTTTTTCATTTCTGATTTTGTTAATTAGGATGCTTTCCCTGTGCCCTCTAGTGAGTCTGGCTAAGGGTTTATCTATCTTGTTGATTTTCTCAAAGAACCAGCTCCTTGATTGGTTGATTCTTTGAATAGTTTTTCTTGTTTCCACTTGGTTGATTTCACCCCTGAGTTTGATTATTTCCTGCCGTCTACTCCTCTTGGGTGAATTTGCTTCCTTTTGTTCTAGTGCTTTTAGGTGTGTTGTCAAGCTGCTAATGTGTGCTCTCTCTAGTTTCCTTTTGGAGGCACTCAGAGCTATGAGTTTTCCTCTTAGAAATGCTTTCATTGCGTCCCATAAGTTTGGGTATGTTGTGGCTTCATTTTCATTGAACTCTAAAAAGTCCTTAATTTCTTTCTTTATTCCTTCCTTGACCAAGGTATCATTGAGAAGAGTGTTGTTCAGTTTCCACGTGAAGGTTGGCTTTCTATTATTTATTTTGTTATTGAAGATCAGCCTTAGTCCATGGTGATCTGATAGGATGCATGGGACAATTTCAATATTTTTATATCTGTTGAGGCCTGCTTTGTGACCAATTATGTGGTCAATTTTGGAGAAGGTACCATGAGGTGCTGAGAAGAAGGTATATCCTTTTGTTTTAGGATAGAATGTTCTGTAGATATCTGCCAGATCCATTTGATTCATAATTTCTCTTAGTTTCACTGTGTCCCTGTTTAGTTTCTGTTTCCATGATCTGTCCATTGGTGAAAGTGGTGTGTTGAAGTCTCCCACTATTATTGTATGAGGTGCAATGTGTGCTTTGAGCTTTACTAAAGTTTCTTTAATGAATGTGGCTGCCTTTGTATTTGGAGCATAGATATTCAGGATTGATAGTTCCTCTTGGAGGATTTTACCTTTGATGAGTATGAAGTGTCCCTCCCTGTCTTTTTTAATGACTTTGGGTTGGAAGTCAATCTTATCAGATATTAGAATGGCTACTCCAGCTTGTTTCTTCATGCCATTTGCTTGGAAAATTGTTTTCCAGCCTTTCATTCTGAGGTAGTGTCTATCCTTTTCTCTGAGATGAGTTTCCTGTAAGCAGCAAAATGTTGGGTCTTGTTTGTGTAGCCAGTTTGTTAGTCTATGTCTTTTTATCGGGGAGTTGAGTCCATTGATATTAAGAGATATTAAGGAAAAGTAACTGTTGTTTCCTGTTATTTTTGTTGTTAAAGTTGGCATTTTGTTCTTGTGGCTGTCTTCTTTTAGGTTTGTTGAGGGATTACCTTCTTGTTGTTTCTAGGGCGTGGTTCCTGTCCTTGTATTGGTTTTTTTCTGTTATTATCCTTTGAAGGGCTGGATTCCTGGAGAGATAATGTGTGAATTTGGTTTTGTCGTGGAATACTTTGGTTTCTCCATCCATGTTAATTGAGAGTTTGGCTGGGTATAGTAGCCTCGGCTGGAATTTGTGTTCTTTTAGTGTCTGTATAACATCCGTCCAGGATCTTCTGGCTTTCATAGTCTCTGGTGAGAAATCTGGTGTAATTCTGATAGGCTTGCCTTTATATGTTACTTGGTCTTTTTCTCTTACTGCTTTTAGTATTCTATCTTTATTTAGAGCATTTGTTGTTCTGATTATAATGTGTCGGGAGGTATTTCTTTTCTGGTCCAGTCTATTTGGAGTTCTGTAGGCTTCTTGTATGTTCATGGGCATCTCTTTCTTTAGATTTGGGAAGTTTTCTTCTATAATTTTGTTGAAGATGTTTGCTGGTCCTTTGAGTTGAAAATCTTCATTCTCATCCACTCCTATTATCCGTAGGTTTGGTCTTCTCATTGTGTCCTGTATTTCTTGGATGTTTTGAGTTAGGATCTTTTTGCATTTTACATTTTCCTTGATTGTTGTGCCGATGTTCTCTATGGAATCTTCTGCACCTGAGATTCTCTCTTCCATCTCTTGTATTCTGTTGCTGATGCTCGTATCTATGGTTCCAGATTTCTTTCCTAGGGTTTCTATCTCCAGTGTTGCCTCATTTTGGGTTTTCTTTATTGTGTCTACTTCCCTTTTTAGGTCTAGTATGGTTTTGTTCATTTCCATCATCTGTTTGGATGTGTTTTCCTGTTTTTCATTAAGAACTTCTACCTGTTTGATTATGTTATCCTGTTTTTCTTTAAGGATTTGTAACTCTTTATCAGTATTCTCCTGCAATTCTTTAAGGGATTTTTGTGCTTCCTCTTTATCGTCTTCTGCCTGTTTAGCAGTGTTCTCCTGTATTTCTTTAAGTGTGTTATTAAAGTCCTTCTTGAAGTCCTCTATCATCATCAGGAGATATGCTTTTAAATCCGTGTCTAGCTTTTCCGGTGTGTTGGGGTGCCCTGGACTGGGTGAAGTGGGGGTGCTGGGTTCTGATGATGGTGAGTGGACTTGGTTTCTGTTAGTAAGATTATTACGTTTACCTTTTGCCATCTGGTAATCTCTGGGGTTAGTTGTTATCGTTGTCACTGTTTAAAGATTGGAGCAGAAGCTGTGTTCCACTCACCAGCAGTCTCTAAATCCTGCGGTGGGGGTCGTGGGTAGCTGACGGTACCCCGGTGCTGGTCCAGCCGGAAGAGGCCTGTGGTCCTACTCAGGCCGGTTTTCTGCTTCCCTAACTAATGCAGTCTCTGGTCCCTTGTGCAATTGGATTGGAGCAGAAGCTGTGTTCCACTCTCCAGAAGTCTTAAGATCCTGTGGCGGGTGTTGTGGGTAGCTGGCGAGTGTCAGTGGACCCTGCGCCCCAGCTGCCCCGGTGCTTTTCTGACTGGAAGAGGGTTGTGGCCCTATGTAGGCTGGATTTCTCTCTCCCCAACCAGAGCAATCTCAGGTCCCGCGTGATTGGACTGGAGCAGAAGCTGTGTTCCACTCACCAGCAGTCCCAATATCCTGCGGCGGGGGTCGTGGGTAGCTGGCGGGTGTCAGGCAACCCTGTGCTCCCGCTACCCCGGTGCTGATCTGGCCTGATGAGGCCTGTGGCCCTACTCAGGCCGGTTTCTGCTTCCCTAACTAATGCAGTCTCAGGTCCCGCGCAATTGGATTGGAGCAGAAGCTGTGCTCCACTCACCAGAAGTCTTAAGATCCTGTGGCGGGTGTTGTGGGTAGCTGGCGAGTGTCAGCCGACCCTGCGCCCCAGCTGCCCCGGTGCTTTTCTGAGCGGAAGAGCCACTTTCCTCCTTTTCCTCACCAAAATCTCTGGAGATTCTTCTTGACTTTTTTAGATCATATAGTTTACATAATTCTTATATAATAAAAATCTTATATAATAAAAGTAAAAGATTTTTTTTATAAAGGTTACCACAAACCCTTTTGGGGGAACTCATAGAGAGAAACCATTGAATTGGTTGCTAGCAAACAGCCCACTGGAAGGCACCTCATTTTCTTTCTTTCTTTCTTTTTCTTTTCAGAATTAAAGAGTTTGAAGGAGCTGTTGAATTCTTTACCAGGGCTATCAAAATCAACCCACGTTACGTGGATGCTTATATTGGACGGGGGAATTCTTACATGGAGTACAGTCAGGAAGATGCTATGATACAAGCCCAGAAGGACTTTCTGAAAGCACTTCATCTTGACCCATCATGTTTAAAAGCCAGAATTAGTTTAGGCTATAATTTGCAGGTACATTTTCTACACTGAGAACCTTGTTTGGACAGGAGAAAGAGATATTTGGTTATTTACTGGTGATGTGGTCAAATATTATTTCTCAGGTGAACATTAATTTTCCTTTACTCTAGTTATGGAAGTTAGGAATTGAGAGCAAGGCTTTGATGAGCCTGAGCTCACTGAAGACTCATATGATAACGCAGCAAGTGATGGTTGTTATCATCATGAATGCCCAAGAATGTGTTAGTAAGAGAAAAAAGATTGCCTTGCTAGACTTAAACCTGAAATTAGCATTATGATCACAATATAAACAATGCATGGTCCATTTAAAGAATGGATTGGATGACTTTAAAAGAGCTATAGCTGACTGGCAGCCAATGCAATGCTCACACCACTTACAGGCTGAGCACCTGATATTGATGAACACTTGAATACCAGCCCCCAGAGATGGAAGTCTATAAGAAACACAGTTTCTTTTGGGTTGTTAAACTCCTAGTTTGGAGAGAGAGGCATTGATACACGCACAGTAATTATTTGATGATAGTTGTGATAAATGTAATAAAACAAAATAAAAAAAACTAACCCCAAAGAGTTTTTAGTATAAAGAAGCACAGCCAAGGGGTAAGAGAATTTACTGATAAATTATGTTGAGATATGAAAGATTAGTGTTTAGGTAGAGGAAGGGACAGAGGCTAGGAGTTATTTAGTATTGGTGACAGAGGACACAATCCTTTAGGAAACATTGTTAGAAGAGGCAGGGGGCCCGTATAAGGAGACTGGAGTGGTGAGAGAGTATTTGTGATGAGACTAGGTAATTAGTCATGAGCTGGAATAAAGCCTTGAAGTCCAGTTAAAATAGGAATATCACCGATCAAAGACATGACATCAAGTTTGTATCTTGTGAAAATCCTATTGGGTATATAAGCAGGAAGGGCTATTGAAAGCGCATCAGTATGTGGAAGTGAATCAGGAAAAGGAGGAGGGAACAATACAGAAGAGGTAGGCCATCTGAGTGCTGTTCAGGGGAAAGAGTATCAGTCTTTTCTACAGATGCCTATAGATTCCTTGCTGTTTGCCAAGGACTGGGGTTATCACAGTGAGCACAGCAGATATATCAAGAGCAACTGATAAATCCTTTCATGAAGTGGTTTGCCATTTAATATTCTTACAGTGCAACCTCAGTTTGCCTACTTCTTTGTTTATTAAGTCAACTCGTGATAGCCCTGCAGATGTCTAAATACTTTACTTACAGACTTTGCTAGTTAGAAATCAGAATCTAGTTCTAGTAGATACCTTTCCTTATAGCTTTATGTGAGAGTCACTAGGTTCAGGTTAGTTAGAATGTGCCAGCCTCTGAGATCCTGGCAAGTTGAGTTTTTGAGCCTGTGGAGAAAAAAAAAGAACAGAAGCTGGACCATCATGAATTAATGAACTCCCTGCCTGCTGTGGGGAGGTGTTTAGTTGCCAGATGGCCTGCTCTGGGAAACAGGTTGACATCTTCTATTAATGGTTCCTGTCTCCTGATCTTTTTTTCTTTTTCTTTTTCTTTTTCTTTTTCTTTTTCTTTTTCTTTTTCTTTTTCTTTTTCTTTTTCTTTTTCCAGTTGGCACAAAAACTGTTACAAACAGATGCTTGGTAGATTTACATGCATCTTTTGTGGCATATATGTAGTGTTCCTAAAATTCCAGATGCAGGAAGAATTCATTTGCACTGTTACTTCATTTATTTATGTAGCACATACTATTTTTACTTTGTGTGTTATACATATATTATAGCTATTTGGTGTTTTAGTTAAGGTTTCTATTGCTGTGAAGAGACCGTGACCACTGCAACTCTTATAAGGAATAACACTTAGTTGAGGCTGGCTACAGAGGTTTAGTCCATTATCATCATGGCACAGAAACATGGCAACTGGCAACATACAGGCAAACATGGTGCTGGAGACAAGCTGAGGGTTTTACATCTTGATCCACAGGCAGCAGGGAGAGACTGTGAGCCATACTAGGAATAGTTTGAGCATAGGAGACCTCAAGGCCCACCCCCTATAGTGACATACTTCCTCCAACAAGTGAACATCTACTACAAAAAGGCCACACCTCCTAATAATGCCACTCCCTATGGGCCAAGCACTCAAACACATGATTCTATAGGGGCCATTCCTATTCTAACCACCACATCTGGAGATATTTATCTCTATCTGTCTATCTACCTGTCTGTCTGTCTGTCTATCTATCTATCTATCTATCTATCTATCTATCTATCTATCATCTATCTATCTACAATCTACACACACACACACACACACACACACACACACACACACACACACACACCCTTACTTGAGATAGTGTCTCACTATACAGACCAGCCTGGCCTCAAACCCACAGAAATCTGCCTACCTCTGCCTCCTGAGTACTGGGTTCAAAGGTGTGTGCCATCACTTCTAGCTATCTGTGGATATCGATGTAAGTTTTGTGAGTTAACAGAAGAATAGTTGACATGTAATAGCTATGGCTTTAAGTTGTTTAAGATTAGTATAGTAGATGACAATACAATTATATTTGTTTGAACATAATTTGATTATAAATACTTAGAGGTAATTAGTCAATTGAAGATACTCATAATATTGCCTGGCTTGTCATATTAAATACTGTTTCTTGTTTCATGATATTGTATAACTATTTATTGTATTTTAGGCTCAAGGAAAATTCCAGAAAGCTTGGATACATTTTACTGTTGGCATAGAATCTAATCCAAAGAGCTATCTAGCCTATGAAGGAAGAGCTGTGGTTTGTCTTCAAATGAGTAATTATTTCGCTGCAATGCAGGATATCAACTGTGCCATAAAGGTAAATAATCTACATTAATGATACTGTTAATAAAATATATTCTTTGTTACCTATTTAAGGTGATATGTAGAGGAATATTGTTTTGTTTCCTGAGAAACAAAATGCTTATTTTGGGATCTAAATGCATTTAAAAATTAAAAGCAAATTCTTAATAAGTACTGATCCCTCTTATCAAGTGTAGCTTGTAGTATATTTCATGGAACCATAATAGTATTTTGCAATACAAAATTGTCAAATTGTAATGGTGCTGTCTTATGTTTGAAGCAATTGGAGAATAACCTAGATGTTTGGCTTCTCCCTATAGTGAAGGAGCTGCCTTCTCATGCTTTAAATTATTGTCTAGCTTTTCAGTTTTATTTCTGTAATTTTAAGATATTACTAGGGTGATATAAGGTGTAAAGAAGGTAAAAGAATTGAAGTAATTGTTTCTATATATAGCAGTAAAGCATGGTATCTGTTCAATTTAATGGCTTCTCTCATTTAACAAATAAACAGATAAATGTCCCCATGCCCATTTCTTGGAAAGGACTCAAGAAAAAGCTCTAAAATTATCTTTTTATGACAGCCACTCAATAAACCATTGACAAGAAACCAATTTCATACCATGCCCTTTCTGGAAATATTTGCTCTAATTGTTTTTTTTTTTTCACCTGCACTGTAAAAATACTTGTTCACTCATGTGGATTTCAGAACATTCATTTCACAGACGTGATACTGGGGGTTAATACTATTCCCAGAGGCCAAATCCCCCTATGATTATGTTGCAGATCAATTCGACCGCAGAATTCCTAACAAATCGTGGTGTGATTCATGAGTTTATGGGCCAACAACAGAGCGCAATGGCGGACTATCAAGCAGCAATTTCTCTGAACCCCAGCTACTCGCTTGCTTACTTTAACGCGGGAAACATCTACCTTCACCACCGGCAGTTTTCTCAGGCAACGCACATTTTCC
Source organism: Mus caroli (assembly GCF_978045245.1). NCBI lineage: Eukaryota > Metazoa > Chordata > Mammalia > Rodentia > Muridae > Mus > Mus caroli. Next base: position 55,964,909 of record NW_028227269.1, read on the forward strand.
TGAACATGTTCTTTGGGCACTGTATGCTTCTTTGTTATATAGAGTTTTGAAGTACAGCCTTGATATCTCAGGCTAATCCACAATGCTATATTCCATAAAGATGCTTATGATGTTCAGTGGTTGCACGTGTATACGTGTATAGATTTATGCTCCTCTGTGTTTCTGACCATTCAGTACTGGTCTAGTAAATGCTGATTTTAATTTCCCAGTGCTTGGCCCTTCCCTTGGCCTCATCAGTTTCTAGGCCAGAATCCTGCCCTTTACTGCACTTTGTGCTTCCCTCAAGGTCCTCTTTATGCTGGGAGCATCTAACCCATCGTCATGTACGGTTTCTCATCATCACTCATCCGAGTACAGAAAATAAGAAGACACGTTTAGTTCTGGTTTTATGTGACCATTTACCCTGGATCCATTTCAGCTCACACTGTCTACAAAAGGCTTGCTAGACTTTTAGATGAGATACATTTACATTTATTGTACTTGGAATGTACCTACAGGATGAAACCTCTTGTTTCTCTTAATTCTCTGTCTTTCAAGGTAAAGTCACGGTCTTTATGCTTTCCCCCAGTTTACCCTGTCCTTTACAATTTTAAGTTTGACTGCATTTTTACCATCACTTATTAATTTACATTATAACAATTTACTAATGCTGTGTCTATTTTCTGAGTGTTGTTTTAGCGGAATCCCATATAGTTTTATTTTTAAAGACTAAGTAAGATACAAATAGTATGGAATTTATAATCCTAACCACCATTAAATTATATTCCTATCATAATGCTTCCTAGAATTTTGCAACTGTAGTTTGAATTTTCCCTGTTGCTTGAGAATAAATCAGTTGGGAATTTAATCAGGTGGAAGGATTTTATATTGTCTATGTTTTATGTGTACATTAAATGTATTTTACTCAGTGTTGTGTCCCCTTTTGAGCATTTCAGTTTTTCTGATTTACAGCAAGGTTTATAGTTTTGCTCTAGTGACTATAAAAATTCCTTTATGACCCTAAGTCATTATTTCTTTACTTTCTCTACTATGAGCAAAAATTACACTTCAACATCCTTTTCATTAACATAGTAGCACAGATCTCCATCCTTTCATCTTTGTTTGTTTTTGCTTTTGTACTTTTGAGACCGTCTCCCTGCATAGCCCAGACTAGTATCTAACTCAAGGTCTTTCTGATTTGTATATCCAGAGAGTGCAGTGCTGGGATTATAGGTGTGTGTGATGATGATGAATGCAATTTTTTAAAGGGGGGAAACTCATACCTACTCTAGCCCCCTCTTCCATTTTAATACTGATCTCCACAAGAGGATCCTTTAACTAACACCTACAATGGCTGTCTCAGTCTCTGTCTCATTCTCCACATGCTTGCCTTTTCATTCCAGCCTTTGGCCCCACTGCTCCTCCAGCTACTTCTTGCCAGCATTCCAGTGACTCCTCTTACCTCCTTTCCTGGACCCCTCAGTAGCATCTGATATAGGGCACTTCCTGCTTCATAAACATTTATTTGCTTGCTGATTCTGTTCTATCTTCCTTGTCATACAGCTGTCTGGGTGCTCCGTACTCAATAATGACCCTACACAATTTGCTGACTTCTGTGATGAATCTGGTTGGTCTCAGTATGGTTTAGATGCAAGGGCTGTCATCGAAGGTGTAATTATCTAAGACATGAATTGGGTTGTCATAACCCAGATGCTACTGGGCAGGCTGACAAGTCAATGCCTTGAATTTCAGATCATTTTGTATCTTAAGATAGGTAAAGAGACTGGGCCCAGTGGCATAAACCTATAATGCTAGATACTAGAAAGATAGAGGCAGGAGGATTGCAAGTTCATAGCTACTCCCAACACCTTAGTAGAAACCTGTCTCAACAAACAAACCAACACACTGGCAATCTGCCACTCTCCTCGGTGCTATAGTACTTGTTTAGCATATGTGAGTCTCCATGTTCAATTCCCATGACTAAAAAAGGAACATAATTCATAAGATTGAGAAAAGTAAAACTCCCATAGCAAAATTATGTTCCTAGAGGCGATTAAACTCTGTAGGATAGGGAACTTTAAACTTATTTATCTGTAACAATTCAGTGACCATCATCTATAAAATTTCTGGTCTAGCTCTAACATGTATCTCAGACTTAAAATAAATATGTTTATGGATGGGAGAAAGGATGGCTCAGTGATTAAGCATACTTAAGGGCACTTGCTGTTCTTGCTGGGGACCAAGGTTCTGTTCCTAACATCCACACGGTGGCTCACAATCATCTGTAACTTCAGATCAGGGGATTTGGTGTTCTTTTCTGGCCTCTGTCAGTACCAGGTATACATGTGGTACACATATGTACATGCTGGCACTCATCCATACCATACAAATAAGTCTCAAAATGTTTGAAGTATGCCTCTACTTTTCCAACATTGCAGATGTTTGACTTTGACAAATACCCCACCTAAAGTGTCTTCATGTCTTGATGTTCTGAATGCTCGGGAATTACTTCAGAGACCAACAAGTATCAAACCTAGCTTCTCGGCTGTGCTGCTAAGTCTCAGCCTCTCTGTGAGGAAAATGGCTTCCATGCCCTCTCCCTTTCCCCCTACAGTTGTTTCTGAAGGAAGATATTCACACAGGAGGAAGGGTCCCTCATCAGAACAAATAATCACTAAAAAGTTAAAAGATATAAAAACTTCTATTTTTTGTTTGTTTGTTTTTAAATCAAGTTAGTAAACTGCTTTAAAAACACATTTGGAAGAGACACGTGGTATGAAGGATTAACTGCACATGACTTTGAAATAATAATTCGATCTTCTCTATGGTTGATTACTTTTTTAATTATAGAAACACAGGCATCAGATCAATTGTTAGAAATCAAGAGTTTTAACTGCTTTAGCCTCTAATTGTTTCATATTCCTCTACTTCAAATAATCTCATTAAATCAATGAGATTTTCTAAGTAATATACTTTGAAATCTATCGGAGAAAGTTATGATGTAGGGGCTGGGGTTATGGCTCAGAGGTTCTGAAGAGCTTTAGTTGATTTTTCAGAGGACTTAGGTTTGATTCCCAGCACATACTTGGAGGCACACAATCTGTAATTTCATTCTCAGGGGATTTGACATCCTCTTTTGGCCTCTGAGGGCACTGTACAGACTGGCGTGCATGAAAGTAAAACACCCATAGACATAAAATAATAAAGTAATAAACAAAATAAAGTTCTGTTGTTCAGAATTAGATACCGTGCTAGTGTATTGCCATGCATGATATGCTCTCATTTGATAGAAGGCACACTTTGTGTGGTTAGATAGCTGTGCAGTCTACCCATTCTTCGTGGGTGAGTTAAAGTGAAGCATTGGTTGTTTTACAAGGAGTGTAACTCTTGGAGTCATTCATTTGTGTCATTTTTAATGTCTGTGGACAGAACCTTTTCTTATGGAGTGAGTTATCTTTAAGCTCTCCAAAGTTGTATGCCAATTCTGCTCCTATCTCAATGGATCCTTAAATTGCACTTGACTGTGGCATCAAGTAGCTGCCATCAGTGATAAGAAGAGTTGTATAGTTTTGATGTAACTGACCCTCAAAAGTCAGAGGAAACAAAGTTCATGGAGAATTACCTGAAATTCTTCATTTATGGAAATTTCATTTCATTGAAAGAAAAATTTATATAGTAATTGACTGAGCACTGCTACATTTTTCACAGTCCTCTCAGCACTCTGTGTATATGCTCATTTCATCCAGACATCAACAATGGAAGTAAGAGTGTGTTACTTCTTTGGCAGATTAAGAAACTAAAGCCGGGCGTGGTGGCGCACGCCTTTAATCCCAGCACTCGGGAGGCAGAGGCAGGCGGATTTCTGAGTTCAAGGCCAGCCTGGTCTACAAAGTGAGTTCCAGGACAGCCAGGGCTATGCAGAGAAACTGTTTCGAAAAACCAAAAACAAACAAAAAAAAGGAACTAATACAAGAAGAGCTTTATAAATCAGTCAATATAGAGGCAGGATTTGAACCCAGCATTCTGGTTTCTTGGTTTGAGCTGTAGCCATTAATGTCTGTAGTAGTTCAATAGAAGAAGATCTTGAGGAAAGATCCCTGGGAAGACTGGAGGGAAATGTTTTTATTGAGAGAAGAAAATGGTCTAAGAGGAAGAGTCAAGATGTAGGGTAAAAGGTCAAAGCCCACTCTGGAGTTTGCAAACCAACAAAACCCCATCAGTCACTGAGCCTGAAATCCCACCAATCCCTGAGTTTACAATCCCACCAATCCCTGGGATTGATTTGAAATTCCACCAATTCCCACCGTGGAACTCTCCACCCTGGAAAACTTCTCTCCCAAGAAACCCTATAAACGCCTGTTTCCTGCTCAGTTTCTTCCTGTTTCTCACCGAGTAGAGGCATCCACCCTCTCGTGTCTCTTCCAATAAATCTCTTTATGAGGTTTGCTGTACCATGTGACTTTTCTTTCATATACCATAACCTCCATGACTGCTGACTAACAAGATACCTTTTTCTTCAGAGATGCCACATTTTCATTGGTGAAATCTTTCCCCTCAGAGCTGTAACACTACTACTGAGGAAGCCTTCCCTCTCAGAGCTGTAACACTTGCATTGTAACACCTCCCCTCAGAACTGTAACACATACAGAGAGAGAACTTTAAGGACAGAAAGATTAAGAGTGTCTGTGCCACAGAAATGCTTTGGAGGAGACAACTGGAAAATGTCCACAAGGCTTGAAGACACTTACAGCCTTAGCCGGAATAGAACTTGTAGAAAGGGTAGAGTCTGGGTTGCAAAGAGACTGAGAGGTCAAGCTGGCTGTGATAGTCATTTCCTTTTTATAGACAAACTTTAAATTAGGAGTCAGATGTTCATCCCTCATGGAGTTAGAAATGGATTTCTTAACAGGAATAGAATGGTGACAGATCAGGGAATTGTGTGGTAGGAGGGTTTTTTTGTTTGTTTGTTTGTTTGTTTTGTTTTTAAAATTCTGTCTAATGTGCATCAGTACTCTTAAAACAGAATTTAAATAATGAATTAACTGAAAGAGAATCATGTGATGAGATGCCACAGTTTTGTCTAGAGATAACAGAAGTTACTGGTTTATTCTAAATATTGATACCTGCCTCTTTGCAGGCTTGTAACAGTTTATTCTTGGGCCAGGACTGGAGACCTCATTTTGTAAATTCTTTTGAAAACCAAATCACAAATGAGGTTTAAAATAAAAGCATTGGCAGATTTCACTAAGAAGCAGAATAGACTTCGAAGTGGGCGGCACCAGTTCAGTAGAAAACTAAGAAAGTTTCACCAAGGAGAAAGAGAAAGCTGAGGGTTTTTTAGGGCGAAAAGTCCACATGTAATCTGAGGCTTACAGAGTAGTTCTGTTCTCTCTTAACTAAACTGTAGTCATCTTTGTCTTCATGTCTGCATCTTCCAAGTCCGTGTCAACTCTGAATACTCTAATCTTCATTTATATCAACAAGTTGGTTTCACCCTCTCTTCTTATATTTTTTGTAATACAATGAAGTTTATGTTGCTTTTGCTGTGGTTTAGACTCTTCTTCTGAAAACCCATCAATCTCTTCATCTCTTTATCCGTTAATTCCCCAATTTGCATTTTATTTTTTGTCTGGTCTTCTCTAATTTACTTCTTCCTTTTTGTTGTTGTTCTATTCAGGCATATGAGATTTGGGTTTGTGGGAAGTGGGAATATTTCATTCTAGCAAGTAAGTGTTTCAGCATTAGCATTGTCTGGAATGCTGGCACATGCTGATGTGTTTTAGATCCTAACTATCTCCTTGCCATGGGCTGATGTCCTGGTATCCAGCTGAGGCTGGAGCCAGGGTTGCCATGGCACTGAAGGAGATACCAATCCCTAAAACCTCCTTTCTTTTTCTTCCAGGCTTCCATGAAGTAAGCAGCCTCTTGCCTCATGCCCCTATGATCTGTTTACTGTGTGGACACAAACCAAGGCATCAGGCCAGGGACCAGGGTTTGGAACCTCATAGAGAGCGAGCCCTAAACAGATAATTTCTCCAATTTTCTCTCTCTTAAACATTTCATCACATTTACAGAAAATTGGCTGGAAACCAACAACAGCAAAAACAGGGCAGCTTTTAGTTCTTATTTTTCTTTTAGAAAACATGTTTCTGTATTTGGAATGAAATGCCACCATAACCTGCTTAGAAATCTGTTGGCCTGAGCTCTAAATTAAAAGAAAAGTAGTCCAAATTTCTTGAAATCTGCTAATTAAAACCCATTAAATTATCATTATTCTTACATTTTATAGGCCAGCGACTACTTCTCAACAGCCTTGAAGTTTAATCCAGAAAACGAGTATGCTCTCATGAATCGAGCTGTTACAAACTCAGTGTTAAAGAAATATGAAGAAGCAGAAAAAGATTTTTCATGTGCAATGGAACGTTGTCCCCACTGGGCTGCACTGTATTTTAATAGAGCAAGTTTCTATGTCTACTTAAAGAAGTATAAGCTCGCTGAAGAGGACCTTGGCATAGGTCGGCGTATTTTGTAATCCTGTCAAGAAGATTGCAGGGATTATTGTACTTTCTTTTCTGGGTGAAAAAAAAGAATTTCATCAAGCCTTTTGTTTATATAGAACCAATGGGTGTAGTGCCAAGTCCTCAATGTGACCAGTACAGAGTGCTTTCCATAACATCTCATCATAAAGCACTTGTAAAATGAGATAGAATTATTAGGAAACCACATACAAACAATGGCAGTCCAAGGACTGTACAGTGGTTTTCTGCATTAGTTTTCTTTAGAACATCCGATATTTCTAATTGAGCTGCATTGTTACAGTTGAAGAAATAGTACTTAAAATGAGAATGACGGGGGAGTTTACATCAATGCATCTATATTTTGTTTTCTCTTGCAGGCCTGTCCTTGAAGCCTGATGAAGCTATGATGTATAATCTCAGAGCACAAGTCCGTGGCAAAATGGGACTGATAGCGGAAGCTATGAGTGACTACAACCAAGCCCTTGATCTTGAAGAATGCTCCACAGCTATGTGAATACAGACTTGTGGTTTCTGCAGTAGGTTAAGTATGTTTTTTTCCTGAAGCTGAAATATATTTGTTGTGTAGAAATGCCACCATTGTTGTTGTATTTATCACACTTATTAAGTGGTTATTCTTTAGAACCACTTAACATATCTTAATACATTAAGTATTAAATAAAGTTTGTTAAATAAATCTTAACAAAATGTTTCTGTTATACATTATCTACAAAGCTTTTACATGATTTCAGGCATGAATTGGATGTCCAATATCTCCTTGCATCAATAGTGAAGTAAAAAGAAAGGGTTCCCTGATCCATTCAGAACCTGGATAGATGAATATCTTCTTGGATAAAAGGTCTTAAAAAGGAATATTAATACCAATACTATTTTCTGACATAGTAGAATGATAGGGAAAGTATCACCAACTTTTTTCTTCAATGCCTATTTAAACATATTCAACAGTATCCAGCTTGAAAAGAATAAATTTTAGCTGATGGATACTATACCTCCTCTCTCCCCTTTAAATGGTATAATACCAGCCTAGATTCTTCCTGGTACTGGAGTTCTTCCAACACAGAACACACTTCTTTTATGTGCTACTTGAGTTCCAGAATAACATCCACAACGGTTTTGAGCATCCCATTGCCTTGATACACTCCCTTCTTTCTCTCATTCAGATTTCACAAACATACAAATAAATATTTATAAAAATCTATATACACTTATTATTAATGCTTCATAACATTCAGTGAACAAAACTGAAACAGTTGATTTTTTTTTCAAAAAAGTCTCACTATGTACCTAGTCTCGGTTGGCCTTGAACTCATGATCATCCTGCTCCAGTCTCACAAGTGTAGGATTTCAGTTATGGGTCACAATGCCAGTGTAAAAAGTTTTTTTTTTTTAAACAAAATTCCAGGTTTATTTTTTGTTTATTCACTTTATATCCTTCTCATTGCCTCACTCTTGGTCACCCCCTCCAACAATCCTCCCCTATCCCCCCTTCTCCTCTGAGTGGGTGGGGACTCCCTGGATATCCCCCCACCGTGGCACTTCAAATCTCTTGGGGCTAGGTATTTCATCTCCCACTGAAGCCAGATAAGACAGCCCAGCTAGAAGAACATATCCCACATGCAGGCAATAGCTTTTGGAATAGTCCCTGTTCCAGTTGTTTGAAACCCTCATGAAGACCAAGCTGCACATCTACTACATATGCGTGGGGAGGCCTAGGCTCAGCTCATTTACGTTCTTTGGTTGGTGGTTCAGACTCTGAGAGCCTCAAGGGTCCCAGTTAGTTGACTCTGTTGGGTGTCCTGTGAATTATTATCTCCTTCAGGACTGCAATCCTTCTTCCTATTCATCCCTAAGAGTCCCCAAGCTCTATCCACTGTTTGCCTGTAGGTATCTGTATCTGTCTGAGTCAGCTGCTGGGTGATTCCTCTCAGAAGACAACGTGCTCCTGTCTGCTAGCATAACAGAGCATCATTAATAGTGTCAGGGATTGATACTTGCCCATGGGTTGGGTCTCAAGTTAGGCCAGTTATTTGGCCATTCCTTCAGTCTCTGCTCCATCTCCAATGCCTGCATTCTTTGTGAAAGATCAAGGATAAATTTTGGGTTGAAAGTTTTGTATGTAGGTTAGTGTCTCTACCACCCCACTGGAGTTCCTGCATGGCTACAGGAGGTGGCCTCTTCAGGTTCCATATCCCCATCATAGTGAGTCACAGCTAAGGTCACCCCCATTGACTCTTGGGTGCCTCCATTATCCCAGGCCTCTGTCTCATCCTGGAAATACCTCCACCTCCACACCCCCTTCAGTTGCAGATTTCCTTTCATTTTCATGGCCATCTCTCCTGTCCTTCCCCACTGTCCCGAGCGTTCTTGCCGGCAAGAACACACTTGGACAACCGGATTCTTCTGCGGCAAGCTTTATTGCTTCTTAAGGAGGGAAGACCCCGACCCTGGAAAATGGTGCTGCTTATATAGCCCTCAGCATGGCGTTTCAGCACCTGCTGTGGCGTGTCAGCTCCTGATTTGTTGCTCACCCATCACCTCATGGGCAGTGACTAGGTGTGAGTTCACTCTTGCACCTGCGTACAAGGCTTGTTTACTAGTTAGGCACAGCAGAAGCCAGCGCCAACTTATAATGGCGATTGCTCATGGCATGGCTCTCCACACCCCACACCTGATCCTGAACCCCCATTCCCCCCTCTCTCTCCCTCCCTCCCAGTTCCTTTCCTCCATCGCCTCTTATGACTACTTTTTCCCCTTTCTAAGTGAGAGTCAAGCTTCCTCACTCAGACCATCCTTCTTATTTAGCTTCTTTGGGTCTGTGGAGAGTAACATGGTACTTGTATTTTATGGCTAATATCCACTTATAAGTGAGTACATACTATGGATATCCATTTGGGACTGGGTTATCTCACTCAGGATGATATTCTCAGGCACCATCTAGTTGCCTGCAAAATTAAGAATGACTTTGTTTTTAATAGCTGATTAGTATTCCATTGTGCAGATGTACCACATATTCTTTATCCATTCTTCAACTGGGGGATGTCTAGGTTGTTTCCAGTTTCTGGTTATTAATAAAGCTGCTATGAACATAGCTGAGTTAGTATTTCTGTGTGATGTTGGAGTATCTTTTAGGTACATGCCCAGGAGTGGTTTTGCTGGGTCTTAAGGGAGAACTATTTTCTGTTTTCTGTAGAAATGCCAATTTGACTTCCAAAGTAATTGTACAAGTTTGCACTCCCATCAGCAATGAAGAAATGTTCACCTTATTCCACATGCCAGCATGCACTGTCTCTTGAGTTTTTTATTTTAGCCATTCTGATGGGTGTAAGATTGAACCTCATGGTTATTTTTATTTACATTTCCCTGATGACTAAGGACTTTGACCATTTCTTTAAGTGCTTCTTGGCCATTTAAGATTACTCTATTGAGAATTCTGTTTAGTTCTGTACCCCAGTTTTTATTTGAGTTATTTGGGTTGTTGGTGCTTAACTTCTTGAGTTCTTTGTAAATTTTGGATATTAGCCCTCTGTCAGATGTAGTGTTGGTCAATATCCTTTCCCAATCTGTGGACAGCACATTTCTCCTATTGATAGTGTCCTTTGCTTTACAGAAGCTTTGCAGTTTCATGAGGTCTCATTCATCAGTTGTAAATCTTAGAGCCTGAGCCATTGGTGTTCAGTTCAGGAATTTGTCTCTTGTACCAATGAGTTCAGGGGTATTTTTCACTTTCTCTTCTGTGAGATTTAGTGTGTCTGGTTTTACGTTGAGGTATTTGATCCACTTGAACTTGAGTTTTGTGCAGGATGATAAGTGCAGCTCTATTTTCCTTCTTCTACATGTAGACATTTCATTCATTCAGCACCATCTGTTGAAGATGATTTCATTTTTCCATTGTATAGTTTTGGCTTCTTTATCAAAAATCAAGTGTCCATAGGTGTATGTGATTATTTCTGGGTTTTCAATTCTATTCCATTGATCAACAAAATGTCTGTTTCTGTATCTATACCATGAAGTTGTTGTTGTTTTTTAAAATCTATATTACCCTGTAGAACAGCTTGTTGTGGGATGTTTCTGAAGGATCTTTTGGTGAGCCAGTGTCCTTTCTTTTTGCTGCACTCCAAATGTTCAAGGCTTCCTGATCTCTAATTTACTCAGATTTGCTTCACCCAGTTCATATTCCTTCTCGGTGTTTTATTCTAGTATATCTTCAGCACAGCACTTTAGAGGACTGCTTTCTTGATGACAAGGAATAGTTTCCCCCTTAAATTCCTTTACTTTTAACTTGATAGACAACATGTTATAATAGAAAGTTGATGGTAGTTTGTAAGTACAGTGAGGACATGTTCCATCATTCAGGGTCTATTTTCCTGGCAGGATACACAGATCCATGTGAGTATCAAGTCACCCCAGTGAGTTATTTCAGCTGATTAATAAAACACATTTAGATCATCTTTTGGGATCTTCTGGTCCTGCTAGTCTCCCAGTCCTTTTGTCCCTGCATGGCTGACCCTATGTACCCACAGACACCCCTTTCCTCCTGTGGCACATATATGTCCCTGACTGTCCTGGGTTTCTTTGCTGAAGTGCAAATGTTAGCTACTAGAGATTCTCTTAGTGCCTACGTATGCTCTGCCTGTGTGGAGGAGCTGCATGTCTTTGTCACATGAACTTTTGAAGATGACAGAGTATAGATTCATCTCATCTTCGCTTCTTGGTACTTTTCAGGTACTTCACTTGGCATATATAAACTCTTGATAGAAGATGGCTCTGGGAGATTATGACATCAGTTGCAATTACTAGTGGCCTTGTACCAAATAAAAGGGAAAAGCAAGTGCAACCCAACTGCTGTAATGTTCATCTCTTCCTGCCTTCTACCTGCAGATGCAATATGACCTGTATGTATCTTCCATCTTCCCTTCCCAGCTATGGTGAGCTGGTCCCTCAAATTGTAGTCTGAGATAAATCCTTTTTTCCTAAGTCTGATTTTTTTTTTGTTACAACAATGAGAAAAGTAACACACATGGAAAATTGGTACTGAGGAGTGAGCTGAAGCTATTGCTATGATAAACTTGACCCTGTAATTCTTAGGCTATTAGACACATTTTGCAGTAGAAATGTAGAAAAGATGAAGGTTAGAGAAGGCCTAAAGTGTTGTAAGCTGAGCTTTTTGAACCATTCTTGTAGTTTGAAATCAAGTTACCAAGAGGGATTCAGACCTTGGACCTAGCTCATGGAATTCCAGAGAATTCTATGTGAAACTGGGCTATAGGCAATTTGTAATCCAGCCCATCAAAGAACTTACTTCCTAAGAATTTGACTGAGGCAGAAGGAATGCAAAAGCAATGACCAAACTTGTTTGGCAGAGGAAATTTCAAGACAGGACAGGATTCAGGCTGTGGCATGGTGACTGACTGCTCAGTGCTATTGCTCAGATCTATGTTAAGCCCAGAGCTTGGGGGGAAAGTAAACATCCAATTGAAATTTTAAAAAATATGTGTTTAGGAAAGAAAGAAACACAAGCAAAATTAAATCTGCAGACAAGGTAGATATGGAGAAAGCAACAGCAAATGTTAAAGATTGATACCTTTAAATATACAATTTGTGCTGTGTGCTTACACAGTAGCAAAGGTACTCTGGAGGCAAGACTCCACCCAGCCAAGACTCAAATGTCTGAAAACACAAATTCAATTGAAAGTAGAGAACTAAACTGGCAGTGCTACCATGTGGATTCCCTTCTCCAAAGGGACTCTTAGAGATGAGTTGCCTCGAAAGGTGATTTTTCTGGGGTCAGCATTGAAAGCACAATGAGGTCACTGAAACAGTGACCCTAGGGATCCAAGTTGCTAGCAGATTTTGGCCGTACCAGATCTTGTTGTTGTTGTTGTTGTTGTAGTAGTAGATATTTTCTTCATTTACACTTTAAATGCTATCCCCTTTTCTGGTTCCCTTTCCAAAAACCCCCATCTGTTCCCTCCTCCCCCTGCTCACCAACTCAATCACTCCAGCTTCCTGACCCTGGAAGTCCCCTATACTGGGGCATAAAACCTTCACAAGACCAAGGTCCTCTCCTCCCACTGATGACCGACTAGGCCATCCTCTGTTACATATGCAGCTAGAGACATGAGACCCACCATGTGGTTTTTTTGTTTTGTTTTGTTTTTATTGGTGGTTTAGGCCCAGGGAGCTCTTGGGGAACTGGTTAGTTCATATTGTTGTTCCTCCTAAAGGGCTGCAAACCCCTTCAGCTCCTTGGGTACTTTCTCTACTCCTTCATTGGGAACCCTGTGCTCCATTCAATGTGAGCATCCACTTCTGTATTTGCAAGGCACTGGCAGAGCTTCTCAGGAGACAGCTATATCAGGCTCCTGCCAGCAAAATCTTGATGGCATCTGCAATAGTGTCTGGGTTCGGTGGTTGTCTGTGGGATGGATCTCCAGCCTTTGGATGGTCATTCCTTCGGTCTATGCTCCATACTTTGTCTCTGTAACTCCTTCCATGGGTATTTTGTACCCCATTCTACAAAGGATCAAAGTATCTAAACTTTGATCTTCCTTCTTCTTCAGTTACATGTGTTTTGCAAATTCCACTTATCAGTGAGTTCTTGAAGCAATCCCACTAAAATCAGGGACTAGACAAGGCTGCCCACTCTCTCCCTACCTACTCAGTATAGTACTTGAAGTCCTAGACAGAGCAATTAGGCAACAAAAGGAGATCAAAGGGATACAAATTGGAAAGGAAGAAGTCAAAATATCACTATTTGCAGATGATATGATAGTATATATAAATGACCCCAAAAAGTCCACCAGAGAACTCCTAAACCTCATAACAACTTCAGCACAGTAGCTGGATATAAAATTAACTCAAACAAGTCAGTGAATTTTCTCTACACAAAGAATAAGCAGGCTGGGGAAGAAATTAGGAAAAAAACATCCTTCACAATAGTCATGAATAATATAAAATACCTTGGTGTGACTCTAACTATGCAAATGAAAGATCTGTATAACAAGAACTTAAAGTCTTTGAAGAAAGAAATTGAAGAAGATCTCAGAAGATGGAAAGATCTTCCATGCTCATGGATTGGCAGGATTAATATAGTAAAAATGGCTATCCTGCCGAAAGCAGTCTACAGATTCAATGCAATTTCCATCAAAATTCCAACTCAATTCTTCACAGAGTTAGAAAGGGCAATTTTCAAATTCATCTGGGATAACAAAAAAACACAGGATAGCAAAAACTATTCTCAACAATAAAAGATTTTCTCAGTTCCGGTGATTCTGGGTGAAATCACCATCCCTGACCTCAAGCTGTACTACAGAGCAATTGTGATAAAAACTGCATGGTACTAGTACAGTGACAGACAGGTAGATCAATGGAATAGAATTGAAGACCCAGAAATGAACCCATACACCTATGGTCTCTTGAATTTTGACAATGGAGCTAAAACCATCCAGTGGGAAAAAAAAGACAGCATTTTCAACAAATGGTGCTGGCTCAACTGGAGGTTATCATGCAGAAGAGTGTGAATTGATCCATTCTTATCTCCTTGTACAAAGCTCAAGTCCAAGTGGATCAAGGACCTTCACATAAAACCAAAGACACTGAAACTTATAGAGGAGACAGTGGGGAAGAGCCTCAAACATATGGGCACAGGGGGAAAATTACTGAACAGAACACCAGTGGTGTGTGCTGTAAGATCAAGAATTGTCAAATGGGACCTCATAAAATTGTAAAGCTTCTGTAAGGCAAAGGACACTGTCAATAACATGTGGTGGTTTTTGATAAAATGTTATGAAGTCACACGGGTTTGCATCAAGCTTTCCAGAAGGCTGCTAAAACTGGCAGCGCATGGCTGCACTAGATTCTCTGTATGAATTTCCTGATAATCCACTTGAGAAACCCACAGCCAACATCATCTAAATGGAGAAAAGCTTGAAGCACTCCCACTGAAGTAAAACATGAGACAGTAATGTCCACCTTTCCAATTTGTTTTCAATATTGTACTCAAAGTACTAGCTGAAACAATGGTAAGAAAAAGAGACTACAAATACAGATAAGGAAAGAAAAAGTCAAGTGATTTCTATTTGAAACGATATGATATAAATTACAGAAAACTTACAGAAATGATAAAATTCAACTATGTGGCTAGATACAGAATCAACATACAAGTAAATAGCATTTCTATACACTAGGCACAAACATACAGAGAAGGAGAGCATGGCCCTACTCCCCTTTATAATAGCCTCAAATAAAAGAAAATACCAAAAAAAAAAAAAAAAAGAAAATACCTAGGAATCAACCTCACAAAAGTGAAGGACCTCTACAACAAAAACTTTCAATTCCAAAGAAACACACTAGAAAATGGAAAGACATCCCATACTCATGGATTGGTAGAAAGAACAGTGAGAAAACTCACTGTAGGATTGGAAACTGGTGCTGTCACTATGGAAATCAATGTGAAGAATTCTCCAAAAGCTAAAAATAAATCTATCGTATGACCCAACCATGGCCATTTCTGTTCTAGGTACAATAGCCAGGAAATGAAAATACCCTGAATGTCCTTCAACTGAGGAACGGATAATGAAAATTATATATATATATATATATATGCATATATATAATTATATATAATTTCTATATCATAAATTTGATATATATACCTAATATATATGGTATAATAAAAATGAAATCACAAACTTTGCAGGTAAATGATGGAAGCAGGAATAATTATGTTGAGTGTGGTAACTCAGACCCCAGAAAGACAAAATGTTTCATTCTCTCTCTCATTGGAGGCTACTAGCTCCAAACCTTTGAATGTGAATGCATATTCCTATGTAATTGCAAAAATCATGAAAGTAAAATGAACCATTGCCAGAGTAAGGGGATTGAAGAGAAATAGAAAGTGAAATAATAGGACAAAAATGGACTAATCAGAGAAATAAGAAAAGGAGGGCTCTTTTGGGAGGATGAGGGAGGTAAATGCAGAAGGATGAAGGAGTAAGGTAAAGGGGAATAGCAGGTGCAAGTGATCTGACAGAGACATTGGGGAAAGAGACAATCCTTAGATAGGGAGAAGGGAGGTGAGTACAGAAGGAGAGAGGAGAATAAAATAACAGTAATTGTGTCTGAAAAAATAAACGTTATTAACTAGCTAAAAGAAGTCCTATAATGTGATTCTGTGTATAAATATACATATGCATTTTAAATGAACTTTTCTCATCTGGGCTGACAATTCTTCCTCAAAGATACAAAGACCATCTAACAAACCCCCATTTTGAGTCATGAAGGTCCAAGAGACTCTGAAAACATACAGCCTTTTGTTATTGTCCTTGGTTGTCCCTGGAGATGGTGGAAGGTTATTGCTGAAGATACCATGCACTTCAGAAACAGAGCCCAAAGGCCATGAATCTGGAACAGAGCTGAATGCCTCCTACCTGGATGTTAGCTTTCATGGTATCAAATGACTCTATGAATGCTTTCAAAGGAGAGTAGCCATCAAACAGTCCTACCCATATAGACACCCACAAAACACATCAACAGCTAGCATGGTACACTAACCCTAAGGGTGCAGAAGTGGCATGAATAACTTGGTGGTTAAGTTTCTAATTAGACTGAAAACCCCATTAAGAGAGAAAGAATGCCTGATTCAGGAAACCTAGCCAACTATTTGTGGCTAATGAAGTCATGTATCTTGGAGATAAACCTACAACCACTAGTTTACTAATCTGGAATAATTCCCTAGCAATAATCTAAATATTGTCCTTATACCCACAAAAAAGTGTTGCCCTTACCCCTCATCAAAGAAACTTCTCTTTGTAGCAGATGGAGACCACTATAGAAAGCCACAACCAATCAAATGCAGTTGTGAAAATTACAAAGAAATAACATGGGTCAGAAACATTGTTAGTACCAGAGGATTAGAGAATTTGCTGTGAAATTTTCTCTCCTAGTAACACTAGAAGATACACCCATAGAGTCTCAACAGCATGAGTGCTGAAACACATACATATACATACACGTACACGCACACATACATACACATACACACATACATATACATGCACATATAAAAATACATATATGTCCCCATCAAAATTCCAACTCAATTCTTCAAGGAATTAGAAAGAGCAATCCGCAGATTCATCTGGAATAACAAAAAAACTAGGATAGCAAAAACTCTTCTCAAGGATAAAAGAACCTCTGGTGGAATCACCATGCCGGACCTAAAGCTGTACTACAGAGCAATTGTGATAAAACCTGCATGGTATTGATATAGTGACAGACAAGTAGACCAATGGAACAAAATTGAAGACCCAGAGATGAACCCACACACCTATGGTCACTTGATCTTTGACAAGGGAGTTAAAACCACCCAGTGGAAAAAAGATAGCATTTTCAACAAATGGTGCTGGCACAACTGGCGGTTATCATGTAGAAAAATGTGAATTGATCCATTTCTATCTCCTTGTACTAAGGTCAAATCTAAGTGAATTAAGGAACTCCACATAAAACCAGAGTCACTGAAACTTATAGAGGAGAAAGTAGGGAAAAGCCTCGAAGATATGGGTACAGGGGAAAAATTCCTGAATAGAACAGCAATGGCTTGTGCTGTAAGATCGAGAATTGACAAGTGGGACCTCATGAAACTGCAAAGCTTCTGCAAGGCAAAAGACACCATCAAAAAGACAAAAAAACCACCAACAGAGTGGGAAAGGATCTTTACCTATCCTAAATCAGATAAGGGACTAATATCCAATATATATAAAGAACTCAAGAAGGTGGACTCCAGAAAATCAAATAACCCCATTAAAAATGGGGCTCAGAGCTGAACAAAGAATTCTCACCTGAGGAATACCGAATGGCTGAGAAGCACCTGAAAAAAAGTTCAACATCCTTAATCATCAGGGAAATGCAAATCAAAACAACCCTGAGATTCCACTTCACTCCAGTCAGAATGGCTAAGATCAAAAATTCAGGTGATAGCAGATGCTGGTGAGGATGTGGAGAAAGAGGAACACTCCTCCATTGTTGGTGGGATTGCAAGCTTGTACAACCACTCTGGAAATCAGTCTGGCGGTTCCTCAGAAAATTGGACATAGTACTACCGGAGGATCCCACAATACCTCTCCTGGGCATATATCCAGAAGATGTCCCAACCGGTAAGAAGGACACATGCTCCACTATGTTCATAGCAGCCTTATTTATAATAGCCAGAAGCTGGAAAGAACCCAGATGCCCCTCAACAGAGGAATGGATACAGAAAATGTGGTACATTTACACAATGGAGTAATACTCAGCTATTAAAAAAAATGAATTTATGAAATTCCTAGGCAGATGGATGGACCTGGAGGGCATCATCCTGAGTGAGGTAACCGAATCACAAAGGAACTCGCACAATATGTACTCACTGATAAGTGGATATTAGCCCAGAAACTTATGATACCCAAGATATAAGATACAATTTGCTAAACGCATGAAATTCAAGAAGAACGAAGACCAAAGTATGGACACTTTGCCCCTTCTTAGAAATGGGAACAAAACACCCATGGAAGGAGTTACAGAGACAAAATTTGGAGCTGTGACAAAAGGATGGACCATCTAGTGATTGCCATATGCAGGGATCCATCCCATAATCAGCTTCCAAACGCTGACACCATTGCATACACTAGCAAGATTTTGCTGAAAGGACCCAGATATAGCTGTCTCTTGTGAGACTATGCCGGGGCCTAGCAAACACAGAAGTGGATGATCACAGTCAGCTATTGGATGGATCACACGGCCCCCAATGGAGGAGCTAGAGAAATTACCCAAGGAGCTAAAGGGAACTGCAACCCTATAGGTGGAACAACAATGTGAACTAACCAGTACCCCAGAGCTCTTGTCTCTAGCTGCATATGTATCAAAAGATGGCCTAGTTGGCCATCACTGCAAAGAGAGGCCCATTGGACTTGCAAATTTTATATGCCCCAGTACAGGGGAACCGCAAGGCCAAAAAGGGGGAGTGGGTGGGAAGGGGATTCGGGGGTTGGGTATGGGGGACTTTTGGGATAGCATTGAAAATGTAAACGAGGAAAATACCTAATAAAAAATAAATTAAAAAGAAAATAAAAATACATATATGCATGGAACAACAATTAAGGAAAAAGATTATGAAATTGAAAGAAAGCAAGTAGGGTGTATTGGAAGGTTTAGAGGGACTAAAGAGAAGAGAGAAATGATACATTGTATCATACATCATCTCAAAATAAAATAAAACAGTGAATTTTTGAAAATCCAGTCTCTTTGTTTGTTTGTTTTTTGTTTTTTCTGTGACAGGATTTCTCTGTGTAGCCCTGGCTGTCCTGAAACTCACTTTGTAGACCAGGCTGGCCTTGAATTCAGAAATTCACCTGTAAGTGAAATATACCTCATCACTTTAGATGTATTTCAAGAAATTTATATAAGCACACTCACACACAAACCCTCTAGTAGTTCCTAAGAGATGACCAGGGTGTAATTGAAATCGAACATACCTTGTGGCATGATCTGTATGAATGACAAGTCTTTGCACTGTTGGTTCTAAATTGGAGTCCATTATAATTATCCATGGGAAAAGACTGGATTTTTAGCCAGGTGGTGGCGGAGCATACCTTTAATCCCAGCACTTGAAATATGCTGCATTCCAATACAACTTTTCTGAGTGTAACTCGCCCTGAATAATGTACAGACTGTGTCCTAGCTCTGAAGGGAATTCTCCTCATCATGGAAGGCCAGGCTCTGTGTATTGCATCTTCCATTTTCAATTCTTCAGCCCTTTGCTTACTATATTGGATCTGTGATGGTAAGTAGGCAAGGTGGGGGAGTAGTGTGACTGAAAAGCCCTGACAGTCAAGGAAATCATTTAATACACCTGAACTCTTCTGGTAATGTTATTGGAAAAATACGATTTTTCTCAGAATATTCTTTTAGAGTTTCTGAAACAGGGGTTGCTTGACTAGCATGGGAATAAGTGAGCATCTATATACCCACTTTACTTGAATGTTGGAGGGGTGTGGGAAGAGGGGACAGGAGAGAGAAAAACATTGAAAAGTAATTTAATTTTTTTTATTAATTGGTTATTTTAATTATTTACATTTCAAATGTTGTCTCTCTTCCCAATCTGCAAACATACTATCTCATCTTCCCTCTCCTTTGCCTTTATGAGGTTGCTCCCCAACCCACCCACCGACCCACGTACTCCCCGCCTAACCCCTCCAGCATCCCCCTATACTGAGGCAACAAACTTACACTGGACCAAGGGTCTCCTGTCCCACTGATGCCAGATAAAGCAATCCTCTGCTACATATTTAGCAGGGACCATGGACCAAACCATATGTACTCTTTGGTTGGTGGTTTAGTCCCTGGGAGCTCTGGGGTGGGGGGTTGTTTAGTTGATATTATTGTTCTTCCTATGAGGTTGCAATCGCCTTCAGATTCTTCAGTCTTCCATTCACTCTTCCACTGGGATCCCTGGACTCAGTTCGATGACTGGCTGTATCTGCATTTCTTAGTCAAATGCTAGCAAAGTCTCTTAGAGGACAGCTATACAAGGCTCCTGCCAGCAAGGGTGTCTTGGCATCAATAATAGTGACAGAGTTTAGTGTCTGAAGATGGGATGGATCCCAAGGTGGGGCTGTCTCTGGGTGGCCTTCTCTTCAGCCTCTGCTCTATTTTTTGTCCCAGCATTTCCTTTAGGCAGGAACAATTCTGAATAAAAAATTTTGAGATGGATGGTGGCCCCATCCCTCAACTGGGGCCATGCCTATTTACTGGAGGTGGTCTCTTCAGGCACTATCTCCTCACTGTTGGGTATTTTAGTTAATATCATCTCTGTTGGTTCATGGAAGCCTCTCACTTCCTTTGTGTATAGGACATTCTAGTGGTTCCCCCTGTCACCAAATCCCCACTGCTACATATTTCTATTTATGCTCTTGACCCTCTGGAATTCTCGCCTGTCTCTTCCCATATTTGGTCCTGCCACCTTTTCTCTTTCTCTTCTCTCTCCCTCCCAGGTCCCCCCACCTCTACCTCCCATGATTATTTTGTTCTCCATTCTAAGTAGGATTGAAGCATACACACTTTGGTCTTCCTTCTTATTAAGCTTTATATATTCTGTGAATTGTATTGTGGATATTCTGAGCTTTAGGGTTAAAATCTACTTATCAGTCAGTACATACCACGTGTGAGGTTTTTGTGTGTGCGTGTCTCTGAGTTACCTCACTTAGGATGATATTTTCTAGTTCCATCCATTTGCCTGCAAATTTCATGAAGTCATTTTTTTTTTAATTTAGTAGCTGAGTAGTACTCCATTGTGTAAATGTACCACATTTTCTGTATCCATTCTTCCACTGAGGGACATCTATTTGGGTTGTTTCCAGCTTCTGGCTATTATAAATAAGGCTGCTATGAACATAGTGGAACATGTGTCCTTGTTATACTTTAGAGGATCTTTTTTGGGGGTATATGGTATAGCTGGGTCTTTAGGTAGGATTATTTCCAATATTCTGAGGAACCAACAGATTGTTTTCCAAAGTGGATGTACCAGTTTGCAATCCCACCAGCAATGGAGAAATGTGCCTCTTTCTCCACATCTTCACCAACATGTGCTGTCACCTGATTTTTTGAGCTTAGCCATTCTGATATGTGTGAGGTTGTTGCGCCCACCTCGTCCGGCAACAAAAACGCAACACAGGATTCTTCTCAACAGCTTTATTGCAGGAACGCCTCGATGCTACGGGAACCCCGGGAACCCAGGGAGGACTCCTTATATACACCCCAGCACAGGGAAAAGCTTTGTGTCCTCCTGGAATTGGTCAGTCTGCCGGCACCTTAATTTGCATGCACCCGCTCGGGAGGGGTTGGTGCCAGATTCGGCTAGTGCCTGCGCAGTGGTGTTATTTATGGAGCGCCATCTTTTAGGCATTGGCTGCCTACATGAGGTGGAATCTCAGGGTCATTTTAATCTTCCTTTCCTTGATGTTTAAAGATGTTGAATATTTCTTTAGGTGCTTCTTGGTCATTCGAGATTCCTCAGTTGAGAATTACTTTTTAGCTCTGTACCTCATTTTTAAATAGGATTATTAGGTTCTCTAGAGTCTAACTTCTTGAGTTCTTTGTATATTTTGAATATTATTCCTCTATTGAATATAGGGTTGGTAAAGATACTTTCAAATCTGTTGGTTGCTGTCTTGTCCTATTGACAATGTCCTTTGTCTTACAGAAGTTTTACAATTTTATGAGGTCCCATTTGTCAACGTTTGATCTTAGAACTTGAGCCATTAGTGTTCTGTTCAGGAAAATTGTGCTGATGTGTTTGAGGCTCTTTCCCACTTTCTCTTACATTAGATTCAGTGTATCTGGTCTTGTGGGGAGGTCCTTGATCCACTTGGACTTGAGCTTTGTACAAAGAGATAAAAATAGATCAATTTGCATTCTTCTACATGCAGACTGACAGTTGAGCCAGCACCATTTGTTGAAAATGCTTTCTTTTTTTTACTGGATGGTTTTGGCTTCTTCTTTCTTCTTCTTCTTCTTCTTCTTCTTCTTCTTCTTCTTCTTCTTCTTCTTCTTCTTCTTCTTCTTCTTCTTCTTCTTCTTCTTCTTCTTCTTCTTCCTCTTCCTCCTCCTCCTCCTCCTCCTCCTCCTCCTTTCTTCTTCTTCTTCTTCTTCTTCTTCTTCTTCTTCTTCTTCTTCTTCTTCTTCTTCTTCTTCTTCTTCTTCTTCTTCTTCTTCTTCTTCTTCTTCTTCTTCTTCTTCTTCTTCTTCTTCTTCTTTTAAAGATTAAGTGTGTGGGTTTATTTCTGGATCTTCAATTTTATTCCATTGATCTACATGCCTGTCTCTGTAATAATACCATGTAGTTTTTAACACTATTGCTCTGTAGTAAAGCTTGAGGTCAGGGATGGTGATTCCCAAAGAAATTCTTTTATTGTTTTGTTTTTGCTTCTGTGTTTTTGTTTTTGTTTTTGTTTGTTATTCCAGATGAAGTTGAGAATTGCTCTTTCTATCTCTGTGAAGAATTGAGTTGGAATTTTGATAGGGACTGCTTTGACTCTGTAGATTGCTCTTGGTAAGATGGCCATTTTTACTATGCTAATCCTGCAGATCCATAAGCATGGGAGCTCTTTCCATCTTCTGAGGTCTTCTTTGATTTCTTTTTTAAAGAGACTCAGAAGACAGTATTATGCCATTTAGCAAAACTCAAAAATTTCCCATCATTTTTTTCTTTGTTTACCCATTTATTGTTTTATTTTAAAAATTATTTTCTACAGTCCATATTCCGTTCCCCACTCCTAAATTTGGGGCATAAATTTGGGGATTGTTCAACAAATGGTGCTGGCACAACTGGTTGTTAACATGTAGAAGAATGCGAATCGATCCATTCCTATCTCCTTGTACTAAGGTCAAGTCTAAGTGGATCAAGGAACTTCACATAAAACCAGAGACACTGAAACTTATAGAGGAGAAAGTGGGGAAAAGCCTTGAAGATATGGGCACAGGGGAAAAATTCCTGAATCGAACAGTAATGGCTTGTGCTGTAAGATCGAGAATTGACAAGTGGGACCTCATGAAACTACAAAGCTTCTGCAAGGCTAAAGACACCATCAATAAGACAAAAAAACCACCAACAGATTGGGAAAGGATCTTCACCTATCCTAAATCAGATAAGGGACTAATATCCAATATATATAAAGAACTCAAGAAGGTGGACTCCAGAAAGTCAAATAACCCCATTAAAAAATGGGGCTCAGAACTGAACAAAGAATTCTCACCTGAGGAATACCGAATGGCAGAGAAGCACCTGAAAAAATGTTCAACATCCTTAATCATCAGGGAAATGCAAATCAAAACAACCCTGAGATTCCACCTCACACCAGTCAGAATGGCTAAGATCAAAAATTCAGGTGACAGCAGATGCTGGCGAGGATGTGGAGAAAGTGGAACACTCCTCCATTGTTGGTGGGATTGCAAGCTTGTACAACCACTCTGGAAATCAGTCTGGCGGTTCCTCAGAAAATTGGACATAGTACTACCGGAGGATCCAGCAATACCTCTCCTGGGCATATATCCAGAAGATGTCCCAACCGGTAAAAAGGACACATGCTCCACTATGTTCATAGCAGCCCTATTTATAATAGCCAGAAGCTGGAAAGAACCCAGATGTCCCTCAACAGAGGAATGGATACAGAAATTATGGTACATTTACACAATGGAGTACTACTCAGCTATTAAAAAGAATGAATTTATGAAATTCCTAGCCAAATGGATGGACCTGGAGGGCATCATCTTGAGTGAAGTAACACAATCACAAAAGATCTCACACAATATGTATTCATTGATAAGTGGATATTAGCCCAAAACTTAGGATACCCAAGATATAAGATACAATCTGATAAACGCATGAAACTCAAGAAGAATGAAGACCAAAGTGTGGACATTGTGCACCTTCTTAGAATTGGGAACAAAACACCCAGGGAAGGAGTTACAGAGACAAAGTTCATAGCTGTGATGAAAGGATGGACCATTTAGAGACTGCTGTATCCAGGGATCCGTCCCATAATCAGCTTCTAAACGCTGACACCATTGCATACACTAGCAAGATTTTGCTGAAAGGACCCAAATATAGCTGTCTCTTGTGAGACGATGCCGGGGCCTAGCAAACACAGGAGTGGATGTTCACAGTCAGCTATTGGATGTATCACAGGGCTCCCAATGGAGAAGCTAGAGAAAGTACCCAAGGAGCTAAAGGGATCTGCAACCCTATTGTTGGAACAACATGATGTACTAACCAGAACCCTGGAGCTCTTGTCTCTAGCTGCATATGTATCGAAAGATGGCCTAGTCGGCCATCAATGGAAAGAGAGGCCCATTGGACTTGCAAACTTTATATGCCCCAATATAGGGGAATGCCAGGGCCAAAAGAATGGGAATGGGTGGGTAGGGAAGTGGGGGGCGCTATGGGGGACTTTTGGGATAGTATTGGAAATGTAATTGAGGAAAATATGTAATAAAAATATTAAAAAAAAAATAAAGTTGTGGATTGCCCAATACAATTCAAAAAAAAAAAAGAAAAAAAAAGAAAAAAAAATTTGGGGATTGTGTTAGAGAGTCTTCTGTTCTTTATTCTTGTGAAGAGAATATTAACCCCCAAAGGAAGGAAAGATTTATTTAAGATTATTGTTTCAACGAATTCAATAAAAATAATCCTCTAGATCCATTGCTTTGGGTCTAAAGTAAAAACAAAAACAAAAAACAAAAAGTAAAAAAAAACCAAAAAACAAAAACAAAAACAACCCCCCAGTCCCCCAACCCCTCCCCTTCAAAAAAAAAAAAAACCCTACCAAGCTGTCAGAGAACACCAAGCACCCTATCCAGGAGGCAAAGAAGCAGGAGTTAGGTAAGATGTAACCCTTACAAACATGCTACAGTGACCTGCTTCCTACAACTGGGTCCCACTCCCAAGAAAGTTTCTACTACATTCCAGTGCCATCGAAGTATGAATCCATCAATGGATTAGCTCACTGATGAAGGCAGAGTCTTCATGGTCCAATTACTTTCCAAATTCTCCAGAGCCCCACCTCTGAATGATGTACTGAGTGAAGATGAATTAAAATATAATGAAGCAATTTCTTTGGCAGAGGGCTGTGAACAAGCTTAAAATGTCAGCCCAGGAGAATGAAAATAATAGAGCCACTGTCATTGTTGAAGAGAGGAGCTCCATCAAAGAGAAACCTGGTGATCAGGACAATGGGAAATGCGCCTCAAGGGCAAGACCCCACCCACAAAAGGCTCCAACTTGTAAAGATTCAATTTTATGTGAAAGGAAAAAGCTTGAACTGTAATTATCCCTAAGGAGGTTCTTGCTCTTCAATGCACAAGCCTAGGAGAGTACTTCAGTTGCAGTCATTATCCAAGGGGGCTAGGCTTCATTCCTACCTGGGAGAATAATTTGGCAGCATCCTCCACATGATACTGGTTTTGTAGGCATGAAAGAGACAAGATTGAGGGGGTATCATAGAGTCTTCTTGCATAATTTCAGAGAAGCTGTGATTAGGCAAAGCATGCCAGGGTTGGAGTCCTGGCAAGAAGGCCTGGGAGGCTATTGCTTGAAGCCGGGAAGGTAAAGTGTAGGTTACAGTGGAGGCGCCAGGATATTGAAAATATTAGAGCCAAAGTCTGCCAAGGAAGGCTGTTGACATGGAGAGAGGCATGCCTGGGATTGCTAATCTTGGTTGTCAACCTAACTATCAACAAAAACCCTAGGTAAGTCTATGAAGAATTGTTCTTTTTTTAATAACTGGGTATTTTATTTGTTTACATTTCAAATGTTATCCCCTTTCCCAGTTTCCCCTCTGCAAATCCCCTATTCCATCATCCCCTTACCCTGCTTCTATAAGGGTGCTCCTCCACCCACCTACCCACTCCTGCCTCACCATCCTAGCATTCCTCTATATTTGGGGCATCAAGCCTTCATAAGACCAAGGGCCTCCCCTCCTACTGATGCCAGATAAGGCCCCTTCTGCTCCTTTAGTCCTTCCCCTAACTGCTCCATTGGAGTTCCTGTGCTCAGTCCAATGATTGGCTACAAACATGAGCATCTGCATCTGAACTGGTCAGGATCTGGCAGAGCCTCTCAGGAGACAGTTGTATCAGATGTCCCTCAACAGAGGATACAGAAAATGTGGTGTATTTACATAATGGAGTACTACTCAGCTGTTAAAAACAATGACTTCATGAAATTCACAGGCAAATGGATGGATGTAGAAAATATCAGCCTGAGTGAGATAACTCAGTCACAAAACAACACACATGGTTAGTATTCACTGATAAGTGGATATTAGGCAAAGAACATGGAATACCCATGATACAACTCACATGAAGCTCAAGAAGAAGGAAGACCAAAGGGTAGATGTTTCAGTCCTACTTAGAAGGGGGAACAATATAATCAAGGAAAGTAGAGGGTGGGAGGGAGTTAAGAGGAAGAGAGGAGGAGGAGGGGAAAAAGAGGGTGAGAATCAGGTATGGAAGGAGATGGAGATGTACAGAGGGTCAGGAAATTAAACAGAGGTGTGTAGTAATGGAGGATGGAGAACTGGGGATGGCAACCAGAAAGTCCCAGATGCCAGGAAAGACAGAGCCTCCCAGGACCCCATGGGGACGACATTAGCTGAAATACCCCACAAAGGGAAGGGAGAACCTATCCAGAGGTTTGGCATGCCCCCCCCCCCCCCCGGTTGAGGAATGGGGCCACCCACCCATCTCCAAAATTTTAACCCAGAATTGCTCCTGTGTAAAGGAAATACAGGGACAAAGAGTTGAAAAGAGACTGAAGGAAAGGCCATCCAGAGACTGCCCCACCTGGAGATCCACCATGCCTCATGCAGACACCAAACCCAGACACCATTGCAGATGCTAAGAGAGATTGTTCTTGATTGGATCATGTGAAGTGGGAAAACTTACCCTAAGTCTGGATCATTTGAAGTTGTAAGATTTACCCTATGTTAGGGCACACCTTGTGGTGGTATCCTATATAAAAGGACATGAAGGAAGCTTTTGCTTTTTTGTCTACTTGCCCTCTCTCACACTGGCAACTTTATCATCCCATTGCTGTGACATTCTTTCACTGGTCTTAGAACCTACTGCTTTGGGATGGCAGTGTATACAGAAGACCACCTGAGCTGTCAGCCCTTGTGTCAGGAGACAGCCATTGCTCAACTATGCAGATCATGGCCTGTAAGCCACTCTAATAAGTTCCCTTTTAATATGGATTCATTTGATCATCTCTGTTCCTCTAGGGGGTGTTGACTAACACATTGTCAAAGAGGGAGGACGTGTGTTTTTCAGGTGGGTGTGGAGTGAGATGGGACTATCCAAACCTTTTAAAGCTTGGCCAATTTCATCATTATCTCCAGATCCTAAACACGTTGCTGCAAGATTTGATAGTTTCTAGTGCATTTTGGTCTTGCTTTGCTCTGATTATTTTTTGTAAAGCCTTGATTCTTTCTTTTTAAAATAAGAGTATTTGTTCTGTTCTACTGTTTGTTGGAAGTATGTAGCTTGTTATTATTTTATAGGAGTTCCCGTAAGAGACTTTAGAGTTGTAAAGTGTTGGAGCTGTTAATGACTCTACAAACTTTTGATGTTGAACAAGTGTTTAGATGGCCACAAGCCTTTGGGGCAAAAGGGTGGAAGCTTATGGTTGGAAAGTGATGTGCTTGGGCGTCAAATTGACAAGGAATGGAACTGCGAGTTTAGTGTTGTCACTTTGACAGAAGTTAGAATACTGGTTTGGATCTTGGACTATGTACATGAAGAAAGGGACATAATCATTAGCATCCTTCATTGTTCTCTGCTTCTTGGCTGTGGATATGATGTCACCAGCTACTGTAAGCAATGGCTACTTTTTTTAATATTTTTTATTAGGTATTTTCTTCATTTACATTTCCAATGCTATTCCAAAAGTCTCCCATATCCTCCTGCCCACTCCCCTACCCACCTACTCCCACTTTTTAGCCCTGGCGTTACCCTGTACTGAGGCATATAAAGTTTGCATGTCCAATGGGCCTCTCTTTCCACTGATGGCCGACTAGGCCATCTTTTGACATATGCACTAGAGTCAAGAGCTCCAGAGTACTGGTTAGTTCATAATGTTGATCCACCTATAGGTTTGCAGATACCTTTAGCTCCTTGGGTACTTCCTCTAGCTCCTCCATTGGGGGCCCTGTGATCCATCCAATAGCTGACTGTGAACATCCACTTATGTGTTTGCTAGGCCCCAGCATAGTCTCACTAGAGACAACTATATCAGGGTCCTATCAGCAAAACCTTGCTAGTGTATGCAATGGTGTCAGCGTTTGGAGGCTGATTATGGGATGGATCCCTGGATATGGCAGTCTCTAGAGCTTTTAGATGTGTTGTCAAGCTGTTAGTGTGTACTCTCTCTAGTTTCTTTTTGGAGGCACTCAGAGCGATGAGTTTCCCTCTTAGAAATGCTTTCATTGTGTCCCATAGGTTTGGGTATGTTGTGGCTTCATTTTCATTAAACTCTAAAAAGTCTTTAATTTCCTTCTTTATTCCTTCCTTGACCAAGGTATCATTGAGAAGAGTGTTGTTCGATTACCACGTGAATGTTGGCTTTCCATTATTTATGTTGTTATTGAAGATCAGCCTTAGTCCATGGTGGTCTGATAGGATACATGGGACAATTTCAATATTTTTGTATCTGCTGAGGCCTGTTTTGTGACCAATTATATGGTCAGTTTTGGAGAAGGTCCCGTGAGGTGCTGATAAGAAGGTATATCCTTTTGTTTTAGGATAAAATGTTCTGTAGATATCTGTTAAGTCCATTTGTTTCATAACTTCTGTTAGTTTCACTGTGTCCCTGTTTAGTTTCTGTTTCCATGATCTGTCCATTGATGAAAGTGTTGTGTTGAAGTCTCCCACTATTATTGTGTGAGGTGCAATGTGTGCTTTGAGCTTTACTAAAGTTTCTTTAATGAATGTGGCTGCCCTTGCATTTGGAGCATAGATATTCAGACTTAAGAGTTCCTCTTGCAAGATTTTACCTTTGATGAGTATGAAATGTCCCTCCTTGTCTTTTTTGGTAACTTTGGTTTGGAAGTCGATTTTATTCGATATTAGAATGGCTACTCCAGCTTGTTTCTTCAGACCATTTGCTTGGAAAATTGTTTTCCAGCCTTTCACTCTGAGGTAGTGTCTGTCTTTTTCCCTGAGATGGGTTTCCTTTAAGCAGCAGAATGTTGGGTCCTGTTTGTGTAGCCAGTCTGTTAGTCTATGTCTTTTTATTGGGGGAATTGAGCCCATTGATATTAAGGGATATTAAGGAAACGTAATTATTGCTTCCTATTATTTTTGTTGTTAGAGTTGACATTCTGTTCTTGTGGCTGTCTTCTTTTTGGTTTGTTGAGGGATTATTTTCCTGCTTTTTCTTGGGCCTGGTTTCCGTCCTTTTATTGTTTTTTTTTTTTTTTTTTCTGTTATTATCCTTTGAAGGGCTGGATTCGTGGAAAGATAAAGTGTGAATTTGGTTTTGTCGTGGAATACTTTGGTTTCTCCATCTATGGTAATTGAGAGTTTGGCTGGGTATAGTAACCTGGGTTGGCATTTGTGTTCTCTTAGTGTCTGTATAACATCTGTCCAGGATCTTCTGGCTTTCATAGTCTCTGGTAAAAAGTCTGGTGTAATTCTGAGAGGCCTACCTTTATATGTTACTTGACCTTTTTCCCTTACTGCTTTTAGTATTCTATCTTTATTTAGTGCATTTGTTGTTCTGATTTTTATGTGTTGGGAGGAATTTCTTTTCTGGTCCAGTCTATTTGGAGTTCTGTAGAGGCTTCTTGTATGTTCATGGGCATCTCTTTCTTTAGGTTTGGGACGTTTTCTTCTATAATTTTGTTGAAGATATTTGCTGACCCTTTAAGTTGAAAATCTTCATTCTCATCTACTCCTATTATCCATAGGTTTGGTCTTCTAACTGTGTCCTGGATTTCCTGGATGTTTTGAGTTTGATTCTTTTTGCATTTTGTATTTTCTTTGATTGTTGTGCCGATGTTCTCTATGGAATCTTCTGCACCTGAGATTCTCTCTTCCATCTCTTGTATTCTGTTGCTGATGCTCGCATCTATGGTTCCAGATTTCTTTCGTAGGGTTTCTATCTCCAGCCTTGCCTCACTTTGGGTTTTCTTTATTGTGTCTACTTCCCTTCTTAGGTCTTGGATGGTTTTATTCAATTCCATCATCTGATTGGTTGTGTTTTTCTGCAATTCTTTAAGGAATTTTTGTGCTTCCTCTTTTTTTTTTATTTATTTTTTATTATTCTTATTTTTTTTTTTTTTCGAGACAGGGTTTCTCTGTATAGCCCTGGCTGTCCTGGAACTCACTTTGTAGACCAGGCTGGCCTCGAACTCAGAAATCTGCCTGCCTCTGCCTCCCGAGTGCTGGGATTAAAGGCATGTGCCACCACGCCCGGCTTGTGCTTCCTCTTTAAGGTCTTCTACCTATTTAGCAGTGTTCTCCTGTATTTCTTTAAGTGAGTTATTAAAGTCCGTCTTGATGTCCTCTACCATCATCAAGAGATATGCTTTTAAATCCGGGTCTAGCTTTTCGGGTGTGTTGGGGTTCCCAGGACTGGGTGGGGGTGGAGTGCTGCATTCTGATGATGGTGAGTGGTCTTGGTTTAGTAAGATTCAACAGAAGTGGTCTTCTGTTAGTAAGATTCTTACGTTTACCTTTCTCCATCTGGTAATCTCTAGAGTTAGTTGTTATAGTTGTCTCTGGTTAGAGCTTGTTCCTCAGGTGATTATGTTAGCCTCTATCAGCAGACATGGGAGACTAGCTCTCTCATAAGTTTCAGTGGTCAGAGTACTCTCTGCAGGCAAGCTCTTCTTTTCCAGGGAAGGTGCCCAGGTGTCTGGCGTTCGAACCTGCCTCCTGGCAGAAGTTGTGTTCCACTCCCCAGAAATCTTAAGATCCCATGGAGGGTCCTGTGTGGACCTTGCGGGTATGTGAAGACTCTGCGCCCAAGGTACCCTGGTGCTGGCGTGGACAGGAAGGGACTTGTGACCCTGATCAGGCCGGGTTTTCTGCCTCCCTAATTAATGCAGTCTCAGGTCCCGTGAGATTGGATTGGAGCAGAAGCTGTGTTCCACTCACCAGAGGTCTTAAGATCCCGTGGAGGGTTCTGTGTGGACCTTGCAGGTGTCCCTGCCCAAGGTAATCCGGTGCTGGCATGGACTGGAAGGACCGCACTTGCTACTTTGACTTCTCCACCAAGATGGACCTTCTTCTTGAACTATAAGCCAGAATATATCCTTTCTCCCTTAAGTTGCTTTTGCCAGGGTATTTACAAAAGGAAAAGAAATTAGGAGAGAAACCAGGGCTTTAGCACATGTGACTTTTATAGTGAGAGAGTACGTCATATATAGCCAGAATAGGTTTTTATCTTTTTTGAATGACATAAGAGACGTGCTTCTTTGGGAAAAGATCAAGGTACAAAATTTATAGTCTCACTTTTACTAAATGTGCATGGCTTATAAATTTGAAACCATGAGCCATAAAATTTGAAACATCCTAGACTGAGGACCGCCTGTATATACAGCATACTTCATTTCTCAAAGTTCATTTAGCAATGCACACAATTTTATTAATTAAGTTCTATATCATTGCCTCCTGGGACCCATTTGTATAAAATATAAAAAGTAAGAGAAACACTTGCATACTACATGTCAAGGACTTTATATTTTAAACTATTCAGCTACACCATCAATTGTTGTGATCAGTATGCCCATTTTATAGATAAAACTGAAGCAGAGAGAGGCTGGGAAATTTGTTCAAATTGTATATGTAAAGACTGAAGTATTTTGGAACCAGGGCCTCTGCTTTTTACCATAATTCTGACAGGAAGTGGGAAGTAGGGGCACTCAGGCCTCTTCAGTGGTCTTCAGT
The DNA here is from genome assembly GCF_978045245.1 of Mus caroli. Lineage (NCBI taxonomy): Eukaryota > Metazoa > Chordata > Mammalia > Rodentia > Muridae > Mus > Mus caroli. The sequence continues at coordinate 55,996,900 of NW_028227269.1, forward strand.
CAGTGAGGACATCTATAACCTGAAAAGAATATCTTTGGCATCCTCAGAAATTACAGGATACTGTTTTTTTCAGGAATTTAACATTTTGAACTTTTTGGAATAACCCAGGCCAAGTGGACAAGGAAAGTTTATTAAGTGAGGAAAATTTGCAGACCAGACCACTATTTTAATGCCAGCAATTAGCTTCACACCATAGGAGAGTCCTGAAGCTGGAACTTTGTTCTCTTAGACGCTAAGTCACCCTGAGAGGTCTCCCTGAAAGTTCACGGGAAAAAGGAGAGAATCTCTAGGAGAAATGGCTACCACTGACCTTGTGCTCTGAACAGGACAAGGCTTTAAGAGTAATTTCTGCCATTAAGCTCTCCTGTGACCCACAAGCAATAAATGACGGTCTTCTTAAAACGGCAAAGGCTTATCAAACTCTTGAGCATCAAGCAGGAAAGAACTCAAGCAATTTCTTTACACTTGTAATGTCAAGAGGAGTCACACTTGGAGACCTCCTTTATAAAAGAGGAATTGTTTATGGCTATTGAAAAATCCTTGTGGAACTGTCCATCAAACTTTATGAAATGCGTGAGTTACTTAGTTATCAGCTCTCAGGATCTAGTTTTCTTTCTAAGGCATTCAGAATTAAACCCTTTCCTTACTGGATGGTTTTGTGTTGATAATCAAAAGGCTATTTTTATCTCTCCTTACCTTTCCTACCTCATTGTAGTGGACTCTTTCAATTTTTCCTCCTTAAAAATGAAACAAAACAAAAGGCTCCTATTCTGAGACTGTAATTCAGCATTTCTCAAAATAAGGGTCTGTAGTATATGTGTCAGAATATCATGACTGCAGCTTATTAAGGATACACATTGGCCAGTGTTGACGTGCACACTTTTAATCCCAGCACTGAGAAGGCAAAGGAAAGCAGACTCCTGTGAGTTAAAGGCCAGCCATATCTACATAGTGAGTTCCAGAACAGTCAGGGTTACATAGTGAGACCCTGTTTCAAACAAACAAACAGCAAAAACCTCTAACACATTGCATGCCTTACTTTGACTGTTTTAAACCAGACCCTGGCTGCAAGCAAAGGAATCTGCATCATAATAATGTGCCAAGGAAGTTCTGATCCAGAATGAAGAGCAAAGATCTTCTGGAGTTTTCAAGCTTTTACCACACAGGCTTGTGGTTCTGCCAGAGTTTCTGATGCAGCAGGACTTCCTGGAGACTGAACGTTTGCTTTCCGATACAGTTTCTATTCCTAGTTCTGAAAGCTGTCTCTGAGAACTCCTGAGCATGAGCTAATTTCATATTTGAATCTTGAAATAACACAACTCAAGATGCAAATTACATTCATTATTGGGCTCATAAAGACAAAAGTACAACAAAAATGTCCCGAAACCTTGCTCCCCAGGTCCTCCTGCAGAGGGTGACCACCTCCAGTAGGCGGGCATGTTTGAGTGGCCAGCTGAGAGTCACTTGTCTCTGCCTGCAAGTCCCAGCTCTTCATTTCTTCAAGGACACTGGTTTCTCTCCTTAGGCACTCAGTGCTTTGAGCTTGGGGAAGAGCCTCATCTTTCCTGATACTCTCAAGTCCTCAGCCATAAGGCTTGTGCCTTTTAAGTTCTGTTTACATGAGACTATGCAAGTATGGTTAGGTGAGCACTCTGTTGGAGTTCATCAGATTTTGGATAATAAGTGTGAACTGTGGCAGTTAAAGGATGCATGCAATTTCTTTACATTCTTGCCAAGCACTTGAAGGCCCCTCTTCCAGGTAGTAAAGTCATAGGCTTTTCTGTCACGTTGCTCAAGAAGTAGGCAGTATTAGGGGTAAAATTTTTATATAGGAATTCCCAGAATGTAAGGGCAACATGTTACCAAGTCTCTAACTATTGCTGATTACAGAGGGAAAGTTTTCTGTTCTGTTTGTACAGTGATTCTGGGACTAGCAGTTTTACTCAGGCCTAACCCTGGAGGTGAACAGAAACAGAAACACGGGCTCGTAGGCCCTACTGTGAGCCCCTGAGTAAGACTCTGAAGGTACTCTTCCAGTTCTAAGGATCATTAAAGTATTGAGAGGAGGTTTCTTTGGACTAAAACACAGGATTTAGAAGTGGTGCTGAATCAGTACTGGATTTTTTTGTTTCTGTTTTTGTTAATTTTTTTTTAATAGGATAGTCTCTTAATTACTGGGGATGTAGCTGGGAGGAGAAGGGCTGTAGCCACCTCAAAGGCTTTCATTAAAGGAGTATCATGTCATGCTATACACTATTGGAGAAATATAATTAATCTCAGTATTACCATAATGCCAGATACTACTGATGTGGTAAGTACTTAATAAGACATGATTAAATACATGAAGCATAGATATGGCATCAATACAATATGAGGAGATATCTTAAAAGTCATTCATTCATTTTCTGTAGAATTTGACAACCAATACATTTCTAGCTGTTTGGCTACAAAGATTTAGAAGTAGCCTGGATGAGATATACAAAGAAAAATTTATAATTCTGAGTACTTCAATCTGTCTCAATTTACATTAAGAAGACTCAGTCACCTTTGATACTGAATATTAGTTATGCCATGTAGCACCAAATAATGGCATCTTTTCTGTGAGTTTCATTCATAGTATAACTCATTTGTAAATGAATACAGCATCAAAGGTATAATTAATAGTTTAAATAAATTGTCCAAACTAAGGGAAAGTGTTTATATGCTTTGTATTAAAATGTTTGCCCATAATTTAGGGTTTGGCACATGTCATTACTATACAAATATAAAAGCATTCATTTAAGCTTATTTGAGATTACTGTACTTAGAGTATTGATCCTTCTTGCTCTCCCGTGAGTGGATTATGAAATATTTAATGTGTGAGGCTTACATGGGATATGAACTTCCTTGGTTAATAATATCTCTTTTCTTCTATGACAGTTGGGAGTCTTGTAAGATACTCATTAGAAAGGTCAGGGGGCTGCTTTGGAAGTGGTGTTCTGTCAGGAGAGGAACAGATCTGTCTTGCTATTGAAGGAGCTTGGAAACTTTGTCTGCCTTGTTCATTACTGTGGTCTTTTTCATTTCTCTTGGAGATTTTATGTGACTCAATTCAGCAAAAGAACGGTGCCATTAAAAAGCTAGATAGAATGTGGATGACGTTCCTGGCTGCAAAGACACTGCTCTCTGAGGCCTTGAAATGCTTAGAACAAATGAATCTAGCAGTTAATTATCTGAATATCTTCTTTGCATTTTATACAATGTTTCCAGATTTGGAAAAATTGATTCTGTAGTGTTGAAGACTTTTCTTTCCAGTAGAGCACTTACCAACTATATCTTTTTTTTTTTTGTTAAACTTCTAGCACATAATAATTAACTTATTATTCATGATGATTTTAATTTTCTGATTTTATCTCTGGGACTATAGAATTGAAAACAGCCTATTGACACCAATGCTTCAGAATTCAATGAGATCATGATGATCATTAGAAGCAGAAATAAAACCGCCCCCATCTTCTGTGGTTGGAACATTAAAAGTTTTAAAGCAATAAGCACTTTTAGCAGTTACTTGGAGTAACATTGAAACCTTTTATAAACATCTTCTCACCCTGAAGAACTTAACCTTCTTTCATGAGCATAAAAACTAAGAATCCTTGAGTTAGGAATATTGTACATAGCCCACAGTAAGCATTTGTTTTATGTTTGTTGAAATTAGTATTTAAAAAAAATCCTTCAAAAAGAAATACATTTCAACTGTGGACTCACAATGCTGGGAGCCAGGGTATAAGAAGACGTATGTGAGTTTTATAACTGTGACAGTAAGCAGATATGCAGTTTAGCTTTGTATTAGTTTTCTTTAATGTTCAGAAGAATAAACTAATCTCACTATGCCAATTATTTGAATCTAAGTAAATTAAAAGTAAGATAAGGTTGGTTTTTAGTGATGAAATAGTTCAAAAGACTAGGCTTTTTAAAAAGTGCGTATCAGGACTAAGGTTTAGAATTGCATGTCTGGAAAAACTATTCATAATCTGCTTTTCTCTCCCGTCCCTTTTATTTTTGCATGTATTTATTTTGGCCAGCTGGCGAGACAGATCTTTTTCAGGGGCTCAGCCTTCCAGTCTGAGTTTGGTCCTCCAAAACCAATCTCGGATCAAATTCCCGTCTTACTCGCTCTGGTGTCTGAATGGTGTTGATGTCACGGGGCATGGTGACTCAGTTGCCTGTTCCAAATGGGTTAGAGCTTGCCAAGTAAAGACCTTAGCTAGGAGGCTAGGGGAAGGAAGTTAGAGTGGAATCCTCAGAAACCCTGTCTCGAATTTGCATTTCCCATGCCAGCTGTCTCTCTCTCTCTCTTTCTCTCTCTCTCTGTGTATGTGTGTGTGTGTGTGTGTGTGTGTGTGTGTGTGTGTGTGTGTCTTACCTTGCCTCTACATCTGATGTCCTCAAAGACTTGTGTGTAGAGGCTGGGGCTGGAAAGGTTTCCATGTTCTGGCAGCACCCCATGGCTTTGATTTTGGAGAAAATGTAAAGTTTTGTTTCATTTTAGGTGCAATTTATTTTAATAGTTTATTTTAATGAATGAATGAATGAAGATACAGGATCTCATGCAGCCCAGGCTGTCCTCAAACTTACTATGTAGTTTATGCTATCACCGAACCTCTGATCCTTCTGCCGCTATCATAGAAGTACTGGGATTGTATGTTTGCATCACCATGCCTGGATATACTGGGCTTCTAAAATTTTTAATTTTTTGAACTTTGGACATCAGAGCTGGGAAGTGGTAAGAAGCCTAAGAACTCAGAGCCAGCAATCATTTGGAAATATTTAGCCACTTGGGGAACTAATGCTTGCTTGGGTGCATGAATTGAGCAGCTGGAGTGAGAGGCATTGGCTACTCCATCAGCTGTGTCAGAAGCTGTGACAAACCACAATGTAAATGGATTTATACCTCATATCCTCGTAACTTTGAGTATGAGGTTGTCAGACAGTGTAATAAACAGAGACTTTTTATAATGGAGATCTTTGAAGGCATCAGTCTTCCTCCATGGTCACCCTCCACCATGTGACTACTTTTACCTCTTTCTGTGGAGATGGTATAGAGAGGAAGGCAGAACTGCTGGCAACAGGACATGGCTTTCTAGTCCATCATCCATTCCTGTGTGACCTCAGTTAACTGCTCTGTATCTACTTTCTTATCTTCAGGAAAAGCCTTTAGGTTCCTTCTAGCCTTAAGGTCTATGGATTCGGTGGGAATAATATTACCTGCCCAGTCTACTTGACTGTGTTGCTAGGGAGTTAAAGGAGATCATATTTATGAAACTACTCTATAAAGCCCCTGCAGAAGATTAAGGAACATGATACTGTTAATTCCCTCTGAAGACTCAGAAGAGCTTGCAATTCACTTTTAATCTTCCAGACTGTGTATATATCTTTTGTATTTAGATCTCTACTAATGCTGTCTACAAAGCAAGGCAAAGAACAGACTAATCCTTCTTTACTGGATGTTACCGAAAGTGTCATCCTAAAATAGTATGTTTGAGGGAATTTTTTTATTATTATTATTATTATTATTATTATTATTATTATTATTATTATATTTCAGAAAACAACAGTGAAAATAATTCCAGGTATCCAGGGTTCATGAGTTCAGAACTCCCCCTCCCCTTACTCCTTTCAAAGTTCTGGGAATCAGTTTCATTTCAGAGACTGGTTAAATGGGGCTAAAACTCAATATTTGGTGATGGTGTGGGGTAGAGAGTGGGGTGAGGGGGTGAGAAAGTACTGTTCAGAGGACACCACAGCCAGGGTACTGAAGAAGTAAGGGACAATGAGCAGAGACTACAAGAGAGAACACTCATGGCCTAAAGGGACAGAATGGGATCCTACATACCTGTGTGCTAGGTCTTCTACCAGTTATGATAATATTTTATGAATATGAAGAATATTTTATATTTTCCCAACCCAAAGAATAAAGCAGAAACTAAAATGCCCTTAATGTTTTACATATCTCTCATAGCTCCAGCACTGCTTGTCAGCACACCTATGTACTTTCTAGAGAGCTCTATCATATCATATCATATCTATCTATCTATCTATCTATCTATCTATCTATCTATCTATCTATCTATCATCTATCTATCTATCTATCTATCTATCTATCATCTATCTATCTATCTATCTATCTATCTATCTATCTATCATCTATCTAATATCTATCAATCAGTTGGTATACCTGGGAGAAGTATAAAAATGAGAATACTCTTTGTATTTACTAAACTAATTATTCATGCTCATTAACCATTAGCCATCTAACCGACAAAGCTACATGTTTCTTGACAGCGAGAACATCATCTTGGGGTCCTTCCATATTCTTCCCTGTACTTAACAATATTGAAAACAGTCCTTGGCTCATCACAGGTGGTTAATAACTTACACTGACATCCAGGTGAATGATAAAACATAAAGGTACAGCACTGGAGTCAGAGTGAGTTTTAAGCTTATGGTTGAAATTGGGGGTGTAGCAATATCTATCCAGCTGCTAGGGAAACGTGTTAAGATATTACAAGGTGATACCAAATGCCTGGGGAGGAGTGTTCTGATAGCCTACCCTTTGCACATTGCACATTGTTCTATATTCTAGATCAATTCATGTGATCAATTTGTCAGGAGGGGCCACTGAAAAGAGGCTTTGAGAAAACTAGAGCTGGAGAGTGGGTTGGATGAAATGAAAGAGACCAGCAGTGTTTATAATGGTGCTGAAATTTAATTTTAGTGCTGACCTTTCATTTGACATTTTAGGTAATGCTATGTATGTGTGCAGTTATTTGTTCTTAACATATTTTTCATCTTTTGGGGGCACTAATCTGCTTAAATTCAATGTCAATAAAAGAATAAAGTAAATTTTTGGTTTAAAAACTACCCTTTTGAAAAAAGTTCATTCGCAATAGCAACAAAATATGCAATGCATATGAATTAGCTTAAGAACTGCTCATGACCATGAGAAGAGGCAAAAGTTTATGATGAGGCTAAAGGTTTAGAAAGGTCGCGTTCTGAAATGAGAATAGCTCATAGTATACAGACGCTGCTTCTTCCAAATTAATATGTGAAGTTAAAAATTCTACTGAAAAGCTCAATGATTTAAAGATTTTAGAACTTGATAATATATTTTAAAAATTCATTTAGACAAAAAAAAAAAAAGAATTGATCGGGGTCTTAGGGTTTTACTCCTGTGAATGGACACCATGACCAAGGCAACTCTTATAAGGACAATATTTAATTAGGGGTGGCTCACAGGTTCAGAAGTTGAGTACATTATCACCAAGGATGGAGCATGGCAGTATCCATGCAGGCATGGAGCAGGAGGAGCTGAGAATTTTATATCTGCATCTAGAGGCCAATAGGAGAAGACTGGCTTCCAGGCAGCTAGGACAAGTGTCTTAAAGCCCATGCCCACAAAGGCATACTTCTTTCAACAAGGCCACACCTTCTAGTAGTGCCGCTCCCTGGGTCAAGCATATTTAAACCACCACAGTAAGACTGGGAAAAGTTGAAGAGCTTAAGCGCATGAATGTTGAGATTATGGAAGGTGGGACCTTAATAGGAAAGTAAATGTTTTAATGCTCTGGGGAGCAACTAGAAAATACCTAGGTGGAAGGTGTGTTCAGTTCATCATCTGATATTTTTACTCATGAGGATGGACTCTTAAGGAACCCTTACACAGGTTTACAGAGACAGACAAGAGGATGCCGATGCCACATCCGTATTTAATGGAACATTCTGAAGCAATGAATGGAAAAACCAGAACTATATGTATGAATCATATGAACTTCACAGACATGACGGTGGGTGGGCAACAACAATAAAAATAAGAAATGATATAAACAACATGATTTCAATAAAATTTTCACAGATGTTAATGGCAAATACTGTTAAGAAATGCATGCCTATGTAGTCAGGGTGCAGAGGTGACAGGACAGCAGTCAGCTCTTTCCATTGAGGAGTAACTGGGAACGTATACAAAGACAGCAACTGTTTTGCTGACATTAAAATCCATAAGCTGGTGACAGGTCTATGAGTGCTTATTTTGTAATTCTGTATGCTTGTACATGTGGTTGAATGTTTTCACAATATATTGAAAGCTGTTAAACACATGTATGAGACAAATAGCTGAACAAAATAAACCAGGAGGATCTCATCACACCGACCTCTGAGGGCCTGGAAAGGAAGGAGCACAGTACCAGCCAAGGAACAGAATGCCGACAAACCTCAAAGCAGAAAACCTAGACCACATTTGCTTTACCTATAAACATCAGTGTGTAATTAAGTGGAGGAAATAGTGGAAAGAAATGGGAGTTTTCCTAAGTGGTGTTGGGACAACTGGGTAGCTATTTGCAGATCATACAGGAGAAAACCACTCGTCTACCATCACAATCCAAAATAACTTCCACAAGGACTAAGGATATCTAACTGCCAAACCCTTAACCATAGTATGACAAAGTTTGGTCAATATTATTATAAAGATTGACACCAAATTCAGAATTTTGTAAACAGAAAGGTTAATGAACTTTGCCTACATCAATGTACTACACAAATGAAAACATAAACAGATATTAAGTGTATTTTGCAGGGCAAGGGGTCACTTGGGAGGTGAAAGTTATCCCAGGCTACATGAGACTCTGTCTCAAAAAATTATTCACACCGGGCGTTGGTGGTGCACACCTTTAATCCCAGCACTTGGGAGGCAGAGGCAGGTGGATTTCTGAGTTTGAGGCCAGCCTGGTCTACAGAGTGAGTTCCAGGACAGCCAGGGCTACACAGAGAAACCCTGTCTCGAAAAACCAAAAACCAAACCAAATCAAACCAAAACCAAACCAAACCAAACCAAAACAAACCAAACCAAAACAAAACAAAAACAAAACAAAAAATTATTCACACCATCAGTGGGAGAAGAAACCCTTGGTCCTGTGAAGGCTTGATGCCCCAGTGTAGGGGAATGCCAGGGCAGGGAGGTAGAAGTGGGAGCACCCTCATAGAAGCAGGAGGAGGGGGGAACGGAATATAGGGTTTGCAGAGGGACAACTGGGAAAGAGGATAGCATTTGAAATGTAAATAAATCAAATATTCACAAAAAAACCTTAAAGAAGGCAAAATTTTTTTTCACACGTGCACATGCACACACACATCATATTCATATATATATATAGTGAAAAGTTACAGGTGTGTAATTTTTATGTACCAGGGGAAACATTTAAAAAGAAAAAAAAGACACAAATTATATGTATATAAAATGTTCAGTATCAGGAATTAAGGAAAAGTTAAAGGAAATAAGGTATATCCTTTTAACAAATAATAAAATAATGATATTTGTTTTAAAGAAATAATCACTTTCATTTTTAGAGAAAGGATATCAAATTGGCTTATGATTTTTTGAAAATTTGTCAATATTCATAAAATCCTTTAAAATATGCACGTTCTTTGAGGAATTGGCCTCCTTTAATTAATTTCTTAAGAAAAAATTAGAAAATTTAAGCAAGCATTAGATATCAGCATCAAAATCATGCTTTTAAAATTGAAATATTAAAATTAATCTAAGTGTGATATAAACCAAAAGAATGTGATATATTTATATGGAGCTGTTATTTCTTTATTAAGTATATTGTCTTTGAAAGACATGGTCAATGTATTCATTTTTCTTCATTTTTGCTAGCGTATATTTTTTTCTAAGTAATTTTGATAAAAATAAAGATGTGTGTTCTAAAAAATTTTAAAAACTTAAAGTAACATTGCATTTAATTTTAAGTCCTTTTAGGTTTTGAAATTATGAAATTAAAATGTCATGAACTGCTTCAGAGACATAGAACTGGTTTCTACCATTAGAAATCGTCAAATTACGGTGTAACAGCTGTTTCATGATCAATGATCATGAGTTATGACCATTGTTCTCACTGCATATTATCAAAGTGTGACAAAGATAGACGATATTAACTTTATCCTATGTTCTATATCTCAAAATGAAACTCACAATGTCTGCATACTATTATCACTATTATTACATAGCTAACATGGAAAACACCTATATAGTAAGAGTTTAAGGGAAAAAAACAATTTCAGACAGGATGCTTGACTGACTAAGAGCCTATGACTGGGTTTGGGGGTTAGGAAAGAAGGCTCCAGATCCTCCTGAGGTGAAGGTGCACCCTGGCCAGTCAGAAAGGCTGAAGGAACTTGGCCTTTGTAGGAGATGAAATCTGCTCCGTTACTCCCTCTGGAAGAGAGATCTTGAATAAGTATGCACAACATGGGTTGATAGTTACATAAATTTTCATTCCCGGAGCATATATACCAGGTCTGGTAGCCCAAGAGAGGATTCTGGGCAACAGGAGGAAATATATTTGGGATTAAAAAGTAGATGATTGAGGGGCTGAGAGATGCCTCAGCAGTTAAGAACACTGGCTGCTCTTTCAGAGAACCTAGGTTCAAGTCCCAGCACTTATATGGCACCTCACAAGCATCTGTAATTCCAGGCCCCCGGGGAATGTGTCTGTGCACCATGTGTATGCAGTGTCCACAGAAGCCAGAAAAGGGTGCACAGACACACATTCAGGCAAATACTCATCCATGCAAAATGGGAAGAACAATCTAGGCGACCTTGCATGTTCACCCACTGAATACTTCTATTTGTTAGAGTTACTATAATGCTTGATTGTAATGGTGGCTCTGTAGACAAGAGTTGTCTTGGCTACTAAGTTAGGCTGATCTGTCTAAAGTGGCTGTTGTATTTTGTGAAGAAGTCTTAAATTAAGGAGAATCTCATGAGTTTTGTAACCTGAACATTAGAAGCCTGGGACCAGGGCTCTAGGTCCTTCCTTTCACCTGTCTCACTTTCTGACTGTACTCTATACAATATCCTACACACCTCTGTTCCTCCTCTGAACATTACTAATTGACTGATTGATTGATGGGTGGATTTGTACTTGTTGGTGTGTGTGTGTGTGTGTGTGTGTGTGTGTGTGTGTGGTGTGTATGGGAGATGATGTGGATCATGTAGAGGTCAGAGGATAACTAGCAGGAGTCGACCACTATTTGGTGCCAGGGCTGAAGTCAGGTTGTTAGGTTTGTGAGCAGACGCTCCCCCAACAGCAGAGCCATCTCACTGAGCCTCATCTTTTAAAAAGAACATGCCCAGTCTCTCCCTGCCCCACTGCCATCCACACAGTGACTTTATCAGCTTGGAGCTGCTCATGCCAACGCCTTTTACATTCTTTCCACAGAAACATCTTCTTTTCCCTATGTGACCAGGGCAGACTGTACCTCCATCAACATCTCTTTCTAACCTGTACTATGGATACTTGCGCAAAAGCAAGATCTATGCTCAGTTTATTTTTATATTACTGAAGTTTTATTCTAAGTTAACATAATTAATGATGTAAATATATTAATAATAAAATAATTTATTTTGTACCTAAGCTATGCAAATATATGCATGCAAATATAAACATTGGCTGAATTTAATGGATAAATACACGAATGAATGAATGAATGAATTAATGAATGAATGAAACACAGACCATTGTCACTAAGTCACTAGGTTCGTCTAATTCTAGTCTGTGTTTCTGAGTCCTAACAGCGTGAGGTAATAGAAGATAATATGTTAACAGAATGACGTTATACTGTTGGCTCTTGTCTCTGTCATTGGTCTGGGGGTTCAGACTCTCACAGAGGTCCATGGATACCATGTGAAGGGACCTAGAAAAGCCCTGCTGATTATTAGGTCATCAGATGGCATCTGTTACTCTCTAGCTCTGCCTTACTTTGGTGATTTCTCTGTTGCTAAGCCAAGCCCCTGAGATGTGCATTGATGTTTCCTGCTCCTATGGGTCTTCATTACTGGACTGTGTGGGCCTTGGTTCCTCCAGGGAGTATAGAGGGCTCCTGAAGGGTTGGAACAGACAGACTGAGAGACTGCATTGTATCCTTCTCAGCACACTGACTGTGATAGCTCACATCCTAAATTCTTTATCTCCTGGATATTCGCTGTGGATATCATTATGAGATCTTTGTGCTTGAAGTGTGGAATCTTTGTGTGTGTGTGTAAATAAAGTTTTGTTGGCTGGGGGTGGGGTAGGGATTAAAATATTTGCATAAAAACCTTTCAGGGTGGGGGGAGATAAAAAGATTTGAATTCCTTGTCCTAAGCACAAGGTTTTTTAGTATTTGGTAGAAAGGGCTCATGTTTACTGTTTCTTGCAAACCCCTCATTTTTTTGAACATTCTCTCCTTCAAACTCCTTTTCTGTCCTATCTTGAAACTGCAGTAAGAAGAGAGTTCACATTAGCAGTAGCTGACTCAGTGAGGACCCCAGTGGAAGGACTCAGCTATTGGGACTATGTTATTAGCATGGTTTAAGGTGAACCTATCTTACCCTGGCCAGGAGACTGGCCTGCCTCCATTGCAAAGTCAGTTCTGCACCCAGGCTGGATATTCAATTCTCTTAACCGGCCTCCTACTTAATATTTTCTTTCCCAAATCGTTTAGGAACCAAATCAGAGGTCCAAATTCTATTTTTCTTATTAAGTTTTAAAGCTGCCTGCTGCTCTCTGGCAATAGACTTTTAAGCGCGCTTTCTTTTCTATCTCTTGTTAGCCTTCTGGTTCATAGTATATGTGAGCACACTTTCTTTTTAAAATAATTTTTAATTTATTATTATTGATGATGTTTGTGCACCAGGTGGGGATGGGAGGCTGGCGTGCGTGCGTGCCACGGCCTCCTTGGGGAGGTCAGAAGTGACTTTGTGAAGTGTTTTCTCCTGTCCTCACATGGTCTCTGAGGTTTGAACGCTGGTCTCCTGCTAGACTCTGCCCTGACAAGGCCCATCACGGCTCCTTCCTGGCATCTTTCTAAGATGAAAATGCTAGCCAGACCTGGCAAGGGGCTAACAGCCTGAGCTGATCACAGTGAGCAGGAGCTAGGGGACCCTTGGCCAGGGTCACTGATGTCCTCTGCTGACACTTCTGGTCTGCTGCCACTATTGTGGTGGGGAAAGGAAAACATCAGTCATGTATTGATCCACATTAATTGGCCCCTTTATCTTCCATCTCTTGTTCTGTCACATGATTGGATTCTACTTGGATTGGATTCTCTGGGACTCATTCCAAGGCACAGACTTAAAGCTTTTATGCCTAGCATAAGGAAAGCAGGTTCAGGCAGAAGGGATGTTGAGTTCTCTCAATTCGGTGCAGGCCTCAAAGATCCTGCTGCAAAGCAGATGGGTGCTCTAGAATTGCCCACCACTGAGGCAAGGCACGGCAGGGGAATTATACTCATGCGTCTGTCTCTGTTGGGTGTGGGATATGGACCTCGATGAGGAGAGGATGAACTGTCCTGTGAACCTTCACAGAATTCACTGTGAACCACATGGCCCAGCATGTCCATTCCTTCTGTCCTGAGGGGGCTGAGGTGAAAATGGGAGCCAAGATGGCTCTCTAGCTTTTGACTTTGCTGTCCACACTGGAGATATAGGCAGCAAATTTTGATTTTTAAGGTGATCAACAGGTTTACAGATGAATTAAGAGAACGTTTTCCATCTACTGTTCTAAGATAAATATCAGCCTGGGCTACTTAAAAATATATATATTTTTAAAAAATTAATAGTATTTTTTGCTACTGGAGGACAAGCTGCCTCTGGAGTTGTGACTAGATTGTGGTGTCAAAATGCCTAGAATATGAAATATACTCGATCACTGTTAGCCTGACTAACACATCAGCTGCTTATGTGGGCTCCACTGGGCAAAATGTCACACTGTGAGGTTGCAAAATGATCACTTTTCCAAAGGCGATGGATACCTGATGAGTTCTCCCTACAGATGAGACCTTCAGATTGTTTATGTGTTCCCAGTTCTCATGGTATAGCTAAGACAGAGTCATTGCAATACGAAGTTAAAAATGGGGAAGAGGTCCTCAGTCTGCCAGGATGTTACAATTGGTGTTTCCAAAGGCAGAGACATTTGTATTAGACTTCATAGTTCCTGTTTTGCTATTTCCAAGAATATTTTATGTCTTGGGATAGTGCAGCAATACTCAATTGTTCAATATGTGGCAGGTAATAGAGTTTGGGATTCTATTGTCTTATAGCTCATATGGGGAATAAAGATGGCTTCCTCCCTGCATACAATTGGCCCACACAGTTGTTATAGAAGCAGGACTAGACCTTCTACATAAGACTGGGTTTGATCTCTTCCAGGGGGCCATACTTAGGTACAATTAGAAAGATGAATGTTTAGATGTGGCTGCCATCCTTGATTTGTACCCTGCAAACCTTCTGTATTCTTTTCTGGACACTCTTCTTGTCTGAGGGTCTCTATGTAGTCCAAGCTGGCCTCATGATCCAGCCTCGGCCTTTGAAGCATAAGATAGACACTTCTTGCTTGGAGAAGAGTAGTCACTTGCAACTATGGCAATTCTTTAGCTGTCCCCCGTGTCATTTGCCTTCCTTTCTATCTCAGACCACTGGCAGCAACAGAAGTTACGGGCAGCCTGTATTCGCCAGGCCAAGGCCAGATGCAACAGTCTCAGGAATAAATGGAAACAAAGTTTTCCTTGAGGAATTTGCAGTCTACAAAATAACCAAATACTTACCATTGTGTTACAAGGGAACAGGTAAACTGGTGGAATAGGTTGTCAACCTTTGGCCGTTTGAGTCATGAAGGTGAAGATGAACATGTTGGAATGGCATCCTAGGTAGGGTGGACAATGGGCAGAAGAGACAGCGTGCTAACATTGACTATATTAGTGGCACAGTTAATCACTTAGCTGAGCATACAGCACACAGAGGAGCTAAGAGGGAGATAATGTGGGTTCTGATTATTCAAGGAGGACTAAGGGTCAGACTCAACTTGTGTCTCTGTGTTTGTGTCCAGGTGTTTAAGTGGGCATGTGCAACCTTTGAATGTCCTTGGGGTTGGGTGTGAAGGACTGGAGAGCTGGGTTATGGAGACAGTGGCTTGGCTAGAGTACGTACAAAGAATCAAGTCTGGAAAGAGCAGTTTGGGATATTGATACCTGTGGGTGTAACAGTCCATCCCTAAAAGCTGGGGTTACTTACAGAAGCAGAAATGATTCAGCCAACTGTACCACCAAGGGCCATCCCAGCAATAGCTCACAAATGCCTGGAACCTGGAGGATACTTCACGGCCTGCAGGGAACTCATCATGTTGGAAAGAGTCCTTTCCAAGTGACTGGTCTAGACCACTTCTGGGAAGCTTTGATGGTTTCTGCTTCTCCCCGGCAGCTGGTCTGGTCTGAAGGTCTTTGTAGCTTGCCTTATCTGAGAGCCTTCACAGGTTAATTCTCTTGAACCCAGTCGAACCACCGTGTGAAGGAAAACGCCACACAGACTTAGTCCAGAAACAATGGTAACTCAGTCACTGGCCACAACAACTAAAATCCTAATCTGTAAACCTTAGTGACTCTAAATCCTCTGGTGTCAAATCCTGAGGGATCCGCCATTGAAACCAGGAGACACTCGTAGTTATATCTTGTCCTCATGGTATCATGGTCTGAAAGCCACAATGTGGAATCTTAAAGATAGAAAAGAGTGGTCAAAGACATCCATTCAGCTAATTCCTTCATCATTTTAGAAGCAAACAATGATAAATATTCCCATTTACAAACCTCCAAGGACAGAGGCTGTAGTGTCCCAATGGCTGAAGAAGTTGTGTTCACACAGTGTTTGCAGGCATTTGCTGTTCTTCCTGGTTGGCTCTGAGCCACCCTTTGGCACCTTTAGAAACAATGGCTTCAGGGCAGTCAGTGTCCCTCTGAGCCAGTGAAATAAACTCAGGATCAGAGGCCTGTCTGCTAGAGGCCCTGTGGGCTGGGGAGAACAATGGAAGGGGATTACTTCTGGACCAGGTAAGCACAGAAAGACTCCGTTCTTCCTCCACAGTGAGAAGGGATGCTGAAGTGTTCTGCACTCCATTTCCTTTGAGCTCCTGCCCTCTCTCCTAATTCTGGCAAGTGTATGAGTTTGGCGAGGAGGCTGGCAAAGCATTTCACAAGGCAGGAAAGGTTAAAGTATAGTGGAGGTTGTTTAGTGCAGAACTGTAAATATTTGTTGAAAGGTTTGTGGAGCTGCTTCTTTTGATACCTCTAATCCACCGAGACAGAAATAACTTCAAAGCCATGCCTAGTCTGACTTGGTCTTCTACCAACGGAAAAGATCAGCTACTGCTGAAATGTTTTCACTCGCAGCCAGGCAGCCTGCCTTAGCAGGAGGAGTTCTGGGGGATGAATCATGATTTAATTGTCTTTGGGCACTCGCACATTTGCTTGGGAACGTCTAGAGGGCAGAAGCTGAGCTGCATGAATAACTGTAAAGGAGACTTGAGTTTACACCGTTCCACGCTGTCAGCAGCGGAACGAAAAGTGAGGTTTGTGCCTGTTAAAAAGGATGGGCTGAGTTAGCCAGGCTGCTCTGCCATGATGGGAGGCTTCCCTGGCTGGGGGTAGAGGAAGAATGAGGGTTTGGGCTTCACCAGCGGTTTTAGAGTAGAAGTTTCCAAATTGTCCTAGAGCCCTGGGCCCCTAAAGTTTTCCCAGGCTGAAGAAAAGAAAGGGTAGTAGAATTTATTTTCAAATTGAAGGTAGGTTTAACGAATTTGGATAGTATTTAAAAATATTTTAAACATATTTGAACAATTTCAAAAGAATCGATTCCTTAATTTTCTGCTACCTCCAAAGCACACTTTAATTTTTATTCCATTTATTCCCAGAAACAACAAAGAACACACAAAATTCATATTTTTATATGGGAACAAGATGGGTTTCAAAAAATTTACCATGTGACATTAATGAACCTGATATAAAGTGAACAGAATTTTGTAAATATTTTACTGTTGACAACTTTAGCTTCCTAACTGATTTTGCTGTCATTATTAGTTCTTTAATGAAGAGTCCATCACTTATACAGATTGTTAGTTAGAAACAAATTCTAGCTCTGCTGTATTAAATTCCACCTCACAACTAAAAATAACAGTAGAAGAAGCTTTAGGGGCTGGAAGGTCTTTGCCGAGGTTGTCTTTTCTTTAGTCAACGGCCCCTTGGATTTTGAAGACTACCGGAGCCTTCCAGCTGCTTTTCCCAGCATGTCCCACTATGCCCCAGAGAGGGAAAAAGAAGGGAGACGGAGAAGAGAAACTGGAAAAAATTGATAACAAATTTTATTTGAAAAATAAAATTTTATTTAAAAACAGAAGAATCTTGAGGAAAAATATTTAGATGGATTGCTTGATAAGGAATTTGACTATTCAAGGTCGTTTTATTCTTTTTTATAAACAATGAATTACAAAGCATGTCTTAGTGTTACTATGAGATTAAAATGGTTATTAATGTGACAGCTATCCCTGCGCACTCAGTGATGACCTTTTTTCTACTCCTGTTGAATTGCCAACAAAAGCTATTACTAAGACTCTATGATATATATTTAGATTAATTTTACAATCCACAATAATTCTGCTACTCAGCAATTTACTCATTAAATATTTATTAAGTTAGTAATCTAGAGAAGCACTCATGCTGAGAACACAAGTTTCAGGCTTTTGAATGATAGCGCTTGTATTCTGATGGTCGACTTTGGGTAGAGAAGGAAAGAGACACAATGGTGTCAACATCTTTAGCTAGAAAGACTTGGTTCTTTTCTTTTACAAGGAAGTGCACTTATTGAGAAAACTATTTGAAAGGACAACACGATTAGTTACGTTATTATAGATACCCATTACGGTATAAGGCATATCAAAGCATAGTAGTGTAGAACATAAATTGTTAATCACGGTAATGGCCATTATTATTATTATTATTATTATTATTATTATTATTATTATTATTATTGTTATTGTTGTTGTTGTCATCTCATGAGTTTTAAATGTTGATGGGGCTTGGGTGCACAGCTTTCACAAGATCTCAAAACTAATTTCAGCCAGTTGGTAGCTGAGGCTGGTACTATCCAACAGAACTACTGGCCTTCCTCACCCAGTTAGCATTTGATGATTGTTGATGTCTAGATGCACAGGTGGGAATGTCAAGCAGATTGCCCTGAGTCTTGAGTTTCTCAAGACATGGAGAGTCCTCAGAAACCAAGGTGGAAGCATCCCAGATTCTTCAGACCTTCTGCCTTGCCAATTCTGCAGCAGTGGAGACTTCTCCAGTGAACTCAGTAACAAGCCAGACCAGATTGAATGGGGAAGCAACTATTAAGAGTGTGGATTCCAAGAGCTAGTTCACCCTGGAGGGAAGAGAGATAGATGTGTTTGATCTTGGGAGACAAGTTACCACAAAACTCCTGCAAATACCTGGGATAATGGCTTGGGAGAGAGGGTGAGTGATTGATCCAGGATTTAGATGTAGAAGGCATGCCACATCTGAAATGGAAGCAAGACTGTTTTTGAAGAGGAGAGACTCTCACAGTTACTCAGAGGATGAAAGAATGGAGCCAGCTGATCTTATAAGAGGCAGGAGGAGAATGAAGAGGGCCTGCAGTCAGGACTAGCAATGCCTGGGTGCATTTACTCATGAAAAGCACTTTCAGACTGAAATGTGTTAGAGAGCCTGACAAGAAACAGAGCTAAGAAATGTCCTGTGACTTAAAGGAAAAGCCACCCACTGCAAGTGTACTGGAATCAGGACATGCTGGGAGTTTGGAGACAGAGAACATCAGAGTGTGTTTGAAAGGACTTCACAAATGAGAGGATATAACCTGATGGTAATGATATATTCTGATCTTTGAACGATATATAGGAGGAAGAGTATATTGAGGCTATGTGTTTTACTGGTGGCACAAAATATCCAGCTTTTTTACTAAACACATCCTTGCCTTTAGACTACATTGTACATCTGAGCTCTGATCCACACCCCTGAGAATCTTCTACATGTCCTTGACCATCTTTCTCTTCTTTGTAATGATCCTGAAAAACACTTGTTAATGAGAGTCGAGACATAAGTTGGAAGGTCATGAATTTCTTAGTCATCGTCTAGAAGAGAGGTTGTCAGTAAAAATGCTAATGCTGTTCAGCTTTAGGTCAGGCATGGTGATTCTAACAGAGGTTCTTTTATCCTTGAGAATAGTTTTTGCTATCCTAGAGAAAGTACCCAAGGAGCTAAAGGGATCTGCAACCCTATAAGTGGAACAATAATATGAACTAACCAGTACCCCCCGGAGCTCATGTCTCTAACTGCATATGTATCAGAAGATGGCCTAGTCAGCCATCAGTGGAAAGAGAGGTCTATTGGTCGTGCAAACTTTATATGCCTCAGTATAGGGGAACGCCAGGGCCAAGAAGTAGGAGTAGGTGGGTAGGGGAGTGGGTGGGGGAGGGCATGGGGGACTTTTGGGATAGCACTGGAAATGTAAATGAAGAAAATACCTAATAAAAAATGCTAATGCTGGATTTTAAGTGAGTAAGAATCTCTCTCTCTCTCTCCTTTCTCTCCTTCTCCCTCTCCCTCCATCCTCTCCTCTTCACCCCTCCACCCCCTAGTCTCTCTGTCTTTCTCCAATGCTTGAGACTGGTTCTCCCTAAGTGTGGGCTTGTTTAGACCTCACTATATGATTCAGGCTGATCTTGAACTCAGAACACCTTCTCTTCTCTTCTCTTCTCTTCTCTTCTCTTCTCTTCTCTTCTCTTCTCTTCTCTTCTCTTCTCTTCTAAAATAAAAGTCATATACTATTAAAACAAGTCCATATATTCAAGGAAAGGATTACTCTTTTGCTAGAAGCTTTTTGGATAAATTAGCAAAGAGTAGGTCTAATTACTGAGCAACCTCAAGGAGCTTCATTAAGATGATGGTAATGAATGCTGCCAGTAGAGGAAAACAATCAATAGTCATATTCAGCTGTAGCCTCAACAAATCACAACAGGATGTGCAATCTTGGCACTTAACATCCAGAGGTAACCAGTAGTCACCTAATTAATGACTTAGGGAGGGGGTTTGTTGCCTAACACTGTAACCACACTACCTGTGGTAGGTAAGGCCAGGGAACCTAGAAGAGAACCTACCTCTGCCAGTTTCCTAAACCAGTATGATGTTTTAACTGCATTTTAACTACTTAGCCTTATAGATCCAGGAAAGTGGAGTCTTCACTCCATGTCAAATAAGCTTCTTTTTGCAAAAGAGATCATTACAGAAAGCCATAACTGGCCATATGATGCACATTTCCAATTAATACATTTACAAGAGAACCCATAAGGCTTGGGGAGTATTAAGGAGAATGGGGACTTCAACTTTCCTTGGGAAGAGGATGTCTGCACCTGTTTGGATGATCGATCGGAGAGAGGTGCACACTCCATTTCCATGACTGTCATTTAGATTTGAGGCACTTACAGGAGCAGATGCAGGCATTTTCAAGAAGGGCACAAGCTGGACTGTGTTAGGACCATTGAGCGCTGTGACGGGGTACTAGATAGAGCCTTCTTTTGCATTTATGCAAGCGAATTATCTAGATTCTTGCTTTTTGAGTGGGATGCCTCCTTTTGGCACCTGGCACACCTTTCAGATTTGGGTAGAGAGATCAAAAAGGAAGATATTTGGGAATGGTGTCTTCTCAGAAAAAGCCAGTTGGGGGGGAGTGGGGGGGCATCCAGTTGGGGGGGGAGTGGGGGGGGCATCCAGTTGGGGGGGGGAGTGGGGGGCATCTGTGAGTGGGTGGTCTAAGCAGGCAAGGATTTCCCACTTCCCACAAGATACTTCCATGGAGACTCAGAAGCACCTGGCTAGTGAAAGAAGAGGGTCTCCACAGAACGCTAGAGTAAGTAGCATCAAATTCTGAATTATTGTTGGTCATTAGTTATTTGTTTATGAAGACTGGGAAGCCCCCAGTCTCCCCATCTTTGTTTCCTTGGGACCCACGCTGAGAACACAAATGTATTTTGACGAGGAGACACCTTCCATACACGAGTTAGGATCATTTAAGGATTGAGCTGTGAACAACAAAAACGCGCTTATTCATACGAACGTAACTTAATCCCGGCCCTTTTATAAGCTTCTTATTATGCCTAGTTACTTGATGGGACTTGGTCTGGCAGGTCTTTAGTGTTTGAGAGGTTATATTTTCAGAAAATAAGGATTTTTTTTTTTACTTGAATGTTTCAAAATGCTTTCATGGCATCTGAAGAAAGCCACATGATTAAAGTGTTTTGTAGTTTAAGGTAAATCCTTTTTTCTTTTCAAAGAATTCAGTGCTCTGGCACAGGCTAAAAGGGTTAAACTACACCTGCATCCTTCCATTGTGTCGTCGTGAATATTATGAGTGAAGGCCAAAATCTAAGTCTGCATGTGAATATTTGGTAACTTCTCACCCCCTCCTGCCCCCGTTGCCCCACCCCATATAGCTCATGATATAAATATGTTACTCATTTATCAAGTATTGTGTGGAGCTGAAGCAAACTGGAGCTTTTGACAGCCCTCCATTAGTGCAGAGGGAGAGAACCTGTAGAGGCCAAACATGTGCTCATTAATCTGCTCCTTGTTCCAGCTGCTCTCACCGAAGCCACTAAGCAGAGGCCTCTCAGCAACGGAAGAGCTGGCTATTTAAACACGCAGAGCCCATTCACACCCCACGTCAAGAGGAGGCCATCCTAAGCCATACAGGGTTATTTGTTTCTGCACTGAGTATCATTACCGCAGGCTCCTGCTTCTCTCTTATTTGTTATCCTCTTCAAATAAATAGTTCTTGGGGGAGGGGCAGGGCTGTGCCTTTAGCCCCCAACCCCAGCAAGCAAGAATACTGGATAGATTGCTCCATTAGAATAAATCTGTTTAATTAAAAATTTTGGAGAGACGGGGGCAGGGGGGCTGAGAGGAAGAGGGAGGGAATAAGAGAAAGAGAGAGAGAGAGAGAGAGAGAGAGAGAGAGAGAGAGAGAGAGAGAGAGAGAGAGAGATTGGTTCTGAAACTCCTTCTGCTGAAGAGCTCTCCCTACTAATGTAGGCACTCTCTATTTTAGCCCGGAGGACAGAGAATTAATTGCGGGTCAGCTCTGCCGTGTTTTTACCAGTTTTAGACTTTGATAGTGCCCAGGATCCCCTTCTCTGCCGCATAGGAGTCAAGCTAGAGGCAAGCAAACGGAAGTGCTGAGGGAAAAGTACCAGGGCAGAGCATGTTACACAGGCTCGGTCCGGCAATCTCATCATAATTTTAATCATTATACGTTTGACTTATTTTTTGCTGAATATGCTTTAAGGCAAAGTTAGCACATTGATTCATTTTTCAATTTCGTATTAATTAAGGGGCTATGATGTGCCGGGCTCTGTACCGGGCAGCAATGATCTGCTATCAAAAGGAAAAAGGTCAAGATAACAGTGTCTTTGAAAGTCATTTTCTGGTGGAAAAGAAAACAGAAATAACTTTTTAGGTGAAAACACGGCTGTTACAATATAAAATTACAGTTTCAGATAGTCCATAATTCCGCTTTGAAATGACAAACAATGGCATGCCATTTTACAGCTTAAATCAGAGTTGATTTCAAGTGTGGGTAACTTCCACATTGTCTCAGCTTACCGGCACAGATTGTGTTTTATCCTGTGTCAAGTACAGAGCCTAAGTTCAGGCCAGGTTGTGTAACTCTGGTGTCACGGACTCTCTCCAGCTTAAATGTTCTGACAAAGCAATTAGGAGGGCAACACCTCAAACCACAGACCCAATGGACCATGTGGGGTTAGAAAAGCACTGATAAAAATGTAAGCATCAAGGTTAATGTCTGGAGCTTTGGAAGAGGTAGAATCAGATACCCCATTTCACCAAGCTCTCCAGACGTAGCTGCCAGGTGACAAAGACTTCAGAAACCCTAGGACTGGAGTGTGAGCAGCAGTATCATACTGGAGCCACCTTTTTCTGGTTTGTGGACTGCGGTGAAGGAAGTTCCAGGCCACAGGTTTCTGTCTTTAAAAAGGACAAGAGAAGGAAGCCTACATTTGTGGACCTAATCCAATGGCCCAGACTCATCTTTGCCTCACACACACAAAGAAGAGTGGAACTCACAGGCAAGCCTCATATAAAATTAGTCAAAAAAGAAATAAATAAAAAAGGAAAGCAAAAAACAGAATACATTCAGTGATTCAAGAAAATATGCTTGCGTCACTGATGTCACCTGTCGTCATATGATTCAAAGAGAGCTAAAATAAATTAATAGATTTTTGAAAATCATAGAAAGTATTACTAAATAGAAAAACCCAGAAATGACCACAGGGAAGAAACATTTAGAGGACAACAAAGCCATGAAAGTTACAAGAAACAAAAACAAACAAACATCCCAAACTGGGAAGAGAACAAACTGAATGTTATCATAAGAGAAACAGGAGTGGGAAAAGACATTTAAAATAGGAGATGAAGCCGGGTAGTGGTGGTACACTCCTTTAATCCCAGCACTTGGGAGGCAGAGGCAGGCAGATTTCTGAGTTCGAGGCCAGTTTGGTCTACAGAGTGAGTTCCAGGACAGCTACACAGAGAAACCCTGTCTCAAAAACAAAACAAACAAACAAACAAAAACCCAAACAAACAAACAAAAAATAAAACAAAAAAAAGAAATGAAGAAGGTGGGAAAAGTATTTGAAAGTGACAACTATCTGTGTCACAGGAACTCTCAAAGAAGAATGCCAAATAAACAAACAGTAGAAGTTAAAATATATGTCATAAAAACTCTATTAAAAATCACGTCTATATCAAAAGAGGAAATAGTTGGGAAAACTGGTTCGAAAAGCCAAACTGAGGCATATTTTATTCAACATAGAAATCCTGTGAATACTCAAATGAAATAACTCATATGTTAGAAAAACAACAAGTTATCAGTTGATCCAAGAGCTTTTGTGCTGGCCAACAACTAATGGCATAATAGAATTAAAACACATTAGGAAATAACACAAACATATGACAGTCACCTTTAAATATGAGGAGTTTGGACGTGCTGTCTATAACATATGATGGAGTCACCATTCAATATGAGGAGTTTGGACGTGCTGTCTATAACATATGATGGAGTCACCATTCAATATGAGGAGTTTGGACGTGCTGTCTATAACATAGGATAGAGTCACCTTTAATATGAGGGTTTGGATGAGCTGTCTATAACAGCCTGGCCAAAGCTTAGGAGGCATTGATCTTGTGAGTCTTCAGGAGAATGTGCATGAGAGACTAGAGTGACATGAAGAAGCCCTGACCTCAGCAGATACGTGTTGATGAGCCCCACTCATGGGGTGGAGGATGGTGGGACAGAGGCACGATCCACTGACAGTAGTAAACAGACCAAGCATAGAGTGAGTGGCTCCAGGAAATACGGCACCAGATATAAAATAATAAAGCCGAGGAATGAGATGGAGAACAAACGCCTCCGTGGAGAAAGCTGCTTTGTTAGTGATGTTCTGCAGAGGATTCTGGGGCTAAGCAAAATCACACCATTTGTTCAAAGCAAACTAGGAAATAAAAGATAAAACATTTTTTTCTTTTAGCTTTATTTTTTGAAATTATAATTATGCAATTTCCCCTTTTGCTTTCCTCCCTCAGAACCCTCCCATGTACCTCCATGTATGTATGTGTGTGTGTATACACACACACACACACACACACACACAGATAAAACCTGTTTCATTTGTTACGTGCATGTATGTTTTCAGGGCTACTTGGTATTGAATGACCAGTTGATGTGCTCTTCCTGGTGAAGAAGACTATTTCTCCTGCCCTTAGCCTTCCTTTGTTGCCTAGAGCTCTTTGTGTAAGGTCGAGGTCACCTATGGTCTTTCTCGGGTTCACTTTGGCATGCCTATTGGTGTCTTTCTTGCTTAGTTTGTGTTTAGGGAGTTGTGCTGGTGAGACTTTATGGGTGTAGCTTCTGGTATTAGCAGGAGACAGTCTCAGAGCTCGCTTCCTGTGCTCCAGTAATCTTCCTGCCCCTCTTCTGCAGTGTTCAACGAGCCTTAGGTGCTGGAGCGTTTTGTAGGATTGTCTATTGAGTCCGAGATCCACAACTCTGCACTTTGATTTGAGGTAGTTCTCTGTAGTGCTCTTCATCTGTTGTAAAGAGAAGTTTTCTTTATTGAAGAATGAGGACTTAAGTTATCTATAGATAGAAGGAGGAAGAAGAGACCTTTAGACTATAGAGATTGTGCTGGTTTAATAAAGTGGTGAAATAATTTATTAGAAAAAGTAGAAAGTTGTATGGGGACTTGAATATTACCATAGTGATATTACTTATGTGTAACTTGATCTATTAATGAATAATATTGACATAGTTATAATTTAGAGGCAGTGAATCCAAAAATGAAATAAATTATGTTTGGGGAGTAATGAAATAGAAGGGATGGTATAATTGACTAATAGTTAATGATAGAAAAAAAAAGTCAATAACTAGTGAATAATTGTGACGTTTGTTGTGGTTTGCATTTGAATGACCTGCCACTGGCTCATGTGGTCTAAACATTTGGTCTCCAGCTGATGGCACTGTTTTGACAGGCTGAGGAACCTTTGAGGTACTCAGTCTCTCCCTTTTCCTTCCAGACTGCACACCGAATGTGGTGGCTGCTTCAGGTTTCTGCCACCATGCCTTCCCTACCCTTATTCTTAGACTGAACCCAAAGAAACCTTCCTCACTTAACCTGATGCTTTCCAGCAAGGAGAAAAATAACCAACACAGAGACTATACCACACTATACCACAGAGACCATACCACACAGGTGAATATGAATGCAAAGCAGATACAGCAACAGTCTTCAGAAGCAGAAAGTCTTCCTCTCCACAAGGAGAGGAAGATAAAGATTGGATGAAGAACTGATGCTTTGGCTATGCGCCTTTAAGTCTTATTTGACTTTGAATTTTTTTTTCAGTTAAGCTTTGATAACACATCTTAAAATTTTGGGAAACTCAAAGCTTTCACGGAGTGGCACGCCAAAACAGTTTCAGTGCCATCCACACGTGGGTCTTCACCTACCTGGTGACCTTTCTAAGCACCCTAGTTTTCCTTTGTTCACACTTTGCTTATGAACATGGAATCTTCTAGTTCAATCCAAGTCTGATCAAGAACTGACTCCCAAGGCAGAAGTTTGGGAACGCCTATGGAGGGAGGTCAGTCCTTTTGTTTTCCAGATGCAGAAATTCACAGCTGAGCAACTGTTCCCTGTCTGAACTGGCTTTCCTGTCCCCGTGATATTCTATCTATGGCTACAAAGGGCTGTCTGCAGGAGTATAATCTGGTCCATACGAGCATCCCCCTGAGCTCCTGTATCCCCCTACCTCCTTACTCCTTTGGTTTTGGGGACAACTGGGGGAGTTCTGCTTGTGGGAGTCAGTGCAATTTGCCTTGCCCTCTGCTGCCCTCTACTGACACTGGCTAGTCTTCTCTGTTCTCCCTTCCTGCCCTGGCACCACTGGCCACCAAAGGATGTTTTGGGCACAACTCTCCTAATAATGCCATTTGTTTTCTCATAGAGTAGTGACATTCCATATTGATTAGCCCTATCGCCCTATACGTTAAAAATGCAAGTGTGTCCACCGTGAAAAAAAAATAAGAAAGAAATGCAAACTCTTGAGTCCTCCCACCGTTTAGTGAATGAGAATCTGTATTTTTTAACCAGATCCCAGTGATCCATATGCTTAGCAAACTCAGAGGTTCTGTTGTAGGGCTCAGACTCAAGCAAAGGTTAGGAAAGAATTAAAACCCATCTCATCCAGTCAGTCATTACCGCGGCCATTCTTGTACACATTCCAGTCCTGCTAGTTGGTCACCGTGAAGTGGACCAGATGTTTTCCACAAGAGAGACAGCCATCTCAAATCACAGAGATCAGAAACTGGTAAACATTTGAGATCTTAAAAACCCCACATTAAAAGTGTGGAGTGGGACTGGAGAGATGGCTCAGCAGTTAGGAGCACTGGCTGCTCTTTTAGAGGACCTGGGTTCGATTCCCCACTCTCACAGGGTAACTCACCTCCATCTGTAGTAATTTAAGTTCCTGGGAATCTACCCTGTCTGGTCTCCATATGGATGAGACACTCATGTGGTGTACAGACACACATACAGAAAAAAAACCACACATGCACATAAAATTAATTAATTAACCAAGGGATCTGTAAAAACCTCACTAAGTTGTACATTTGTATTTGGGCCTGCATAAGGACAAGGGGTTCTGGGGTGAATTTACCCAATGGAAAGTCATAAAGACGGAAGCAACTAGTTGAGTATCCAGTCTCTTAGGACTTTTGAGAAGCCACCAGTAGCTCAGACAGAGTCTGAGATGATTTATCTTTTTCTTAAGACTAAGTCATTTTCTAGAAAAACAAAATAAAACAAAAACAAGGGATTTTTTTTTTGGGGGGGGGAGCCATGTTTGGTTTCAAGTGCCTTGTTAGCCCAGTGAGCTTTCCTGAGCTTCACCCTTTCTAGCAACAAACACAGGCTCAAGTGCAGATCCACATTCTAAGGAACGAAGAACATTTAACAGACGGACTAATACCTAGGTTTGGGCACTGTGGCCTTCAGCAGGGTGCTTCGGATGGAACAGGGCTGTCTCCCTGAAGCAGGTATCCGAGGGCTCGAATACTTTCACTTCCTGGAAAAGAAAATAAATACAGTCAAATGTGTGACTTTCTGTAAATATTCTTACTGCTTTGTCCTGTGAGATTTCTCTTTGTACCAGTGTGTGTGTGTGTGTGTGTGTGTGTGTGTGTGTGTGTATAAGAAATGTGCTTCTATTATGACAAGTGGTGAAGGCAAGTCATGCTGCCTTTGGGTTTTATGTGAACCGTAACTTCCTTACAGAGACTTTGCAGAGTGAATAAAGTTGGGTGAAGTTGAAAAGAAGATTGGGGACAAAGAGCTAGAGACAATATAAAAGTTGAATATGTCTAAAATGCCCTATTTCTGCAGTGGACCCTATAACAAACCAACCACTGAGAGCCATATTCACAACCTCATTAAAAGCCAGAGCTGAAAATGTCCTTCAGGATTTATGGTCTGCTTCTTACTCCCTTCTTGCCTCAGTTGAGTTTAGGGAACCAGAGTATACCAGTAGAAGAGGAAGCAGAGTGTGAGGTGAGAGAGTTATGTAGAACTTAGAGTTTAAATGGGAAGAAACTGACTGAATTTAGTTACACTGAAACATAGTGCAAGAACTAAAATAACATATTTTGGAAAAAGAAAGAAACGCTGAGTTTTGTCCATACCACCCTTATTACATGACCTGTGAAATTTGTATATACACATTCATTGAACAGAACTAAAACAGGCTCCCCACCACAACTCCCTAAAAGAATATTTACGTGAAGGACTTAAAAAATCCTGGTAAGTTTTCCAAAACAGGATCATTTCTAAAGGAACTTAATATTTACCTTCAGAAATGTCAAGGTTAGGTGGTTTATATTAACTGCTCCCTTAGTGGGGGAAAAATAAAGTTCTTCATCTGGCAATGGCAAGATTTGTAATGCCAAAATCTGATACTTATTTTGGGTGTTTAAATTGGGTAACTGTGGTACACACCAAGAAATTCGGTATAGTCTTCCCATTCCATGTGTGTGTGTGTGTGTTGGACATGTTTTATATGTGTGTATGCCACTTACTTTGTGCTGAGAAGACAAAGCCTTAATATCAACCAGTTTTACACGATATTCTTCACTAATCTTTCTAGATGTACCAATAAAAGTCTGTCAACAAGACCCATGGGAATTTGACATGAATGGCATTGCAGTAATTGTGTAGAGTTTAAATCATGGTAGAGTGGGACAGTGTAGGAAGATTATCTTGGCTGTATCCTTTGGGACTGTAGATGAGACAGTGTTATTTGCCAATTAACATGAGGGAAGAGGAGTTCCATTGGAAGAACCATCTTTGCTGTTTTGGCTTTCAGAAAGCAACCAGTGAAAATAGTTCTAGACTTGACAGCTTTCATGTCGTTTGGAAAATTCATTTCAGTTTAACTTCCTAAAGAAAATAGAGCAGGATACAGGAAATAATCACTGCCATAGAAACACTATTGACTTTTTTGTTTATTTAGAAATACTATTTCATTTTGTTAAATAAAAAGTATTTTCCCCAACCCATCTTTCCCTTCGGTCAGCAGCACTTTCTCATTTATTTGGTATGTTGGTTCTGTAGAAGTTCCTCATTCTAAGGAGGCAAGAACTGGTTGCCAGTGGCAACCATGAAAGAAAATATGGAGGAAAATAAAGAAGTTGGGAGATGGAAGAAGTAAGGAATTTTAATAATTACCAGTTAACATGCTCAATCTAGAAATAATACTGTCTACAACTGTTCCATAAGTGCTATGCTTCCTTGTTTCCTATCTGATACAATAATTACTTTCATGAATTCAGGTGTTGTCCGACCCTTTGGAAGGAGTTGGGAGCAGTTCTCACTGGGACTCCCTAACAGTGCAGCAGTTTTAACCTAGATTCTAACCAGTGAAACCTGAAGTTTTGTTTTATTTCTCAAATAATATTTCTAACTCTTCAGTATTGCATCTTTGCCCTGATCTCTAGCCCTCTGACAACTCTAAGCGGAGTGATATTTTTCCCAGTTTTTTTTCTCGATTCCTCCTTGGCTTCCCATTGACCAGCATCTCCATGCTTCTAAGACAATGGTTTCCCACATGCACTTTGCATTTCATAATGTGTTCTTGTGAACCATTATCTTGACCTTGAATCTTTCTGGTAGGCAGTGATTTCCTATAGCTTCCAAGTCACACTTCCACCCAACACATCAACCCCGTTCTCCTTTTATCCTAGGAAGGCAATCATCTCCTGATAACCTTTTCCCTCTCAGATACATTCAAAGCAACTGCTCTTTACTTTTTTTTTTTGCAGTCTCATTTTTTTTCATTTACATTTCCAATGCTATCCCAAAAGTCCCCCATTCCCTCCCCCCCCACTCCCCTACCCACCCACTCCCACTTTTTGGCCCTGTACTGGGGCATATAAAGTTTGCAAGTCCAATGGGCCTCTCTTTCCAGTGATGGCCGAGTAGGCCATCTTTTGATACATATGCAGCTAGAGACACGAGCTCCGGGGTACTGGTTAGTTCATAATGTTGTTCCACCTATAGGGGTGCAGATCCCTTTAGCTCCTTGGATACTTTCTCTAGCTCCTCCATTGGGGGCCCTGTGGTCCATCCAATGGCAGACTGTGAGAATCCACTTCTGTGTTTGCTAGGCCCCAGCATAGTCTCACTAGAGACAGATATATCAGGGTCCTATCAGCAAAATCTTGCTAGTGTATGCAATGGTGTCAGCGTTTGGAGGCTGATTATGGGATGGATCCCTGGATATGGCAGTCTCTAGATGGTCCATCCTTTTGTCTCAGCTCCAAACTTTGTCTCTGTAACTCCTTCCATGGGTGTTTTGTTCCCAATTCTAAGAAGGGGTAAAGTGTTCACACTTTGGTCTTTGTTCTTCTTCAGTTTCATGTGTTTTGCAAATTGTAACTTATATCTTGGGTATTCTAAGTTTCTGGGCTAATATCCACTTATCAGTGAGTACATATCTTTTGAGTTCTTTTGTGATTGGGTTACCTCACTCAGGATAATGCCCTCCAGGTCCAATCATTTGCCTAGGAATTTCATAAATTCATTCTTTTTAATAGCTGAGTAGTACTCCATTGTGTAAATGTACCACATTTTTTGTATCCATTCCTCTGTTGAGGGGCATCTGGATTCTTTCCAGCTTCTGGCTATTATAAATAAGGCTGCTATGAACATAGTGGAACATGTTTCTTTCTTACTAGTTGGAACATCTTCTGGATATATGCCCAGGAATGGTATTGCAGGATCCTCTGGTAGTATCATGTCCAATTTTCTGAGGAACCGGCAGACTGATTTCCAGAATGGTTGTACAAGCTTGCAATCTCACCAACAGTGGAGGAGTGTTCCTCTTTCTCCACATCCTTGCCAGCATCTGCTGTCACCTGAATTTTTGATCTTAGCCATTCTGACTGGTGTGAGATGGAATCTCAGGGTTGTTTTGATTTGCATTTCTCTGATGATTAAGAATGCTGAACATTTTTTCAGGTGCTTCTCAGCCATTCGGTATTCCTCAGGTGAGAATTCTTTGTTTAGCTCTGAGCCCCATTTTTTAATGGGGGTTATTTGATTTTCTGGAGTCCACCTTCTTGAGTTCTTTATATATATTGGATATTAGTCCTCTATCTGATTTAGGATAGGTAAAGATCCTTTCCCAATCTGTTGGTGGCCGTTTTGTTTTATTGATGGTGTCTTTTGCCTTACAGAAGCTTTGCAGTTTCATGAGGTCCCGTTTGTCAATTCTCGATCTTACAGCACAAGCCATTGCTGTTTAATTCAGAAATTTTTCCCCTGTACCAATATCTTTACTTTTGAAGAATGTCTTTAAAGGTTTTTGTTTGTTTTTTTGGTTTTTTGTTGTTGTTTTTTTATTACAATTTCAGGTTTCCAGTTTCAACGATCAATTAAAATATTTCCCTCTATATTCTTACTTGCATGTTTTCTGAGAAGTTGGATATAATTCTTAGTTATTCTACAGGCAAGATATTTTTTCTGATTTTCCTCATAAAGTTAAAACCATTTATATTTCTTGACTTACTTATTTGTTTATCTATTTATTTATGTGTGTGTGGGTGCCAATGTGCACAGTGGTTAGAGGACAACTTTTTGAAACATGAGACTCACAAAGCTTCAACTCTGTAAAGTCATTCCTCTTGGAGGCAGACCTTATTAAGGACAGGATTCTCCAGCACTTTTTCTAATGCACCTTTTGTAATATCTTACCATTTTGTTCATTGGTGTTCATATGTATTGCACCTGGGTAGGACTTTCCAAAATGTGCAGTGTCTTCAGAAATAGGGTATTGCCTTTAATTTCTGGGAAACAATCAGTGGCAATAGCAATAGTCTATAAATAGTTGTTATGTCTAGTTGTTTTCTTCTCCTATGGAAAGCACATAGGAGCTTATACCTGATCTTCATTGTGAGAACCTGACAAAACTCACAAGATATGCCCTAGGCTTAGGTTCCCCCAAACCTACTTTAATTATGGTTCTTTATACTTCAACCTCATTTCTAGCCCACCCCCACCAGAGGTGGGGGTGGGGGAAAGTAAGGTTATTGGGAAACAGGCATTGTGGACCTGTTTAGAAATGGCTCTCTGGGGAGATTATAATCCTCACTGTTAGCAGTCCAGTCCACCAGTAGAACACCAAACAGGAATCACTAGCAATGGCTATATCCAGAAGAAAATGCTGCAAGGCTCTGCCAATCGGCACAAGTCTACAGAAGTGGCAAGAAATAGCTGTAGTCATGCCACTAGAAGTTCTTTTGTGTATTTCTCTCTACCAAGTAACCACAAGTGAAGATCAGCAAAGAAAGCAAGGTGAACCAATGCAAGAGTGACCTCCACTGTCTGTGAAGTTATACTTATACCCTTTCGAAACATCACGCACCTCTCAAGCATCCACTCCTGCCAGGCATCACAAGCTCTTTTACTAGGCAACTTCCAGAAAAACACCAGGTGTCTGTTCACAGTAAAACATCCTCTCCTAAGACAGTTTCCAGGAAAAAAAAAATCACATGACACAACCGAGTCTCTAACAAAATCAGAAATTCCCACTTCAATATGCTTTGTGTCTCTCTGGAGTTCTGGTCTCTTAGAAATGTTCTCCCTGAACTTCCAGCTGAATTAACTGTGGCTTTCCTGTCTTAGTAACTGGCTCTTGCACTAAGTTGTGATTTTGTTTCCCATTTATTCTTCACATTGGTGTCATCAGTTTGTCCTGCAACATCATCTTCTTTCTGGAGAACATTGCATGTTCAGCTTTTATTAGAACACCGTGAAGATGTCTGTTCTTACATGCCAGGCTGATAGAGTAATTAAAATCCATCCTGAATGGTGCCTTCCTCTGAAGGTGAGGACATGCAGATATTTCTGTCTGTATTTTCATAAAAGTAACATGATCTGGCATACTGCATAGCCAGCAAAAGTTTTACAGTGAAATGACAATCTTTCTCTTCCATTATTATGATTTTAGAAACATTAAAATGAGATGATGTAATTTGCTTTATCGAGAATTCCCACTCACAGAATACTGGTAAAGGAGTTCTTCCGTATGGATATACAGTCAGTACAAAATCACTTATTGAATGCCCAGGAATATGCTAGTGTTCTCTCTCCATCTCTTCATTCTAAATCTGGAAGGGTATTTGTCAACATAGACTGATGGGAAAAGGTTAGGAGAAGTGATATGACCTAGCTAGAAAAACAAAAATCCAAGAAATAGATTCCTTGATTTACAAAGCTTTTATTACTTACAGAAATTTTGCATATTTTGCATATTTTCAGTATCCAAAGTCTTCCCTGTCTGGTATCACCACCATCAGTCACATGTGACTGATGGACACTTGCCATGTGATTGGTCCAGACTAAGATGTGATTTCAAGGATTTAGCATATCAGATGGAAAAAATTAATAATCTTATAAATACAAATTAAGTATTAAGATGATACCATACAGGAATATTTGGTTAAACTGTGTTACTAAAATTAAGTTTATGGCTTTTATTTTACTGTGTATGTGTCTACTGGAAGTTTTAAAATTATATTTATGCTCATTTTCTGTTTCTGCCTGACAGCATTGATCAAAACAAGAAGGTAAAAGAATTGGTAACCATATATGTATGCATGTATATATGTATTCCCAAATTAATAAAGTGACTACTAACTAGTACCATGTCCAGGGAAGGTGTCCTCTGCTCTTGTCTATGAAGTTCACTCTGGTGAGACAGTCCAAGATATTCACTAGTGCTCATCATAGGTCTGTCCTTTCAGCTCAAGGCCAGTTAGGTGTGCAGGCTTGCATAGCAGTATCCCACTTTCTTGGCTAACTCTGTGACAGCTTGTCTGCCTGCCACCATGCTGTCTCTCAGAGTCAGCGTCACCTTTTTCCTTGTAGTTCCTCAAGAGATAGTTTGCAGGTGCCTAAGGCCCTGTGAATTTTTAAGACAGAAGCTCTGTGGCAAGTAGCATCATTCCAGTGAAATAGAAACATGCATCATCCCTCTCACCCCAACTCCTCCTCGATATACCTTGATATATATTCTGAATGCATTCTTTAGGCATCAAAACAAATCCCATTTATAGTGAATGAA
Source organism: Mus caroli (assembly GCF_978045245.1). Taxonomy (NCBI): domain Eukaryota; kingdom Metazoa; phylum Chordata; class Mammalia; order Rodentia; family Muridae; genus Mus; species Mus caroli. The sequence continues at coordinate 56,031,016 of NW_028227269.1, forward strand.
GCAGAAAAGTAAAAACAAACAAACAAACCAACAAACAAACAAAACATGGTGGAAGGGAGATTTTGCTTATCTCACTAGTTTTCTATGTCAAATCTGTAAGTCTTTGTAATTAGAGTAAAATTCTCATCATGTACTTGACTCATTTGTTAATGCATTTCTTCACTCATCAAAAGAATATCAGCGTTCAGTAGGCTCTACAGTTGATCCAAGGAACACACACAACTTTCAAAGCACTGCTGTGAGGCACATATGCAAATAGGCACACCATGAGGCTAAGCAGGAATATGTCTTTGGAAGTGATTTCCCCAACCCCATCATCCTTGGGCTTTAGAGACAAAAGAACATTTGCTTCAAGTTGACCAGGGAAAGTTAAAAGGGAGGTACAATTCTGAATTTTGAGAGATCAAGAGAATGTATTTTTTTTTCCAAAAAAGGATATTTGGGTCACAATTAAGGTCAAATAATCAAGCAAGAATGTGCCTTAAGGGAGGATCTGGGGCTGAAATCAGGAAAAGTAGTCAGATTGCATGACTTTTTAATACTAGGCTGATGAATGCCTCTAATTTTCTCTTGCTGTTAATTTTCACAAATCATTCTAAGGGGATCGAAACTGAACTGATTTTTAACAAACACACTCAGTGAAAAGAATGCAATATAAATTACTATCTACCACAGTAGATGAAGCACAAATGAACTAGGCAAGAAGGGGTGTCAGAGATGAGTGAACATCCTCTCTCTGTTTCCTTGTGAAGGAGACTGCTGCTAACAGACAGCCTCACCCAGAGCTGTCCCCCTCGTCCCCCAGACACACAATTTTAATGCTCAGTATCTGGTTTGTGGCACTAGTTTGAAAGCTTTCAACTAGTCTTTTAGAAAGTGGAGCCTGAGCCGGGTGTGGTGGTGCATGCCTTTAAGCCCAGCACTCCAGAGGCAGAGGCAGGCAGATTTCTGAGTTCGAGGCCAGCCTGGTCTACAAAGTGAGTTCCAGGACAGCCAGGGCTATATACAGAGAAACCCTGTCTCGAAAAAACAAACAAACAAACGAACAAACAAACAAACACCAACCAAAAAAACCAACAATAGCAAAAAAACCCTAAAAACAAACAAACAAACAAAAAAACACAAAAGAAAGTGGAGCCTGGCAGATACCAATGCCAGGCATATGAGGACCATACCCATTTCTGGTTCTGGCCAGTTCTCTCTGCTTCCTAGTAGTGTAGACCATTTGAGGAGCTCCCACACATTTTCACACCAGTGACAGAGCAATTCACACTCCCTTCTCTGCCATGAGGGATGATGGAGGATGGATGATGGGAGATGATGTTGTCCTGAATCTGTGAGTTAGAAGAAACTTTTCCTTTTCTTAGCTGTTCTTTGTCATATGTTCTGGGCTGTGTAGAATATTACAATTAATCTTATCCCCATCATCTAGCTTCAAATAAATGAGACTCAAGCTACAATATTTACTGCATAATTACTTGGGGGTGACCCCTAATTTTAATCTCTAATTCTAGTCTGGCTATTATCCTAACTGTGCTTAGATAACAAAGACTTGCTGTTTGAGATTCTCTGTAATTTTTGTGCTCCAGTGGTCTCTGTCTTGGGGAGGCATTTCACTCTGGCCCCTGCTGCTGCTCCATCACGATTAATGGAGATCTGCTGTCCCTGTCTCCTCCTCTTCTGTGTTATTCTCTCTTCCTCATGGTCCCTACCTGAGACTCTCAGTAACTTAAACTCCACCTCTCTCTATTGCCCCCATTAATTGACTGTTGCCAGTTTTATTTAACTAATAGTTTTAAATTGGGGAGCAAATTTGACACAGCAAAGGCTTGTGTACGTGAGGAGCAACCAGATCTTGGGGTACAGAATTTTGCATTTGAATACAAACATCACAGAGCACCCCCTACAGGGCTATGATGAGAAAACCGACAAGCTTTTTACTGGATGTTTACAAGAACATTGGTTGTGTAGGAGAATTTGAGTTTTTATTAGGGTCAAATTTAAAAGAAATCTCTGACATGTGCTAAACCATGTGCAGAAAGTTCCAAACAAAGAATAAATGGGAGTAACCTTAGTGTTGACCTCACAACAATGAGGATATGGAACCTGAAGAGGCCACCTCCTGTAGCCAGGCAGGAACCCCAGTGGAGAGACAGAGATACCTACCCACCCACCAAACTTTCAACCCAAAGTTTATCCTGCCTACAAGAAATGCAGGCATGGGGGATGGAGCAGAGACTGAGAGAATGGCCAACCAATAACCGGCCCAACTTCAGACCCATCCCATGGGCAAGCACTAACCCCTGGCATTAATGATGCTCTGTTATGCTTGCAGACACAACCATGTTGACCTCTGAGAGGCTCCACCCAGCAGCTGACTCAGACTGATACAGAGATGAAGCCTAATAGTGGATGGAGCTTGGGGACTCCTATGGAAGAATAGGAGGAAAGATTGTGGGCCAGGAGGGGAAAGAACTTCACAGGAAAACTGACAGAATCAACTAACCTGGACACTTAGGTCTCTGAACCACCAACTGAAGAATATACAAGGGCTGGACTTAGGTCTCCCTGCAAATATGTAGCAGGTGTGCAGCTTGGTCTTCATGTAGGTCCTGAACAACAACTAGAATGGGGACTATCCCAAAAGATGTTGCCTGAATGTGAAATATGTTCTTCTGGCTGGGCTGCCTTGTCTGGCCTTAGTGGGAGAGGAAGCACCTAACCTGGCAGAGATTTGAAGTTCCAGGGGATCCCACCGGCTCAGAGAAGAAGGGAATTGGGGGAAGAATGTGGGAGAGGGTAACTGGGAGGGAGTCAGATGTAGAATGAATGAGAAATTAATAATAATAATAATAATAATTTTAAAAATGAGAGATCTACAAGTTTTCCCCGCGGAGGGGTGGGTGGAATTCTGAACCTATACAAATTCATTTTAATATTTTTTTCATGGGAGTAGAGAGAAAACACCCTGTAAGTAGTGCTTTCTTTCCATTAAAATATTTATTTATTTGTGTATGTATATGTCTGTTTATGTGTGTGTGCGCACAGGTGTATACTCCTGTAAGTGCACACAGCAGCCAGAAAAGGGTGTCAAGTGTTGAGAGCTCTCCTCTCTGAGTCTCCATCCAGTCTTTGTCACCCTGGGACTCACCTTTTCTTATTGAGGCTGGAAACCAGCAAGCACCCTTGCTTCATCTTCACTCTTCTTCCCACTCTAACGTTGGGTTGTAGTCGTGTGTGGGATGCCCAGCTTCTTACACAGGTTCTGGGATCTGGACTCTGTCCTCATGGCTGCATAATAAGTGATAAGTGCTCTTACCTGACACTGCTCCTCTCCAGCCCCCTAGTGCTTTCGATATGTAACAGTTATCTGGAACCTTTCTAATATGAGTAGTTTCTGTAGGGGCCTCAAAACACTGCCATTTCTGACAAGATCCCTGATATAGAATTTTGGCTTCTGTGAAACTCATGTTGAAATTTAATTCCCTCTGTAACTATTTTAAGAGATGAGATAAGTAAATATGAATACTTTAGATAAGAAAGCTTGGCTTTTTTGATTTCTGTCATGTGAGCTTTGTGGGCTTCCCTCTCTTTGGAGGACACAGTGTGCCAGGTGACACATCTACTGGACCTTAGATATTTTCAACTTTCAGAATTTAAACTCCATACATATTGTTTTAAAATAAATTTCTATCTCAGGTATTCCATTACAGCAGTACAAAATAAATGAAGACAGTTCTCTGGTATTGCGGCTGGCCTACAGCACATACTTTAAGTAGAAAGAGTGGGCTAGTGGGAAAATATGGCACAATAGAAGATTATAAAAAGAGATTCATGGAATACTTGTATGAAGGTGTAGACATTTAATAGTCTTGATGTAGAGCCAAGACCTTTTCTTTATGAAGTAATCTGAATGAAATGTGCATTCAAGTTTCTACACTTCTAGACATTGCCAGGTTTTATAGTTTTTCCAGTTTTAACAACAGAACCTTTAGTACCTAATTTAGCAAGTGTATGCAAAGCAACCAAATCTTCACAGAAGCAAGTATTTCTTTTAACCCACATTAGAATCTCATAGACTATTTAGCCAAATTATGAAATTATCATAACAAATCATCCTGTCTAAATAGGTCTGAAGATAAATATATTAAGTTCTAGGTAAGTAAAGGAACAAGGGAACCAGGCTTGTCCAGATTTGTTAGCTTTGAGCACTCAGCTAGCCTTGGGCTTTCCTTAGCATGTTTTAAAATTTAAATTAGGTATTTTCTTCATTTACATTTCCAGTGCTATCCCCAAAGTCCCCATACCCTTTCCCCACTCCCCTACCCACCCACTCCTACTTCTTGGCCCTGGCGTTCCCCTGTACTGAGGCATATAAACTTTGCACGACCAATGGGCATCTCTTTCCACTGATGGCTGACTAGGCCATCTTCTGATACATATGCAGCTAGAGACACGAGCTCTGGGGAGTACTGGGTAGTTCATATTGTTGTTCCACCTATAGGATTGCAGATCTCTTTAGCTCCTTGGGTACTTTCTCTAGGTCCTCCATTGGGGGTCCTGTGATCCATCCAATAGTTGACTGTGAGCATCCACTTCTGTGTTTGCTAGGCCCCGGCATAGTCTCACAAGAGATAGCTATATCAGGGTCCTTTCAGCAAAATCTTGCTAGTGTATGCAATGGTGTCAGCGTTTGGAGGCTGATTATGATAAAGAACTCAAGAAGGTGGACTCCAAAAAATCAAATAACCCCCATTAAAAAATGGGATGCAGAGCTTAACAAAGAATTCTCACCCGAGGAATACCGAATGGCTGAGAAGCACCTGAAAAAATGTTCAGCATCCTTAATCATCAGGGAAATGCAAATCAAAACAACCCTGAGATTCCACCTCACACCAGTCAGAATGGCTAAGATCAAAAATTCAGGTGACAGCAGATGCTGGTGAGGATGTGGAGAAAGAGGGACACTCCTCCATTGTTGGTGGGATTGCAATCTTGTACAACCACTCTGGAAATCAGTCTGGCGGTTCCTCAGAAAATTGGACATGATACTACCAGAGGATCCCACAATACCTCTCCTGGGCATATATCCAGAAGATGTCCCAACTGGTAAGAAAGACACATGCTCCACTATGTTCATAGCAGCCTTATTTATAATAGCCAGAAGCTGGAAAGAATCCAGATGCCCCTCAACAGAGGAATGGATACAGAAAATGTGGTACATTTACACAATGGAGTACTACGCTGCTATTAAAAAGAATGAATTTATGAAATTCCTAGGCGAATGGATAGACCTGGAGGGCATCATCCTGAGTGAGGTAACCCAATCACAAAAGAACTCACATGATATGTACTCACTGATAAGTGGATATTAGCCCAGATACTTAGAATACCCAAGATATAAGATACAATTTTTGAAACTCATGAAACTCAAGAAGAACAAAGACCAAAGTGTGGCCACTTTGCCCCTTCTTAGAGTTGGGAACAAAATACCCATGGAACGAGTTACAGAGACAAAGTTTGGAGCTGAGAGGAAAGGACGGACAATCTAGAGACTGCCTTAACATGTTTTAAGATGGAGCATTTGTTAAACACAGATGGATAATGGGAGTTCAGAGAGTGTGACTAAAAGACAACACAGGTTAATGATTCATCTCTCTGAGAATTTGGATGTGTGCTTAGGGTTGATCCAAAGCTCAGAACAAAACAAGGCACAGTCTGGATGGCACAATGTCCTACCTGAGATATTGTATCGTGACTTTTCATGGGACACATCATCAGCTGCTTCTACACTGTGTCCTCTTGGCAAGACCTTTGGAAAAGAACAGTCCTGAGAATCTCCTGGGAAATTGTCCTGGTTTAGAGTGAGCTACGCGAATGATATCTACAGTCTAATGGTTCTGGAAGCCCCAGGTGATATGGAACAGGGTGATTTTTAGTGAAATGAAATCCATAGAATGTCTGGTCTGTACCAATAGACACACTCACTGAAGCTGACCAACACACCCAGACTTCCATGACTAAATAGTGGCACACAAATGTCAAAATATAGCCAACTGTTTTCAGCAATAAGGCTCAAGTATGACTGCCAAGAACATATAAAATGCTCCCACATATAGATAAGAAAACAAACCGGACTGCCAAAAGGGCAAAGTATATGAACTGAAAATTTACTCAAGGTCGTCTCAGAGAAATCAAATGGAGATGAGATATTGGGTTAACAAAATATGATAAAAGGCATAATATCCTGTGTTGGCATGGTAACGAGTCAATAGCGTCAACATACACCACTGCACTGTATACACTGATGGACCTTTTAAAGGACAATGCCACAGAGCCGCCATTGGATCTTGAACAACTCCCAAGTACCAGCATTGCTTAATGGACCAGGAGTATAACAATAAAACACCAAATTCCTATTCCCATAAAACTTTCCTTTTAGTGGAGGGAGTTAAACAATAAGAAAATAGGTTCTGGGTTGATAAAACCCAAGCATAAAATTAAGCGAGGCAAAATAAAAGAAAAAGAGAATGGTGGGGTGCCATTTCACATAGAATAGTCAGGGACAGCTTCACATGTGACTCTCTGCTTATATTGGAAGAATATAATTACATGCATTTGAAGACCATTAAGAGTCATTATTTAAAATAGCAACTTAAAATATATCTTGGGTATGATATTTTTATGCTAAAATATATCTGTGTTTACATAAATGAATATTTCTAATATGGTGTTTTAAGCACATGGAAAGGCACACAGACTTACCTGACCAGACCTCTAAATGCTGGCTGTCTCTGCAGTTGATTGCATAGACCATGGTATGAAGAATGAAGATAAAATGCTATATAATCTAGTTTTTTTTTTAAGAAAAGAAATGATTATTTGACAAAATAAAATACTGGTGCATTATATTACTTACTTTTGTACCAGAGACAAAAAAATTCTGACAGAAACAACATGAGATTGATTTTGGATCCTGGTTTGAGAAGAGTTCAGTTCCTTGTTGCAAGGAAGGCATGGTAGGCAGTTGAGTTTACAGTAGCAGGGTTATGTGGCACATGCTGATCAAATCATGGCAAATCAGGAGAGTTAGCAGGAGATGGGTGGAGCCTTCAAAATCCTGCCTCTGATACCAACTTTCTTCAGTTGGGCCCCATTTCCTAAAGGTTGTACAGTTTCCCAGAACAGCACCCCCAACTGGGAACCAAAACTTCAAAATCCTAACAAAACAATAACAAATGAAAGAAACGAACAACCTCCTCAAATTGGAGATGCCAATAATGATAAAGCATATAAAAATTAAAATGAAGAATTTGGGTACTGTGCACATGAAATAGAAATCAGGTTTTAAGAAAGTATGGCAAGAAGATAAGCCAGAAGTGGCCATGGTTGCAGAGTACAGCACAGTTCAGAGCACAGTTCATACCATACCTACTAATGCTCCTAGACAGCTTAACCACTCTATGTGCGTGCACATCTGATGGCATTATGGGTAATAAAAGTATAGATTCATATTCAGCTTTCAGAACACTGATGCAGTTGAATGCTTTACAAATGTTATATAAAGGGTGGCCAGTTTCACTGAGGCTCCACATGAGGCAGGCAGTTTACCAGCAGAAGTGGAACATCTTGACTTGCTCTTCAGCATCCTGGCACCCCATGAACATCTGTGAAAGCTGGAAAATAGATGTTTAGTGATCAGGGTAAAAACAAATGGCTCATGTGTAGAGTAAACGGCGGGACATAAGTAAGCATAGTAGCATTTAGATTCCAAAGCCATCACTTTTCCCCTCTTTTTTATTAGATATTTTCTTCATTTATATTTTAAATGCTATCCCCAAATCCCCCTATACCCTCCCACTGTCCTGCTCCCTAACCTACCCACGCCTACCTCCCGGCCCTGACATTCCCCTGTAGTGGGGCATATGATCTTCGCAAGACCAAGGGCCTCTCCTCCCATTGATGGATGACTAGGCCATCTTCTGATACATATGCAGCTAGAGACACGAGCTCTGGGGGTACTGGTTAGTTCATATTGTTGTTCTACCTATAGGGTTGCAGACCCCTTAGCTCCTTGGGTACTTTCTCTAGCTCCTTCATTAGGGGCCCATAGCTGTCACTTTTGTTAGGAGAAAAATAAACAGGTCTCTAGACTCCAGTTGGGACATTAGTTACATTCATGTCTGGAGAGAAGTATGACATCGGGATGACCTTTTTTGCTATACTGGCATTTGCCTTAATAAGCTGTATTGCCAGTTCTCAGAAAGTAAAGAGTCTTAGCTATCTTTCTAGGTTTCTGGGAAATGCAAGTTTACACATCTCAAGTGAGCAATTAACTTTGAAATAAATTACTACATTTGTTATTGCCTTAAAATATTTATGGTACAGTGCTACTTTAATATTTTTAAGTTTTCATAAAACAATCCCCCAGCTCTGACCACTATATGTGGCAGGAGTGGGTGACAATTAATTTTGTCTAGCACAAATGTGAAGTGACCTCTCCAAACTTCCACTGAGAGAATAGAAAACACAATTTCCCATTGTTCCTCTGGATATCCCTTTTCTTATTTGTTAGATAAAGTTTCTTTCTTGCCCTCAATAATAATGTTGCCTAGGGCTGTGCCTGGAAGTACTCTCCAAAGACCTATATGCTAAGAAGTTGCCTGCCATTCTCTGGCACTATAAAGGTGGTGGGACTCTTTAAGAACCTTCTTAAAGTACCATGCCTATTGAGGGGACGTGGGACTCCAGTTCCCTTCTTGTCTCTTATTTTTCAAACAGATGTCTCCAATACACTGTATTCATACATAATACACATTCATCATAATATACTGTTGCCTCAGGACACAGCCAAGCTGTAACAGACTGAAATAATGAGCCCAAACAAATGTTCTTTTTTAATTGTCACAAATATACTGTCAAAGATGTGTGCCAACTAACACACCTTATGTGTCAAAGTATAGAATGAACTTTCAGTAGACTGTAGGCTCATTCAGAGTTACCATGCTTTGAAAGCTTTGGGACAAAGCCCAAGACTTCCACAAGATACCTAGTTCTGTCCCAGTAGATCTCCTCATGGAGTATGTAGATGGTCACAGGTCACTTGTGAAGCCAATTTCAGAAGGGTACCTGTCATTCTTTAGTATTTATTTTCTTTCTTCTAATTTCCTCTTTTCTCTCACTCAGTTCTTATTTCTATTCTTTACTACTACACGGTGCATTTCTTTATTATTCCTATTGTGTTTCTATATAAAATGCTCACCAGCACTGTATTTACAATTTTATATTTATCTTAAGATCGTCAGGGACACATAAAACAGTTATGTCTGTAGGTACAGTCTTATATGAAAGAAAATGGTCACACTCAAAACTGTAACAGGCTTGTTCAAACTTCTCCCATGTGAAATATTAACAACCATGATTTAAAAGTGCTCCTTAGTGTCTTCTAGAAATTACATCTTAGGAGTGAGAGTTATAATTTATTGAGAGAAATTCAATTTAATAACCCTATGCACTCTCACAGTAAAGGGACCAAGCAACATTTGTCTCTGTCTCTGAGTGTTTAAGGATTTAACATGAATATAGGGTCAGTGTTCAGCAGATGGTGGCTTCTTGGGACTCAGAGAGTGTCTCTGGGGCTTTCTTAGCTGATTCTGTTTTCTCCACTTGCAAAGGGGATTCAGGGGCTAGCCCGATGAGGAGGAAACAAAAGAGCAGTGGCTTTGTGAAGCTCATTTGTCAGCCTTATCAAGATTGCACCATTATTTTTCAACTCAAAATATTAGTGAGGATTTAGGGAAATAAACCTACTCTCTAATTAGATGAAATTAGAGGCTTAATGCCTCCACCATAAATGATCTTTGAGGTGTTAGTAATTCAACCAAATCTCTGATGCCTGCTATATGAAGTCCATTAATAACATCATTCAGTGAACACAAGTTGGGGAAGTGGGAGTAATTAAAAGAAATTGTTGTGTTCACAAGCTAATGATAACACTGGAGGGTGATGCTATCATTAGCTCATGAGCAAAACAAATTTTGCTCACCACGATAGCGACTCCTAACATCAAGATGGGTCATCTAGTGGTGAACTATTAGTCAGCTTAGTCAACTGGATTTGGTTCATTATGTGCTCAGCTACACAAGAAAGATATATATATATCACTTCATCTTGCTATTAGGGCTAATATTCTGGTCTAATGTTTAGACTAATGTATATGTTTCTGTTCTGTCATGTAGTACGCAGCACTCCAATATGGTAAATCTGGTGTGCTGATTTTTCAGGACTCCCATATGGTCTCTCTCCAGGGAACACAAGTAGGAAAGAAACAAAAATAATTTCCATGTCATGTCACTGAGTCTGTGGCATCAATAATGCTAGCTATGAGGTCCTGCCATTCTTTATCTCTGTCCATACTGCACCTGCATTAGTTTCCTAGTCTTCAGACAATGAAATTGGATATTGGCCACCCTAAAAGTATTGTGGGAGAAACACACACACACACACACACACACACACACACACACACATACACACAAAGAAAGGATGCACTATAAAGTATACTGTTGAAGATTCCTTCTGTCAATCTCTCCATTTCTCTACTTTTATTAGTCTGCTTCTTGCTTATCCTTCCAGAGCATCTTTGTGATATAAAACTAGATGCATTTCTCTACTGTATATATCATTGGCACTTATTTTCTCATAGCGAAGCTGATTTTCTAGGGATGGGTCTAATAAAATAATAAAATGGACTGCCACGGTCTCTGTACCATGGCAGTTTCTTCATAAGCAAACTGAGACCCAGTGCAAACGGTGAACAGTAAAATAAAATTAAAGCTTACCCAGTCACACGCCATGACTGGAGATGTTCTACTTGAACTAAATAAACACTTTATTTTCTTCCTTTGCACTTTGTAAAAGCCTCCCCCCCCCCCTTTTCTCTTTTCAATAGTGAGCTGAACGGCTTGCCATCTGGCATAAGTTTTAATGCTCCAAAATTACCTCGCAGCAGATTCTGTCTTACTACTGGAATTAAAAAGGACAAAAGAAGGTGAAAGCCATTGGTAACATTGACGTGAAGTCAGAGGATGCTGTGTAGATCCACGACTCCACCTACACTTTCTTCTGTTCCTTTTAATTCCAGTGGTAAGAGGCAAACTCACTCCTGACAAGTGACACAGAAGGATAATCACACTGAGGTCCTCTGAATCAGAGCCATCTAGGGGATCAATTTTGGGGCAGCTGTTGATCAGAAGCTCCGCTAGGAAGGCTGTAGAGGCCAGAGCCACGCCCGCTTTCTTTCCCGTGGTGAAATTGAAAGCAGGTTTTGCAGAAGCTGTATATCTGCCAAAGGGTCCTAGTTTCTTTCCCTGTTGCTGTAATAAACTACTCTGACAAAAGGAACACAGAGGAAATGGGTTTATTTTGGCTGCAGAGTCAGTCCATCATGATGACCAGGCAAGGCTGCCGGAGCTTGAAGCAGCTGGTAACATTGCAGCCACACTCAGGAAGCAGGAAGCAATGATCGCTGGCGCTCAGCTCAGTTTCTATACTTCTGTGCTCCAGGATCTTAGGCAGAGAACAAAGCTGCTCACAGTAGCCGGGTCTTGCCATTTTAGTTAATGCAGGCAAGATAAGCCCTCACAGGAATATCCAGAGACTCATCTCCCAGATTATTCTATACTCTATCAAGTTGACAGCAGCACGTGCTTTGGTCCTTAGTTTTAAAAAAGACTCATACATTAGATAATTCTAGCTTATCCTCGATAACTCCAAAATACCTGGTTTATCAATGCCATTATGACAACTAATGGGTTACTCTACTCTCTTATGAGGTAGTTTTAGTAACATTGTGAATAGAAGCACCTACCATATTACGTACACATGATGGAAAAGCTTAATTTGCATTCTCAGGAGGAATTTATAAATTTATAAGTTTTTACTTGGATAACAGAATGACTACAAGAGGCAGTTATGTTAAGAGTAATGATTTCCTGTATATACTTTAAACAAACGATAAGCATGATTTTGGCTTTTTTATTTTCTTTTTAAAAATTTTCCTATTCTACCTATTAAATTTTACTCTATGTATATTGAACCTATTAACAAAAGATTTAGGTTTGAGTATTGTATCTTTGCTTTTTTTCATTCTCCTAGTGATCATATGATTTGAATATGGCTTGTTCCTCCAGAAATTTTGTTGGAGTTTGACATACATTGTCAGGCTCAAGGATCGTGGTCAACTCTTTTTTTTTTTTTCCCCAGAATCAACACATCTTTATTGAGCCAGAAGTGGCCTACACAACACTGCTCTTTTGTGGCTTATGATCGTGTATATCAATTTGGAAACCCATCTGCGTGACAAAGTCACTTCAACATAACCTCATCCAGGTCCTCAGACTTTATCAATCTTAAAACTGAGTAAGGATACAGCTGGTGTGGGGGTCATATAGGCTTGAGAACTGAGGAAAGTCACTTTCTAAGCAACAATATTATTTAGATCCTCATGTTAACTGCTGCTCTATTTGAAATTCCTAAGAAATGGAGACAACATAAATGTCCTTCAACTGATGAATGGAAGACAAAAATGTGAGATGTGTGTGAATATATATATATATATATATATATATATATATATATATATATATGTGTGTGTGTGTGTGTGTGTGTGTGTGTGTGTGTGTGTGTATTCAGATGTAAAGAAAATGAAATTATGAGCTCTGTGGGTAAATGGATGGAACTAAAAAAGATCGTATTTAATGATAGAACCCAGACCCAGAAAAAGAACCATCACATGTTCTCTCTCACTGGAGGCTCCTAGCTCCAGATCTTCAGGTGTGAGCACATATCCGATAGTAACTACAGAAACTAGAAATGTAAACTGGGAACACTGATGGGATAGCAGGGTTGAGGAGCAATAGAGAGGGGGAGAAACAGGGTACACATGATCAGGGAAATGGGAAAGGTAGGTCTATAGTAAGGGAGGGTGGAGGAAGGCAAATATAAGAGGGAGGAGGGTAAAATATTAGTAAAGGTGTCTAAAGAAGTCATAAGTAGTCATACTATTAACTACACACACACACAGGCAGGCAGATAAACATGCATGCAGTTTAAATGAAGATTTCTCATCTAGGCTGGCAATGTTCCCCACAAGAGTCAAAGACCATCTGAAAAAACTCATAACACCAGGCATGAGAAGCCAGATTTTTGGGTTGTTGGTCAGGGTCATCCAAGAGATTTGCAAAATGCATAGACTATTGTTATGGCATTTGGATGCACTCCCAGAGGTGAAAGGTAAGTCTTCATTGCTAAAGACACCATGCATTTCAGATGTGGGGCCCAGAGGCCCTTGAACTAGAACAATCTAAATGCCTTCTCCCAACATGACTGCCTGAGCACACGCTGAACAAGAACAACTTTGTTAGATATGACAAAGTGGATGAGGGAAAGCTCATGTGGCCTCAAACCTATATTTAAAGGACTTCAGACAGCTACAGAATGCTGATAGTGGGAGAAATAGTCTTCCCCAAAGAAGAACACACCAATTAGTTATTCAAAACCAAATGGCCAGCCCTAAAAATATACATACGTGTAACTTTATATAAATCAAGGGGATTGTATTTTAGGAATATGTATGTATATAACAAATATGCATTTAACAAAAATTACTGAAAAAGAGTCCATTAATTTGACAGAGAGGAAGGAAAGGTATAGGGGGTTGGGAGGAGAAAACGAAGGGGGAAGTGATACAATTAGATTATAATCTTAAAAAAAAAAGAAGAAAATAAAAGAATAAAAGGCCTTCTTATATTTACCCAAATTACCCTTCTATTTTCCCCCAAATTTTATCTTAAAAAACAAAACCAAAAACAAACACACAAGTCCTTTTTGTGTTTGTATGGAATTGTCAAACATCCTCAGCTTTGGTCCCACCTCCAGGCCTTGCCTTTCTTGCCTAGGCTTCCTCAATGATGGACTGGGATCAGGACATGTAAGCCAAGAAAACACTTTCCCTCACCAGGTTGTTTTTGTTCATGGAGTCTCCCAGTCTTCTATTGCTGTGATAAAGACCATGACCAAAACAACTTGGGGAAGAAGCTTACAACTTAACGCTTACAACTATTAGGTCACGCCCCACCACAGGGGGAATTCAGGGTAGGGATTCAGGAAAGGAACCTGGAGGTAGGAACTGATGTAGAGGCCATGGAGGAGTTATGCTTACTGATTTGTCTTCCTGACTTGCTTAGCCTACTTTCTTCTATGACTCAGACCTGCCTGTCTAGAGAATGGTATGACCCACAGTAGGCTAGACATTCCCACATCAGTCATTTAGTCAAGAAAATTTTCTACAGATTTGCCTATAGACAATCTGATAAAGGTGTTTTCTCAGTTGAGGTTCATCTTCCTACATAACTCTACTTTTTTTTTTTTTATCAAATTGACAAAAAGAATCCCCCCTCAAAAAACAAAAACAAATCCCAACCAACCAGATCATAGTTTATCACAGCAAATGACAGTAACTATGGCAATCATTAATGTGGCTTCTTAGCTGTAACCATCCCCTATAATGGATCCCCTCTGTTAGAAATAAAACGCTTGTGGTGGTTCCAGTTTTCCAGAGAGGCTTGCTTGGCATAGAGTCCACTATAATGAATGACACCTGTAATGGCAGCTCTCCATCCCTTCTTAGGTGGCACACTTGGTGTCCATGTAGGTAGCACCTGGAGGTGCTGGAAGATGATGTTCTCATCCTGCTTTGGAAACATCTAGGACATAGGTAGTCCTTACTTGCACCCACACTACCATGTGAAGTGACTCCTGGCTGTTACTTTCTACTTGACAATTGAATTCTCTGGCTCAGTAACTGTAAAGGAATTCCTCCAAAGCCCCGTTTCTATTCTGCCTGGTGTAACCATGGAGCTCTAGTGATTTACCAATGGCACTAACCACACAGAGGTCTGAGTGAACTTCTGGGTAAAGCTCCACCTCTAAGATATGATTTAGAGAAAAATGAGAATATTCCCTCACCACATGGGACAGCTCCGGGAGGAGCCACTTTCCCATTGGAAAAGCCCCAACGTACATGGACCACTCTCAAATGTCATAGTAGCTTTGGAGTTTGGACACGGGATAGTCTATGAAGCATTGAGGCTTGTCAGAGAGTGAAGGGCATGGGTCTTTGACTGTCAGAGCTTAGGTTTTGTTTATGAAGATCCACACTCAGGAAATCATGGCTTAATACTTAACAGCTTTTGTTTGTAGTAGCAGTGGAAGGTAAATGAAGTGGAAGCCACAGACCCAGTACATAGTAGGCACTCAAAATCAGAATGTTCCCCTGGATCCCTTCCTCTTTCTCTTTCTTCCTCCTCCAACTTCAGATTAGAGTCCAGCAAAGGAAACAGAAACAAGATCTATTTAGGTTTCCAAGTAACTTCATGATCCTTTGTCTCTTCCCTTGCTTGGTCAACTCTTACGTGACTACAGTGTATAGAACTGCAGCCTTTAGAGGAGGTTAGGAATAGGTGAGGCCATCAGAATAGGGCACAATTGAATACAATTGAGGGTTTGTAAGAAGAAAGACCTGAACACACACACACACACACACACACACACACACACACACACACACACACACAGCATACAACAGACACAACACACAGACAATGCATACAACAAACACAGAACACATGCACACAGATTTTATCATGTCACCTCCAGGTTCTTCCAGCAAGAAGGACATCTTGAGATGAGGTTCCACAGCTTTGGATCAGAACTGTGAGCAAAAGAACAAACCTCTTTGATTCTGTGGTATTATGTTACTCACAACAGAAAATAAATGAGATCATTATATTTCACACATAAAATATTCATTGGCAAAAGATTAGACAATTTTAAAAGCGGTCCTTCAACCAGAGAGAGGTTTTTCAGTTTTATCTCTCTTGCAGGCAGTCCAGTGGGAGACAGGAAGCAAGCTGGCTTGCACACATAAGCCAAGCATATGAACGCCTCATGTGATAAAGTACTGACCTGAGTTATGGTGAAAACGAGTCCTCTGGACCATCCTCGCTAAGCCGTGCTTTGGGCTTTGGGAGAAGCTGAAAACGGAGGGAAATGAAAAAAAAGAAATCTTCCACTGGAAAGACTCTGTAATAAAACCTTAATTTCAGATGTTCATAGAGGAGTATAGAATGAGTGTCAGCTTAAATTTTAAATTAGTTAAAGTCAAAGGAAAGAAGACAGATGTGCCCAAGTCAGGGAAAGCATGAAATATCACAGAAAGAGGTGATGGTATGGAACACAGAGTAACCAAAATAAGATATGTGCTAGAGTTGGAATGTTCATGCTCTTTCCAAAATCCATCAGAGAGCTTACTCCGAGGCGCACAGCTAAGGGGCTGCTTAGGCCTTGAGGACTCAGCTTTAGAAAGGGGACAGTTGGAGTTGGGCCTCAGGGTTCAAGGTGCTGCCTTGGAAGTATAGACCAGGCCCTCAGCACACACAACGAACACTCAGGTAGGGTCTCTATCACAAACATCCCTGGCTCTAGAATTTTGAGAAATCACTCACAATTTTTTATGGGTTACCCACTTTATTGTATGATGTGATAATAATGGTAAATGGATTAAAATTTTTTTTTCCTTCTTTTTGGTGTTCAAAAGACAAACTCAGCATGAGTTAAAGAGGTACCATATGCTGTTTACAGGGAATTCATGCACTGCTAAGTGGCTAAGGAACCACTGTGATGTTATAATGGATGCTGACAATCCTGTAGGCTATCTATATATAGCCTACATATATAGCCTCTGTATAGTTTGTTTTGGCTGGTTTTATGAGAAAGGATGTCTAACTGTGGCTTCAGAAGATAATTTTTACTTGAGTTCATGCTAAAAGACATGAGCAAAGGTGGATGAAGGGATTTCTGTCACTTGGGATCCTTGCTGAGAGAGTCATTTTTCTTGAGACTGGGTGGCAGGGAGGGGAATAAGAACAGTGGAAGGAAGGAAAAGAACCAGTGGCCGCAGGCTGTGCCTTGCTGAGGAGGGAAGGAACCCCGTGGTGGCAGTGGGTGGTGAGCAGCTTCCTGGGGACACTTGTGTCTGCTGTTCTCTTTATGATCCATGAAGGGGTCTGTCCCAGCAGGCCCGTTTGCAGCAGGTGGCTTGGGACGCATCAGCGCTTGCTTTCCATGCATATTAGTTCTCTTCCTCTGGGGGGCAGGAAAAGGCAGTGGAGCTTCATAGACCCTGATTACACTCCTCCGCAAATCCCTCCGTGTCCAACAGTGATTCAATTTGCTTTCCCAGTCAGGATTCAGGCCACAGGTCTTCGAATAATCCCCGATCACCCTCTTCTTCCTCTGATGATGCCTCTGGTTTCTACATATCCTTGGGATATTACAATGCAGACAAGAATAGGAGTTGGGAAATTTGGCGGTATCTTTTAGCTATTATATAATATGAATGTAGGGTAAGCCAAGTGAGATAATGTGATAGAATGTGATGTGTAGGAGGCCATTTCTCCTGTATGCAAAGGGAACACACAGAATTGATGCTGAAAACAAATCTGTTTGTTTTAGGTCTGTTTTTTCTCTGTATCTGGCACTGTGGTGGGTGTGTAATGGATATTTAACCTATGGTATTTAGTTAATGTCATTTAGAAAAGTGAATCACAGCCACAAATTTTAATCACAACAGAAATATAACCCAATGTTATTGTGTGGTCTGGTCTATAAATAAGAACTAAAATCATTATGTAAGGTTAGTAAAGACAGAAAAGAAAGGTCCCTAGTTGGAATGAGATAGGCGGATAGGATTATTTTACGTTTCTTATTTTCATGTTGTTCAGGAATATAAGTAGAAGGCTGTACTGTTGGTGAACTGATAACCTGAAATGACCTGTTGTTCTACATTAGACTTCACATGTTCTCTTCTGCAGATTGAGGTGCTCATGAAGTTGAATGAGGAAAGCTCTTAAGCCCAAGCACAGGCGGAGTGTGATATATGCTCATTGAAACAGCTGATCCATTTCCTTCTGGGTTTGCTGACTTTAGATGGCAGGCCATAGGATGTGTGCTTGGAATGTAATGTAGATACTGCCTGAGTGTCAAAGTCCTTCCCATCTTAACTGGATGGGTCGATCCTGACCCTAATCATCATCCATGCTATTCTCAGGGTACAATCAATGGACAAGGTCCCTAGCACAAAGCCACAGCCACCTACAGACATGTGGTGGTTTAAATGAGAAAGGTCTCCCAAAGGTTCTGGTATTTGAATACTTGTTTTCCAGCAAGTGGCGTTATTTGGAGGAGATTTAGGAAATATAGCCTTGCTGGAAGAAGTGTGTTATTGGAGGTGTGATATGAGAATTTGAAGCCTTGCCCTGCTTCCAGTGACTTCTGCTTTGTGCTTGAGGTGAGCACATAAGTGCTCAGCTACCTGCTTCAGGTGCTCGGCATGCCACTTGCCGTCACACCTCCACACCACGATGAACTCTGACTCTCTGAAACTGTAAGCCCAAATAAACCCTTTATTCTACCAGTGCCTTGGTTATGATATTTTATCACAACAGCAGACAAGAAAAGTTACGGAACTAGGGCACTTGTAGTGTTCTCTGGATATACTTGAGAAGGCACTTCAGCAAACTGAAGGTCCTTTCTGACCCTTTGACACATCACCTGCTTTTCAAGCCACGGAGAACATGTTCTTACACTTGTTCGTTGCTTTTATGTGGTGTTAGATAGACTATTGTGTATGTCGTTGTACATATATCATCATCCAGGGACAAGCAATACCAATTATTAGATGAAAATTTTATTCTCATAAGGGAAAATACTACTTAAACACTTCAGTTTTGTGGTCTGGCCAATGCAGGGGCACGGACATGGAGTGTTCCAAACTGACGGATGCTGACTCTGTGGTGGAACTTGGTAATTCTCTTAGGAAACTGTAGGTTGTCCCCAATCTGTTTGCTGCCCTTAACTAATCCTGTCATACTCTTTACTGTATTCTCAGCAGTGTTCCTTCCTGCTTGGAAGATTCTTCTCACTGCTTTCTGTCTTAACTCCCAAGTTACAGAGTTGGCTGCAAAACAATATATTACCATTAGGTGTCGCTGTATGACATAAAATGCACTCAAATAACAAGGAAATCATTTGGATGTATTTTTGAAAAGCACCCGTTTGATAGTGTAAGATAAAAACATTAAGTGTGAAAAAACTTGAAAGTATTGGTTCCTGTACGTAAGGGATGCATATAGAATGATTAGTGAAGTCTTAAGCTATAATTTAAAGGAAGCAATATTTCTAAGTTTATTTTATTTTCAGGAGATGTTATAAAAGAAAACCTCAACCCTTTAGTTGCTGTTTTCTTGACTGATTTCTGACTTACATTCTCTAACTACATTCGCATATGTCTTTACTACGCCACACTTTGTTCAGTTCCTGCTACTTGTTATTTATGGACATTCACCTGTTTTGTCCTCTGTATTTTCAGTCTATTGGGAATTTTCTTCCTTCCTGAAGCTCTGGCTTCACCTTGACAAACGCTACTTGCTGCCATAGTCAAGCTCAGAGCTCAGTCCTCCAGGAACCGTCCTTGATCCTCTCAGATAGAAGCATCATCCTGGCCTCCGCCTCTGTCTGCCACTGTATTATGTTGCCACCTCAGTGTTTCATGAACATTAGCTTATATATTTATCCCTGTTTTGTCGTGAAAGAATTGTGATATCATAGCCAAAAGCCTAAGCAGTAGTGATAATAATACAGAAAACACACGAACTGCATAAACACGGATAAAGGAGGATTTCATACTAGTTTTCTCTTGAAGAATGTCCAGTTACTAGATACTGGTAATTGGCCAGACGATGATAACTAGAGGTAATGATAAACGGCAGTATATCAATGTGGGATGGGATGTATCCTACACAGTAGTGTGGGGAGCCGATCAGTACAATTGATTTCCTGACTGTGATAATTGATGACATGATAAAGTAAACAGCTCATCAATGCCTCCACAGCTCTATTTAAGGCATCTTGCTTTTTAGCTATGCTTGTGTGTATAATAAAAATATGATATACTCTGTCTATATTCAAGTCAGGAAATGTTTCCCTTTATCTATGCATTGATGATAAAATTAACGAGGGACAGAGGATGCTTGAAGGCTGTCTTAATTTCATTTCTTATCGCTGTGATAAAATACCGTGATACAAACAACTTAGAGCAGTGGGGAGTTATCTATGCTCAGAAGTCCATGTTACTGTCCACCTTTGCAGGGAGGTTAAGGCAGGCAAGAACTGGGAGGAACTGGTTGCATTGCATCTACAGTCAGAAGAAGGAGCAAATGAAATAATGAGTGCATGCTTCTGTTTAGTTCCGTTTCTCCTTCTGACAGCTGAGCACCCAAACTGTGGCTGTGGCATAATCCACACTGGGTTGAGTCCTCTTGCCTCAGTGAACTTTATCAAGAGGTATGCCCACGAACGAATCTAACCTAACAGCCCATCAACAGGACTCTCTTCCCACGTGATTCTAGATTGCAGTAAGTTAACAAAATCTCACAAGGGAGAGCAATGGAAAGTCTATCCAGGTAAAAATTAAGGAGATTCAATTTGGACTACTTGGTCTATCAGAAAAATGAAGATCACATTCCTTTTTTTCTCTCACTTGTATTTGTGATTTTATTGCTGACTTGTCTGTCATTTTTCTTCTTGCTTGAAAGTGAAAATGTGTCCATTTCAGTCACAATTTTCCCAACAATCCAGCTTGGTTTTCCATATGCCTTTAATTCTAGTACTCTGCAGGCAGATCTCTGTTAGTTATAGGCCAGCCTGGTTTACAAAGGTAGTTCAAGGACAGCCACGGTAGTTACACAGAAACCCTGTCCAGAGAGAGAGAGAGAGAGAGAGAGAGAGAGAGAGAGAGAGAGAGAGAGAGAGAGAGAGAGAGAGAGAGAGAAAGGGTGAGGGTGGGGAGAGAGA
The DNA here is from genome assembly GCF_978045245.1 of Mus caroli. NCBI lineage: Eukaryota > Metazoa > Chordata > Mammalia > Rodentia > Muridae > Mus > Mus caroli. The sequence continues at coordinate 56,051,989 of NW_028227269.1, forward strand.
GAGAGAGAGAGAGAGAGAATGAGAGAGAGAGAGAGAGAGAGAGACTAATTGAATTTAGCTACTAAACTCCTGTTGTAGTATTGAACAAATTGGTGGCAGTTTTAACTTTATAAGTTATAAGAAACCATTTATATACATTGGAGTAGCTATACTTTTATTGGACAAAATTACAGGGGAAAATGTATTAATTATTCAGACCTTTGGTATTGCTTTAACCTTTTATGTATAATATGCTTCTCTAGCTTAGAGCTGTTCCTAAATTTCATCTAAAGCACCTTCAGGAGCACAGAGCACACAGAGACACTTCTAGGGTGTGAGACTGACCAACTCTTGACACCAGTTCCTTATCCAGCCTCTCAGGTTCTTACCAACATGCTGGTCTCAGCAGATGATTATTGTCTTGGAAGATATGGAACTGATATTCTGACTTGGCAGTATCTGGAATTTGGAATTGCCTCTGCTATGTGGACCTAAGTGTTCCCAGCAGAGAATCAGCAGGAAAGGCTACAGCTCATCTACCTTCCTTGGTCTCCTCTGGACTTCACTGTGAGTTTCTGCTGATATGATTAAATCTATCCTTTTGTCCCCAGTCAGAATCCAGGGAAAGTCTATAAAATTTATATAAACCATAGTCTACGGCTTTTTAACATCAGGTTCTGATTGAGTATTGATAAGATAGACAGTCATAGCAAAACTTTCTTTTTAGAAGCAGATTGGTGAGGGACAGAGACCTACATAGAAGCCCTGCATCTCCTAGACTTGTGAGAGAGGGTTTGCAGGAAGATGAGTGAAGCTCTGTCATGAATTAGACTGCAAGGATAGAGGTGCATGGGGAGGGGCATTGCCACTTTCAACCCCATTCTTCAAGAAACTTCAAGAGGATTACTGGGGAAGTTTCAAATATCCTGTGTCTTCCAAAGACAGGCAGGAGGCAAAAATGTACCTATCTGGGAGAGCAAAAGCAACTATAGACCAAGGCATTAGACATATCTCTATTAATTTTTGATTTTAAAGACAATGAGAGAAATAAATATGGAATATAAAGTATAGCAGCATAGACATGCATGTGGATATTGATAATTACATATTTTCACTCTCATTTGTTTTCAGAGATAATAGAACCAATGGCTCAGTAGTAGTAGTGAAGAGATCCAAGACCCAGGTTTGATTTCAAAATATCATTTTTTAATGCAGAAGGAATAAATATGAGAACAAATACTTGTCTCTATGTCTAGAACAGGAAAAATACAAAAATATCATACAACATCTTACAGTGTCAAAAGTAACACATACTCAAAGACATGAGAATAATCTCCAAATGGGCAGTGACGTGATACTGAACAATTAAATATATGATGACAGAGGTAAATTATAATGCATAGGCTCCAATTAATATGATGAATCCATACATATATAAAGAGTAATTAAATTAACCTTATTATTATATAAATTTAGAAACAGTGATATAAAAAGAAATAATGAAAATAAATCACGGCTAGACAGACAACAAAATAACAACTGTAGTAGATAGTAACTATTTCCAGGTGCTAAAATTAGTAAGTAAAAGTCTCATGAAAATAAGAGAAGAAAGAGAGAACAGAAGGAGAGTGTAGGATAGGAAAGAGGATGGTTGCATTGTTCCCAAGTATCTTTCAAGCAGGTATCAGCTACAGTTCAGAAAATGCTGAAGTTAAAAGGAAGACTATCCAAGCATCTTTACAGCAAGGCGAGCAAAGTTATCACCATGGACATTAGCATCATGGCCTCAAGCTCACCTCATTTCTGTAGAAAATGAACGTTCACAATGTAATCTTAGAAAACCACAGACACACCTCAAATGAAGACTAACACAAAGAATAACCTGTAAACTGTCTTCAGAAAAACTTCAAAATTATAAAAGACTGAGAAACTGTGCGAGATTGGGGACAACTAAGTAGATGTAACAAATAAATGTAATATCTGTTCTTGAGATGGATCCTAGAACATTAAAAGGATATTGATATGACAAGTGCTAAATGTCTGTTAAAGGCTGAGATGCGTTAATCCTACCCTACTAATATTTATGCCATGATTTCAGCAATGGAGCTGTGTAAGTATATATTTCAACATTGGTGGCTTCTGATTGAAGAATATATATATGAACCCTGTGCCTACTTCAGCAAGTTTGCTGTAATTATTTCAGTGCACAAGTTAAGATTGTTTATATTAAGAGAGTAGACAACTGTGCCACAGTTTGTGAAGATATGTTGTCATATATATGCTAGTTGAAACTAGTATCCATAGTATGTAAAGAGTTTATATAAATCTATGAGAAAAGAGGAAGAAAATTCAAATAAAAATAGGAAAGGCCTCACCCACATAATAGACAGAAGGTACTCAGATGCCTGGCCCCCAAGCACATAAGGCAGTGAAATACATAGACTTACATAAATGGGTTGGCTGAAAGTGTATCAGTAAGAGTGAGAATCACAAAGAGCTTTTGCAAAACTGGAATTCTCACATGCTACTTAGGAGAACTACTGGGTGGGAGCTGTCAACAGCATCGAAACACACAATTGAGGATCCAGCACGGTGCACTAAAGATAGGATGAAATCTCCAAACTAAACCAAACCAAACCAAAACAAAGTATCCCAAACCCAGCTGGGTCTCCAAAGAAGGAGGGATCAATAAGTGGTGAATTCATATAATGGAACTCCACTGACAAATGTGACTGAGTACATTTTGGCTAATTAACATGAACAGATAGATAACACAACATACAGTCAACCAAATGTCACTATAGGTGGGAAAGATGCTCTCTAGTCTTCACACTTTAATAAGGTGCAGTTGGGAGCTGCTGAGGAAGGTGGGGGGATTTTTCACTGTTGAGAGCATTCATGTTATTAGATTCCTCTGCTCCTGTGGAAGGTCTCACATCCATTTACATATGGACAACACTGATTGGCCCTAATGAGTACTCAAAGAAAAGAAAAAGACAAGAAGTTGGGAGAGGAACATGTTACATGAGGGAATTGGAAGAGGGAAACGGGAGTGGATATGATTATATTTCACTGTATACATTTAGTGAAACCTCAAGGATAAAGAAAGATTATAATTGAACATAATAAAGTTTATTGGCTTATATGTAAAAAAAAAACTTCACAAAGGAAGCTAGATGTAAAAGACTATATACAGTAAAATTCCACTTACATAAGGTAGTCAAGTAATCTATAATGATCTAAATCAGAATAATAATTACCTTCAGGAAAAACTAATAATTATAAAGGGTGACCAGAGCTATATCTGAGGTATTGATAATGCTTTAATTGTTAATCTTGTTGATGGGTACATAGGCATATACACATCAAATTTCACATAGAAGAACTGTAAAATTTTCTCTAGCTGTATTTCAACTTAGAAGTTTATATTAAGCAAGAAAAAAACAGAACAAACTAAAACTAAAATGAGGGTATTATGTAAGACTAGGGTCTTTTGGGCACATCACAAACAAACATGCTTGTGTGTGTGTGTGTGTGTGTGTGTGTGAGAGAGAGAGAGAGAGAGAGAGAGAGAGAGAGAGAGAGAGAGAGAGAGAGAGACAGACTCTGTTTACTCATTAAAAGAACTATATGCCAAGTATGGTAGCACAATACAGAATTTGAAGCAGAAAGAAATCACACACTTGAGGCCAGCATGGATTATATAGTGATATCCTGATGATGATGATGATATAATAATAATAATAATAATAATAATAATAATAATAATAAAAATAAAAATAATGTTTATGTAGGCTAATGCTGCTTACCCTAGATCTGATATTAAGACTAGGTCCATAGACACCACCACACGAACCATATGAACACTTAGAGAATCTAAGTGCAACCATATTCAGTCAAAAATCTGGAAGAAAAAACCTGCCTTGAGAGCTAGAGGTATATTGTATAGGAACCATGGGAGGGCTGCCCCTGCTACTTGTTAATCATCCAACTCAATTAAAATTTTTGCTTATTTGAATCTGCACAAGCACGGTGAGAAAGCACCGGCCAAGAGCCTTTTTGAATAATATTGCAGTAAGCTGAGGGATAAGAGCATTTGTACAAACTTCTGTCACCAACTTGTGTGAGAGGTCACCATAGTCAAGAAGGTCATGGAAAACGTCCCTGCACCGAGGTTCTGAAAGCCCAAACGAACAGACAAATGGACAGACAAATGAATCGATGAACAAACACATACCCATGGAGTATTCAACGGAGAAGTTGATTAGGGCTGAACAAGCACAGCCAAAGTTAAGAATAGAAACCATAGACACTAAAACCCCAACTCAGAATTAAAGGTCGCCTGAAGAGTATTGAAGCAGAATGTTTTATGTGAAGAAACAAAATTGAAAATGATGAGAAGGAAAGTGATAGATTTGGGATAGAAAATCAAACTCTATCTGGTGGTACTCTCACAAATGAGACTAGGTGAAGAGTTGAAACTAATTAAACATATAATCAAACACATAAAGGAGCGTTTCTGGGTCTGAAATAAAAATACACAAAATTCCAGACCAAGGGACATGTTCCTCATAAAATGGATAAGTGCAGATCCTTGAGATTATACTAGTGAAAACCTTGAATTTTTAGTACTAAAATATTTAAGTTTATTTGCCCAGATGGACACACACACACACACACACACACACATACACACACACGACACACACAAATAGGTCATTTCCTAGACAACGATAAGGAGAACACTAACTAATATCTGATGCAGGCAGAGAGTGAGCCCAAGTGGGTTGTGAGTTGGTGCCCAGGGGAATATAAGAAGGAAAACAAAATATGGGGTGAAAACTAAGCCAATGATATTGGGCGTTGCCATTAGAGAAAGAAATCAGTTAGAATACAGTCATGTGAAAAGTTACATTCGCTAACTCACCAAAACCATGCAGAGATACGAATGGTCTCATTAGACACACGCGTAATTGAGATCGAAAGCCAACTGAGAAAAATGCTATCCGAGGGTCCCTTGTGCTCACTGAAGCTGGAGCAGACTGTTATCTTCTTCCTTCTGATTTTGTATATTTTTTTTAATAAATAGGAAAGAGACATGAAAAGTGCAAATCAATCAGAATAAAAGCAGGTAGTGCTTTCTGCCCATGGATTAGGAACGGCAGAGCGAGAGAGTATTGCTGAACTAGTCAGCCAGGCACGTTTTCTTGACGAATCTGTGGATAACTGTGGACATCAAGCAGGAATAAAGCAAGGGAATCACTGGACTTGTTTCAAAGTTCTAATAATATTGACAACACTTCAAGTTTGTCTCTTGTTTATGAAGCCATAAAGTCTTCCTAGGGCCATTAGAACTGCCTCAAATAATGCTTGTGGATGTATCATTTTCTGGCTTCACCAAGTCAGGGCTATTATCTGAAGGAGGGCATCTGTAGTGATCAGTCTCCTGATTGTATTAGATTGTGAGGGTGATATGTAAGAGACTCAGGCAAAGATAGACTATATGGGCCAGAGGTTTAACTCTGAACTTAAATTTAATCTTGTGAGCTGAGTGGTACCTCAATATGTTCCCAAAATGATTTTTAACTAGAGCACTTAGATCTAAGTAGCTGAGTACAAAAAACAAAAAACAAAACAAAACAAAAAAAAACCCAAAACAAAAACAAAAACAAAAAACAAAAAACCACCACCAACAAAGACATCAAATATCTCAATGACTTTTAAACAATTAAGTGTCTCATTTGTGTCTGATCCCTGATCCCACATTGTCAGATTTCTAGGTTTTGTCACACAGCAGACAGAAGAAATTGAGAAAATCTAAGTAAGTAATTCTATGGAAGTCAGAGAAATGTAGGGTTCTCTGCAAGGCCTAGGTAAGATCTGATCAACAGGCTCACTACTCGGGTCTGATTTTCTTTGTTTTCTTTTGTTTTTGTTTTTCTGTGTCTGTGGAGCTTACAAAAAAAAAAAAAAAAAAGACAATGACAATGACAATTCCAGTTCCAAGAAAACAAATGCAAATGATTTTCTTTTCCTTTGAGGAAGATGGAGTTTAATTGTACCCTCTATATCAAGATCTCTCTTCTGACCCACTGTGTCTTTAGACACTAGCCACTATTTTACTTTACACATCCCATGCCCTGAAATATAGGAATTTTAAAAAGAAAAAAATCCAAATAAACATGTTAATGGAATTATACCAATGAATATAATAAAACTGAACACTAATGTTAGCCTGATATTTGGCAGTAGAGAAACTAGGTATGGCTATTTCCTGTTGATGCTGAATCCAGACATACATCACAGTTGGTCTGATCTGTAACTATTGCAAAGGGTCATTAGGAATCATTGTATTGCTATGTTATTTTAGAAGAATTATAGTATAGGTTTTTCCCCAGATCCATGATCTATGTTCTTGGCCAACTTAGTAGTGTATGGTATGGATTTCATCTCACAGATGCCTAAAATTCAGTACTTAAAAAGAGTGGTTGGTTTCTCCCAGAATATTCCTGTCACTATGGCCTGGACATATGGATGATTGCTTAATGACTATGTGGAAAAGCTAAATAAGTTTTCTCTAATGAGATGTCACTGTCACTGGGTGTATCAACCACACTTGAAGGCAGGCCCTATACCCAGGAGCAGTTTGCCTATGCAAAAACACTTTTTGTGGGGTGGGTCAGCTTTCTGTTTTTTGTCTAATTGTTAGTTTTCATGAGGGGGTGGGATTTGGGTGGACAGGGAGGAGGTGGGAAGGATCAGAGAAGAGCTGGGGAAGGGAAATAATAGAATAAAAATATATAGTATGAAAGCATTTAAATAATAAAGGACAAAATAAAAATAGAACATATGCTAGTTTTACTCTATAAACACAGTTTGATATCCCCATGCTTCTCATTGGCTTTACAAAGTTTCCCCCTCTAATCCCTGACCTGCTTCCTACTTCATGGCTGCACACAACTTCGTGAACCAACCAAAGCTATAGTGTGAGAGGGCTAAGAAGCAGAATGTGAAGTTACTCACATTGAAGATTTTCCTTTTGTTTCTGCCTCCGATTCCAAACTATTTGACTCTGCTGAACTGATGGGTAACTGGACCCAAGTGTGACCTTGACGGCAAGGAAATTCTTATAATAGGACTGGGTGGGCAATTCTTCTCTATGGGCTCGTTAAAAACTTGAGGGCTTCAACTTTGGGCCACAAATCAGTACACAGAGACTGTGGAGAAGATTAGCTCAAAGAGTGTTATGCCCCATTGAACTTCACCCAGAGTGGGAAAAGGGGGCTTCATGCTAAAGTTGTATGGATAGAGCAGATGTGTGAGCCCATCTAAAGGCCAAGCATTGGCTGAATGCAAGGAGAATACAACATCAGCTCTGGTGAGTTATCAATAGTGACAACAAAATGGCAGCTCTCCAGTGGTCCTAGAAGCAGAAGAGGGAATCAGTGCACACAGCACACAGGCTTCGTAGATTGGCAGAAAACAAGCAGCTTAATCCCACATGCATACAAAATCCAGAGCACCCAAGGAAAATCAAGCACAACACAAATAAAACTTTGTGTGATTAAAACCATTATTTCAGGGTTTTTTTCAATTTTTGTTAGATATTTTCTTCATTTACATTTCAAATGCTATTCCCAAAGTCCCCTATCCCCCCCCCCCCATAATCAATTCAGTGATTAGTTTGGGAGTGTGGATAACAAGAGATAAAAACACTCAGAAAGAGATAAGGTCAGCTTCATAAAACTCGCTGCATTACTTGTAGGAATTGGGGGTGGGGAGACAGAGAGTCAGAGAGACAGAGACAGAGAGACAGACAGAGAAGCTGCAGGGGAACCAATGATTAACTAATAGCAGGACATACCATTGATTTGAAAGAAATGCTAAAATAAATAAATCTGAACACTGAAAATGCTCACCGGATTCCAGTAAGTTGATGAAAAAGTCAAGTGTAGCAAGAAAAGAAAATTAATGCTCTTTTTCAAGAAAAAAGATCATAAGTTAAAAAGCAGAGGCAAATTTAGGGTTCTTTTCCATGTGGCTCTGAACTTAGCTTTCTATTGGCTTTCTATTTTATAGGTCTGTAGTTACAAGCCTTAACATGCAGGTTTCTGCCCAATGGAGCAGGTACCAATAAAAAGCACTGTTCATTACTCTTAAGCCGTTAAAATAATTTTGTATATAAACCAGCAGCTTTGTTTCACTGTTAGCTATTAAATTACCTGTGTATAGATTCTTTCTTGAATCTTCTTTAGATCTTAAGAACTAGTGAAGGAGTTTTCTCTTTATTCAATGAGGCCATGAGAAATCCTGAGTATTCATGTTATATTGGATGAGAATCACGGCTTTATGCCTTTGAAAATGATCTTGTTAGGCATTTTGGAGGAGGTTCATTAGACACCGCAATGTCACCGGGAGGAGTTTTTGTTCTGGAGAAGTGGACCAGTGGACTTTGTAAACCCAAGAATCTTTCTTTGTTTTTTGTCTTGCCTCCTGCAGTAAATTCAAACCCAAGCAGTAGCAGAAGGTTTCACTGTGCTGACACTTGCTCCCCCCACCCCCACCCCCCACCCCCGCCACGCCACATTGATATTTTTGTGTCTTTGCATTTTCTGTTTCTTGGAAAGCCAAGAAAACCACTGGAGAAAATCACTCCCAGTGGTCCAGTAGTGGTTGGATGTTGGGTTTATGGTCTGGTCGTTGGTGAGCTCTGTCAGCAGATGATGAGAAATGTAGTCTCTGAAGAGTGAGAGATGCCAGCATTTGATTTGTCAGTCTTTTCATGTTTTCCTATTTGTGAGGACAAATCAACTGAAGAACTGTTTCAGACCTCTGGGAAAGACATCCGCTCTCTAGCTGCAGATGGTAAGTTTACATGTTCTGGGTTGTCTTTTGAGCTGCGGATGAAGTTGTATAGCCAAGCTAAAAGCTATGTGCACGGTTCAGAAAACTATGTGAATTCATTATGTGTAAATGTGACAAAATTCCATATTTTTAGAAAGTGTTAATAAATTACACACAATGTTATTACATTAGAGTTCTAGTCTGACTTGGTTTTAGAGATAAGCAATTGCTTCTATAAACAATTATCTCCAAAACTTAAAAGAAATAAAACATCCAATCTTTTATTACTTTAGAGTTCTGGGAGAAAAAATAAAACCTCACAGAATTTTCCATCTTAGAAACATTTTATGAATCCAAGCTCATAGTCTTGTACACTTTAAACTGTATTATCACTGAAGATTCAGACTCAGATTGTACATATTTTATGCAAGACTCTTAAGATTATTTTCTCATTTTAATGTAGAGAAATTTAAATTGCAGCCCACTGCATTGATATTTTGAAGTGAATGATGCACAAACTCCTTTGTTTTTTAATTGTCTGTGAATAAAACCATGGAAACTAACCACAGTTGGGCAACATTTGAGTCCTTTTCATGGTTTCTTTTCTGATTCATGTATAATTCTTAGCAAATAAAAATTCTTTTTTTGCTCAAAAACCACAAAAATTCCCATTCACAGTCAGAATCTGTCTCTCACTGTGTTATTTCACTTTCTCAGAGTAAATCAGATATTGATTTCCTATCACTCATTCTCTTTGAGAAAGAAACGCACACATTTCCTCTCACTGTGGCTCTGAGGATAGTCTCTAGGGCCACGTTAGTTATGACTGTCATTATAGCTTCTCTCGGATGAGCCCACAAATGTATGTGATGCACTCTGATATCTCTCACCTACCACCCTCTCTTCACTCTCCCTCTCCTGCTCACCAGCAGTCTCTCCTAAAAGTTCCTTTCACACACTGCTCATGTTGTTTTGTTTTGTGACCAATGAGTTCAACCAGAGACATTTGTGTGACCAAGAGTTTGGAACTTACCATCAAGCTTGGATCTACTTTGAGGAGGGCAGTCATTATCTTTAGTCATATAAATACTGGTGAGCACAGCTGGCTCAATTATACCTTTTCACTAAAACAAAACCTTCTACTTCATAGAGAAAACTAGAAGACATACGGTTGAGACTGTGCCATGATTTCAGATTTCCTCTATTCCCAAGTGTTGGGATCACATTACCATGGCCTGCCTATGTCACTATCTTAGTAAAGTATACACGTATCTTCCAGTCACTCTTTTGATTTTGTCTTCCCAATGTAAGACTCTAAAATTATATTTAATAAAACAGTATATATTTTTTACACCTCTTTTTGTGAGTTCTCAGAGGGTCTCTGAAAAGTTCACAAAGAACTATCATTTTACCTCATGAGGAGGAATGCTAAAAATCTGTGTTTGCTGGTCTTCATCTGTCTGTTAACACTGATGTAAGAAGTATGTGAGAAGAACTGTCAAAGCAAAACATATTTGTAAGTTTTCCCTGTTAAGGTTGAAAATGCAAAATGCCATTAATACAAATATTTAAGAACTGCATCTTTTTTAAAAAAATATTTATTTCATGTATATGAGTTCTATAGCTGTCTTCAGACACCAGAAGAGGGCGTCAGATCCCATTATAGATGGTTGTGAGCCACCATGTGGGTGCTGGAACTCGAACTCAGGACCTTTTGAAGAGCACTGAGCCACCTCCTCCAGTTCCAAGAACTACATCTTTTACAGGAAAGCCCTTGAGACCTGCCAGGGCTCTCATCATTTTACCAGTTAAGGAAGTTTGTATAAGTTATAAGTTTGTATAAGTACATATTAAGACCACTATGAAGCAACTAGGCAATCAAATCTTATGGGTCTCACTACCTTGTACACAGTCCATCAATGACCAAAATGTGTAGAGGATTATTACACATAACACTGAATGAACTGGTAGGAGATATTAAATAATAGATATTCATTTGAAATGCAATTGATGTTATTTTAAATATTCCATTTCAGTGGCTATATAAGGAAGTGCTCTTTTCTCTTAAACTAGTCAACTTAATAGACTTAGAAAAAATTCATTGAGGATATTTTAATGGTATCTGATTTTCATTGGGGCTTTGAAATTCAGAAATAATTCTATAGAGCCTTCTTCCTTATACAGCAGTGAAGCATCTGCATAGATTCAATAAAACCTGTCCTTTTCACTAGAATATAATTGGACAAGTTGATTGTACAGCTGAGTCTATACCTGGAGTGTCATATGTGAGAATAAGCCTCATTTAGCCAAACTATGACAAGCCCACTGCTAGAAAGCAAGGTTTGCTTTATGCTGTTTGCTATTTATTCCTTAGAAAAATCACTTGCTAAAGGACTAATCAAACAAAAAGATGAACCACATGAGAAACTAAAATAAGATGGGAAGCAAAACACAAAAACTAGTCCACTCACCTTACCTCTACCATGGTGAAGCATTTGGAAAAAAAATGGTGAACCTCAGGTTTTATTCATAGGGCTTGGCTATTCTCACCTTGAATTCTTCACCGTGAACATAAACATCTGTTTCTCTAATCTTAACTAAATGGCAGTAGGGACTTACCTTTTACCTTTGATGGGCAACCCTGCAGTGTTTGGAGTCTTTTGGACAGTCTTGACCAACAACTTAAAACCTGACTTCTTATGCCTGGTGTCAGGGTTTTTGTTAGGTGGTCTTTGGCTCTTGAAAGAAGCATTGTCAGCTCAGCTGGGAACATTTTACTTAATGCACATATATATGCTCATGCATAATATAGGGCATTTTTAGGTAGATAATTTTAGTATGATTCCTTATGACTTTTTAAGATATCCTTACTATTAATTTATTCTCTTCTCTCCTTCTTATGTATTTATTTCCTCACCTCTTCCATAATACATTTAGAAATACATTTGCAATGCCTATGCATATGTAATAATAATTGATAAAAGAGACCATGGATTTGAAAGAGATCAAGGAGGGGGATATGGGAGTATTCTGGGGGAGAAAAGGGAAGAGGATAATGGCATTATTATATTATAATTTCAAAATAAAGGAAGTAATATAATAATCTGGCCTATCTTTAGTCCCCATTTATCATAAATCAGCAACAAAACTTGGAAAGCAGCTGTTCTCATGGCTGTATCTCCAACACCACAGTGCCTAGATCAATATACTGACAATGAATAACTGACAGATTAGTCACAGATGCATCATATGTGTCAACTATCTTCATCCAAGGTTCAGGGGTCATCATGGAAGAGCATGCCAATCTAAGAGTCTTCTGGGCATGACATGGCTGATGCACACACACCAGCTTAAGTCAGCTGTGTCCTGTGTAAGTCCAAGCCAGTTAAGCCAGTAAAAATTCCAGTATGGATGGAGGATACACTCCAGAGGCCAGATGACGACCTTGATGATGGTTGCTGAGGGAGAAAAGGTGACTTTGGGAATGTGACTACTGAAAGGTTGCTCATGTTCTCTTTTTCACACATTCAGCACCACTGGATTCAGGAGGTTATTAATAATAATCGTAATAGAAACAATAATAATATTAATAAAGATGACTTGAAGCTGGGAGGGAAATAGTTTCCATGCTTATTTTCCAGTGCCACACTGGGGATAGAACTTGGAGCCCCTTCTTGTATACTGGGAACATTGTGTCCTGAGAGTTGAGGGGAGGTGGTGGGTAGTGGATAAGGTTAAAATATATTGTATACATGTATGAAATTTTCAAACAATAAATACAATTGCTATAAAACTTTCTGAGACCAGGTCCTCATCAAATGCCCTTAATGGCTTGTCACTGCTCTCCTCTGAGACACTGCTCTAATCCTCTCAAGGCCATTGCTTTCTTTACTGTAGTGAGCACAGTATTCGACTTTGCCCTTTGGAGAGGTTGTCTTGGTAGCATTTTGATGGAGTCAGCATGTGGCACTGAAGAGAAATGAGATTTGAATTCTGAGACTAGACAAAAAGTTTTTTTAAATTAAGAACTTTACTTTCTGAAAAGCAATCTTAGGCTGCTCAATTATGTGAAGCTGATATGCTGCAGTCCACATGTGTAAACTCACACTGGCGTACAGCCAACTGTTAAATTATTAGGTATTTTGCAAGCTGGCTGTCACACCATTGGTAGCTTGAAATTAACCACGGTAGGAGCACTTACAGCATAGAAATGGGTAAATATTGCAAATGAGGGATTTTTATTTGGAGAGCCAGTATTCAGCATTCCATTAGCTTTGCACTGGATTAATTCCATGGGGGACCTTCAACGGATTCTTTGCTCACATTCACAAGAGTGAAAAATATCCTGCCTTCTAAAATAAATAAAACCTTCACCATTCCATTAATATTACAGATGAATTCATATATTTCCAGTACCAACGGTGGGGGTGGGGGGGAAGTCCGGAGTGTCCTGGGAAGATAGCCCAGTGGAAGAGTATTTTACCAGTATTCAAGAGGCTTCAAGTTCTATCCCCAGTGTGTCACAGAAAAATAGATATGGAAACTAGCAATTAACAGTAGGAGAACTTGTTAAACATTAGATCTCTGTTTGATGGACACCTCCACAATTTTTGTCACTATTGTACTAGTGATATAATTTTAAGTGTCATGAACTGAATTATACCTTTAAGGGTAACAAGAATTTAATATACTTCTGAAAGTTAACTTTAAAGGAGCAAATAAATAAGTAAATCCCCAAATAGGAACTAGATATTCATATTGACAAGTGCCATCCAATCAGGCATCTCTATTTATTGGCCAAGATTCATAGGTCATTTGTATGGCTTCCTGACCTGCTTCTTCTGTGTCAGACTCCTAGGATACACTGCTGTTCTCAGTTCTTTTCAGGGAGAGGATTAGCAAGGAGGGGTATCTAACAGGTTGGAGCTTGAAAAGTTAAGTTAATATTGATTTAAAAAGCAAGAGTATAGTAATTAAAGAAAAAGAAGGCTTGGTGACCTAGAGTATGTAATTCTTAATATGAAAATAAAATCTACCATTGTTTCACTTTCTCCTGTATCCTTGTTGTTTTGACGTGCAGTGGGTTTTGGGCTGGGGAATTGGATAGATTGGTTTTTCCTTGATGGATGCTGCATGGTAAGGACATGGACTGGAATTCCTGGATGAATTCTGCCGTTTCTCTGGGGCACGTACATTAACTGTGTCATCAATGGCCAAGCAGCAGGCAACTTAGTCTTATTTTCTCTTTGGTGTAGGAGAGTGAATTATTACTATGAGATTAATATTCAACCCTGGGGGTATTTGATTGATAAAGGTCTTAAAATCCAAACATGGTTATTGTGCCCATAACTCTTTTTGAATTTGACAGCAGACTCAAGCAACTTTTCTCTCACAGCATAAGTTTAAACAAGAATGTCTCTGAGACCCCAGAGGAGATGCTCATATTTGTCTGCCCTCCTGGCATGGTAGGAGACATGGAATTCTAATTGAGAAGGAGGAAAAATCATAAGGAAATAAGGAACATTTATAAAATTTTATTGAATTGAAGAACATGAAGAGACGTTGAATATTTGCTTTGGGGTGAATAATACCAACATTTTTGTCAGAGGGTGGGAACTCAAACTCTTCTTGTATACCAGGTTGGTCTTTAACTCAGAGATCTATCTGTATCTACCTCTTGAATGAAGGTATTAAAGGCTTGCACCAACTCACCTGGCTAGCACCTTACATTTTAAATGTAGCAGAGGGCTCAAGTCAGATCCTCAATATCCTGATGTCAGTAGCAGAATTAGAACCACTTATCCAAGGAGTTTCATGTTAGAAGTCACTGACTGAAAATTCCTTGGAGTTTTGCTAAGTTACTAATGTGATGCTACATTTATGAACATATGTTTCAATATTTTGCTCATATTTTTTTCAATATTTTCCTCATCTTGTTGCTACCACTTTCCCATTTTCATGCCCATTCTATTCTCATGCAATTACCCCACACAAAAGGAAAGAAGCTATAAAAATCAATAAAATTACTTCATTTCCCTTGAATTGTTCAGAGATGGTACGTGAGCATTTTAACAACCCATGCTAGCATCAAAGATGAATTTTTGTGCATAGAAGAAACTCCATCTCTAGAAACCTGAGTCATAATGGAAGAACAGGAATTCTCAACAGCATTTCAACACTGGATTCCAATAGGTGACACCCACTGTGCTCCAACAGCTCAGTCTAGGATGATAAAGTCTACTGACTTGAGTTGCTACTCCCTATGCCCTCAGAAAACACTGAGCCATATATTTTTTTTTTTTTTTGCTGTGAGTAAGCCCAGCCTGAAATTTGCTTTTGGAATGAACCACAATACTTCCTTCTGGTTACTAGGATGCCATTCAGTATATTCCTTCTTAAATGTTCCTTAATGGCTGGGGGAAAGAAAGAAGTTGAGAAAGCCAATGATTTATTAAAAAGAAGACAACTTCACAGTGCAAACATTTGGGGAAGCATCGCTAATTTTAGGCTTGTTCATTTACCCTTTGAGCATCTGCTGAACATTTATTACAGTAAAGGCATTTTGTTTTGGGGATTCAGTGGGTGTCTGTGGGTGGCACTGGTTACAACAATGGTGGTCAGGATGTGCTGGGTAGGTAGAGGCGGTGGTCTTAGTGGTGGTTTGCAGTATGTTGGGCATGATGTAGACAGTTGGAGTTGAGACCACAGTAGTGTCCTGCAGGAAGTGACTTACTGAGAATCTGCCAAACAAGAAAGGAGGATGCTCTTCTATTCCTTTTCTTAACACTCAAGCCAATGCACTGTGTCTTTAGTTCACAGTTCCACATTAGGTAATGTGAAAGCAATTCAGCAAGTTTCTTCAAGTTCCTACCTTTGTCTGGCTTGGCTTTCATGAGGTGTAGTGTCCATTTCCTGTGTGCAGTGCCACATCTGCCTGGACATCTGTAACCTATTCCACAGGAGAATGATTTTTGGCTTCATGTCAGTGTTTGACTCAAAGTAATACCTTTCCCATCGCCTTTGGTCTAGCAAGAAGTATGCCATGCATCATCAGACTCCCTGGTAACAGTGACACTTTTATATATCCCTGAGAAATAATTTCTGTAGCCGAAAGGCCAGAAAGTTTGTAGAGCAAGATTTTGGAGAAATAAGCAAAATAAAGACAACCTGTTAAATTCTCCAGTGTTGATGCACATAACAAAAAATGGCATTCTGGGGACTAAGGTCACAGAGATGGGAAAAGCTATGCACGGTGCTGTCACATAAATCTCGCCTGTGCCCTATAACTTTTAATCTGCTTCAGATCTGCAGGGATTTAAAATGCCTGGCCAACAGGAATGGACATTCAGGATAATCCTTAAGAGAATTTCACAAGAAATGTAAACCTTTTTATATCTTTGTTACCATGGAAACCAAGAAACTATGAGATCATTCTTTTTTTTTTAAAATGGTTTTATTTAAATTTATTACTTAATTCTTAAAATACTAAACTGATACATTAAAACCTAAAAATCATAGACACACATGGGGTTCCAGGCACTGTTCTGACACATATGTATAATGTTTCGACTTAAAAGCATATATTTTCACTGTGTGTCTTTGTGTGTCTGAGTGTAGGAATGCACATGTCATTACAGCACATGTGTGTATTGGTCAGAAGACAAGGTGCAGGAATTAATCCCTTCCACCATGTGGGTCCTAAGGATGGATATGTAAACTCATTCAGCTTGGTGTTAAGTGCCATTAGACTCTGATCCATCTCAGTGAGCACTGTCCGATGTTTAAATCATGTTAAACATAGTTATCTTCTAAAATATTTGTATTTCTCTGAGGTAAGAACTTTGAAAACTTTTGTAACTTTTAGAAATGTACAATGTATCATTTTCTATAATACGTGGGCATGAGCTCATTCTTGTTTTAAAATAATTAACTTACTTGTTCTTTAAAATTTTTATGTGCAGGCACGATATTTATATTCATTCCCAAATCCCCTCAACTCACCCAAGATCTTCGCTCCATACCTAACTTCCAGATTCATGTCCTTCTGTTTTTTGTAACAACGTACCAATTCTAATGACTGCTGCCTATATGCCCAAGGTTGTAGATCTCTATGCCCAGTAAAGCATGGGCAACCTACCACTGGCCACACCCCTAAAGAAAACAACTACAAACAGCTCTTCAGCTAGTGGTGAGACTTTTGCCCCTCCCTTCCCCATGCCTATACCTAAGCTTGGTGAATTCTACTTAACCCCCTACCAACCACTGTGGTCTCTCGAGCCATTGATTTTATCTTCTCTCCAGTGTTTTAATATTATACATATCTTCCACAAAGCTGGTAGTAGAAGATCCTGCCAGTTGTAGCATTGACCTTGATGGACATGATACTGTTTATGCTAACTATGAGGAACAGCAGATCTGTTTATACCTTCCTTAACCTTTAAAGGGTTCTGAAAGACTTGTGATTTTAAACTTTTTTTTGTGGAAGTTTGCTTTCACAGTCTAAAACAAAGGATGAACAAAGATGATCTGATGCAGGGTGACATTTTGGAGATGGTGTGTGAAAGCGATAGCAGCACAGGTCTGAAGCTGTGAAGAGATTGCATGCTACGATAGTGAATCCATTCACATAACAGAAAGCAGCAACACCAGTGCTCAGCTTAGCATGAAGTCGACTTCTTTGTCAGCTACATTGTTTGTGGAGTCAATGCAGAATGAAAATATGGAGCCCTTTGTTCAAACAGAAGGAACAAAATCACCACTAAAAATCTTGAGTATGAAGTTTTTCTTTTCTTTTTTATTTTTCTTCTCCATTTTTACTTGATATAGTATTTTTTATCTACTGTTTAGTGTCTGATTATAATTATAATAATTAAAATTGAATAAGTATAAATATGGGTTTCAAGACAGGGGCCTTAGGGTGAACCTGATGCCTATATGAACCTGGGCCCTGCACACAGGTTGTACATTAATGACCTCGATTGTAGAACAGTAAAATCTCAAAATGTCAGCAGCATCAACATGAATATGTTTATAGAGCAGTTCCCTTGGAGAAAGGAAGAAAGTGAAGAAACTAGAAGTATCACTTGTTCAGTACAAAAAGAGTTAAAAGCAGCAGGCTCCCAAATTAGAGGACTGGGATACCCAATATACAGGTATTTCTGGGTTGTATCAAAACTCACATACTCCTCCCAGAATCCCAGGGACATAGAATGAAACACCCAGTGAGGGCCATTGTCCCTACTTACTAGGTGCCAGATTTGGACTGTTGTCAATCCAGAAACAACTTGACAGGGAAGAATATGAAATTCTATTGTCCTTTCTGTTTGGCCGATGTTTTGCTCAATGAGTTGATATGGAATAGAACTGTGAAAGAGAAGAATCCATTAAGATAAACAAGTAAAAACAGGCCTTTTTGATCTAAGGAAGAACTGAATGTGGAAATAAGTCACATAAATAAGGAGCAGGGATAGACCATGTGGCTTCATCCTAGCTCACTTTTACAAGATCTAGTTGCCTCTGTGTAACTACAGAAAATGCTGAGTGAGTGAGCACCATGAAGGAGTGGGCATAAAATCGTGAATCTGCTCCTGATCTACCCAAATGAAGATGTAATGTCTCAGACAAGAATACTGATAATGAGATTCAACTCAGAACGCTTTAGACCACACCTGCAGTATTGTATTTGGTTCTTTTTACAAATGATGAGACTTTGGTTATTTCAACAGCTTAGAAAGAGGCTAAGGACCTATAACAATGTAATTTAGACAACACTGGAAAAATAAGATTATTTGGTTTATAGAAAGAAAAACCTAGTGACTAGAGAAAGGGGAGAAAAAAAGGAGCCTGAGTATTTGAAGAGCTCTTATACAGAAAAGAATTAGATTAACTAATTTAGCTAAAGCATGA
Organism: Mus caroli; assembly: GCF_978045245.1. Classification (NCBI taxonomy): domain Eukaryota; kingdom Metazoa; phylum Chordata; class Mammalia; order Rodentia; family Muridae; genus Mus; species Mus caroli. The sequence continues at coordinate 56,070,718 of NW_028227269.1, forward strand.
AATTGGAGCCAACAGTGATTACCAGAAGAGGGTATAGTTCAACTCTATAGAAGAGGAACTCTGAGTTGTATTTGCTTTGAAAAGACAAAATGAGCTACATCAGAAAGCAATGAAAGCCCCTGTTGACACATGTGAGTGTGGACTGATTACTCACCGATTAGACAAAACAAAAAACAAAAAACCTTACCTTACATAGAAGTCAAGACACATATCTGCAGGACTGTATAAGGAGGGACTTGGTAAACACAGCCCTCTTTATGCTTTTCCCTTTACTTCTGAAGTTGTGGAATTCCTTTTAAGTCATAAGAATCTGCATACATAAATATTCTTATATATTTTCTAGTGAATTTTTATATGGTGATATCATATATAAATGTGAATTTTGATAGCTAAAACAAAGCCAACTGACATGTAACAGGGTTATCCCAATCTGAAGTACTCTATGTGAAACTCACCTTATCATTTTTTATCTTGGTCTCTGTAGGTTCTTTTAAGAATCAGTGTATTTTTTGGCAAGGTTGGTTTTTCTAATAATATCAGATGCTATGCCCATAAAGTCTCACTAATATGACCACCTAAATTTAAGCTGAACAAGGAGGACATTAGCAAATACAACAGAATAGTTGGATGTCTTAGTTAGGGTTTTACTGCTGTGAACAGACACCACGACCAAGGCAAGTCTTATAAATGGCAACATTTAATTGGGGCTGGCTTACAGGTTCAGAGGTTCAGTCCATTATCATCCAGGAGGGAACATGGCAGCACCCAGGCCGACATGGTGCAGGAGGAGCTGAGAGTTCTACATTTTCATCTGAAGGCTGCTATAAGACTACTGGCTTCCAGGCAGCTAGGATAAGGGTCTTAAAGCCCATACCCACAGTGACACATCTACTCCAACAAGGCTACATCTAATCCAAAGGGCCACACTTTCTAATAGAACTACTTCCTGGGCCGATTATATATAAACCATCATATTGAAGAAAAGTCCATGAAGGCTCAACTGTACCAAAGAACTAAAGACAACATAAGAAAGCTGGGAGTTAGAGAGACAGCCCTACTCAGGGAAGAGCACACCAATTGGTTGTCCAATGTAAATGGTTAGCCCTGAGAACATACATACAAGTATTATTTTATAGACTCAGCCATGTTATATTTAGGAATAGATTTGCCTATACGATAATATATGCAAGCAATAAAAATAAAAAAGAGGCCATGAATTTGAATGAGACTGAAGTGGATATACAGTAGGATTTTGGGGAAAGAAAGAGGAGAAAGAGAAATGTTATAATTAAATTGCAGTATCAAAACTAAATTTAAAAAATCAGTGTATTTTTCTGGACTGCAGTCAAGGAATTGTTAAAGGTTATAGAGGTTAGTATTCACATAGATTCAAGTAGGATAAGATAAATTCCATTTTATATTAGTGGTTAAATGTAGTGAGCACTTTCTGGGTGTCAAATGCAACGTCAGGTGACTTTGTTCAACAGCCTACAGAAGTCATACTGTCCTCGTGCATGAGGAAGACAATGAGTTCTGTGAGTACTGAGAACATGCATGCTGAGAACATGCATGCTGAGAACATGCATGCTGTATTTACTATACTTACTTGCCTGGCCAATATAATGTCTGGTGTATTAGGTGTAAAGGAAATATTTGTTGGAATAATGGACAAAAGAATGAATGAATGAATGAATGAATGAAAACTTGGATTCCCCAGAGGAACGAGTTACCTCATGAGGCCATCATGCTGGAAGGAGATTCTGGCTCAGGTCCCTGGGGCAGCCCTGTCTCCAGGAGCTACACAGTCTACCCACCCTCCAGGCATTCTGTGGTAGTAAACAGTGCAAAGATGGTAACCTGCATTTGAATATTGAAAAGATATTGGATAGCTTGTATTGAATAAATATGAGATAAAATATTCTATAGACTTTTATTCTTAATTAATCTTATTTGCAATTTTTTATTTTACAGTTGCTTCTACTGTTCTTACTATCTCTCACATACTAAGATTAGTATGTTTTTTTTTCTCTGAATATAAAAATAATACGTGCAGAAGATAATGTAATTATGCAGATTTGGGTTTGACTTTTGACTACTATATATCAAATAAGCAGTCAAGAAAATCCCCTGGTGGAGATAGCACTTCTTATATAGATTGTTCCTCCTTTTCAGAATTAATTGATATTTTGTACTCTTGCTTCATTTTGTATTCTGGTCATTCTAAGGATCAAGCATTTACTAAGCTATTACTGAGGCACTACTTCCAATCTATGTGCATGGTAGAAAAGATAGAAAACACAAAAGTATTGATAAAATGATAAAACATTTAAAATTCTGAAAACTTGCTACTGTTCTTTTCCTTTCTTGTGTCTATTTTAAGGTCGAGATAGACTTGAATGTGCAATTTTGTGTTCTTCCTTTGTTTTGATCTCCACAAGCAGCTACTAATTTGATTAAGATATAAAAGCTGATATAAAAGTCAGGAGTACCTTGTTTACAGAGCATTTTGGTGTTCATAGACCCTAAGTGGGTCCTTCTTTGTCTTTTAAATTAGTTTTGTGCTCAAGGAGCTCTGAAGTTAGAATGCTTCTTTCTGGTACATCTGGACAGCAACAGTCATCCTGCTCTCTAATTGAAGAATAAATGCCCTGTCTTACTCTGTGCTTTTGCCAGGCCTGTGCTAATCAGGATGCTGAATCTTTGAGCTTTCAAGATAATTAGTGATGGACATTTTGCTCTTGTTGTTCAATAGCCTTTCCTTTTCCTTTCCACTCCTCTTTATTAGCAACCAAAAGAGAAAGTGCAACAAAGAAGCGGGAGATGCATTTACATGGCTCAAATACAACGCTATGTTTGTCATCAACTAAAGAACTTACCTGGGGGATATTTTCTTTTTTAAATGCATATTTTTGAGGTTCCAGACCTTGGAAATACCAACTTGGAAGCCATGTGTGCTTAGCGAGATGAGAGAGGGATTTTATTTAGCAGGGGCACTCTTGGATTCAATAGGCCAAGAGTGGAAAATGCCATGTGGTTATTTTCCTTCCTGGATGATTGTATTTCTTAGCATCAATAAAACAGGGTTCTGGTGTGTGGCTAGATGCAATTCTGCTTTGGGGCCTTGGTTTGTCTAAGGAAGGCTTTTTTCTTTCTTTCAAAATTACCCCTGGTACTCTCAGAAGAGATAATAATAGGGATCCAAGACAGTAATTTCTCAGAGCAAAAACACTTTGAATTGTATCTGTTCTAGGACCACAAATAAAAAGCAAATATTTGTAAATACTAGGAAATATTGGCCATTGATTTCGCAAATGTTAAATGTGAAAAAGCGTTGTATTCTTCATAGGAGTCTATTTAAAAAGTTTTCATTATTACTCTCAGGATTGCTGTAGTAGTTGTCCTGAGTTCTCTTTATCGTATTTGGGGTTCATGAGTGAGTAGAGAAGGAGAGATACTGTCTCGTTTTATCTGTAGAATCAGTTTATGTAGCAAGTCACATGCTGAACTATGTCCCCCACAAATGCTCAACTCTTGCACCCCATGAATGTTATTTTATTTGGAAATAGTATTGATTACATTGAAGACATAATGAAGTTAAGGTGAGGTCATATTTGACTGAGGGAAGCTCTGGAGTAACAGTATCCTGTAAGAGATTATGTGAGGACACAGAGATGCACAAAGACCATGTGAAAATAGATGCAGGATCCACAAACCAAGGAATGGCAAGGACTGCACACAAATTTCAAAAGATAAGAAGAGGCAAAGAAATTCCAATCCCCAGAGCCTTCAGAGGGAACAATCCCGATAGCATCTGGATTCCATGTAATCTAACCTCCAGAACGGTGGGAAAACAGAGCTCTGTTCCTTTGTACCAGGAGTGCTGTGGCTATTTTTTCATTGCCCCAAGGAAATAACGCGCAAGAAACATAGAGTTACTCCTTCACTAAGTCTAGAGTTCATTTAACCCTGAGACTGAGCTGGGATAAGGTCTTGTTTATAGTTCCTTGGAGATGTTCCAAGGAATCCCTGATAAAGGAGAAGGGTTCTGAGCTATGAAAGCAAAGGCAGGACCAGATATTGACCAGTCCCGCAGTATAGGAAACTGGAGCCAAATTCCACTGGGACACATGGCAAAATGTACCTCCGGAAGCTCTTCAGAGATGGGAGCTAAGTTAGTCCTTTGTCACAGATGCTCCTTTCCCCACGTAAGAACCTCTCTGTTCATTCTCATGAGCATGTTGTTAGAATCCTTAGTTTATATTGATTTTTACCTCTGTAGAGCTATGACTTAATCTTCATATTTGGATTCTAGAATCATGAGTTTTCCGCCGATAGACTAAGACTGAGTTATGATGTGTACCTTCTTGGCTCTTCCTTCTGTAACACTGGTTTCTTACAGCCTTGCAGTGTCTGGGCATCATTCTGGCATACACCTGCCAGCACAATTTGCTTTTTAAATAAGCATTGCTCAGATTAAAACACATAGTTCATTTCTTTCTCATAGTGTGTGCCATGAAGTATGCCTGGAGAAGGTCAAGAAGATAGATCCTTTGCGACCAAATTTTCACATATTTGAGTTTGTTTAAAGCAAAGCAGCATAATTGCTTCGAGGACCTGAATTTACAAATAACTTTGCAGGCTAGAAATTATGTTTGTTTGTGTATTCATGACAGAGTTCCATTGTGCCCAGGCTGGCTGCAAATTTGCTCTATCATCTATCTATCTATCTATCTATCTATCTATCTATCTATCTATCTATCTATCTATCAATCAATCTAGTCCAGGTTAGGCATGAATTTCTGATCTTCATATCTCTACCTCCCAATTGGTAGGACAAGAGACACCTATGCACCTTGCACCACTATGCAGGGCTTTAACTGATTGTTTTTAGCAAACACAATTTCTAGCCTTTTTTAGTCTTATTCTTAGTTGCTGAGTCAAAATGTCGACTTTGGAAATATATTTTTAAGGTTTGAATTTGATCTAGCAAAGAGCATATGCAAAAAAAGTGAGCATAAATTATTTAATCATCTTGTGGGAACAAGGTATACACACACACACACACACACACAGGTACACACATTTGCCTTAAAAGAACTTGATATCCTCCACTCATTGAGGCTTTGGGATACTTGATCAAAAAATAGAAATAAAATTATGCAGACAAGAGAGAAAGGTTTTATGTCCTTTTAAACAATGGCAAATAGCACTAGAACAGCTGTCAAGTGCACCTGGTTTTCATTCCAGCAGCAGCAGAAGCATAGAAACTTCCGAGGTGTGATGAGTTATTACCCACCATCTGCTTTACAAAATGCTAATTCTTCTTGAACCAAAATTACTATCCAGCAAATGAACTTTTAGCAAAGCAACAAACCATCCCTCGCACAAGGCCATAGAGAGATCCTGAGCTGGAAATTATTAGCACACATGGTTTGCCAGAAACAGGATGGAATCTTATTAAAGAGCAGAGAAAATGGTGAATTGGATAATAAGAAGCAAAGCAAGCAGTCAGCTATAGAAAGAAGGAAGAATATATCTCCAGAGTACAAGCCAGAGTGTATCTCACACTCTGCTGCAGACTTCTGCAGCAATGGCCACCTTTCATGTAGTATTTGTTTAGGATTGTTGAGCCTGGAACTCAGGGTCTAAAGGCGATTTGTCCTGGCTGTTCTTCCCCCCTGTGGTTGCAGCAAGAGCTCTGCCTAGAAAACATACACTTGTCCTTTTCAAAACCTTTCTGAACTCAGACACCACTCTTCTATTATTAATATACAACAAATATAAGAAGAAATGAAATAGAAAGTTGCACAGAGCCTGGACTCTATTAATTCTCCCCTGGAAATCAGACTAATTTTCTGGAAATCTTTTGGTTTAAAAAAAATCTCAAGTGAAGAACTCAAGATTAAATCCAGGCAAACAATGGCTCTCAGGCAAGACAACCAAACCCTGACAAATAAGCCTCTACCCCTGAGCCTATGCATGTCTCAGTGTCTATTCTTAATGTATGACTCTAAGTCAGGCCACTCGCCAAATGATCTTTAAGTCATATTTTGTGCATTTAAAGTAAAAGCCATGGGTTGAGTGTATTCCTTCTAATTTCTTTGCTCTTAGATGATTCGCATATGAAATCAGCGGATGCAGGACAAACAGAGGAGAAGGCTCCATGGGACGAAGACACTTCCAATCTTTTGTTCAGTCTCTCTAATCTGAACTTGGTACTGTGACATTGTATCTTGAAAAATACATGCTCACACTTGAACAGTACATCTCATTCTGCTTGTATTTGATATGGGCCAGGAATGATGACACAGTCCTTTAATCTCAGCTCTCTGGAGGCAGAACAGATAAATCTCTGTGAGTTTGAGGAGAGCCTGATTTACATATGGAATTCTAGGGCTGTCTTAGAGGTTTTTCCTGTGAACAGACACCAAGACCAAGGCAACTCATATAAAGGAAAACATTTAACTGGGCTGGCTAACAGGTTCAGAGGTTCCCCTCATTATCATCATGGTGGTGCCCAGGCACACAGGGTTTCAGAGAAAGAGCTGAGAGTTCTACATCTTGATCCACAGGCAGCAGAAGGTGACTGTGTGTCACACTGGGTATAGCTTGAACATATGTAAGACTTCGAAGCCCATCTCTACTGTGACACAATTCCTCCAACAAGGCTATATCTACTCTAAAAGGCCACACCTCTTAATAGTGTCACTCCTTATGGGCCAAGCATTCAAATACATGAGTCTTTGGTAGACATCCCTATTCAAACTACTGCAAGGGCAGCCAGAGTTACATAGTGAGACCTTGTTTTAAAAACAAAAGCAAACAAATTTTAAAAAATCCCTAAAAATAAAAAACAGAAAATCAAATCAATAAAACCAATACTGATCCCCCACCAAAGCCAAACAAACAAGAAAACATTTGAATGGTATTACCTTGGTGCATAGAATTCTAAAATAAAAAATAAAAAAAATGAGCTAGTTTGCTGATAGTACTATATAATATGGAATTTAATTGCAGGAAATTTTGTGAAATTCAGAAAACAAGTGAAGAAAATTAGATATGTATAACTCAAGCAGCCCCAAATAGCCATTGTTAACATTTTGCTATTTGTCAGTGGTTTCAACCTTCCTACTTTTGTGACCCTTAAATATAGTTTCTCATGTTTTGGTGACCCCCAATCATAAAATTATTTTCATTGCTATTTCATAACGGTAATTTTGCTGATGTTATGAATCATGATGCAATCATTTGTTTTGCAATGCTCTTAGGTGATCCCTGTGAAGGAGTTGTTCAGTGTCCAAAAGGGTTGTGACCCACAGGATGAGAACTGCTGGCATGTATACTCTTCCAAATACATCCTTTAAATTTTTCCAGGCGTAGTTACTTTAAAGCACAGTGAAATCAATGCAAAAGAATTATTTTAAACTCAATAAACTTGCATTCCTTTATCCTTATTCCCTTATGCCTTTCCTCCCTCAATCCCACACCATGCTATTTTGGGTGGGTTCAGATTGATTGTTGTAGACTCGCCATACTGTCATGCATTGCCTAGTCTGCTCTGAGAAATCTCTCTAAATTGTAGACATGGGTGGTAAGGGATAACATGAGCTCTTAGCAGTTTGCATAGAAAGAGAAATTCTTTTATTCTCCATTGAATAGAACAAAACACGTTGGTGATTCCAGTTGTCTTGGTGTAGGTCATGCATCTTCTGTGTAACTATTGTTCTAGCTAGAGCATGGGCTGCTATAGCTCTTGCTGTTAGAGACCCTGGGAAACAGCTGTGTGGCTTTTCTATTCTACAGCCTGGAGAGGGTTAAAGGTTCATCTTCACAACGTAGACTTGAGGACATAAGAAAGTAATGGAATCAGAATGGAGGATCACCTTCCAGACACAAAATATCTAAGCATGTATGCTAGACACATTTAATTTTTAAATTTTATGTATGAGTGTTTTCTGAATGTATGGGTCTGTGTGTCTAGTTCCTGACGAAGCAAGAAGATGGTGTCAGAGCCTTTCAGTTTGTAGTTATAGAAAGATATGAGCTACCATGTTAGTGATAGGAACTTGTGGTGGTTTGAATGAAAATGGACCCCATGAGGTTCATAGGGAGTGGCACTATTAGGAGATGAGGATTTGTTGTTGAGGTGTGGCCTTCTTGGAGGAACTGAGTCACTGGGGGTGGGTTTCAAATGCTTAAGACAGACACAACGTCTCTCTCTTCCTGCTGCCTGCAGATCTAGATGTAGAACTCTCAGCTACCTGTCAGCACTATGTCTGCCTGTGTGGTGTCATGTTTCCTGCCATGATGATAATGGATTAATCCTCTGAAATGTAAGCCAGCCCCGATTACATTCTTTAGTTTATAAAAGTTGTTAAGGTCCTGGCATCCCTTCATAACTATAGAAGTTTGACTAAAACAGAACTGAACCCTGGTCCTCTGGAACAACAGTTACCTCACTGGCCCCTAGCACACACATTTAAAAATTTCTCAGTGATGGCAGAATCTCTGTTCCCTGAAGGCAGAGTTTCAGGCTGCATTGCTTCTGTTACATCTTCAGTGTGGTGCTACCTTGTCTTAAAAATAGTATCTCATTTAAAACTCCATCATACACATTTCCCCAATGCAATTTAATGTATTATTTTGGCACATTTTCGATGTATCTATAGCACTGCATTGTTTGTCATCTCCCTTTTCATTATTTCCCTCCACTGTACAAATTCCTGTAATTTGCTGACTCTAATGTCCATCTTTCTGTTGTGCAGATCCTTTGATCAGTGCTACCCAACAAGAAGAGAACGTGTAACAGATATTGAGCAATTTTTTGAAGCCCTTTTGATTTCCAAGTAAAACTGCATCATATCATTCAAATTTCATTCAAAGACTAAAGACTCAGGATTGAAACCTTTTTGGGACTGGTTTTTTTTAGATCTTTACTACTAAAATATAAAATCAGGTGGATCATCACACTCATTCCACAGTGCTGTTAGCACATCTATGCACACATTAGTGTATGGCACATACTAAGTATTTAATAAATATCATTTTGTTATCACTTCACTGGATTTATTAAACTCATAAAGTACAATCCTTCAAGATAGTGATTATAAATTAATGCTTTTCATACTACCAATGATCTGTTTAATTTTCTTATATTAGTATATTTTGAAAAATACTAGGTGTCTGTGATGTTGACCTCTTATACCTGTCATAACTAATATTCATTTTTCCTAGTGGAAGGGAGACATAGTTTTAAGTTCTTGCAATGTGTAACAATGAGAGCCCACCACTTTCTGCACAGTTGGCAGGAGGCAGACAAGCCTGGAAGTCAATGATGCAGACTTCAGTTCACTTCATGAACTTCTCACAAATCATAGCCATGCACACCCAGCTTGTTGCAAATGCATGGTGACACTTACACATGCCTCTGTGAAAAGTCTGTACTCGTGCAAGAAATTCTGCAAGGCTTCATTTTTTCTAGAGGTATGCCTACAACTCCAGCGTCATGTCTAGCATGGCCTACGTGCCTCTTGGACTATAAGTAAACACTTCCTATTGCCTGAACAGTTGTTTCCTTCCTACCCCACAGCTTGAAGATTGTAGAGGATCACCTCATTGATAAATACCTGGACTGAATTCTTCACAGATGATGTGCCTAAGATCATTGACTTTTCAATCAAACCAAAAGGGTAAACAGTGGAGATTTGTATAAAATCCAGAGGGAGAAAAGTTCTGCGTTATTAAAAGAGTTGTTAAATGGGATGTCCGTCTTGAGCCTAAGTTTGGAAGCCACGACATAGGGATCAGGATAAAGAATGTAGAGCTGGGATGGCAGAGCTGTAGGCTTGGCTTGTTGGTCATTGGTTGTGTGACTTTGTCATGTTGCCATTCCTAAGATGCAAAGAGAAAACAGTAGTACTTTGCCTTTTGGGTCTGTCATTAGCCTAAGTGAGTTTATGGTACAGCCTTGCACAAATAGTTTGAAAAGCATCAGCTGCTGGGTTAGAGAGGCAGCAGTGATTAAGATTCCTGGTTTCCCTTCCAGAGGATCTGGGGTTAACAACCAGCACCCACGCGGTGACTTGTGACTGTGTACAATTTAAATCCCAGGGGGATCCAATGTCCTCTTATAAATCAATGCTTTTCGTACTACCAAGGATCCGTTTAATTTTCTTATATTAGTATATTTTGAAAAATACTAGGTGTCTGTGATGTTGAGCTCCTCTGCCTGTCATAACTAATATTCATTTTTCTTAGTGGCCTCTGATGGTACCAAGCACACATATATGTGGTTCACAGACATCTACACAGGCAGAACACCCCTATACTATATAGATATTTAAGAAACAATGGAAATAATATTATTAATATTGTTACCCGGCTTCTCTTTAGGTTGCATATCTATAGTTTAGCATTAGAGTCCTGGACCCAGAAAATGGAAGACACTGGAGACAGAATCTGTAGGTATTTAGGAAGAGTGGCTGTCCAGCCTCCCTGATGCCTCTTGGTATCCTTCCTGTTATTATGTTTGGATCTCGCTGAGTTCAGTGTGGGCTATTATCTAAGAAGACACAGAATGCACTAAAATTCTGCCTGGGCAATCATCACACTAAACAGTGTGTCTGTCCACAGGAAGTCATAAAAATTCATGGAAAAATTCATCTTAAGAGTATAACTGATTCAATGAAGAAGAAAGTCACAGCAGTAGTATACATTTGCTAACTTTTCTGAGATGTTTATTTCCCAAGGCAAATATATAATGCTGATATGTACATCCATTATGATTTTCATTTTATAATATGATTAATACATTATAGTGAAGATCATAAAATATAACATGTCTGAATTAATGTTTTCTATTAAATGATGTTTGGATAAATATTAAAGTGAGAATTGCCTGTTCTTTTACTAAAAGAACATTTTCTTAAGATTTTTAAGAAACAGTATTTTAAAATCTTAAGAAAATGTTCTTTTAGTAAAAGAACCGGCAATTCTCACTTTAATATACTGTTTCTGCCAGGCGTGGTGGCGCACGCCTTTAATCCCAGCACTCGGGAGGCAGAGGCAGGCGGATTTCTGAGTTCGAGGCCAGCCTGGTCTACAAAGTGAGTTCCAGGACAGCCAGAGCTATACAGAGAAACCCTGTCTCGAAAAACCAAAAAAAAAAAAAAAAAATACTGTTTCTGCTTGAGATCCAAATTCTTTTAAGTGTTACCTTTAAGTTTTAATGTGGCAAAGTCTCTGCAACAATGGAAAGGGTTTCCCTCAGAAATAATGAAGAACTTGACCACATTAGACAACAAATTATGGGTATTCAGGAAATGTCTTGACAATGAAGAATATCTGTTACTTTTTCAGAGGTCCTTGGTTCAATTCACAGAATTCACATAGAGACTCACAAATATCTGTAACTGGCTGTCAGAGGCCAGAAGAGGACAATGGATCCCCTGGGACTTAAGTGATACATAGTTATACACAGTTTGTTGGTCACTGTCTTCTGGCCTATGTAGGAATCAGGCATGCAAGTGGCACACAGACATACATACAAGCAGAAAAAAAAACATGTGCATAAAATAAAAATTATAAAAATTGTGGCATCTTGGCTTCTTGCACAACCACTCAGAAAACCTACCTCTGGAAGATACCCGTTTGTATTTTGGGGAAGCCAAAAGCCAGGAACACAAGTCAAATGGAGAGGTGGGTAGACCTCTAGGTTGATTACACATTTTGCTCAAATTAATTGTGTAGAAAAATTTAGTACAACATTCAATGGCAAATGAAAAGGCATGTGATGTCCAATCTGTTATGATGTAACAAATGTACATACTCATAAATTTATTAACAAAATAATCAAGGTGTTTATATATGTATCACAGCTATGCCCAAATTTGCTCACACCCCTTTAAAACTATTCTTTCTCATTAATAATTTTCAGGATTCACTTATATTTTGTCTTACTGGCCAAACTTGGATAAAATAACTTTTGAGATTTTCTTCATTGAAATGTCATTTATCACTTTTCTTTCTCCTGACATTGGGAATTGAACCAAGGCTATGTGTGTGTGGGCTATATCAGCTCTAAGATTAAAATTCTCTTGAGGAGTACTAGTGAGGTATATTGTGTAGACTGGTCATCAACTATTTTCCTGACAATTGGGTTGAGGGTGTACCTTTGAGTTAGACCACTGTTGTAAAGTGACACCTCCACTACACTGTTTCAAGGGAACAGGCTGTTGACATGACACGCCCTCCCATTGCTGCGACTGATGTTCATCACCTCACCCCCTCCCTTCCTCTAATGTAGTATACAGAAGAAAAGCACTGTGCCCACTCACATCTGAGGGGTGGAGAATCGTGATCCCCTCCCTTGAGAGCAGAACATCTCATAAATTCTCCAGAACTCTTCTGCAAAGGCTATTTGTATTTGTGGCTTTGCCTCAACCTATTTATTCAATGTCTTTACATTGTTGCTTGTGCAAAGCCATGGGCATGAAATATTACTCCATTTGCTTAGAGTTTCATTATTTTCATACTGTTTCAAAGATTTTTGCACATAGGTACTATAGTTATTTGGTTAGAATTATGACTACATATTTCATTTTTGGGGGGTTGCTATTGTAATATTGTAGTATTGAGCTTCAAATTGCAATTATTCATTGAGTTTGTTGTACGGCTACATTAGCTCCATCAGTCATTTTGTCAATCTTTGAAATTTTCTGTACAGAAAACCATGCCATCTACAAATAGAGATCGTTATTTTTCTAATATGAATATTTTAAAATTTCTTGTTTTAGTGTTCTAGTGAACATTGTGGCAACCCTTTGAATTGGAATAATAAGAAAGTAGATCTTAATTATATTCAGGCATGGGGAAACGTGACAAATGATTAACTTTGAAATCTGTTAAGGTAGGATTTTTTAGAAATAAGTGCTCTTCAGTAAGTTGAGGAAGTAATAGCTTTAAAATCTTTGTCTGGGGGTTTCCCTTCTTTTTCTTCCCCATATCCCCGGCTCCCTACGTCTCATTGTATTCAGCTACATTTGTTGTATGTATTGGATACCTTTTGTTGAAAGTATTACCTTCTCTCGATTTTCCCTATTATGGTTCTGGCAGAAATTCTAGTTTAATTTATTTTTAGCGTTCACAGGAGTTGGGATTTTGTTTAATGCCTTTTCAATGTCATCTGGCACCATCTCTTCATTTCCTTCTGCAGTTTATGGATGTGCGTGGAAATGATTGATTGTCAGAGTTTTAAGCTAGCCTTGCCTACTTGGAACAAACCCAGTCAGTCATACTGTATAATTCTTTTCATCAATTGCCAGATTTGATGATACTTTGTCAAAGATTTTCACATCTATATTCATGAGAGATGTTGGCATGAAGTTGGCATTTTTGAAATATCTCTATCTGCCTTTGATTTTAGGGTCATGCTGGATTCACAGAATGAGTTTTCATATTTCTCCTTTCTTTATTTTTTTCTTTTTGTTCTCAGCCAAGAGTGTCATGGCTGTGTCTTGCCCTGATGCTCTGTCTGTTCTGAGTTGTTTTTCCTTCAGACGAATGTCATCATTTCTCTCAAAGCTGTTCCTGATGCACCGGATACCAGGATCTGGAGTAAACGGCTCCTATTGTGTATGTGTTGATGTAGCTTGATGTTGGGCTGTTTGCGCTAGATGTGTATATCACGACCTTTTGCCTCCCCTGAGACCTTTATTATAGCCTTCCCTTTGGTGCTTCCCAAAGCTCTTATCCTTAGACTGTGTCTTGCAGTTTTTCTTATCTATGATGGATTTTTTTCAAACAATATATCCCTATTACAGTTTATCTTCCCTCTACCCTTCACATTTCCTACCTATCTTCCCTTCCATCAGATCCATCCCTTTCTGTTTTCATTAGAAAATAAACACACATCTAAAGGATAATAATTAAATAAAATACAAGAAGATAAAACAAAAATAAACACATAAGACTAGGACAAAACAGAAGGAAAAGAGCAGATGAAAAGACATAAGAGACAGGTATAGATGCAGAGTCCCAGGCATTCACACACTCAGAAATCTCATTTAAAAAACAACATCTCCCCAACTCCCGCAAAAAAAAAAAAAAAAAAAAAAAAAGAAAGAAAGAAAGAAAGGAAAAAACACAAACCAACAACAAACAGACAAAGAAAATAAATAGGATGGCAAAAGGAAAGAAAACAGTAAAAATTAAAAATTAAAAAAAGGCTTGACATAACATTGAGACAAGGACTCCCCAAAGATGCCATTTCATATGTTTTTATTGGCCACCTACTGCTTGGACAAGTTACTCATATGAGTAATTTGTTTCCCCAGGAAGACTCCCTTGGAGAAAATAAAATGATTTCATTTGCAAAATGGTCATCAATTGAAGATAGCTTCTGGGTTGGCAGTTGTGCCCACTTCTCCTTTCAGCTCTAGAATCCCATTTGCTGCAGATCCATGCAGACCCTGTTCATGCTGCCTTAGTCTCTGTGAGTTTATATATATATATATCAATCCTATTGTTTTATAGGGCCTTGTTTCTGGCATCCTCCATCTTCTCTAGCTCTTATACTTTCTCTGCCTCCTCTTCTGAAGAGTTCCCTGAGTAGTGAAGAGAGGGATTTGATGAAGACATCAGTCTTTAGGACCAAGAGTTCCAAGGTCTCTCACTCTCTGCAAATTGTCTGTCTGTGAGTCTATATTTGTTCCCATCAGCTGATGACAGCTCAGCAAGGCGCTGATCTATCATTATAGCAGAATATCATTAGGAGTCACTTTATTGCTATATTCTGTTAGTAGAGTCATTCATAGCATTTGGTTTTACTCTAGGTCCCTGGGCTATCATGTTTCTACTTCTTGCTCACCTAAGCAGCATCAGGTTTGAATTCTACCTCATGGAGTGAGCCTTAATTCAGAGTAGATACTGGTTATTGGCTCCCACAGGCTTTGTACCAGCATTACACTGGCATATCTTGCAGGCTAGAGACCATTGTCTATCACAGGGTTTGTAGCTGGGTTGGTGTTTGCTTCTCCTTTGGTAGCTTGCAGTACCTTTCAGCACCACTAACCTACAGGTGAAGGCTCTATGTGGGCAGCAACTCTTCTGTGTTCAATGAGTTGTGCAGGTATTGTCTTCAACAATAGAGCTTTACTGTCAATTTGTAAAGAGCAATCTCTATTATCTTGGCAATAGTTTCAATTATTTGGAGGTTCCCATAAGATCCATTTGGCCAAAAACTCAGTAAGATGTGACCCATTCCCAGTACTGGAAGCTTCATTTGGTGGCAAGAGAAGTCCAATTGGGGGAATCTATTTCAATTATTTGGCAATTTTATTTAGCTTGCCTTCATATATCTATATATTTTACATATATGTTTAGATATATATTTAGATATATAGATATACTTATATCTATATACTTCTGCTTATAAGGTTTCCATATTACTCCCCAAATGGCATTTACATTTGGTTGGCTTGCCCAGTGTTCTCAATCTTGTCTCACTTGCCTCTCTCCTTCCGTGATTCCTCCTGTAGCAGTCCATAACCCATCCATCCATAACTATTCCATTTCCCCTTCCTAGAGAGATCTATTTGTCCACCCTTAGTTTCTTACAATATACCTGACCACTGTGGTTCTATGGATTGTAGCTTGGTATCAGTGACTTGACAGCTAATATTGTCATATATGTGAAGACATACCATATTTGTGTTTTTTCTGAGTCTAGATTAGCTCACTCAGGATGATTTATTTCTAGATCCATCCATTTACCTACAAATTTCATTTTTTTAATGACTGAGTAATAATCCATTCTGTAAATTCACCACATTTAAAAAAAACCCATTCATCTGTTGGGGGATATCTCAGTTATTTCCAACTTCTCACTATTCTGAGTAGAGAAACAATAAATATGGTTGAGAACATTCACATGGTAGTATCAATCACCCTTTGGATATGTATCTAACTGTGGGATAGCTGGATCTTGATCTGAAGAACCATCACACTGATTTCCATAATGGCTGTACAATTTGCAGCCCCACCAGCAGTGGTAAGGGTACATCCTTACCTGCATCACCTGTCATTTGTTTATTGATCTTAACCATTCTGAGAGGTGTAACATGAAATCTCCAAGTAGTTTTGATTTGTATCTCTCTGATGACTAGAAATGTTAAATATTTCTTTAAGTGTTTCTCAGCCATTTGAAATTTTTCTTTTAAGAATTCTGTTTAGATTTGTACCCCATTTTTAAATTGGGTTATGTTTCCTTTTATATATACAATTTTTAAAACTTTTTATAAATTTTTGACATTAGTCCTCTCTTGTATGTTATCATCTTGATGGTTCTTGCTTTAAATATATTCATTGCTTTGGTAGATGGCTATTATCTGTCTATCTATCTATCTATCTATCTATCTATCTATCTATCTATCTATCTATCTATCTATCTGATCTTTCTTATTCACTTTACATCTCATTCACTCCCCTTTTACCCATCACCCCTCACAATCCTTTACCCCATCCCCTCTTCTTCTCTGAGTAGGTGAGGCCCCCCTGGATATCCCCCCGCCCAGCACTTCAAGTCTCTGTGAAGCTAAGTATATCCTTTCCCACTGAGGCCAGACAATGCAGCCCAGCTAGAAGAACATATACCATGTACAGAAAACAGCTTTTGGAATAAGTCCCTCTCCAGTTGCTTGGGATCCACATGAAGACCAAACTGCACATCTGCTACATATGTGCAGGGAGGCCTAGGTCCACCTGTGTATGTTCTTTGGTTGGTGGTTCAGATTTTGAGAACCCCAATGGTCCGGGTTAGTTGACTTTGTTGGTCTTCCTGTAGAGTTCCTATCCTCTTTGGGGCCATCAATCCATCATTCTATTCTTCTTTAAGAATCCCCAAGCTCCATCTACGGTTTGGCTGTGGGTGTCTGTATCTGTCTGAGTCAACTGATGGGTGGAGCCTCTCAGAGTTCAGCCATGCTGGACCCCTGCCTGCAAGCATAATAGAGTATCATTAACAGTGTCAGGGATTGGTGTTTACCCATGGGATGGGTCTCAAGTTGGGCCAGTTATTGGTTGGAGTATGGCCATGAGCCATGATCATGGGAAATCTTTCTATCTTCTGATATCTTCTTCAGTTTCTTTCTTCAATGTCTGGACATTTTTGTCATACAAGTCTTTAACTTGCTTGACCAGAGTTATTTAAAAATATAGATATATATGTATATATCTTATATATAATATATAAATATATATCATAGACATCATATATAGTATATATAGTATATATATGTGTGTGTCTGACAGTGCACAAAGGCACTTAAGTTCATAAAAGAAATACTACTTCAGTTTAAACCACATATTCACCCTTATAAAATGAAGGTATGAATACAAAGCATCATCATGGAAGTCCTTTACTTGCTTAGAGTTACCCTCAAGTTGTTCTATATATTCTATACATTTTAAGGATACTATGAAAGGTA
Organism: Mus caroli; assembly: GCF_978045245.1. Taxonomy (NCBI): domain Eukaryota; kingdom Metazoa; phylum Chordata; class Mammalia; order Rodentia; family Muridae; genus Mus; species Mus caroli. The sequence continues at coordinate 56,088,201 of NW_028227269.1, forward strand.
TTGTTTCCTTGAATCCTTTTCCAGTCAATAAATATCTATATCTATATCTACACCTATCTATCTATCTATCTATCTATCTATCTATCTATCTATTTATCTAGGAAGGTCATTGATTTTTGTGAGTTAATTTTTTTATTCAGCTACTTTTCTGAAAGTATTTATCAGCTGCATGAGTTTCCAGGTGGGATTGTAGGATCAGTTTCATATTCTATCATATCATATGCAAATAAAGATACTTTTACTTCCTCACTTCCAAATTATATTCCCTTAATCTAAGCTGTCTTATTGCTCTAGATAAGACTTCCAGTATTATATTGAGTAGGAACAGAGAGAGTACAAACCTTGTTTTGTTCCTAATTTTAGTAGAATTTCTTTTGAGTTTCTCTCCAGTTAAGTGGATGTTGGCTATGGCTTGCAGTAAATTGCCATTATTGTGTTGCGGTATAACCTTTGTATCTGTAATATCTCCAAGCCTTTTATTTTGAAGTGGTGTTGAATTTTGTCAAAGATCTTTTCTGCATCTAACAAGATGATCTGTTTTTTTTGTCTTTCATATTGTTTATATGGTGAATTACATTTATTTATTTCATATATTGAATCACCCCCAAATCTCTGGTATAAAGCCTCCATGATCATCATGGATTATCCTTTTTATGTGTTCTTGCATTAGGTTTGCAAGTTTATTGAGAATTTTTTATCTGTAATGCTCTTTCTTTGTTGATTCTTTATGTTGTTTAGGAATCAAGGGAACTCTGGTCTCATAAAATGATTTGGACAAGGTTCCTTCGGTTTTTATACTGTGGAATATTTTGAGACATATTGACATTAATTCTTCTTTGAAGGTCTGACAGAATTCTGCTCAAAACCATTTGACCTATACTTTGTCTTTTTGGGGGGTGGAGGCTTTTTGTTTGTATGTTTCTTTAGAAAGTCATATTTATTCAGATATTCAATATTATATTTTCAAGCAGTCTCAGCTATTAGTATACCCAAATGGCACATTAACTATTTAAGTGTACATGTTTGGATTTCTTAAAATACAGACTGCTATGTTCATGCTACATATAATTTAGGAACTTTCAAAGACTACACACTGATATTTTAATAAAAGCACGTGAAATTGTTAAACAAGCTAAATTATGTATAACACAATTCTGAACGCTTTTTGATCTATTTTGTTTCACCTTCTATTATATGATGGTCTTTATTCAAATCCCTACACTAACGTTACAAATGTGGGTGTTGTTGTAACTTTGTGCATTCCTTTTAGTTCTAGGTCCTTGGTGTTGGTCTTGGGCAGATGAAGTCTTCCTGATGCAATCAGACCATAAAAGACCAGCCCTCATTATCGGGAACTAATGACTTCAGGAAAGGAGCTCTCCCCACATACTTTCCATGTCCTAAGAATGCAGGAAGAAAATGTGGTCTAAGTAATCAGCAGCCCTCACCAGATTTGCAGAGCCTTGGCCAGGAGCTTTCAGCCTCCTGAATGATGAGAAAGAAATCTGTGTTACTCACATGCTTTGGTGGGAGACTTTTAATGATTAAATGGAATAATCTTATTTCAGTAGGTGTTATAGGTCTGTTTAAATTGAATTTAAACATATAAATAAAATTTATATGATCTTGATATAACTTTGGTAAGTGGCATGCACTGAGGAAATTGTTAATTTATTTCAGATTTTCTAATTTGGTGGAATACAAGTTTTTAAAAGTATATCCTTACGTTTCTCTGGATTTCCATGGTGTTCTTGTTATGTTCTCCATTTCATTTCTAATTTTACTAATTTGGATCTTTTTTTCTTTATCTTTTGGTTAATTTGGATAAAGCTTTGTAAATTATCTTTAATGTATGTGTAAACAGTGATTTAATCTGACAGCTGTATTTTTTGTTTTTTTACCATATGCTAGTCTCTAATAGCCACACAGAGAAACCAAGATTCTTTAAAGCCATACCCCAATAGCTGAGCAGTTAAATGACCTACCTTAACCTCCTATGCATATCTGGCCACCTCCCAGCCCCATCTCCATGAAACTTGCACAACATTATTGATCTGGCTCTTTGTGCTTTAGCTGTGTTTCCATGATCTCTTTCTAGACCCCTTTCTCATGGCTCCAAATCCTTCATCCTTTTGGCTGATTTGAAACTCTTTTTCTTGTTCTCTCTCTCTCCTCCTCTGGCTGGTAGGCCTTATCCTTCCTTCTGCCCAGCCATTGGGTGATCAGCATTTTTTGACAAGGCAGAGAATAAATGGTAAGAACTGTTTACTCTAACTTGAAACAGACGATTCTGGAATAACTATTACAATGCAATAATCCAGACTGAAATAATCCAGATACGAGGGCAGAAAAATCAGCATTTGACTAACACAAGGGTAAACTTTACACAGTGTACAAAAACATTATGCCTACAAGGCTTTGTCAATCTTATTGATTTTTCTCAAAGAACTAAATCTTTGTTTCATTGATCTTTGTATTTTGTTGTTGTTTCTCTTTTATTGGATTCAGGCTTGAGTTTGGCTATTCCTTGATGCCTACTCCTTTTGGAATGTGATTTCTTTTTTTATGTAGGCACTTAGTGCTATGAGCTTGACTCTTAGAATTGCCTTCATTGTGTCCCATAGGTTTGTGTATGTTGTGTCTTATTTTCATTCAAGTCTTAAAATTTTTAAAACTTCTTTCTTAATTTCCATCTTGTCCCATTTTTTCATTTAGCCTTGAGTTATTCAGTTTCCATGATTTTGTAGGATTTTTGTTGTTTTGGTTATTGATATCTATCTTTAACCTATGGCAGTCAATAGGATACAGGGGTTTATTTCTATGTTTTGTATCTTTTGAGATTTACTTCGTATCCAATTATGTGGTCAGTTTTGGAGAATGCTCCATAAACTGCTGAGAAGAATATATATATATATATATATATATATATATATATATATATATATATATAATTTGTGTGTGTGTGTGTGTGTGTGTGTGTGTGTGTGTGTGTGTGTGTGTTTGGGTGAAATGTTAAGTCCATTGGTTTATGATGTCAGTTAGCTTTAGTATTTCTTGGCTTAGATTTTTTTCTGAATGACCTGTCTATTGATGAGTTGTGGTATTGAAATCTCCCTCTGTCAGTATGTATCCCTCGGATGGTGAGCCCTAGTTTCAATTTGTACTACAGAGGTGTAGCAATAAAAACGGCATGGTATTAGCTGAAAAAACAGATACTTAGATCAAAGGAATTGAAGACCCAGACATAAGTCCTCATATATATGGATATCTGGCTTTTGATAAAGAAACCAGAAATATACACTGAAAAAGTACAGCATTTTCAACAATTGGTGCTGTTCAAACTGGGTGGGTGCATGTAGAAGAATGCAACTATGTCTATTTCTATCATTCTAAACAAAACTCAACTCCAGATGGTTCAAGGACCTCAATATAAGTCCAAGTATAATGTTAGAAAGTAGGGAATAGTTTTGAACTCACTGCATAGGAAAAGATTTTTGAACAGGACACCGTTAGTGTAGGCACTAAGATCATCAGTAAATAAATGAGATCTCATGGAACTGAAAGGCTTCTGTATGGCAAAGAGCATCATCATTTATACAAAGCAGCAGCCTACAGAATGCAAAAGACATTTGCTAACACATCTGATGGAGGACAAATATCTAAAATATGCAAAGAACCCATAAAAACAAAGGATTCTATTATCTTAGTTTCTTTTCCTGTGGCTTAGTATGACAAAGGCAACTGGGAAAGGACTTATCTTGACAAACTGTCCCCCATGCCAGAGAAGACACAGCCATAAGGAGAGGATGTACAGAGTCAGGAATAGAAGATGGGCTGGTCACACTTCATCCATGCTTGGATAACAGGAAGTGAAAGCAACGATATAAGACTCAAGACTTGTCCGCAGTTACCCACCTCTAGCAATCAGTCCCAATTCCCAATTGCAATCTTCTCATGCAGTGTCATGAGCTGAGGACCAAATGATGAAACATTTGGCCTTATGAGGGATTTTACATTCAAGCTGCCATACTCATTTGTGACAATACAGGTCAAACTGGAGACTGTTATACTAACCTAGCTGCAGAAAAGCACACAAAGACAAATACTGCATGATTACACTGACATGTGGAATCTATTACAGTCGCTCTTACAGAAATTAAAAGGGTTTCCAGAGAGTTGTAGCGGTTGGAGAAAGTTGTAGGGGGTGGGACTAAGGAAACCTTAATCAATAGGTACTAAATTTTAGTTAAGTAGAAGTAACAATGCCTAGTGTGGCACAGTAGCATGACTGTTAAGTATTAATTGTACATGGCTATTTCAGGAAGCAAGAAGAAATGATTTTGAATATTTTCAATAAGTATTCTTCTGACAAATATTCTTTAGTGATAAATGCTAGAGGAGCTAAATTTATTATACCATGTATGTATTAAAACACCACACAATACTCCAATGCTATGTACATTTTTATTTTATATATTGAGAAAAATTTAATATAGGAAAAGATGGTGTAATTAAATGAAAAAAAAAAGCAGGAGAGAATTTGTAGATTATATACAACCTGCATATTGCACATGTCTCAGGACATCTTGAGAAAGGCTCTTTCCCTATGTCCTGGATGGAACTCTATGGCCCAGTGTCAGGAATAGGGAGAGAAATGGCATCAGATTAGCTTTCCTGTGTAGAATAAAGAACCACTGGAGAGTGTGGCAAGGTGACTATACATCAAAGGCAATTCTGAGAGCCCCATCAGTGAATCCTGCTGGAACATGGCTGGGAGCAGAGGATTGGCTCTGGGCAGGAGAAGACAGCTGCGGATTGAAGCAGGGCCACAGCAGTAAGTATAGCATAGACTCTTGTATTCCTAGGTGCTGAGCAGGAGCCAGAGCAGGCATGGTTTAAGAGGTCTGACAAATTTGGGCAGTCCTGAGTCTGAAAGGCCCTGGCTCATGGCCAGATGGACAAGTGTCTCCAGCTTGATACTCGTTTCTGCAACCAAACTACAGTATAGCAAGAACGGTGCTTGATTTTCTACTATATTCCAGTAAGTCCTTTATGCATCTCTATTGTAGAGAAGATTGTTTCTAACTTTTCCATTAGAAAAATGAGTATTATGATGGATTGCCCTTTCCCATCGAAGTTAATTGGCCATGGGCAATAATAATAAGCACTATATCTAGTAGAAAGAAAAGCAGAGAGATAGTCACAAATTGCTGTGGGCAGGCAGAGCCAATGGCTCATTTGAAGATGGAGCCTTCTGGTTAGCTGTGCTACTTGAGGCTGTGTCTGGGCAGCACTAATCCCAGATGCAGCCAGGACACTTACTCTTTCTTTCACCATCCCACACTCTTATTCTGGAAGCATTTTCAGTGTGTGTATTATTCACTGTGTCTTCTCAGTGTGACACCCTATAACATGTGGACAGGACTTGAAAATTTAAAGCTAACCAGTACTTCCTCCAGTCAATTTGGGCAATACATCACTTTCTGTTTACAAAACTTGAAAACAATTTTAGACGCTAGCTTTTATGGAAACAGGAAACAAATAGCAAACTCTCTCACTGGGACGCTGCCCCTGGGTTTCATGAGGAAATTTAGCCACATGAAGGGTGTTGGTGGAGTCTCTCAGGCAAAGCATAATTAGCAAGCAAGACATGGTAGTGGTAGAAAGCCCCTCATACATATGATAGTGACTGCCAGAACTCTAACCAAGGCTTTCAGGGTATCTTTCTCAATTTATAACCATTTTTCTCTTCTAATTTGAATTTTCATGGAGAGCTGAGGGGGTCCTGAATGAATGCCTGTTGTTAACATAAGCAAAGCCCTTTCAAAGGTGCCAGTGCCTCCAAAACATGAGAACAGGCAAGCCCCTCCTCCTGGTAAGGCTCAAAGGCAATAGCAAAACCTTCCTCTGGTTCAAGTACCGGTATTTACCAACTACTGAACAGTGTTCACAAAAATTAGCAACTGCAGTTGCTTCTGTATGTTTGCAGCACGAGACTGCTCACCTACAGACATCTGCTAAGTCTAGTTAATGTTTCCTCGGTGATGGACATACTGGCGATGCTGAGGTTTGAGGCTGTTGCTGGTACCCCTCCGTCAGAGTTTTCATGGCTTTTCTGTACATCTGTCTGTCCTTTAAGAATTCTTTTAGCACCAAGTGGTCAAGTTTCCAGGACTTAGCCTTGCAAGATGGGGTAAATTCTTAAATCTTTTCTTCTTTACAATAGTGTAAATGTTACTGAAGAGTGGGAAGGAATTGACAGAACAGAGACAATTGACAGACAATGGAGACAAACTTTAAAAAGTGATTTTTGTTGTTACCATGTGTTTCTATAGCAGAGTTCTGTCTCCAGAGAGCTGGGAACCATGTTGGTTGAACTGAACCATGGTTTTGCATAGCATCACAAGGTTAGTTAACAGTGAAATTAGAGAATAGAATTCCTTTTATAAGCCTGCTGCCTTTGACCTCATTGCCTTTGCCTCTAGATTGAGACCTACAACTCTAGATAGGCCTAGTAGAGTGTTTTTTTGTTTTTGTTTTTTTAAAGCTAATTACAGTTTTGTTTGCCCAAGTTGTAGAGGCAAACAGAGAATTATTGACTTTGTTGATTAAAATGAGTATGTTGAATATGCACCTTTTATCACACATACAATTTTTTAAAGCAAAAATAAAATTGAAAAGAAGCATTTTTATTATACTATATACACAATAGGCATTTTTGGTGATTTCTCAGATGTTGCAAATTATTTTTAGAATAGTCTCTATATAGACAATTTTGCTTTTCATGATGTTTGACAATAGTGTTGTCCAGATAAAATTAAAAGCCACAGAAAGAAAAAGGGAAATGGTGACAGACTCATAACTTTAGGGACCAAGTGGCACCACCTTGAATTCTCACAGTTTTAGTTTCAAAAGACCTTGGGGAGTGCTTTTTACTGAGTATTTATGGGGCCATCTGTCTTCAAAAAAAACAGACCTAGTATACATTCAAAATTTTAAATAAAATTTTTCTTTCTGCTACAGAACCAACATTGTGCTTACTATAGTGGCCAGTGGAAAGCTCACAGGGCTCACAATGGAAGGAAGGGCCTGGCTCAGTTCTGAAGATCATCCATGGTACAGTTGTACTAGGTACCAATCTGATCTTAGATGTGTTTTCTTATTGTGGCCAAGAATGGCTGAGCTGTAAATCATCTTGATTGGCATATTCTTTGTAGCGATTTTTTTTTAATCTGCTAAGATAATATCGTTTAAAGTTCTTTTATCCAAAACGAGACGCTATAAAGTGGCATGCTCCCTGATCATCTATATTTGTTGCCTGGAAATTAATGCAGTGCTTGGGAGGAAGCCCCACCGTAACTATGCAAAGGAAAGAGCTGAAGTTCTAAAGAGGCATAAATATAATTACCAACCCAGACGTCTACAGCACAGATACAAGAATATTCTAATGTAAATTATACAGGGTTCAATATAGGAAAAATATTCAATACAGCCCGCTGTTATTGACTAGTCTGTCTCCTCATCTTTTAATCTGATTTATAAAAATAATCAGTCATAGCTTAGATATACTCAGCTGGAAATGCCTTTGAAATGACTTTTATACCACTGTGGAAGATGACACAATCTCCAGGAGAAGGTAGGACATCCTAGCAGGAGTATAAAAGCAGAAGAGCGTGGAGCTTTAAAAGCTACCAGCAATAATTTAAGGTTTTGGAAACTTACCCATTTTGAGAATGTGGCTAATGTTAAGGATTTAAGAGTGAGTGTGTGTTTCTCAGGAGACAATAATGCTGACATTTCTGGTGAGAGAAATGGATGCTGGCAGCAGAGAGAGAACCTGGACAGAAGGGATAGCATCCTCTCAGAGGATTAGCTCAGTGATTCTGAAATTTGGTTATCTGAGAATCAGTGGCTGTAGTGTCATTAAGGATGTTTATTTATAGAACAGTGTAGCTGACTATGTGGACAATGGGAACTTAGAGCCTACACTGATGAAGATGAACCCATCTGCTTCCAGCCATATTCTGGTTCTATATTCCATGCTGTGATAGTCTGTTCTCCCCAGACATGTATGATGGTAGTGTATCTTGGTTCATTATGCATAATCGTAGCTTAGAAGACACACTTTTTGTCCTTGTTTCATAATGTATAATCACTCTACACAAACACATTTGGTCTATTTATTTAAAAAATCATTTTATATTTTTATTTTATGTTTTTCTTTTCACATGTATATATTTGTACTTCATGTGTATCTGGATGCCCTTGGAGATGACAAGGTGAGCATTAGATCTCCTGGAACTGAAGTTACAGATAATTATGGGTGCTGGGAACCAAACCTGCGTCATCTTCAAGGGATGCGAGTGCTATTAAGCACAGAACTGTCTCTATAGACTCACATTTGGTTTAAGAGTAAGACCCAGAAGAACATGGGTTTTGCTGTGAGACTGTGTCACTTAGTAACATCAGAAACTACACACATAAGGGCTTACCAACTTGCCTGCCCAAATGTAAGCTGCATAGGGATACCAGTAGAATATGCCAAATTACATGAAGAAAAACTCACAAGAACTTAATGTTTTGCAAGAACTACAGGGAACCAAGTAAAGCTGGGAGCAGGAGAGGTGGTCCTCCCCTGAGAAGCAGGACAGGTGGTCCTCCCCTGGGAAGCAGGAGAGGTAGTCCTCCCCTGGGAAGCAGGAGAGGTAGTCCTCCCCTGGGAAGCAGGAGAGGTAGTCCTCCCCTGAGGAAAAGCATGCTGGTTAGTTTGTCCAGAACCAAAAGGTTAGCCCTGAAAACACAGATAAAAGTAACATTATGTACTGACTGGCTTTGTGTGTCAACTTGACATAAGCTGGAGTTATTACAAAGAAAGGAGCCTCCCTTGAGGAAATGCCTCCATAAGATCCAGCTGTAAGGCATTTTCTCAATTAGTGATCAAGGGGGGAGGGTCCATTGTGGGTGGTGCCATCTCTGGGCTGGTAGTCCTGGGTTCTATAAGAAAGCAAGCTGAACAAGCCAGGGGACTAATCCAGCAAATAACATCCCTCCATGGACTCTGCATCAGCTCCTGCTTCTTGACCTGTTTGAGTTCCAATCCTGACTTCCTTTGGTGAACATCAATGTGAAAGTGTAAGCTGAATAAACCCTTTCCTCCGCAACATGTTTCTTGGTCATGATGTTTGTGCAGGAATAGAAACCTTGATTAAGACATATTCTATGGACTCAATAAGTTATATTTGAGAATCTATATGCATGTACAAATAGATGTATGCATTTAATAAAAATTGTAAAAAAAGAGACCATGAATTTGAAGGAGAGTGGAGAGGTTATTTAGAAAGATTTGGGGGTGAGGGAAGGGAAGGGAGAGATATTGTAATTAAAATACAATCTCAAAAACAAACAAAGTAAGCAGAAAATATGCAAATTACTTAAAAATTTTGTGAGGAGAATTTGTGTCAAAATTCTATTTTACAGCTAATATAGAAAATAAATTTTTACTAAAATTAAATATTATATGGATAACCTCTCCTTCATAAAAATGATCAATTCCCCAAACAGCTCATTAGTTTCCAAATATTCTTGGCTGTTGGCTTATTTATGAGCTGCAACCAAAGGCCCACTTTGTACTACCAAATCTTCAAATACACTAGTTTGTATGATATACCACCCCTACAATTAACATATTTTCAATAAAATCTAGAGCATACTTTTGATCAATAATGGGCTGACAGAGAGCAAAGTGCAACTTGTCCATGGAAGTTGTGAAATATATTGACATTAAAAGTGCTAGGTCAATGATGCTGTGTTGTTCTTCTACTCTCCCAGATCCCAGAGATGGCAGACTTCTGTGTCCCCATTGCAGCAGTGCTGTGCTCATTGTTCACACCAAAGCAGCAAATCAGGTCCTTATACACAAAGGGCACCACCTAACTCCCTGCCACATACCATAAGTCAAGAAGACTGCCTACCCCTACCTCACCCATTTCCAAGTCTCCCTCCCTCCCTCGGCAAGCTTCAGAAACACTGGGCCTTAGGACTTGGAACTCAGATTAAAGTTACTGTCTTCCTAAGTTAAGAATCTATAAAAAAATCAAATCAAATCAAACACACAGTACTTTGATTTAAAATTTAAAATGAGGGTTTATTTCTTACTCTCCTAACAGGAACACAGTCTTTCATAAACATTCAACAGAGAGTTTATATGTGTTCATTGTTAAGAACCACAATGATTTAAACCCATATATTTAAATTAATCAAAATACTGGGAAATCTTGAGTTTACATTTCTCTTTGATGTGTCACTTTAAAATAATAGATCAAATGGAACATTAAATTATTTTAAGAAAGTATTGTGTCTCCATCCCATCACATTTTATGTTCAGCCAAATTGTTTATTATCTGCCAGCTTATAAATTTGTTTTCTTTCAGTTTGTGATATTTAATAAAAATCTCATTTCAGGAAACTTCCAATACTTAGAAACATAAAAAAGTTAAAATCAGTTATAAAGTCACTACCCAAAACAAACACCATCACTCCTTTGATATAGTTTTGTTTATTCAGTGATGTATCTATCTTCATGAGGATATGGAGTTTTCTTTATTTTGCCATTATATAGGGTTAATTTTGGACACTACAGCTACATCTTGATTTAAAGAAGCAGTATTTCACAAGCATTTAATTTCAAATTAGCATGTGGAATTAAATTATGTTCTCAAACTACATTTCTATTTGTCTTAGTCTGGGTCATCTGAAGAGCAGAAGCCAAGCTAGGATTAAACATGCAAGATTTTATTAGAAGTGTCTGTGTAAGAGAAAATAGGAAGGAAGCCAGACACATTTTGCATGGCAGTCATTTTGCCATTTATCTAAAGCCACGACTGAGTCGGGCTGAGGGTCTTAGTTGGCAGCAAGTTTTGCAAGGTGTATTTTCCAGGGGAGATGCAATAATAGATTTTATAATGCAGTAACCAGGAAGACCTTTGGGTATTTTTCTTCTAGTTGAATGTTCTCTGCAATAAGGCTAAATGATAGCTAGACTTATTAGAGATTGTTTTCAGCAACTATTGTGGAGCCATTATTATTTTCTTAATAATGAAGAATAAAATTTCTGGATTACAGATGAACTATTTCTTCACACATTCTGTAATATTTAATGTTTCCAAATAGTTATGTCAAAAGTTAGAATAACATCTGTGATTTATTTACTTTCATCTGTCTATGTTATAAGATGGATATAGATCATTCTTGTGGCCATCTTTATGTGTTTCAAAATTTATGATCAGTTTGTATTTGACAAGAGTCTATAGAACACTTATGTAACAGTTTTTTAAAATTTCTCTTTGCATCCCAATCTCAGCCCTTCTCCCAGTGAAGAGAAGGGGAAGTTCCCCTATGCGGTACTAGCTTGTCCTGACACAACATGTCACAGCAGGACTAAACCCAATTCTCTCCTCAGGCTGGACAAGGCAGCCCAGCTAGGAGAAGACAATGCAAAGACAGGCAACAGAATGAGAGACTGGTCCCCGCTCTAATTGTTAGGGCATTCACATGAAGACCAAGCTGCACATCTACAAACATGTACAGGGCCTAGCTCCAGTGTTGGTTTAGTCACTGTGAGCACCTATAGGCCTGGGTTAGTTGACTCCATAAGTCTTTTTGTGATGTTCTTGATCCCCCTGGCTCCCTCAATACTTCCCATTACTCTTCTACAAGTTACCCCGAGCTCTGCATAATGTTTGACTGTGGGTCTCTCCATCTCTTTCTGTTAGCTTCTGAATTAAGCCCCTCAAAGGACAGTTAAGCTAAGCTTCTGTCTACAAGCGTAACAGTATCATTAACAGTGTCAGTCTCTCCCATGGGGTGGGTTTAAAGTTGTGTCAGTCATTGGTCATTTCCTCAATCTGCTCCATCTTTTTCCTGCACATCTTCTAGGCAGGACAAACTTTGGGTCAAAGGTTTTGTGGGTGGGTTGGTGTTCCCCTATCTCTACTAGAAGTCCCTCCTGGCTATACGAGGTAAACACTTCAGACTCCATAGCCTCAGATGCTATGGCTATCCCATATACTCCCAGTGGTTTCCCCTGCTCCAGGTATCCAGTTTGTCCCAGAGATGCCCACCCAAAGACTTCCATTATTTTCTCCAGCCCTCTCCCCTGCTCCCTGCGCTCTCCCTATCTCAGGTCACCTCCACACCCTGTCTCCCATCCAGTTCCCTCCTTCTCTCCACCTCTGATGTGTACTTAGCATCCCCTTCTGAGTGAGATTCAGGCATCATCCCTGAGTCCTTCCTGTACTGAGCTTCTTGGGGTCTGTAGATTGGAGCATGGTCATCCTGTACTTTATGGCTAATATCCATTTATACATGAGTGCTTATCATGTGTTTCTTTCTGGGTCTGGGTTACCTCACTCAGGATGATATTTTCTAGTTCCAACTATTTGCCTGAAAATTGCATGATGTCTTTGTTTTAATAGCTGAGCAGTACTCCAATGTGTAAATTAACCACATATTTTTTAAATAAAACCATTTTTGGTTGAGGGGCATTCTGGCTTGTTTCCAGTTTCTGGATCTTACAAAGGAAGTTGCTATGATCATAGTAGACAGAGCAAGTGTTCTTGTGGTATGGTGGAGCATCTTTTGGGTATATACACAGGAGTGGTATAGCTGGGTCCTCGGGTATAACTATTTTCTAATTTTCTGAGGAACTGATTTCCAGAGTGGTAGTACAAGTTTGCAATCCCATCAGCAATGGAGGAATGTTCCTCTTTATGTCCTTACTTGCTGCCACTTGAGGGTTTTTTTTTTTTTTTGACAATTAGATTTTTTATTAGATATTTTATTCATTTACATTTCAAATGCTATCCCCAAAGCCCCCTATACCCTCCCCCTGCCCTACTCCCCAACCCACCCACTCCTGCTTCCTGGCCCTGGCATTGCCCTGTACTGGGGCATATGATCTTTGCCAAGGGCCTCTCCTCCCATTGATGGCCAGCTAGGCCATCCTCTGCTATATGCAACTAGAGACACAGCTCTGGAGGGGGGGGTACTGGTCAGTTCATATTGTTGTTCCTCCTATATGGTTGCAGACCCTTTTAGCTCCTTGGGTACTTTCTCTAGCTCTGTCATTAGGGGCCCTGTGTTCCATCCAATAGATGACTGTGAGCATCCACTTCTGTATTTACCAGGCACTGGCATAGCCTCACAAGAGAGAGAACTATATCAGGGACCTGTAAGCAAAATATTTCTGGCGTATGCAATAGTGTCTGAGTTTGGTGGTTGTATATGTGATGGATCCCCAGGTGGAGCAGTCTCTGAATGATCCTTCCTTCCATCTCAGCTCATTTTTATCTTAGCCTTTCTGATGGGTGAAAGGTAGAATCCCAAAGCCATTTTGATTTGTATTTCCCTGATGACTAAGGGTGGTGAACATTTCTTTAAGTGCTTCTCAGTCATTTGAGATTCCTTTGTTGAAAATTCTCTTTAGTTCTGTACCCCATTTTTAAAAATTGGGTTGTGCAGTTTATTTGTGTCTACTTTCTTGAGCTCTTTATATTTTTAGATATTCATTCTCTGTCAGATGCGGGGTTGGTGAAGATTTTTTCCCATCCTGTAGGCTGCTGCTTTGTCCTATTGATTGTGTCCTTTGCCTTACAGAGGCTTTTCAGTTTCCTGAGGTCACATTTATTAATTTTTGATCTTAGTACCTGAGCTATTGGTGTTTTGTTTGGGAAGTTCTCTCCTGTGCCCATGCATTCAAGGCTATTCCCCACTTTCTCTTCTATTAGATTTAGTATTTCCAGTTTTATGTTGAAGTAAGTCTTTGATCCATTTCATCTTGATATTTGTGCAGGGTGATAAATATGGATTTATTTTCATTCTTCTACACACAGGTACTCAGTTAGACCAGCACTATTTTTTGAAGATGCTTTCTTTTTTCTGTTGCATGGTTTTGGTTTCTTTGTCAGAAATCAAATGTGTTGGTGTGTGGGTTTATTTCTGGGTCTTCTATTCCATTCCATTGGTCTGTGTTTATGATAATATCATGTGGTTTTTATTACTATTGCTCTGTAGTACAACTTGAAATCAGAGATGGTGATATATTCAAAAGTTCTTTATTGTACAAGATTATTTTAGCTATACTTCTTTTTTTGTTTTTTTTTTTTTCCATGTAAAGATGAGAATTGCTCTTTCAAGGTCTGTAAGTAACTGAGTTGGACTTTTGATGGAAATTGCATTAAATCTGTAGATTCCTTTTGGTAAGATGGGCATTTTTACTATGCTAATCCTGACAAATGGGCATGTGAGACCTTTCCGGAGATCTTTCCATCTTTTTATATCTTCCTTAATTTCTTTCTTCTGTGACTTGAAGTTCTTGCCATACAAGTCTTTCACTTTTTTGGCTAGAATTATACTAAGATATTTTATATTATCTGTGGCTATTGTAAAGAGTGCTATTTCACTAACTTATCTTTTAGCCTGTTTATCAGTTTTGTAAAGGAGGGCTATTGATTTTTTGAGTTAATTTTGTATCTGGCACACCACTGAAGGTGTCTATCAGCTGTAGGAGTTCTCTGGTAGAATTTTAGGGGTCACTTATGTATACTATTTAAATTCATGTCAGCCATTGGCTTGCTGTATATTGCCTTTATTATGTCTAGTTATGTACCTTGTATCCCTGATCTCTCCAAGACTTTTACTATTTATCTATTTATATAATTTTTATGACATTACTATATTCCCCCTTTCTTCCCCCCAATTCTCTTTTACCTATGAAGGAAGGATAGAGATGAGGAAATGAAAGATAGAAATCCCTGAGCTTAAGCTCTCTAGTTCCCTCCCTATCCAAAGCTACATTTGTAAAGTATCCCTAAAATGACAACATATCTATAATTCATAAAATAACCAGAACCATCTACCCCAACATAAGGAACTGGGTCAGTGATCTTCTTTTCTATGCTTCCAGCTGAATTGGGGTGAAGAATTCCCTTCTGGGGGCCCAAAGGGAAATGGAGAAGTTGGCTTTGTCAAAGGAGAGCTAGCTGGCATCATATGCCTTCCAGTCACTGTGTGCTGAGAAAGTTCATTGCTTAGCTGCCATCCTGACCATGACAGTCTGAAAGGCTGGATAGAGAAGCTAGCTGTTCTGGAAAAGCTCTGGAAGTACGTCTTTAGAAGAAGCAGCTTTGATGTAGTCAAGGTAGAGTCAAGCTCAAAGCTGGAATGGAAGATCCCAGAATCTCAGTATCCTGGAGTGTGAATCTTTTCAAGTCTGTCTTTCTCTTCTTTCATTATACGGTGTACAAAACTTAAATGCAGCACTTAGGTTCTGGCCAGTGTCTGGAAAAAAAAAAGAAGCAAAAAGGAGAGAAAAGAAAAAGAAAAGAAGACAAAAGAAAAGGAAAAAGGAATTTTGTCCCTTTGTGACCCAGGCCTCAGTAGAGTAGGCAGACCCTGCTGAACTTCTTGGAAGCTCACTGGGATTGCACTCGGCTACTAACCCCAGAAAGAAAACCTTACTTTGTCTGTCATATTAGCATGGTTCAGGATGATCCTGTTCTTCTTTGGTCAGGTCATTGATCCACCCAACTATAGTGTTAAGTTTCCACCCATGCTAGAGATTCTATTCTCTTGATTAGAAGGACTTTTTCTTCTAAGTTAATGAGACCTGTTCTCCTACTCTATGATGCCCCACTTTGAAGAGGTAATCCTAAAATAATTTGGACCTGGTCAGGCGTCAGAGGATAAGCCAAAGGCTTCACTTAGAAGCTAACGTTCCTCTGTGCTGACCTTCTTCTTTGTAGACTGGATAAGGGTTATAGTTCACTCAATGGTCCCTTCATGGCCTTTGTAACAAGATAACAGGTAACTTACCATTGTTAGAAGACATTTAAAGAGATGCCCCATAGTTCCCTGGGGCCTAATTGATGTAGGAGGATAGGAGGCAACATGTAATCCCATTTAATCTCTTTAACCACATTAATGAAGTCTTTACTTGAAAGACTTGGTTATAGAATACCCAGAAGGTCACTTGCTGTGGTCTACTACTTTTAGCTGCAGTGTAATATTTAGATAAAGCATGGGCAACAACTAAACGCTTTAAAATAAACTTTGATTAGTCATATATTTTATTCTTTAAGCTAGTCTTTATGAAGAACAAATCGATAATTCCATTGACTTAAGTAGAAACTTAATAGAACTTTGGCCATAGACATTTTAAGGGCATGTATATCATTTCTAAGTTTCATATATTTTACAAACTGTAATAACTTACTCAGACCTTTAAAACTTGCATAAGCTTTTCAGCTTTATTTCTCATCTGGAAATATGTAGTCATTTAATCTTCACACACAAATCCTTTTTTACTGGAAGATTTTCAATTTTACATTGTTCCATTTTCTTCTTCCTGTTTTTTTTAAAATTGTTGTTAATACCATGAGACATAGTTACATAAACAAACAAATTAACCATCTGTTGTGAGAATTTCCTCTTGGGGTGGGGAGAGAGAAAAGAGACAAAGCAACTTGTATCCTTTGCCTTCATTTTCCATATATATATATATATATATATATATATATATATATATATATATATATACATACATATATATATGTATATACATACGTGTGTTTATAGAAATGTTTTCTAATGAGACACAGAATTTGAATGATAATGAAAATCATGTGATATGAGTATCATCATGTAACATGCCAAGATATATATTAGCTTTCTTACATGTCCCTAATTTGAAAGAAAGCCACATGAAGAGTTAGCTGAGTGTGCCTCTGAGTATTTGACTTTACATTAGCTACAGCAGCACAAGGGAGAAGAGCTATCTTCACTGAAATAGAATTTTCTCTAAAATTGATTTTAAGCCAAGGAAACTTAGAGCTGATTTAATTATGGTGCAGTGTTTTGTGGGTTGGCCACCTAGAGCTCTGCCTTCCACTCATCAATGACACTCCCTGTTGGATGCAAAAGTGACTTTCCAGCTTCAGTTGTTAGTTGACACTATCATTTAAATGACGGTCAATTTCTATGTCTCCCACCTCTATGCAGCATAATATTTCATGACAGAAATATATGCTCTCCATCATAACTTGATGCTCTGCTCCATATTGATGATAAAATATTGACCTTAGGTTGAAAATATATTTTATTTCCATTTAACTCTCTCTTACAGAGAGGAAGTTTTATCACCCAATCTGAACATGTTAGCATTGAATAAATGACAAATATACAGTAATTTCATATACTCTGAGGAATGAATTCTTTCATAAAAAATATTTTTAAAATGTATCTAGCACCGAGCCTTACCTCTTTGATGGAAAATAGCTATCACACAGTCTACCTACATCCAAAGTGCTAGTTAATAACACAGTAAAGAAGGGAAAGGCTGGGGAACTTATGGGTGTGTCCCAGGTGATTAGTATCCTGTGAAAGGATCATAGGATTTTTCTGTGAAATATTAACCACCTACAACACCATTTAGGCTGATAAAGGCCAACCCTGTGAATATTTAACTTTCACTATATTTGCTTTACTAATAGTGGGTCATTTTCATATATGAAGTACAGCCTATTGCTTATTACTAATTAGATCTCAGTTGATCTTTAGCATTTAGTAGTTTTTAACAATAAGTGTAATTTACATGGTAATGTAACTTCAAAATATGAGAAGCTAGGATTTAAAATACAGGCTTGGGAAGACCATTGATATACCATTTAGCTTAGTCATTCAACTATCTAGGGCAAATTGTTTCTTGCTTTGTGCTGGTGGGCATGCAGTGAAGAGTGTGAAGCCTGTTTCCCTCTTATGCGTTTAGGGTCCTCTTCCATGGTGGGTGATGGGGGAGAGATGAAATGACACTATAAAAGAAGGCTGAAAGTTGACAGACACTGGAACTCTTGAAGTTTGTAGTACAAGAATGTGTCCAGCATGCAAAGACCAAGCAGAGGGAAAAGCATTGGAATGGCTATGGAAGAAGTGTAGAGGTCAGTAGAGTGTCTAAACAACCACGGGACAGCAGGAAGCTACACAACACCTGCTAGTAAGAATAAAGAATCAATCTGCAGGTTTTGTAAGTTGCCTGTTTCCCATCTGCCTCTGCCCATTCCTGACTGGCATGAGGTTAGAAGTCCTGATTGCCTTTGCAGAAATGCTGGTGGCTGAGGCAGGTGGATATCTCTTGGAGAGGTATATAGAGTCTTTGAACTAGTGCCTTGTAAAAGGCCTATGTGATAAGAACACAGACTTATCTCCCATGACGCTCCTCAAAGCTCTCAGTGTTTGAAGCAAATACTCTGCTTACTGTTCCTACTTGCTTGAGTTTATGAGCTAATTTTGGGTACAGGTGGAGAAAGATAAACTAGAAAGGGGATCTGGGGCTAATATATGACATGTTATCTTGGCACACTTACAAGGTAAGACTTTATTCAGAAAGTTGTTAGGAAAACATGGGTAGGCTTAGCCTTTTAATCAAGGAAATGACATAATTAGGGCCACATGAACATGAGTGCAATAGAGATCTGGGAAGATATGCTTTTTAATCACAAACATTGTGGGGTCAGGTTGTCTCTGCTTGGATTCTTTCCCTGTTCTTGTTAGCTCTGACTTGCTTAGCTTCTTTGAGGTTTAGTAGACTCCTCTATAGAGTAGGGATAAAACATATTACCTAGCTTGTAAGTTTGTTGGAAACATTACATGAGATGATGCCTTTCATTTGCTTGGTAACGTGCATAACACAGAGATACTGTCTGGTAGACACGTACTGTTAATTTTAATCAGGGTTTGTCTGCCAGCTGAAAGGAAGATGATAGAGGCTGAAAGACTAGAAAGGAGTCCCTTTATGCAGTTTTTTTAAGAGATGTATTGAGCTGATAAGTAAGGCCTAAGGTCAAGAGAATTATGAAGTATAAGCAAAATTCCTTGGTGGACATAAAGCTAACAGGACTTGTTTGTAAATGTATCAGGTGAAGAAGGAAACATGATTTCTATAGATGACCATGGGAATTGCTTGTTCTGTGGGCGAGCAGATCCTACTAGTGTCTCAATGATAGATTGTGATGCCTTTCAGCTGAACCACACCTCTTGCCTGAGGACTTCCTCCAATGGCAGGGCACAAGGGCAACAACCCTCAGCCCTTGTCTGACAACATTTTGCGCCATCGATTGGATCACTGAAGTTTCTTTTTTGCTTCCAGAGGCCTCAGTGGTTTAGCAGTAGTTTGTCAAAGTGTTAAATTGTTGGATAATTAATTAAGCCTTTTGGGTTACTTTTCCTTCCTGGCCTCACTGTTCAATACTCTTATACTTTCTTCTGTACCATCATCTAAACAATGACTATTCCCATTGGAATTCTCATCTTACATCTTGGCCTTGGAAGAAATGAAAAGAGTAGAGAAAGGAAAAAGTATAGGAGGAAGGGCCAGGAAATAATTTATTTTAGATATTTTCAGAGGAAGATGCCTTTGAAACATTCATGCTCAGATAACCTGGAATGAGCTGGAACAGAAATGAAAAGGCATTAAACTGGAATTTAATAAATAGTTGCACTCTAATGGTCTAGATTGACCAGTAAATTATACAAATGAGATGCCTGAAATCTCAGAGAAAAGATGTTCCCTCAAAGACATCACATGATGTAAGATGTTTGAAAACACTAATGAAACACATTTAAAAGGCACATTTAGAAAATTGTGACCAGAAAAACAGATTGATGTCAATGGAGGCTGGAAGACAAGACTTTTGTTTGAAAGATTTTTGTTTTGCATGATTTTTCTTCCTAACATGTAAATCCTTTTAGGGGGAACGAGCTTCATCTTTATAATGGCTGAGACATCTCATGCATAATAAGAAGAAATGCATTTTTAATGAATTAATATTATTTCTTACCTTTTGCTGTGAGTATTTGGAATCTGGGGCTATAAAATTAAGGGATGAAGAGAAATACAACAATAACTCTACCACATGAAGTCCTCTATGTTCTCTGATGAATTAATTCCATGTCTATCTTTGCTATCAAACAGATTTATATTGTGATGATATAGGCCAGGCCATGTTCCTTTCTTGAAAAGTACATACAACTAAACATTGGTTAATTTGTGCATGGGTCAAACAGAAAAATGAATTAGATTCAACAGAGAAGCCAAACTTTTAGTTAGTCCACATTGTGACATAGTCTCTACCTATAGGCACTCAATACTTACTGTAGTAGAATTTTCTCTTTTCTCTTTTCTCTTCCCTCTTTTCTCTCTTTTCTCTTTTCCCTTTCCTTTTTCCTTTCCTTTCCTTTCCTTTCCTTTCCTTTCCTTTCCTTTCCTTTCCTTTCCTTTCCTTTCCTTTCCTTTCCTTTCCTTTCCTTTCCTTTCCTTTCCTTTCCTTTCCTTTCCTTTCCTTTCCTTTCCTTTCCTTTCCTTTCCTTTCCTTTCCTTCCTTCCTTCCTTCCTTCCTTCCTTCTTCCTTCTTTCTCTTTTTTTCTAAAATACCTAAACTTATTATAAAATTTATAATGTCCTTTGGAATTATAATGAGATGTAACTTGCAGGGCCAAGTGACGTTCATGTGAAGTTTATGTAGACATAGGCTAAATGCTTTCAATTTGGGCTCTTTTCCCTCTAACACACTACATCTAGCCCTGAAAAACCATTCAGACAATCTTGCTTTACACTCTTCTACAAGTCAGAAAATGTGATTGTTGTTGGACCTAAGGGAAGTGCATTTCCTTATTTCTAATAACACAAACTTTTTTTTTTAAACAAGGTCTGGAAGATTGTTGTTTTTGATATATTCATTACTTAAAAAATGATTCCCAAACAAGACCATTCATTTTCTTCTGGTGTTCAGCACCCATTGGATTGTACTCAATGCTCCGCTTCATCCAGAAGTATCATCTTTTACATTTTCCTCTGTTGTACTAAGTCAATTACCAAGTTGTCTTTTTTCATTTATACAAAGCCATTAAACCAGTGTCCTGTCCTGTGCAGAGACAATAAGCAATCTCTGACAATTTTCTACTTAATTACATGCTTCATTGGATGCTTCTTGATTGAAAATATTTTCTCATAATCTCTTTTGTTTTATGCTCATGATTTTACCCATGTAACACAGGGATGATAAAGAAAGATGTGGTTGAACATGATAGCATTAGTGGAGAGAATCTCTACCCTGTCGTTTAGTTGAACGCAAAGCACACCTGCCCTTTACTGTCAGGCCAGGGTCTTGGATCCAGGTTGCTCCTTATAAGTCACTGAATGTTTCATTTTTCAAGAGACATGGCTTAGTGCTTGCATTAAGGTTTCTCTGGAATCTGTTCTTTTCAGGTCAAACACCTGTTTTTACCGCCCTTTTCTGTTGCTTGGTGAATGCAAAGTGATTGTGATATTTCTGTTTTGGATTTTTTGTTCTTAATTTCCTGACCTCTTGGTCTTTGGATCACTAATTAGTGAGTTCTTACATTACAGTGGCATGTCCGGAAGCTCTCATATAGCCTTTGAAAATAATAACAGACAATCTCAGCTCAACCAATAAGTCTGTTTAATGGTTTCAGGAAAATACTGAGCTATAGTTGAACAAACAGATGTTTAAGGTGGAAAGTTCTGGAGTTTTGATTTTTATTTCTGTCTTTATATGCCTTAGCTTTTGACTTTTCATTTATTTTTAACCTAGTGACCTTTGTACATTCATGAGCTGATAAACACAGACAGGTGGAATCCTAGCCTCATGGAGAGGATTCTGTCTGGGGTGTCTACTTTTACTCCCTTTCCTAATAAATTTCTTCACTAGAAGAGCTTCTAAGTGCATTTCAAGTCATTATTTTGCTTACAATGTTAAATGTGCTAAAACAAAATCCTTCAAAGAAGAAATAACAACTGGGGCTTCTTCACTCTCCACATATATAGATCTGCCTTTGCAAAAACCTCAGGGTTGGGAAGAAGTCCAAAGAATTTTTCATTCAAATGCCTTATTTTACAGACAGGAAAAATGAGGTATAGGAGTGAAATTGCTTCTCCCAATGACTCCTTTTATTAGAACTGGCATCAGAACACAGCCTTAGCTTAGAGTTCCTAGGACTCTGCTCATGGGTCCCTTCATGACAATAAGATTGGAAAGAAAGAAAAGGTTTGCCCAAGGGGACAAAAGCTGGAGGCAATGCTGAGATTAATACTATAATAAGTATTCTGGGAATTGGGTTGGTAACACAGCATGTTCTTGATTCCACTTGTACCTTGTAGGTACCTGATATTGTTTTATGTACTTTAAGCTCAAAATTATGTGGCTGTCTTTTTCAATACCAAACTATTTATTTTTCCTTACCTTTTAATTTTTCTACTAACTGGGATATCCAAAGTTGGTTAAAAGTACTTATGGAACAAAAAGATAAAAATGGTGCTCCGCTTTTGCACCTGTGCACATGTATGGCTACACTGTGCTTACTTAAAGGAGTCCCTGGGTCCTGGGTCCTGAGTGATCTAAGATATGGAGAAATGATGGGTGAAGTCAGGGGATGAAGAATTAGGCTTAACAACAGTAGTCAGTGAATGAGGGAGAATCTAAGATTATCTTTAAAAAATTCAAGCAGGATTTGAGTTCTAAAAAGAGCTAGAAGAACCAGGATAGTCAATAAGGTTAATGTTTGGACATGGGTAAAGTTTTGGAGATAGCTAGGGAGAACTGAAATTGTTGAGATAGAGCAGTCCCTGTTGAGGGTAGGGATGATGTCTGAGGGTGAGCCATTGTGAGTAAGACTGATTCTACAAGTGTCTGAGGACAGAAATGACTATGAGAGTATAACACTCTAGGAAATTCATTCTGTTGCCCTCAATGGACTGGAACAAGTGGAAACTGTAAGAAGAGGATTCCAGAACACCTGAGGTAGGAAGTAATATCCTAGCAGCCCCATGATGAGTGGGAAGAAACTCGTGAAAGGAAACACAGGGGTTATGCTGAAACTGATTTTATGAAGGACAGGGGAAACACAGTTTTAAGGTCTCAAGCTGAGGAGAAGACTGGTGTTAGTGATGAGTCTTATAAACATGAGACTGAACTGCAGCAGCACTTGGTGAAATGTTGAATAGTAAAGATGAAAAGCAGAGGCAAGTAGTTTGTAGTCACATACTTCAGACTACCTTCAGCTTACTTGTCATTCTTCCAGACTGAAATGGAGATGTATTCAAAGTGAAGATGATTGCAGTCCATTTCTCTGACCCTAGAACTTATGCAAATATCAGGTGCTTAGTAATGTAACCTAAAGAATATTATTATTGTGACAATGCATGGAGAGGTTAGCTAGGGGAAAATAAAATTTAGGAATTCTAAGTTTAAAGAAATGGCAAGAATCTCAGAGAGAAGTACCTTAAATTTTGATGGAAATAGTTGATCTTGAATTATGTTAGGCCAAATGAGAAAATAAATAGATGATTGACCAGATGGAGGTGAGACTTGAGGTTGGGTGGAGTCGATGAGAATGAGGAATGAAGGAGAAAAAGGTAGAAGGTTTGATTATGATCTGTCAGCACTCATAACAGTGCTGTTTAAACAAATTTATGTAAGTCTAGTATAACTATAAGTGTAATTCGCTATTGAGTTTAGGAACTTACATTAGCCCCCAAACTTTGAGTGCTTTCCTAATTTATATGATGTGTTTTCTTTATCTTGTCATAAAATAGTAATAGTGTCTCCAAGAGGCCAAGAGGAGAAAGAAAAATGGCAAGCTACAGAAGTCCCTTACTGTTTCCCATTAGACACATTGACCTTGAAGCTATAGTGCTCAGGGGAGTGTTCTGGGTAATGGAAAGATAAAAGCATGTAAAACCCAAGAAAATAAGACAAAGGTACCAAACCAACAAAACCAAACCAAAATAGAACGGAACAAAACAGAATACCCCCTGAGCTGAAGTGGTGCAAATTTGAGTATAAGAGACAGAATTTTTATTACTGTTTTTTATTAATAATATATGAGAGCAAGGCCAATAGAGAATATGAGAGAGTAGATTATGAGAAAATGTGATTGGAATGTCTGGGAGATCAAATTATCTTTTCATTACTGCATTTTAAAAAGATGGACATTTCAGAGGCTAAAATATGTTCTGTTTTTCTGGGGACTCATATTGTTAAAAGCCCATAATAGCTTTTTTTCTTGCTATTAATGTACTTGCTAGGGCTGGTGAATCATGGCTGAGGACGTTGCAGAACAAATCAAAAAGCATTTAATGAAGATTAGAGCTGAATTGTGCAAGAGGGTAGAAGAGCGATGGCCTTGCTGAAACATCTTTCAAAACCATGAGCATTTGATTGACCTGGAGCCCAGAGCCAGTCTCTCTGGCTCCAGGGTGAGTTGGCTAGAAGTAAGGGTTAATGGGATGGGGAGAAACATTGGCTGGGTTATGTAGCTCTTGTTTGTGAGTCCTATTTCAGATGTTTGAATTTTCCTAAGGAAGTAATGAAATCCATTCTGTTTATCTGTATGCAGTGTAGTGATTGAATTAGCACAGATGCTGATGGAAAGCACACAGGCAATGTGGGGAAGAGAGTCAAGATTTAGTCCATGGAGAGGAAAAAAACAGCAGATTAGGACTTACATAGAAAGTAAGACTGGCTGTGAATTAGGAGAGTCAAGACTGGTTCACAGACATTTAATTCCAGTATTAGGGAAGCTAGGCAGGCGTTTTCAGAAATTTAAGCTATATAGGTAGTTCCAGGACGGTCTCACCTACATGGGTCTAGCCTCAACTACTTGGGTCGAGACCTCAAAAAACAAACCCCACGTCCCCCAACAATGGTTTGAATTGCTAGCTATGTGATGGTGCTGCTCACTGCAGGAGCATAGTGGAGGAAACTCCAGATCTTGTGCATGTTTTAAATATTAGAGAAAAAAAAACAAACCAAGGCTTAAGCATATGACATTAAATTTACCATCTTAACCATTCCTAAATGTATCAGTTGAGCCATGTTTAAATCCATTCATACTGCTGTGTAACCATATACCAGGATTCTTCATCTTGCAAATCTGCAACTCCTTCACCTAATGAAATAACAGATCTCCACTCTTGATTAATCACCATTCTACTTTCTGTCTCTAAATTTTAGTCCTTTTGGTACTTTACTTGGGTGGTATTAAACATTTGATTGATATATCTATCAGTTAGCAAAGGTTCCAAAGGGCTCATTCATGCAGAGCTTGACAGAACTCAGAACACCCTTCCTTTCAAAGGTTCAACAGTCTGTGTACTTGCCACATTTGTTTATACATCGATGGACCGTTGGCTTGTGCTCATCTTCTGGCTATTATGAATAATAGAGCTATAAGCATGGTTTGACAAATATATCTTTAGCAGGTTACTTTTAATTTTCAGAAATGCAAATGCTGGTTTGAATAGGTTTAGCCCCCCTAGATTCATGTGTTTGAATGCTTGGCCCACGGGGAGTGGCATTATTAGGAGGTGTGGCCTTATTAGAGGGGATGTGGCTTTGTTCGAGGAAGTGTATCACTATGTAGGTAGGCTTTGAGGTATCCTAAGCTCAGGCTGCAATCAGCAAGGAACTGACCTTCTTCCTGGCTTCAGGTGAAAGACAATCCCGTTCTGATGTTTTTTGACCAAGATGTAGAACTCTTGGCTCCTCTACCCCTCTTACTTCCCACTGTGATGATAATGGACTGAACTTCTGAAATGGCAAGTCAGCCCCAATTAAATGTTTTCCTTTATAAGAGTTATCTTTGGCCAGTTTGTCTGGGCTGGCACCCTGAGCAGACCTTGGGCACAAACTCCACAGCCAGCCTCACAACACCCAGAGGCAGTTCCACTCCCAGGCGCCCCAATGCCCCCAGGATCAGAGGATTCCCAGGATCCCAGGAACTTGGTCACACCAGGGTCTCAATGTCCCAAAGGCAGCTTGATTCCCAGGAGCTTGGACACACCCAGAATCTCAGGATAGTAGGATCTCAGAATCACAGGATCACAGAGACATCTTGACTTGAAGGAGTTCTGACACAACCAAGATCACAGGAAGGACAGGCTCCAGTCAAACATAGCCAGGGCAGGTAGCACTAGAGATAACCAGATGACAGGAGGCAAGCATAAGAACATAAACAATAGAAACCTAGGATACTTGGCATCACCAGAACCCAATTCTACCACCATAGCGAGTCCTGGATACCCCAACACACTGTAAAAGCAATATTCAGACCTAAAAATCACTTCTTATGATGATGATAGAAGACATTAAGAAGAACATAAATAACTCCCTTAAAGAAATACAGGAGAACACAGGTAAACAGCTAGAAGCCTTTAAAGAGGAAACACAAAAATCCCTTAAAGAGTTACAGGAAAACACAATCAAACAGGTGAAGGAAAGGAACAAAACCATCCAGGATCTAAAAATGGAACTAGAAACAATAAAGAAATCACAAAATGAGACAACCCTGGAGTTAGAAAACCTAGGAAAGAGATCAGGAGTCATAGATGCAACACCAACAGAATACAAGAGATAGAAGAGAGGATCTCAAGGGCAGAAGATACCATAGAAAACATTGACACAACAGTCAAAGAAAATGCAAAATGCAAAAAGCTCCTAATCCAAAATATTCAGAAAATCCAGGACACAATAAGAAGACCAAGCCTAAGGATAATAGGTATAGAAGAGAGTGAAGATTCCCAACTTAAAGGGCCAGTAAATATCTTCAACAAAATTATAGAAGAAACATTCCCCAACCTAAAGAAAGAGATGCCCGTGAACATACAAGAAGCCTACAGAACTCTAAATAGATTGGACCAGAAAAGAATTTCCTCCCATCAAATAATAATCAAAACACCAAATGCACTAAACAAAGAAAGAATTTTAAAAGCAGTAAGGTAAAAGGTTAATAAACATATGAAGGCAGACCTATCAGAATTACACCTGACTTTTCAACAGAAACTATGAAAGCTAGAAGATCCTGGGCAGATGTCATACAGACCCTAAGAGAACACAAATGCCAGCCCAGGACACTCTCAATTACCTTAGATGGAGAAACCAAGGTATTCCATGACAAAACCAAATTCACACAATATCTTTCCATGAATCCTGCCCTTCAAAGGATAATAAAGGGAAAACTCCAACACAAGGAGGGAAATTATACCCTAGAAGAAGCAAGAAAGTAATCTTTCAACAAACCCACACAAACATAATTCCATCTCTAACCAGAAATTTCACAGGAACTAACAATCAGTTTTCCTTAATATCTCCTAATATTAAAATTAATATTACCAACATATCCTAACCGATTGAAATTCAAAAATATGAGGAATTAGAAATTTGTCAGCTGTCATCCATGGTCTCTCTAATTTGATAATGGGAGGAATAGGTCTAATATTGTACAATTCATATACACTTTCTGCTTATTTGTACATGACAGGGTCTTGCTGCGTGCCACATAATGGTCTTAAAATCATGTTTCTCCTATCTCAGCCTCTCTATTAGTAGGATTGTTTATTTGATGTTTTTACACAATACTATGGTTTTCAGAACAGCTTACATATTTCAAAATTACTTATACAGCCAAAAGAAACATAGACAATTAATTTGGGAGGTGACTTGTAAGAGAACAGCAAAGAGTGAGACTGAAGGCTTTGCTTGATATTTGTAATTATTGTATCAATTTTGAAGAAGAGGACTTTATAAGTTACTCTTATTCTGAGATGAATGTTTTTCAAAATCATCACAGCCAATGAACCATAGTCTTCCCCTCAACTAACATCTGTGCCACCCTCCAAGCAGAAACATTGTTCGTTGAAACAATTGATGAATGACTTCATGGATAGACCATCTTAATACATACACCATTTCTTAAATGAATGTAACCTGTTCCCTGCAGGTTGAGAATGACAACAATCAGTCAAGTCAAATAGCTTTGACCGTAGCAGGAAATCTGTATCCAAAAATCGTGCCTACAATTCATCCCTTGGCACAGCAGAACTGTCAACTCTTAGCTTATCTCCTATGGAGGTAAACTCCTTTTGTGATGTGAGGGACATTCAAGTACAGCCTTTTTTACAATGAACTCCAATATCCCAAAACTGTTCTTATTTTGTGTTTGTACCAAGTAAGTCAAGATTTTAAGCTCTACTAAAACCAAAACAAACAAAAAGACTTTATTTATGTTCATTAAAAAACTAATAGTGATATATTATTTTAAACTATCATACAGTTAATATATCTGGAGTTATTTAAAAAGTGTATGTATTTTCAGTATTGCTGTAGAGAAACAATTACATAAGACTGTTCAATTGATTGTTGTTTTATATCAAACAACTTTTATATACTCATTTTTTGTTGTTACAATATTTTATAAATTTAAAGAATATGATAAAATATGAAAAGTATTGCAGGGTTTGAAGGGGTGGGGGCTCTCTGGGAGGAGTTGGGGCACAAAAGGGAAAGAAGTCTATTTACTCTCTGTCTCTGTCTCTGTCTCTGTCTCTGTCTCTGTCTCTGTCTCTGTCTCTGTCTCTGTCTCTCTCTCTCTCTCTCTCTCTCTCTCTCTCTCTATATATATATATATATATATATATATATATATATATATATATATATATTTGGGGGAGGGGGGTTTGAGACAGGGTTTCTCTGTATAGCCCTGGCTGTCCTGGAACTCACTTTGAAGACCAGGCTGGCCTCCAACTCAGAAATCTGCCTCTGCCTCCCGAGTGCTGGGATTAAAGGTGTGTGCCACCATGCCCTCAAAATATATTTTTAATTGTTAACAAATTCAGATAAATTGAAATTATGTATCTTTTCTCATCATAATGCAATAAAACATAAATCAAAAAACCAAAAAAACCTAATGAGTATTAAAATATATTATTAAATAGTTAAGTATTTATATATTTATATTAAGTAAATATTATTAAAAATTAAAAAAATAGTTTTCTTGGACATGGTGCCCCTTCACAGCTATGAAACCATAAGACACATGCTATCTGTGTTTGTTGCTCTCATGGGAACATGCATGCTTTTTTCTATCTCGGCTGCACTGCTTATAGTGCTGTCAACAGTGGACACCATCCCAATTGTTCACTCTCTCTTTACTATCACTTGCTATTTCAGGCTTTCACCTTCCCCTGTCCCTTTGTTTTAAATAGTAGCTATTTGAAGTGGGTATGAGATGGTCTGTTTCTTTTATCTATTTTTTTTATTCTTTATTTTGTGGTCATGGGATATATTTTGATGGGGTTGCAGGTCCTGGAAGTGACACAAAAAAGAAATAAACAACTTTTATTTCTAAAATTTTAATTAGCATAAAAAGTATTTTGTTTCCTTA
Organism: Mus caroli; assembly: GCF_978045245.1. Lineage (NCBI taxonomy): Eukaryota > Metazoa > Chordata > Mammalia > Rodentia > Muridae > Mus > Mus caroli. The sequence goes on from NW_028227269.1 coordinate 56,117,493, forward strand.
GAGCATTTTTAAATATAATAGGGAGGATGAATTTTTCCCTTTTGATGGTGTTGCTGCTGGTAGTTTCCCATGCTCCGATTAATGCTTTCATGTCTATGCATGTATTTGGGGCACTAAATGGATTTAATAGTCTATGAAAACAAAAAAACAACATGAAATTGGGAAGGAGGTATGATGTGGGATAAGAAGGAAACGGAATGAGGGAGATGAGACTACATATAAACCACATTTCATTGTGTAAAATTTTCAAAAATAATGAGAAAAATTGAGAAGGATGAGTGTAAGTTCCGTTTACTACATTTAATTATTTAGAAAAAAGGTACCATCACCCGCAGAAATCTCTACAATAAGGGATGAATTACTTATGACACACAAAATCCAAACAGCAAAGGAGTAAAGCCATGCAAACCATGCTGCCTAGCAACCTTTCAAAAGAGTGGGGCAAGCAAGCAAAGAGAGACTCCTTGGAAATCAACAAGCTCCGAGAAACCAGGCCAGTCCCACAGCTTTTCTGAGAGCAGCAGCAAATCCTGAAAGTGCCACTGCCCAGGAAGACTGTGAGGCAGTGGGGACTTGGAATCCACAGACCAATAGGACAGGGATTCTAGAAGCTAGGGAATGAGAAAGACCAGCTGGAAATGTAGAAATGAAGATTCTAGCCTGAGGATGGGTAACCTATGAGCAGTGGTGGTGCACACCTTTAATCCTAGCTCTCTGGAGGCAAATCTCTGAGAGTTCATGGACAACCTAGTCCACAGAGTGTGTTCCAGAACAACCAGGGCTACACAGAGAAACTCTGAGTTGATAAACAAAACAAAAGAAACCCCAAGCCAAAACCAAAACAAAACCTCAGAAACTGAAAAGGCAGTGGCACTGTCCCATCTGCCAAACCTCTAGACAGGAATGCAGATGTGAAAGCATTGTGATATTAGCCTGAGACTCATGTTTAGCCTTCTTGACTATAGGAGAATAGACTAAATTCATGTTGCTTTGAGGCACTAACCTTGTGTATTTACCATGGTAACCATAGAAAACATATAAAGCTATTTTAAATATAATTTCATCTTCATAGTTTACATTAGATATTGATGTTCAAAATGTATTCTATCTCCATTTAGTGAAGTGACTATCAAAATATTGATCCAATATATGTCTATGTGCTTACTTTGCATAATAAAAGACTTTACAAAATCAAACTCATTATCTGCACAAAATCTAGTGATATATGTTCTGTTTCATTCTGTTATATTTTACTAAAAATCAATTGAATTCATGGCCCATTAAAGAAATGACTTTATAACCCATAAGTAATTTGCTATATGGAATCTGAGTAAATGTTCTAATATGTCTTCTGACTGGCAAACTATACCAGAATGCTAAGATTTTCATTTCATATACTCACTTGTGCTCACAGTACAAATGTCATTTGATCTGGACAATCAAATGCATGTCTACTAAGTTTTCTTTTAATTTGAAATTAAAAATTAAAATATAAAAGTATAGATTTAATTTTTTTTCTGTAGTTATTTGTAGAAATCAGACCCCAAATCCCAGTAGAATTCTTCTATCTAACTGATAATTTTATAGCAACTGGGAGTCAGGATTTAAAGCCAAGCTAAGAGTGGGCTCTTGAAGACAGATGCCATGAGAAACATAATGACCGCACTTCCTTAAGGCAAGCAGGTGCCCAGGCAGAGAAGTTCAGAAGGGGCTCTATCAAAGCCATTTCTCAAAGGCCAACATACAGCCTGCTTGTTTGAGGAAACCTGGGTCTCCTTTTCAAATCTCCTTTGCTCTGAAAGTAGTTTTCTATCTCTGCAAATCAACCCTAAGCTGACAGTGTTATAATCCAGAAAAATATACAGATAAGAAGACCAAAGGAAGCCAAGGGAAGAAGTAGAAGCAGGCACGGCTGGTATCCTTAGCTCTTCAGACTTAGAAGGAAAAGCAAATGGCCCCTTTTCATGATCCACCAGAGGGCACTGAACTCTTTTTCCATAGCATCCAAGGTCACTTGTATTTGCTATTATTCAAATTTGAGCATCTACATGTTGACTGTACGTTGGCTGAGTAGACACCTTTCATCTTCAGGAAAACTCAGAGCATTTTTTTCTGTCCCTCACCTAGTGTTTATTCCATTTTCTCCTTTCCTTTCCAAGAGCAAAAGGGAAAAATAAGTGAGAAATGGCTCCTGTGAGCAGAAAGAAGATGCTTGAGTTCACCTTTTTATGACAGATTGGATGCCACTCACAAGGACTACTTTAGGAGTCATGCAATTTAATGATAAAATCAGGATCTGCTCTTTAGCTTTAGTCTCCTGTTTAGCTATAAATGATCTCTTCTAATCTCAAAGCTGGCTGCTTCATGAGTTTGTTGTATGAGCCTTCTATACGGATATGTTGTGTGAAGTTGTTTTTATCCTTTATATTCTTTGAAATTTTTTGCTTGAAACCTTACCCAAGGGGGACAAATTCTACCAATATGGGAAACAGACTTGGTGGTCTAACATTATTAATGCTGTTAAGTCAATAGCTTTGAAGAAAGTTTGAAGAATTAGTATGTTAACAGTGTCTAGCATTCAGTAAATTAAATAATAATTGCTATCATACTAACAGAAGAAACTATCAGAAATTCTTCCTACCCTGCTTATATTCAATAGCCAAGTGGTAAAAGAGGTGGGAACACTTACAACTCCTGAAAAAATCTTCAAAGCTATTTTTGCCCTTAAAAGAGATGTCAAAAAACAGCAAGATTCATCTATTAACTGCTAATCTCCCAAGTAGTTAAAACCAGAAAAATCTGCAGAGCCTAAGGGTTTAAGCCTGAGGCCACAGACTTGTGTCAACTGCTTTGGTTATATTTTCCTTCAGGCCAAATCATCAGCCTTGAGGCTACTAGAAAGCCATAGCATCTGAAATGTAGATGCTGATAGTTAAGAATTTCTCTAATACTTAGAAATTCTAACATCAGTGAAATAACATTCATTAACCCCTTTCTACCACAATAAGAACAATAGTAATAGCAGAAACTGGAATGTGGATTTTGAGTGCTTTCAGTATGTTGTTATAAAAATTGTACAACTGCCTTATGAGTTAGATATAATCTTTATACTTGCTGGAACTAAATACAGATTTAAATCGATTGACTAGAAGCATCATATATGCATAGTGGATTTGAGATTAAAGTCACCTGGTTCCAGAGTTTCTAGTAATTTCAGTATGTCCCCTTTTCTTATGGTTCTGTTGCCCAACAAACATAAATCAAATGACCTTTCCCTTTGCCATCTTGGCTGACCAAATGAGCCAATAATAGATTACTGTAAAAATCTTTTACTATAATTACAATTGGTAGATGGTAGATTTAAACAAGAAGTCCATGTATGTGGGTAAATCCTAAAAAGTGGTAAACACATTCAGACACTTCTGGTGTCCTTGAAGACAGCTTTTATGTAGTACTTGGGTTAATGGATTTTAAAATTAGTCTTTGATATAACACAATAATAAGAAATATAACTTTTCCTAATACTTCATTTGAAATTAAAGTTATAGAATAATGGTTATTATCTCAAAAGGACATTTTATAACTTCTTTTACAACTCAGGTATTAAAATTATTCTAAGGACAACTTTTAAGGTTGGATAATAAAATCAGGCCAGCTTGGGCCACCTAGTGAGACTCTTCTCCCCTTCCCCCAAAAGTCTCCAGCTATATCATATTCAATAGTGAAGGAATAAAAGTATATATATTTGAAAAGAGTAACAGGCTTCGTTCTAAGATGTTCAAGTATTGTTCTAAGATATAATCTTATATGTACAAAAATCTAATGAAGCCCAAAGAAAACACAAACTAAACTAAAATAAACTACACTAAACTAAAACAAACTAAAATAGTAAGCTTAGAAAAGTTTGAGAATAAAAGATCAATACATTCAGTAGCATGTATTGTCACTCTAGAGGCATACAATGTCACCTTCTGGAATTCCCAATTGTACTCGTGGATAAGACATGCTTTTTGTATTCTGGCCAAATCTCTCTTGAGTCCACTTTTCCTCTGAAGATAAAGATAAGTAATATTTGGTATTTATTAGAGTCTCATCTTCCTTGCAAGAATATCATATACACAGAAGCAAGGGTTTATGCCATTCTTTTTTCCATACAGAATGGAAGAGAGGCATTGGATAAGTATGTGCTAAAGGAATCATTACACTTCTATATTCTCATCTTTGTTAGTTTCCTGAGGTAACACAGTAGCACATACAGCATGGTTTATATGGCAGGAATTTATGACCTTGCTGTCCTGGTATAATTTTATCTTAACTAATTAGAGGTCTATAATGGCCTTCTTTTAAAGTCAGGCCACATACTGATGTATTGGGGTGAACATGCCAACTTACTAAGTTTTTGAAACTATTTAGCCCCTAACATAGCTCAAACAAATAAAATATAGCTCTTGCCTTTGATCATTAAGTTCTAAAACATGATCCCTAAAGTACTTCATAAAGTTTGTGTAACATGGATTTTTTTAGCTAGCATTTATTTATTGCTATTTAGAATCATTTTTAGTTTTTGATATTATAAATTAATAATTGGAAAATTATTAATTTAAATTAAATTGACAAAGGAGAATCTTTCTTTCCCTCCCTCCAAACCCTCCACTTACTACCACCTTGCTCTTTTTTTATTCATGGTTTCTTTTTCTTTTAATTGTTGTTAAGAGAAAAAGCTCAGAAGGTCTCAACTCTAGACAAGGAAGTCCAGGCACCCAAAGACTGCTGAGAGTCGGGGAAAGAGAGAAGCATACTGAGGCACTACCCAGTACCTATGGCCAGCCCTGAAAACATACGCAAGTACCAGTCTACACACTGAGCAGGTTGTATTGAACAACATATATGTAAATACAATACATATATACATGTAATTACAGTGAAAGCAGAGGCCATAGATTTGAAAGAGAGCTAGAGGAGGTATATAGAAGAATTTGGAGGAAGGAAAGACAAGAGAGAAATGATGTAAGTATATTAAAATCTCAACTATAGGATACAAATTTTAAAATGAGTGGTTTTAGACTCACAGTAAAACAGAGAACAAAACACTTATCTAATTGTTGTCCCCAACAAACCCAGCCCCTCCCACTGGCTATGTCCCCTATAGTGTAGTGAATTTGTCACAATAGTTGAGCTTACAATGGCACACCATGCCATTACTACCCAGAGAACATGAGCTAGGCTTTACTATTGGTGTTTTATTGTTTATGGGATTAGACAAATGCAGGATGCCTTGTAACCAACATCATAGGCCACAGAGTAGTTAACTAACCCCAATTTCAACTGTGTGCGCTGAATGTGTCCTCTCCTTTTCTCTGACCCCGGTAAAACTATGCTCTTTTGATTATTTTCTGGGTTCTAAACTTTCCAGAATATCCAGTATTTGAAAATCATCTATGCAGTCTTTCCAGGTCAGCTTCCTTTACTTAGAAATATGCATTTGCATCTTTCTTCATGGTTTTCGTCAATTGATTGCTCATGTTGTTTTAATGCTAATATTAATGCTAATATTCCACTCTCAGGATATACCACCGTTTAATTATTCATTTACTTATTGAAGGACATTTATGTGTTTCCAAGACTTAAAAGTTATGAGCAATGGTGAAATAAACATCCATGTGAAGGTTTTGTGTGGATTTACTTTGTAACTCTTTAGGTCCATATCAAGGAACTTCATTGCTGGATCACATGATAGCTCTATGTCCATCTTTTGCAATAAAGCTACACATTTTCTTCCAAAACTTATGTTCCATTTGGCATTCTTACCAGTGATGAGTAGACGTTAATTGTTGCTCCCTATATCTTCCAGAGTATGGTGCTACCTGTGCTCTGGAGATTGGCTGTTCTAATAGATATGTAGTAGCATTTTTAATGATTTTCACTTACCTGATGACATGACTTGTCACATAGTTCCATATGCTTAGTTGATATCAGCATTCTTTTTTTTTTTTTTTTGGTGAGATGTCTGTTGACAATTATGATCCATATTAAATTCATATTTCTTCTTGTATTATTGAACTTGAAAGCTCCTTGCCTTTTTTGCATAAAAGTCTTCTTAACAGATGAGTCATTTGAAAAATTTTCTTCAAATACATAGATTTTCATTGAAGTAACTTTAATTTTTTTCCTTTGTTTTAGAGAATCTCAATGTCTTAAAATATGAACCTATATTATATAGCAATTGTCTTTGTCTACTCAAGATACTACAACAAAATGCCATACACAGAGTATCTGTAAACAATGAACATTTATTGCTTCTAGTTCTGGAGGATATAAAGTCCAAGATCAAGACACTAGATGAGGGCTGTTCTCTTCTTTCAGGATGAGCACTTCCTGACATGAATTCATATGACAGAAGCATCAAAGTGGCTCCCTAGACCTCATTCACAGTTATGTCATGAGTCCCATTCATGACTCCTCAACTTATTTACTTACTTATTTTCTCAGAACTTAATTACTACCCCCAAAGCCTTACCTTAATAGTGCTGTTACCATCTTTGGGTCTTAATCAGGTTTGCTTTCTCTGCCAGTTAAAGAATTAATAGGCAGTAAAAAGTTTGAGCTTGACAGGTAGAAACAGATAAATATAGAACACAGAAGACAGGAGCAGATAGATTTAGCAGCTGAAGAAAGGCATGTTATTGGGGACTAGGAAACATACATGCAGTAGGGCCAAAGAGGAAGCCCCTCCCCAGAGCAGAGAGGGGACTTGGGAAGCCAAAATTCCAGTCTCTTCTCAAAGGCTGTGTGTCTTTGTTGCTTTGGGGGTTCTTCTTTTATCTCCCCAATTTCACCCCCTAACACCAGATAGGAGAGAAACAAGACTAGAGGGGAAAGAGGAATTAAAAAAATCCCTGAATCTAATTTGTTTCCATTTGTTTCTTCTTTGACCATGGCTACTAATAAACTGCAGCCAACCTCCCTAAACAACCAACAACTACCTACCACGCTTCTCGGGGCCCTAGCACTTATGTGCCCTATGAAAACATCACACAATTGCAAAAACCGTATTCAGATAGCAAAAGCATGCTTCTGGTAGAGCATAAGAAGGATCATAGTCTTTAGACAGTCTGAAGCAACCCATGTTCCCACATCTAAGATTAGAACAAAAACACATTCTTAGAGTATTTCTGTGTTTTTTAAAGAAACCAAAATTCCAGAATTCTCACCATAGCTGGGGCTTTCTAAGTATTTAAAGGCCCTTCCTCCATAATTTATGGCTAGTTAGTTTGAAGACAGGATGGCTGATTGGCCCACAACTGTTGTGTAAATATATCCTTATTTGACCTTGAAATTGTAGAGCCATGTAGCAACAGAGGGCTCTACTGGCTGGAGAAAAAAAGCCCATAATGCCTTTTGGTTTTAGGTGTCAGGCTTATTTTTCTCAGGTCAGGAGGATGAGGGAGAAGCTGGCTTTCTTGAAAGTTGACCATCTTTATTACTCAGTCATGGTCCTATTGTCTAACTAACCACTGCTTATCCAGGAGTCTGCCTAGCTCTTGATCCCACACGATCACATTGGGTAATTTACTCTAATGTTTATTTCTGGAGTACACCTGCCATCAAGACCAAAGCAACATCATTTTCAGATCACATGTTTGTTTTCTACAGAAGCCACTTGCAGAATGCTGGCCAACTAAAATGCACTGGCTGAGAATTAGGAAGCTCATCTGGAGAAATGTTTGGCATTGGCCCCTCATTTTCTATATTTATAGTATACACTAATAGTCCGCATAAACTTCTATTGAGAGCTTTTACAAAGACCAAACAACACCAAGTTTGTTAAAGCATTAACATCAGTAAAAACATTCTTAACTGTTACACTTAAGTCAGTGAACAATGTACTATTTGTATCAGATAGCTAAAGATAGCACCTTAAATGTATAGGTTTAGAAGTTAGTCTAGCCACATAATTTTTTTAAAAGTCGTTTACTAGCAAAATTGGAGCAAAAATATAACTCTAAAGCTCTTTACATATCTGCTATTGTTGTGTGATAATTTTTTTTTCTGAGCAGACTTGATATACTTGTCTACTCACCCCAGAGTAGGCATCCACAACAGACCAAAGCATGGATACTAAAGTCCAATTTTGTGAACTAGGGAGTTTTATTGATGTTACTTACAGGAATATGGATGAGATGTTACTTACAGGAACAAATATGACTTAAAAGATAGCAACATCACCAAAGCCCTCCCCAGCTCCTCCAGAGTCTGGAGAATACCATTTAGGCTGCAGGCAGTGCAATAAATTGGAAAATTTTCCCTACCAGTGACTGTTGATCCAACCCTCTTCTAGACAGCTCAACCAGTTTCTGTTCCTATCAAAAAGCAGGTTAGCTTGTCTGAGACCTTTTCTTTCCTTTCCTTTTCTTTTCTTTTCTTTCTTTCTTTTTTTTTTCTTTTTTTCTTTTTTTACCACTCCATTCAAGGCACTTGAGAGTAACTCTCAGCTTTTATTGCTTACTCTGACGGGGAAGGACTTATTAGAATCTTGTCAGTTTCAGGGACTTCCTGAAGCTATTTTGAGTTATTTACTTTCCTGCTTAAAGAGATTGCCTGCAGGATGTAGTATTTAAATCTCAGAGGAAACTGTTAGCTATATTTTGCTGTCTCATGCTGTTGTCACAGTGACTGATGTGTGTAGGCTTTACTATAGTAACTCTATTTTAATAAGGGTTCTCAAATGCTTCGATCCCCCTTTTAGCCCACTGTCCAAAGGTAGGGAAGAAAAGATGGGCAGTAGGACAATGGGGAAGTAGATCTGTTCAGAAGTAGTTCTTTGGAGAGATTCCAACCTCCGTTGTCAGGATAGCAGGAATAAAGTTCAATAGTGTTAGGATATCAACAGTCTAGTTCAAATGTGTCACCAAACACAATTCATGGCAGCATGATCCAGCAGAAACTGACAGGCCTCCTCCAAATTGTCACAGGTCAGAGGGAACAAACAGGACCAGCCAAAATGCCAGTTCTCTTCTGTGTCTCTCTCACAAGTGAAGACCAGTGAAGACTGAAGTCCAACAAAGAGTTGCACGACTAGTTATGCAAGTGCCCAGTCACTGTCCATTGAGTCCCATTTATTCTCTCTCCAAACATCAAGTGTCCTCTCACAGATCTTTCTTCTGCAAAACATCACATGAGAGTCTGCATCATATGACAACCATAAATTTCCACTTTAGATGTGTGTATTGGTTTTACAACTGTGTAGTAGCTCTGAAGCTATTGTAGCAGCTGAGCTGTCTCCGACCCCTGACTTTAGCAGTGAAGGGGACAAAAAGGTAAAAATAATTTACTGTCTTAATTTGGGATGGAACTATCTGTAACTCAGAACTAAACTCTAATCTGCCACCATTTCTACTTACTTCCCTGAGAGTAGTGCTGTTGAAGATTACCCAGATACTTAGACATCAGAAGAAAGCTGTACTAAGTTTTATTGACTATGAGTATTATGAACATGTATGCACACTCAAACGGTTAATTCTTTCTCAGTTGAAAAGATAGGTTGTTTTAGGCTTAAATAGAGATATACAAGTGGTAGGCTGAAAGATAAACAGACTACAAATGCTATTTGAAGACAGACTTTATCAGGATAAAAATGAATAGTGCACATGGAACAAATTCATCTCTGTTCTTTCTCTTTAACAAAGGAGAAATAACAGCTAATTCAAGTTGATATAATTTTAGAAATAACTCAGATTACTAAAATGGATATACTTTGTGCTCATCAAGAGAGAGCTTTATGTCAACACTTGTTCTTTTCTTAGTAGCAGACCCCTTCATGGCCACTAAAGCTGGGAGAGTCAGAATGTGTTTCTAAGCAAGAAATTTCAGCCTGGGACTACCTGTTTTAGTGAAGCCACAATAGGATACTGAGGTCTGGTAAACCCACAAAGATGCCTTCAAATGAGAAAACAATGTTTGGATGGCATGGAACAAATGGTCCAGAGAAGTGAGCAGATTTCCTGTTAGTCCATTCCTAAGGTATAAGTCAGATCTAAATAATATAGCATAAACACAAACTACAGTTGAAAAGATGAGAGAGAAATCCAAGATTCTGTTCACTGATGAATCTTCAATTACCACTGCGCTTTGACTTTGGGAATATCCTCAATACATAATATGTTTGATGAGAAAAAAACCAATGCTTAGACTCATTACACATTTGGAGAATGTAGAAAATAGAGAATATTACTGTATTACTGTCCTGCTTTGAGAAGAAGAGGAAAGACTTTCCTCTAAATATCTAACATAATATAAAGTTCTTAGGTTTGAGAATGCCAAGTGATATTTCTTGCTGTCATCAGAAACAGAATTCCTAGGTTTTAAATATTCACCCCCCCCCAAAATCAAAGTATCTACCCATTTTTCATATACACAGCAGTTAGCTTATAAAAGCACAATAGTAATAAATAATGTATAATATTAATTATAGATAAAAGGCAAGTGATTTATGAGTGGGCATATTTTTTTCAGTGAGATAAAAATACAAAACAGTGCTTGATTTTGTTTTTGTTCAATAACTTTTAACTAATATATATTGATTGCTCATTATTGACCAGGCACTTTGGAAGTCATTTTCTTACTTAATTTTAGAGTGCTCACCAAACAAATTCTAAGTAACCATAGTGTATACATTAAAGATGAAGTAAGTTTAGTTTCTTTGTCCTTCTGAAGATATAATTTTGTCAGCTTTGTTTGACATACAGATTTATTCACACAGGTAAAGCTGAACAACAATCTGCATTATTGTCATGGCTATGTCACCGTCATTGCCCAAATCTATTTTTCTATGATTATGTAGAATATGGCTGAGATAGCTACAGGACAATGTGCAAGAGAATATCTGTGTATTGTTATAACAGCCACATGCACATTGAAGGGACTCTTGCCAGCCCAAGCATGGCAAACATGCTTTCTGCCTTGCTAAAAACTGTTAGATTATATTCCTAAAGCTAGACACAGAGGTCTGTGCCCTTATTGGCTATGTCCTCCTCCTGAGGCTGACCACCAAGGTCCAGCTATCAAAGTATTGAAGTCCAGCAATAAAAATCCCCCTTTGACTCCTGTAACTAACATGCCCAATTAAAATTAACCATTTCATAGTAACATGGGGTTTCCCCTTTTACTTTATAAACCATCATTTCCCTATGGGCTACATCTGTTTCCTCTCTAACTAAAAGCAGTCCTTTCTTGTCAGTCATCCCCCACCCTCCTTTTGGGGCTGACAAATATCCTGTTTCCCTTCTCCTCTATCTCCTGTCTTGCCCTGCTTTTGTTCCTTCGGGGCAAGTGAATATCCTTTGCACTGAAAACTTGGTTTTGGGGTGTGCTGAGGTGATACCATTCTGTACACATATACTCTCAGTCTATTTGTCTGTTTCATGTACCTCCTCATCTCCTTGGATCAGAAGAATTCCTAAGGCATGTTCTCATACTGTTAGGGGTAAAAAGGGTCTAGGGAAGGAACTGACAATGTTACTCCTGATACCCTATTCCACTGGCAGAAACAGTTAGACATGAAATCAGAGTAGAGGTGAAGGATTGGGACTAATAATATAATCTACATAATGTCTTAATAATTTAAAAAAGTTTGGATTATATGTTATTGCAGGTTTTAGGGAAAGCACATTCTTATATTGAAAAGAAATCACCATGCTGGCTATTACTCCAGTAATAAGCACATTCCACTCCTTTTATGTCCTCTGGCATTTTTGTAAGGTTTGTGTTTGACTTTTGCAGTAATCCCATGAGCTACTATACTCATATATAGCCAAGGAAACAGAGGCACACAGATATTAGTAGAAATACCAAGTGTTTTCCAGGAACTCAGGACTCTGGATGTGTATCAATTTGAACTTGAACGCTGTAGCCAAGACTTGTGTGTTGGGGCATGTAGCCACATCAAGATTATTGTCTCTGCACTGGTGTGTTTCATAAATCAGAAGAGGGAACCCTCTAAGGGCAAAGCTACAACAGGATGCTCTCCTAGTCAATTCTCCACTTGGGAGCTTGCTCTGTCAAGCATTGCTCCTCAACATCTATCTTCCCCAAGTTGGAGTGAGAATTGTCATCTTCTCCTTTTCTTTCCCTTCTTCTGCTTAGAGGGTTTACCCAGCATATGCTTTCTTTTAGTACACTGGCAGAATTTGGCATAAGCATCTTGGCAGGAGACTTCATGTGCTCTTTACATCTATTAAGTTAATAAGCTAACTGGCCCTAATCACAGGACTCCACAGTTTGCTCTCTGGAACATACTGAATTTCCTTTTTGGAGATAGGAGTGATTTGGCCAACAAGAGCAAGAACCTGAGCCAGGGAAGAATAAAAATAAAAGTAAATAGCTAAACCATTTGTATTTACTTAGAAAGTAGAAAGAAAACAAAAGCTAATCTAGTCCAAAATGAAAAATTATTAGAAGTGGTCTATTAAATAAGAAGTCAAGGTTTCAACGGCATACATTATAGTGCATTCACTTGCATAGTTTTGGTAGCCCTGCAATTTTAATGCATCTAGGACTTAAAAAGTTCTTAATTTTAATTTTTAGACATGCTGCACCAACTATTTTACTAAATTACATTTTTCCCAGTATTGCCATAAAATCATCTTTGTATACTTTAAGTGTAACTCTCTAACTTTTTTTTTTTTTTTATTTTTTAGGCATTTAAAAATTAGGTCTATGTCCAGGAGTTGAAAAAACACTTTCTAATTTGTTCATTAACAGGCAAGTTGCCCAACATGCATTGCTCTTCCAGGTGCTGAGCTGGCTGCTAGAACCACTGAGTAAACAATGTTTAGAGATCTTTGTTTCCTGACAGCACTTTTTGGCTTCTCTTGGAAAATCTGACCTTGATACTCCAGACTGTACGATACAGGCTGTGTCAAAAAAAGGTGTTCTGCGAGGGTGTAAAATAGTGTCTAAGAGTGGCTCTTCTTAGTCTTTCCCCCCAATAATGGAGCTATGCTAGTCATAAGGAATATTTAGAAAATATGCATCCTAGTGTTGTACTTGGAAGAAGTAGTTCCTGTCTGATACTTTTCACATCACAGCTTTAAATGCAACCAAAGGAATTGAACTACATTCTAGTGTTTTGATGGACAGTGGAAATGGTGTCCACTCACTTGTTAATAACCGCCAGAGGAAGTCGAGGGTCTGGAACATAAAATTACCAGAGGCAGGGCAGAAGCAGAAAGGCTACCCACAGCCTTGCTTTCCCCTCTCCTCTAGTTTGCTTTACAAGAACATTAATTAATTTTAATCAAAATTATCTGTTGAGCCCTGTCATAAGCCGTGCTAGGCATTTGAGATAAAGTGGAACAAACTATGATTTCTAACTTCCTGGAACCTTTCCTGGCTCGTCAGGACAAAGTGGGAGATGCTTCAAAATGAACAGACAGAAGTGAAAATAAAATGGTTTCAGACTGTGGTCTGTAGTGAAGAGAAGGTAAGCAGCAGATAGAGCCACCCACAAGGGAGAATTATGGGGCATTTCTGCTCCCAGAGCTTCTTGGTCAGGGTGAGGCCACCTTCTCATGCTTAGAGAGGGAGTCTCTGGGTCTCTGGGTTTCTGGGTCTCTGGAAAGGGTTGCTTTAAAAACTGACGGATGAAGCAATGGTGCACGCCTGAGAGATTCTCCGGGGACCTCAACTTTCTGTTCTCTAGCTTCCAGACAGAAGCTTGGCTTTCCTGCAAGGGGGTAATGCATTCTGAGTCACTGTTGAGCTGACAAAAAGCTTTTCTTCAATTTCAATGACTTATGGTGCAGAGACAATGCTTGCTATGGAAGTTTTCCTGAAGGTTCAATTATTGAATGAAAAATTACTCTCGGAACATGTTATGATTGTAGTTTTAAGTACCGTTTGTACGTGTTCCATCATGAACAAGCATTACAGATACTCCTGTATTGGTCACATAATGACAGGATTAACATGGCTAATTGATTTTTCTCTCTAGGATTTTTAGTATTACAGGTTTGGGTTAATTAGTGTGGTGCTGGGCACACAGGTGTATCTAAAAATATTTTAATGTGTTCTATGACATCTGAAGACCTTGAAGAATGACAACTCTGGGCTATAGCCCAGACAGCATGGTGAGATGAACTAAGTCATCATGCTTCATTTCAAATGAATGATGATCTTTCATCTTTGTCCTCTTCCTCTTTCTTGAGATAGGCTCTTACAATATAGCCTTGGCTGGCTTGCAACTCATGCTATAGACCTGGCTGGCCTACAATTCAAAAAACCCTTCTGACTCTGCCTTCTGAGTGCTGGGATTAAAGGCATGAGCCACCGTGCCTGGCCAAAGAAATGATTTAAGAGATTTCTTCAAACAGGCAGGGTGTGTGTGTGTGTGTGTGTGTGTGTGTGTGTGTGTCTATGTATGTATGTGTGTGTGTGTTGAACATGTACTATTTTCAGAAATGTATTACTTCATAAAGAGAGATTTTAGAATCAAAGTTAAGTCTTTTTTGAGAAAGTAGAGAAATTAATTTGTAAACCTAGTTTTTCTCCATGGACTTCAATACATTCCTAATATTAAGAACCTTGTGCTGTCCTACTGACTGGGCAGGGCCACTATTTTGCAGCTATGCTGGCAGGATAGAGAAACCTGGGTCGGGAAGTGTGAACCACACAGTGGACCACCTCCACCTTCCTCTTGCCTGACTACAGCTGGAAGAGGAGACTCTCAGCAAGTGCATAGAATTTGTGTAGGTGAGCTCAAAAGAAGCTAGAGAATTGCAACAGAATTTATTCACTTGGATTTGGGCCCCCATTTGTCAGCTGCTGTGCCTCTCCTCACCTCCCTCCAGGGGTCTCATGACAGGCTTCCTTTCTTCTGCTTTATGATAAGTCCTGGGTGGCTCAGCACCAAGAGTCTTTTTCAATAACTAGAAAAAAAGGAATAGAAGTGGAAGATTCAAGAAAACACCCTGATAATTATTTTCTTCCCTTCTTCCCTCCCCCTTCCACTTTTTCTTTTCTATCTTCTCTCCCTTTGTTATTTCCCTTCCTTGTTTTTTTTCCCTGTTTCCTTTTTCTTTCTTCTCCCTCCATCCCCAAAGTATGGCTGATTTGCCTGCTTCTTTTGTCCCTTGAGAAGAGCAGGACTGCCAGTGATAAGATATTTTCTGGCCAATTGGACTTAGTAACTTGCTCGGATGTTGTTGCTATACCAACATAGTGATATTCTCACTGGCTCTCTGGAGGAGTCAGCAGTGAGTCCCAGCAGCTATGCTGTTTGACATCAATGAATCAGCCAGAAGCCAGAGTCTCATCTTAAAGCAGCACTCAATGGGCTGGGCCTGAATCCAGGAATACTTCTATATTTCTTTGACATTTTTTGGAATCTTTAAGTATGCCTAGGGCTGGCTTCTGACATTTTAAAAATTCTTTTTATATTTATTCCTTGAATAAATTATCAAACAGTAAAATACTTTTCTATGATATCACAAGTAAAGTCTTCTCCCTGGTCCTTTCCTGATCACACATCCAGTCCAGGAAATTAGAAGGATACATTTGCTAATTGATTCTCAAACTTCAGTGGGCACATAGCTTGGTGGCAATGATTCCAAATCAGTGTGTCTGGGGTGAAGTCCAAGGTTCTGCATTTCTTGCAAGCTAACACCAATGCTAACACTTTGAGGGAACACCTCGACAAACAAAAGGATGTTACATTTGCGGTACCATGATTCAGAGGAACTCTGGGTTGTATACCCCTTTTTTTTCTATGATGTTTACTTTGCCAGATCCACTCTGAAAATGTGTCCTTAGAAGATGCTTTGTAGGAGTAGGACCACAGGCCTCATCCGGCCGGATCAGCGCCGGGGTAGCGGGAGCGCAGGGTGGCCTGACACCCGCCAGCGACCCACGACCCCCGCCGCAGGATTTTGGGACTGCTGGTGAGTGGAACACAGCTTCTGCTCCAATCCAATTGCGCGGGACCTGAGACTGCATTAGTTAGGGAAGCAGAAACCGGCCTGAGTAGGGCCACAGGCCTCATCCAGCCGGATCAGCGCAGGGGTAGCAGGAGCGCAGGGTTGCCTGACACCCGCCAGCTACCCACGACCCCAGCCGCAGGATTTTGGGACTGCTGGTGAGTGGAACACAGCTTCTGCTCCAGTCCAATCACGCCGGACCTGAGACTGCTCTGGTTGGGGAGAGAGAAATCCGGCCTACATAGGGCCACAACCCTCTTCCGGTCAGAAAAGCACTGGGGCAGCTGGGGCGCAGGATCTGCTGACACTAGCCAGCTACCCACAACACCCGCCACAGGATCTTAAGACTTCTGGTGAGTGGAGCACAGCTTCTGCTCCAATCCAATTGCGCGGGACCTGAGACTGCATTAGTTAGGGAAGCAGAAACCGGCCTGAGTAGGGCCACAGGCCTCATCCGGCCGGATCAGCGCCGGGGTAGCGGGAGCGCAGGGTTGCCTGACACCCGCCAGCTACCCACGACCCCAGCCGCAGGATTTTGGGACTGCTGGTGAGTGGAACACAGCTTCTGCTCCAGTCCAATCACGCGGGACCTGAGACTGCTCTGGTTGGGGAGAGAGAAATCCGGCCTACATAGGGCCACAACCCTCTTCCGGTCAGAAAAGCACCGGGGCAGCTGGGGCGCAGGGTCTGCTGACACTAGCCAGCTACCCACAACACCCGCCACAGGATCTTAAGACTTCTGGTGAGTGGAGCACAGCTTCTGCTCCAATCCAATTGCTCGGGACCTGAGACTGCATTAGTTAGGGAAGCAGAAAAACGGCCTGAGTAGGACCACAGGCCTCATCCGGCTGGATCAGCGCCGGGGTAGCGGGAGCGCAGGGTTGCCTGACACCCGCCAGCTACCCACGACCCCCGCCGCAGGATTTTGGGACTGCTGGTGAGTGGAACACAGCTTCAGCTCCAATCCAATTGCGCGGGACCTGAGACTGCATTAGTTAGGGAAGCAGAAACCGGCCTGAGTAGGGCCACAGGCCACATCCGGCCGGATCAGCGCTGGGGTAGCGGGAGCGCAGGGTTGCCTGACACCCGCCAGCTACCCACGACCCCCGCCACAGGATTTTGGGACTGCTGGTGAGTGGAACACAGCTTCTGTTCCAGTCCAATCGCGGGACCTGAGACTGCTCTGGTTGGGGAGAGAGAAATCCGGCCTACATAGGGCCACAACCCTCTTCCGGTCAGAAAAGCACCGGGGCAGCTGGGGCGCAGGGTCTGCTGACACTCACCAGCTACCCACAACACCCACCACAGGATCTTAAGACTTCTGGAGAGTGAAACACAGCTTCTGCTCCAATCCAATTGCACGCGGGACCAGAGACTGCATTAGTTAGGGAAGCAGAAAAACGGCCTGTGTAGGACCACAGGCCTCTTCCGGCTGGACCAGCACCGGGGTACCATCAGCTACCCACGACCCCCGCCGCAGGATTTAGAGACTGCTGGTGAGTGGAACACAGCTTCAGCTCCAATCTTTAAACAGTGACAACGATAACAACTAACCCCAGAGATTACCAGATGGCGAAAGGTAAACGTAATAATCTTACTAACAGAAACCAAGACCACTCACCATCATCAGAACACAGCACCCCCACTTCGCCCAGTCCAGGGCACCCCAACACACCGGAAAACCTAGACATGGATTTAAAAGCATATCTCCTGATGATGATAGAGAACTTCAAGAAGGACTTTAATAACACACTTAAAGAAATGCAGGAGAACACTGCTAAACAGGCAGAAGACAATAAAGAGAAAGCACAAAAATCCCTTAAAGAATTGCAGGAGAACACTGCTAAAGAGTTACAAATCCTTAAAGAAAAACACGATAACATAATCAAACAGGTAGAAGTCCTTACAGAAAAACAGGAAAACACATCCAAACAGATGATGGAAATGAACAAAACCATACTAGACCTAAAAAGGGAAGTAGACACAATAAAGAAAACCCAAAATGAGGCAACACTGGAGATAGAAACCCTAGGAAAGAAATCTGGAACCATAGATACGAGCATCAGCAACAGAATACAAGAGATGGAAGAGAGAATCTCAGGTGCAGAAGATTCCATAGAGAACATCGGCACAACAATCAAGGAAAATGTAAAATGCAAAAAGATCCTAACTCAAAACATCCAAGAAATACAGGACGCAATGAGAAGACCAAACCTACGGATAATAGGAGTGGATGAGAATGAAGATTTTCAACTCAAAGGACCAGCAAACATCTTCAACAAAATTATAGAAGAAAACTTCTCAAATCTAAAGAAAGAGATGCCCATGAACATACAAGAAGCCTACAGAACTCCAAATAGACTGGACCAGAAAAGAAATACCTCCCGACACATAATAATCAGAGCAACAAATGCTCTAAATAAAGATAGAATACTAAAAGCAGTAAGAGAAAAAGGCCAAGTAACATATAAAGGCAAGCCTATCAGAATTACACCAGATTTTTCACCAGAGACTATGAAAGCCAGAAGATCCTGGACGGATGTTATACAGACACTAAAAGAACACAAATTCCAGCCCAGGCTACTATACCCAGCCAAACTCTCAATTAACATAGATGGAGAAACCAAAGTATTCCACGACAAAACCAAATTCACACATTATCTCTCCACGAATCCAGCCCTTCAAAGGATAATAAAAGAAAAAAACCAATACAAGGACAGGAACCACACCCTAGAAACAACAAGAAGGTAATCCCTCAACAAACCTAAAAGAAGACAGCCACAAGAACAAAATGCCAACTTTAACAACAAAAATAACAGGAAACAACAATTACTTTTCCTTAATATCTCTTAATATCAATGGACTCAACTCCCCGATAAAAAGACATAGACTAACAAACTGGCTACACAAACAAGACCCAACATTTTGCTGCTTACAGGAAATTCATCTCAGAGAAAAGGATAGACACTACCTCAGAATGAAAGGCTGGAAAACAATTTTCCAAGCAAATGGCATGAAGAAACAAGCTGGAGTAGCCATTATAATATCTGATAAGATTGACTTCCAACCCAAAGTCATTAAAAAAGACAGGGAGGGACACTTCATACTCATCAAAGGTAAAATCCTCCAAGAGGAACTATCAATCCTGAATATCTATGCTCCAAATACAAAGGCAGCCACATTCATTAAAGAAACTTTAGT
This sequence comes from Mus caroli, assembly GCF_978045245.1. NCBI lineage: Eukaryota > Metazoa > Chordata > Mammalia > Rodentia > Muridae > Mus > Mus caroli. Next base: position 56,136,665 of record NW_028227269.1, read on the forward strand.
AAAGCTCAAAGCACACATTGCACCTCATACAATAATAGTGGGAGACTTCAACACACCACTTTCACCAATGGACAGATCATGGAAACAGAAACTAAACAGGGACACAGAGAAACTAAGAGAAATTATGAATCAAATGGATCTGGCAGATATCTACAGAACATTCTATCCTAAAATAAAAGGATATACCTTCTTCTCAGCACCTCATGGTACCTTCTCCAAAATTGACCACATAATTGGTCACAAAGCAGGCCTCAACAGATATAAAAATATTGAAATTGTCCCATGCATCCTATCAGATCACCATGGCCTAAGGCTGATCTTCAATAACAAAATAAATAATAGAAAGCCAACCTTCACGTGGAAACTGAACAACACTCTTCTCAAAGATACCTTGGTCAAGGAAGGAATAAAGAAAGAAATTAAGGACTTTTTAGAGTTCAATGAAAATGAAGCCACAACATACCCAAACTTATGGGACGCAATGAAAGCATTTCTAAGAGGAAAACTCATAGCTCTGAGTGCCTCCAAAAGGAAACTAGAGAGAGCACACATTAGCAGCTTGACAACACACCTAAAAGCACTAGAACAAAAGGAAGCAAATTCACCCAAGAGGAGCAGACGGCAGGAAATAATCAAACTCAGGGGTGAAATCAACCAAGTGGAAACAAGAAAAACTATTCAAAGAATCAACCAATCAAGGAGCTGGTTCTTTGAGAAAATCAACAAGATAGATAAACCCTTAGCCAGACTCACTAGAGGGCACAGGGAAAGCATCCTAATTAACAAAATCAGAAATGAAAAAGGAGACATAACAACAGATCCTGAAGACATCCAAAACACCATCAGATCCTTCTACCAAAGGCTATACTCAACAAAACTGGAGAACCTGGATGAAATGGAGAAGTTCCTAGACAGATACCAGGTACCAAAGTTGAATCAAGATCAGGTTAATGATCTAAACAGCCCTATATCCCCCAAAGAAATAGAAGCAGTCATTAATAGTCTCCCAACTAAAAAAAGCCCAGGACCAGATGGGTTTAGTGCAGAGTTCTATCAGACCTTCAAAGAAGATCTAATCCCAGTTCTTCACAAACTATTCCACAAAATAGAAACAGAAGGTACTCTACCCAACTCATTCTATGAAGCCACAATTACTCTGATACCTAAACCACAAAAAGACCCAACAAAGATAGAAAACTTCAGACCAATATCCCTTATGAATATTGATGCAAAAATCCTCAATAAAGTTCTTGCTAACCGAATCCAAGAACACATCAAAACAATCATCCATCCTGACCAAGTAGGTTTCATCCCAGGGATGCAGGGATGGTTCAATATACGGAAATCCATCAACGTAATCCAGTATATAAACAAACTCAAAGACAAAAACCACATGGTCATCTCGTTAGATGCGGAAAAAGCATTTGACAAGATCCAACACCCATTCATGATAAAAGTCTTGGAAAGATCAGGAATTCAAGGCCCATACCTAAACATGATAAAAGCAATCTACAGCAAACCAGTAGCCAACATCAAAGTAAATGGTGAGAAGCTTGAAGCAATCCCTCTAAAATCAGGGACTAGACAAGGCTGTCCACTTTCTCCATACCTATTCAACATTGTACTTGAAGTCCTAGCCAGAGCAATTCGACAACAAAAGGAGATCAAAGGGATACAAATTGGAAAAGATGAAGTCAAAATATCACTTTTTGCAGATGATATGATAGTATATATAAGTGACCCTAAAAATTCCACCAGAGAACTCCTAAGCCTGATAAACAGCTTCGGTGAAGTAGCTGGATATAAAATTAACTCAAACAAATCAATGGCCTTTCTCTACACAAAGAATAAACAGGCTGAGAAAGAAATTAGGGAAACAACACCCTTCTGAATAGTCACAAATAATATAAAATATCTTGGCGTGACTCTAACTAAGGAAGTGAAAGATCTGTATAATAAAAACTTCAAGTCTCTGAAGAAAGAAATTATAGAAGATCTCAGAAGATGGAAAGATCTCCCATGCTCATGGATTGGCAGGATCAACATTGTAAAAATGGCTATCTTGCCAAAAGCAATCTACAGATTCAATGCAATCCCCATCAAAATTCCAACTCAATTCTTCAACGAATTAGAAACTGCAATCTGCAAATTCATCTGGAATAACAAAAAACCTAGGATAGCAAAAACTCTTCTCAAGGATAAAAGAACCTCTGGTGGAATCACCATGCCGGACCTAAAGCTCTACTACAGAGCAATTGTGATAAAAACTGCATGGTACTGGTATAGTGACAGACAAATAGACCAATGGAATAGAATTGTAGACCCAGAAATGAACCCACACACCTATGGTCACTTAATCTTCGACAAGGGAGCTAAAAACATCCAGTGGAAGAAAGATAGCATTTTCAACAAATGGTGCTGGCACAACTGGTTGTTAACATGTAGAAGAATGCGAATCGATCCATTCCTATCTCCTTGTACTAAGGTCAAGTCTAAGTGGATCAAGGAACTTCACATAAAACCAGAGACACTGAAACTTATAGAGGAGAAAGTGGGGAAAAGCCTTGAAGATATGGGCACAGGGGAAAAATTCCTGAATAGAACAGTAATGGCTTGTGCTGTAAGATCGAGAATTGACAAGTGGGACCTCATGAAACTACAAAGCTTCTGCAAGGCTAAAGACACCATCAATAAGACAAAAAAACCACCAACAGATTGGGAAAGGATCTTCACCTATCCTAAATCAGATAAGGGACTAATATCCAATATATATAAAGAACTCAAGAAGGTGGACTCCACAAAGTCAAATAACCCCATTAAAAAATGGGGCTCAGAACTGAACAAAGAATTCTCACCTGAGGAATACCGAATGGCAGAGAAGCACCTGAAAAAATGTTCAACATCCTTAATCATCAGGGAAATGCAAATCAAAACAACCCTGAGATTCCACCTCACACCAGTCAGAATGGCTAAGATCAAAAATTCAGGTGACAGCAGATGCTGGCGAGGATGTGGAGAAAGAGGAACACTCCTCCATTGTTGGTGGGATTCCAAGCTTGTACAACCACTCTGGAAATCAGTCTGGCGGTTCCTCAGAAAATTGGACATAGTACTACCGGAGGATCCAGCAATACCTCTCCTGGGCATATATCCAGAAGATGTCCCAACCGGTAAAAAGGACACATGCTCCACTATGTTCATAGCAGCCCTATTTATAATAGCCAGAAGCTGGAAAGAACCCAGATGTCCCTCAACAGAGGAATGGATACAGAAATTATGGTACATTTACACAATGGAGTACTACTCAGCTATTAAAAAGAATGAATTTATGAAATTCCTAGCCAAATGGATGGACCTGGAGGGCATCATCTTGAGTGAAGTAACACAATCACAAAAGAACTCACACAATATGTATTCATTGATAAGTGGATATTAGCCCAAAACTTAGGATACCCAAGATATAAGATACAATTTGATAAACGCATGAAACTCAAGAAGAATGAAGACCAAAGTGTGGACACTGTGCACCTTCTTAGAATTGGGAACAAAACACCCAGGGAAGGAGTTACAGAGACAAAGTTCGTAGCTGTGATGAAAGGATGGACCATTTAGAGACTGCTGTATCCAGGGATCCGTCCCATAATCAGCTTCTAAACGCTGACACCATTGCATACACTAGCAAGATTTTGCTGAAAGGACCCAAATATAGCTGTCTCTTGTGAGACGATGCCGGGGCCTAGCAAACACAGGAGTGGATGTTCACAGTCAGCTATTGGATGTATCACAGGGCTCCCAATGGAGAAGCTAGAGAAAGTACCCAAGGAGCTAAAGGGATCTGCAACCCTATTGTTGGAACAACATGATGTACTAACCAGAACCCTGGAGCTCATGTCTCTAGCTGCATATGTATCGAAAGATGGCCTAGTCGGCCATCAATGGAAAGAGAGGCCCATTGGACTTGCAAACTTTATATGCCCCAATATAGGGGAATGCCAGGGCCAAAAGAATGGGAATGGGTGGGTAGGGAAGTGGGGGGCGCTATGGGGGACTTTTGGGATAGTATTGGAAATGTAATTGAGGAAAATATGTAATAAAAATATAAAAAAAAAAAAAAAAAGAAGATGCTTTGTAGAATACCTGGTGGAGTCTGTGAATTAGCTTCAAAGATACACGTTGAATACAAATGGACAGTGTGACACTGTGCCTACAGCTGAAACCTCCCTCGGGTTGAAATTGATCATCTTGTCTTTCCGATCCAGTGAAAGTATGGCGAACCTTGTACTGAGCACAGTGAGGCAGTAACAGAGGCCATTCTAATTAGTGGAATTCCTGGGGCTGAGACAAAGAAACACTTCCTTTATCTGTCAATGCTAACTCTACAAACCCTGGCAGCACATTGACTCCCTTGGATAACACTCTCTACTGTCATGAATTGCAACAGGGAAAGATGGCTCCTTTTTGATGTAACTTGAGGGATGTACAGGCTTTTAATTGAAATTGGATGCTATCAAATATGGAAAAGCTGAGGCACAGGATATTTCCATCAGAATCTGTTTGCATTCAAATAGGACTTCATGAACGTATGAAAAATATACCTTTGAATAACAATATTGACCGTGTGACCAATATTTCATTTTTTCTACCATGTAGCAACACATTTACTCTCTTAAATTATCTTGTCATGGTTAGCTTCATTTTTTGGGATAGAAAGATAGAGACAAAGGTAATGCAATTTTATATCTAACCAAGTTCTTGCACCTTGGAGAGTCAGATGATTCAAGTTTGCAAATATGTTTTGTTTAAAACCCTTATGATTTTTTCAAAAGTCCAGTTACTTGTTGATAGTTATGTCCATGTTTCATTTCTTTGGAATAAAGAAGGAAAAATAATAAATAGATAAATAAGTAAATAAATAAACAAGCAAATAAATAAATTAATTAAGGAGCACCTAGAGATTTAGTCTTGTGTTTCTGAATTCTGAGCATGAATTTGAACTAAGGAACATCTCTGTCCTTGGAAGGGCTATAAGCATTCAAGTGTTTTGCAGTTCTGACCCCTTTCACTTATATTTATTACTTCTTGGCCCCAGCAACATTTGAGTTTGAAACCCCTGTGTACACTGTCATCATCAAAGGTCTTTATATCACTAGGGCCATTGCCCTTTTCTGGGACTTTATTGAGCGTTCACAGGATTAGAAGTTGATGAGCTGGGTACCACAGGGCTTGGGTACTAAGGACAAATGATCCAATACTCAAGATTTATTTCCACTGCCACTCCAGAGCTATTTCTGGAGTTTTTAAAGTAAGGTGTTTACTATGTGTCCCATTGTGATCGTCTAACTTGCCAGCAAGAAAGATGCCATAACAGGATCCTTCTGCACACGTTTATTGGGAGAGCTTGATTGCAGAGGTGAAAAGACCCCGAACTGGCACTGCTTATATAAGCCTAGGAAAAGCGTGTCCACACCCGATTGGTTATGCTTTCAGTACCTCATTTACATGTCTACACCCGATTGGTTATGCTCTCAGTGCCTCATTTACATATCGACACCCGACTGGTTATGCATTCAGTACCTCATTTACATGCCCCAGGCCAGGCAGTGACTTGGCAAAAAACTCTACTGTACATGCGCACATTGGTTGTTTACTCAAACTTATGGGTGGTAGCCAGTGGTAGCCAGCGCCACCTTGTAATGGCATATGTGTCTTCCCACATCCCATCACAGAGTGTGGCTGAGTACTACATGGCCAATGGGCAGACTTTCACAATGCTGGAGGACTCAGTCAGCTGTGCTCAACAAAACTGTGATGTGGAATACATCTTGGTTTTTGCAAAAAAAGTATGTAATAAAATTCATGTTGGATGAAGTTTGAGGACTTATACTTTAGAATTTCCTGATATATATAATAAAAATGGGTATGTATCTTTACAAACAAATATAATATATAATTGATTTTATGATGTTTTAATCATAAAATAGATAATTTCTTTAAGGAGATATTTTGAATAAAGATTATTTTTGATGATCTATATCATCGAGGACATGGAAATTATAGAAGAAATGCCAGGATCTCTGTGTAAATGTGTAAACCATTTGTGTGTGTGTGTGTCTGTGTGTGTATGTATATGTATTACATATGCATTTAAGAATCATTCTCAGGAGACAGGATTTATCTGGTCTGGGTAAGCAGGAAGGGTTGAAAACGTAGAGAAGTCAGGTGAAGCTACCTTGAAACACTAGCCGCCATAGATGTCAGTGCCTGAGCAATCATGTGTGGATGAGAGCTCATCACTATTCTGGAATCATTCCAGGGTTCTTGGCCACTACAGAAGTAGCATCTGCTGTAAATCTCCATATCCTCTCACTTCCGTGTTCCCTCTGCAAAGTGTCCCCTGCTATCCATTCAGGAACACTTTAATAGACTGATTTTTGAGCCATCAATTCCCAGGAGGTGTCAGGGCTTTGACCTGCCCACTCAACTTGAGGGGCAGCAGAGCATACAGGAGTATTTGGATGCCAGCAGCTGAGGAAGTAGGAGCACCTCCAGTTGACAGGGTGGAAGCAACTGAGAATGAAAAATAAGAGAATAGACTGATTTGAAAGGCCAGCTGGATAAGCAGATGGGGCAAAGTGGTTAAGGAAGAAGAAATAAGCAAGAAAGGAGAACTAGGCACCATGGGAGAGCCAGTCAATAAGGATTGTGAAGCGTGACTGTGGAAAGGATAGAGTCAAAATAGCAGATCTCACTGCATTTCTTTATGGGCCAGGCTCTGCTTTAAGCAGTATAATATTTTATTTTTATTCTCATTTTACAGAGAAAAAGCAGAAGCCCATCAAGATTAAATATAGAGTGAAGATTAAGCATAAGCAGACGGATTCTACTGCCCACATGCAGAACAACCAGAGATACTTTGAGCATTAGTGGATGGTTCTGATGTAGGAGACACTGGGTGTTGAGGTTTGGTTTCTGCTTAGAGAGCAACTAGGAGTCTCAATTGTACCATTGCCCACCCTGCACAATAAACTACTTTCCTTCTGAGGTGCATTTTTATCTATGTCCTTCTGTCCTTGCAACAGGGTAGAGAAGTTATCTTTATTTGGTTCTTGCTGCTCTGTTGATTTCTCCAAATGTTTAAGAGATCAACACATTTTCTCTCTGTCACAGAATGATTTTGGGCCCAGTGTGCCTGTATGGTTGACCATTCTGTTAGTTACTGCCATTGCTAAGAGGTGTCAGTAACAAAGTCATGATTATGAACTCAACGGCTACTTGGACTCATAAGGACCACATTTTTCATATCTTGTCATAGAAAGGTCCTTTGGTCAGAGCCAAAAAAATAATTCACTCATCTATTTTCTGTCCAGTGACTGATAGCACCACAGTTTACCAACTAATCCTGGTTTTTATATTCATTAGTACTGCTTAGAGGATGCTTTATAAATAAGTGAAGTGGTGGAGGAGAAGGGCTATCACAGTACAGGATGGAGGACGAGGTAACGATTACTTCCTCTTTCTGCATCTTGCCTGTACCACTCTCGGACCTGTTGGGAAGTAGCAGTGGAGGATACCTGGTTACCTCCTGCTCTTCATTTTCTAGGACCTTCTCTGAAATCCCTTTCCTCCTACTCATGTTTCTTCTTCTAAGGGTTCTTAATTGATCCTTACTCAGAACGTCACTGCCCTTAACAAGTTTTAATTTTATTTGTAAAAATAAAATTAAGGCCAGGTCAGTTTTAAACTCTAAGTCCACCTACTAAATTACAGGCATATGGAAATATACTCTTCACAGTGTTTGATATTTTTAGTAACAGAAAACAAATTAAAAACATCAAAAACTTTGACTTTGGGGAACTCAAAGTTATCTTTATGAAAGCTGAATTTTACATTCTTGTGACAAAAATTCATACTACATACATTTTCCATTCTAGGTATTCCATCTATCTTCTATCTATCTATCTATCTATCTATCTATCTATCTATCTATCTATCTATCTATCTATCTGTCTATCTATCTTCCATCATCCATCCATCATATCTGTTCTTCTCTCACAATATCATACAATACATCTGGAATAGCATTTCCTTTTTCTCTACTCCCCCTCCCAGTTCCACTCTCCACCTCCCCTCTCCCCCAGATCCACATTTCTGTTTTTCTTCAGAAAAGAAGCCTTCTAAAAGTCCACCAAATATGGTGTAAGAAGATATAATATAAGATTAGGTATAAAACCTTATGTCAGGGCTGAGCAAGGCAACCCAGTATGAGGAAAAGGGCCCTAAGAGCAGGCAAAAGAGTCATCGTTACTGCTACCTCCACTGTTTGGAGCCCCACAAAATTCCAAGCTAACAACTGTAACATATGTAGAGGGCCTAGCATAGATGTATGCAGGTTCTGTGATCATAGCTTCAGTCTCTGTGAGTCCCTATGAGCCTGGCTTAGTTGATTCTGTGGGCTGTGTTCTGGTGTCCTCAACTATCTGGCTCCTACAATTCTCTCCTTCCTCTCTTCCACTGGGTTCTCTGAGTTCCAAGGGGAGGGACCTGATGAAGATCTCCAATTTGGACTCTCTCTCCACCTAATGTTTGGCTGTGGTTTTCTGTATCCACTCTCATTAGCTGCTGGAGGAAGCCTCACTGATGAGATGATTACGCTAGGCACTGATCTATGAGGATAGCAGATTATCATCAGGAATCATTTTGTTGGATAATTTTCCCATCCAAGTCTCTGGGCTATCTAGCCTCCAGGTTCTTGGTCATCCAAGGAGTGTTGGGCATGGGTTTTCTCTTGTGGTATGGGTCTCAAATTAGACCAGTCACTGGTTGGCCAGGCTCACAAGTTCTGTGCCTCCATTACCCTAGCATATCTTGCAGGCAGGACAGATTGTAGGTTTTGTGCTTGGGTTGGTGTCCCAGTCCCACCACTGGAAGTTGCCACCTTCCCTCTTTTGACTTTCTTTGCTCTACTTGTTTTCCATTTTAGCTTTCCTAGCTTTCTGCTTCTTCATTTAAGCCTTCACTCAAATGTTGTCCCCTTCAAAGGCTTTCACTTGCTTTCTATCTTACATTTTATATTTGCTTTCCTGTTTTAAATAAGATAAACAGTGTGGAATTTTGAAACCATTGTTAGTTATACCCACCAGTGTATTCTCTAAATTAGACTCTAATTATTTTTGTTCAAGAAAATGACTGGAAGAGGATATTCTATTGCTTCCTAGTCTTACCAGACATTTGTTTCAAAAGGTACATTTATGTCTAGATTTTCTGTCTGTGTATTTTTTGCTTGATTCAATAAATACTTACAATGTACTGAGTTCCATATAACTTGGGCTGGTGCTGAGAGTGGACAGTCCTAGCCTTGGAGCTGCTCCTAGTCTATCAGAAAAGGCAAATGAGTGGAAGTCAGGCAAGACAGCAACATCTTACAGTGCTTTTGTATAATGATAAGATACAGTAGAAATAATCAGGAGACCTGGGGCTTGGGGGTGCCCTTCCAGACAAAGGTGATTAATATCTATAAGCCTGAGAAAGTAAAGGTCACTGGGATTCATTTGAGATGACTGGAGGTCAAATTGCTTATCTCAGCTAAAACAAATCCTGGGTGAGATAAAGGGGTGGGTCTTTTTCATTACATTTACCAAAGGATTCAAAATGAAATCTGGAGCACCCTTACAGAGGCAAAAGGGAGGGGAGAGACGGGGAATGGGATGGGTAGGGGTTGTAATGGGATAACTGGGAAGGGGGCGGGAGATATCATTTAAAATGTATAAAATGATATAAAAAAAACCAAAATCGAAATGTCAGTATCTATGTGCAGATGTACCTCTAGGGTTCTATTTTACACCTGGCATTGGAATCCACCACAACATGTGAGCAGTGTGTGAAGAAGCCTCATTTATTTGAATTAAAATGACCACAGCTAGTGAATGACAAAGAAGAGCTAGCATAGTTATGGCCCTCTAGTTGAAATGTCTATTTGAAAAGTCATTTAAATGAGAATTCCAATCATATTCTGAATAAGCAAGCACTATGATTATTCTCCAGATACCCATGACCCAGGCTCAATAACTGTCAACATTCTGTCATCCTCATTTTTTCTCTTCTCACATCCCTGTTCCCTGCCCCTGGTACCACTGCTACATTTCCACAGCCCCTTTAGAGATCTGATTGTTGTGCACTGAAATGCACCAACACTGAATGCATTGACTCATGATTGTGCCTCTGCTTGAGAGGTCAAATGGTTGTTATCCAAGAGCAATGGTAGGACTGGATAGCCAATAGGAGAGGAAACTGGACAGCAGAGGAATGGTAAGGAGTGCTAGGGGAGGATGGTAGGCAAACTGGCTGGTAATCTGGTAAGCAAACTGGTAAGCAAACTGGCTGTGTTCTGATGTTTTCTCTTCTAATTTCATCCTTGTTGAAAACTTTATGCCAACTATAAGCTACATAGTAAGGATGAAGTTCATTCATGTCATAAGGATGGTATCTTCCTAAACTAGGCACTCTTCTTCTTTAGATCATTTTTGTGGTATAATGTAGATGTGAGCAATCCTTTCTGCTGTAGGACTCTATCTGTTGCAGACCCATGCAGGCCCTGTATATGTTGCCAAGCTTTTTCTTAGCAAATACGTAGAAGGGAATTATTAGGTAAAGGGATAAGGGTATACTTAACTTTTAAAGATATTGTCAATCATTTATCCAAATCAACTGTGCTTTTTCTATATTTTTTTTGGGGGGGAGAATTTCACCATGTAGCATACGTTGGTCTTGAACTCATAACCCTCTAATCTTAGCCTCTTGAAATCTGAAATTTTAATTGTGTGTTATCACTCCCAGACACTGTTTTCTGGTTGTACCAAATCTTTAGCTGATGTGGCCAATCTTGCATTTAGTCACCCATGTGTAATGCCATCTCCACCAACATTTGATTTTGTCTCCGTATGACTAATGATGTGGAACAACCTTTCAGTGAGTGGCTTAGTGGTTATTTGTTGGTCTTTTTTTTTTTTTAATAACCATTTATCCCAGTGTATTGGGGAAACCATAATTTATTTTTCTATTCATTGTTCTAATAATATATTTTTATGAAGTTCAATATCTAAGATTTTAAACAGTTATTAATTTATTTATGTATCCTGGCACAAAGGCTTTGTAGAATAAATCATCTTGGATTCTGAGAATCCAACTTAGGCTTAACTGTCAACTTGATACAGACTAGAATTACTGGAAAATTGAGTCTCAATTGAAGGATCCAAGGCAGATTAGCCAGTGGGCATGTCTGCAGGGGATGATTTATTATTAACTGATGTAGGAAAGCCCAGTACACTGTGGCAGCACAGTAACTAGGTAGGTGATCCTAGGCTAAATAAGAAAGATAATTAAGGATGAGCCAATAAGTAAGCTTGCTAGCATAGAGTACTCTTCTATGGATTTGCTTCAAGTCCCCGCTTGAGCTTCTGCCCTGATACCCTCAGTGACAGACTATAAACACAGAAGTATAAGCCAAACAAATCCTTTTCTTTTTTCTTTCTTTCTTCAGATTTCTTCTGGCCAGAATGCTTTATCACTGCAACTTAAAGGAAACTAGAAGACAAAGTCACTGTTCTATGTCTTATTTTAAAATCTTATAGTTTTAGGTTTTATGCTTAAGGCTGGGTTTGCTCTTGAATTAATTTTTATGTGCTGTGAGGCCAAGACATACTTTCTGAGGTCATTCTGAACATTTGGCATGAGGGGACTGTGGGACTGAGGAAATAATAGATTATAAATGTTAATGTGGGAACAACTAACATTTAAACTCTTAGCTGTTGTTGACTCTGTATGAACAAGGCACAGAGCTTAGGCATAGGAATAAGAGGGTCAAGGACTAAGTGGAAGCTTTGGAGTCACTATCACTTACAGGGCCAGAAAAAGGGAGAAAACAGATAGGAACATGGAAATGGTACAGGAGAGAGTTTCTCAAAGAAAGGCTATGCTCAATACTACCAAATGTTTAATGCAGGTGAAGGAATAAAAGCTCACTGTGAAACAGGACAACTTTTGTTATAGTAATAAACCAAACTACCTTAACTAAGAAGGAAAATTGTAACTCAGGGAACATACTATAAAGAAGAATTGGGGCTAGTCATAGGTATAACTGTACCAGGATTTGGGAGTCTCCTGGACTGTGTATTTCTCATTTCTTCCTCTTGCTTTTTGACCATAACACACCAGTGAGAGACAATGCCATAGTAAGATCATATAATTTTCCAAATACAGAGTAATTGTTTTTTCCTCTCATACTTTTTCTCTTATCCTATTTTTTTCAAAGCATAGGAACAGCTATGAGAATCCCAGCTTAGGTTGAAAAATAACCTTCTAGCATAGTTCTACTGTCTAGATACATGCTAGGATGAAATAACAAACTTGTCCTAAAGTATAATGGTTCGGTTAAAAACATTGACTCCTGGATATGCATGTCTGGGGTCAAATTCCTATCAATTACATAGAGGCTACATGCAAGCACAACTGTACTTTCAAGGTATTACACTGTGCAAAAATATCAGACTATAATGCAGTGGTGAATGTGAAACCAGATAAAACTGGGTTGTAGAGTGAATAGATGGTAGAGAAGTAATTCAATGAGCAAATGAACTCTAGAGAAGAGAGGAAGGTAATGTGGCAGTTACCGGGAGGCAGATGATATAACTTACAATCTGAGGGAAAGATATTGAGGACAAAGTCAATAAACTAGTAGAGGTGAATTCAGACATGATGAAGAAAGGGTATGGGGAGTGAGGGGGAAGGGCACAGCTAAGATTTCCCTCTAGATGAATTGGCTTCAGTTCCTACTGAAAGAGAACAAAGGGTCTAGATGAAGATGAACACAGACAGAAGCAGATTAGCAGCAAGGGGCAAGCTTCTTGAGTACAGGCTTTGTCCTATGGATCTTTGAACTGTCAGCATGCAACACAGAGCTTCACATTCGAATCATAAAATAAGTCTTTGTGTAGTCAGTTAGTTTCAAGTGGCTTCTAATTCCCCATAGTCAGCTTGAGTCACTGAAGGCAGTGAGAGACAGCGAGAATAAGGAAGAGAGAAGAGTTAAAAACGACAGCTCTGATGATTACTTGGCACAGAATAGATGATTGACCATTGGGGTAATGAATCTACTCTCAGTGACAAAGACGCTGACTTCTGTTCTGCTAGTTTCATCTATTGTAACTCATGCAATTAGATTGAAGGTTAAATATCTACCTAACTCTGTTGTACATCGGAAAGCCCTGGGATGTGGCACATCAAAAAGCATAGTATATGGGGCACAAACTCAGCAGACCGCCCCACGGTCCCCAGAAGACTCTCCACAACTCAGGTGCCCTAACACATCCAGGATCTTAGGATCACTGGTGAGTGGAATGCCACATCTGTTCGAAAACAATTGTGAGGGGCCTGTGAGAGCAGGAGCAAGGGTATAGGAGCCCCACCTGACCAGCAGCTTGGGTTCCTTCTGGTTGGTTTTGAACACAGCAGACAGCCCCATGGTCCCCAGAGGAGGTACCACTTCCAGGTGCTCTAATATGCCCAGGATCTTAGGATTCCAGGATCCCAGGATCCAAGGAGCTTGGTCACATCAGAATCTCAGGGTCTCAGAGAAAGCTTGACTGCCAAAAACTCTGACACACCCAGAATCTCAGAAACACAGAGGAATTCTGAATCAACTGGGATTACAGGAAGGACAGGCTCCAATCAGATATATTGAGGGCTGCAAGCACTTGAGATAATCAAATGGCAGGAGGCAAGCATAAGAACTAAACCAAAAGAAACCAAGGATACTTGGCATCATCACAACCAAACTCTCCCACCATAGCAAGTCCTGGATACACCATCACACTAGAAAAGCAAGATATGGATCTAAAGTCACTTCTCATGATGATGATGATGGAGGACTATAAGAAGGAAATAAATAACTCCCTTAAAGAAATACAGGAGAACACATCCAATCAGATGAAAGAAATGAATAAAACCACCCAGGAAAAATGGAAGTAGAAACAATAAAGAAATCACAAAGGGAGATAACTCTGGAAATAGAAAACCTAGGAAAGAAGTCAGGAGCCATTGAGGCAAGCATAACCAACAGAATACAAGATATAGAAGAGAGAATCTCAGGTGAAGAAGATTCCATAGAAAGCATTGACACAACACCAAAGACAGTGTGAAATGCAAAAACATCCTAACCCAAAACATCCAGGAAATCCAGGACACAATGAGAAGACCAAACCTAAGAATAATAGGTATAGACTAGAAGGAAGATTTCCAACTTAAAAGGCCAGTAAATATCTTCAACAAAATTATAGAAGAAAACTTCCCCAACCTAAAGAAAGAGATGCCAATGAACATACAAGAAGCCTACAGAACTCCAAATAGTTTGGACCAGAAAAGAGATTCCTTCTGTCACATAGCACAAAAAAAAAAAAAAAAAGAAATAATATTAAAAGCAGTAAGGGAAAAAGGTCAAGTAACATATAAAAGCAGACCAATCAGAATTACACCTGACTTCTCTCCAGATTCTATGAAAGCCAGAAGATCTTGGGCAGATGTCATATAGACCCTAAGAGAACACAAATGCCAGCCCAGGCTACTATACCCAGTAAAACTCTTAATTACCATATATGGAGAAACCAAGGTGTTCTATGACAAAACCAAATTTACTCAATATTTTTCCACAAATCCAGCCCTTCAAAGGATAATAAAGGGAAGACTTCAACACAAAGAGGGAAACTAAGCTCTAGAAAAAGCAAGAAAGTATTCTTTCAACAACCTAAAAAATATAGCCACATGGACAGAATTCCAAATCTAGCAACAAAAATAACAGGAAGCAACAACAACTTTACCTTAACATCTTTTAATATCAATGGACTCAATTTCCCAATAAAAAGACATAGAATAACAGACTGGTTATGTAAACAGGACTCAACTTTTTGATGCATACAGGAAACCCACCTCAGGGACAAAGACAGACACTACCTTAGATTAAAAGGCTGGAAAACAATTTTCCAAGCAAATGGTCCCAAGAAACAAGTTGGAGTAGCCATTCTAAGATCGAATAAAATTGACTTTCAACCTAAAGTTCTCAAAAAAGGTAAGGAGGGACATTTCTTACTCATCAAAGTTAAAATTTACCAAGATAAACTCTCAGTTCTGAACATCGATGCTCCAAATGCAAGGGTATCCACAATCATTAAAGAAACTTTGCTAAAACTCAAAGCATACGTTACACCTCACACAATAATAGTGGGGGACTTCAACACCCCACTCTCATAAATGGACAGATCCTAGAAACAGAAACTAAACAGAGAGACAGTAAAATTAACAGAATTTATGAAACACGTGGATTTAACAGATATCTATAGAATATTTAATTCTAAAACAAAAGGATATACCTTCCTCTCAGAACCTCATGGTACCATCTCCAAAACTGACCATACAATCAGTTACCAAACAGGCCTCAGCAGATACAAAAATATTGAAATGATCCCATGCACCCTATCAGATCACTATGGACTAAGGTTGATCTTCAATAACAATATAAATAATAAAAAACCCACATACATGTGAAAGCTGAACAACATTCTACTCAATGATAACTTGGTCAAGGAAGAAATAAAGAAAGAAATTAAAGACTTTTTAGAGTTTAATGAAAATGAAGCCACAACATACCCAAACTTATGGGATACAATGAAAGCAGTCCTAAGAGGAAAACTCATAGCTCTGAGTCCCACCAAAAAGAAGCTGGAGCAAGCCTATTCTAGCAGCTTGACAACACACATGAAAGCTCTAAAACAGAAGGAAGCAAATTCACCAAAGAGGAGTAGATGGCAAGAAATAATCCAACTCAGTATATAGTATATAGTATATATATGTGGCCCTAAAAATTCCACTAGAGAACTCCTAAACC
Organism: Mus caroli; assembly: GCF_978045245.1. Classification (NCBI taxonomy): domain Eukaryota; kingdom Metazoa; phylum Chordata; class Mammalia; order Rodentia; family Muridae; genus Mus; species Mus caroli. The sequence goes on from NW_028227269.1 coordinate 56,152,596, forward strand.
TGATAAACAGCTTCAGTGCAGTATCTGGATATAAAATTAACTCAAACAAATCAATGGCCTTTCTCTACACAAAGGATAAACAGGCTGAGAAAGAAATTAGGGAAACAATACCCTTCACAATAGTCACAAATAACATAAAATACCTTGGTTGACTCTAACTAAGCAAATGAAAGATCTGTACGATAAGAACTTCGAGTCTCTGCAGAATGAAATCTAAGATCTCAGAAGATAGAAAGATCTCCCATGCTCATGGTTTGACAGGATTAATATAGTCAAAATGCTATATTGTTGAATGCAATCTACAGATTCAATGCAATTGCCATCAAAATTCCAACTCAATTCTTCATAGAGTTAGAAAGGACAATTTGCAAATTCATCTGGAATAACATAAAACCTAGTATAGCAAAAACTATTCTCAACAATCAAAGAACATCTGGTGGAATCACCATGCCTGACCTCAAGATGTACTACAGAGAAATTGTGATAAAAAAAAACTGCATGGTACTGGTAGAGTGACAGACAGGTAGATCAATGGAATAGAACTGAAGACCCAGAAATGAACCCACCCACCTATGGTCACTTGATCTTTAACAAAGGGGCTAAAACCATCCAGTGGAAAGAAGACAACATCTTCAACAAATGGTGCTGGCTCAACTGGCGATTATCATGTAATTGCAAATTAATCCATTCTTTTTTTCTGTCTATTTTTTTTAATTAGGTATTTTCTTACTTTACATTTCAAATGCTATCCCAAAAGTCCCCCATATCCTCCCCCCTACTCCCCTACCCACCCACTCCCACTTCTTGACACTGGCGTTACCCTGTACTGAGGCATATAAAGTTTGCAAGACCAAGGGGCCTCTCTTCCCAATGATGGCAGACTAGGTCATCTTCTGATACATATGCAGCTAGAGACACGAGCTCTGGGAATACTGGTTAGTTCATATTGTTTTTCCACCAATAGCGTTTTAGACCCCATAGCTCCTTGGGGGCTTTCTTTAGCTCCTCCATTGGGGGCTCTGTGTTCCATCCAAGAGCTGACTGTGAGCATCTACTTCTGTGTTTGCCAGGCACTGGCATAGCCTTACAAGAGACAGCTATATCAGGGGCCTTTCAGCAAAATCTTGCTGGTGTATGCAATGGTGTCTGAGTTTGGAGGCTGATAATGGGATGGATCCCCGGGTGTAGCAGTCTCTAGGTGGTCCATCCTTTCGTCTCAGCTTCAAACTTTGTCTCTGTAATTCCTTCCATGGGTGTTTTGTTCCCAATTATAAGAAAGGGCAAAGTGACCACACTTTGGTCTTCATTCTTCTTGAGTTTCATGTGTTTTGCAACTTGTATCTTGGGTATTCTAAGTTTCTGGGCTAATATCCATTTATCAGTGAATACATATCATGTGAATTCTTTTGTGATTGGGTTACCTTACTCAGGATGATACCTACCCTCTAGGTCATTCCATTTGCCTAGGAATTTCATAAATTCATTCTTTTTTAGTACACCAACAGATTGGGAAATAATCTTTACCAATCCTAAATCACATAGGGGACTAATATCCAATATATATATCTCAAGAAGGTGGACTCCAGAAAATCAAATAACCCCATTAAAAATGGGGTACAGAGCTAAACAAAGAATTCTCACCTGAGGAATACTGAATGGCTGAGAAGCACCTGAAAAAATGTTCAGCATCCTTAATCATCAGAGAAATGCAAATCAAAACAACCCTGAGATTCCACCTCACACCAGTCAGAATGACTAAGATCAAAAATTCAGGTGACAGCAGACACTGGCAAGGATGTGGAGAAAGAGGAACACTCCTCCATTGTTGGTGGTATTGCAAGCTTGTACAACCACTCTGGAAATCAGTCTGGCCATTCCTCAGATTGTTGGACATAGTACTACCAGAGGTTCCCGTAATACATCTCCTGGGTATATATCCAGAAGATGTTCCAACTGGTAATAAGGACACATGCTACACTATGTTCATAGCAGCCTTATTTAAAATAGCAAGAAGCTGGAAAGAACCCAGATGTCCCTCAACAGAGGAATGGATACAGAAAATGTAGTATATTTAAACAATGGAGTACTACTCAGCTATTAAAAACAATGAATTTATGAAATTCTTAGGCAAATGGATGTATCTGGAGGATATCATCTTGAATGAGGTAATCCAATCACAAAAGAACAAACATGTTATGTACTCACTGATAACTGGATATTAACCCAGAAGCTCATTTATTCTTAGAAGGGGAAACAAAAGACCCATGGAAGGAGTTACAGAGACAAAGTTCAGAGCAGAGACTGAAGGAACAACCATCCAGAGACTGTCCCACTTGGGGATCCATCCTATAAACAACCATCAAACCCAGATACTATGGCAGATGCCAACAAGAGCCTGGTGACAGTAGCCTGATATAGCTGTCTCCTGCGAGGCTCTGACAGTGCCTGGCAAATACCCAAGTGAATACTCACAATCATCCATTTGACAGATCACAGTTTTGCCAATGAAGGAGCTAGAGAAAGTCCCCAAGGAGCTGAAGGGGACTGAAGCCCCATAGGAGGAACATCAATATGAATTAACAAGTACCCCCAGAGCTCATTGGAAATAAACCACCAATCAAAGAAAACACATGTTGAAACTTGTGGCTCTAGCTGTATATGTAGCAGAGGATGACCTATTTGGTTATCAATGGAAAGAGAGGCCCTAGATCCTGTGAATGTTGTATGCACCAGTATAGGGGAATGCCAGGACCAGGAATGGGAGTGCCTGGGTTGGAGAGCAGGGGGAGGAAGGAGGGGATAGGGGATATTCAGATGGGAATCTAGGAAAGTAGATAACATTTGAAATGTAAATAAAGAAAATATCTAATAAAAAAATAGTATGTGGGTTTGAAAGAGATGTTCCCATGATGTGTCCCAGGTATCAGAGCTCCAGCACACTGTGCAGCACTCTTCCTTGGGAAATCCAACAGAGATGTGTCTTTAGGTAATAGACATAAACAAGCAGAACTATATCAATGAATATTCTAAGTTTTAAAGTCTGTACTTTAAAGTTGCTGGAGCGCCTTTAAAATGGCAAGAGGGCAAAGGAGACACAATCCTTTGTGCTGATCATGCTGCTGTGGCTCCTGAGCATTTCCCGATAAATCTGGACGTTATTAAGTTTGATTAGGTGGGCTAGGGTCAGTCATAACTGGTCTAGGCCTGCCTGAAATTCACTGAAAGTTCTGAATTCTCAAGCTGGAGAGACATGCTGACTTAGCATTTCTGCCACTAGGATGTTCTCTCTCTCTCTCTCTCTCTCTCTCTCTCTCTCTCTCTCTCTCTCTCTCTCTCTCTCTCTCTCTCTCTCTCTCTCTCCCTCCCCCTCCCTCCCTCCCTCCCTCCCTCCCTCCCTCCCTCCCTCCCTCCCTCGTGTGTGTGTTTGTGTGTGTGTGTGTATGATATATATAGAGAGGCAGAGAGACAGAGACAGGCAGAGGGAGGGGGAGGGGAGGGATATGAGCAGACATTTTGGGTGTGTCTTAGTTATACAATTTGTCACCTGTCAAGCCCCAGCAATTGCCATGGCCCTGACAACCCCGAGGGAGACCTTTTGCTGTTGTTCCTTTGATGGCAGGCTTCTTTAACTGTGGACAGCAGTTGGGCAGCATGCTTTTATCCCTTGTCATTTCAGGTAATATCAAGGACAGCATGGGTTATATATAATAGATGGGGACTTCTGTGCATGTACGTGTGAGAGGCGGGAAACCATTGTCAGAGTAACTGTTTCCAGTCTACACCCCAATCCAATTTCTTGAGTCAACCTGGGCACTTAGCAAAAGTTCTTTTATGTTTTTCTGAGCCACCACTTGGCTGTTTCCAGCTGAAGATAGAGCCAGTGGGACTCCAGAGGTGCAAGAACTGCCAGGTGTTCTGCTTCAGGCTGAGCTAACTGACCACTCTCTTTTTCCATTGTTATACTAATTTGATAGACAAGCTTCATTCCCTTCCCTAAGCCTGTTTCAAGGTTGTAGTTCAGTCTCCTGGAGAGACTTCTAATTCCCAGGGGCCATGCTAAGGAAGACCTCCTCTCCTTAAATTCAATTTATTGATTATCTGTCTGCCTTTCTGTTTGACTGTCTACTCCCTCCCGAGGAAACAGCTACTCTAATAGCCTATGCCTGGATCACTGCTAGACTCTTGTATGCAAATATACTTAAGAATGATGATTTTGGGGGATTGATATAGCTTTCTGGTTTCTTTCTTTGGTTTGGTTTTGGTTCTTCTTCTTCTTCTTCTTCTTCTTCTTCTTCTTCTTCTTCTTCTTCTTCTTCTTCTTCTTCTTCTTCTTCTCTCTGAACCACAAGTAGCTGAGCCTGACCTTGTTCATTTGAGCCAACACCCTTGGCCTTCATAGCCTTTATGAAAAGGTAGTAAGAAATATTCAATTAAAAAAAAAAAGACTTTCTCCAGATAAGCAAGAGTTCCCTAAAGTAGATTAATTTGAATGTTAGTTTGAACATAACCTTATTTTATGGGCTAGTGCTATTACTTAGACTGAGCTGGCCATGAAAAGAAGCTCGAGCATGCATCCATGACAGCCAGAATCCATGAGTCTGATTAGATTTCTGTCTAGCTGAATCGTGATCCCAGATTAATATTAACTGCCAGATCAGTAAGTCTTCATGGGTTTATAGCTCCTTTGCTACTCTGGGACCCTCATCCAGGTGATAAGTGCTCCCTTCTGAAGACAAGGCATTCAGTCATAAAATCAATAAATCTCAAGCACAAAGATATTTGTTCAAGAAACTCAGCCTGAAAATCTGTTGGGACAGTGGTGAATCAAGGACAAGGGACTTTATTTTTTTAAGTACTAGTAAAATGAGGCATGAAGGTCCTCTGGATCGTAATGATGTTCCAATGAGCACGTTAGATATTAAGGAAGCAAAAATGAGTTGTGTAGACACAGCAGGGTCTGATCTCGAGACCATTTGTCGAGGCACTAGAATCCTGCTTAGATTTACATCCATATGTCTTGCCAGATATAAACAATTATAAACAATTAACAAGAGAGGAGGTAAAGAAAGCCACGCCAATCCAATCCTTTGAAAACACACAAGGGGATGATCTGATGTATCAACTCCTGTTGTATTGCAAGTGGCAGATAGCTAAAAGCAGATTCAGAAACTTGCTGCTGATTGGTCTATTTTCCACAAAGAATATTAGAGAACAGCAGAAGAGAGATCCACACATGCCCAGCCTCCCAGCACTTTGAAGGTAGAGCTGGGAATGTGAGTCTGAACCAGCCTGGGCTGCATAATGAGTAAGACCCTGTCTCAAAACAAACAAAAAGCCAAATAACAAGAGCAACACTAACAACAGCAAAAAAACAAAAGGGGGGTAGGAGGGCAAGGGTGGTGCCCAGAAAGAGCCAACATTTCCTTCAACTTTCCAACTTGAGTTGTTTGAGTCTGATTTTTTTTCTTTTACCACTATTAGGGTAGAAAAGGGCTCTGTGATGGTTTGTATATCCTTGGACCAGGGAGGGGCACCATCTGAAGGTGTGGCCTTGTTGGAATAGGTGTGACCTGGTTGGAATGGGTGTGTCACTGTGGGTGTGGGTATAAGATCCTCACCCTAGTTGCCTGGAAGTCAGTCTTCCACTAGCAGCCTTTGGATGAAGACATAGAACTCTCAACTCCTCCTGTGCCATGCCTGCCTGGATACTGCCATGTTCTCACCTTGATGATAATGGACTGAACCTCTGAACCTGTAAGCCAGCCCCAATTAAATGCTGATTTTTATAAGACTTGCCTTGGTCATGGTGTCTGTTCACAGCAGTAAAACCCTAACTAAGACAGGCTCCATCAGTATATGGAGGAATTGATACTGGAAATATCCATTAGCCCATGTAAATAAGGATTTATGTAAGGAGGCCATGATGTATGCCTATTTCCTCCCTGTCAATGAAGCATTTAAAGCACCCAGTGGTAGATTTGTTCTCCCTTGCTCCAGCAAAGAAACATGGTCACAGAACTCCATAGCACTGTGTCTTACAACAACAATCACGAAAAACTTTCATTTTCATGTTGGTTATATAGATCCAGGGTTAGCAAACTATGATCTCTGGACCCAGTCTGAAGCCTACCTCTCTCGAGTTTTATCAGAATACAGTCACACTGATAATACTGGCTATGACTGAGAAGAGTGGTTGTGACAGAGATGACATAATTAAGAAAGATTGAGAAATTTACCATGTGAGCTTTTGGAGGGGAAAAAAAAAACCACCAACTGATGACATTGATAGTTACATCTACATTCAGTGGGACACTGTTGTCATTGAAAGAATACAGAAAACATGCATGTGATGGCATGAAGACATGTTTAATATCAAGAAAAGCTACTCAAAGTAGTGGGAGTGTAAGTATTTTGGAATTCTGACTGCCTAAAGGCAAAGGGAACAAAGACACAGACAGACAGACAGACAGACACACACACACACCTCACTCCAGACTTTTTCTGATGAACATATATATATACATGGAAATTTTTCTAATAACTGCCTCTGACATATAAGGTGAGACTGAACAGCAGAATAATGAAAGGAAAGGAAGAGAAATGATGGGTCCTCTGTCAGAGAAAAGTGCTCATAGAGTAAATTTAGAATTGAAAAACAATGTTCATAGAAGCAAGAGAATTTATGAATAACTATTTTCAGCTTCAATTCGTGTAATGTTTGATGCACACTAGCAATTATGACACCATGTTTTAAAGCTGTCTGCAATATAAATTCCAGAATTTGCTTTAAATGATTAGTTTCATCACTGAAAAAAATATTATGGCATTTAATCCTAATTAAATGTTTACATAGTTCAATTTATTTCTTCTCTGTGGAGTCTTGTTTAATAGTTATTTAAATATATTTTTATAGATCGTCAGGGTGACCAATGATGTAAGGTGCCAGATTTACAGATATTTTTGTTACAGTGTGCAAAGTAATTTGCCTTACCAAATAAACAATTTTGTGTTATGTAAGTTTTAGCTCAGAAGACATTGTGCAAGAGGAGAGAAAAGAAAGTTTGTAAGAACTAGAGGTCAGGGAGGATGGAGCAGAACAGGGTCTTCTGGATATGACAAGACCATTGTACTCATGAGCTCTTGGCAGCTGTGTACAGACCCATTCAACAATCCCAGAATGCAATGGGCAGTTCACAAGCTCCTACGTGTAACCAATGGCTCATCACGAACAGCTGATGGCATCTGGGGAGGGAGAGTCAGTTTAATTTAAACATATGGCTCTTAATATGCTGACTGTAATCCAGTGGATGATCCCACATTCAGAAATATGTTGAGAGCACAAACTGCAGGTGATATATATATATATATATATCACCATATATATATATATATATATATATATATATATATATATATATATATATATGGGAGAACATGAAGTTGGGGGGGGATAAAAAGGGAGGAGTTGAGGTGAATGTGATCCAAATTCATTCTATGAAATTCTCAAGTAGTCAATATTTATTAAAAATAAAATTTCAGGATTCAATGATAATCAGTTATTTAAAATATTTTAAATTTTGCACAATTATAGAGGAATGAAAATCCAGGAATTGCAAGGATAACCCTTAGTGGCAAGTTAGCATGGTTTTAACCAAAAGACCTGCAGCTGAAAACCTTGGGTGTTTTAAACGCCTAGCCCACAGGACTATGAAAAAGTCACACGGGGGCTGGTGAGATGGCTCAGTGGGTAAGAGCACCCGACTGCTCTTCCGAAGGTCCAGAGTTCAAATCCCAGCAACCACATGGTGGCTCACAACCATCCGCAACGAGATCTGGCGCCCTCTTCTGGAGTGTCTGAAGACAGCTACAGTGTACTTACATATAATCAATAAAAAAAAAAAAAAAAAAAAAAAGAGAGAGAGAGCATGGAAAAAGTCACACAACCTGTGGAAAATATATGAGGTGGTGCCGGGTGGGTAGGGCTGGCTTAGCACTTGCCTTGCAAAGGAGAGGGTTGGAAAGAGAAGATAGGGGACTCTTAGAGCCAGCTATCAGGTGAGTACATGTGTATATACACCTCAACTCCTCCCTTTTTGTCCCCCCAACTTCATGTTCTCTCATAAATACATATATATATGTATATATATATGTATATATATATATATCATCACCTGCAGTTTGTGGTCTCAACATATTTCTGAATGTGGGATCATCCACTGGAATAAGGTCAACATACTAAGAGCCATATGTTTAAATTAACACACACACACACATGCTTCCATATGTATGCAAACACAGTCATGCACACACACACCACCACACACATGGGCACACAAAAAGGATAAAAAAGCAAAACAAAGCATGAAATAAGGTTCTCAAAGAAATTAACTTTAGGATCTCTTTCAGCACAAGGATTATATTTCTTAAAGCCAGATATAGGCAATTTTCTCATTTTCAAAATGGAATTCCACTTTCTTGGAGCTGGTAGGGGTTTTCACATTTTAAAAATGAGTACGGTTATGGCAAATTTGGCAATTTCATATAACTTTGTGAAATAAAGTGACTAGAAGCTTAAGATCTATCTAAAGGATAAACATCTATAAAAGAAGATTTCAAAATGTAGAATCTGCACTAGGTTTGCAAGATGATTTTCAGAGGTTATGGAACTCTTTTAATTTTAGTGATTATATAATTTATACTCAGTTTTTAATCTATAATGATTGGCTACATTGGTAGTCCTTCCTTTGACATTAATTAATGGTAATAAAATTATGTCTCAGTTTAGGCAAAACTATTAAATATCACAAGTGAGATGTAGACATGGAAATTTGTGGTGGTGGTCCATGAGCAAATAAATAAAGTCCAAGAGACAAGACCCTCAGGAGAAAGAGCTTCCACTAGGATTTTCATACTTCACCATATGGTTCTCAGCCGGCATTGTTTAACCTAGCATGGCTGTGAACATACTGCGATGAAGTAAGACATATGGAGCCCTTTAGCATCAAAAGAGAGGGGAACAAAAAGAAATAAGGAAGCAGATGCTTGGATGTATTTAGGAAGGAGACCCTACCGTCACTGAAAAGCTGGCCAGCGTAGTGTTCACAGCTCCGAGTTATACAGGTCATAGGTTGGGTTGGACTCAGGGAAAACACAGTGTACCAGGGCGTTAGAATGTACACTCCTGTCTCAGTTGGTTCCAATGCCCTGACAGATAGCAAACGTTTCCATGCTTGACAGTTCCATTCAGGACACTGATTTGCATATAACCTAGGCACATTCTCTGTATGCTGTAAATAAATTTTATACTATCTGTAATATCTAGTACAATATAAACTTATAGAAGCAGTTGTGTTATTTCGGTAGAGTGGGCCAAAAAAAAAAATTGTCTGAACCTGTTCAGTACATCAGAATTACAAATTCTTAAAAATAAGTGTCTGAGAATACTGACTCAGTCAGTAGAGTTTGCTTTACCGTCATGAGGACTTGGGTGTCTTCCCCAGTCCCTATTTACAAGTCTAGAGAGGCAATGCATGCCTGCAATCCCAGAACTGGGGAGGCAGAAACAGATTTCTTGGGATTTGCCATCAAGTCAATCTCCAAGAGCCCCATGCTCAGTGAGATACCCTACCTCAAAATACAAGGAGGAGAGTAATTGACCTTTGGCTTACACACACACACACACACACACACACACACACACACACACATATGCAAGCATACACCCCACACACCACAAACATGGACACACCCAAAACATTAAAAAATACATTATTTTCAGTAGGCTCAATCCACAGGTGTGAATATGTACACTGCTAGAAAGGACTTGCTATATTTCTGAGGAGTTAAATTTACGTGAAAACAATTAGTGCTTTGGGGGAAATGCGGTCCTGTGCTCAGCAAATCTAACTGCCTGCTTGATATGACTTACTCCTACAGCCTTGACCTCCCAGTGGGTCCCTGTCACTAAACAGGCTTGAGTTAGGAAAGGCATCAAATGGGAGGAGGCAAGGATCCTTTGGGTTCACATCCTGATGCTCCTGGTCTTTTGCCTGGATACGCACTCATGACCTCAGGTGACGAGCAGTTCCATGCTTAGGCAAAGATGAGGTATGGACAGTCCACAGTGGGCTCCTGGCTCCCTCTGTGACCTGGGAAGCAAAAATGTCCTGTCAGACTGCAGCCATAGGTGAACTCATTTCTGCTGGCTGTGTGGCCCTTACCTGTTCTACCACACAGACTACTCCAAGGGCAGAGGGCCTTTCAAGGGGTGCTTGTATCCCCCCTAACTTCTCCTCAAACTTGGGTTCTACCTGAGATGTATGTGGATTTTTTTTTCCTGTGAGTTTGTGCTTTCCTGTTGATCAGCTACTGCGACGACGAAAGTAGAGAATTCCTAGCATCAAGCGCCTCTGTGTGAGAGCTCCGGGCTCTGCTCTTCTGTGAGAACATGCTTGGTAGCTAGCACTGCCCATGTGAGGGCGGCGAGTGCTCATTCTTCATGTCTTTGCCGTTAGGATGGCTAAGGTACTGCTTATGCAGCAGTTCCGAGACAAGATGGAGAAGCAGTTTCGATTATTTATTTTTAAAAATTCCTTGAAGCCTGCAGTTTAACCTTAGCAGGGGAACTGGGGGTGTTCAGGCACATAGCGATTTTATTCCTCTGGAGCCTTATATGAATTATTACATGTTTAAGAAAAGAGCAAATATAATTCTGCAAGGTAATCAAAAGCAAATCTGCTAATTTGGGCCTAAAGGACAGTATTTTTCATCATAAAGAACATTAAATTTAGATCAGTTATTCATCTAAATTAAGGAAAGTGAGAAAGAGAGCAAGACCAGAAAATCACCTTTGCTGATAGGGGGAACCAGCCTATATTGGCCTCTTTCTTAATCATGCTTCTCCGTGTAAAACCTCGTTACTAGGATACGGCTATGTGGCAGCATCTTTGCTAGAAATTGTGCAGGAAAAAAAAAAAGGTCAGAGGCTCATTTCCAATAACGGTTTGACAAGTGACACGGAGAAAAGGGCACGAAAGAATTGAGGTATGTGGTGTTTCCTTCATCAAGATTTTGAGATAATGGAACGTATGTGAATAGGAAACCTCTAAGAATACATTTTATTAATCTCGTCTCAAATAAACAGAGACTGTAAGAAAAACGAGGTGAAGAGGCAGGCACACTCGATCTCAATAGGCTGAGACTACTTTATTGGAGCAGTGAGGGGCCCCAATCTTTCCACTGGATGAAGGTTAGGTGTATTTAGAGGGGTTGGGGGAATGTGTATGCATACATAAATAGCCACCAGAAAGTTAAGGGTTTTTGTTGTTGTTGTTGTTGTTGTTGTTTTGCGAATTGACTAGGAGCAGGGTGGGGGTTGTTTTCGATACCAGGTCATATTGTTTCTGCAGATGGAAACGTTAGATTGGGGATATATCGTTTTTTATGGCTAGGGGCTATTGCCTAGTACAGCCTGACTCCCTGCCTCAATTTCTCATGACCCGAGGTTATTATCCAACATGTCCCTATTACCCAACATATCTCAACTCAGGAAGGATAAGAAGAAAAAGGGAAAAGGGTAGAGAGGCTGTCTCACAGATGCTGCTTCCTGCTGGAGGGTAGAGGTTAAGCCAGTAGTTTTGATGGTGGAAGGGGAATAGTGAGGCCTTTTCCCGGCTGGTAGGATTTGGTCATGAAGAATTCAGTGACTCTCTGGGTAGTTAAAGCATATAGTCTTTGTTGACAGAGCTTGTGAGACAGCGGGAAAGGCAAGGACCAGAGTAAAGTTCCACAATCAAAGTGATTTGGACTGCAAAGGGGAGTAGTCCACAGTCCCCAAGCAGTCAGGCACCCTTCCAGAAAGTATTGTCTATTCTTCCAGGTTTTAATTCTTTCTAATAATTGTTTAGTATTTTTCCATCCTAAACCAGATTGGACTACATTAAAAGAAAGAGTTCTTCCCCTTAGGAAGGCTCAGGTCCCCCAATCCCTTTCAAGCTGTCATTAAGTCCAGTCCCCAGCGGTTTTGGAGGACCACTTCAGCTAGGTGATCTATTTGATTTTGTTGGGTGACTATCCCTTGTCGGACCAAGAGCAAGTCTCCATTAATCTGATGGAGTTGTTCCCTTGTACCTGTTGGAGCCCTCACGCTGTTGCTCCAGTGACTATGGTATGGCGAGAGTTGTGGCAAGAGCTTATGTGAAACCTTTTGCTTGGGTATAGGGGGAAATTCAGTAAGTAAAACATTTAAAAGACAGGGTAAAAATATGAGGAGGAAGATAATATGTGGAGAAGGTGTGATCCGGCTGGGAAGCCAGAGTGGGAGAGAACTAAAAGCCCTTATAGAAGAAGACTTGTGGTTGAGTTTTCCGCCTAGTCCCTGTATCCTTTGGGCGCCTTCTCAAACAACTTAGAAATTGTTGGTGTCCCAGTACAGGGGAACACCAGGGCCAAAAAAATGGGAATGGGTGGGTAGGGAAGTGGGGGGGAGGGTATGGGGGACTTTTGGGATAGCATTGGAAATGTAATTGAAGAAAATACGTAATAAAAAATATTAAAAATTAAAAAATAATAAAGCATTAAAAAAAAGAAAAGAAATTGTTGGTGTCGGAGAAGCAGCTTCTCCAGGGGAGGGCACAAAAATATGCTGGTGCAGAAGCAGCACTGTGCATGGAGGAGGGCACAATCAATTGCTGTTGTGGATAGCTCTGGTGCTGTTTGTATTTGGATGCTAATTCTGCTTCCCCAAGAGGGGCTACTTAGGAGGAGTGAACCACATACTCAGATGACTTCATGTGAACCTTCTCCCCATTTTAATTTGTAAAATAAAGGCTAGAGCTGGTGATTGGGCAGTGGGAGGGAAGGTAGGGTTGAAAAGTTTTAGGAAGAACAATGAGAGGGAGGAGAGAGAGGAAGATTGAAGAGGAAGAGATGGAAGGAAAATGGAGCAGAAGCACATGGCCTAGAGAAACCACAAGTTATAAGGGATCTCATAGCTGGGGAATATAGTAGTGTAGTGGTAGATCTGCCACTATTGTATTGTATTCATATCAATTGAGTTGTGCTTTCATTAAGCGGGCTATTTGGGTTGGAGATTTACCACAACAAATCGCATCCTTAGTGTGGTCAGATTTAGTCTTGGTGTACTGTAGCACAAAGAATTCACTTGGCCCTGATGGATACTAAGCTGATCTGAAATTTCTTTAAAGTTCTTTGACATCGGTGAGACAGAGAGTTTAGTCACTGTCTCCTTGTCTTAGTTCTGAGACCTGAGAACAATGCTGAGTGTCAAGGAGAGGGAAGAGTTGGGTGGAGTGGGATTCCCCCCTCTAGAGGTTATCCTGACTGCCTTGAGGAGGAGCTATTCAAGGGGGCCACAGTAAACCTCCACAGATGGCAAAGAGCCAGAATGAAAGTCAGGAGGTAATTGAACAACCTCGCAGGGAATGTTAAGAGACAAAGTTAAGTTTCCTTTAGTAAGGTTAAATGCAATTGTACAACCAGCTAGACCCTGCACTACTCTTCTGTAGAGTAAGGTAACTCTAATTAGCTGTTTGCTACAGCAGATGCCTGAATCAGGGGAAAGCACCTGGAAGCTTTGTAAAAGAAGCCAGTTAAAGTGAGCTTTTAATTGGCAATTTAAAAGAGAAATCGAATGCAATCCAGTCATTTTTATAGGATTGTCAAGCAAAGTTTCCAAAGCCACTACATGGATATTCTGAATAATTACCCCAAAACTAGGAGTTCGATGATAAGAGTATCATCTAACCTCTTTTAATCAGAGAACATAAGTAGCTAAAGCTTAACAAAGTAAAGATGTAAGTAATTAGACATACATCTCTAGGTTAAATTTTGTTACCATGAATAGACAATATAATTTTGGGAATTTGCATGGCATGCTGTAGAAAAATTAATATTACATGTCTTAAGCTAACATTTATTGGGGGAGGTTGAAATTTTACAGCCTTTAACACCGCCCAATGGTCTTACAAATCCTGAGAGAAGGAAAGTTTACATTTAGTAATGGCTTTAAAAATATCCATGACCTTGAATGAGGGAATAATTTTGTAAAAAAAGAACCAAGAAGGGAAGGGGTGGAAATTCATAGAGCTAGACATCTGTAATTATATTTAGCTGTTTTAACTTTTATATATAAATCTCTCTTGTATAAAACTTTTAAAATGCCATGAGACATAACAGTAACAAACTCATCATTTTTTGTAAGAAAAAGTTTTCAGAAGAGATATTAGGCAATACTTTACTCTGTATTCATAACAGATTTTTCACTGCTGTGTAGGTGGACATCCTCCAAGTTTTAGTTTTCGCCTTTACACCCAGAAAACCTTGAGGGCTCTTATTTGCATACAACCAGTTAGGCAGAGTGACTGGATACTCAAGTGAAGGACCAGTGACCTTGCATCTCTCCTCTTTTCTCGAAGGAATATTAAGTTTAGCCAGCTGTAATTAGTTTAAACAGGCACAGCCAGAGGTTTGAAGATGGCAAATGTTTAGCTTAGAAGATATTGTGTAATGTCACCTTGAGTCCAATTACATACACAGTGTGATGCACTAAACTATTGTCACCTGTGTATATATTGTTAAACCATTAGGCCTCTTAAGTTTCCAGATAAACCTTATAGGAAACATGAGATAGATAAATTTTATTAACTCTACATGCAGCATATGGAGTATTTTTTATCGTAACCACCATTAAATTTATGTTTATGCCATCTAACAGAATTCAGCTGAGTACGCCCCGTTGAAACTATGATGCTGGAGATAGGAATGAGAGATTTTAGACACAGGGTTCCTTTTATCCTTTCCGTGTGTAAGCATCTAGTTAGACACCTTTATATTATGAGATAAGTGATAGTAGCCTCTACTAGAAATACCTCTTTGCAGTTCTCAAGCACATAATGTCCACCACCATCCCCAGGCTGCTCTGTTTTTTTCCTCTCCCTGTCACAGAGTTGGGGTGCCAGCCTTACCCAGGACAGAAGCTTTCAAGAAAACGTCAAGATAAACATGCTTGGGTGTGAAGCAAACAGGCCAAATCCCATCTCCAGAGCCAGCTATCTGTTGAAGTAAAATAGTCTATGACAATTTTCCAATATTATCCATATTCCAAAAGCACTCAAATCTAAGACTGAACCCAGTGATTTATAGATACCAGTTTGTGTGTGTCTGCCGATGGCAGAGGACAACTTGAAAATCCTAACAAGTAACTGAAAAGACGATATAAAAGCGAGAGTATCCAGGCTTGATTGGGAAAAAAGTAAAAAGGCAGGCCAAAGTCATATGGTGAAGAAGTCTCAGGAACAGAGACTAATATCTCCTAGTTAAAGGAAACTGACTTAGAGACCCAATAAAGACAGCAGGTATCAGGTGTAAATGAATTATTTATTCTAGCTAGTCCATATAGAAGACACAGCAGCCTAGTATTTTATTACAAGCTGTAAGCCTAGATTGGGCAGGTTCTATGCCATTCTCACCTATATCCAAACCAGATGTCCCTGTTACTTGTTGTTTGAGTCTTGCCTGGGCTGCTTCTGTTCCATCAGCCTGTCCACAGGGTACGTTTCTTCTGGCTACATGCTCATGATCCATCCAGCCTTTGGCAGTCTCCTTCTCTCTCCATCTTCTCTTTCCTTGCTGTTCTTCCTGGTCCCTCCCGAGACCCATCACTTGATCCTCAAGTCCCACATTCTTCTCTCTGCTGCCCAATCTCAGGCTCTAGCCTTCTCATTGGCCAATCAGCTTTAAATTTGGGAACATGGTTTACACAACAAAGACAAATGTATATGAATAACTGGTCTATGTCTGTAAGATCAACATTAAAAGTTCCACATTGGCAATGACCATTATTTGTGGCTAAATTTGGGTGGATAATTGCACAAGTGTAGTGGACTGGAGCTAGTGAAGGCAGAGATTTTAGAGCCCATTTTTTAAAATTTGGTTTAAATTTGATGTGATAGGCAGGACTGGTGAAGCCTTATTTATTCAACAACCTAAGGTTTAGAGAAAAAATGAAAATGACCCTCAGTGTTACGAGGGGACATCCCTACACTCTCAAGACTTGGGGGAGCCACAAAGTCAGTGAAAAGTGGCAAGTGCCAAGAGTCTTCAAGACTTTGTGATCCATAATAGTGAGAAACCTGGAGCTTCTGGTGTCTGGTTAGGGAACCCCTGAGTCAAACCGGCATGGGTGGTTATCTTGATTGACCTGCAGAATTTGAGTGCAAGGATGGGAATGATCCACTGGATAAAGGCCTTGCAGCCTTTGTCAGATGAGAGTCTGGGAAGAAGTGTCAGGGAGAGTCTTAGGAAGATGAGTGGGGAGGAGTCAGAGGAGAACAGAGAGGACTGGGGCAGGCTGGGTTTACACAGAACACCAATAAAGTCCTAAGAAACAGGATTTCATCCTCTGGACTTGCACCACTCATAAAGAGGCCATGAAGACTGGAGGACTCAGATTGAACTGGTGACTCTTTAAAGTGAGCTCAGTGGGTGTCTATGACCCAGAATGACCTCTGGGAAGGCATAGGAAGGATTTCTGCCCACAGTATCCCAAAAGTGTCCTGGGTTTTGACAGCAGATAGAAGAAAAATGAGGTAGAGAAGCAGACAGACTCAATCTCAACAGGCTAAGACTTCTTTATCCCAGCGCACCAAACCTTTCCATGGGATGAAGGCTGAGAGCATTTAGAGGGGCTGTTTTTGATACTGGGCATATTATTTCTGCAGGTGGAGGTGAATGGTCAGGCTGGGGTAAGCCATTCTTTATGGCTAGGAGCTATGACCTGTACAGCCTGGTTCAGTTCCTCATCACCTGAGGCTGTTACCTAACGGAGACATTTTATCATTGAAATTAGAAAGAAGCCAAAAAACTACATTATTATCAGGTAAAGAGTAAAGTCTCATCATTGGCCACTGATAGAATATACTTTTTAAAACTCTAGTTGATTCTTATAATTCTACAGGTAAAAATCACACTTCCACCTTGAAAACAAATAGCTGGAGGGCTTAAGCAATGCAGAAAACTTCACAAGACTCATGTGGCTGACCTTGTACACATACCCACAAAGGGTCATTACCCTTCTCTCCTATCAGGCCTTGCCTCCACTTATACTGTACTTAACTCAAAATATTTAAAGTTTACACTAAGGAAAAATTCCTTGAATTCAACTTCTTTTAGCATTGCATCTGAGCTAAATATACTGGGGCATTAATAAATTTTACTAGAGATATACTACATCAGAAGTATCAGTTGTCTTAGCTGCTGAAATTCAGAGGCATTCTAATAAGTTAGTGAAACTTCACAAAAGATGAAGGAAAACTCTATGGCAAAAGTCTAAGTTGATAAATCAACAGTGTTATCTGACATCCCAGAGGCTCTGTGTTATCTCCCTTTGCCCTTCTGCCTTCAGTACCACCGTCTTGCCCAATAGCAAGAACCTTTGTATGTGAGAAAAGCAACATGTCAGCATAAGCTTTCAGTTGTGTGATGTCTCCCGATCTTTTCTTGCACTTGGCCCTCCACAATGGAGACAACATTCTCCAGGCCAGAACAATCCTGTTCCCACTATAAGTAGGTACTCTAGCCGGGCCTAAGGAGCCATGCACAGCTTAAAAAAAAAAAAAAAAAAGCCCATACATATGTGGCTCCTACTGTGACTATCATGCTTGCAGCTAACTTGTGTTTCTCACTGAAAGAAAGGGAAGCTGAACGTGAATAGGTTTGTCTAACAGTGGTGTCTAAACAGTTCACTATTTGCTCTTACTAGAATCTTGACCTGGTATCTTGCTGGGCTGTCGTTTCATACGCGAGGAAATCTAAGTTTAGTTATAGCCTATATAAATGCCGTGGGATTTTGCTGAGTCAGTTCCATACTTGTTTGTTAGTACTACATGAATTTTCAAGACAGATTTTTACTTTGATAGGACAAAGCCAGGTTGCTAGTCAGATGCCACAGTGGCATGGGCACCACCACCGCTAGCATGATCCATACGAGGGAATCCCAGATCCTCTAATGTCTACATTGAGAAGGCACATTTTCTTAAAACAAATCTTATTTAAGTTCTAGTAAGTACGTGTGAATTAGGGAGCTCGGTAAATTGCTGTAGAGCTTTTACACTGTACAGTTTAATAGCTGGCTGTTCCAAATGTGTAGTTCAGTCTCTGAAAGTGGATTGTGGCTAGTAGGCTAAATCTTATTATAGTGAAATAATAAAAACATATTTTCTTTCTTGTGGTACAAACATAGGACCTTGCCCATATACTCTTAAAGAGTACTATCACCAACCCTAAAAAGGTTTTAGTAATAAAATATTGTATAATGTAATGCTTGTAGCCCAAAAGACTTCTAAACTCTAGTAAAAATAAAATTTCCTGAGAAACTTTACAGTGATCTCTGAAGGGTCTCTGCTTTGTTCAGTGGAATTACCTATTACTTTTTCCTCCTTTTTGGGGGGTGGGTGGGGAGGGGAGGTCAAGGCGCTGAAAAGTGACCACAGGTGAAGACTTTTAATGAACTAATAAAGCCTATTTCAAAGGCTCGTTACCCCCATGTGCTATTAGGTCCGGATTGATTGAGGCAACGTGAAAATAAGAGAAAGAGCCTGATCTCCACAGAGCAGAATATCCTTTAATTAGAAAAATGAAGGGCAGAAGTCTCTGGGAGTGGGGATTCCGTGAAGGGTGGGTCAGGGTTTTAAAACGATAGGAAGCATTGAGAGGTTGAATGGTCCGTCACAAATCTGTTCCCGTGCGGTCTCTAGTTGTAAGACCCATAGACGTTCATGTATCGCTCTTATTTGAAGCTCCCCAGGTCCTAACTTCCCTCGGATGTGATCAGTGTGGTGACCTTTCTGTCCAGAGTTCCTCAGCTCATCTGAGGCTTTCGTTGCTAGTGCTTTATTCCAGACCCAGAGAGCATAAAGAGAAGGAACTGGGCTGTTCCCAGAATTTAAGGCGGCAGAGGTCAGATTGACTTCATGTAGACAGAGTTGAGTTTTGGCTTGATTGATTGCAGTGGATCTTGTGATTGCCTTCAAACTGCTCTGGAGAATCATTTGAAAGCGGTTCTTTCGGCAGGGGGCGATAGTGAGTCAAATGAGACCCAAGATGAAGGGACACTGCAGGGGGCCATTAATGTAGCTGTTGTCTTACTGTGGACTCTGTTCAGCTCCCTTTGTTTCTAAATACTTGTGCAAGTCCCATGCCAGTCTTGGAGCTTTTCTACGGCAACTCGGATGATTCCTGATTGGTTGATGTAGAAACAACGTTCTTCCTGGGTAAAGTGACATGGTGCCCATTTCTGCCCCTAAAAGATCTATGATCCACCTGTTTTGGAGAATGACCCCTGCAAGGGAATTCATTTGGTTTGTAGGGTGCTGATGATGGCTGCTAGCTCAGCAAGGGAGTCAGGAAATACTTTAGATGTTGAAAATAATACCTGGAAGTAGACACTACTGCTGTGCCTATTCCCAAGGCTGATGAGATAGCTAACCTGACCAGGATGAAACGCAGTTGGAGAATGTTCTATGATATTGAAAGAGTAGATTGTACAGAGGTTGTTGTGGGGATTCAAACTCTCTGGGGATTCAAACTCATGAGAGTCTGTATGTCGGGGTATTGGAAGATTAGGGTGTGGATTTCTTACCTGATAGCTGAGAGACATATTTATGTAGTTGATTCACAAAGGAATAAAAAAAGACTCTTGCATAAGAAACAAGCACTCTGGCCCAGGGGCTCCCCCTCTCCCAGCTTCTCTTTTCTATATAACCCTGCCATTTTTGCCTTGTGCTCATTTGACTCTTCTCTTTCTCTTGGTTCTTGGCTCTTTTGGTTTGCCTGCCACCCCCCGCCCCGGTCTCCCTCTTTTCTTTTCCTCTTCACCCCCTCCCCCCATCTCTTGTCTCTTTCGTCTCATTGCCTGGCACTCCCGTTCATACCTATAACAAAATCTTTCATGGAGTGTACATGTTTTCATTTCATTCAATGCTGAATAATTTCCCAAACCCGCGAGTCTGGAGACAGTATCTGGTAGCCTCCTTTCTCAGGGGACACGGGTGCTTGGGGTGCAGAAGAGCACAGTACAGACGTCAGAAGTCCTTTTCCAGAAAGAGACAGTGTCCTATAATTGGTAAGTACTGCTGCTGCTTTTAGATTTGGCCTCACTATTTACGAAGATAAGCCTGTTTTTGTTGTTTTTTTTTTCAGTTGTGAAAAGATGCTAGATGCTGTGATGCTGAAATAAGCCAGTCTTATTACACATGCATGCACAGACACACACACAGATACACAGACACACACACACACACACACACACAAATAAACACATAGATACACACAGACTCTCTCTCTCTCCCCCCCCTATATATATATTCAGCACGAGAATAATTAGTGAGAAATAGTTGTCCAAATAACATTTCATATGGTTACGTATAATGTTAAGTATAATGTGTGAGGACTGAAGTATCCTGAACTTATCATTTTAATTTTGGTCATATTTTTCTCCTAGGTACTTACAGGTATGTGAGGAACTTCAGGCTCCTCTAGCCTGCCTACCTTTCCTTCCTTTCTTGCCTCTTCCTTCCTTCCTTCCTTCCTTCCTTCCTTCCTTCCTTCCTTCCTTCCTTCCTTCCTTCCTTTCTTTCTTTCTTTCTTTCTTTCTTTCTTTCTTTCTTTCTTTCTTTCTTTCTTTCTTTCTTTCTTTCTTTCTTTCTTCCTCCCTCCCCTTCTCTCTTCTTTATTTATTACTTATTGTACCAGTTTATCTATGTTACGATAAGTCAAATGCCTTGCTTGGCCTGGTTATTGCTCCTCTTGGAAGCACTAAGGAGATCCTTCCTGTGTTTGTCCTCTTTGTAGACTATACACACTCTTGATATTTTATTGAGTGGGTCTCCATGGCCTTCCTGGAGAAGAGAACATGTGACTTTCCAGCTGCAGAACATTGAGAGACGGCCAAAGATCACCTATGACCTCATTGACTTTACAGGGCAAGGTGGAAAATGGTCTCCTGCTGATCAGATTAGCATAACCTGCATTAAATACCCAGAACAGTTCCACCAGTCTGATTCTTTAAACTACTGCACAATAGTTTAACAGCCAGATATTTCTAAATAACTTTTATTAGATGCACATTTTAGCCAGTTCCTCTAATTGTTACTTTTTGACCATAGAAACTTTAATACTGTATATGTCATCTCTTAGTCTCATTATTATTATGTCATTCAGCAAATACTTACTCAGACATTTTTAGCTTACAAAACCTTTCTACTCTTCTGTCCTGGAAAACATCCAGCCATCTGAATTCATGCTCTCTCTCTCTCTCTCTCTCTCTCTCTCTCTCTCTTCTTTACTAAAAAGGAGATATCTTCTTAATATTATGATATATTAAGATATTTTCTTAATACCATGAGCCATAATAGCATTGACAAATGAATTTGCTATCTGTTGGAGAATTTTCTCCCTGGGAGAGTGGGGGACTGTGTGATGTCTATCCTTTCTTCATCAGGCCTCAGTGATAAAATCTAAGATTGGCTGGATGGCCTGGTTTTGTCCTGCTTTTGTGAAGGAGTATTAGCATTTAATGAATCCTGCTGTGATCATCTTAGGCTGGTGCAAATGAGAGTATGAGGACAGCAGCCGCTTGACTAAGAAAATAGCACAGAACCCTGGATTCTAAGAGATGTGTGCTATAGTTTGGGGTTTTGTTTGCTCCTTTGCTGTTTGTTTGTTTTTTTTTCTATAGATATGGTTAAAATAAGGACCTTGAAATAACCCATTTGCTCATTTGTATATTTTTAAAGAGACATGGTAGTCAAATATCCTTTATGTCTTTCAAATATGTATATAATTATATATATACATTCATTTATATACATAATACATCTAAAAGTACAAATACAAGTTTTCCTTACATAAAGGGAGGACAGTTGTCCTCCCTTTGTCCAACAGGAAAACAAAATAAACAAACAACAACAACAACAACAACAAATCCGACTTAACCTGGGGTAGGTTGCTTAAGGACATCTTTTATGTCCTTAAGCAACAAGGGTCATGTTGTAGAACCGGAATTGGAGCAAAGGTCAAAGGGATAGCGTCTTGACCAACACTGTATGACTATGTAGGTCTTGTCTTGAAAAGCAGATTTAAATTTTTAAATTGAAAAACTTATGTTAATTGTCCCAAAGAAAGAACCCATACCATTTGTCATCTCTATTTGTGTTTTACCATGTGGTCAAATCTAATAATCTTTTTTTGTCTTTTATCATTATTTCTTTTCTTAAA
Organism: Mus caroli; assembly: GCF_978045245.1. Classification (NCBI taxonomy): domain Eukaryota; kingdom Metazoa; phylum Chordata; class Mammalia; order Rodentia; family Muridae; genus Mus; species Mus caroli. The sequence continues at coordinate 56,174,889 of NW_028227269.1, forward strand.
ATTTTAATTTTTCTATAAAAACAAAGTTAGTCCAAGTTAAGTTGTTTATATATGCATTTACTCATAAGTAAAATTAGTAACTAAATACATGGTAAAAATCAAACCATAATCACATGGTACATCATACATAAGATATATATTTTTTTTTCAAATGATTTTTTTCTTCATTAAGATTTTAATGTAGATGTAAATGAATTATTTTTAAAAAATTAAAGTTTCCATTTGTTTAGAATAAAGATTTAGTGCACAAATACAACCGGAAGCCAACAGAAAAATAGTTTTGCCCTGTCATTTCCTTAAGAAAGCATTGCAGCTACCTAGAAGAGGCCAAAAGAAAAAGAAAAAAATCCTTTCTAGGCTTTCACAGAAGGATATGTTAAACTATGTACAGCAGTCTGATGTGCAACAATGCAATAAATATGTACATATACATTCCTATCTGAGTTAGATCATTCTAGAGTATTCAGAGTGGACTGAGCTGGGACTAGAAATGAGAAGAGGCTGGAGCAGCGAATAGGAAAATGGAGGTTATGATGGTTTGGTACCAAGAGAATAATAAATGTCTGACTAATGAATTATTTTAACTTTGGGGCAGACTCAAAAAGTTGTTTTGAAATAAATGACTCCTGTAAGGAATGCGTACTATGATAGTTGTTAAATGTCAGGCTGTTTTCCTTCTTTCTTTCTTTTGATAAACAGCACTGGCCTGAATTATATGGTGCTAGTAGCACAGCCCCAGTGTTCTGGAATCCCTCTACATAGCAGCTGCAGCGATCCATTATCTGAAGAGGCATAAGATATATTTTAATAAACCAGAATTTTGAATGTTATTGTTTGTTACAATTATTTTTTTATATATAATTTTCATTGTGAAAGGGAAACAACATTGAGATTTTTAGGAAACATTTTGCCTTTTAGGAGACACTTTAGTTAGATCTCCCTCATCAATCACTAATTAAGAAAATGCTGTATAAGCTTTCTTACAGCCCAATTCCTCCTCTCAGATGACTCCAGCTTGTGTCAACTTGACCTAAAACTAGCCAATACACGGCATAAAGAAGCAGAGTCCTCATAGGCAGCTGTCAGAGTCACTGGAATCACAGCTTGAGGTCACACTCAAAGTTACAGAAGAAAGAGGGAAAGATAGAGATGCTTCTAAAGGTCTGGAGTTTTGTTTATCTCCAGGTAGAGAGTAACTTCTCAAACCTCCTTAAATAACTTGACCAGCCCAGTTCAAGATGAGGAAAGCTGCCAAGAGCCCCTTGTCAGAGCAGGGTGCTGTTACTTTTGTATCCTTTTACAGTAGTTGTTTTTACTATAAATATCTCAATATTATGAGACAAATAATGTAAGGTATGCTGGAAATAGTTTAACTCTTAGCTGACGTTAAGGGTGCAATGTCTTTTTTGGACTCTTTTGTTCTGCTTTTCTATGTCATAGATTCAGGGGCTCCGCCTGATCCAGAACGGTAGTCGATGAAAAATCGAAAGTTCAAAGTATTTTATAATTTCTCTTGGGTCCAGACCGCATGTATCTAATTAGGTGTACTAATACTTGGGGTTTGTTTTAAGGCAAGCCACAGGTGTGTAGGAATACAGATCTTGAACCTTGTTTTGAGTAAGGCAAGGGTGAGGCTTGTATCCAGGAATAAGCAATCACCTCTATCCAGAAAGTGGCCAGAATTGAGTGACCAGGAGGCTGGCATAGGCCCCAGTTCCAGCCAGAGACAGACAACCTGAAGACCGCCAGGATCTGGATGGAGGTTGTCAATCTCAGGTGCCTGTGGATTGAACTCAGACCTTACCTTGGTGTGTGAATAGTGGCTGTAATGGTATGGCAAATGACAAAAGGTTCTTCTCTATCTGTAGAGAGGAAAGAAGGCAAATAAGAAAATGGACCTAAACCGAGTTTATGTGGCATACCAACAAAACCCCAGAACAGTGCTTGAAATGCTCACATAGACAAAGATGACAAAATCTCAGAGGTTTCAGTCTAGGACTTGTGGCTGTTTAGAGCTTTAGTGTGTGCAAAAAGTAGTCTGACCCTAGGTGGGATGGGTGTCAGAAAAAAGTGAGAGAGATAGGTAAGGGGAGAGAGGAAAGACCACTCAAACAAGAGGGCTGGGATGAGGGACTCCACACCTCTCCCGGGTTCAGCACTAAACCTTAGGTTGAGATTGATCATGATGTTGTAAAAACAAAGGAGCCTGACTTCTACAGACGCAGGTTGTCCTTATATCAGAACAACGGAAGGCCCAGTATCTCTGAGGCACAGGAGCCTTGAAGCCTTATAGGGCAGAAAAAGGATCTGTTGTGGTCGATGGTCTGCACATCTGTCCAGAGTCTCTCCTCTCACCTGAGATGTTTGGGTTATTAGCCCTTTTGTACTTTGTTTTTCATAGATAGCTATCAAACCAAGGGGCTGGCATGGACAAGGAACTTATCCACAGTCGAGCTGACTCCCAGTCTCCATGGGATTCACTTAAAAGTGAGTTGTGTTTCACTTCATCTTTATTACACTAGCATTGTAATAAGGATTATAAGAAGTTGTATTTTAAAGCACTTAGTCCATTGTGGGCATATTTAGCACTAAGCATTTCAATACTTAGTTACTTAGCTATATTGTTCTTAATACAAATAATTAAGCATAAATGTAAATGTATATAAACATAAGCAACATTCAATATCTAATAAGTTTTCAGCTTTGATACTTAAAAATGATTAAACGTGAGTGTGTGTGAAATTTCATAAGTAGCTGAAGTCCAAAGATGACATTTTGGGAAAAAGAAGAGAATGGAAAATTTTGTTTCTATATATCTTCAGCAAGTGATATCACATAACCAATGATCTTTTGGTTGGATTTAGGGGCTACTCCACAGGATGAAACTCATGCCTTGTACTATGAACTTAGTCACCCATAGCTGAGGACATCATAAATAACTGGGGGGAGGGGAGCCTATTCTTATTCTTTTGATAAGTGTACATAATATTAAACTATATTCTGAATACGTATAGGTTATTGTAGCTCTAAATGCCCATTTGAAAAGCTTTTAGATCAAGCTATCCCAAATTCCAGCATGAGTTGGAGATGCACTCCTGAGGCCTCTCCCTATACTCAGAAGCTATTGGCTATTGATGGCTGCTGTGATGAGTATAGTCAATTTTCCTTAAGGTTGTGGCATCTGATAGGGTTTCCGTGACTCGACATCTATGTGCACACAGGCAGTGTGGAACTTAGTGGGCCATTAAGAATAATAAGAAGGTATGGAGTTGTAGGGGTGTGGCTTGGAGTTCTGAGAGGAATAAGATGGGGAAGTAAAGAGTGGATATGTGTAGGAAGCCAACTCTAAGATGGCACCGGTTTCCGGTGTGCCGTTGTTGTAAACAACACCACTGCACAGGGGTAAGTCCCAGTCTGAGCGGGTATATGCTAATTAGGTGACAGTGGTTCAACCTAGCCCAGGAGGACACGAAGCCTTTCCCTGTGCTGGGGTGCATATAAGCAGACCTTCCTAGGTTCCTGGGGTCCCTGTGGCAGCATTGAGGCATTCCTGCAATAAAGGCTGTTGAGAAGAATCCGACCATGTTGTGTCTTCCTTGCCGGCCAAAGTGGGCGCAACAGATATGATCAAAATATATTGTATGCATGTGTAAAATTCTCAAAGAAGAAACTAAAAATATTATGTTTAAAATATCAGGGGTGAAAGCCTCCTTTTACTCCTTACATGGGACCCTTTTTTATGCACTAACTTTTACCCACAACCACTGCCATGTAAATACACATAGACAAAAAGTAGAGAGTAAGCCTCCAACACACTAGCCTTCTTTCCTTGAGCCTGGGTTACCTTTCCCAGTTACAGTATTTTCCAGTTCTGTTCAAACTCCTGCAAACTCCATGATTTCATTTTTCTCTGTGGCTGAAAACACTTTCTACTGTGTACGCTGACCACAGTTTCATTATGGACCTCATCTGCTGATGAACATCTAGGCTAGTTCCGTTTCCTAGCTCCCGTGGATAGCGCAATGTGGATATGAAAGACTCTCTGGTTAGACAGTCCTTCATGTAATCTAAACTACCATCTTCCAGTAAATCTCTGTATTGCTTTAAAATGTTCATCAGTGTTAGCCTAACTATGAATCACAGACACAGCTGTGCTCAATTGGTATCATCTTCTAAAATTAGCATCGTGACTTTGTTTTATAAGCATTTGTTAATCCCTTTAAAAGTATGGCTGAATCTATTTTCTCCACAATACTAAAGCTATGAGCACTTAGCATGATGTACCAGACCCTGTAAAGTGCATCTCTATCTTCCCTCTTCAGGTCTGTCTCCTCTCTGCTTTAGCCAAACTAATTCCCAACCCCTGCAGCATGGCTAAACTAGCTTATAGCTAGGCTTGGGAAAATTCATTATATTTAGATAATCTCCTATCTACTCTCCTTCTTCAGACCTCCTTCTATTGTCTCTTTTCCAAGGAAACCCCTCTTTCTCACCCAAATTCTTTAAGATTCCCCTCTTCTAGGCACTGGCTGGACAGTGCCTAGATTTTCCATTGGCAACATTTATCATAGTGACAGTACTGAAGTCATTCATATAATTTTGTCATTGAAGTCATTTTTAGTAAACTTTGAACTTCAAAAACAGTGGGATTATTTGTTTGACTCCGAAATTATGCTTTGAGTATTTAATAAAAAATGTTGGGAATATCAGAAATGCTGAGTGAATATTTATTGGATGATTTGCTGATTAAATGAAGTGTTACTTCATCCTTTGAAAAATCAAATCAAGCACACAGTCTTTTTATCCAGTATCCCAAAGTCATCAAGGACACAGGAACAAGGGCATAGACTGATTTATCTCTAGACAAGGAGTCTGGGAAGACATCCCTTGTGTCCAGACACCGCCCAGAACTTCCAGGAATCAATGGCATCCTGAAGCAATTCTTGGCAGTTCTTAGGGACTCGCTATCACTGACCTCCTGGTCTTTAAAGGCTCTGTCTTCTTTAAACACAGGCCAGGTCATTCTCTAGGATGCTGTGCCCAACTACAGACCACTCTAAACACAGCCAAGTTCCTTTTTTACTTTAAGTTTATCTTGAAGAATAATCAAGTTGTTGAACCACAAGGAACGACATCCACTTTATACTAAGATACCAAGTAGCCACTTTTACGTTGAAGAACAAGCAGTCTTGTGTTCGTTTTCTGACCTGTTTTGCTGGGAGGCATGCATTACAGGCAGTTCTTTAATACCACATGTCAAATTTGACAGTAAGGTCAGTGCCTTTATATAAACACATTAAGTAATTATTATTCAAACTCTTTCTTTTAAAAGCTTCTTTTATGGTGAACAGCACTAGACATTGTCACGATTTATTGCTTGTAATACTCTATAATACTTGCAATAGATTATGACATAAAGGATATTTTTAAAGTATTTATCTTTTTACCCACACCAATGAATCAGGTTTCTTTAACTTCATTCCTTTCTCTTTTATTAGAACTTTCACAATTATTCAAAAGATTGTGTTTGAGCGAAGAGAAGGATGAGACCCCACAGTATCATGCCAAGGTGTTTATTTTAAATGTCCTGCTAGTGCAGCTTTGGCAAGGGCAGCAAGGAGGGCACACCTGATTATACCATTTCTCATGTTGTGGTAGGGACAACAGTACTGCCCTGTGTTTCTCCACAGCTCCAATCTCACATATGTGATACACAACATGACCATAAGTACTTTTCCCCCCCTGATTTCAGTATGGATTGAACATGACTTGTCTTGATCTGAGCTCTTCTGTTCAGCTTTTAGAGCCCAAGAGTGAAAGGACAAACCAGTTATCTTTTAACTAGGGCTACCTCACTTGAAACACAAATAACCAAAATAAAATGACTGTGGGTGTGTGTTTAATCCTTGGCTTAATTAGGGAAAGAAATTGCAGGAAACATTCATCTTTAGCCCCGAATTTTCTAAGTCAGTGAAGCCCTGTTTCTATATTTGTTGGATATCCTTCTTGTTTAATTTCATGGTGTTCTGGATTGTCAGTGCATTGCCCCTGGGATAGAAAGAAGGTACCAGCCAATACCAGAGGATACAAGAGAGAAGGCAAGGCTATAGAACATCTGGGTTAGAGATATGGCCGCTCTCATGGAGGTTGTTATCTTCGTAAATTGTGTGATAAAATCCAGCCAGTCAGAACTTAAAACTATCATGTATTCCCAAATAGCTTCCTAGCACAGTGTTAGAGTGTGTGCATGTGTGTGTGTGCGTGTGTGTGTGTGCATGTGTGTGTGTGTGTGTGGGGGGTGCATCAGGGTTGCTCACAAAGGAAGCATTTGGGTTTCATCTGATTTCTTTTAATTTTTCTTCCTTTCTTTTTATTGCATGGTGGTGACATTTCTCCAGGTTTTTTTTTTTTTTTTAACTTTAATTTCACCCACAACATCACAAATTTTATGGTAGTATTTAGTCACAACTATGTGCAGCCATCACTGACATGTAATTCTGTAGTGCTTCCATTGCCTCCCAATGAGACCTTAAATAAAATATTGTCCATTCTCAGCTGGCCATGGCCTTGGGCAGCACAAACCTCCTTTCTGTCTTTAAGAAACCAAGAATTAGTTTTTACCTGTATTTTCAGCTACAATTGACAAATTACAACTATGTATATGTAAGATACATGATGTATGATGATTTAATATATGTGTATATTGTAATGGCCACAATCAAGTAAATTAAAACATCCATCATATCACAGAGATTTTTTTTTTAATGTGTGCCTTCTGCCTCCTCAACCATGGCCACCTGAGAGTTGACCTTGGGGTCGTGAGAGTGGGTGAGCTGGCCCTGGCCCTCACCAGCTGCAGCACCAGGGATAGCAGATCCTGCGACTTGCCTGGGCAGCATAGTAGAACTGGCCCTGGTGAAGGGGGCATGGTGTTCAGGCCCCGAGGGTGAGAGCATTGTAAAGCTGGCCCTGACAGTTGTCTGATGTGGGGTGGCGTGGGGTGGCGTGGGTGCAGGGGTGATGCATCCCTTGCCTCCTGTGATATTCAGGAAAGCTGGCTTCCTGGGCCTGAGAGCAGGAATACTTGGGAGAGTGGCCTCAGCACCTCGCCTGGGCAACACAGCAGAGCTGGCTGGCCCTGATGGTGAAGGCATGTGTGAGCTTGCTCAGAGACAAGCTGGTCCAGCCCCTCACAAGACTCAGCATTTGGGAGCGAGAACCCCTGGGCCTCGACTGACCAGCACAGTAGAGGGGGTTCTAGAGACAGAAGTGTGTGTGAGTCAGCCCTAGGGCATGAAGAGTGGGAGAGCTGACTCTGTGTCCTGTCAGAACTGCACCGAGTGGCCTTACCAGAGCAGTGCTGGAGAGCTTGCCACGGTGGTGCAGACGGTCAAGGGAGAGCTGGTGAGGTAACCAGCTCAGCTACCACAGAGTCTCTGATTCAGGACTGTGAATTGGTCCACTCCAAAATATCCTGCCGATCTCAAGCAGATCTCTATGGCACAGAGCGACAACAGGATAACCAGGAGGATCCAATATTGATGGTATCGCAGAAGCCAGAGATCTTGAAAATAGACCAATGACTTTGCAATGATCTCTTGCAAATGAAGATGTGTGGACAGAGGAATATACTGTGGGATACACTGTGACATACTACAGCATCTCCATGATGAGATGTTTTCTATGCTTTTCTCTCTCTCTCTCTCTCTCTCCCTCTCCCTCTCCCTCTCCCTCTCCCTCTCCCTCTCCCTCTCCCTCTCCCTCTCCCTCTCCCTCTCCCTCTCCCTCTCCCTCTCCCTCTCCCTCCCTCTCTCTCTCTCTCTCTCTCTCTCTCTCTCTCTCTCTCTCTCTCTCTCTCTGTGTTTGGGAGGGGGGAAGGCTGAAAGGCAAAGGGCAGATATTAAGGCCCAGGGACATGAGTCTAGAGTGCATAATGTGAAACTCACAAAGAATCAATAAAAAGTACACAAACAAAAAAATAAACCCAAACCCCAAGACTAGATTTTAATCTATATGTTTATCTATTAATAACAAATTATAATTATATATATTTAAGATCCATGATGTGTGATGATTTAATGTATATGTATATTACAAGTAAATTAAAACATCCATCACCTCACATAGATTTTGTGTTTGTGTTTTGTGTGTGTGTGTGTGGTAACAGCACTTAAGATACATTCACTTGGTAAATTAAATGCATAATACAGTAATATTAATCATAATCTTTATATTTAGATCTATAGTACTTACTCACCTTTAAATAATTTGAATTTATTTGTATTTTATGTTTGTAAGTCTTTTCCTACATGTATGTATGTATGTATGTATGCATGTATGTATGTATGGATGGATGGATGTGTATCTTGTGTGTGCAGGCTTTCCAGAGGCCAGAAGAGAATGTCAGAGCCCCTGGAACTGATTAGGCTGTGAGTTACCTTGTGGGTGCTGGGAATTTAATCTGGCTTCTGTGAAAGAGCACCTGGTGTTCCTAACTACTGAGCCATCTCCCCAGCCCCCAATCTATGAATCATATAGTATAGACTGGAATTTCTTATCAGCTCTCCACTTCACTCACCTTACCCCTGGCAACCACTACTTCACTTCCTCTTTCATTGACACAGTATTTGGATTTGGATATAAGGTGAGGTTATACAATATCTGTCTTTCTGTGTCTGGCTTACTTTATTAGTATAATGTTTTCCACATCACCTATGTAGCAAGTGGCAAAATAATTTTGAAAAAAAAAAGAAACTGAGCTTATAAATAATTAAAATCAGTTTGGGTTAGGATTTTGTGCATTGTGACATTTTAATTAGATAACTACAGCTACTAGCAACTACATCTACTTCTATTTTTAGTTTTTTCCAGAGCTGACTTCCACAGTGGCTGACCTGATTTACATTTCCACCAGCAGTGTAGGAGGTGTCCTGTCCTCCTCATCTCCGTGGACACTTGTTTATTTCCTTCATCAGAGCTGTTCTCACCGAGGCAATATGGACTTTACATGTGGTTTTGTTTTGCATTTCCTGGATGGTTAAGGATGTTGAACATTTGCCAGGTGTTTATTGAACAAGTGTTCTTTTTGAACACTACCTGTTTGGTTCATTTACCCATTTATTGGTTGAATTGTTTGGGGGTTTTGGTGCTCTTTTTTTGTTCTTTTATATTCCAGATATTAATCCCTTGTTATATGAGTAGTTGCCAATGATTTGTTCCTGCTTTATAAGCTGTCTTTTCACTGTGAAATTATTTTCTTTGCTGTGTGAAAATGTTATAATTTGATACAATTCCATTTGTACATTTTTGGGAGTATTTTCTAAACTACCTAACTCTGATTACTGACTATGCCTACACTTTAGAGTATTTTTCTATTATTATTATTATTATTATTATTATTATTATTATTATTTTTCTGTAGTTTCAGATTTCAAATTTGAAATATTACATTAAGGTATGACCAATTTTGGACAATTTTGTGAGTGGTGTGTGTGTGCGTGCGTGTGTGTATATGCGTGTGTGTGTTGGTGTGTGTGCATATCAGAATGAGAGATAGGAATCTTGTTTCCACAGTTTACAATGACTGTTGTTTCTCCAAGCACCATTTGTTAGAGACTGTCTTTTCTCCAAGGTATATTCTTGGTAAAAGGTAGCACAGTCTGGAAACCCTGCCCTAATCCATTCATTTACTTGCTTTTGTGCTAGCACTGCTGTGTGTTTTATGACTGTGTCTTTATTGTTTAATTAGATATCTTCTTCATTTACATTTCAAATGCTATTCCGAAAGTCCCCTATACCCTCCCCCCATCCTGCTCTCCAACCCACCCACTCCCACTTCTTGGCCCTGGCACTCCCCTGTACTGGGGCATATAAAGTTTGCGAGACCGAGGGGCCTCTCTTCTCAATGATGGCCAACTAAGCCAGCTAGAGACATGATGTAGCTAGAGACACGAGCTCTGGGGGGTACTGCTTAGTTCATATTGTTGTTCACCTATAGGGTTGCAGACTCCTTCAGCTCCTTGGGTAACTTTGAAGTCAGGCACTCTTTGAAATTACCCATTGGTCTTCTTTCTCAGGATTGCTTTGGTTGTTTAGGGTCTTTCATACTTGCACATGAACTGTAGGATTGATTTTTGTATTTCTTTTACATCGTTAGAATTTGAATAGAGTTTGCTATGGGTTGCTTTTAAGTGGGGTGGAATATTAATATGGTTTTGTTTTGCATTTACTGAATGGCTAAGGATGTTGAATATATTTCATGTTTCAAACCATTCTGGTGGTTTGAATGCGAATGGCCCCATAGGCTTATTTGCTTGAATATTGGGTCTACAGTTGGTGAAACTGTTTGGGAAGGATTAGGAGGTATGGCATTATTGGAGAAGCTATGTCACATGAGCTAAGCTTTGAGGTTTCAGTAACTCACACCATTTCCAGTTACCACTCCCTCCCTCTCTCCCTGCCTCCCTCTCTGCCCTACCCTTCCCTCCTTCCCATTTTTGTTCTTCCCTGTGATTGTGGTCAAGGATGTAAGCTCCAGCTGCTATTCTAGTGCCATGTCTGACTGCTGCCATACTCTCATCCTGGGCATGGATGAACCCTTTGAAATTGTAAGCCTCCTTTAAATGTTTTTTGTTTTTTCTATAAGTTGCCTTGGTCATGGTGTTTTGTCACAGCAGTCAAAAGTTACTGTGACAGCCACTTTCACAGTGATAACTCTTGATACATGTACATGAGAGGCACTTCTACTTTCTAGTGCTTTTTTCAGGTTTTTTTTTCTTGACTGTTTTGTAGATTTTCTTATAAAGGATTTCTGTTATTTCAGTTTATTCTTTAGCATTTAATTTATTTATGATTTGAAACTACTATGGATGCATTGTTCTTGAAGCTTTTTCTCAACATATTCATTCTTGAGTAAGAGAAAGCTGCTAGTTTTTCTATGATGCTATTTCACTGTTTCACTGAAAAGTGTTTCTCAGATATGAGTTTTCTGCTAGTCATCTTTACATGGGATTATTTATATTTGTAAAATTCCTATTAATCTAATACTTCTTTCTTCATCTTGCCTTCTTTATATTTATATTGCCTAAGAATTAAAGAAGCACAGTGGAGAGAAGTAGACACACTTCTCATTTATAACTTTCTTTTAGTTTTCATCTACCAGTATAATCTTGGCAACAGGTTTATTATATGTGGTTTTCAGTATGAAGTGACCTATCCCTAGTTTCTTCAGAGGATGTTTAATTTTCCCAAAATATGTTTGCTCTTCTATGAAGGTGATCATATCTCCTCCCACCCTGTTGTCTACATACTAATTACTAATTTATCCTTTTATCCTCTGAGTGACTTTGGTATATGTGGTCAATGAAAAGTATTTTCAGATTTAGTTTGAATTTCATTCAAAATTATTGTGTCAATGTTCATCAAAGAAATTAATCTTGAGTTTTCTTTTATTTCTACCTTATCCAGCATCAGTCATAGTGTAATAATGGGTTCACACTATGAGTGTAGTAGCATTTCCTTTTTTCTTATCTTCATTTCATTCATTATATTTTTGTCTATGTTTGTATTTATTTCATCCTTGAGTTTGAGTTTCTTTCTTTCTTTCTTTCTTTCTTTCTTTCTTTCTTTCTTTCTTTCTTTCTTTCTTTCTTTCTTTCTTTCTTTCCTTTCTCTCTCTCTCTCTCTCTCTCTTTCTTTCTTTCTTTCTTTCTTTCTTTCTTTCTTTCTTTCTTTCTTTCTTTCTTTCTCCTCCTCCTCCTCTTCCTCTCCTCCTCCCTCTCTCTCTCCCTCTCCCCCTCCCCCTCTCCCTCTCCCTCTCCCCCTCCCTCTCCCTCAGATATTCTATGTGTCATTAACTGCCTTCATTGTGTCCAATGAGTTTGGGTATATGTTTCATTTAATTTAATTATAAATTCTATTCTGATTTCTGTCTTGATTCATCTTTCACTTAGCAATGAGTGGTTCAGTTACCCTAAGTTTGTATACTTTCTGTTCTTATTCATACCCAGCTTTAATCCTTGGTGATAAGTAAAATACAGAGTGTTGCTTAATTTTCCTATCTCTGTTAAGACTTGCTTTATATGTGGCCAAAATTGGAGAAAGTTCCATCAGCTGCTGAGGAGAAAATGTGTTATTTAGTGATTGTGCATAATAATTTGAAGATGTTTGTTACTGCCCTTTGATTTATGATGTTATTATATCTGTCATTTGTCTGTTTAGTTTTTGCCTGGATTACTAGTCTTCTGGTGGGAACGGGCTATTGAAGTCATCCATTATCACAGTGTAAAAGACAATATGAAAATTTAAACTGTAGTAGTGTTCCTTTTATGAACCTGGGTGCCCTTGTGTTTTTCTTTCCTAAATGTTTAGAATTGTGATATCCTCTTGGCAACTTTTTCCTTTGATTAATATACAGAGTCCTTCCCTATCTCTTCTGATTAGTTTTGGTTTGAAGTCTATTTTGTTAGATATTAAAATGGCTGCACTGGCTTGCTTCTTAGGTTTATTTACTTGGAAAATAGTTTTACATTGTTTACCAGAGAGGAAGTCTATTCTTAATTGACACAGAAGAAAGATGGATCCTGTTTTCTAATACAATTTATAAATTTTGTCTTTTTCTTTTTTTGTGGCAAATTGAGACCATTAATATTTAGAGTTATCAATGAGTATTGTTTATTGATTTCTGTTATTTTGTTGTAATGGTGTGTGTTTTTCCTCCATTCTTCTGATTTCTGTTGTGGAATGACTTAGTTCCTATGTTTTCTTAAGTGTGGTTAACATATTCAGACTAAAATATTCCTTCTAGCACCTTCTGTAGAAGTGGAGTGGTAGATAGATACTATAAAAATTTGCTTTAATTATGGAATTCACTTCTCTATTGATTCTGATTGATAGATTTCCTGAATATAATAGTCCTGGCTTGTATCTTTGGTATCTTAGAATCTGTAGAACATCTTTCCAGACCCTTCTGGCTTTTAGAATCTTCACTGAAAATCAGATGTCATTCAAATATATCTGCATTTATATGTGACTTGGTCCTTTTTCCTTTGTGGCCCTTAATATCATAACTTTGTTCTGTACATTTAGTATTTTGAACTTTATAAGTCATGAGAATTTTTTTTTCTGGTCCTATCTTTTTGGTGTTCTGTATGCTCCTTATACCTTGATAAGCACTTCTTTCTTAGATTAGGGATTTTTTTTCTACAACTATCTTAAAATATTTTCTGTGTTCTTGACCTGTATTTTTTCTCCTTGTTCTACCCCTGTTACTTGAAGCTTTGTTCTTGTCATAGTAACCTCAAATTTCTTGGAGGATTTGTTCTACATTTAACATATCGTGGATGTTAGTTTTACATTTTACATATTTTTAAAATTTAACATTTTGACTGAGTTATCAATTTCTTCTACCTTGTCTTCAAGACCTGAAAATCTCATGTCTAATCTTGCATATTTCCCTCTGGCAGGGAAGGAGCACAGAGGACTGAGGATCCACCTCCATTTTGTAGCTTCTAATTTCGATATTTTGATAACAAAGATATTTGTACTAAAGGCAACATACACTTTGGATACAGGCTACAAAGAAAATTTTGGGGACAAATCTAGAAGCTTCCTCCCTAATGATTAGTTTCAAAATGCTTATTATGTGATGTGTTGAGAAAGAAAAGTCTTCAATAATCCAGTCCAACTGTTGATCCTATGTGCTATAGTAGTGACCTACCAGGAGAGATGTACGCATGGGTGCATGGATATTCTAGGAGTAACAAACATTGATGTCAAAGGAGCCTCTATCTGTCTGTCTGTCTGTCTGTCTGTCTGTCTGTCTGTCTATCTATCTATCTACCTACCTACTTTTATATTATGTATGTATATATGATCATATGAGTTTATTTATACCACATGAATGAAGATGTCAACAGAGACCTGGAGAAGACACAAAATGCAATTACAGATGGTTGTGAGCTGCCTGATATGAGTTCTAGGAGCTAAATTTGATTTTTCTTTAAGAACAATAATCATTCTTAACCATTGAGCCACCTCTCCAATCCCATATAAGGAGTTTTAAGTGACAAAATGGCATAATTCTTTGTCAATAGAAATTGGTTTTGGATGGAGGATTATCAATTCTTTAAAATTCTTCCTTTTGCCTATATTTTCTAATTTTGTAATGTAAATACAGTGCACGTATGCATATATGAACGTGTATTTACACCCCCACCACCCCCCCACGTATTTAAGTGGGTATTGCATTATGCAGACCTGTCATTTCAATTGAATTTTTATGATCTAAATTTCTGTATGAGAAATGTGTGCTCATTAAATAGGATGAATAAAGAAGTGGATAGAAACAAGCAGACTGATGAATGGAGGGGAATTTAATCTCTTAACAGTAGCTGCTGCCTGGAAGTAGATTTTACCCCCAGTCTCTCTGGCTATATATAACTTGATTGTGAGTACCCAAACCTTTGTACTTATAAATTCAGGAGTGGAGAAATTAGTTACTTGGCATTCTAATGACTCTGGAGCCATGTGCTTCATGGCTGAAGACTGATGTCAGGGGTTCTCATTCTGTGCATCATGAATGTTCACTGCAGTATGATCATGGTTGACTGCTGAGAGAGGAGTCTTCACAATTTCAACTGTTTCCCTTTCAATGAAACTTTAAATAAAATTGGGTTTTAGATGACCATGCTTTACAAGTTCTTCTCTAGCTCTGTGGTCTGGTTCTAGAGCATGATTTCTAGTTCGTGTCTGGTGGTAATCTTTTTCCTCCAAAAACGACACAATGTAAACTAGTTCGGTATAAATGACAGTTCATTGAGGAAAAACAATTTTAAATTTTATATATATATATATATATATATATATATATATATATATATATATGTCTGTGTGTGTGTGTGTCTGTCTGTCTGTGTATCTATCTCTCTTTATATATACACAGACAGACACACACACACGCGCACACACACAAACACATACACTTACTGAGGAAGAAAACCTGAAACAAGCTTGCTACCATTGGAGAATACAGGAGAAAATCATTGTCTTGGGGAGACTGGAGAATAATAGGAAAAGTTTGTCTGCTGGTGATATTATTGTTGCTGAAATTTTTACTCCTTAATTTTATGTGAGGTGGTGATTTTTATGTCTACAGTCGTTGTTTTGTTGGATCCTGAAACAACTGAAATTATCTTAAGTAGCTCAAAACTACAGACCTCAAAGTGAGGTTTCCCCTCTCTCTCTGTAGGTCACAGTTCCTCAGAAAGATGACCCCACAACTGAGGTAACCACATTGTTGGTGTTAACCCACATGTATACCGCTGCATTTTAAGGACACACACTCCATACACTTAGTGCAAGTGCTTTAAAAATAACAATTTAGTGTTTTGATCAAATTTTAATGAGAGTAGAATAAACTTAAATATCTATCTAAACTTCATTTTTGAATCATTCATTCATATAATATAAATATATTTCATATAAATGGAAGTACATGTGTGTATTCATACATTAATACACAGAATTGTGAAATTATGTATTTTTTTGTTTTTTTCCTGGGAAATACATATTAAAGCTATAAATATAGTAAAAAATGATTTTTAAAATGGAGGGGAAAACTGGAAATGGATAACATTTGAAATGTAAATAAATAAAATATCCAATAAAAATCATGTTTAAGAGTGTGTGTGTGCATGCACTCATGCATACATGAAGTTTTGGTGGTGGCAGCACTGGCTGCAGCGGTGTTGGTGTTGATGTGTATATGTATGAAAGGAAAAGGCAAAACAGTGTTTTGGGCATATCTTAGTTACACAATTGTCACTCGTCAAGCCCCAGTAATATCCTGGCCTCTGCAACCATGAGGATGTCATGCTGCTGATGTCCCTTTGCTGATCGGCATCTCTGGATTGTGGATCGCAGCTGAGCAGGATGCCTTTATCCCTCATAGTTCCAGTTAATATCGTGCATGGAGACCAGCAGACAATTTAAGGGAGTCTGTTCTGTTCATTTACCATGTGAACTGGACTCAGATTTTCAGTCTCAGTAGCACATGACTTTACCCACTAAACCACCCATAGTGTCCTTTTACTCTCTCTCTCTCTAGATAGATAGATAGATAGATAGATAGATAGATAGATAGATAGATAGATAGATCATGGATTTCCATACAACTAAAATCAATGAGGTAGAACTATACAATGTTACCTTAAAATAACTTTAATATGTATTTCCCCACAAAACCCAAACAATACATAATTTCACAATTCTGTGTATAAGTGTATGAATACACACACACACACACACACACACACACACACACACACACACCAGACTTGTCAAAGGCACACATATATGCCTTTAAGAATGAAACAAATTCAAACTTGATATTACTTTTGGGAATAGGATCAAGACTGAAAATGCTGAAGAGTATTTTAAGATTTTATTATGGTATTTAAATAATATATGAAGTTACTGAATGAATTTACTCATGTACTACCTACATAATTAAAAAAACAGAATTCAAGGTCATGTTAAAATATTTAAAATATTTATCATTGCTTTGAGCTCTGTGATAATCACTTCCCACCTAATGTATTAAACAAAAATATTGACATACAATTTACTTTCTTATATTAATGTTTTGGACAGAATATTATCTCATCCTTCTCTTTCCATTACCTAGTCACCTTTCCTCCTCATATTACTTCCTTTCTCCCCAAGGCCTTCATTTCTGCTGTGTGGGACTTTTCCAGCAAGGACAATCTAGAAATCATGTATGCTCTTTGACTTTAGATTCTACTTCTGTAGTCTAAGTGCTTAACTCAAGGAGGAATGGGTAGCACTTGTTTCTGGGACTCTTATATAAGTATCTGCTTGGAAGGAACATTTTAACACCACCCTGGACACAGAGTAGTTCAAGGGCCAGACTTGTCATGTAGTACAACAGAAATCCTGCATCTAATGAGAAGCCTCCAACTTCTTCTTCCTCTTCCTCTTCCTCTTCCTCTTCCTCTTCCACTTCCCCTTCCCCTTCCCCTCCTCCTCCTCCTCCTCCTCCTCCTCCTCCTCCTTCTTCTTCTTCTTCGTCTTTTTGAGACAGGGTTTCTCTGTATAGCCCTGGCTGTCCTGGAACTCACTTTGTAGACCAGGCTGGCCTCGAACTCAGAAATCTGCCTGCCTCTGCCTCCCAAGTGCTGGGATTAAAGGTGTGGGCCACCATGCCCGGCTTTTTTCTTTTTTATTTTTTGAGCCTCCAACTTTGTATTGTATCCACTCTCCACAGTCAATTCTGAAAGACCCATGTCTTCACAAAATGTTCCTGTTTTGCTTTAAATAGTTGATATACTAATGTTTCTCATACCCAAGAACTGTGTAATATAATTCTTAGATGAACAATAGTCACTAGGGACATCCTATGGGAACACCACCACCACATTTAATTTGTGGCTTTTGCAGTATTGGATCAGGTGTGGCTCTCCTGTTTAACCACCGTAGTGATTGAGCTAAATTGTACCTCTGCATGCCCGGACTGCTCTGACTCCTTGTTGCATGGAGATGGAACAGAACTCCTACAGACATAATAAATTGAGTTATTTTCCAACTGGAGTTTGAATCTTTTAAACAATTCTGTATGTAGCTTGATTTACAGTGGTGAATTGTGTGTCTCTATAGGACGATTGCCTCTGAATTTCATCCCTGGAGGGAACTCAGTAATCGTGGACATCATGCTTTCGCTTCATAGTGTAAAATGGAAACTACATGTAGTTGAAATTTTTACCCCAGATCACAGCTACTTAAAGGAAGAATTGTGCTTTAAAGTCAAGACCAATGGCTCCTAGTTCTATGATTTCCTAACTGCAGTAAAGAATGAAGTCATAAGGCCACTTTGCCTTGAACATGACTATAAATAACAATTCCCTTTAGAATGTGGTTACATCATACCTAAGACACGTGACTTACCCTCTAAATACTCTGCTGCTGGATCTTGTAAAGTTTTGGTTTTGCTTATTTAACAAAATAAGTGTACATATTTATGGCATATACTGTTTTGAGCTACATGTACATGTTGTACATCAGCCTAATTAACATATGTCTAATATTTATTATTTCCTGGTGAGAACTTTAGAAACTCCTCCTGTGATTCCTCTTAAAAATAAAGAATGTATTATTATTAAAAATAACATCCTTGCATGTGATTTTAGCACTAGAGTGTATCCCTCCTAGCTGCCTATAATTTGTACCTGCTCACCACCACTGCTCTTTTATACACGTGTTACCTCATGGTAACTACCATTCTATTACCTACTTTCAAGAGTTCAATGGTCATAAATTCAGTGAGTACAGTCATGTGATATCTCACTCTCTAGGCCCAGCTACGTCACTTGCAACACAATGCTCTCTAAGTTCATCCTTATGGGTACAAATGACGAGATTCCATCTTCCATATATAGCATATTTTTAAATCCATGCATCTAGTGACGGAGACTTGGCTGTAAATGTGGAGGTGCAGTTATATTAGTACAGAGGTTTCAGTACATTTTTAGTAGAAGTGTTGGATCATACATTAATTAAATTTTAGGTGTTTTTGTTTTGTTTTGTTGTTTCATTTCAATTCTTTTTAAGGCTTTGTACCTATGTAATTCTTTTTTTTTTATTATTGATTATTTTCTTCATTTACATCTCAAATGCCTTCCCCTTTCCAGGTTTTTCCTCTGCAAACCCTCTATCCCATCTCCGTCTCCCTGCTTCTGTGAGGGTGCTTCCCTCCACCGACTCCCACATTAACTCTGGCATTCCCCTAAACTGTCGCATCGAGCCTTCACAGAACCAAGGGCCTCTCCTCCCATTGATGCCAGACAAGGCCATCCTCTGCTACATATGCAGCTGGAGTAATGGGTCCCTTGATGTGTACTCTTTGGTTGGTGGTTTAATCCCTGGGAGCTCGGGGGTGGGGTGGGGTCTGATTAGTTGATATTGTTGTTTTTTTTCTATGTGGTTGCAAAACCCTTCACCTTCTTTAGACCTTTCTCTAACTCCACCATTGGGGACCCTGTGCTCAGTATAATGGTTGGCTGCGAACATCCACCCCTGTATTTGTCAGGTTTTTGCAGAGCCTCTCAGGGGACAGCTATAGCAGGCTCCTGTAAGCAAGGAATTCTTGGCGTCCACAATAGTGCCTGGTTTGGTAACTGTATATGAGATGGTTCCCCAGATGGGGCAGTCTCTGGATGGCCTTTACTTCAGTCTCTGCTCCACACTTTGTCCTTGTATTTCCTTTAGACAGGAGCAATTCTGGGTTAAAAATTTGGAGATGAATAGGTGGCTCCATCCCCCAACTGAGGGCCTTTCCTAATCTCTAGATATGGTCTCTACAGGTTCTCCCTCCCTCTTTTTTGGCTTTTCAGCTAATCTCATCCCCATTGGGTCCTGGGAGCCTTTTGCTTTCCTGGGACTTTCTGGTGGCTTCCCCCAGTTCCCCATGCCCCATTGCTACACACCACTGTTCAATTTCACATTTCCAAAATGGACATGCAGAACTGTCAAGTAATAGTATGTAAGAGCTCTATTAATTCCACACACCCTGACAACTCATTTTGAAATGGCTATTCTAATAGGTGTTATATTAATTGTGGTCTTAATTTGTATTTATTTTATTAGTGATATGATATTTTAATAGTATCAATTTTTTACAAACCATAAACCCAGGTTTGTATTTCTATTTATTTGTGTCATCTTCAATTTCTTCCCTCAATATTTTCAGTATTTTAGAATATAGGTATTTGACTTTCCTAGCTAAATTTACACCTACAATTCATTTTGTTTTATTGCTATTATAAGGAATTGTTTTTAATTTTTCAAGTATTTGTTTTTAATATATAGAGTACTATTACTGAAGAGAAAATGTACTTACTATTAAATATTAAATAGTAAATAGTAAATTTATTTACTATTATAATTTTAGTGGAATATTTCTCTGTATAAGATCATGGATTTGGATAATAATTTTATTTTATTTTATTTTTTATAATTAGGATTCTTTTTGTTTCATTGTCTTATATAATTGCTCTGGCTGGACAAAAGCTGTGTCAGATAGATGCAGGAGGACAAGACATTTTTGTTTTATTCCAGATTTAATAACAAAAGCCTGTACCTTTTTTACTACTGAGTTTAACATAGCTGTGGGAGTGTTTGCACACACACAGACAAACACACACACACACACACACACACACACACACACACACACACACGAGATCCAGCTTGGATGCAGTTTGGATTCCTTCCTCTATCGCTTCTCACCAACACTTTTGAACTAAGGCATCACTGAGCCTGAAGCTCACCAATTTGGCTAGACTAGGTGATCATGATACCAACTCCAGGGCTCTTCTGTGTTGACCTCCCCAACACTGGAATAATAAGCATGGGCAAGGTGCCCAGCTTTGTTATGTGAGGTCCTGGGAATCTGATCTCATGTCATGCTTGCAGGGCTGACACATTACTCACTGGGCAACCTTGCTGGCCCCAATGATGGTTTTTAATCAAGGGAATGTGTATTTTATCAAGTACTTTTTTCACTTATTGAAATTACTATATATTTTTCTTTCACCTGTCATATGGAAAAATCACATTTATTGATTTACATATTATTGAACCAAACTTACATCCAGTAGTAAATACTACTTGATCATGTTGAATGGCGCTTTCTACGCACCACTCAATAGACTTTCTCAGTATTTTGTTGAGGATTTTTATATCTTTCATCAGTAGTGATATTGGCCTATATTTTTTCTTATATTGCCTTTGACTGTCTTTAGTGTAGGTAAATAGTGGCTTTACAAAATGAATTTGAAAGTATTTGTTCATCTTCTGGTCTTTTGAAGATATCTAAGAATTGTGATAATAGATCTATTGTAAATATTGATTTAAATTCAACTTTAAAGCTGTCTGGTCTAGGCTTTTCTTTAATGATACACTTTTACTTACAAATTTTATCTCCTTACTTATTATATGTCTGTTCTTATTTTCAATTTCTCCATCTTTCAGCTTTGCTGTATAGCTTTTGATAAATTTATCAGTTTTTCTACATTCCGCTATTTGTTAGCTTATGGATGTTCATAGTAATATTTTGTCCTATATATTTAAATTATTTTATTTATTAATAGTGTGTGTGTACATGTGTACTAGTGAGCATGTGTGAAGGTTTGTGGCACATGCTTTGTTTGGGTCCTTGGAGAGCATAGCTCTCTGGGACAGCTTCCCTTCTCTGGGAATAATTTCCACATCTCATGTCTTGCTACTTCACAATATTTTATTATCATGTATATGTATGTTGCCTATTTTAAAAGATTATGTTATTAGGGAGTCTTTAGCAAATGAGATTTGATATCTTGATTTTCATTCAACAAATAGATGTTGAATATATCCAGTTTGGGTATTGTGAGAGGAATTAATGACATGGGTATGAGAAAATCTTTTCTGATTTCAGAAAAAAAAACTGCATTTAAAGTAATGGTGCATTTTAAAGATAGCAGATGACAAGATATATACACACATATACACACAAAATAAGGTACTTAAAAATCTATTATATTATATTATATTATGTTTTAACTATATTACATTCTTAGGACCCTAAAATTAAGAAGCTCTGATAAGAACTTCAGCTAGGGCTCTACAATAGCCCAAGTACTGATAAATGAGGCAAAATACAACAAAAATAAAACTATCCCAATATTATAAACTAGTGATTTAATTTGTAGTTTTCCTAAGATAAGTACCTAAGTACCTGTGGGGAGAGAACACTTCATGAGCAGATGAAAGTATTTTATATAAAATGGTATATTATTTGCTTGTGACATATACATAACTTTCTACATATTTTAGATCATTATGAGATTGTATCTAGTAACAAGTTTAATGTGATTAGTATGAAATTATTTATTATACTTTGTTGTTAAGTCAATAATAATAAAAAGTACAATACAGAGCTTTTGATAATATTATGTCTACACTTTTTGGTTGGTGGAAGTCACAGGCATAGAATTCCCAGACATAGATAGCCAAGTATGTGTTTTCAGCACATGTGATTAAGAAAAATGCCTGGGAATAACTAGGAAGTTCTAGAAGCCAGCAAATGA
Source organism: Mus caroli (assembly GCF_978045245.1). Classification (NCBI taxonomy): domain Eukaryota; kingdom Metazoa; phylum Chordata; class Mammalia; order Rodentia; family Muridae; genus Mus; species Mus caroli. The sequence continues at coordinate 56,197,028 of NW_028227269.1, forward strand.
GTCCCAACCCCTGGAAAGATGCAATGACAATGAGCAATATAAAACATGGAGAGTGGTAACAAGGCTGCTATGATGAATGCTTAAAACCATCTTCTCAGCAGGGATTTTGGAAAGCCATATGGATTGTATATATTCACTGAACAGATTTGTTTTGAGCCTGCATATTTATTTATTTGTCAGATACTCTTATACATAAGATATGTCAGAACAAAATATAAAACGTATGTAAATTACAAACTCATTCTATAAGTTCTGCTTCTCTAAAGAGCCCTGACTAACAGAGCCCTATTGTTGAAGACAATATTTATGCTGAATATTGAAAATGGAGAAGCTGAGCTGGTATAAAATTAGAAGCTTCACCCTTACTGTCTAGTTTTCTTGGTACTGGAAGTTATTCTGTATGCCACTAGAGGGAAAGGTAATCACTGATACCTGCCAGTCACTGTATGACTTACAATACTGGTCTGCCTGTAAGAAATACTGGCCTAATAGTGCTATAAATGTTATGAGAGTAACCAACAACTTTCTGATTGGAATTTTGACTTACTTCTCCATGAGATGGAGCCCATAGTTGACACTGCTACGGTGCTCAAGAACCTGAGACTATTTAGAACATATGTGGAGGAAAATCAAATACTACCATTTTGCTAAGGAACATAGCAATAAAGTGATTTCCAATGATATACTATTATGCCTTTAGATTAGTCTTTCTCTCTTTATCTGCTTATTGGAGAAACTTCTTCTTGCCATAGATGAGAATAATACAGATACTCACAACTGGATAGTGCCCAGAGAGACTGTGGAACACTCAATCCTAAATGGTATGTTTTTATCAAAGTCACGCAGCCCAGTGTATTAAAAAGAGGAGAAAGAACATGTTGGGAGTTTAGAGTAGTGGAGAAGATCTGAGAGGAATTGGAGGGAGTAACAGGATCAAAATATATTGTATGAAAATTATTTTAGTATTTTTTAAAAAAGAAACTGAGGTTTGAGTAAGGGCAATCAGTCCCTACAAAAGGGAACTGGAAAGAATTACCTACAAAGTAGCAGAAGTCTTTCGTTTTATTTATTTGAGAGAGATGGGTAGAGGTATCTGTGAATATGTGCTTGCCACAGCACTTATGTGGATACAGATGTCAGCATTCAGGAGTTGATGTTGTCTTTCACCACAGGTTCCAGAAACTGAACTCATGTCCTCAAGCTTGCATGGCAAAGTAATTTTATCTATGGGGGCATTTTGAAGGTATTAAGCTTTTCAAAATTACGGTCACTCACTGTTATATTTGGTTTTCTGAGAATAAAAGGAAAGAAAAGAAATGTATTATCTGGGATTTAAGAGAGAAACCATGACATCTATGTAAGTTTTGAGTGTATCTCAGCTTACAGGATCAATAACCTGTTTGCAACAGTGCAGAATTTTGACACAATGGTTAATGAGTCATTCAACTAGCTGACAGAGTAACAATCTCAATTTGTCTGCTATTACCAAGGCTGCAGAAATCACCATAGGGTCACCATAGTCAAAAATACTACTGGTTCAGAATGTTGGAGGACATTCCTGTGTCTGAATCTGGGGATCAGAGGCAGGAGTTATTAGTAGAGGTGTATATAGTACAAAGCTACGCTTATAGACTACCTGGAGTTCAGACAGAGTTGAAATCTATCCTAATGTTGAATCCGTTATCTTTTGCACACAGGACTTAACAACTCACCCAACTGGGCAGTACTAAGTCATAGCAGTGATCCTGCTGGTCAGCTCAGTGTTTTCTTCTTCAGCTTAAGATTTGTGAGCCATGGGGACACTGTAGTCATAGGATGCACCATCTATTACAAAAGTAAGGAATCACTGAGATTGTATTTTAAAGCTGTTCTCAATGGCAGAAGGAACTGCGTGAAGTAGAGGGGTGATGGTAAATGTCTGACGACACTGCTATTGAGTTTGGGGCTCATAGCCTGTGCTGCAAGTCAGGTTAACCCATGAATCCTCAACAAACCAAATAAGGGAGCCAAATTAATGGTAGGAAACAGAAAAAGGAGAGTGATATAACATGTCTGCACTGAACTCAGTAACACAGTTTTTATAATGTCAGTGTGGAGTCTTGCCTTAGATTAGCTAACTTGCTACTCACAAAAAGTTTAATTATCAGAAGCAGAAAGGTAATGGTTATCTCTGATTACTTATTTCCTTAATAACTAGAAAACTGAAATAAATGCATGAGAATGTTTTAAACACTGAACAACAGACAGATAGGACTATGATTTGTAAGAGGAGGGATAAATGAAATGAATACTGTGGTGTCTTCGGGGAGGCATTTCTGTATCATATGCAGAAAGCATTTTGGTAAGATAAGAAGAAAATGTTGAGGAATGTTATGGTGCTAAAATTTGAAAGGTTAAATTTTTAAAAAAGGTTATAAATTTGTTTCACAATCCTTCTGTTTTTGTTACTAAATATTAAACCATATCAAGAAGAAAAAGAAGAGGAGGAAGAAGAGGAGGAGGAAGGGGAAGAAGGAAAGGGAGAGGAGAAGGAGAATGAAGAGGAAGAGAGGAAAGAGAAGTACTAGGAAGTGGAAGAAGAGGAAGATTTCTGCTGAAGCCATTCTCATAAGCTCATCCCAGCCTGAGGGATATCCATATTCCAACCAAGCACAGCAGACTCCTCCCTGCACTCTCAGGTATTCAAAAGAAACCCAAGAAGAATATTATTGTACTAGGTCTCACGAGCTTTAAAATGACCAAAGTGATTTGCAAATAACTTAACTACCTGATGGAAAAATGAGAGGTTTATAAAGGAGGAAAGAAAACAACTAGGTAGTCAGCAACATAAAATTCAAAGTGTCTTGCAAATGATTTAAAAACATTTAGATGTAAAGAAGCAAAAATCAAAACAAAACAAAACAAAACAAAAACTATGTCTCATTACTGGAGGAAAAGTCAGTTGCTACATACAGGCAGAATCATTAGAGAAATAAAATTAGAAGACTAAGAACTTCAAAGAGAGACTCAAGTAAGCAAAAATGGTTGAAAAACTAATTGGTGATGATAAAACAACATACTGTCCAAAATATTAAATATTTGAATCGACAAACATATAACACCTTAAAATATGATGAAAATTTTTAGTGAACGAAGCACAAAAAACTCATTGAACTCTAAAGATACACACAAAGATAACTGAGCTAAGGGACATCATTGTGCAATTGCTGAGAACCTGGAATGAAAGAAAGCAAACAAAAGAAATGAAAAACAAACAAACAAAATAAGTATTGAAGAACAATGAATTGCTATAGATTTCCCACCAGAGAAGTAATGTAAACCACAGAATACAAAAGTGACATCTTTCCATTTTCAAAGTGAACTTTGTTTAATCTAATTAGTTATATCTGTGTCCTTTATGTATAAAAGAAAAGCAGCATCATGTTTCAATAAATAGAAGCCGAGAGCTATTTTGTCACCAACAGATTTTCTTGACATAAAAAGCAAAAACAAAACAATTTCTCAGACCGTGTATTCCAAAAGGAGATCACAGTGATGGACCCTGCATACAGCATGTTGTCACAAGCTCAGGATAAAGGTGGAATCTCGCAATCATCAGATGCTTTTATAAGATTGTAGTCTAGCCGGGAGTGGTGGCACACGCCTTTAATCCCAGCACTTGGGAGGCAGAGGCAGGTGGATTTCTGAGTTCGAGGCCAGCCTGGTCTACAAAGTGAGTTCCAGGACAGCCAGGGCTATACAGAGAAACCCTGTCTTGAAAAACAAAAACAAAAACAAAAACAAAAACAAAAACAAAACAAAACAAAAACAAAAACAAAAACAAAACAAAACAAAAAAACAAATAAGATTGTAGTCTAGATAGAGTTGGGTGGAAAGGTGATGTATGAAACTAATATCATTGAAGGATCAATAATTGCTGATAATGAGCAAGTTCATGGTCTAGCACCATAAAGGTGGAATCTCGGTTAAAATAGTTCTTGAAGAAATGACACACAAGAGTAGAAGAGAGATTCACAGAGATGTGATTCTAGTTTTGAAAGAAAAGAGGCAGCACCCTTCCACCCTCCTTTTGCAATTTCACACCTATTATATTCCATGCAGGTTCTTTGTTCTGGCCACGTTTCTCTGTCTGATTTTTGTTCTGTTTCAGTTCAAGGTCAATGGTTGCCCGTCTTTTAATTTTGACTTCCTGTAACTATTATCCAAGGAGTAGCAAGCTTGACAAATTAATATAAAACAGATGTTCATAGCAGTAATTTATTTCAGTACTATTAAAATAAAAATATTTTCAGAAACAAAGAAGGCAGCAATGTCAGCAGCCTTTAACAGATCGTTGGGAGCAATTGCAGTTTCAATGAGTCCTAAAGACCATTGCCCTGCAAACCTGTGACATGTCTGTCATTTTGTTTAAGTGGTTCAGAGTAGCTTCTCTTCAAGCATATATCACTGTGACTTATCAGAGAAATTGACGGGTTGCTAACATTGGCCCAGTCAGGGGAATGCTGCCATCATGTACATTTCTATTGTGTGGCTGACATTTTTTTCTTTCACAGCAATTATCTTTATACCTCATCAGCATTTCTGTATATACACTTTTCCTAGCAGACTGACCACACATGGCAGTGGAATCTAATGATAGTGTGAAACTAAAGAGCAGACTTAAGAAGAGCAGACATCATCAGAGCTTAAGAATGGATTTCAATTTATCCAGGCCAATTCACTTTTCAAAGCTTAAGATACAAATGCTTTTAAAAGAATTTTTAATTTTAAATCCACAAGGATGGTGCAAGTTGGACAAAATGTCAAAGGTGTCCCGTTTAAGTGGCCTATAGATACCTCCTTCTAAATGTAAATAGTATGAATTCTACCCTCCCCATAAGACATTGTTCACATTTAATTCCTTCCACAATCCTGTTATTCCTGTAGTTTTCAATGTTCTCTCTTGAGAGCACCAATAATGTTCACATTTTACCACACAGTTAGTAATTTTTTAGATACATTCTGTATTGATTTTCATCTAATTATCTGATTTAAGACTTGCTACCTAGAATATTAGTTTTGTATCCTAACTTGAAGCTGGTCTTCTTAAGACAAAGCTGTACCTAACTCTAGTTGGGAACATTGTTGTAATTTAAAATGTGTGTAATTCACTGATATGCAATCAATAATGGTGATCCTTTATCAGAGCTAGCATATTGTCAAGAAATTATAAGTTCTTTAAAGGAAAATGTCATGATACCAAGTCTCATGTAATTGCTTGGTCCTGGATGTTTAGCTGTCAGCCATCATACTCAGCACTTGGATATTCAGGATATAAGAAACAATTCTGGATGTCAAGGACTTTTTGCCTGCAGGAGAGACAGCAGATAAAGAGGGATTTTTTAATAGTGTGGTATGTGTTAAAAACAGGGTGCCATGGCAACCCGCAAGAGATATATAGGCCTGGTTAGAGGGCAGGAGATTATTCTATAGGAAATAACAATTTGAGCTAACTGAGACCTGAAGAATGAGTAGAGGTTAGAAGAATCATTTTAACAAGGAAAGAGAATGCACAAAAAAATTAACTTAGAAAGACCATTTTTTCTTTCTTTCAACAATTTAAAATAGCTTATTCAGGATTGGTACCTGGACTGAGATAAGGATGCTATGATCTGGAGATGGCAGTGGGTCCTTTCGGTTGTGCTAATTTTTGATTTGATTATGAACAAATACAGAATAAGTTGAAGTATCTTAAGATACAGTATTGTTATTGTATTATACAAAGAATATTTTAGGTGCAATGTGAATAAATTGGAGAAAGTATAGACATCATAATTGGGGTGGGGAGGTAAAAGCTACAGTGTAAATGTAACTTTTATCCACCAGATGTAATTGTCATCTCTGAGGTCTACTCCTGACTAATCTCACCCTTTCTAGTTCTTTCTGGACTCTGGCTGACTGGTTCACGTCAGCTATTCTAACTCAAACTCCTCTTCAACCTGACTGATTCAATCTGCCTTCTCTCAGCTTCTCACTGAATTGCTCTGCTTGGCCTCAAACTAACTCTGACAATTTGTTCTAATCTTGTGGGGTAGAATTCAGTTGACTATATATGAAGTTTCTGACAACCATCTAAGTTGTAAAATACTGATATTTGGGGTTTTGTGGTGGTGGTGGTGGTGGTTTGTTTTTAAGGCTGAGTCTTGTAATATTGGCCAAGCTAGTTTTAAACTCACTATATAGCTCAGACTGAAATTAAGCCTGGACATTGAGATCCTCCTGGTTTACGGTGCTGAGCCCTGGGGTTATAGGGCTATGGGCACACACCACTACCACAGTCAATTTCCCATTAGTGATTATGTCACAGATCTGTTTACAAATAAACTTCTGAATGAAGAAATGTAGGCTCTTATAGGATGTTCACCTCCTAAAAGTTCATAATAATAACAGCTGAGCTGCCAGGCAACAGCTTCTGTGTGAAAGCCATTGTATCTTACTGTCATGTTCCTGTCCTGTACGATTCCAGTATTTACAGTTTCATCTTCCCCATACCTCTAGCCTTTCCCCAAGAAAACTCCAATTTTTTTATTTTAGAGGTTCTTATGAAAACATCAAATGTGCACTCAGCCCACCTGGGTTCTAGAACCTAAATTTAAGATAAATTATTCAGTCTTATTTTTTTGTCCCATCAAAGACAAAGGCTGATGTATTATTAGTTACCATAACTTTGCTCTGAGCACAAAAAGAAAGAGTTTATTTGGTTCACAGTTTGGAGGCATAGTCCATTCATGTCAGAGAAAGCATGGTGGAAAGGTGTCTGTGGCGGCAGAGGCTGAGACAACTGGTCTTGTTGCATTTGTTTTCAGGAAGCAGAGAAGGGAGGAACACTGATACCTTGATAACTTTCTCATTTTGTCTCCCATTCAATTTGCAACTCTAGCATATAAAGGGTAAAGCCAACACTGAGGGTGGGTCTGCCTCCCTAGTTAAATCCTTCTAGAACCACTATCATAGATATGTATTTGTTAATTGACTCAAAAAATCCCATCAAGTTGATAGTGTAGTTTAATTGCTACAATGCATATAATTATCTGCAGGAACAGAGGAGAGATGAAAGAAAAGTAGAAAAGATGATGATTCTGTCAGCATTCTTTCTAATAAATTCTCCTGGACACTCAGCATGAGACAATTGCTAATTATCTGCTTACTGATTGGTTTGACTCTATAATGCCAGTTATACCTGCACTGACCTTCAGTGTTAGAAGAGGAAAAGTTGAAAGGCAGACAAGTATGAGGTTAGAACTCAGGTCTCTTGACTGCTCATTACATCTGCTTCGAACTACATTGATGAATCTACTAAGATGGAAAAATAGTGTTAAGAAGTTTTAGCTGATGTTTAATGGTGGTTCCCCCAAGATAGATCTAAAATCCAGGGTCTTCTAGCAGACAAAAGTCATTTTAGAAAGGCCCAACCCCTCTTAAATTCTGTAATGTCTGAGAGCCTCTTTGCTATTGGAACTATTTAATTAAGACCAATAAAACTGATTTCAGGAGATTCCTAGGTGAGCTATCTGTTCACTCCAAGAAGCCAACTTATGTCCTGTGGTATTGCCCATTGGATTGCAGCTTAGCATGTGACTCACTTGTCCATTTTTAGGTAAACATTTCAGTAAGACAGCCAATGGAAATAAGTTAAGAATTAGTCACTACCTTCAGCATTGTGTGTAGGTAGTATAGTTTGGCTTTCATGATCTCTGGCTCCAAGGCATCAAGTGTTTACATGTAGCGCTTGCAGCTGAGAGCATATTGAGCCCCTTATGACAGGCAGTCCTGTGAGGGGAGATGGTAGAGTTCAACAGCAGAATATGTTGAAAAGGGAAACACTGTCTGCTGTGTTGAAACATGCCCTTCAGCAAATCTGTTAAGTTCATTTTAACCTAGACCTTTTCCTCTTGAATGCAATAAAGCCTCTGAAGCAACTGCACTCGGTGAGAGGGTCTCTTTTGTCATTTACAGCGGTGTAAAATTCACAGGGTAAGCGAATTACTTTAGCTTCCAATAAAAATGTTAATATTTCCCTTAGATGTGAACAAAGGACAATTCCTTTCAATAATGAGGTGATCAAATCCATGAGGATTAAGAAAGAGGAGAGTCAGAGAACCAGAGAGAGAGAGATAGAGAGAGAGAGAGAGAGAGAGAGAGAGAGAGAGAGAGAGAGAGAGACAGACAGACAGACAGACAGACACAGAGACAGAGACAGAGACAGAGATAGAGACAGAGACACAGAGAGAGACAGTGTGAGGCAGAGACAGAGACAGAGATTCACTTCATCTGACAGCGTCTCAAACAATGCAAAATGGGATTAAGAAGACATTAAATCATACAGTTCTCAGTTGACAGTAACAGTGCTATGCTAGAATGCTAGATTTTTCTCCCCAGGAGTAAGAAATGGCTATATGTATTTTTCTACTCTGATTCAGAGAATGGCATTTTTTTTTAAAGAAATCTCTTTGTTTCCTCTTTCAATGATGATAAGTGAAACTTCACAAAACCATTTCCCTACCATAAGGCTACATGAAGTTGCAGGTGGCTTTATAAAAAAGCCCCAGCACCATGGCTAGACCACACATGGAGCTGCTCACATCTATCATTGTGTTATTTTCTATTTCAAGATGAAAAATGCCCACCACCAAACACCACAAAGAAGCTTACATATATCCTGCTAATAAGACAGTATAGAAACTGTTGTGTTTTATAAAAATAAAGAGAAAAGGAATATGTTTGGTGGAGGTGCAGCAAGGTGTGAGGGGAAGGGGTGCCCCTGGGAGCCCATGCCAAGACATCCATTACCCCTGAGGGACCATTCAGGAGATGGTATAGTATAGAATAGAGTTTATTCAAGGCATGGGGAGGGGAGTTGAGAGGGTAGTAGGGACAGAGAAAGGCAGAAAAGAGAGAGACAGAGACAGAGAGACAGAGAGAGTTTAGAGGTGTAGAGGTCAGCCATGAGCACGTGGAGGGGAATGGGGGGAGAGGGAGTGGGATGAGAGGACAGAGTGAGAACAAGAAGGCAAGAGAGAGCAGAGGGGCCAAGCAGCCCCTTTTATAGTAACTGTGGGACTGAACTTAGATAAAATGCTAACAGAAACTTGTCTGTGCATGATGGTGACTAAGCAGATTTTCAACACAGTTTTAGTAGTAATATCATTTAAGTAGTACAAAGAGCAACATTAAAATCAGTTGCAGGCCATGTCTCTCTAAGTTTGGATAACTTCATAGGTTGTATAGTTACCTTATTTTACAAATGCATAAATCGAGTCTCTGAGGGGTTAACTAACTTTTTATAATAAAGGAATAGTTGAGGCTTTGTAAATTGGTAGTTGAGGAAGGAATTTATGGAGTTCACAGTAAGTGATGTTTTAAGGCCCTGCTGGGTCAGGCAGGAATAGGCAATCTAGAACTTAAATTCAATGTGAAGATTGTTATTTCTGCAGGTGTCTTAACTAGATCTTAGAGTAGCATTCCACGGTTAATTATACTTCTAAGCTCTGCAGTCAGTCTTCTCTAGAATAGATCAGTATCCAAATGTTCTGGGGTCTTTCAATACCCCACCCGTCTCAGATATTGTTCAGTCTTCTGAACTGAACAACTCTGTGTGTGTGTGTGTGTGTGTGTGTGTGTGTGCACGCGTGCGTGCATGTGGACATGTGTCTGTGTCCTCCTGTGTGGGTACTACATGTGTGTTCAGGGCATGTGTGCGTATATTAGAGGAACTTGTATGTTAGTCCTCAGGAGCTTTCTACCTTTTGATTGACAAAGGGTCTCTCACTGATCTGAATCCTTACCAGAGTCTATTTGGGTGGTGAGCTTTCAGGAACCTGAATGCCTCCTCTGTTCCCATGTCCAGTGGAATCGTTATGTGTTCATTGTGCCAGGCTTTTACCATGGACTCTGTGGATCTCAACTTGTGTCCTCACATTTGCAAAGGAAGGACTGTATCCATGGAACCATTTCTCCAATCTAGTTGATTTCCTACTACAAGCTGATTGTGAAAGTGTTTTTTCAATGCAACCTTTCCATATTCCCTCTGTATCTCTATTTGAATTGATGTGCTTACTTCAGTTTCTGTAATTTGCAAGGGAATCTCTGCAGGGCTTAAATCATATTCATAAATTAATGCAAATTATTTACCACCCTCTAAATTTTCTTGAAGAAAGTCTGGAAATAAGTGAATTTAATTATCTCACCTCTCCATATCCTAAGCAAATCTCTGAATTAGAAGTGTTCTGTAGCTACTCAGATGAATTTAAAAACTCAGTGACTGAAGTAAGGATATTTCCAGAAGTAGCTGCAAAGGAAATGAGGGAGTGACGAGGAGTGGCAGCCCCTGTAAACATTTATACCCCCTGACATTATCTCCTTGACTTGCTATGAGCAGGTGGCTGGCTTATTTTTGACTTTAAGGTTTCAGGAAATATCATTAAAACAACCTCAACACTATGAACTTCCCTGAGGTCCAAATGTTAGGTTTGAATTTTTTGTTGTTGTTGTTGTTGTTGCTGTTGTTCTAGATACCAGAAAATTTCTGGAAACGTGGGCGTTTGGTGTATATGATATCTAATTGAACTTAAGCCCCCCCCCAACATCAGGAAAATCATGCTGGTACTGAAGAACTAGTTGACTTTCCAGGGTTAATGAGGTCATGGATCAAAAGAAAAAACAAAACAAAACAAAACAAAACCTACTATTTTTCTAGAAAAGCAAACTTCCTTCCTATAGTCTAAATCTTATTTTATAGCCACAGGTAAGTGTAGGTACAACCATTAATCAAAGAAGCCTCTCTTTACAGCAAATGAAGACCACTACAAAAATCGAGAATGAGTCACAACACAGAGAGGAATGGAATATGGGTGCCCAGCTCTGGTGGATACATCTCTATCACAGCTCTTGCATCTCTAGCTAAGGGAACATCATGGAAGAGGGGGTGTGAAAAGATTCTAAGAAACAACATTTCAGGATGTTTGCTGCAAAACAGTCTCTTCTAGACATGATTGCATGAACAAGATCAGAACAATGGTGGTACCAATATAAATAGTTTGTGGAGCCCTATCCCCCACAAAAATGTAGACTAAGAACTAATGACCTCTGTGTGCAGGAGAATTGGCTTATTTCAGGGATACAACTATTTTTGGTTGTTCAGTGCAGAATGGTCAACCCTGAAACCAAACAAACACCTTGAAAAAAATGGACTCAACAGGTTATCACACACATACATATAGGTGTGTGCATTTAAGAGTAATAATTAAAAAAAAGGGGGCTCATAACTTGAGAAGTGGGCATGGGAAGGGCTAATTAAATAAGGAGGGGTTAATTAATATGTTTAACTGGATGCATCATTAAGATTTGCTGAATAATCTCTCCACCCACCAGACTAGCTAACTATCTAGTTGTATATATTCTAAACTCTGTCTGTAGTCTAGACATCAGTACTTCCCTCTGCTCTGCTATCTCCCGCATTTCTGTTCTGCTACAGAAATCCCCAAAGAATGTATTCCCATCCATTTTTTTCAATTTAATGTAAAACTTATTTGCCTTCTCCAAAGTTCTATTTCTGATAATATCACACTAAATATTTTGGACCAATACATAGGATACCAATATGGGCAGGCTTTACTAACGATAAAGCATACATTTCTAGTACTTCATATTTTTCAAGTGATTAAGAAAAAAGTCTGGACTTGAGTTCCCAGAACTTTTTAATGAGTAGTTATATGTGTGCTCACAGACCTTAGTGCTGGGAAACAATTATAGGAATATTTTAACAAAATATAGGAAAATTTTAAAAAGATTAGAATATTAATTTTTGAAATGATTAGCTGTTTGGAATATTTTGTGGCTCCCCACACCCTCCCCCATTTCGCATGCTCCCCTCTTTACTTGACGCTTTATTGCTTGGTTTCAGTTTTACAACCACTTAATCATATTAGTTGTAGATAATTTTGCTAACTCCTTCTCTCTGAATATATACCTTTTCTTGTAGAAAATGGAATTGACTGGTACTTTGATAACATTGATAAGAAAGTCTTTGTTTTTTTTTTTTAGTATATAAACTTGCTTTAATCTTTAATACGTTTAAATTATGCCTACCAAATAATTATTTTAAATTTATTTATAATTTAGTACTACTGAAACTTAAGGATACAGTACACATTATATATTTTTTCTCATTAAAATGATGCTTATGTAAATAAAAAATTTAAAGCTTTTTTGTAAATTGATGGGCCAGCTATTGATTTTTGACAAAAAAAATGAGATTTTTCTGTAAACTTGCAAAGTACCATTTATGAAGTGCACATCACTAGGACATGTCTTCAACAGAGCCAAAAGCTTTGAATCTTATTAAATGATATTCTTTTCTTATCTACAGACTTGATAAGCATCTCTGTTGTTAGGGCATATTGCATCAATTGCTTTCCTATTTGAGGTTTCCATAGATACTGTGTCCATTCATGAGCAAACACTAGTGTTCTAGCTTTCGGATTACTTCCTATGAGTTCTTTTCTCCAGTGAGTATACTTATTTTTTTCATTATAATGATGATGTTGTTGAATTCTGTATCTATACTTAACATTTTATTCATTTTAATATTGATACCCTGCTTACTAGAACTCACTTAAAACTGTTTTTTTTTCAGTCAGTTATTGTTTTGTTGAGTTAAAAAACAATTTTATCTTTTGTTAAAATGATGGGTACCTATTACAATAACTCTTTTATGTATATTGGGTACTTTCTTTTAGAGTGTGACCTACTGTCCCCTTATCTTTTTTATGTCTTTGATGTTTGATTGTTACTCTAATAATATTTTTATCACAACAAAGCAGTACATACATTATGGAACATTAGAAAATAAAAAGTAGGCAAAGGAAAATTGAAAGATCAGTCTGACCTTCAAAATGCAACAAATATAATTAAAAGGATAAGTGAATACCCTTTAAATGTTTCTATGGACTAAAAATACACATAAATAAATGTAAAATGTGTCTAGTCATCTAAAACATGAAGGTCTCTATTACTATTCCAGGTCAGCCTGTGTGTATTTGGTAGCTTATTGTTCGACCTGGGTGGCAGAGGCTAGGGACATCACTAAGTGCATCATAACTCTTTTTGTGCCAATATTTTATTTCCACCAGGACATATGTGCCCTACTGATTTGATGATTTATTGTTTAGATGATATAGCAGAAAGGCACCAATTTCTAGGATTCAGATGTATTTGAAACAGTCATAAAGTGACTTTATCTTGGAAAAGAACAGCCTAAGAATCTTCTTTCTACTGATGGCATTGTTTCAGAATATATGTTAATACCGTCACCTAGGCCTCTGTATTCCCAAGTGTAACCATGGGCCTTTCTATGCCCACCCTTGCTCTGAATAATGGCACAGAGACTTATATTTATTTAATAGGTTTTTAGCCTTATGCGAGGCCTGTTCTCAACTAGCTTGTAACTCAATTATCCTGTTCATACTAAACTAAGTTCTGACACATGGCTGGCCTACCACCCCTCCTCAGTTTCACACTTCCGACTTCCTCCAGTGGGCGATTCTTCCCACTCCCGATTCTTTCCTAGCATGTCCCACCTTGTGTTCTACCTTTGGCTATAGGTCATAGACTTTTTATTTTAACCAGTCAGAAGGTGCCTTAGGCAAGCAAGGAAGGACAGAGACAAACCTTCATACAATGCCTATAAATGTTATCCCCATACCTAGGACTATCTCTTATAGATAGATTTACAACTATTATTAATCCCATTAAGAAACACTGTCGATTCTCACTCAGCTTGGCTCATTTATTTTAAAGGACATTATTGTATTCTCACCTCACAAATTCTACCATAAAAGTTGATGGCTACACATTAATTTGTACAGAATTTGTTGTTGTTTTGACTTAGTCCATATTTCTCCCCATCTGTCTCTCTTGTTTTTTGATCTTCTTTTCTCTTCCCATCTCTCTCATTTTCATGTTCCTTCTCTTTCTCTGGGCATGCATACACACAAAAAAGCATGCCTACATATGCACACATGTTCACATACACACACACACACACACACACACATGAGTGATCAATTTTCCTCATTTATGTCATGAACAAGGAGACATTTTGAGAATTAAAAGTATCACAAAAGAACTTGGATGTAACTACCCAAATTGATTGGAAACATTTTTTTTTGAAAGATTTGGGCTTCTCGGGCTTTTACTTATATTTCCTCCCACTCAAGAAATACATTCAAGGAAATTTTAACTATATAGCCAAGATTTGTGTTTTTGAGGTCAGTGGATATTTTGGTCAGTTGAAATTTCTCTGGGGCAGAAAATGAAAGGTCAAATATAATCCACCATACATAATAACAATATTCCCAAATATCTTTCAGTTTCATTTTTCTCTGTCCTCACAAACATTCCAAGTTGATCATGGCGAACCCAAGACAACAGGACGATTAATGGAAGAGAGTGAAGGAAAGGGATTCAAAGAAGGCGAACTGGTTTTATAACCCAACTGCCCTTAGAAAATGAGGCTAATGAAATGCGCTTTCTCTCTAATGGCTCCCATTGCAGGGTACTGTGCAGTTTTTCCTGAAAATGTGATACATTCTTGCTTTACAAATCATCTTGATTTCCTCTTGTTGTCACCCTGTCTAATTCTGCTGAGTTACTGGTGGAACATTGCATCCCGTGACGGAGAGTTATTGCCACCCATCTCACCAGATATCAGATTTTCTGATTATATGACTTTAAATCATATCTTCCACTAAGAGTTGGTGACTTAATTTTCCTGCAGTGTAATTGATAAAGAAAAAAAAAGCTGCCAAGAACGGATGCACTGCCCTATGATCTCGTAGCCTCGGGGGTGAGTTGCTTAGTGGAGAATATGCTCAGAGTCAGTACTCAGTAATTACTGATTTGTTAGTGGATGAGAGATGACAGGAGAGCAGAGGAAAGTGGCTTGTAGGATAATCAAGAGGGTTTAGATAATGTAGGATTAGAATAACTCAGAAATTTATTCTCTGGTTGTTTTACCCAAAGATTACTGTGGCAATTTAGAAACCTCTGCTACAGAGGATGAGCAACTGTGCACTCCTGGATCAGTGGTTCTCGACCCGAGAGCTGTGACCCATTTGGGCATTGAGTGACCCTTTCACAGGGGTCACATATCAGATATCCTGCATATCTTATATTTACATCACAATTCATAACAATGGCAAAATTGTAGTTATGAAGTAGCAACAAAAATAATTTTATGATTGGGCAAGTCACCACAACATGAAAACCCGAATTAAGGTGTTGCAGCATTAGGAAGGTTGAGACTCACTGCTCTAGGTGAAGGGAATCTATTTGGACAAAGGGTCATATTAGTCCCATGCATACACACACTCCTCATATCACACAAGCACACACACACACACACACACACACACACACACTTACACACACTTATTCTCAGTGTAGGGGGGCATCCTGGCTAAAGTTCATGATTTTGTTTGCATTTTCCTGCCCAAGAATGGGTCAAATTCCCACTTTAGTGCTCATAATTGCCTGATTCTAAGCTTAAAGGATTAGTTCTCAGGGAATCCCTTAAAAGTTTAGGGTGCTATTCAGGATTTATTCTGGATAAGCCTCTGGAAGATTGGATACTTATCTCCAGCATGCATTCCTATTCAGTCCTAAATATGGTTAGAAATAGAACAAGATTAGGACTCCCCTAGAGAAGGATAAAGTTAAGCCTTTCTTCTATGAACAAAATAGATTTATTAGACTTTAAAAATTAAGACAATTCACAGCATAGCTTTTGGTAATCTGGCCATGTCCAGAAAATGATAGATCCGAGCCAGTGTAGTATCAATTGGTTGATTGACTGATTGATTAGATTTGTAGGGAACACCAGGACTGATGGAAATTGGCATGTATTTTTTTATTTACAAGCAATTTAAGTGTGATTTGATTGGTTTTATTATTTTTTTCAGAGATGACGTTGGCTGTAGGTTTCTCATGTATAGCTTTTGTTGTGTTCACCTATGCTACTTCTAGTCCTATATTTTTATAATGACATCATGTTGGAGTTTGTCAAAGGATTTTCTGTGTTGATTTTGATCATGTGAGTTTTGTTCTTAAGTTCATATGTTTTATTCCATTTACTGATTTGCATGTGTTGAATCAATCCTGAATCTCTAGAATAAAGCCAAATTGATCATGGTGGATTTTTGATGTATGCTTGTATTTAATTTGTAAGTATTCTATTGAAGATTTTTGAATCTATGTTTATCAGGGATATTGGTCGATAGTTTGTTTTGTTGTTCTTGTGTTTCATTGTGTCCTGTAGTTTCTGATATGTCATTTGTTTAATTTTATTCAATTCTAGAATTTTTAAATTCTCTTCTTTTCCCCCTTTGACTTAATTTTCATTCAGTAGAATGCTGTTTAGTTTCTATAAGGTGTTTACTTCATTTCCATTGTTCTTAATATCCAGCTTTATTTTTTTAATGGTCAAATAAAATATTTCAAATTTCTTATATTTGTTGAAGCTTGCCTTATATGGTCAGTTTTCAAGAAAATTCCATGGTCATAGAGAAAAAAGTGTATTGGTGTTATAATGTTCTGCAACTGACTGCTATAGCCATTTGGCTAGTATCATTTAACTCCAAAATTTCTGGTTAGCTTTTGTCTTGATGATCTGTCTTCTGGTAAGAGTGAGAGTTTAAGAAACCCACTCTCACTGTATTGGGGTCAACCTGGCCTGTGATTGGTGATTTCAGATCTAATGGTGGTTTCGTTTTGTTTTAATCGAATTGGGTACCCTTGTGTTTGCTATGTAAATGTTTAGGACTGCTATAGCTTCTTTGTGGATTTTTACTTTAATGAGTGAGTATGAGCTATCATTCTCTGTCTTTCTAGACTAATTTTAGTTTGAATCTATTTTTCAGATATTAGAATAGCTACATCTACTTGTTTCTCTGTTCCATTTTCTTGGACTATCTTGTTCCATCCTTTTACCAAAGTGTTGTCAAATGTTGGTGAGAAGGCAGGATTCTTTTGTTTTGTTTTGTTTATTCGAGACAGGGTTTCTCTGTATAGCCCTGGCTGTCCTGGAACTCCCTTTGTAGATCAGGCTGGCCTCAAACTCAGAAATCTGCCTGCCTCTGCCTCCCAAGTGCTGGGATTAAAGGCATGAGCCACCACCACCTGGAGGAAGGCGGGATACTTAGAGGCAGCAAAAAATTGATTTTGTTTTCTAAAACAATATGTTGGTAGTATCTTTTGGGGGGGAATTGAGGCAATGAATATTAAGAATTATTATTGTACAATATTTATTACTTTGTATTATTGTTGTGTTAGCCCTGCTTTTGTTAACTGTTCTGAGGTTTTATATTTCTTTTATCATCTTGGTTGTGTTTAATCTTCTTTAGATCAAACTATTTCTTTTTATATGCTCTAGAGTTTGTTTGATGTGCATAAATTTGTTAAATCTGTTTTTAATCACAAAACATTTTTTTTATTATAACTTACAGTTTTGCTAGGTAAAACTGCTAGTCCAGGCTGTCATCTGTGGTCTCATTGAACTTGTAGAAAATAAATCAAGTCCTTTCCAGATTTCAAAGTTTCTATTGAAAAGTCAATTGCTGTGCCCATGGGTTTGCCTTTATAGTGACATGGTCTTTTTAACTTTAGTTTTTAATATCCTTTCTTTTTATGTACATTTATTATTTTGATTATTATATGTCATGTAGAATTTCTTCTCTAATTCTATTTGGTGCAGTGTATGCCTCTGAACCTTGATAGGGTTCTTTTTCCTTCAATTTGGGACATTTTCTAGTATGGCTTCATTGATAATATTTCCTATGTCTTTGACCTGACTTTTTTCTTCTCCGATAACTATTATTCTTGGGTTTAACCTTTTTATCATGTCCTACAGCTCCTGATCTTCCATTTTTGTTTTTTGTCTTGTTTTTCCCACTGAGTAATCCATTTATTCCACTGTTTTTGAAATCTGATATTCTGTATTTCACTTGATCCTATCTGAGTTTTCTTCTCCCCTTTCCTAGACACTATTCTGTTGTTGTAAAGAGACACTACTGCCAAGGCAACTCTTATATAGGAAAGAATATGGGGGGGTAGCTTGCTTACAGTTTCAGGGACTTAAACCATTATTATCTATTATCATGGCAGGGAACATGGTGGTAGGGAGCATGGCAGTAGACAGCCGTGGTGCTGGAGAAGAAGCTAAGTGCTACATCCTGATCCACAGGACAAGAGAGAGACTGGGAGTTTTAAAGGTTGAGTTTTGAGATTTCAAAGTCCATCTCTGGTGTCATACTTACTCCAACATAGCCATACCTCATATTTCTGATCCTATTGAAGAGTTCCACTCTGGTGACTAAGCTTTCAAATACAAACCTATGGTGTCTATTCTTATTGAAATCACCACAAATTTACCAGGTTTTCATTTTGAGTTTTACTTTAGTTCTGCTTTTCTTTAGAGATTCTATCTCCTTATTAAATTCTAGTCTACATTTAAATTATTTTTATTTCATTGACCTGTTTGTGTTTTCATAGTTTTCAATCAGGTCTTTATTCTAATAATCTTTGAGTTCCTTGAAAATATTTATAATTGCTATTTTGAAGTGATTGTCTTATGCTCTAGTTAGCAAAGTTAATTTTCTAAAAGAACATTATGAAGAACTTGTTAAAAGGAAGAGACATATTTATTGCTTATTCATGTTATTTGTATTTTTGCAATATAATCTAGGTATGTGGAGTTAGGTATTGGGGGTATTTCTTGTAATGGATATCTAGTCTCAACTTTGTTGAAAAGATGTTTGAATCTTTGTTTGCGGTTTTCCCAACTTGTGAGTTTGTGGAACAGTTGATTGATTCTTAGTTTTTCATCTTGAAACCACTCTGTGTTGATGTGCAAATAAGATATCAGAAGGGGGTGACAGTTAGGCTACAGATAAATTCAACCTTCTGTGTCGAGAGTTTTTATTTAGTTTGCATGTGGTCCTGAAGTGGTACAATGAGTGAAAAGTCTGCCTCTGAGGCTACCTATTTGGGATGTAGGTCAGACTGTAGATATGATTCCAGGACTGTGTTGCAGTTTCAGATCATGTTCCATGATGTCCTCGCTCAGTTCTGTTTATAGGTTAGTTGAAATGTAAGCTGGTTGGAAAATTGGCTCCGGGCTTTCGGTTATGGTGTGAACTTTATGTGTCACAGAGCTGAAAGGTGAGTGAAATAGCGAATAGGTGAATGGCAGAAAGACTTCCTCTGTCCATCTCTAACTGGTGGTCTAGAGATAAGCTGTGATAGGATGAGCTGATAAACAGCTTGTTTATACAGGCAGAGAAATAGGTGTAGGGGTTTTCCTTGGAGTTCATGGACAAAATCTACATGGTTTCATCAGGCATGGTGGTGGGGAGGTCGAGAGCTGAGAGGTAGACTCGCACTGGGGGTAACTAACTGAAATTCTGGATCAGGCTTTAGGTAGTCCTAGGTCAGAGCAGTGAATTGACATAGTCCTAGGAGTTCTGATCTGGAATTCTAGGTCAGAATAACATCATCCCAGTTTGAGATTATGGATGGGACGACTGAAAGGCAGGTGTAAAGAAGAACTAGTTGTAGGGTTGGACTCCAAGTGGTTTTTGGTCAGCAGTAGATGTGCTTGTCCTTAAAAAAACCTACTGAGTCCACTTAGTGATACCATGAACATATGCACATAGGTATGGGCCAGCATGGGGAGCCTACCAGAAGCCACCTCTTCTAGCTTACATTTATGTATGATTTTTTTAAAATAAAAATATTTTCCATACCACAAATCATAAAGTGTACATTTTCCTTTAAAATGTTTATATTACCAATTTTTCTTTTCTTATAATTCATTAGCACTTATTTTATAAACAATATAAAGAAGAGATATCTTATTGAACATTTCTATATAAATCTCCAATTTTCTAGTTACTTCATATTTCAAAATTTTTAAAGAGTCAGAAACTCAGAGAATATGTATGTTTCTATATAAATATGTTTTACTCAGATAATATATATGTTTGTTTCTATATAAGTATGTATATATATATATGTATGTATGTGTGTATTATGAATGTATGATGTATATGTACTTTACATCATTTACATATATGTGTGTATATATCCACTAAGCTCGTTTAATGTTGCTAACATGTATATGTATATTTTGGGCTGGCTGTTTGGATTAGATAACCTATGACAGGGCTTGTCTGTAGAGAAGACTGATTCTCCAGCTCTCTGAAGCCTTTATTTGCCTGTAGCTGTTCATTTCCAGGTGTTACCTTTTGAGACTTCCACCATCCATGTTGGCATGCCAGTTCGTATAGTCAGTTTTCCATCTTTGTTCAGGTGGCCATATTGTTGAGATTTTATGAGTGCAGCTTCTCTGATATATATAGAAGATATTATGAGGTTATAGTTTTGTTCATATTAGTCACCTTCTGGTTGGCCATGGCTCTGTTAGGCACGAGGACTCAGAAAGTGAAGCACTTTCTTTCCACGATCGGAAGGAACCCAAATGATAATTTCCAGGAGTCCTTTCCAACAAGAGTTACAACAATTCCTTTAGTATCCAATTACGACAATGTGCATGATGGTTGTCCATCATGGAGCTCATGAGAAAATTGATGTGAGAAGTTTTTATTGGAAGATGTTCATGCAGACATCATCGTCCTAGTGGGTATCTAAATTCTGGACTCCTAGACAGAAGCAGGTACTCATCTTCAGTCCTATCTTTTTCAAATATGAGCCATTCTTCTCAAGCCATGGCAGCCGCCCTCCCGCATCAGTTGAGTCAACCTTGCACACAGGCTTTTACAAGTCAATAGCCTCAGTTCCACTACACTTTTCTTACAATGACAAACAACAAGCATACTCACATTTTATTGCGCAGGTATAAGAAGACATGCTCTGCTTGCTGGGTAGCAGTTTATTCACTCCAGGACAGCTATAGATCACATTATTTAAATTGAACTATATACTCACATATTCTCATGAAATACATGATGGGTATTAGAGACACTGGATACTAATTAATAAAAAAATTATGTTTTCACCTTATTTTTTTTTCTTGTTGCTTTTGAAGATAAAGTTTGTGTTTGATTCCTTCTTGGAAAGGAATCTTATTTTGCTTTTTATTCTGCTTTTGACTTTCCCTAAAGCAGTGTTCTGTTTCTTGAAGTCCACTCCAGCTTGTGATTAGACCCTTGCAGAGCTTTTACGACCTGTGCTGCATTTTCTTATCACCTCACCTTTTAAGCTTTCAACTGTATTTCAACTTCTGCATGCGTAAGCCTCTTGACCCGAGTGCACAGTGATTCACCCCAGGGCTTTCCTTGAATCTCTTAGCTGTTTGATGCTTCTCTTGACAATCTTTTCTTGGTTCTTTGGCCTTTTGTTCATTAACTTACACCAAATAGAATACGGGTTTTTGGTTTTTGTGGTTATTTCGGGTTTTGTTTGTTTTCTTTGGTTAAAGGTTAAGTCAGTAAAAATACAAGATGTAGTTAGCTTTTTGGCATCAATATTTACTTTTTATATTTCTTAGTGATTATTTTTTCTTTTAGAAGTTCTTGGCTTCTTTCTACTTACAAAAGTCCTCAAATTGTATAATTAAAAACAGAAATTAAAGTTTTGAGGGAATAAAATAGAAGTTTTTAACCTCTACTGTCTCAATCAAAGGTTATAACATCAAAGGGAACAACACTTCTCCCTTTCTTTTCCTCTTCCAAACCCTCCCGTAAACTCTTTGCTCTTTGTCAAACCATGACCTCTTTTTTTAATTAATTGCTATTATAAGCATATAGATGTAGATTTCTATATGTTTATCCATATAGATTCCTAAATACAACCTGTTCAGTCTGTATATTGTTACTCATATGTATACTGAGAGGGAGAGAATAGTCTTCAAGGATGATCACACTAATTGGTTACCCAATACCAAAAAGGAATATTTTAAAGTAAGGATTTGGAATAAATTTGATTTGAAATGTAGTTTTAGAAGACAACATCTCTATTTTTAATTGAACAGAGGATTTTATATGAATCTAGTCTTTATGGTTGGATGGAAGAATATTTTATTGCTATTTTTAAAATTCTGCATCAAAATAATACAATATTGGTTCTCCCAGAGTGTGATCTAGTTTGAAAACTAATTATGTTCAAATGGCTGCCGATTTCAATAATCTGCCAAAAAGGAAAAGCAGGATTACCGTCCAGATGATTTGTGAAGTAAGGGATACTTTAGAGCTCTTGAGATCTCCTCTATACTTATTAAAATTCTGGGTTCGTCTCAGCTCCCTTCCTCTCTGTTTTCCCTGCAATCTCTGCAGATGACCACAGTTCATTGTTTACAGAAAAATAAGGACTATGCGGCTAGCTCTCTTCCCTCTCCTGCCAAGGCCACACAGTGCACTGCTTAAAGCTTCCAAATCCCTAATATCTGCTCCTTTAGCCTCAGGGGAGGGAGGACGAGTCTCTACTTCCTCACAAGATGATTGACAGGCATCCTTCCCCATTTTCCCCTTGTTACTGTTCCCTATCTATCTGTCTGACTGTCTGTCTGCCTGCCTATCCATCTATCTATCCATCCATCTATTATCTATCTATCTATCTATCTATCTATCTATCTATCTATCTATCTATCTATCTATCTATCTTCATCATCATCATCTATCTAATCTCTGTCTCTCTCTTGGCCCCCTTTCTTATACTCTCTCTCTCTCTCCGTCTCCCCCTCTCTCACTTACTCTGTTTCTCTTCTACTCTCTCTCTCTCTCCTTTCTACATACATATATATGCATATATGTGAAACACGTTTCTTCAATTTAAACAATAACAACGTAACACCACCCAGACACAGCCAGCCTTCAGCTTCTCTCCTTTGTCATAAAAAGCCAGTTTCAGAGCATGCACGCCATTGTACCGAGGAAGAAGAAGCATACCCCGAGGGTGGCATCTGATTTCAAGCTCAGTGCACTTTCCAGGAAGACTGTATTAGTATTCTCATTCCTTATACTTCTTCTGATGTTTATCATGCGCCATTTGAGTTCGTTATTGTTTCTTTGTGTAGGTTAATAACATAGTAAGTGCTTGAAAGGCAAAGGGATGCTCCCATGCCTTCACCAATGAAGCAGTCGGAGAGCAGGTACTGAGGACATTGCTGTTCCAGAAACTGAGCTGACATCTCATGTGGATTATTGCATTTCATCCTCCTGACATTCTCATGAGATAGAACAGTTAGCTCCATCTGAAAAATGGAATTGAGAGCAGCAAACACTAAGTTACTTGCTTGGGCACACACAAGAGGCAGGGGACATTTTGATAGCTTTATTGCTGGAATTCTAGCACTATTTATCTTTGGGGACTGTGGAGTATGGACCCAGGATGCCAGTCTTCTCATTGTAAGGGTGTCAGTTCTCTGCAAAGCTCCCGAGGCTGCCAAGTTCCCTCATCTTCGCTGCTGTCATCTTATCATAGTGAGCTTCCATGCAGGCTTCGGATGGCAGTCATGCCTCACCTCCATTTTGAACTGCTGAGTCAAACCCTCAGGGTAGTGTGGGCATCTGTGCTTCAGACACTCACCCCATGAACTAACTGATTTGGAGAAGTTTTGTGGTTAATTTTTCTACTGAGCACCCTGCCTTTGCTCTGAGTGGAGGAGACATTACACTCTACATAATGAAATAGTGGATAATTCAGCTTTCCTGTGGACGATGGAAGTGAGAGAAATTCTCAAGAACTGTTTGATTCATTTATTGAAAGACAAGTACAAGTTACTCACTCTTGGCTGGATGAATCCTTATGGAATTGTGAGCTGATATTAAGAGCTTCATGATTTTCTCTGAATATGAGGGAAAAATGAGTCATTTTTCCTTAAACTGTTTCTGGTCAAAAGTTCACTCAAATCTTTGAAACATTTGGCAAATACATGTTGATTTTTTTTTCAGTTTCTCTAGTAATAGTCTTTGTTGCATGCAATGGATTTTAGTTAATAAGGAGTTTTATGGAAAAATATTGTGCTCACATGTTATTAAAACACTACTTATGACTTTAATTCATTTTGGTTTGTTGAGAAGTATTTGAAATCACCAAGGGTAAAATATGTACTATGGCTGGACAATGAGTTATGAGTAATTTCTCTGATAATATCAGTTTAACTCTTCTATTCTGAGCAACAAATGCCAAAATGAATTTTGAAAGAAAGAAAATACTGCTTTTCACAATGAATCTCTCCTTTTGATATAAATAATGATGTGGGTTTCCTCCTAAATACATTTGACCTGCTCTATCCACACATGGAAACTGTCATCAGGAACCACTGAATATCAGGCTTCAATGCTCAAGACAAATGTAGTGTTTCTAAGACTGATGGCACTCATGAAAGTCTTCTGGGAGCAATCAATTTTGCTAGTACACAGGAAGGAGATACAATGCTACTCTTTTATTACATGGGCCTTTTTCATAAAAAAGACAGAAAAAGACAGTGTATTAATTAGCATAGAAAAGAGAGATGTGAAAGACTGAATTACAGAATCATACAGTAATCATATGTAAAAGAATCAGGTATAATCCTGCTTAAAGTCAAGACTGAGAAAAGCACCGACCATTTAGGTGGTATAGAACTGTATCAAAGGGCATCAGAATACAAATCTTATTGGAATTTTTAAAGGGCTGTTTCTTTTTTTGTTAGATAAAATACCTGACCCCAAAATAACCATATGTATAGATTTAGCCTTAGGCAAGATTGATTCTTACCTTTGAAAATAGGTTTAAAATACAAATCTCTCAAAATGAAAGATTGTGAGACTCTGATAAAATTGAAATCCAACCCTAGCTTCCCTAATAAAGAGATGTATGATCTTGGCCTCATTTGTAAAGGAGAAAGGGTGCAACCTGATGGCACTGAGGCAGTTAGACAAGAAATAGAACACGTGTTACTGTACTTGAGCTATCATACCTAAATACCACCTACAGAATGGCTTCAATTAGGCAAATAGCTGCTAGTTCTGCAGCTGTGTGTCCTAGATCAAGGCCTGTTGCAGTCCTCTTCTGGTGAGGTCTCCCTTCCTGTACTGCACATAGGAGAATTCTCTATCATACTCATATTGATGGGGGGGGGAGGGAGAGAGAGAGAGAGAGAGAGAGAGAGAGAGAGAGAGAGAGAGAGAGAGAGAATCTATCTTCTCTTAGATTTAATTAGCCCTCAGTGTTGCTTTTCTTACCTCTGCTAATTCAACACTGATGCATGAAAAATCCATTTGGGGACACAGAAGAGTCATCCATAAGACACGGTGCACAGAAGTTAAGGATAAGGTATTTTGTGTTCTTGGCATATTGTTTCATGTTCATTTTCATGAATACCACCATCGCTATCAGATTAGGTCCTACTCTTATGATCCCAAGGAATCTTCATCATGGCCTCACAGGGCTCCCTGTAAATAGTCACACTGGACCTAGGGTTTCAACATACAAAGTCCAGTCCACAGTACCACATATGAAACATTTTCATACAGATTTGATTTTCTATTAACATGCAAATAACAGTAGCAAAAGCACATCAGGCTACTGAGTGGATGTATTGAGTGCTAGTGGAACTACCTAAAGCTATCGTGTAGATGGTCTCTTTAGTCATAGCCTGTAAAATGAGTGCTCATACCCCCTTGAGCCAATATTTGCTTTTTAAGAGTTTATTATATTCCTGGGACTGGATATTGTCTCAGTGGTTAAGAGCTCCAATTACTCTTGCAGGTGATAGGCTAGAGTCCCCAAACCCATGTAGCATGGTGAGTATGAACTTAGCACCGGGAGTCAGATAAATTATTTTAGCCTTCATGGGCACCTGCACTCATATTTACCTTCTTTCACATACATATAAATAAAAATAAGTCTTTAGAAAATAAGATAAATTGTATATTACTGAAGCACTCTTATGGTTGTACTAATTGAAGGAGGGGTAACAAACAAAAAGTTTAATAATTACATTCCAAAATACTTTATATTCTATATTGTATATAAATCTATAAAACGTTATATCCTCAATTAAAATGTGGGAAATCTATACACACTGACAAAGAAAGGTGTTCTATCCTACCTGATAGACAAAATACAATTTACAAAATGATTTTTATCATATGATTATACTGTTTTGCAGGTGAATGAGTTTTAGAAAAAATGATACTTTAACTTGTCTATGTACCCCTTTTCTAAGAAGTGGAATTTCTGAGACTGAGACTTTTGTTACATCTTTATCTATTTTTTAATTTTAGTTAAGCATATGGTAGAGGGGCTGGTGAGATGGCTCAGTGGGTAAGGGCACCCGACTGTTCTTCCGAAGGTCCAGAGTTCAAATCCCAGCAACCACATGGTGGCTCACAACCATCCATAACGAGATCTGGCGCCCTCTTCTGGAAGACAGCTACAGTGTACTTGCATATAATAAATAAATAAATCTTTAAAAAAAAAAAAAAGCATATGGTAGAACCAAAAACTACCAGTTTACTGAACTAGCATAATTTTTAACTTGATTCTAAATATTTTTGATTATATCCACAGATAAATATATGTTTCACTCCTCATCACAGAAATGTCTCTGCAAAAGAAGGAGACCATGACATAAGAATACAGCCAATGAAAAACGCTACTTTGTAGAGCTCACTCTCTATGGACACAACTACAAGAAAACCCTGCACCTAAGGCTCAGGAAACATTGCAGAAAACAGAGCAGAAAGATTCTAAGAGTCAGAGGCTTGAGGAGGTTGCTGTCGACTGTGACTCCTAGGAATGTCAGAGGCCACACACATAAAGCCTCATTAACATGACTGCCTAGGCAAGAGCAAGGATGGACAACAAGGGCCACAATAACAAAGTGGACAGGGAAAGCCCATGAGGTCTCAAGAACTACAGACAACAAAGGGATACTGACAGTGGAAGAAAGAGTCTTCTCTAGGGAAGTACACACCAACTAGCTATCCAATACTAAAGATCAGTTTCAACCATACATAAAAAGACTGAGCAGGCTACCTTTAAGAATATACATGTATATGTATAGGTAAGTGCTACAAAAATTACATCCAAAAAGAGAATATGAATTTAAAAGACAGCAGGGTGAAATAAGGTAATATGATAATCACAAAAATAAAATTAGAAAAAAAATGCCATGGCTAGAAACAAGCTTAGGAAGAGAGGTTTTATTTTGGCTTCTGGTTCCAAAATGAGAGATTCCATATTGGTAGGTAAGGCATCATGAGCAGGAATGAAAGCTCACATTTCATCTGCACACAGGAAGGAGCAATAGAGACCAGGACATCTACTCCCAGTTATGTATTGTTTCCATCACTACATCAATACAAAAGTTCTTCTTTTCATAGGCTTCATGGTCTTCCTAAACAACGCCAATGACTGGGCACCAAGTGTTCAAATAGATAAGCCTATGGGAGACAGTTCTCGTTCAGACTACTCTAAAGCACTACCCCAATCCTATGACTTCATGTCTATCACTGCTCTGATTTAATTAACATTTATACTTGGTGTTTTCATTGGAAATACTGTGTAAATATTATTCATAATTGAGCTGTATGGAATACTATATGTCCTATTTTATATAAGTTTAAATATCCACATTATAAGCTTCCTTATATTCTATTTCCTTTGTTTTCTAAGTATATTTACATAGTTTTTTTTTTAACTTCTCAAACATTTTCTTCACGATTATAGAATTTTGGTCAAACACATAAACCCAGTTTAGATAATGTCATATCTCTTGGATCAACATTCAGAAAAACAGTAAATAATAAAGTGCAGAAGGCACTCCTAACATATTAGCAAATCATCTCTTGCCTGTTCCTATAATTTTTGTTCCTTCTTTCTGGCTGAACACCTAAATCCTAGTGTTCTCATTTCTTCAGGCAAACACACACACACACACACACACACACACACACACACAAGCAGAAATCTAACAGGGAGTTGGGAAATAAGTCTTTCTAAATTTGAGTTTCAAAGCTTATTCACTGAAGGAATGAAGAGACTTATGGTAAATTAAAATGCTTTAAATAAAATCCTTAGAAAAATAGACGAGTGTCCTCTAACCTACCCTTCCTTCTATATTACATGTCAAGGGGTACACTAATAAAAAGACAAGAGGAGATGAATGGGACTGAGGTTGTAGTAAGGTCAGTACTGAGTAATGTCCAACCGTTTCTGTGAGCACTGGAGAAACTCACACCTCAGGACAGCCTAACAATATTGTCATCATGCCCTTCTGAATACATAACCCTCAAAAGCAGCTGTTCACCATTCATAGAACACTCCAGATAAGAGATCTGTTTCAAGATGTTCCTATCAATGACACAGGGTACACGAAGAACTGGGAGCAGCTTGGAATACTAAACTCTCAGCACTCACTTGCATTGAACCCATCTTGACCTCTATGACACAGGTCAATAGTACAAATCAGGAAGCTATTCACTAATATGGAATCAGTAAATCCAAGAATAGGGAGGATGAAGCACTCACCTAACGGCCCTGAGGATGGAACAAAAGGCTTAAATTCAGAAAGTCAGTGTATTTGATTTGTCACTTGTAGGATAAGGGAAAAATAATTCTCTATTACTCCATACTCTTAGTGACTGATTGGTGATCACACACACACACACACACACACACACACATATATGTCTCACTATAGTATCACTTCATATGAAAGTTTACACACACACACACACACACACACACACACACACACACACATATATATATATATATATATATATATATATATATGTCTCACTATAGTATCACTTCACATGAAAATTTAGTATTTGACCTGTTTATTTATTTCTCGGTTCCACAAACATAAATATGGCATAGACACCAAATCTAAAATCTAGATCAAAAGTTGTACTTTCACAAACAATCCAATTAGTAGAATTGTAGCATGCAGGACACTATACAATTTGCCTCTCCTAGTGACTACACCTGAGAAAGGTCACTGAAGTGTTAAATATTCATTGTAACTACTGCTCTCCTATCCAATTTACGTTCCCAACCCCAGTGCTGATGTGTCGTCTATCATCTATAAACACCAATCAAGCTCCTGTGATCCCACAGAATACTTGTCATCCACAAAGCGAGCCATGCAACTTTGCTTTGCCATCTGAGAACATTCAACCTGACAATGACAGAGTGTTGATTTCAGAACCGGAGAATTTCTATGAATCTACACTTGAATAATATCTGGGTGACATGTAGAATTAGACTATGAAATTTTAGGATTAACGATACCCATTGTGACTTCTTTCCTTGACAGTGAACAAGAAAAGGAGAGAAGAGAGCTCCCAGAAAAAGGATTCTAATTAGTGAATATAGATGGGATGAGGGGAATAGAAACCACCATTTAGAGTTCAGCAGACAAGGTCCACAAATTGGTGATAAAATTAGAGAATGGATGTTTGAGGTAAAATCTAATTGCATAATATCCAATATCAAACCAGGGTAGTTGGGGATGCTAAGGTCTTTTTCAAATGAAAAAACAATTATAGACAAAGTTTGCAAGTTAGATTTCCTTATCCAAATTTACTTTCTTTGATTTTCTAGATGCGACTCTTGTGTGTGTGTGTGTTTGCAATTGAGGCATTAGTTCTTTTTATTTTAATTAGGTATTTTCTTCATTTACATTTCCAATGCTATCCCAAAAGTCCCCCATGCCCTCCCCCCTCCACTCCCCGACCCACCCACTCCCACTTTTTGGCCCTGGCGTTCCCCTGTACTGGGGCATATAAAGTTTGTAAGACCAATGGGCCTCTCTTTCCACTGATGGCCAACTAGGCCATCTTCTGATACATATGCAGCTAGAGACACAAGCTCCTGGGTTACTGGTTAGTTCATATTGTTGTTCCACCTATAGGATTGCAAATCCCTTTAGCTCCTTGGGTACTTTCTCTAGCTCCTCCATTGCGGGCTCTGTGATCCATCCAATAGCTGACTGTGAGCATCTACTTCTGTGTTTGCTAGGCCCAAGAATAGCCTCACAAGAGACAGCTTAAATATATGTTCTAGCCCTGCTAATATCCATGTTAATGATCAATAGTATTTAACTACATTCAAATGCATTCATGTTTGCCCAGCAGTCTTTATCAATAACCTTGTAGAGCTAGGAGTTGACTTGAAGCATTCAAGCAGTCTATTCTCATTACCTATTATCTGAACAGCGTAAGCTTGGAGCCCGTGGTCTATCATCACATATCCTTGAGGAGGTAAATACGCCAAAGAGACAACAAGCATGCCCATGAAAGAATGAAATAGCTTTATGTAGGATCATGTGATGTCATGTCTTATTGTTAATATGCTAGCTATAGGAAACAATACAGAAAACTGAACCATGAATAAGTAAGAGTGCCTCAGAAAAAAAAATAGAACTTGATGGCTAATGATGCAGGGAGACACTACATGTCATCGAGGGAGTTGGGAAGATGCCACCAAGCATGAAATGCAGAATGGAAATGGGTAAGAATAGACCTAAGTGTATTGGGATTGAATAACAGATAGCTGAGAAAGAGTTAAAGATCACAAGTTTAGTTCAAGTAGAATCATGATACTCTTTTTAAGACCTTGTGAGGGTAACAACTTTTCTGACACCAATATAAGCACATATGAAGATTCTTGAGCCCTCATCAGACCCATTATAAAAAATCTGACAGTGAACCTTGCGATAACTTTTCTTGAATGCAAATTGGCTTGTCCTTTCATTCCTGCTCTAACCCAACCTCTTCAGACCTAAACTATCCAGGAGCTTTTCTTTTTGTCACAGGATAAAGGCCATAGTGCTTAGCAGGCCTCATACTCCTCCAGATTAGACCAACCTCTTCCCCTGCCCTCTGCAGTTCCATCTAGACTTTCTGTTTCCTTCTGCATCCTCCTCTCTTGCAGAGACCTAATATGTATTTTCTTTTGACAGAAAACATCTCTCCTGATAGTTTGCTTGTTGATCCAATGATATCTCTTGCTTTCCATACTATCCTCCTGCTCATCACTTCTAGAGAAGGAAGAAGCCTTTCTTACCCCTCTGTTTTCCAGTTTATTGAGGCAGGATCTCTATTTGACTCCAGAACTCATCAGGTCTGGTTATTCAAGCAACTTAAGTTTCCCCAAAGAATTCCCTGGCTCTGCTTTCCAAGTTACCAGAATTACCATCTGAACTCATGCTTGCAATGAAAATCATCCCCTAGCCCAGCTCACCTCTAACAATGGATTTACTCATTGTCCAAAGAACCTCAGCTTGTAAGACTTTCCATATTTGCATTTTTACAAGGGAGGTTGTTTGATTTAATTATGAAGTTATAGGATTGTGCCTGATTACACTGTATATTTCTGAGAACAGAGCAATTAACACAGTAGTTACCAAAGTTGCAGACAAGGAAGAATGCATTCAAGCATGTGGGTTATAGCGCTAATATGAAGATAAGCAGGTAGAGTTAGTGCATAACCAGTCAGGCAGCGAGAAAACTCTATGAGATCCTAAGAAATCAAGGAGGATTTCTGTCTGGCTTACTGGCAGTGAAGCAAGGAACAGAGAGATGAGGAAAATCAGAAAATACTCAGTTTAACAAACATTTTTGTGGGAACTGAAGGAGAAAAATCCTGAGAAGTCTTGATGTGGTAACAACTGCAGTGCAATCAAGAAATATTTGCCTAAGAAAATGCTGCTTACACTGACATTGTATACACAGATTCAGGGCCAGTGAGTCACTCAGGAAATTACATATGTAAAGGTCCTTAGGCAGAAAATAAGTTGGCTTTTTTTTTTTTTTTGCAGTTCATTATTTATTTTATTCTTTTTTTTTTTAATATTTTTATTACATATTTTCCTCAATTACATTTCCAATACTATCCCAAAAGTCCCCCATAGCGCCCCCCACTTCCCTACCCACCCATTCCCATTCTTTTGGCCCTGGCATTCCCCTATATTGGGGCATATAAAGTTTGCAAGTCCAATGGGCCTCTCTTTCCATTGATGGCCGACTAGGCCACCTTTCGATACATATGCAGCTAGAGACAAGAGCTCCAGGGTTCTGGTTAGTACATCATGTTGTTCCAACAATAGGGTTGCAGATCCCTTTAGCTCCTTGGGTACTTTCTCTAGCTTCTCCATTGGGAGCCCTGTGATACATCCAATAGCTGACTGTGAACATCCACTCCTGTGTTTGCTAGGCCCCGGCATCGTCTCACAAGAGACAGCTATATTTGGGTCCTTTCAGCAAGATCTTACTAGTGTATGCAATGGTGTCAGCGTTTAGAAGCTGATTATGGGACGGATCCCTGGATACAGCAGTCTCTAAATGGTCCATCCTTTCATCACAGCTACGAACTTTGTCTCTGTAACTCCTTCCCTGGGTGTTTTGTTCCCAATTCTAAGAAGGTGCACAATGTCCACACTTTGGTCTTCATTCTTCTTGAGTTTCATGCGTTTATCAAATTGTATCTTATATCTTGGGTATCCTAAGTTTTGGGCTAATATCCACTTATCAATGAATACATATTGTGTGAGATCTTTTGTGATTGTGTTACTTCACTCAAGATGATGCCCTCCAGGTCCATCCATTTGGCTAGGAATTTCATAAATTCATTCTTTTTAATAGCTGAGTAGTACTCCATTGTGTAAATGTACCATAATTTCTGTATCCATTCCTCTGTTGAGGGACATCTGGGTTCTTTCCAGCTTCTGGCTATTGTAAATAGGGCTGCTATGAACATAGTGGAGCATGTGTCCTTTTTACCGGTTGGGACATCTTCTGGATATATGCCCAGGAGAGGTATTGCTGGATCCTCCGGTAGTACTATGTCCAATTTTCTGAGGAACCGCCAGACTGATTTCCAGAGTGGTTGTACAAGCTTGCAATCCCACCAACAATGGAGGAGTGTTCCACTTTCTCCACATCCTCGCCAGCATCTGCTGTCACCTGAATTTTTGATCTTAGCCATTCTGACTGGTGTGAGGTGGAATCTCAGGGTTGTTTTGATTTGCATTTCCCTGATGATTAAGGATGTTGAACATTTTTTCAGGTGCTTCTCTGCCATTCGGTATTCCTCAGGTGAGAATTCTTTGTTCAGTTCTGAGCCCCATTTTTTAATGGGGTTATTTGACTTTCTGGAGTCCACCTTCTTGAGTTCTTTATATATATTGGATATTAGTCCCTTATCTGATTTAGGATAGGTGAAGATCCTTTCCCAATCTGTTGGTGGTTTTTTTGTCTTATTGATGGTGTCTTTAGCCTTGCAGAAGCTTTGTAGTTTCATGAGGTCCCACTTGTCAATTCTCGATCTTACAGCACAAGCCATTACTGTTCTATTCAGGAATTTTTCCCCTGTGCCCATATCTTCAAGGCTTTTCCCCACTTTCTCCTCTATAAGTTTCAGTGTCTCTGGTTTTATGTGAAGTTCCTTGATCCACTTAGACTTGACCTTAGTACAAGGAGATAGGAATGGATCGATTCGCATTCTTCTACATGTTAACAACCAGTTGTGCCAGCACCATTTGTTGAAAATGCTGTCTTTCTTCCACTGGATGTTTTTAGCTCCCTTGTCGAAGATCAAGTGACCATAGGTGTGTGGATTCATTTCTGGGTCTTCAATTCTATTCCATTGGTCTATTTGTCTGTCACTATACCAGTACCATGCAGTTTTTATCACAATTGCTCTGTAGTAGAGCTTTAGGTCCGGCATGGTGATTCCACCAGAGGTTCTTTTATCCTTGAGGAGAGTTTTTGCTATCCTAGGTTTTTTGTTATTCCAGATGAATTTGCAGATTGCACTTTCTAATTCGTTGAAGAATTGATTTGGAATTTTGATGGGGATTGCATTGAATCTGTAGATTGCTTTTGGCAAGATAGCCATTTTTACAATGTTGATCCTGCCAATCCATGAGCATGGGAGATCTTTCCATCTTCTGAGATCTTCTATAATTTCTTTCTTCAGAGACTTGAAGTTTTTATTATACAGATCTTTCACTTCCTTAGTTAGAGTCACGCCAAGATATTTTATATTATTTGTGACTAATGAGAAGGGTGTTGTTTCCCTAATTTCTTTCTCAGCCTGTTTATTCTTTGTGTAGAGAAAGGCCATTGATTTGTTTGAGTTAATTTTATATCCAGCTACTTCACCGAAGCTGTTTATCAGGCTTAGGAGTTCTCTGGTGGAATTTTTAGGGTCACTTATATATACTATCATATCATCTGCAAAGAGTGATATTTTGACTTCATCTTTTCCAATTTTTATCCCTTTGATCTCCTTTTGTTGTCGAATTGCTCTGGCTAGGACTTCAAGTACAATGTTGAATAGGTATGGAGAAAGTGGACAGCCTTGTCTAGTCCCTGATTTTAGAGGGATTGCTTCAAGCTTCTGACCATTTACTTTGATGTTGGCTACTGGTTTGCTGTAGATTGCTTTTATCATGTTTAGGTATGGGCCTTGAATTCCTGATCTTTCCAAGACTTTTATCATGAATGGGTGTTGGATCTTGTCAAATGCTTTTTCCGCATCTAAGGAGATGACCATGTGGTTTTTGTCTTTGAGTTTGTTTATATACTGGATTACGTTGATGGATTTCCGTATATTGAACCATCCCTGCATCCCTGGGATGAAACCTACTTGGTCAGGATGGATGATTGTTTTGATGTGTTCTTGGATTCGGTTAGCAAGAACTTTATTGAGGATTTTTGCATCAATATTCATAAGGGATATTGGTCTGAAGTTTTCTATCTTTGTTGGGTCTTTTTGTGGTTTAGGTATCAGAGTAATTGTGGCTTCATAGAATGAGTTGGGTAGAGTACCTTCTGTTTCTATTTTGTGGAATAGTTTGTGAAGAACTGGGATTAGATCTTCTTTGAAGGTCTGATAGAACTCTGCACTAAACCCATCTGGTCCTGGGCTTTTTTTAGTTGGGAGACTATTAATGACTGCTTCTATTTCTTTGGGGGATATAGGGCTGTTTAGATCATTAACCTGATCTTGATTCAACTTTGGTACCTGGTATCTGTCTAGGAACTTCTCCATTTCATCCAGGTTCTCCAGTTTTGTTGAGTATAGCCTTTGGTAGAAGGATCTGATGGTGTTTTGGATGTCTTCAGGATCTGTTGTTATGTCTCCTTTTTCATTTCTGATTTTGTTAATTAGGATGCTTTTCCTGTGCCCTCTAGTGAGTCTGGCTAAGGGTTTATCTATCTTGTTGATTTTCTCAAAGAACCAGCTCCTTGATTGGTTGATTCTTTGAATAGTTTTTCTTGTTTCCACTTGGTTGATTTCACCCCTGAGTTTGATTATTTCCTGCCGTCTACTCCTCTTGGGTGAATTTGCTTCCTTTCGTTCTAGAGCTTTTAGGTGTGTTGTCAAGCTGCTAATGTGTGCTCTCTCTAGTTTCCTTTTGGAGGCACTCAGAGCTATGAGTTTTCCTCTTAAAAATGCTTTCATTGCGTCCCATAAGTTTGGGTATGTTGTGGCTTCATTTTCATTGAACTCTAAAAAGTCCTTAATTTCTTTCTTTATTCCTTCCTTGACCAAGGTATCATTGAGAAGAGTGTTGTTCAGTTTCCACGTGAAGGTTGGCTTTCTATTATTTATTTTGTTATTGAAGATCAGCCTTAGTCCATGGTGATCTGATAGGATGCATGGGACAATTTCAATATTTTTATATCTGTTGAGGCCTGTTTTGTGACCAATTATGTGGTCAATTTTGGAGAAGGTACCATGAGGTGCTGAGAAGAAGGTATATCCTTTTGTTTTAGGATAGAATGTTCTGTAGATATCTGCCAGATCCATTTGATTCATAATTTCTATTAGTTTCACTGTGTCCCTGTTTAGTTTCTGTTTCCATGATCTGTCCATTGGTGAAAGTGGTGTGTTGAAGTCTCCCACTATTATTGTATGAGGTGCAATGTGTGCTTTGAGCGTTACTAAAGTTTCTTTAATGAATGTGGCTGCCTTTGTATTTGGAGCATAGATATTCAGGATTGATAGTTCCTCTTGGAGGATTTTACCTTTGATGAGTATGAAGTGTCCCTCCCTGTCTTTTTTAATGACTTTGGGTTGGAAGTCAATCTTATCAGATATTAGAATGGCTACTCCAGCTTGTTTCTTCATGCCATTTGCTTGGAGAATTGTTTTCCAGCCTTTCATTCTGAGGTAGTGTCTATCCTTTTCTCTGAGATGAGTTTCCTGTAAGCAGCAAAATGTTGGGTCTTGTTTGTGTAGCCAGTTTGTTAGTCTATGTCTTTTTATCGGGGAGTTGAGTCCATTGATATTAAGAGATATTAAGGAAAAGTAATTGTTGTTTCCTGTTATTTTTGATGTTAAAGTTGGCATTTTGTTCTTGTGGCTGTCTTCTTTTAGGTTTGTTGAGGGATTACCTTCTTGTTGTTTCTAGGGCGTGGTTCCTGTCCTTGTATTGTTTTTTTTCTGTTATTATCCTTTGAAGGGCTGGATTCGTGGAGAGATAATGTGTGAATTTGGTTTTGTCGTGGAATACTTTGGTTTCTCCATCTATGTTAATTGAGAGTTTGGCTGGGTATAGTAGCCTGGGCTGGAATTTGTGTTCTTTTAGTGTCTGTATAACATCCGTCCAGGATCTTCTGGCTTTCATAGTCTCTGGTGAAAAGTCTGGTGTAATTCTGATAGGCTTGCCTTTATATGTTACTTGGCCTTTTTCTCTTACTGCTTTTAGTATTCTATCTTTATTTAGAGCATTTGTTGCTCTGATTATTATGTGTCGGGAGGTATTTCTTTTCTGGTCCAGTCTATTTGGAGTTCTGTAGGCTTCTTGTATGTTCATGGGCATCTCTTTCTTTAGATTTGGGAAGTTTTCTTCTATAATTTTGTTGAAGATGTTTGCTGGTCCTTTGAGTTGAAAATCTTCATTCTCATCCACTCCTATTATCCGTAGGTTTGGTCTTCTCATTATGTCCTGTATTTCTTGGATGTTTTCAGTTAGGATCTTTTTGCATTTTACATTTTCCTTGATTGTTGTGCCGATGTTCTCTATGGAATCTTCTGCACCTGAGATTCTCTCTTCCATCTCTTGTATTCTGTTGCTGATGCTCGTATCTATGGTTCCAGATTTCTTTCCTAGGGTTTCTATCTCCAGTGTTGCCTCATTTTGGGTTTTCTTTATTGTGTCTACTTCCCTTTTTAGGTCTAGTATGGTTTTGTTCATTTCCATCATCTGTTTGGATGTGTTTTCCTGTTTTTCTGTAAGATCTTCTACCTGTTTGATTATGTTATCATGTTTTTCTTTAAGGATTTGTAACTCTTTAGCAGTGTTCTCCTGCAATTCTTTAAGGGATTTTTGTGCTTCCTCTTTATTGTCTTCTGCCTTTTTATCAGTGTTCTCCTGCATTTCTTTAAGTGTGTTATTAAAGTCCTTCTTGAAGTCCTCTATCATCATCAGGAGATATGCTTTTAAATCCGTGTCTAGCTTTTCCGGTGTGTTGGGGTGCCCTGGGCTGGGCGAAGTGGGGGTGCTGGGTTCTGATGATGGTGAGTGGTCTTGGTTCCTGTTAGTAAGATTATTACGTTTACCTTTCGCCATCTGGTAATCTCTGGGGTTAGTTGTTATCGTTGTCACTATTTAAAGATTGGAGCAGAAGCTGTGTTCCACTCACCAGCAGTCTCTAAATCCTGCGGCGGGGGTCGTGGGTAGCTGACGGTACCCCGGTGCTGGTCCAGCCGGAAGAGGCCTGTGGTCCTACTCAGGCCGTTTTTCTGCTTCCCTAACTAATGCAGTCTCTGGTCCTGCGTGCAATTGGATTGGAGCAGAAGCTGTGTTCCACTCACCAGAAGTCTTAAGATCCTGTGGTGGGTGTTGTGGGTAGCTGGTGAGTGTCAGCTGACCCTGTGCCCCAGCTGCCCAGGTGCTTTTCTGACCGGAAGAGGGTTGTGGCCCTATGTAGGCCGAATTTCTCTCTCCCCAACCAGAGCAGTCTCAGGTCCCGCGTGATTGGACTGGAGCAGAAGCTGTGTTCCACTCACCAGCAGTCCCAAAATCCTGTGGCGGGGGTCTTGGGTAGCTGGCGGGTGTCAGGCAACCCTGCGCTCCTGCTACCCTGGCGCTGATCCGGCCGGGTGAGGCCTGTAGCCCTACTCAGGCCGGTTACTGCTTCCCTAACTAATGCAGTCTCAGGTCCCGCGCAATTGGATTGGAGCAGAAGCTGTGTTCCACTCACCAGCAGTCCCAAAATCCTGCGGAGGGGGTCGTGGGTAGCTGGCGGGCTCCCGCTACCCTGGCGCTGATCCGGCCGGGTGAGGCCTGTGGTCCTACTCAGGCCTGTTTCTGCTTCCCTAACTAATGCAGTCTCAGGTCCCGCGCAATTGGATTGGAGCAGAAGCTGTGTTCCACTCACCAGCAGTCCCAAAATCCTGCGGCGGGGGTCGTGGGTAGCTGGCGGGTGTCAGGCAACCCTGCGCTCCCGCTACCCCGGCGCTGATCCATCCGGATGAGGCCTGTGGTCCTACTCAGGCCGGTTTCTGTTTCCCTAACTAATGCAGTCTCAGGTCCCGCGCAATTGGATTGGAGCAGAAGCTGTGCTCCACTCACCAGAAGTCTTAAGATCCTGTGGCGGGTGTTGTG
Source organism: Mus caroli (assembly GCF_978045245.1). Taxonomy (NCBI): domain Eukaryota; kingdom Metazoa; phylum Chordata; class Mammalia; order Rodentia; family Muridae; genus Mus; species Mus caroli. The sequence continues at coordinate 56,235,696 of NW_028227269.1, forward strand.
GGTAGCTGGCGAGTGTCAGCAGACCCTGCGCCCCAGCTGCCCAGGTGCTTTTCTGACCGGAAGAGGGTTGTGGCCCTATGTAGGCCGGATTTCTCTCTCCCCAACCAGAGCAGTCTCAGGTCCCGCGTGATTGGACTGGAGCAGAAGCTGTGTTCCACTCACCAGCAGTCCCAAAATCCTGCGGCGGGGGTCGTGGGTAGCTGGCGGGTGTCAGGCAACCCTGCTCTCCCGCTACCCCGGCGCTGATCCAGCCGGATGAGGCCTGTCGGCTTTTTTTTTTTTTTAAGGATTAAAAAAATGACAACATAAAGCAGTTTGAGTTAGCAGTGGATTTTGAGGAAATTAGAAAAATATATGGGAGTCAAATCAAAGCAAGGAAGGAGTTAGGTATCAACTTTAGGAGAACTGATGAAACTGTATAAGCAGAAATAATGGTATACTGTTTTCATTTAAGAAGTACTGATCTATTTCCAATATGAAACATAGATTATAAAGTGAAAAAATAGTAATTAATTCTGGGTTTAATTTAAAGTCCTTGTGACTATAAAGTCAAAGCTTTTACTATGCAACCCTGTGACACTGTTGCTCATTGTACAGCTCTACAGCCAGGAGCATTGGTTGTCTTAGCAGATGTCAGTGGTCTATAGACCAAATCCCTTCTTGTGCTCTCTCAGTGACTCCCACTTCATCTTTTGTTCATCATTGTCACAGAATCCAAGATTTTCATAAGGATATGGAAAATGAATTGGGCAGTAATGCCAATTTGTCACTCCTTTTTTTTCTATTCCTTTCTTTTCTTTCTTGGACATAATTTCACATTACTGTCACATCAGCTCATACATAGCTGAGTACACAAGGTTTTGCTGTATATGAAGTATCTAGTAAAGAATATTTGTCCAAAATGCAAATGCAGAGATATTCTCCACCCCCAGAGACTGATTTCACTTCATCTCAGTTAGGGTGTGAATAAGCATGCAAGAGTTCTTGAAGCAGGTGATACACTCTGTGGGACACTGATTTCTGGTGAAAACTTTTATATTCTATTGCCATCATACTATGATGTCTTCGACATATCTATTCTATTAAGATTATCAGCATTTTAAAACCTCTATTGTAAACAAACCTACAGTTTAACAGCCTGTATTTGGGGGTAGACTTTTCTTTCCAGTGCAATGTAACACAATACACAGATAATCAATTCAATGTCTTTCTTTGGTAAAGAGACCAAAATTAATTGTATTAACAATTTGATTACTGGTTAGCTCCAAGGTGAGGTAAATACTTCATGCAGATTAATAGTAAAATATTTTTTTCCTGCTGGGTAGATTATAATATTGCCTTTCCAATATTAATACATGGTTACATATAAGACTCAAATAATTATTACCCAATAACTTTCTTGGAGATGGTTTTATAATACAGGAAACACTTATGAAGAGGTAAATAATAGATGAAGTTAATCAAACTTCTCTGCTACTAAACTCATACAAAATAATTACTAGTCTATGCAAGTAGTTATTCAAAGTGCAGTTACAATAGCCAGTAAGATATGCTGTGATTATAAATCATTATAAAGATCAACACCATAATTATATTTTGGAATCATATTCAGAAGAACATTTTTCAATGTAGAAGCTATCATCCAGCTGGCTTCTTGTATCTTCTTGTGCCTTCTGTAAAGGTGACTCATGTCATGAATGATTTTCTTGCTATATAAAGGCACTTATACAGCTGATACCATGCATAACCCGATCCATTGACATGTGGACCTTTGAAAATACTTTAATATTTTAAACTTGTCTTAACCGGTTTAAATCTTTTATCCTACAAAACTAGGCATATTCTATCTATTGAATGAGCCACAAAGAATCAAGACATGTATTTCTATGTTCAGAACCAATTCTGAAATTGAGTCAACTCTAGGTAGCCTCTTGAGAGCTGCCATTTTATCCTCAACTCTTGATAGTCTCAGCTATAGTAAGTGTGTAATGATTTAAGGATACTTCAGGAATACTTTCTAGAGGCAGCATTTTATTAATCAACTTTATTGAGTGGTTAGGAAGTATCTTATTTCATGAAGAAAGCATCTAGTAAGTGTGGGGTGTTAATCTGCGTTTATAAGCAGTAGAAGAAAAAAGTTAAAAAGGTGAAAACTAACAGCTGATTTTAGATCTTAACTTGTAAGGAGTGAGACATAAAATGTATAGAAAAGCAAGTATATCTGATAAATAAATTTAGTGCAGCAAAATTAAGAAGAGTAAGGCAACAGGATTGATAAATATGTCAGTGATGACATCGTCAAAGATAACAGCGTGTACTTAGAGATATGAATGAAACAATGATTTGGGGTTTATGAGAAGCACCAAGAATTGAAATGCCAAAATAATTCTGTATTCCATTAAATAGTGAGTATAACCTCCCATCCTTGATTCTAAGATGGCTGTGGTGTCTTGTTTCTTTTGCATACACTGAAGTGATGCTCTTAAATAAGAGCAGGTCAGGAAAAGCCATGTAACTTCTGTCCATCAGATACCTTGGAACGTACCAGTGATCATGCAAGAAGAATGTCTGCTCCAGGACCTATGATACTAGAGAATTCAAAAAAACCATTTAGAGAGATGCATGTGTTGAGAAACATACTGTTTATACAGAACCATCTATTCCATTCATTGTACCCTATGTGAGTCATCTATTCCATTCATTGTACCCTATATGAGCCATCTATTCCATTCATTGTACCCTATGTGAGCCATCTATTCCATTCATTGTACTAACCTATGTGAACAAGATGTCTTAGACAAACATCATTTAGAGGAGCAATAGCAGCAGATCAAGCCCTCATAGCGCTGATCCAGCCACATCTGGACATTCAGATGATCTAACCTGAGTGAGAGACACTGGGAGAATCAGTGACTTTTTTTCCCATGTTCTTAAACTACAATGTCATAAGCATAATCAATTAGCTACTAATTTATACAGTGAGTGATTGGTTGTTTGCAACTGGATGTTGAAAAAATGGAACATTTATTCCTGATATATTCCCTAAAGAGTCTATTCAACCTTCGATGTATGACCTGGACTTCTGAGGGAACTTACTTATAACAAGGAATATCCAAACAAAGTCAAAGCAAGACGTAATAGTGGCCTGATTAAAACAGTGACACAAGAAGAAGGGAGAAATAGAATTTGAGATATGTTTTGAAGAGTTGTCAAAAATTGCTCAAAATAATAGACAACAACCTTAGTTCAATTTTAACTTTGAAAACATGTTATATCACATACTAAAGTTATCTAGAAATGCCTGGACCATGTAAACAACCTATATAAATGAAAGTATTTTGAATCCATATTTGAACCAGAATCTGAATTTCTGCTTGGTAAGTTGTTATAAAAATAGGGGAAAGTTACATAATTTTTTACTGACTCAGATAACTTGCTTAGAAGTTTTTATGTACCCTGTGGCTTTTTACTAACTCATTTGCTGATGTTTAACTTTTCAACAAATATTTATGAAAACTCCTTTGTGCATATGTTGCTAGATATTATACACCTTTGAGAAAATGCAGACACAGACTCTTTTTGATGGAAGGTAGACTTTTATGTTTTGATGGTAGACAAGTCAAGATAATTATAAAACTAACCATAACAAATATAATCATAACGCACCTTGGACTCAACAAAGTTGAAAGAGGTCATCCTTAAGAAACTGAAGAATAAGCTATAGACTGAGACAGACTAGGGACTGCTGTAAGTAGAAATGGACAAGTACTCTAGGCAGACAGAACATCAAGTATAAATTCTCTCTAGAGTCATGAGCAGGACATACTGCTGAACTTCAGATCCACCTCTTCCACCATGCAATCTGTTCTCTCTTCAAAGTGAATCAAAAATAATCTTCTTGAGGTCTAAATCTCATATCTGCCTCCTGTTTCTAAAAATAACAAGGTGGATACTCCCCTGAAAGCACAATTCAGATGGAAATCACACCACTGTTTACAGAGGCATTAGAGCCTTGAGGATTAGATTTGGGGTGCAGAAAAAAAATCCCTTAGATTTTTAGCTAGTTTGGTTCACCATGCTTTTAAGATGTGTATACTGATGTCAAGAAATTAGTTGCATAGATTGGGAACCAAGTCTCTAGGAGTAAATAGGGGATTCATCTTTAGTAGATACAACAAAGTTGTGGCATGGATGACAACACTCAAGGAGAGATATTAAAGATGAGGGAGAAGCCAAGGAAATCTATTTACAGGAGAAACCATGTCCAGAGAGGGCAGAAACAAAGGACTATCCAGAGATATAAAAGAAAGTTCTGGAAAATATGCTGTCACAGACAAACAAACAAACAAAAAACAAAAACAAACAGAAAAACCCAAAACAGTGATGCAAGCACAACGGCTGAAGAGGAGCCAACTGTCAACAAGCAGCTGCTGCACTTTGGATAACTGCTTTTGAGTGAGTTCTTGGAGTGCGGCAAAAGCTATTTTCTTTTTTTTTTTTAATTTTTAATATTTTTATTACATATTTTCCTCAATTACATTTCCAATGTTATCCCAAAAGTCCCCCATAGCGCCCCCCACTTCCCTACCCACCCATTCCCATTCTTTTGGCCCTGGCATTCCCCTATATTGGGGCATATAAAGTTTGCAAGTCCAATGGGCCTCTCTTTCCATTGATGGCCGACTAGACCATCTTTCGATACATATGCAGCTAGAGACAAGAGCTCCGGGGTTCTGGTTAGTACATCATGTTGTTCCAACAATAGGGTTGCAGATCCCTTTAGCTCCTTGGGTACTTTCTCTAGCTTCTCCATTGGGAGCCCTGTGATACATCCAATAGCTGACTGTGAACATCCACTCCTGTGTTTGCTAGGCCCCGGCATCGTCTCACAAGAGACAGCTATATTTGGGTCCTTTCAGCAAAATCTTGCTAGTGTATGCAATGGTGTCAGCGTTTAGAAGCTGCTTATGGGATGGATAATACAAGAGATGGAAGAGAGAATCTCAGGTGCAAAAGCTATTTTCAAAGGTAAATTTACTGTGATAAATACTGACTTAAAAGAAGAAAGCTCTCAAATTGATAACTAGCCTTAGATCTCATAGAGAAAGAACAAAAAGAAGCTTCCTGCTGCAGTGTATGGGAATAATTAAAGAGGCCCACTACTGTTCAGAGAGTGAAAGACCCATGAACACTCAGTCCTGGGGGGTGGGGTGGGGGGTGGGGTGGGGGGTGGTTAATCAATTTCCTTTTCTTACAGCTGAGGGAACCTGTGGAAGAGGAGGCATAGAGACTGTAAGAGCCAGAGGATATGACTCCAAAGAAGGAAGGCCTTCTGAACACAGCAAGGCTGGTGCACATAAAAACTCAGAGAGACTGTAATCCCATGTACAGGGCCTGCAGAGGTCTAGGCCTGATGGGACCAAGGTGCTAACATTGAAAGTGATTACAAACTCCTGTCCTCAACTCAGAAGCCACCTCCAATTTATAATTACTTACACGTAAAAAATTATTTTTCTCTAAGGCAATAACACTGCATATATAAACCACTCATAAGACCAGCCACATGCCTAGCAGCAGATGCTCCTCCCCCCTCCAGTGAATCCTAAAGTAATTTGGGGAATTTTATGTTTTGGTCTTATAATATTTGGGCAGTTTTTGTTTGTTTGTTTGTTTGTTTCTTACCTTAAAGGCTTTTGCTTACACGTTATGTTTTCTGGTTTTTGTGTTTGGGGAGTTGTGTGTGTGCATTTGTCTCTGCTGTCTGTGTTTCTGGTGCTTTCTCTTTGACTCTTCGTTTTCCTTTTCCTTTGCTTGTATTGTCCTATCTAGGTTTATTTGTTTTCATTTTATGTTATTATTTTCTAGATGATGTTATCCACACAAAGGTTGAGAGCAGATGTGGTTAATAATCTGGTGACATTTTGTCATTAGTATGGCCTAGACTACACTAGACACTCTCTCAGTCCCTTATTGGAAGTTTGTTTTCCTCAGCCAATCGATAAAATCGATCTTTATGGACAGTGTCATATGTACTTTATAAAGTGCATATGGTCTTTATTTAGCATACTTTGTTCCTCAAGGAGATTTATGTATGCTTTATTGTGCATGACAGATTGAGTTAATTATCAACAGGAATGTTTTCATTAAATTGTGCTGTTATCTGAGGAGAGAGAGAGAGAGAGAGAGAGAGAGAGAGAGAGCGAGCAAGAATGGGTATGGATTTGATTAGGTGGGAAAGTGAGCAGGATTTGGGAGGAGTTGGAGGAGGGGGAATAATAAACAGACTACATGGTACGGAAAAAAACTTTTTTCAATTTAGAAAGTCTTGAGTTGGAATTTTGATGGGGATTGCATTGAATCTGTAGATTGCTTTCGGCAAGGTGACTATTTTCACTATATTAATCCTGCCAATCCATGAGCATGGGAGATCTTTCCATCTTCTGAGATCTTCTACGATTTCTTTCTTCAGAGACTTGAAGTTCTTATCATTCAGATCTTTCACTTCCTTAGTTAGAGTCACACCAAGGTATTTTATATTATTTGTGACTATTATGAAGGGTATTGTTTCCCTCATTTCTTTCTCAGCCTGTTTATCCTTTGTGTAGAGAAAGGCCATTGACTTGTTTGAATTAATTTTATATCCAGCTACTTCACTGAAGCTGTTTATCAGGTTTAGGAGTTCTCTGGTTGAATTTTTAGGGTCACTTATATATACTATCATATCATCTACAAATAGTGATATTTTGACTTCTTCCTTTCCAATTTGGATCTATTTGATCTCCTTTTGTTGTCTAATTGCTCTGGCTAAGACTTCAAGTACTATATAGAATAGGTAGGGAGAGAGTGGGCAGCCTTATATAGTTCCTGATTTTAGTGAGATTGCTTCAACTTTTTTTCCAGTTAGCTTATGTTGGCTACTGGTTTGCTGTATATTGCTTTTATTATGTTTAGGTATGGGCCTTGAATTCCTGATCTTTCCAAGACTTTTATCATGAAGGGGTGTTGAATTTTGCCAAATGCTTTCTCAGCATCTAATGAGATGGTAATATGTTTTTTTTTCTTTGAGTTTGTTTATATAGTGGATTATGTTGATGGATTTCTGTATATTGAATCATCCCTGCATACCTGGCATGAAGCCTACTTGATCATGATGGATGATTGTTTTGATGTGTTCTTGGATTCCGTTTGTGAGAATTTCATTGAGTATTTTTTCATTGATATTCATGAGGGAATTTGGTCTGAAGTTCTCTTTCTTGGTTGGGTCTTTGTGTGGTTTGGGTATCAGAGTAATTGTTGCTTTATATAATGAATTGGGTAGAGTACCTTCTGTGTCTATATTGTGGAATAGTTTGAGGAGAATTGGAATTAGGTCTTCTTTGAAGGTCTGATAAAACTCTGCACTAAATCCATCTGGTCCCAGGTTTTCTTTCTTTTTTTTTTTTTTTGGTTGGGAGACTATTAGTGACTCTTCTATTTCTTTCTTTAAGGGATATGGGACTGTTTAGATCATTAATCTGATCCTGACTTAACTTTGGTACCTTGTATCTATCTAGAAAATTGTCCATTTCATCCAGATTTTCTAGTTTTGTTGAGTATAGGCTTTTGAAAATATTTTCAAGAGATGGAAAAAGAAAACAATGAATCGAATAAGATTTGTATGCATTCCTGGAAGCAAACAGTCTATTAAGAATAAGTTATAAAGGAACAGAAAATCTTAACAGATCAATAATATGTGAAGAGGTCTGGTTAATAATAAAAAATCCTATTTTCATCTATTTTTGGTCCTGTGAAAAATATATGCCAATAATAAATATTTACATCTCATAGTTCTGTAGGCTGAAACTTTGGGATCAGGTCATTGGAATTTTTGGGATCTGGTGAGCACTCAGGTACATAGATGTGTTTACTTTGTAGAAAATATTATTTATCCCTCTGCGCTCACTTTTGTGAGATCATACTTTTTTATGAATCTCTGACTTTATAAATTAATAATTTTACATATGAATAAACTTTTCCCATAATAGAGGGGATTATGATTTCAATATCTTAATTTTGGGATCACACATATTAACATCTTTTACTATTTAAAATTTTACTATTTTACTATTAAAATTTTACTATTTAAAATTTGTACAAGGAAATGGATTCATGGCTGAATTCTCCCAAATACTTTAAAAATGTTTTGATGTCAGTTTTTCTTAAAGTCATTTTTATAAAATATAGATGAAGAAAAAAACGCAAGTGCATTTAACAATGCCAGCATTGTGTTCATACAGAAACCCCACAAGGTGCTACCAGAGAAAAAATTCTCAGACGACTTATTCCTGAGAAACATAAATGCAGTAACTTTAATGAAAACACCAGCAAATTTTTCAAGAATTCGCTGAAGTATCACGCACCATCAACAAGAAGAATTATTCTCCGAGATATTCTTGATTAAATGCAGGAAAATCAGTTAATATGACTTAATACATTATCAGAATGGAGAATAAAAATTATAGTCATTTTAATTGAAGCAGAAAAAGAATTTGACAAGATCCAGTGTATTTTTTCATACCTGAAATTAGATATAGGAGGAAAAGTTCTCTTATTATTAGGGCAGTTATATAGCTATCACCCTTGATTGTGAGGAGCTGAAAGTTTTTCGTGAAAATCAGGGATGTGACAAGTATACCCACTCTTCAGATAGAGATGAACGTATATTCTTGACCTAAAGCAGAAACACCAAACCTCAGCAATTACAGAAAAGACAGAATTAAAAGGCAATCGAGTTGGAAGGAAAGAAAATGATTAACTTCTGCTGGCAAATAAAGACAGGTTCTTACATGGAGAAATCCTGAAGATGCCATCAAAAATCTTAGAACTGACTCACAAATTTAAGAAACTGGCAGCAGGCCGGGCGTGGTGGCGCACGCCTTTAACCCCAGCACTCGGGAGGCAGAGGCAGGCGGATTTCTGAGTTCGAGGCCAGCCTGGTCTACAAAGTAAGTTCCAGGACAGCCAGGGCTACACAGAGAAACCCTGTCTCGAAAAACAAAAAAACAAAAAACAAAAAACAAAAAAAAAAAAAAAAAAAAGAAACTGGCAGCATAAAAGTCAATATGCAAAAATAATTGAGGAGAGAATCAGATGATTGAGGCATGAAAGCCAGTTCTAAAGGCTGTTCATGATTTTGGACTTAGCACAGAGTGTGGTAGTGACTGGCATAGAGCCAAACGTATTTGACAGTCATAACTTTGTACCTATGACCAGGAGGCTATCTGGTACACAGTAGACGCTTATTAAATATTTCATGAACCCATAAGCCTGGGCTGTTGGATTTGATTAAACAGACATAGATGAGAGTGACCTAGGTATATTTAGTCACAGCACGGGAGTGGTCAGCATTTGAAGTGAGAGGCAGGAAGGTTGTAGACCAGAACAGCCACATTGTCATTTACTTGGACAGCTTCTCCTTACGTGATTCTACTCTCACAATATTTTTGTCTGTTTATGCTCTTTTCCGTAATTTGTTTCCTTATAGTGTTAAATACTGGAACTTTTAGAAAGATTTTAAGACCTGAAGGGGGGGGGCCCAGAGCAGGGGGTGGGAATCTGTCTCTATTGATATCGAAGGACACAACTAGGTGTCTGAGCTTACAGTGTCCTAGGAAGAGGGTCTTCGTCAAACATCGATTCTGTAAGTGCCTCCATCTTAAATGTTTCAGTCTCTGCCAGTGTCATCCTGGACAGCTACTTGTGATTTGTACTCCAACCTGTATACTTGATACACTTCCTGTCTGGCTCTTCCAGATTAGAGATGGAAGTTTCACCTTCCATACCTTCAAAATCTCTCATCTGCTGCTCAGCAATTCATCATTTTCTCAGAGCAGGCCCGCATGTCCTTAAGCCCGTGATATATTACTTAATTTTCTAAATTGTTGATTACACATCTTGTGATTCCTTTTGACACATGTGGAGATTTGTCCACTTCATTCTCATAATTTTTTTTTCCTTTTTGCAGCTTAACTTCTACTCAAATCACTCTTGTGATGTCTTCTCTACAAAAACTCTCCATAAACATACTTGTAGATTTAGTGATTGAGTTAATTATTCTAACTAACAATGTGGGATAACTAACAATGTCCCAGCAGTGAAAGAACATGGACTCTCTCAGAAAGGACTTCGGAAAAGGCTTACAAGATTTAAGGTCTGTAGCTGATGTGGCAACAGCCATTACTCTTTATAGAATAGCAAGAATGGGAAACTCCAAGAACAAAAGCAGCTTCTTCAATAAGACAGCTTTGAAAGAATGGGGACAGGGAAGCAGAGCTACTAACAGGCAAGGATAGGGGGGCTTTACTTGCATTCTAGTTCAAACACACCTTGTCTGTGTTCAGACCTGTTCACATTTGATGTTTTCTCTTTGTCTTGATCCATCATAATCATACAGTAGTCTTGTCTGGTGTTAATGTATGTGTTGGTTTGAATGAGAATGGCCACCATAGACTCATAGATTTGAATACTTGCTCACCAGGAGGTGACACTCTTTGGTCACCAGGGAGTAGCACTATTTAGTAGGTATGGTCTTGTTCGAGGAAATGTGTAACTGGGGATGGGCTTTCTAGTCTCCAAAAGCCTATTCCACACCCAGATCTCTCTCTCTCCTTGCTTCTCTTAGTTGCAGATGTAGAGCTCTGAGCTACTTTTCCTGTACCATATCTGCCTAGATGACTCCACTCTCCCAATTATGAGGACAATGGACTAAATCTCTGAAACTGTAAATAAGTTTCCATTAAATGTTTTCCTTTATAAGAGTTCCTGTGGTCACAGTGTCTCTTCATAGAGATAGAACCCTGGCTAAGACAATGCCTAAGATATTGTTCATGATTAAAACAACATGATCCTCAACAGAGGAATGGATACAGAAAATATGGTACATTTACACAATGGAGTACTACTCAGCTATTAAAATGAATGAATTTATGAAATTCTTAGGCAAATGGATGGACCCGGAGGGCATCATCCTGAGTGAGGTAAACCAATCACAAAAGATTTCACATGATATGTACTCATTGATAAGTGGATATTAGCCCAGAAACTTAGAATACCCAAGACACAAGATACAATTTGCAAAACACATGAAACTCAAAAAGAGCGAAGACCAAAGTGTGTACACTTTTCCCCTTCTTAGAATTGGGAACAAAACACCCATGGAAGGAGTTACAGAGACAAAGTTTGGAGTTGAGATGAAAGGATTGACCATCTAGAGACTGCCATATCCAGGGATCCACCCCATAATCAGCCTCCAAACGCTGACACCATTGCATACACTAGCAAAATTTTGCTGAAAGGACCCTGATATAGCTGTCTCTTGTGAGGCTATACCGGGGCCTAGCAAACACAGAAGTGAATGCTCACAGTCAACTATTGTATAGATCACAGGGCCCCCAATGGAAGAGCTAGAGAAAGTACCCAAGGAGCTAAAGAGATCTGCAACCCTATAGGTTGAACAACATTATGAACTAACCAGTACCCCCCGGAGCTTGTGTCTCTAGCTGTATATGTATCAGAAGATGGCCTAGTCAGCCATTATTGGAAAGAGAGGCCCCTTGGTAATGCAAAATTTATATGCCTCAGTACAAAGGAACACCAGGGCCAAGAAGTGGGAGTGGGTGGGTAGGGGAGTGGGGAGGGGAGGGTATGGGGGACTTTTCGGATAGCATTGGAAATGTAAATGAAGTAAATAACCAATTAAAAACCAACATGATCTCACTGTGAACTATCAAGATAGTTAACAATGAAGTAGGCACCTAAATGACCCCACCAGACTATCTCATGGATACTAGAAATTCCTATTTTCTATACCAAACATTAATTAGTACGCTTATTGTCCTCTCACTTCCTCATGGAAATTCTTTAGTTATTGTTATAGTATCATGACATTTAGTTAAATCCAACTTCTTTGCTATTGAACTCTGTTATGCCTTTCTCCTCAAAAGTCAGTAAGCACCTTTAATGTAGATATCAAGGCATAGAAGTTCTGATTCAGATATTGGTACTTAGAATCCTCTTGATTCACTTTATGTAGGCTTAATATTATAATTTTTAAATGAATGAATGAATTAATGAATGGATAATATGAGCATAGATAAAAGCTCATTTCAGTTTTCCTTTCCAGAGATGGAAGATAATGAGATCAATTCTTGTTTAAACCAAATAAAATCATGTTTTCCTTTCATATGCCAACTCAAAGAATAATTGAGCTGAAAGCAAAGTTGATCAAGGTGATGTAAATATTTGAGGGATGGAAAGGCTTGCTAGTTCTTCTGAGACGCTCATAATTCAAAATTATAGCTAGATTTGATGTGCTATTCTATAAAACTTGGAAGTTGTTTGTATTTCAAACTTTATGAAATATTTTACTTGACCAAATGAAATTATTTTTCATTTACATATTATCGTTGAGTAAATAACTAAGCCTTCAAACTTCTCTCTTCTTAATAGATAAAGTATTTATTTAATATAGATTTGCAAATTTGAATTTTATTATTTTATAAATTAATAAATCCATGTTCCATTTGATCCATACATATCTATATGCTTTCTTATGTATGAGATGCATTCCTAACACTCACTAAGCACTGAAAAAGTAAATGCCAGTAGCTGAGCATTTAGAACAGGGACTATATGTTAACAGTTTAGAGACCCATGAGTTGAAAATCTCTACAAAAATTAAAACAAAGGGCAATATCAATAGGTATGCTTTTATCTGCCAATCAATCTATAACCATTATATTCATCCAGCCAGTATGTGAGTATCTACCTACCTACTACACACACACACACACACACACACACACACACACACACACACACAGAGCTAGAGAGAGAGAAAGAGAGAGAGAGAGAGAGAGAGAGAGAGAGAGAGAGAGAGAGAGAGAGAGAGAGAGAGAGACTTCCTATGTTATTGTGAGTGATGGCAAGAATAAAATCACAAGAGCAAGTTTTATGCTGGGAACTGAAGTTCATGACTGGGTATTCTTGAGTCCAGTTGCTGAAAACTCAAACAGTTTTAAAATAAGGTTAAATCTTCTTTAGGAAGCTATAATTATATTTCTTTTTAAAGTCTCTTAAGTGATTTGATGACAAATACTTAAAATGCAGAATATAATATTTTTTAGTTAAAAGCTTAAAAGAAAATTATCATAGCTGTTAAACATTCCCGATAAAGATCTTTACTGTGGCTTCTAGAGTGTTTGACCAAGAAGATTATCATAGTTTAGCTAAACTGATGCAAAAAATTACCAATGTAATGTATTTATTAATCTATTAAAAAATCTACTACTGAAATTTTTTTCCAACCCTAGCACCCTGTAAAACTGTTGATTATTTACATGAGCTTTTGGGGGATAAATTAGTAATGACATTATCGTATTGTTGTACAGCTAAGAATAGATAAGAACATAAATCTTTAGGCTTTGAATGGTTAATGAGATTTTTAGCAATTCAGCTTGTCAACAATGAGCAAACCTAAAGATAAAGAACCCAACGTTTACTTCAGAATCCAGGGTATCAAGGTGACCCATTTCCAGGAAATCTTGATGTGCATGGCTATTTAGTATCTGATGGCAAAAGCCACTTTGGTCAATCACAGAGCATAAACACTAGTCATCCATAGGGATTTCATAATCACTGATTAGTGACAGCTTCGTTTTGTTCTAATAAACACCTTCATCTTGCATTGTATAAGTGTAAGCTCCCATTTCCAGTCCATTGATTCTTGCTTTTCTTTTCTTTTCTTTCTTTAAAAATGTTTTTATTAGATATTTTATTTATTTATATTCCAAAAGTTATCCCCTTTGCTGGTCCCCCTCCCCTGGAAAAACTCTATCTTATCCTTCTCCCCCTGCTTCTATGAGGGTGTTCCTGTATCTACTTACCCACTCCCTCCTCCCTGCCCTGGCATTCCCCTACACTGGGGCATCGGGCCTTAACAGGATCAAGGGTCTCTTCTCTCATTGATGCTCACCAAGGTCCTCCTCTGCAACATATGCAGCTGGAGCCATGGGTCCCTCCAAGTGTACTCCTTGGTTGGTGGTTTAGTCACTGGGAGCTTGTCGGAGTCACTCTGGAAATCAGTCTGGCGGTTCCTCAGAAAATTGGACATAGTACTACCGGAGAACCCAGCTATACCACTCCTGGGCATATATCCAAAAGATTCTCCAACATATAACAAGGACACATGCTCCACTATGTTCATAGCAGCTTTATTTATAATAGCCAGAAGCTGGAGAGAACCCAGATGTCTTTCAACAGAGGAACGGATACAGAAAATGTGGTACATCTACACAATGGAGTATTACTCAGCTACTAAAAACAAAACAATGAATTTATGAAATTCTTAGGGAAATGGATGGATCTGGAGGATATCATCCTGAGTGAGGTAACCAAATCACAAAAAATCACACATGATATGCACTCACTGATAAGTACATATTAGCCCAAAAGCTAGGAATACCCAAGATACAATTCACAGACCACATGAAGCTCAAGATGGAAGACCAAAGTGTGGGTGTTTCAGTCCATCTTAGAAGGGGGAACAAAATACTCATGGGAGCAAATATGGAGACAAAGTGTGGAGCAGAGACTGAAGGAAAGGCCATCCAGAGACTGCCCTACCTGGGGATCCATCCCATATACTGTCACCAAATGCAGACACTGTTATAGATGCCAAGAAGTACATGGTGACAGGAGCCTGATATAGCTGTCTCCTGAGATGCAGACACTCTCAGCCAACCATTGGACTGAGCAAGGGATCCCCAACTGAGGAGTTAAAGAAATGACTGAAGGAGCTGAAGGGGTTTGTAACCCCATAGGAAGAACAACATATCAACCAACCAGATTCTTGCTTTTCATCTATATGTTTGACACCTTTAACTTATCGTTTAAAATCTGGTCATTGAAAGGACCACAGAGCAAGAGACAGTGCTGTATGGAATCAGGCTTTAATTCTCAGCTTTTACCTTTATGTATTCAACACCATCTTCAAGATTTGCACCTGATGTCTAATGTTATCACAGACATTGTCCCTCAGTTTTGAGTGAATCATTTATTTAGTGCTTCCTCTGAACTTGAGTCTTGTACTGGCCACTTAACATCTCAGTGAAATTCTAAGATTCAATTTTTATATTTTATTAAAATGTAGACAAAACCATAACCTGATTCTTATATGATGTATTCTATAAACATGTCTGTATCTGTTTGGCACCTATTTGGTGTTGGATAAATGCTAACTACCACTACGCACTTACTTTGCTCTGAATCTCCTTATGTGACTCTTAATCTATCTCTAGTTCCATATTCTCTCTTTCCTGATCAAATTGAGAAATATCATTCTCTACAATTGTTAGGATCAAGGTAATGGAGGATGACAGGAACACGCTGAAACATTTTTTTTTTCACTCCATTGTAAAAACCTCTAAGCTAATCCTGGATGATAACGACAGCCTCTGAATGGATCTTTAATCAAATTCTATCACTTGGAGGTGTAACAGCAGGTTGCTGTTGGGAGGTAGAGAGGGTCAACTCGAAACGAAATAATTAGGTATGTGAAATGAACTCTGTAAAACTGAGTCAGAGTGGAATCAAGCTTACTTGAGGGTAATTGCTTGTACTTTTAAAACTTTATTTGCTAGAAATATAATATTCACTACATGATTCTTGTAAGTAAAGACTAGTCTCTTCACCCCACCAGCTTTTCAAGATATTCTCTGAAATACGACATGGTTTAGCATACAAGGTATTTGCCATCATGAAACTGGAATACCAAGTGATACCCTAGCCGTCTCATTCGCTAAGAGTTCTCGAACCCAGAGCCTCAACCAGTGGCATTAGTTACTCAAACACTCCCTGAATGGTTAATGCAAAATAAAGCGTTTAAACTGGCTGGTGTACTTGGGTATGCATACAAGTCTTCATATTGTAAGTTTGGAAATGCTCCTTATTGTATAACATTTCAGATGATTATTACTTTAAAATACAAAATATACTGGAAAATGGTGTGCAGGTCTGTGCTGATGCAAAACATACCGTTTGCTCAGTGGAATCATAGTTTATTCCAAACCCCATTATGAGTGATTGTGGCTGAAGAACACAGTCACGGGTGGCCCAGAGTGCAATGTCGCACAGTGGAGGAGTTTATGTAAACTTTTGTAATCCTAAATCTAAAAGTCACAAATCAATTCACTTACTAAATATATTGGTAGGGACAACAGAGTTACATCAGATTATCGTGAAGTCGTTAAATTTCTGCTAAGAGCTTTAGATGTTATCTGATGACATCCTTAGTGTTTGGAATGGTGAATGATAATATGTTTCTAAAACTTAACCTGATAATTACAAAAAAATGTCAAGTCACATGCCAAGACCGATGACAAATGGCTATTTATGGGGATTAAAGACAGCCCAGAATTATCTTCACTCTTAGTCTCTTAACATTTCATTTCTCCAGTGCCATGATGTGTCATTTACTCAGTCTGCAGAAGTGTCAACATAATTATACCCTTTTCAGTAAGCTTCACAATAGTCACCA
Source organism: Mus caroli (assembly GCF_978045245.1). Taxonomy (NCBI): domain Eukaryota; kingdom Metazoa; phylum Chordata; class Mammalia; order Rodentia; family Muridae; genus Mus; species Mus caroli. The sequence goes on from NW_028227269.1 coordinate 56,252,269, forward strand.
ATTAGTGACAACTTGTTACAAGTAAATATACAGGTTCCAACCCCCACATTCTCTCTGTGTTATCCCCCTTCTCCAACTGTTTTTAGCTGTTCTTCCCGTTGGTCAGACATAACATTTTGTGCACATAGAAACCAAGTGTTTTATGACCCATGGTGCCTAGCAGTCTCATTCTTAGGATCTGTTTAAGATAAGACTGAGAAAGCAAGAAAGGCATTTTCTGGTGAAAGAAATAGTTATCAAAGCCATTAATGAAAAACCCTGGGTCATACTAATATCTGTAGCCACCATAATCAGGATTTGAGTTATTCTCTCTTTCTGCCTTCTGCACCTGAAACAACATTTACAGGTGATATATATGAGACTTTATACCTAGAGTCAGCATAATCAAGAACAGTACCACTTAGAATTCCTCCCCAGAGTTACTGTCTTTTCTGATTTACTAAATATTATTAACAACCCAGGTTAAAACAAGAACGCCAGACTTGTGTGCAAGTGGAATCCTAGAGATTTTGAGAATACAACCAAATCCTAGTTCTTCAATATTAGGAAGCCAAATGAGGCCTCAATAGCGATCATTTCACAATACTGCTCACATGCTTTCTACCTGCAACATGTGAATGTTGTTTAGCATTTTTCCAATCCAAAATAAATATGTTATAATGCACCTTGAATACTCACTTAACTGGGGAAAACAGTATCTTGGGTTGTAGGTTCCTTTCATTTTTATAACCAATGTTTTACATCAAAAATTTTTATAGACAATCCCTCAACCTTTGCAGCATGAAGTGTTGGACATTTTATCTTTGTGACTTCAGATGTGATGTGTATTAACACTGTTAATGATCATAGCTGCATGGTTTCATTCCTTCTTTTGAATTTTAGAATTACCATGTCAGTTTGCTAGTATTTTGATAATTCTGTACTTCCCAGTTTCCTTTCAAAAGAGTTTCCCATCTGTTTTCCTCTATCTGAATGAATATTCCATTTATATCCCCATTTCTATTTTTAATAATGTAAACCCTTTCTTAAGGAATATCTTTCTTCATTTTTAGCCACTTGAGCTCTTAAAATTCCTAGCTCAGTATCTATATCTCCAATGAAGCCCTGTTGCTCTAGCCTTTTGTCAATATTTATAAACTTAATTCAGGACTGTTGCTACTGAAAATTAATTGTGTTTATACAGTCTAAATAAAAGCACCAACATGAAATTATTGAATATCCTATATGAAAGTCAATAGAGTAAAAGTCATTTCTCAGGAAACAGACACCCGTGTATAGTACAGGGCTTCCCAAAGCCTTCCAGGCCTAGTGCTACTATTAATACTATCTGTATTTCACTCTATTAAGTTACTCCTATAAATTGGAGTTCATGTAGCTGATAGGCATGATTATATAACATACTTCAGGATATCTATCCACATTTACAGGCCAATGGTCTTTAGCTTAGGTTATTCCGAGGCAAGAAACACAAGCAATGTGGTAGACTGACCATTATATCTAGGGATTTGTTGTCTTTTCTTATTTCTAATACCGATAGAAACATAGTACTTCAAATGGTTAAGCCAACTGGTTCTTCTTTCCACATCCCTAGAAGGAAGTTACATCTTTTAAATGTAGACATTTGGGGTCATAGAAGTACTTCCTTTTGGCAGATCTAAAATAGACTTCTCCAAAGTTGGGCTGTTGCCCAACTCATAAAACCTTCACCTTTAAGGATCTAACATCTTTGGTACAGGAAGGTACTCTGCACATTACTAGATACAAAACCTTTGGCCTACAATTTGTCCTAACTGTACAATATATTAGTGGTACAAAGTTTGTCCCCAACACTGCTTGATTGACCAAGATCCAGGTAGTCTGGAGTCCCTAGGGTGAAATCCAATACTCCTGGTCTTAAAAAAAGAGAATGTGACAAACTATATTCTGCTATACGCATAGATCAGTGCCTTGCTCAGCCATCATCAGAGATGCTTCCTTCTGCAGCATATTGAAACAAATACAGACATAAACAGCCAGACATTAAGCAGAGAAAGACCTTGTGCTGGGGTCTGGGCCAAAATCTGCTGACTTTTTGGCAATTTAACTGTTTCTTGTTATTTTGGAGCCAAAAGCTGGTGGCTTCTGACAATTAATTCCTGCTGATAGAAGCAGGGGAAAAGAAACTTGAATTTCTTGAGTTGTTTAGTTGCTTGAGCTCTTTTCTCTTTGACTCAGGGACCCCCTCACTGGTCAACAAGAGGCTCAGGGTTCGTTAACTCTTCATGAACTAGAAAGAAAAGAAAAAGGAAAGGAAAGGAAAGGAAAGGAAAGGAAAGGAAAGGAAAGGAAAGGAAAGGAAAGGAAAGGAAAGGAAAGGAAAGGAAAGGAAAGGAAAGGAAAGGAAAGGAAAGGAAAGGAAAGGAAAGGAGAGAGCCAGCCACACAGAGAGACACATGCATACTGGATAAAGCAGATAAATAAGCTATACCACTGCTTTATTGCTGTTTTTAATTTGTATACTTTCTCCAGATAATTGATCACATGTTTTTAAAAGTATTTTTACATTCTATAAGTTCATAGTAAGTTTAAGGCACTAGTTTGTAACATATAGCAATAAGGCTTAAGAAGTTATGGCAGAATGGTTTACACGTCTTTCCATTAAAACCTGACAAAACATACATTATCTGTTTTCTAGTTCCATAAGTGCATTATAAGTTTAAACCAACAAAAAATTTTAATTTTATAAGTTAGCACAGTTTTGTCAAGAGATAAATCACCTGCCTTGTGTCTTATTATTTTTAAGTCTTGTATAGATAGAATTGTTTATCATTTGTTTTCTGTCTTTGCACCTATAATAAATTGTCCATTTCCAGTTTATGATCTTTAGTTACCAGATAGTGATCTCATTCCTAACCTAAAAGGAATGTTTTCCTTGATTGTAAATTTGTTCCAAGCCCTTTTTCTTTTCCTAGTGCAATTAGCCTGTAACATATGAAGGTTTACAGCACTCTATTTGCAGCTTTTGTTCTATATGGGGCTTGAGATTGCTTGTCTCTATTTAGGAGTTCTATAAAATCATGATCAGGAATTATGAGAACACCAATTCATCTATACAGCATTACTACATGAAAGTTTATCTTCCTAGTGATTCTATAAGAAATCTGCCCAATAGGGTAGGCTGATGCCCAGAATCATTATGCTATGCAATAAGTGACAGGAAAGGCCTATCTGCAGCAAGAACCTGGGATGAAGTCTCTGAGGACCCTGCATCTCAGAGTGCACCCTTTGCAGACATGCAAAAAGGCAAGCCAACTCCAGGAAACTCACGTGCTTGCCATATAGCCTTTCCTAGATGGCTTCTGACAATGTTGAAACACTCAGCCCCAATTGGAATGTCTCCATCAAATCTCACCAAGCAGGGCTTAGGGTACCCTGCAGAAGAGGAGGTGGAACGATTAAGAGCCAGAGGGGAATAAAGAACACCAAGAAAAGCAGACCCTCTCAATCAACATAAAAAAGCTTATATGAACTCACAAAGACTAAAGCAGCATTTACAGGACCTACATAGGTCTGCCTGCACCAAAATAAATCTACCAAACAATACAGCTGTACAATTCCGGGAAATAAAACTTAAAATCCAGATTTGCATAAGACAGAAACATCTGTAAATCTGTGCTTCTCATGCTACAACTCAGCAATAACTAAATTCTGGAATCAGCCAAGTGTTGTAGTTCCATGGGCTTATGTATTTGAACTTGATACCCAACTGGTAGCACTGTTTGGGAAAGTTGTGAAATTTCTAGGAGTTAAGAGCCTTGCTGGCTGTGAGACTTAGGGGTTTATTCTCTAGCTTCATGTCCTGCTTTCTCTCTGTTTCCTGGGAGGATATGTTGTGTGACCATTCAGGATCCTGTTCTTTCCAGCATGCTTTCACTATGTGCAGGCATGTCTTGCTTGTAGTGATGGACTATATTCCTCTGGGATTTTGACCCAAAATAAGCCCCTTTTTCCTTTAAGTGCTTCTATCAGAGTATTTCATCACATCAGTGAACGAGTAACTTTAATATGAGATACCTGTTAACAGATGAATGGATAAGGAAAACCTGATGAACACCTATATCTATATTACACATGCATACGCATGCACGCACATGCATACGCACATGCACACACACTGAAGTTTCAATCAGCAATGAAGAAGAATGAAGTTGTATCACTTGCAGTAAAATGAATAGAAATGAATATTCTACTAAACAAAAAAAGCTGGACACAGAAAAGCAGACATGCCATGTTTCCTCTTAGATGTGGAAACTAAATTGTACAAATACACATGCACACACATACAAGTGTATATAGACATACACATTACAGAATGGAAATAATAAGAGGGATACTGAGATCAAAGGATGTGATATTGTTGGGAGAATGCCATTATGAAACCTACTACTTTGGACAATGAAATAAAGAAGGTAGGAGACAAATCACAAATATCTTAGACAATTTTTAAAATATTTTTTATTACGTATTTTCCTCAATTACATTTCCAATGCTATCCCAAAAGTTCCCCATACCCTCCTCCCCACTTCCTTACCCACCCATTCCCATTTTTTGACCCTGGCATTCCCCTGTACTGGGGCATATAAAGTTTGCGTGTCCAATGGGCCTCTCTTTCCAGTGATGGCCGAATAGGCCATGTTTTGATACATATGCAGCTAGAGTCAAGAGCTCCGGGGTACTGGTTAGTTTATTATGTTGCACCTACAGGGTTGCAGATCCCTTTACCTCCTTGGATACTTTCTCTAGCTCCTCCATTGGGGGCCCTGTGATCCATCCAATAGCTGACTGTGAGCATCCACTTCTGTGTTTGCTAGGCCCCGGCCTAGTCTCACAAGAGACATCTATATCAGGGTCCTTTCAGCAAACGCTTGCTAGTGTATGCAATGGTGTCATCGTTTGGAGGCTAATTATGGGATGGATCCCTGGATATGGCAGTGTCTAGATGGTCCATCCTTTTGTCTCAGCTCCAAACTTTGCCCTTCTTAGAATTGGAAACAATCACCCATGGAAGGAGTTACAGAGACAATTTTTAAAATATGTAAATCTATAAGCATTTAAGAAACATCATAAAAGAGTGAGTTTGTAAACATGGCAGATGGGTGGAGTTCAGCTCCTTGGGTTCTCAGTTGTCATCCTGGTCAAATATGTGCATCACCCAGGAATTTTTTGTCTTTCAGACTTTTGAATGTGCCCTCAGAAAATGTTAGCATACATTTGGGGTGAAAAAATATGAGTCCAAGAGTTAACTCCCTAATCTTTTCTAATGGAGGAGGTGACGGGAAGGATCTGGTGGGTCCTTTGTTTTCCTCAAGGGCTGAGTGATTTTTTTTTTTTTGATGTGATGTCTTTTCTAAGAGGAAAAGTCATCCACTTTTAGCTCAAAATCGTTTCATTCATTGTGAATAGACTCTACAGCAATTCAGAGATTGTACTTATCATTTCTAAAGTCCTTTAAAAGAGTTGGCTCATATAGTCCTTCATCTGGTCTTGCAGGACACCCGGTCACAATTTAATAAGGAGGTAATTCATGATTTTCAAAAAGGGTATTCCCTTGTATTTAGAAGAATTAATAGGAGTGCCTCTGGCTGAGGAAGGCTAGAAACTTTAGTTCATTTTGATATTGACTTTTTTATAGTGCTGTTCATTTGTTCAGCAGACCCAGAGAACTGAGGATGGAAGGTACAACAACATTGTATAATAGGCCAACTCTTACTAACAGATTTAAACACCTGTCCAGTAAAATTAGTTCCAGGACCACTATGTGGTTCAGCAGGAACGTTCTAAGTAGGAATAATTTCTTGCAGTGGATTTCTTTTTCTAAAACTAATACAGTGGCTATTCAAATAAGGAAGCCCTCATCCAAGGGGAAAGCATAAAAACTAGCACTAAGACACATTTATATCTTTGAGTCAAAGGCATTCATATAAAATGTAACTGTCAAGTCTTAAATGCTTCATTCAGTTGAAGGAAATAAAATATGGCCAGAATTACAAGTAACACTGAAGGAATTACTGTATTGCCTAGATATTTAACTTCTTGATGACAGAATTACATTTTTAGCTCTATTACGAGCATTCTTGGCTTGCTGTAACATGAAAATGGTGCCTCTGTGACAGCAGCATGTGAAGGGGAGCATAAGACTAGGTCATCTGCATATTTACTTGGAGATTCCTGAAAAGACTAAATCATGTAGGTCTGGTTTTAGGATTTAAGAAAATATGTGGGACTTTTTAGTGTATCCCCATGGCAGCTCAGTGTAAGCAATACCACTGCTGATCACATGAAAACCAAATTAATTCTGAGTCTCTGAGTCTGCTGGGATGCTAAAAGAGGCACTTCGAAATCTTTTATTGATGAACAGAAGGTATTCAATAAGGCATTAAATTATATAGAAATGTATGAAATTAGGCCCTGCTGGGTAACAAGGAATATACTATCTCTATGGCCCAGAGGTCGGGCACACAGCTCCACCCTTGTCAATTTGGTTTCTTGATACAATACTGGTGATTGCACGGGCTAGTGCAAAGGGGTACGTAAGTCATCCACTAGGACTCTTGTATGATGGATTTGATTTCTTTTTAATTTGTCTATTTTATGTGTTTGCAGACACACATGAAAAAAATCAGAGGACAACTTGTGTGAGCCAGTTCTCTATTTCTACTGTGTTGATTCCAGGGATCAGACTCAGGTTGCCAACCTTGGCTACAGCTGCCAGTTTTACTTACCAAGTCATCTCAGTAGCCTGGCCAGTTTGAGTTCTGTCAAGGTGTCTTGACAAAGCTTGTTTTCTTCACTGTCATCACAAATAGAGTGGCTAGTTTCACTTGTCTGTTGTTCATTTAGGATTCACCTATCATTCTATTCCTTGTGAAGGAAAGCTCTCAATTTACCCTGTGAGGTATTTCCTGAATCTTTTATAAGAAGCATAGAAAAGATGGTGATAGTCTCTTTTGTTTACTCTTGGAGCAAAGCGGGTGGCATCCACCTCCACAATATTATAGACTGATAAATGATCAGGGCTTTATGGACCATTATAAAAGTAAAATCCACCCTCTCTCTTTCTCTTTCTCTTTCTCTTTCTCTTTCTCTTTCTCTTTCTCTTTCTCTTTCTCTTTCTCTTTCTCTTTCTCTTTCTCTTTCTCTTTCTCTTTCTCTTTCTCTTTCTCTTTCTCTTTCTCTCTGTCTCTGTCTCTGTCTCTCTGTCTCTGTCTGTCTGTCTGTCTGTCTGTCTCTCTCTCTCTGTGTTATGTATTGTATATGGTGTGTGCATATGAGTGTGTGTGTGTGTGTGTGTGTGTGTGGTATATATTGTGAATGATGTGTATATGTATTTGTGTGTGTGGTATGTATTGTGTATAGTGTTGTGTATGTATGTATGTGATATGTATGTGACATGTATTGTGTTTGATGTGTGTGGTATGTATTGTGTATGCAGTGTATATTGTGAATACTGTGTGTGTTGGATGTATTATGTATAGTGTGTGTTATATATTGTGTATGGTGTGCATGCATGTGTGTGTGTGGTATATATTGTGTATGGTATGTGTACATGTATTTGTGTGTATGTAATATGTATTGTGTATGGTGTGTGTGTATGTATGTAGTATGTATTGTGTGTGTGAATATATATGTGTGATATGTATTGGGTATAGTGTGCGTGTATAGTATGTATTGTATATAGTGTGTGTGTTCATTAGAATTTAATGCTGTTTATACTAACAGAAGATATACATACCTAAAACAAAACAAGTAGTTTTAAAAAGGTAAACAACTCACATATATTGTAACATACATTTATTATAAAGTTTAAAAAGCACACAAGTAGATTTCCCTACCTAATTTAAGATTCTGGAATCATAGCAGAGTTCCTAGAAACATTAAAGGATACTTCATGTTTACTTGGCTTTAGAGAACAGCCTTTGAGGTTTCAAATGCTGCACCAATCCTGTCCTCCTGCTTCTGGTTGTGTCTCTATATCTTTTTTTCTCACTTAGAGTTTCAGGTACATCACGAAGGATGGTGCTTTTGTTAACCTAACCTCATACCTGCACACAAAGTTGAAATGTGTTAATTCCCAGAAAAGACCTCCTCAAACGCTACCAGCCTCTGCTGCTTTCTGTCTAGCTCACCATACATATCGCTTATTCTTCAGAGTCAAGTTACTTGAAACTCTTGTTCACACATTAGTGATAGGTTGGATGGCAGACTCTGGTTTGATTCTGGCCTCCAGGTGCCCTCAGACATACAGTACCTGTTCTTCCTTATGCAAGTCTAGCCCTGAGCTATTTTGCCAACATGTCACAGTCATGCATGTCACAGTAATCTGTAGTTTTGTATGTGATTTCTACTTTTATAGACTTATTTTAAAGTAAAGTGCATTTTTATAAATACAAGAAAATAAGGAAAAGAAGATATACATAGATTAGAAATTTCTGACATCTGAATTTTATCTTTTTTTGAGAGAATATTTAAACATGCTATGCTTGAAAACAGAGCATATAGCTCTTGTATGTATTAAGTTCTTAGTTTTGTCTTGGTTAATAATTATTTTTATTTCTCTTTAAGTATTTGTAAGTAGGAAAGGAAGAACTTTGTGGATTTCCTCAGAGCAGCCCTTTTGGAGTTTGTTTAAGATTTCTCTGAGAGGCATGTTATTCCTTACGGGAGCTTCTTCTAATCACCTGAAAGTTAAGCATTTTACAATAGTTGCAAATAACCTCATCTCCTGGGAGCCAGAAGGCTTCATTGAATGCTTAGATGTTTTAACTGTTATGAACCTTTTAAGTTCATAATTCGAATAGCAATATTTTTAGTAATAATTCTTGAAAGCTGGTCCTCCAGGGTAATAAAGATATCCATGAGAAGTGAAGCCCATGTCTCCTTACTTCTTTTGACCAAATAAACAGCCAATTTCTCTGAAACTTACATGAATGTGGACTTCTGTCATCTCTAATGTTTTCATGGAGGACTCTTAAGTTTTGTTTAAATATTTCTGTTCCAACTCTGATGTAGGAGTTGGAGTTAGCTTCTCTTCGTCTTCTATTTCTTTACGCTGCTGTACTTTAGCCCAATCAGTACATCACAGGGATGTTTTTGGAATTCCAGAAGAGTTGTTTTACTAATTCTTACCAGGCTGTCTTGGCATTAGTATCTAATTTTGTTAAAGTCCTCAAAAGACATTTCACCAGTCTGTCAAATAAAACAATCTCTTTGCTTTTCTCCCTGAAGTCAATAACTGAATTAATTGACATAGTTGGAAAAAATGTAGTTTGTAAGTCAGTAGGGTGATGTGAAACTCCTTAGCAAATCCCAGAGGGTCCTAATATGGGTTAGGAGACGCCAAAATAAAACTCCTTAGCTTAGTTTCTAGGGAGTACATAGTCAGCGTCACAATCTCTGCTCCTCTGGATTATCTTAAAAGTTCCCACGACAATCTTTTCTTTCAATGTAAACTTTTAATCCCTGTGGGGACAGGCTGATGGTAAGGAGGAAGTTCACCTTGTTCCTAGCAGAGGAAACAAAGGCAGAGAAGTGTAGCTGAGAGCCATGAGTTGTGCAGAGTTGGACTCTTTAGAACTCATTCTTGGTTCTGATGATGCTTGTACATTTTCTTGTTAATTTCTTGTTCTTTGGAATAACTACCCACAACTCTGACTTCAAAATTCTCATATCAACCTATAAATTAGCAATTTTAAATTTTCGTTTCTTAGGTGTTCTAAATTGCAATTGAGGCAAACTCTCCATTTTCTTCTTCTTCTTTTTTTTTTTTATTGAGTATTTATTTCATTTACATTTCCAATGCTATCCCCAAAGTCTCCATCTTCTTTTGTTTTATTGGCTAGTACTTTTAGTTTAGAACATTTCAAACTTTTCTTATTTTCCTAAATATTTGTAGGTTGAATTGCCGTAGTTATCAAATGTAAAACCAATGAGGTTGCCAGATGTTTCTTTTTTTTCTTCCAAATAGATCCTTTGTCTTTAAATTTTGTTCCCAATGTTAAGTGGGAGTGTCTTTTTCCCTGAAAACTATAACCTTTTGTGTTAGCTGGTGGATTTGTGTTGAGATCAGAATTACAGTTCCTTCTCGGAGTTACTCCCTAAAGTCTCACTCTGGGCTTGCTTCCTTCTCCATATTGATTTTAACTTGCACACCTTTAGGAATACCCTTCTCTGTGTGGGTTCAGCTAAACCAATAATCTTCCTCCAGACCCAAGAATCACATACATTGTTTGGGGACTTCCCTGTAATGTCATTGCACACCCTGGGAACTTTCCTCAGTCATATTTACTCTGTTGCGTTGAAGGGAAAAGGTGCCTCTTATCTTCGGTATTCTTTTTGTTGCTTATTAATTTTTAATCTAAATGGGGGAAGTCTGTAATGCACTGCAGATGAAGTGAGAAAAATAAAAATTCAGATTAAATATTGGAAGGGTGACCGAATAAAATAGCTATATGTCAAAAAGCAAGGATTCTGACAATTGCTTTCCTCATAATCTTCTAAAGTAGAGGACAACCAATGCAAGAACTTAGACTAAACCTTTATGGACTTTCAACCAAACATGGACAATCAGCTGTAGAAAAGACTCACCAACATGCAAAGAGACAACACAGATGGTGGGTGCAAAAAGTGCATGCTGGTGCCTGACACCATTCTCAGTGTGTATCCAGTAAAAATAGATCATCTCCTGAATCTCACAGTAAATCCTCAATACTGTCATTTTAATACACAGCTATTGCTCCCAAAGAGCACAGATTCACAATGGAAAAGGTCACATGAACTTTATACTCACAGCAACAAAGGGCATACATCAATGCAGTTACCAAATATAAAATGAGATAGACAGTGATACATAGCAGGGGAATCTCTGCAACATGTCTCAGATGCTTTCTGATGACCCTTAGCTTTTTTCAGTTGTTGAAGACTTCTGGTCTGCTAATGCATTCTAAAAGATCTACCTAGTTGTAACAAAAAAATTGAGTCAGATTCAGAGGTTAGGGAAAGGACTAAAAGTAATCCAAGGTAATGTTGTCTTTCAGTCTATAGTCGACCCTCTTTCAAAAACTATATTCCATTCAGTTCATCTTTCTGTAGAATTTTCAATATGAATGCACGTTTCTAGAGACCTTCAGTTCACAACCAACGAAGTGGCACATATTTTAGGCCTGCTTAGGCTATATATGATGAGATCCTATATTAAAAATAAAGCATTCTGAGTATAGAGCCTGATTACAGTAGCAGAGATGATAAACCCCTATATGTGACAACTATGTATCTATAATACAGTTTATCTATTTTTATAATATATTCTTTATGCATAAGAACATAAAAATTATGTCTGGTCCTCCCTCTCAGCCCCGTAATCCCACAAATAAGACTCAGACTCAAAATATACTTACAGATATCTTGGCCATATATCTAGGCTTTTTCTTCTCTGACTCATTTATAACTTAAAATAACCCAGGTATTTTTTTTAGATATTTACTTTATTACATTTTGAATGTTGTCCCCTTTCCTGGTTTCCCCTCCAAAAACCCACTCCCCATTCCCCCTGCTCACCACCCCACCCAACCTTCTTCCTGGCCCTGGCCTTCCCATACACTGGGGCATAGGGCACAGGACCAATTAACTTTCCTCCTATTGATGACCAACTAGGCCATCCTCTGCTGCATATGCAGCTGGAGCCATGAGTTCCACCATGTGTACTCTTTGGTTGGTGATTTAGTCCCTGGGAGCTCTGGGGGATACTGGTTAGTTCATATTGTTGTTCCTCCTATGGGGCTGTTAACCCCTTCAGGGCCTTGGGTCCATTCTCTAGCTTCTTCCTTGGGGACTCTGTGCTCAGTCCAATGGTAGGCTACGAGGATCTACCTCTGTATTTGTCAGGCACTGGTGGAGCATCTCCAGAGACAGCTATAACAGGCAAATATCAGTAAGCAATTGTTGGCATTCACAAAAGTATCTGGGTTTGGTGATTGTATATGGGATGGATAGCGAGGTGGAGCAGACCCTGGATGGTCATTATTTCAGTCTCTACTCCATACTTTGTCTCTGCAACTCCTTCTGTGGGTATTTTGTTCCCCCTTCTAAGAAGGATCAATGTATTTGAACTATGGTATTCCTTCTTCTTGAGTGTCGTTTGGTTTGTGAATTGTATCTTGGTTATTTCAAGCTTCTGGGCTAACATCCATTTATCAGTGAGTACACACTATGTGTGTTCTTTTGTGATTGGGTACCTCACTCAGGATGATATTTTCTAGTTCCATACATTTGCCTAAATTCATTGTTTTTAATAGCTGAGTAGTGTAAATGTCCATTGTGTAAATGTACCACATTTTCTGTATCCATTCCTCTGTTGAGGGACATCTGGGTTCTTTCCAGCTTCTGGCTATTATAAATAAGGCTGCAATGAACATAGTAGTGCATGTGTCCTTATTACATGTTTGAGCATCTTCTGTAACCCATTTATTCTAATAGACCTTCTACCACATGGCTGGTAACCTATCCTTAGGTATCATGAGTCTGTCTTATATCTCCCAGGCCTATGTCCTGCCTGGCACTATTTTGTAATCCTTTCTGCTTCCCAAATGTCCCAACTCCTGTTTCTTGACTTAGCTATAGGCCATCATCAGATTTTATTGACAGGTGCCACACCCATACAGACATAAGATATTCTCTCTATATAAGAAATGTATTTTGCTGCATATTTCACTAAACAATAAGCCATGTCTCTATGTCATTCATGTTATTTTGACTCCTGGCATAAAGTGAACACTCATTATATATTTAATGGATTGAACTTTTTTAATGATTACAAAAATACTCTATGTCATTTTCTCTGTCCGGGACACCATATAAAATCTGTTTTGCTAAAGTAGTTTAGAAATTGGCTTTCTCCTCATGCTTCTTGGAGTGAATCAGTTTGGAAAACCTACATACTTTCCTTTCCTAGTGTCTTCCCCTGGGCACAGTTCTGCAGGCTTACTCACTGATTCTGAGCAGAGAAGAGCTGAATATCTCCAAACAATAAGGCCAGCTACAGTATCCAAATTGTGTACAAAATACATGTCAGCTGGAATACAGTATCACGATAATTTGGTTTCTAGGCAAACTTTTATAGACCAAATGTCCACTTTGCTGAAGAATAAAATCAACAAATTTGATATTCCATGGAGGAAAGAAAGGAGATATTAAATTATGCACCAGGTTTATACTTCAAACTGACAAGGAGTAAAATATAATGTTAAGAGCTATGCTGTGTCCTGATATATGAAGTCACGTTCTCAAATGTTAACACAGAGTGTAATATAGTACAGAGAACTCCAGAATCAGTTTACTCATTTTTGCTATTTAAAAAAAAAAAAACAACTAACCAGCAAGTCGGAGAGATGACAGATTGCTAGGATTTTAAAAGGACATATGCTTTAGTTTTATAAGGCTTTGGAAATCTCAGGCATCAAAAATGTTTTCCAAATGCCATGAACTATAAAAAAGTAATTGGGTTTTCTGAATTACTAGTGTGAAGCTACAAATGGAGTTACAATAATAATGAAATGTGGTCACTGTACAGCAAATACTTATCTTCAGCAACATTTTCACCCTGTGATGTGATTCAAAGGATGACTTCTGTGTTGATCAACACAAGAACACTGAAGAGTTATAAGGATCTCCTAGACATAGTTTTTATTAAACGGATTTTAATATTAGTAGTTATATGTGTATTAGAAGATAAATCTATAAAAGTTCAAAACAGTTTTTATCATTGAATAATACCCTCATTTTTGAGTTGTAAATTCACAACAGTTACAACAAAATGGCTAACACAAATATCAAGCTACTGGTATATAAGTTTTCAGGGAAAAAAATCAAACAGTCATACACACAGCAAACTATATACAAAATTAAATATAAGTTATATATATAATTCCAAGGTAAAAGTGAAAATGACTACAAATATTAGTTTTTAAAATAAGAATCAACAGAAAGACATTCAATGAAATACAGTGATTGGACCAACAGTGAATAAGGAAATGGCTTAGCTTGGTACTTGGTGTTGGAGCTTATAATTGGTTAAGCAAATTTCAAGATGCATGTGTATCTTATTTTCCTCCAACCAAGCTTAGTCTAAAAGCTCTTGAAAGGCATGAGTTGTTTACAAATGAAGTTGTCCTCTGGTCTCCATGCATGTGCACAAAAGTGCTCATGGACCATACAAGTAAACATGAGTGCACATGTGTGCACATGTCAGCAAGTAAGTTTGTGACCAGTGCTGTTGTAATGGTCTTTACAGTAGAGGACAACCAATATCTGAGACTAAACCTTTATGGGCTTTCAGCTTTCAACCAAAGAGGGGCAATTTGCTCTAGAAAAGACTCGCCAACATGCAAAGAGACAGCACAGATGATGGGTGCAAAAAGTGTATGCTCTTTGTATGTGTACACATATAAAAAATATGCATGCACCATCAATATCACAGCAAAACTATCAAACTCCTAGAAGAAAGCATCCTGACACTGAGTATACAAAACCACCCAAAGTATAGGCAATAAAATGAAAAATAAATTGGATTAATAAAATTTAAAAACTGAGTAATAGAAGTCATGCAGTGTGAGAAACAAATTTCAAATCATGCATCTGAAGAGGGTTTAATATTTGCCTTACAAAAGCTTTGGAATTTTATGAGGTCCCATTTGTCAATTCTTGATCTCAGAGCATAAGCCATTGGTGTTCTGTTCAGGAACTTTTCCCTTGTGCCCATGTATTCGAGGCTCTTCTCCACTTTCTCCTTTATTAGTTTCAATGTCTCTGGTTTTATGTGGAGGTTGATCCACTTGGACTTGAGCTTTGTACAAGGAGATAAGACTGGATAGATTTGCATTCTTCTACATGCTGACCTCTAGTTGAACCAGTACCATTTGTTGAAAATGCTGTCTTTTTTCCACTGGATGGTTTTAGCACCTTGTCAAAGATCGAGTGACCACAGGTGTGTGGGTTCAATTTCTGGGTCTTCAATTCTATGCCATTGATCTTCCTGCCTGTCTCTGTACCAATACCATGTAGTTTTTAATCACTATTACTCTGTAGTACAGCTTGAGGTCAGAGATGGTGAATCCCCTAGAGATTCTTTTATTATTCGAAATGTATTTGCAAATTTCTCTTTCTAAGTCTATGAAGAATTGAGTTGAAATTTTGATGGGTATTACATTGAATGTATACACTGCTTTCAGCAAGATGGCCATTTTTACTATATTATTCTTGCCAATCCATGAGCATAGGAGATCTTTCCAACTTCTGAGGTCTTCTTCGAATTCTTTCTTCAAAGACTTGAAGTTCTTGTCATACAGATCTTTCACTTGCTTGGTCAGAGTCACACCAAGGTATGTAATATTATTTGTGATTATTGTGAAGGGTGTCATTTCCCTAATTTCTTTCTCAGCCTGTTTATTCTTTGAGTAGAGGAAGGCTACTGGTTTGAGTTAATTTTATATCTAGCCACTTTGTTGAAGTTGTTTATCAGGTTTAATAGTTCTCTGGTGGAAATTTTGGGATCACTTAGGTATACTATCATATCTGCAAATAGTGATATTTTGACTTCTTCTTTTCTAATTTGTATCCCTTTGAACACCTTTTGTTGCCTAATTGCCCTAGCTAGAATTTCAAGTATTATGTTGAATATATAGGGAGAGAGTGGGCAGCCTTGTCTAGTCCATGATTTTAGTGGGATTTCTTCAAGGTTTTCTTCATTTAGTTTGATGTTGGCTACTGGTTTGCTGTATGTTGCTTTTACTATGTTTAGGTATGGACATCAAATTCCTGATCTTTTTATGACTTTTACTGTGAAGGGTTGTTGAATTTTGTCAAATGCTTTCTCAGCATCTAATAAGATGATCATGTGGGTTTTTTTCTTTGAGTTTCTTTTTCTTTCTTATTTTTTTTTTTATTTTTACAATTTATTTATTTTTCCAATTTTTATTAGATATTTTGTTCATTTATATTTCAAATGCTATCCCAAAAGTCCTCTATACCCTCCCCCTGCCCTGCTCCCCTACCCACCCACTCCCACTTCTTGGCCCTGGCATTCCCCTGTACTGAGGCATATAAAGTTTGCAAGACCAAGGGCCGCTCTTCCCAATGATGGCCGACTAGGCCATCTTCTGCTACATATGCAGCTAGAGACATGAGCTCTGGGGGTACTGGTTAGTTCATATTGTTGTTCCATCTATAAGGTTGCAGATTCCTTCAGCTCCTTGGGTACTTTCTCTAGCTCCTCCATTGGGGGCCCTGTGTTCCATCCAATAGCCAACTGTGAGCATCCAATTCTGTGTTTGCCAGGCACTGGCATAACCTAGGATAGCAAAAAACTATTCTCAACAATAAGAGAACCTCTGGTGGAATCATCATGCCTGACCTCAAGGGAATTTACTACAGAGCAATTGTGATAAAAACTGCATGGTACTGGTACAGCTACAGAAAGGTAGATCAATGGAATAGAATTGAAGACCCAGAAATGAACTCACACACTTATGGTCACTTGATCTTTGACAAAGGAACTAAAACCATCCAGTGGAAAAAAAGACAGCATTTTCAACAAATGGTGCTGGCACAACTGGCAGTTATCAGGTAGAAGAATGTGAATTTATCCATTCTTATGTCCTTGTACAAAGCTCAAGTCTAAGTTGATCAAAGAACTCCACATAAAACCAGAGACACTGAAATTTATAGAGAAGAAAATGGGGAAAAGCCTTGAAGATATGGACACAGGGGGAAAATTCCTGAACAGAACAGCAATGGCTTGTGTTGTAAGATCAAGAATTGACAAGTGGGACCTCATAAAATTGCAAAGCTTCTGAAAGGCAAAGGACACTGTCAGTAAGACAAAAAGGCCACCAACAGAGTGGGAAAGGAAATTTTTTCTTGTTTTTTCATTTACATTTCATTTTTATTGGATATTTTCTTCATTTACATTTCAAATGCTATCCCAAAACTCACCTATACCTTCCCCCACCCCCGCTCCCCTGCCCACTCTCTCCTGCTTCTTGGCCCTGGCATTCCCTTGTACTGGAGCATATAAAGTTTGCTAGACCAAGGGCCTCTCTTCCCAATGATGGCTGACTAGGCCATCTTCTGCTACATATGCAGCTAGAGATATAAGCTCTGGGGGGTACTGGTTAGTTCATATTGTTGTTCCACCTATAGGGTCGCAGACCCCTTTAGCTCTTGGGTACTTTCCCTAGCTCCTCCATTGGGGGCCCTGTGTTCCATCCAATAGCTGACTGTGAGCATCCACTTCTGTGTGCCAGGCATAGCCTCTCTTGACAGCTATATCAGGGTCCTTTCAGCAAAATCTTGCTGGTGTATGCAATAGTGTCTGCGTTTCTTGGCTGATTACCAATCCTAAATCTGATAGGGGACTGATATCCAATATATACAAAGAGCTCAAGAAGCTGGATTTCAGAAATTCAAATAACCCTATTAAAAAATGGAGTACAGAGCTAAACAAAGAATTCTCAACTGAGGAATATGGAAAGGCTGAGAAACAACTGAAAAAATGTTCAACATCCTTAATCATCAGGGAAATGCAAATCAAAACAACCCTGAGATTCCACCTCACACCAGTCAGAATGGCTAAGATCAGAAATTCAGGTGACAGCAGATGCTGGTGAGGATGTGAAGAAATAGGAACACTCCTCCATTGCTGGTGGGATTGTAAGCTTGTACAACCATTCTGGAAATCAGTCTGGTGTCTTCTCAGAAAATTGGACATAGTACTACTGGAAGATCCAGAAATTCCTCTCCTTGGCATATACCCAGAAGATGTTCCAACTGGTGATAAGGACACATGCTCCACTATGTTCATAGCAGCCTTATTTATAATAGCCAGAAGCTTGAGTTTGTTTATATAGTGGATTATGTTGATGAATTTCCATATATTGGACCATCAAAATAGAACAGAAAAACAATAATATAGCAAATTAGTAATGATTTCAATGTTTGTGTCCACAGAAAATACATAGAAATATCAGACCATTAAGAACATGTAGATATTTTGAACAATTTTACGCAATAGGAAAATACAAATTTAAACTATAACAAAATATCACTTTCTACTCATTAGAAGGACAATTGTTAAAATACATTCACTAAAAATAAAATCAATGATGGTGGGAATCTGGGTAAATTAGAATTTTGATGCAGTTTGGCACAGCTATCCTGGACTGTATAATGGAATTTGCCCTAAACATTTATAAGATCTGGTAATCCCACTTGTGACTATCATACCCAAATAACTGAAGCAATAATTTTACTAAATTATTGTATCCTTATATTCATAATAATAAAATTAATACTATTTAAAATAAATAAATAATCTAAATATTAAGATACACATAGGTAACCAAAATGTTATAGGTACATAAAAAGGGAACAGTATTTAACCCTCTTCCCAAAAGGAATGCAGTTCTCACAAATACTGTCAGGATCCAGAAGGAGGAACAGCTATTTAGTTCAATTTGCACAAAGTAGCTGGAGTATCCAAATCACGGAGTCTGACTGATAAAAACCTATTGTTTCATGAAAAAAGAGTTTCAGTTTAGGAAGATGGGAAATAAAACTGCGAACAGGTGGCATGATGGTTTTGCACAAAGCAGATGTACTTAGTGACAGGTTAGCACACAATTACAATGGTTAAAAGCATGATTTTTAAAAAATGCTTTGTAGCTCTTACCTCCACAAACAACCAACTGCTTAATAAAAGAAATAGCAATTTTAACTCACACTGAGTTGCTGAATAAAATGTTGCCACAACAGGTTTAAGAGGGAAGTCTCTCTTTTTCTTTCTTTCTCTCTCTCTCTTTTTTTTTTTCAGAGAAGGAGAAATGATGACTGATGATGTCACAGGCTTGGTTAGAGACACCAGACGGTTGATTTGCATACAAAGTCTTCATTCTGTTGTGTACCTGCTGTGTGTTATGCTTTTGAGATAAAAAGAGGAAGAGAGAGAAATAAAAGGAACTCACTATTTTTCTCTCTCTATTTCAGTTGCATGTAATTTTCAGAGTACTTATATACGCCCACATGAATGGGCTTTCGTACTTAAGGATTTTTTTTTCCTCCGGTCTTCTAGCACATTAAAGAAAACAAGCAAAGCTGGGGCTTTGTGAGGAATAGGAAATGACAGATTTTCTTGTTCCAGAAAGTTTGTCTTGAGGGGAGAAGTCTGGTTCCTATTTAAGGTTAAGGTGTGTATACAAGTCATAACGCAGCTGGAAATCTCAGTACCTCTAACTCCAACTGCCACTCTCTGGTAGATTTCTATTGCCTGAGTTTACTAACCTGTGAACTCAGCGGCGATTCTGCTAAGTAGAATAGAGTGTTCGAATGGTGTGTGCTGTCGGATTATGTCTTAATAAAGCTTTGTGATGGTTCTACTTCTGCAAAGGTGTAAATGCAGCTATAGAAAGGTCAGGCTATTAGCACAAATAGCTTCTCTTAGCAACTCAGTGTTGAGGTAGAAGACAAAAAAGGTTTTGCCTGAAAACCGGGCAGAGACAGCTGTTTGCTAGGGTTTGGGACCCAATCCTTGCATCTAAAGGGCAGTACTAAATTGTTCCCAACTGCTCAAAATAGCACTGTTGCTGATCTGGGGAAAATAAATCACTGGAAAGGAAAGTGGTTTACTCTTCCTAGTACTGATTTTTATTTTAATTAAATGTAAAATTTAATGAAGGTGTGCATTTGTTTTTCTCATTATTTCTCCTTGTTACTCTTAGATCCCTTAATTAAATTATGCAATGAGTAGGAAAGACCAAAACATCTCCCTCCTCTCCCTTCAAAGTGTGTGTGTGTACATGTGTGTATGATGTGCATGTGTGTATGCATGTGTGTGTACATGTATGTGTGAATGTGTGAAGGTGTGTGCACGCATGTGTGTGTGTGCACATCTGTGTATGTGGTGAATGTGTGTGTGTGCATGCATGAGTATTTGTGTGTGTGTGTGTGCTTCTTCTTTGTGTTGATATTGGAGATTAATGGGAGAAGCTAGAATTACAAAGATACTTTATTATTGGAGTGGGGTTTGGTTTTTGCTTTGTTGATAAATGTGCCCAAAAAACAAATTCAGAAAGGCAAAACACTGCCATTTTAAGAGTACTCATTTTTCTTTAAAAGAGAAAAAGAATAGCTAAGGAAAAAGAAATCTCTGATTTTGAATACCTATGATTTATAATAGTGCTTCATAATTTCCCCAACCATGATAAAATCACCTAGGAAACTTGAAGAATATTGGTGTTCAAGTATCCTATCACCCTTCATTTTAATCAATATATACAAAACCATGATAACGTCCCTAGTGATTCTGACCTCATGTACAGGTTTAGATGATCTTCATTTAACTGTTTAAAATAAACAAATCACCACTTCTCCACTCTGAAGTCAGGGGAGTTATCAGTCCTGTACTTCTACAAGATCTATAACCTGCTTTGATGAATGTAACAAGCAGCTTACTGTTAAAACTAACCAAGGAGGTGCTGGGGAGATGGCATGACAGTTAAGAGCACTGACTGCTCTTCCAGAGGTCCCAGGCTTCACTCCTAGTACCCATGTTGGGGCTCAAAACTGCCCACAACTCCATATCTAGAGGATCTGACATTGTCTTCTGGGCTCTGAGGGAACATTTCATACACACACACACACACACACACACACACACACACAGGCAAAATGCCCATATATGCACAACAAAATAATTTAAGAAAATTTAAAGAACCTCTCTGTAAACATGACAAAGTCATCTTGTACTTTCAGCCAGACCCTGGGCTTCTCCACAGTGAGAAGAAGCAGATCACCTGTTTTCCTGACACGATAGCGAAGAGGTCCACTATGCCTCATGATACATGGGAGCCTTCCTAATGCATCTTTCTAATGGAGACAGACACTGCGCGCTTCCAAGCAAACCTAAGGGCAGGATGGGATCTCTTGCTTATGATGGGATCTCTTGCAACCTCCCTGACAGGTTGAAAACTTCTGGACAACTCTAATTACTGATTTTCCTGCAATTAATTAGGACCTTTTAAGTTACTGGGATGCAGTGATTCTAAACTTTACTGAATGTTATTAATCATTAAGGCATGCTTTTCTTCTTCAGACCAATAACAGCGCTACATATGAAATCAAACCATTAAATTCTATTCACTCTATTTCCTTAAATCTTGCTGTTGTTCCCATATCATTGTCACAGCAACAACCATCTCTACAATTACATATTTAGAATGGGGAGAGAAGTAATGAGCTGGCATACAAAGTTCTACTCCTAAGAAGAAATACAAATTTATTTCCCATTTTCCAAGCAAAGCCTGGGGCTGACTCTCAGGGTACACAAAGGAAGCCTAGAAAGCCAGAAAAAAAAGTTTGTTTTCCCTCTCTGGCTCTTAAAACCTCATGAGATTAGAGCAATTGCATGCCGTGCTATTTGCTTCTCTGGTCACAGAATATTTGCAGAACACCAAATTTGGGCTCTTTTTTTTTTCAGGGATTTTTAAAGAGTACATAGGTGTATTGGGTCACACTATGACCAAAGAACTCATATAAAAGAAACATTCAATTGGAGGCTTGCTTACAGTTCAGAGGTTTAGTCCATTGTCATTATGGTGGGCAGCATGACATCACTCAGACAGGCTTTGGTCCAGTAGCTGAGAACTATATATTTATCTATAGGCAGAGAGAGAGCTGCTGGGATTAACATGGACTTTTAAAAATTCTAAGCCCACTTCCAAAGACACAGTACATCTAATAAAGTCACATGTCCTCAGCCTTCTAATTCTTTTAAATAGTGCCACTCTCTGGTGACTTGGCATTCCTATATATGAGACTGTGGGGCTGTTCTTATTCAACCCACCACAATGAGCTAAATTCAGTAATCATAGTGATTTTGAGATTATTTCAATAGGCTCTGAAAAAGCCTTTGATTAAAATCCAACACCCCTTTCTTCATGTTAAAGATATTAGAGAAATCAGGGATATAGGACACATACTTAAACATAATCAAATCAGTATACAGCAAGCCAATTGCCAACATCAAACTAAATAGACAGAAACTTAAAAGCAGTTCCACTAAAATCAGGGATAAGACAAGGCTACCCACTTTCTCCCTATCTATTCAATATAGTACTTGAAGTTCTAGCCAGAGCAGTAAGTCAGCTAAAAGAAATCAAGGGGATATAAATTGGAAAGGGAGAAGTCAAAGTATTGCTAGTTGCAGAGGATATAATAGTATACATAAGAAACTCTCAAATTCTACCAGAGAACTTCTGTAGACAGCTGATAAACACCTTCAGCAAACTGGCTGGATACAAAATTAACTAAAAGAAATTGGTAGTCTTCCTTTATACAAATGATAAATGGGCTGAAAAAGGAATTAGGTAAACAGCACTGCCATGAATATATATATATATAAAATATCTTGATGTAACTCTACACCATGAATAATATAAAATATCTTGGTGTAACTCTAACCAAGCAAGTGAAATATCTGTGTAACAAGAACTTCAAGTCCCTGAAGAAAGAAATTGAAGAAGATTGTCAGAAGACAGAAAGATCTCCCATGCTCATGGATAGGTATCATTAACATAATGAAAATGGCCCTCTTACCAAAAATAATCTACAAATTCAATGCAATCCCCTATCAAAATTCTGACACAATTTCTATACACTTTGAAAGAGCAATTCTCAACTTCATATGGAAAAACAAAAATCCCAGGATAGCCCAAACAATCCTGAACAACAACAACAACAGCAAAAACTTCAGAAGGAATCACCATCCCTGACCTCAAGATGTACTACAGAACAATAGTGAAAAAAGTTGCATGGTATTGGCACAGAAAGAGACACCTTGATCAATGAAATCAAACTGAAGACCCAGAAATAAACCCCCACCCCTATGGAAACGTGACTTTTGATAAAGAAGCCCAAATGATACAATAGAAAAACGAAAGCATCTTCAACAAATAGTACTGGACTAACTGGATGTCTACATGAAGAAGAATGAAAATAAATCTATACTTATCACCCTGCACAAAACTCACATCCAAATGGATCAAGGATCTCAAATTAAAACTGGATAAAGTCAATCTCATAGAAAAGAAAGTGGGAAATAGCCTTGAATGCATTGGTACAGGAGACGAGTTCCTGAACAGAAAACCAATGAATCATGCTCTAAGATCAAAAATTGATACATGGGACCTCATGAAACTGCAAGCTTCTGTAAGGCAAAGGATACTGGCAATAGGACAAAATAGCAGCCCCAAGTTTTGGAAAGGATCTTCACCAACCCAACATCTGACAAAGGGTTAATATCTAAAATTTACAAAGAACTCAAGAAACTAGATGCCAACAATACAAATAACTCAATGAAAAATGGGATACAGAACTAAACAGAATACTCAACAGAATTCTTAAATGGCTGAGAAGCACTTAGAGAAAAATTTAAAGTCCTTAGTCATCAGGGAAAGGCAAATAAAAACATCGATGAGATTCCATCCTACAACTATCAGAATGGCTAAGATCAAAACCTCAAGAGATAGCACATGCTGTCAAGGATGTGGAAGAAGGGGAACGCTTATCCATTATTTATGTGAGTGCAAACTTGTACATCCACTTTGAAAATTAATTTGGCATTTTCTCATAAAACTTGGAATAGTTCTACCTCAAGACACAGCTATACCCACTCCTGAGCATATACCCAAAGGATGCTCCAACATCTCACAAAGACACTTGATCAACTATGTTCATAGCAGCTTTATTTGTAATAGACAGAACCTGGAAACAACATTGATTTCCCTCATCTGAAGAATGGATAAAGAAAATGTGGTACATCCACACAATGCAATAGTATTCAGCTATTAAAAACCAAGACATCATGACTCCTGCAGGCAAATGGATGGAACTTGAGAATATCATCCTGAGTGGGGTAACCCAGTCCCAAAAGGACATGGATGGCATGTACTCACTTATAAGTGGCTATTAGCCATAAAATGCAGGTACCATGTTACACTCCATGGACCCAAAGAAGGTAAACAAGAACAAAGGCCCAAGCAAGGAAGCCTGAATCTCACTTAGTCATAAGAGGTAGATGGAGGAAGAGAACTGGGAGAGAGGGGAATGGGAGATTCAGGATCAGGTGTGAGGAAGGACAAGAGTTATGCCTATATAACCAGGAAAATGAATGGAAATCTGCAACTGAAGGGGATGAGGAGATGAAGAGCATCTCCCAGAAGAGACAAAGACCCGGGATAAGGGAGGTTCCCAAGAGCCACTGGTAGTGACTTTAGCTGTGACTCACTACATTGACGATATAGAACCTGAAGAGGCTACCTCCTATATCCAGTCAGGACCCTCAGTGGAGCAATAGAGAAAACAACCCAACCCCAAAACTTTCAACCCAAAATCTATCCTGTCTACAAGTAATGCAGGCATAGGGGAGAGAGCAGAGTACTGAGGGAATAGCCAACCAACTTGAGACCCATCTCATGGGCAAACACCAATTTCTAACACTACCAATGATAGTCTGTTATGCTTACAGACAGGAACATGTTGTCATCTAAGAGGCTCCACCCAGCAGCTGACTCAGACAGGTATAGACACCCACAGCCAAATAGTGGATGGTTGCTTGAGAACTTTCATGAAAGAATAGGAAGGATTGCAGAGCTGAAGGGAATAGGTACTCCACAGGAAGACCAACAAAGTCAACTAATCTGGACCCTTGGGGCTCTCAGTATCTGAACTACTAACCAAAAGAACATACACGGGCTGGATTTCATCCTCCCAGCTCATATGTAGCAGATGTTCAACTTGACCATCATGTGGGTCCTGAACAACTGGATTGGGGACTATCCCAAAAGCATGGCCTGAATGTGAGATATGCTCTACTAGCTAGGGTGCCTTGTCTGGCTGCAGTGTTAGAGGATGTGCCTAGCCTTGAAGAGACTAGAAGTGTCAGGGTGGCGTATACTCAGGGACCTCCCTACCTACTCATAGGAGAAGGGGAGGGAGGATGGTGAAGGATTCTTGAAGGGGGTGACCAAGAAAGGGCAGTGAGTGCGATGTGAAGTGAATAAGTAAAACAATCCCATATATGTATATACATATACATTAGAATATGTATTTTTTTCCTTTCTGAGATTGGATTGCTTA
The DNA here is from genome assembly GCF_978045245.1 of Mus caroli. Lineage (NCBI taxonomy): Eukaryota > Metazoa > Chordata > Mammalia > Rodentia > Muridae > Mus > Mus caroli. The sequence continues at coordinate 56,277,487 of NW_028227269.1, forward strand.
ATTCTTTCTGGCTTCACTCATTTTTCTATAAACTTCATAATTTTCAACTTCTTATCAGCTGAAGCAAGCGCATTTGTGTGCATATGCCATGTCAGGTTTACAAACTCAGCAAGTGCATCTTGAGGCTGATCTGGTGAGGCTCAGATCTACACTGTCTAGACCAGGGTTTTAAAATCATGTTTCCTGCTTCATGGGTTCTTGGGTCATGTAACAGGACAAAAACGTATATTGAATAAAGTTTTTCCTCTTATGGTAAACTCATTAGAAAATATACCATGTGTTGTCACCTTTTCTACACTGAAAGTAGTCTAATTAGTTACATAAAAATGGCAATATTAGAATAAATGACAGTTTTTAAACCAAATAAATGTGTAATCTGGAAAACAGGCTCAATAGCTCTTCCTGCCCCTATGCTCCTGGGCAGAGCCCCTGCTCCCTCTTCTGGGGTTTACCTTTGGAGCTGACATTTAAGGTGACTTTAGGAAGAGCACAGATTTTGAGAACACCGCCTCCCAAAGTCTCTTTGGACTTTGTCTTTTGGCAGTTAAATTTCTCAGTGAAAATCAACGGACTCATCCCCCAGACATCTATTCTTTGCTTTTAAATAAAGAAATTAAACTTTAGTTCTTTGTTTACTGTGCTGAGTACAATAAGATCTTGAACAAACAAGGCTAAAAGCAATCTTTATAACATGACTTGTTTTTGCAAAGAGAGGAGAAACAATGGTAAAACAGAATAAACTGAATTCTATAAATGGAGGAGCATTCTTATCAATTATAGCTTCAGATAGTAAACATATATTTAAAGAATAGACTGGATCCATATGTATTAACTCTGAAAATGCCACTAATTTTACTTTTCAGTTTAAAGATAAATAGCAAAGGTATTGGAAGATGGCTTAGTGGTTAAGAGCACTTGCTCATTCAGAACTGGGATTCAGCTCTCAGCACCCACGTAGTGGTTTATAACTGCCTGCAACTCTAGTTTCAGGAATCTGACACCCTCTTCTGGCCTTCTCACTAGACATACAAATGGCACATACACATCCTTTTGGGCAAACACTCATACACATAAAATAAAAAATAAATTTTAAAAAGTTAAAAAGAAAATAATAAACACATAAACTAGTTCAACTTGTAAAATGAATTAAAATAAAATGTGCACATGTAATGCTCTTGATAATATTTGTTTTAAGCATACTAAAAATCAACACAAGATATTTGCTCACTTGACCAAACTTAGGTATTACCTGCCACAAGCCTCAGCTTCTCAGTAACACATTTCCAGTGCACTGCCTCTGCATGCGTCTCTGCTCTACCTGACTTGCTCCGTCCCTTTTCTCTTTTCCCATTGTTCCTATTCTCTCTGGTAGACTATTTTACGTAGGTTTTAAAAACATGAATTGATATATAATACTTTATGAAGTACATGATCAGGAGGCTCACAAATGTGAAGATTTGTTTGTTTCTATATATGTAATAATGAAATCAAGGTAACCACCTCATATCCCCTTTACCAGAATGTGAGCTCCAGGAAGGTGGAGTTTCACCTTTGTTACTGTCAAGTCTACAACAAGACCTGGTAAGCAATGGATGCTCTACAATAACTTGTTCAGTAAGTACATGCAGGACTTACTCATGCTATATGAGTTGGTTGGTGATAGAGACTAAGGCAGGGGAGAGTATGTTTCATATACTTGGTTCTGTTTGAACTCTGTGAGATGTACAAATCACTTTCAAATACAGGGAACAAGGTAGAAATATATTTACAAAGCAATGTAGCTGCTATACTTTCTGGTTCAACTTGATGCTCAATAAATTATTACAACTTTGCTAAACTGCTCCTTGCCTCCTAATTTTACAACAGCTATGTCCTGTTGGAATGCTCAAGAAAAGATTTTTCTGTATCTCTTGAAATTTAGTAGTAACTTACAATGTGTTTTTAACTTTCTTAAGATGTTTGTGCTTAGTTTTTTTGGCACATTTATTTGCTTTTGTAAGGAGAACAGAAATAAGGACAAATGGTTTTTTTGTTTGTTTGTTTTGAGAAAGCTGAAGAGAAATTTGTTCTGCAGGGTAGCAAAGCAATGCAAGAGGCAAACCAGGAGACAGAGAGTGGGGAAAAGAAGAGAAGGCAGACAGGAGGCAAGGTGACACAGGACAAGGAGAACTCAGAAAACTGAACAAACGTCAGATGTGGGTGCCAAGTAGACATCAAGGGCTGGATCCTAAAGCAGTAGGAATGATGGGGTCAGAAACTCAAGATGGCATATTACCAAAGTCAGGGGGTTAAGTGGTCATAAAATTGGAAGAGGTTTGACCTCCTGATGTCTTTTTAAAATGTTATGCATGTCTGAGAATCATGGTTTGTTCTCCATATATAAATGAAGGAATTGAGACTTCCAAAGTTCAACCTTCTAGATTATAGAGACACACTTTAACATTTCATAAGTAAACATTCATAAATATACATTTCCAACATCAGATACTGTCCCGACTTCCCTTATGGTGTTGTGGTATGGTTCTCCCCAAGTAGTTTGAGGAGAATAAGTTTATTTTAGCTTCTCATTCACCACTGAGGGAGATTAGGGCAGGAAATTAAGAAGAAACTGATGTAGAAATCACAGAGGAACACTGCCTACTACCTTGCTCTCTGGGTTGACTCCTCTTAGTTTTCTTATATGGATTAGGGCACTTGCCTAGGCATGGTACTGCCCACAGTGGGCCCTCATCAATCAACAGAACTTCTTACAGATGTGGCCACAGGCAAATATGATGGAGGAAATTCTTCAACTGAGCGTTTCTTTTCCAAAGTGACTCTCAGTTGGGTCAACTTGACAGTAAGATTAACCAGCATAGGCATGTATAGGGGAGTATAACTCACTGCCTATTTTCCAAACAGCGTATATATATCAGTTAAGACAGAGAGAGTTCTAAGGCCCTGGGATACTAAAGAACCAGAAACTCCCATGAGAAGAATATTTGTATATTTGAGTATCTCTGAACCTTCCATTGCCAAGGTTGATGCTACATAAAATATTTTTTTTCTAATAAAAGAACTGAATATGGTCTCAAAGCCACAAGGTGCTATGAGATCTAAATTAAATGATCCTGTAGGATTTTTCAAGGCAGTATTTCAGAAGCAAGGATTTTTTAGACTTAAGCCTTGAGTCAGCCAGTATGGAAGAGTCTTCTTGTGGCACAGAAAGGGCCACACAAGTCTGCATTCCCTTTTACGTTTGAGAGACTCGGTGACTGCATCCCCCTGACAGCTGGCATTTCTTACCAATCCAGAGTTGGAGCTTTTGTGTTCCATTTCAACCTTACTGTGTTTCTTTGTAAGCCATATGAATGTCAAACTGGAGAGATCAGGTAGCTTAGCAATTAAGTTCTTTAAAGCATTACCACCAGGCTGAAAAGGAAATGAATGTCAAGATCTGCTGTCTGGGTAATAAATTTGATTAGGAGGAAACGTTCATGGCTGAGAACACTGGGAGAGGAAGTGACAATCCACTGCGGCTGGTGAAGCAAAGCTGAATTTGTGTGCTTAATTGCAAAACAGGGGGCCCTTATCAACTGGCAGCGAACCCCTCCTCCACATGTACCTTTGTTTGTTATATAAGAAATTATTACAGCAGATGGAAGGGTGGTTTGCAAGACAGAAATGAAAAGCCCTGTGAACCTGTCTTATGCTGAAGTTCTGGAGTGCTATAGATTCACTTTCTACTTTGCAGGTCATACTCAATAGTTGGCAGCTCCAGGCTTCTGTCTGGATGTCTGAGACCAGTAACTGAAACCATCACTGAGGCACTAAAGCAGGCAGTGCATTTGGTGAATAGCCATGGTTCAAAGCCTTCTGATTCCTTTGTAGAAAATTCTCTAGACTCCTCAGCACTCTGGGATGCTTTCTCCTTCACCCAGGCCCATATCTGACTGGTGATTTGATGGCACTTCTACTAACCCTCCAGTTCTTGTTCCTTTAATTCAAGCGTTTCACCTAGTAAGATGGTTGTTCCTTTTGCAAATTGGGATCTACTTCTTAGAGAACCTAATATAACCAAACTTATATTCCTCACTTACAAAACAGAAAATGTTCCTTTATGTCTTCACTGCAGAGGAGTCATAAAGATTACGTGAGCAGATGTAAGAGAAAGGTTGTCAATGCCTGGCAAGTGATGACAGAAGCTGTTAGCTGGACTTGCTCTATTGTGCCACATGCACGCAGAACTACAAACTTGATATTGACTGGGACAGTGGGCATAGGAGCTAATGTGGAGGGGTCGAAAGCAAGGCCAATTGCCTGTCACATGGGCACACTGTGGGTTACCCAAAGCACAATATAAATCTGTACTTCTGAGAAGCTTGGTTGTTTTTCAGGATAATACAGAACTAGTCAAGAACAGGTTAAAATCTGTGTTTCCATGAAGCATAGAAGAGGTTTAATTCTCTGGTCCTTTAAACTTTTGGAACCTAGTAAGCACATCACCTCTCCCAGTAATTCTTTCACTTGAGTACTATTTCTACTTACCAAGTGACAGGCTGTATTCCTTGTTAAGAGAATCAGTGAGCAGGTGGAGGACACTGGAGGAGAGGCTTCCCTGAGCACGAATAGAGCCTGTGGCAGAGTAGCCCACCTCTGAAGTGTTTGTTCCCAGAAATGAGGAACAGCCTCACACAAACCCTGGCACAGGAAGAGGTGACGATTCTTTTTTATTAGATTTGTTCCAGACATCTGGGAGCCATATAAATTCCTATTTAACTAAGGAAATATAATGTAACACAAAGGTCTAAGCTAGCTGTAAAGCACAATTATGCAATGGGCACAGTGGTTATATGTTTCTAGACAAACAATCATTTTCAGAAGGTTTACTGATAAAAGGATAGCATCAGATGCTGGTGAGTTAAGGTGATTAAGTTGGGTGTACTAGGGACATGTCGGGCATCCCAGCCATTCTGAAGGTAGGGCTCATATACAAAATTCCAGCTAGGTCTTCAGAATAGTTGCATTTTTATTTTTTACTGATCCATGATAGTTTTATTTGTAGTAAAGTAAGATACAGCATAGCTGATATGTCGGTACCCCAGCTTCCAATTGTATCTGAGTGTAGGTGATTTTTATCAGACTTTAAATACTTCCGTTCATTTTGGTTCATCTTGTATCAGGTGGTTCTATTTGTTGTCCAATGGTTCCTGTTTCCATGCTTAATCCTTGCCAATTAGAAGTTAGGTAAGTCTTCCCATTCGCTTAGGCTTTCAAACCTAAACGACAGGGTTTCTTCATTGAAATCACCTCCATTTATCTTCCTCCTCTAACCACTCAGCTTTCCTTTATAGCAGACTGTCTGCACATACAGTTTTCAGCAGAAAGAATTTTTTTATTCTGTTTTTCCATTGAGCTTTTCAAATCTCTTGCCTGTTGACCTTGAGCCAAGTCACAATCACTTTTTCTTCAGGTGTCTGCTCAGCAAGATTTTAATATAAACGTTCATGCTCCCAGGTGGAGATCAGCCTTTTGCATAACTATCCTAGAACCATCTGGTAGGTGACTTAGCACACAGTCTAAAAGTGTCAAAACGTTAACCCCCCTTGTGCATCTACTAGGAAAAGACTCACAGATGCTGGCTTTCAATATTCATTTGTATTTTAATTTGGTAGTCCCAAATAGGAGAGAGATACATTTTCTCTTGAAGGTAAGAGCTTAGGGTTGCTGGTATAGGATGCAAGGACTTACAGGAATCTTGGAGGAGAATTTAGTTCAGTCTCATCCATTTGGGAAAAAAAAGTAGCTAAGATACAATGAAGACTATCATGTGGGTCTCAGAGCAGGCTGATACGCTAGTGTGCACACAAATTCAAAGGACACTTTCATCTTAGCCTGTTCTTTCACAACACAAAATCAGAGACTATTAGACTTGCTAGGAAGCTAAAATCTTTTGAGCAGCCTGCCCAGTTTAGATATCAGTGACTTGCCTGCCTAGGATCTGATTTGTTCACACAAAAGTATTCTTAAAGTATACCATAAGCTCAAAAAGGTGAAGCAAAGAGTAAATTCTAGGGTTTAATGATTCTTGATCAGCAATGTCTTTAATACTTACTTTAGTAATACTATTTTGTCTATTAATATTTAATCAATACTTATTTTTTTTCTTTTAAGCATCCATTTATCTTCATGTGTCAAGAGTATTTGTATTTTTTCTCTGTTTCTGTGTGGTCTTTCTCATAACAGAAGCATAATCAACTTACAAACTGGGAAGGAGTCAAATTCTATCAAGAGGATGATTGTGTTATGGCAAAGGTCACTATCAATGAGTTCAAGCATATTACGATATTCTCTCTGTCAGACTCAGGACACCAACTCTTATGTTTTGGTCTTTCATCCATCTGGAGTTGTTTGTGTAGGGTGAGAGATAAGGGTCACCTAGCATTCTTTTACCTGTAGTTACTCTGACCAGCACTACTTCCTGAAGATGCCTCTTCCAAATGTGTATTGTTGACTTCTTTGCTAAAACTCAACTGGCTGTAGTTGTTTAGGTTTATATGTGATCCCTCAATTCTACTACATTGACCAGTAAGACTGTTTTATTGTAAACATCATGGTTTTTATATTACTATAGCTCTGTAGCATAACTTGAAGTCTGAAATGGTGATACTCACAGCAACTGATGAATAGAAATAGAGAAACAGTTTTCAGCTGTTGGATCATGACCCCTTTAAGAGTTGAATGACACTTTCACAGAGGTTGCATATCAGATATTTATATTACAATTTACAATGGTTGCAAAATTACAGTTATGAAATAGCAACAAAATAATTTTATGGGTTCAGGTCACCACAAGATGAGGAACTGTATTCAAAGGTTGCACCATTTTGAGATCCACTAAAATTGAAGGTGTAATTTAATACAGAAAAAAGCCATATTTGACAAGTGTAAGGTGTCTTTATATCTTTAAAAATGGTTGTGATTCTCTGTAGTAAGTTTGAGAATAACATAGATGCTCACTTTTGCCATTCCCATTCAAACATACTAGAGTTCTTAACGACTACAACAACCGGAGAGAAAAAGACAGGTGACCTCTGAAGTGGAAGGGGAAAAGTTCAGCCTTTATTTGCAGATAAAATATCATCTAGCGATCTTTGTATCTATATATCTAGGCATGTATGTATGTATAAATCTACTATCTATCATCTGTGTGTTTTCAATTAATCATATATGTACTATCTGTCTATTCACATATATCCATATGTATATATATGTATATATATATTCATATATATGAATGTATATGTTTTTTAAGGAAAAATGCTGATGAATTCACTAAGGTTTCAGGATACAAAATCAATTTGTAAAATCTAGTTGCATTTCTTTATAAAAACAATGAACTATAACTTCTCAAATTAATAACACTTTAAATAATAAAATACTGATGGGAAAATTTAACAAAAGAAGTGAAAGACATAGACAATTAAAATGAAAAAATAGGAATGAATGAAATTAAAAATGAAGTAATTGCTGGAAAAGTAGAAAATGGTTATAAACTGCACACCAGACTGAGGGTGAGGGGATCATAGAACTCAATAGCAAGAAAATAACCTGATTTTAAAAGATGGCAAAGGATCTGAACAGACATTTCTCAAAAGAAATTAAAAAACGTGTAAAGGCACTATACATCACTTGTCATCAGGAAATACAAAGCAAACAACAGAGATATTACCTCATACACTTAGAATGACTAAAAATTTCGAAAGATCATTATTAGAATGGTGTGGGAAATAGGAATACCTTATAAACATATAAAAAGATAAGTTTTAAATTTATGAGAAGGTACAAAGACAAATTCAAGGAAGGCAAAATAATCCTGGACAAAGAGCACTACAAGTATACCACCAAATCTGATTTTAAATTATACTACAGAGACATAATAATAAAACCAGCATATGCTGGTGGGTCAGGAAGTGGGAGTAGGTGGGTTGATGAGCAGGGGGATGGGGAAAGGGATAGGAAGTTTTTGGAGGGGAAACTGGGAATGGGGATAACATTTGAGATGTAAATAAAGAAAATATCTAATAAAAAAGGGGGGGAAGTGGGGAGTTTGAACAAAGGTATCCTTGCAAGGGTGAATAATCCTGCTCCAAGAAAACACGGGTTGGTAAATTAAAATCTCAGCGGCAGGCAGAGGTTCTCTCTCTTTGGTAGACCCAGAGACACCCAAAATAGTATAATCTCTTGCCAGTGGTCTTGATTTCCCATTGGACCTTGATGGTAGAACTCTATTCTTGATGACATCATATATTCACAGAACATAAAGAAATTGAGCTCCATCTGACCATCAAAGTCTTTCCCTGCTGGACTAGCTTTGAAGGTGCTGAAATACAAGATGCAGGCTGCCGGGAAACTCTGGATGCTACAATGCTGACCTGCAGGCGAGATGTGTCAACTGGTATGTGGCAAGACTGATTTTGGATCTAACCAACTGCTTTTCTGATTGGATCTGAGGCTACCTCCATAGGAGGAAACTCGTATAATCCCAGCTCAGGCTGGGAGTCATAAGCCTGAGCAGAGAAGCTACTGATGCTGTTTTGTTAAATGGCCATGTTGTCAAACTGGCTTCTGCACATTATGTTCATATTTTGATGTGTATGCTGCCTTCAACCTTGGTCAGAGAGAGACTTCTTATTGCAGTGAGTGGTGGCTAGTGCAGAGGTGCATGGCTGATTAAATACTAAAAAATAAGTGATGATGAGTGCTTAGAAATAGACAGAACATCTATATCAACTTTTTCACACACAAGAGTCAGGAAATATTATGTGAGAGGGAAAAGAATGTATAATCCAGGGGTAGGGGATAGGGCTGTGGAGTGCTGCCCTCTGGATACAGCATGACTGTTACATTCAAGAACTCAGGATAGATGTGGATACCTGCATAAGACCTACACAAAATTATGCCAGTTCAAAATTCCAGCCTGGAATTGTGAGGGTCTCATTAGATCCTATTATTAACTGAGAAACTACTGGCAGTTGATGGCTGCTAGGGTAGGGACTACTCTTCATGGATTGGCTACTGATGGGCTATTCTTATCTCAATGCCTGACTCCATACTCATGCAAACATGAGAAGCACTGATTGGACTTGATGAGTTATTTTTTTTAAAGTGAGACCATGAAGTTGAAAGAGAGATGTTTTGGGAGGTACAGAGAGAGTTGGGGTGGGGATGAATATGAAAAAAATACTATATATTATATATAATGCATATTTTTTTCCAGAAAATTAAAAAGAAGTAAAAAACTGAGAATAAAGTCCTGTCATCCACAGCAATATGGATGATGTTAGAAGCAATGAGCTAAAGGATATAAGCATAAAATATAAAATAAGCAAGACAGCAAAAGGCATGACACTGCTTCTATAAGGAATCAAAGTAAACCATCCATTCTCAAATTTAGAGGAACAGTAAGTAGGATGGCCACTGCCTAGGCATAAACGGTAGAAGAAGTAGAAAGACACTCACCAAAGGGGTCACACTTTGAGTTATATTAGAATAAGTGTGGGACATGTAGTGAATGGCAAGTTAGCCACACTTAATTATTATGTATTGTATGCTGGAAATTTGGGGAAAGGTGGCTATGTGAGGTAATGGACATGCCAATTATCTGGATCCTGGGAATAACCTTGAAGTCATATCAGAAATGCTGCATGGACAGAGAAATTGAGCTAGAACTGAACTACAATGTCCTTTCCTGCTAACCACCACTCTGGTGGTTTGAATGAGAGAGTTCTCCAGGGGCTCAGGTGTTGAATAATTGGTTCCCATTTAGTGTGCTGTTTGGGAAAGCTTAGAAGGTATGGTCTTGCAAGAAGAAATAAGTCACTGGAGCAGGGTTTGTAGGTTTTAAAAGCAATGCTCTGTTCCCAGTTTGCTGTCTATACTTCCTGCTTGTAGTTGGAGATCTGACCTCTCAGTTTTTCTTGTCATTGTGTCTGCCCCCTGCTGACATGAGCCCCCTCACTGGGAAGACTTTTCAAGAGGGTTCTTATCCCTCTGGAACCATAAACCCAGATGCACTCTTCCTTTTACAGGTTACCTTGGTCATAATTATAAGTGTAAAAAAGAAACCATTACAGTATCTGTAATGCTTGAAGATGCTATGCAGGCCATTCCAGAAGGAAGACCATTTGCAGTCACACCCAGCTGTAGACCTCTTTTGCCACAGTACTGAATTGGATGGCAGAATATGTTCATTAATAAATTAGTGGCACAAATGTTGCAGGAGTGGCCATCAGCTTCCTGGTTGGCTTAGAGACATTTCCACTGTAGAGAATGCAAGACTAGTACTATCATACTGGTCAAAACCCATGACTAGGAAATCAGACTATGGAGGACTATACAAAAAGACATGGTTAAACTGCTTTGTAACTATTAATGTTTACAATTATAGACTAGTACAACTCTCCACCTTGGTAAAAGTAAAGGAACTTAGCTTATCAGAGTTCTGAGAATAAACAACTATTGGGGACTGGCCCTAAATGGTACATCTGTGGCATTTTTCCAAGTTGCAGGAAATGTTTATCATGGAAGAGATGATGGAAGAGCTATGGGAGCCTGAAGATAGGGGAGAGTGTTCTGAGACATTGTCTTCTGTAAGTAATTTACCCATCGCATCATGGAGAGATAGCATCTGTGGCCACCTACATAAGATCTGCATAAGGAAAAAGAGCTGAACGATGGGAAGGGATGTCATGAGGATAGGAGAGAGACTAGGATCAGTGGGAGGAAAAGGGATTGAGAAAGGGTTCTGAAAGAGGAACATGAGCGCAGTGTGCTGCATTTAACCATGACGTTGTTAAAAGTAAAATTAAATTAAAATGCTGTGCTGTGCACTTAAATATGAACTGTTCGTAAGTTTTACTATAAAAAGGAAATGTCAATTTCACAGAAAAAAAAACTGATATGAAGCTTAGATTTTCCTGTTACTTTTAATATACACTCTTAAAGACAAATGATCCAGCCTATTGAGTCATGCTCCTGCAGAGAGGCCACCACATTCTATGCTGCTGCTGTTTGTTAAGGCCTAGAAGATTAGATGTCTCATGCAGTTAGTCTATGTGCTGGCTAGCTTCGATTCTAGTTTGACACAGGTTCTTTGGAAGAGGGATTCTCGATTGAGAAAATGCCTCCACCAGACATGCCTGAGGCAAACCTGTGCCCAGCTCACTGTGGGTGGTACCGTCTTGTGGGGGGTCTAAGTGCTATAAGAGAGCAGGCTGAGCAATCCATAGGGAATCAGCCAGTGAGCCACACTTCCCCATGGCCTTTGAATCAGCTCCTACCTCCAGGTTACTTCCTTGAGCCTTTGCTTTGGTTCATCATGAAGGAGTGTGATTAGAACGTACAGGCTGCAGTAAACTCTTTCCACCCCAATTTACTTTAGTTATGGTATCTTATTATAGCAATAGAAACAACTAAGACAGTCGAGCCAATTGGATTTTGTTTTAGGTGATTGAGGAAATAATGCATTGAATAATTAACCTTGGAAGTATAGTGGAGGGCACGGACATAGATAAGCAATCCTTGGTCATTTGGTATTACATGGGTGGTCTTAGAATTGCCTCAGCCGTATCTGTCTTCTAAATTTTGCATATCACCATAGGATTGAATTTAATTTTTAATACTTGGAGTCTGGTTGTGTTATTAAATCATAGTAAAATGATTTAATGTAAGTACAATGGGATAAAGTATCTACCACTTCTACTAAAGATTTTGTGAAATGTGGCTCTGTGTTCCTGGGTGATGCCTAGAGACTTCCTCATGTAACTTCTACGAATACCCCTGCTGCTGGCAGTTGTGGATGGACAGGAGCCACATCATGTCACAGCCAAGAGACACTAGAGTTTAACCCTGTTCTTATTTTACAGATGAAGAGGCCTTGATCTCATTTACAAAGGTGAAGAAATATTCCTAAGATCACAAGCTTAATCTGTCATCAGTTCAGAGCTAACATGTATTTTATGATATAAAGAAACAAACAATTTAAGTAATGTTTTATGTCATTCTTCAATAAAGTCTATGGTGATAATAATAATGATGATAATAATAATAATAAGCAATAAAACTATCCAGTTTTGCTTTTATTTTCCATAGAAGAGTTGAATGTGATATATTTTCAAATGGTAATTATTTGGAATATGTAAACAAATGAAATGATTATGTATAGCTTTCAGGTTTTTTTTTTTTTACTTATTTCTGTAGAGCTCTAGATACTATAAAGGCAAATGGTGTTCTTACTAGTGTCTCCCTGGATCTGACACTGGGTCAAACTCATTTATTATTACATTAATTTTGAGAAGAAAAGTGATTTATAGCTTACAGTTTATGATGAAAGGTTAAATCTAGTGTCCCAAATCCCAGGGTAGGAAAATAAGCTAAAACTCTCTCATAATAATAATTCCCAAACATCATTTCTTCAGAGATTTTAAACTATTCCCTTGTCACACACAATTTCCTTCCATAATGATCTCTTTTATTTCCATCTTTACTCTCCATTTTGAAAATTAAGATTCTAACTTCCAACACAGGTTCTTTTTTTAAATGTCTTATTAAATAGTAGGGGCTAACTTCTAATCAATTTGTAAAACGGTCTTAAATGGAAATTGCTTTAATGCTCAAGCCACATTTAATTTTAAGGGGCAGAAAATTGTAGCTACTGTGAGAGCCTTTGTTTATTATTGGTTGGTTTTAAAGCTGGGTAGAATAGGAAATGAAAAGTCAAATCCCGAACCTGGTACACTGTACTTATTTTCTACTGAAGTAGAGAAACACACCAGCTTAGCTCCTAATAACTGGAATAAATCAATTTTAAAACCATGGCCGTAACACTGTGAAAATGTTGTTGGGAAATAAAATGGCACTGGTGCCTGAAATCTACTGTTACATAGGCCTTCCATGTTTGTGGTTTCCACGTTAGGTTGTTTGTCTGACCTGGGGCTTTTAGACCACTTCTGAGAGCTGAGCTGTAAAGGAGAGTTTTAGGAACAGATTTTTTCCTAGATTCCAGCTGTTTCTGAGAGTTTACCAAGTTTGGGAAGTTGTATTCTGATTTAAATTTTTTGTTCAGTTGTCATGGGGAATGTCTTTATAGCTGAATCTACGTTTTGGATTCCATGAACTGAAGATTCAAATTAACAGATGTGAAACCGCAGAAGAAACACCCCAGATACCCAGTATTAGGAGGAAAGAGGAACCTTTTCTTCAGGTTGTATGATACTTTGAAGACAATAAATGGCTAGACTCATAAACATCTAAAAGCATATTTTGGCATGGTTTAGCATAAAATAGTTGTCTCATTTTTGTAATAGAATACTCAGAATAAACTAATTTATATATATATTCTACACTGAGAATATGAGAATCAGTGTTTATTTAAATCTATTAGACTCTGTAACTTTCATTAGCTTTCCAAACATCACAATGCCAAATGGTCTCCAGAATATTCTGGGATAAGGTTTATTAAAAATTTTGTACTACATTATAAATTCAAAGCATATAATGTCCTTTGGTGTTTGCACAACACATGGGCTTTGTTTCCCTTAGATTAGTTCTATTGACCTCAAAATACTAGAATAAGAAAGGGTGAGACCCAAGCAGAGAGTCAAAGACTCCAGGTAAGCCTTTCCCAGTGGCAAGCAAATTCATGCGTAACAAATCAGTATGACTCTGTTCTACTACCAGGGCAATATCTCCATTATACTTGGACTTCATGTCATATAATATAACCAGAATTATCCACAGATGCTATTTCAAAGCTTCAAATTGGAATTATATATTAAAAATTATGATGCACAGATATATTGTTTAATTTTAGGTAACTATATATGTCTTGTACAATATTTTGTACAAGTGCTCACCTCATAACCTAATATAATGTTTTAACTATAAAGATTCTTCACCAGGCATAGTGACATATACCTGTGATTATAGCACTCAGAATCTGCTGTAGGCGGCTAACATGTTCAAAGGCACAATTATATAGCTAAACAAATTGTCTCAAACAAACAAATTATAAAGATTCAATTTTGGTCTGTGTTTACTTTGAATTCTTATTTCCTGGTTTTTACTGTTTTTTTGACCCTTAGAAAATATTGAATAGTATATGATTATAGAGCTGAACTAAAAGTAGACCACAGGAAAAAAACTATTGTGAAGTCTTATGTATAAAGCCCTCAACTCTCCACAAGGAAATACAGGAAATTAAGGAATACTGAAAAAATGAGACATAGTCTTTCCCAGGAAAGAACATACCACTTGGTTATCTAACACTAAATGAGCAGTTATGAAAACATGTATACAAGTAATATTATACAGATTGAGTTGGTTGTACTTATATATTTAGGAATATACAACATTGAATGAAAATGAAGGCCATGAATTTAAAAGATAACAAAGGAGGATTTGGAAGAAAAAAAAGGGAGAGAAGAAATAAGGTAGTTATACTACAATCTCAAAAAAATGAAATAATTGATATTTTAAAAGTCTTTCAAGAAACAAAATAAAGAATAGATAATTTAATATTCAAGAAGAGAGGTAGAAGTCATTTACATTTCATAAATAGCACTATATTATATTGTATATGTGTAATATAGACTAAATACAGAAAGAAGACATGTATTAACACTAAAAAGATATAGGGGAAGAAAGGTAAAACAGTGTCCTTTGAATTTTTGATAGAACTAGAATTTCAAGAAAAAGACCCTGTGGAAGTCTCTGTGCTAGGTGTATAGGCCATCTCTCTCATTGCTATGAGCAAAGGCCTAACAGAAACAACCTAAAGGAATTGACATCGATTTTGCTTCAGGATTTCAGGCAACTTCAGTCTAGTGGGAGAGGCAAGGCTATAAGAAGAGTTGTGTGCATCTTGGCTAGCCAGGAAGCAGAGAACAAGTCAGGAAGCAACAAGAGTAGAACTCCCATGTTCCCAGAGGGCTGCTTCTTCCTGCTGGATTCCACCACGTAAAGATTCCAGGGATGCCCAAAACAGAGGCATCAATACAAGTGCAAGTCTAGGACCTTGTGGGGACACCTTTCCCATGCTACCCACAACACTAGGTCATCTCTTTCTTCTATGCAGATGTAAGGGCCACAGGTGGTACTGTTGCAGTTATTACATTCTGTAAATTCATGTAGCTAATTAGTTATGTAGAATTTTCACACAGGTATCTCTGATTCTGAATTCAGTGTACTGTGTGTGTTTGTATGCATTTTGTATCCCATGCATATTATTTAATATTTTAATTAAACTCAAAATTTGTAAAGAAGTCAATATTAGCAACAAATAAATTATCGTGCAAATTCACTGCTAAAAAAGAATGATATAAAATTTGAAAATTGTTATGACTCTAACATATAGAAAATTATACTGTCAAATGCTAATATTAGCCCGAGTTGTTCAGCTACTTGTATGATGTGCATAGTTAATTCTAAATAAAGCACATCTGAATGTCTAATACAAAATAAATAATATTGACAAAGAGATTAAAAGTAAAATGCTTTTACTAGGTGTGAATTTATTATTGCTCAATATATGTAGGGAAATTTACATTCTTGTTCTAAGAAATACCTAAGAACACCTTCACAACATATATATCTTAGTATTGTAAGATTATTGAGTAATGTCCTTTGCCAAGCAGATGTATGTTATGTCAATATCATTATTTTTATCACGAATGCAATTACTCAAAGCTAATTTCTCAATCATGATTAATTTTTTGCTCTGGTGACTCATGCCTCAACATTAAAAAAGGAAACCTGTAACTTTATATTTTCAAAGCTAGCTTATGATTGAAATTTCTAACTCGGGGCTGTAGTCTTCCTTATTTGGGTCTATGAAATTAGATATTGTAGATACCGTGTATGGGCTTCTTGGTCATTGTATAAAAGAGAAAATGTGAGCTCTGGATGGTGGCAAAAGTCTCTCTACTCTGTTTAACTTTCACAGATTTGAAGTTGTGTTTCTCTTGTTAAACATCATGAGTCTGAGTAATATAGATGGACCTTGAAAGTAGTCCTACCCTTTGTAACTCTCTAAGAACTGGTCACCATGGGCTCATCTTTCTTGCCCTAAGACATTCAAGTGAAAAAGATAATGTCATGGAAAGCCACTCACTTGTGGAAGTTTTTCATAAATTGGTTACAATGCAAGGTTTCGATTTCTCACAGCTTCCTAGAATTAAACCTGATTTTATTTGCTTCTGAGCCAAAAGTAAGGGAGGGGTTAGAAAAAGATTATTAAGAAATATGTACTATTAATGGCACCCTGTCATTTAGAGGCAATTTCAGAATCCAAGGAGAAAATATGCTGGGGTCCATAGAGTCAGACTTGATGTCACAGAAGGCTAAGTACTGTCAGATATGGTGCACAGTTGGGAAAACCAAGAATTTAATAGAAAAATCTTAAAACACACAAGATATGACCACAGTTTATTACCTATGTTAAAAATACATATGAACCACAAAATGATATTTTATTAATGATAGACTACATATATTAATGGTGGGACTATAAGATTAATATAATGGAACTGAATTCCTATCACCTAGAGACACTGTCACATGCACAAATATCTATCATTACATTAAAATCACCTTTGTCAGTCAATATAATAACATGCTGTATAGTTTTGTGTTTCAGATCTCTGTGTTCCACTATAGAGTCTGGATATATAGTGGGCTATGTTCTTCAATTTAGCATAAGCATACTGTGATATTTGATGAACAACTGCATCACTTAACAGCCAAATTCTGTACCATGTCCACACTCTATTCAATCAAATCAATCAGTAAAATCTCATTTTTGTCACTAGCCTGATGCTTGGCCTTTCAGTGACTCAATTGTTCTTCTGAATAAAGAGAAGATGGTAATATCTACCTGTCATACTTGATCCACCAGATTCTGGACAGAAATCACATAAAAATGTTCAATAAATGCTACCTTGTATTTTAGCACAGAGGCAATATTTCTTTAGAAAAGCAAGCCACTTTCATTCCTCATTTTGGTTTAAATTTCCTAAGAATTTGTGATTAATACAAGGTGAAGAGATTATAATAGTTTAGGGTGTCTCTCCAGTGAATGTGGGTCATTTAGATAACAATCAGAGTTGTATACTGGCTTTCATATTGGAAAATAGTTTTAAGAAAGTGTTTGAGGCAGCTTCTAAACTGACTTATGGTGGTCTATTGAATACATCTGTGGGTAATATTAAGAGTTTTATGCTTATTTGCTTAAGCCTACTTTGGATATTATGGTTGTGTTAAACCAATGTTAAAATTTGTAGCATTGTTAAGGTTTCATACACATAAAATACTAAATATACAATAGGTATTTTACATCTGAAGATGGCTTTGTAGTAGTTACAAGTTAAGGTTTTTTCTTATGGTCAAAGCCTCATTAACATGAATTATTGTTCAATGTTTCAGCCTATTCTGTGCCATTTTGCAATCACTACTGATTACTATGGTTGCTGCTCACCAGTCCAGCAAATCTGTTTGCTCGGCCAAGAAATAGAAAGCATACTCATGGAAGTTTGCTTTGGGGTCCTAGAGATGAAGCGACTTCATCTAGTTCTCTAATTCACCGATAATGCTGTCTGGACAGTTACTCAAAATCCAGGCAGAAAGGCAGGATGGAAGATTGCAGCTCATTCTCAGACTGCACGTCATCAGCTCAGTGAGTATCTGCCCTCATATGTCCCACTATGTCTTGTTTAGTGTCCACACTTAAAGACTCCAGGGTTTCAACCCTTTATTTGTTTTTAAAGTTTTAAAATAAACTTAATGGCCCAAAAGTATGAGCCTTAAAACTCTAATCGCCCCAAAGGAGAAAGAATGGTACTATACCAATGTTTGTACCAGGGATCTCCAATTCCTGTCGCCCTTTCACTTACTTTGTCCTCGTGCCTACATTGCCCAGGAACTCTTTTTCTGCCACCACATCCTATTGCCCATCCTACTTGTATTCACTCTCCCTTCTCCTGGTTCCCTTTCAATTCTGGCTTCCCTTCCATCTACTGCCTTTTCTCCAAGTTCAGGTCAATGTTTCTCCCCCTTACTTACCTTATTATTTGTGTGTAGATATTATTTGTGTGTGATTTGAAACAATATTGAAATAGACAACAGGGTGATACTGGAAAGATAAAATGAAAGAATTCTCTTCAATGTATCATATTTTCTTGGAAAACACCCAATAAGAATCATAAGAGAGTCTTCAGTCCTGTGTGATGCTATTCAGTTAATCCTTGCATCTCCTTTATTGTTCTTCCACGGTCCACCCCATCCTACTCCATAATAGCTCTTCTTTCTCAGATCTCACTGTGGTTCACACCTCAGTTCGATGTAACAAATACGAGGGTTTCATCTCACATTGTGGAGTACACATGATACAGGTATGGAAGGAAGAACCCATTTGTTTTGAACATATCGCTATGTGCACCATGCTAGTTCTATAGAGGATAAGCATACCTATGGGGTGAGAAAGAAGAAGGATCCATCTTCCACAGCCTATACTCATCTAGATATTTGGAATGAGAAAATTTAAAGAGTTATTTTCATGTAGCTATATAGGAACATTTTACACCATTTTAAAAAGTAATGTTATTTTAAATGTCTAAGGGCTTCACTGTCTTTGCATAATCTTTGCAGAACTTAATTCTTGACTGAACCCAGTAGCGTCTGTCTAATATGTGTTACAGCAAGAAAAGTCAACCTGTAGACTGAAATTCATTCTGAGATTTGATCAGTCGATTTTCAAATTTGCCAAATGTTGAAAAAAAATCAGTGACATCTTTTGGCCTCCTTAGTCACCAGACATGCATATTGGGCACTCACATACATGTAAGTAAACACTTATGCATGTCAAGTTCAATAAGGAGATTTTTAAAATAAGGAAATAATTTGAATTATTCCAGAAAGCATATACCATCTAGTTTTAAAAGTCTTAACTTAAAAAAATCATAATTAAAATCATGTATTTCAAAGCAATTGGTAAGAAATCTATGTTTTATTTCTATAAAAGTATTGCTTATATCTTCACTGCACAGAGGTATGATATGCCTTCATTGTATATTACTCTTATTCAAAGGCCTTTCTGTTCATAAATAGGGCTTCAAAAGTTCTATTAAAGCTACATTGCAGGGGATTTCTTTGAAAGCTATTCTTTGATGTAACTGGAAATGCTTCATGATACTACAAACTCAAGGTCAAGGTTAGATGTGAGCAGCTTTTGGGCGATGGGCAGGAGGGGGTCCATTAACCTAAGTGATATTGAAGCAACTTTGCAGTTATTTGTGTCTTTAAATAATGATGCAGGGTTTGTACCACACAACTCTGTTGGCATAAAAGCACCTGTAGAGGTAGCTTAGGGATAGCAAAGGTGGGTGCAACGGGGCACAAACTGCTTTTATCTGGTCTTTCTGCCTATATAAATGGTCAAAAATATTTCAGGTGCCAATAACTATCACACGAATTCTCAGCCATGACTTTGTAAGGTGTGAAAATGTACAATCACATACAGTCAGATATATTGTTTGAGAGCTGATAGAGTGAGATGAGAGAACTGTACCTTATGGCTTCAGCTCTTGGTTTACCTTCAATAATTATTTAGAGCTGAGCAGTTAAGACTTGCCAAGACTTAGTGGTTGCTGTTGTTCCTTCTTCTAGATGGTTTCTTCAAGGATATCTTAATTGGAAGCAGCTTTGGAAGATGAAATCTCTCCATGCAGAGATATGAGACACTCAGAGAACTGTTCCTAAAACCTGTGCTATTGAGCAGCCTTTTCACTCTCTCCAGTTATCAGTAAGGGTCTTTCTTCAAAGAGCACTCCTCCATCTTTGTCTTTGTCTATAACCCAGAAATGTACCCTGAATGATATACCCATTTGTATAAGTGACTTTAAACAGTTAAAAAAAAACTTGCCTAAAATTCATGTTTCAGATTGCTAAAGCAGGAGAGCTGCAAACTCAGGCATCAACAAATCAACCTAGATATAGGAGAAGACTGTCTCAACAGACAAGGTTAAATGTACAGACTGCAATTAATATTTGTTCTGTGTTAAATGTCTCTTTGAATAATAATTGATAAGTCTGATGATGGAAAAAAGTTACATATATTTTCTGACTGACTTGCTAATGGTAGCCCATGTCTAGTAAACAATTGTCCTCTAGAGTTACAAATTATTTTGCATCTAGAGCCTGAAAAATCTCTGCTAGATTTTACTTTATGATTCTGTTGGCAGTGAAATACAATAAACATAGCACATTGCTGTCATTAAAATATGGCCTCTCAAAATAATTTTCTCAAGATAGGCTACAATATAAAATATTTAAATTTTACTCTGGATGTTAGAGGGTGTGTTCTATGAGTGTATACATGTAACCACAGTAGGGATCTATGGCACATTTGTGGTTTGAGATCTAGAACAAAGTTAGCATCCAGAAAACTCTCAGCGTTAACTAAGAATATGGGGACATATATTTGTGCTAATATATTAAAAGTTGTATTTAAAGTATGCAGAAAATTGAAGAACTCATGAGAGGAATGGTTAGTGATACCCTAGGAAAGCCTCATAGAAGAGAAATTTAAATGAAAGTTTAACTGAGGACGAAGGGTTTCTAAGTTAAATTTCAAACCACAGGAGGTATATAGCATGGGATACTGTACTCAAAGCAGGACATACTCTGTAGGTCAGGTTAAGTGAGTTCACAGGGCAAGAATCTTTACTGTATTGTTACAGTCTATAAAGGCCAGCAGTTCTTTTGAAAATTTGCTTTTAATTAGCACACAAAGTAATGAGCTTTATTATGGCATTTTTATACATTGTTTTTGCTGATTTCCCTTCTCTAATTCCATCAGGAGTACCATTCTCAGAAGTAACTTGCCATGGTTCACCTAGCTTTAATTAGATGCTGCGCTTACAGAATTCTAAAGTTAAAACTGTAATGCATACAGTCTACACAAGTCCTAATGTACACAGTTTCTTCTGCTCTAAAGATTTCCACTCAGATGAGGAAAGATGTTTAATGTGCTACTTGACCAACCTGGGCAGAGATATGAACAGGATTAGCAGACAAGACTGCAAACTAATAACAAAGACCAGGCTGTCGGAAGCAATGGTGCATAAGAAAATGCAGCTGAACTCAGCTCATGGCCCTAGGTATCTCACTGCTTCAATATGCTGTGCACTGTGTCAATTTGCATTCACCCGTCTCCTCTGAGTCATCAAGAAAGATTACATCATAGAATTTTATAATCAGACTAGAACTCAGAGGTTGTCCTGTCCCTTCTACCCAAAAAATTACAACCTCCAACTGAGACCCATGTCTCCTTTTCTGCTGAAAGTGAATTGAATCCATACTTGTGAGGCAGCTCTCATTTTATATAGCTCTGAAGGTGTAAAAGTCTCCATATGTCACACTAAAATCTTTCTTGAGGATCATTTCCTCCCACAGGGAGTTTCTGAGGAGATGGGATAAAAAATCTACTCTCTTTTTTCATGCCATGGGATTCTATTTGACATAAGAAGAAAGGGTAGAAAAATAGATCTGCAGACAGTTTCAGTCTCTAAAATCTCAGCTATAGGAAGAAAGTTCCCGACAAGTACCAGATCATTAATTTTCTTCCAGACTTATAGCAGCCTTCAGTCATGCCTGCATCCATAGTGATGATGTTCGGATACATTTCAAAATGCAAAGGCAGTGTCCTTAAATGACACACAGACAGCTTTAGGCGCACCCTGAGGTCCACTTTCAACAATTTGAGATAAAAGCAAAAATATTGCAAAGTTCTTCCAAGGATGAGAGAGGAGGCTGTCTACACTTGCCTTTCTTCTGTGACAGGGACAAGACAGTGTCTCTTAAGTTGAGCTCACAGTGGAAGAACCGGAATAAACACAACTACTTTTTATCTTTTTCTAAGTCTAAGTAACTTGAAGAGCATCTTATTTTCTCCCGTGCACAGCCATAGAGCATCTCAGTTTATGATGTGATTGTATTCCACTTTTTTTAAGAATCTGCTTCTCACTCTGTCTGAATTCTTTTCTCTCCTCCTCTCCTCTCTTTTCCTCCCCCTTCCTCTCTTTTCTTCCTCCTGCCTCCGTTTCCTTGTTTTGTCCTCCAGGATGATCTCAAACTTGTGATCGTCCTGACTCATTTTCCTAAGTAGCTAAGATTACCAAAGCATGGCCCAGTTCCTGTATTTCTCTCCTTTCTGCTGCTCAGAAGTGTACCTACTACTTCCTCACAAACTTCTGGCTTTTTTCAGGGTCTGGATAGTTCCTCAGTGAGCTGTTACATACGTTTACATAGGATGTCACATACTGACAGGATTTTGAGACTTCTGGTGAGTGGAACACAGCTTCTGCTCCAGTCCAATCCCGCGGGACCTGAGAATGCTTTGGTTGGGGAGGCAGAAATTCGGCCTGAGTAGGGCCACAAGCCTCTTCCGGTCAGACCAGCACAGGGGTAGCTAGGGCGCAGGGTAGGCTGACACTCGCCAGCTACCCACAACACCCGCCACAGGATCTTAAGACTTCTGGTGAGTGGAACACAGCTTCTGCCCCAATCCAATTGCACGCGGGACCTGAGACTGCATTAGTTAGGGAAGCAGAAAACCGGCCTGAGTAGGGCCACAAGCCTCTTCGGGTCTGACCAGCACCTCGGTAGCTAGAGCGCAGGGTCAGCTGACACCCGCCAGCTACCCAGGACACCGGCCACAGGATTTTGAGTCTTCTGGTGAGTGGAACACAGCTTCTGCTCCAGTCCAATCCCGCAGGACCTGAGACTGCTTTGGTTGGGGAGGCAGAAATCCAGCCTGAGTAGGGCCACAAGCCTCTTCCTGTCTGAACAGCACCGGGGTAGCTAGAGCACAGGGTCTGCTGACACCCGCCAGCTACCCAGGACACCCGCCACAGGATTTTGAGACTTCTGGTGAGTGGAACACAGAGTTTGCTCCAATCTTTAAACAGTGACAACAATAACAACTAAACCCAGAGATTACCAGATGGCGAAAGGTAAACGTAAGAATCTTACTAACAGAAACCAAGACCACTCACCATCATCAGAACCCAGCACCCCCACTTCGCCCAGTCCAGGGCACCCCAACACACGGAAAAGCTAGACCCGGTTCTAAAAGCATATCTCATGATGATGGTAGAGGACATCAAGGAGGACTTTAATAACACACTTAAAGAAATGCAGGAGAACACTGCTAAACAGGCAGAAGACAATAAAGAGGAAGCACAAAAATCCCTTAAAGAATTGCAGGAGAACACTGCTAAAGAGTTACAAATCCTTAAAGAAAAACACGATAACATAATCAAACAGGTAGAAGTCCTTACAGAAAAACAGGAAAACACATCCAAACAGATGATGGAAATGAACAAAACCATACTAGACCTAAAAAGGGAAGTAGACACAATAAAGAAAACCCAAAATGAGGCAACACTGGAGATAGAAACCCTAGGAAAGAAATCTGGAACCATAGATACGAGCATCAGCAACAGAATACAAGAGATGGAAGAGAGAATCTCAGGTGCAGAAGATTCCATAGAGAACATCGGCACAACAATCAAGGAAAATGTAAAATGCAAAAAGATCCTAACTCAAAACATCCAAGAAATACAGGACACAATGAGAAGACCAAACCTACGGATAATAGGAGTGGATGAGAATGAAGATTTTCAACTCAAAGGACCAGCAAACATCTTCAACAAAATTATAGAAGAAAACTTCCCAAATCTAAAGAAAGAGATGCCCATGAACATACAAGAAGCCTACAGAACGCCAAATAGACTGGACCAGAAAAGAAATACCTCCCGACACATTATAATCAGAACAACAAATGCTCTAAATAAAGATAGAATACTAAAAGCAGTAAGAGAAAAAGGCCAAGTAACATATAAAGGCAAGCCTATGAGAATTACACCAGATTTTTCACCAGAGACTATGAAAGCCAGAAGATCCTGGACGGATGTTATACAGACACTAAAAGAACACAAATTCCAGCCCAGGCTACTATACCCAGCCAAACTCTCAATTAACATAGATGGAGAAACCAAAGTATTCCACGACAAAACCAAATTCACACATTATCTCTCCACGAATCCAGCCCTTCAAAGGATAATAACAGAAAAAAACCAATACAAGGACAGGAACCACGCCCTAGAAACAACAAGAAGGTAATCCCTCAGCAAAACTAAAAGAAGACAGCCACAAGAACAAAATGCCAACTTTAACAACAAAAATAACAGGAAACAACAATTACTTTTCCTTAATATCTCTTAATATCAATGGACTCAACTCCCCGATAAAAAGACATAGACTAACAAACTGGCTACACAAACAAGACCCAACATTTTGCTGCTTACAGGAAACTCATCTCAGAGAAAAAGATAGACACTACCTCAGAATGAAAGGCTGGAAAACAATTTTCCAAGCAAATGGTAGGAAGAAACAAGCTGGAGTAGCCATTCTAATATCTGATAAGATTGACTTCCAACCCAAAGTCATTAAAAAAGACAGGGAGGGACACTTCATACTCATCAAAGGTAAAATCCTCCAAGAGGAACTATCAATCCTGAATATCTATGCTCCAAATACAAAGGCAGCCACATTCATTAAAGAAACTTTAGTAAATCTCAAAGCACACATTGCACCTCATACAATAATAGTGGGAGACTTCAACACACCACTTTCACCAATGGACAGATCATGGAAACAGAAACTAAACAGGGACACAGTGAAACTAAGAGAAATTATGAATCAAATGGATCTGGCAGATATCTACAGAACATTTTATCCTAAAACAAAAGGATATACCTTCTTCTCAGCACCTCATGGCACCTTCTCCAAAATTGACCACATAATTGGTCACAAAGCAGGCCTCAACAGATATAAAAATATTGAAATTGTCCCATGCATCCTATCAGATCACCATGGCCTAAGGCTGATCTTCAATAACAAAATAAATAATAGAAAGCCAACCTTCACGTGGAAACTGAACAACACTCTTCTCAATGATACCTTGGTCAAGGAAGGAATAAAGAAAGAAATTAAGGACTTTTTAGAGTTCAATGAAAATGAAGCCACAACATACCCAAACTTATGGGACGCAATGAAAGCATTTCTAAGAGGAAAACTCATAGCTCTGAGTGCCTCCAAAAAGAAACTAGAGAGAGCACACATTAGCAGCTTGACAACACACCTAAAAGCACTAGAACAAAAGGAAGCAAATTCACCCAAGAGGAGTAGACGGCAGGAAATAATCAAACTCAGGGGTGAAATCAACCAAGTGGAAACAAGAAAAACTATTCAAAGAATCAACCAATCAAGGAGCTGGTTCTTTGAGAAAATCAACAAGATAGATAAACCCTTAGCCAGACTCACTAGAGGGCACAGGGAAATCATCCTAATTAACAAAATCAGAAATGAAAAAGGAGACATAACAACAGATCCTGAAGACATCCAAAACACCATCAGATCCTTCTACCAAAGGCTATACTCAACAAAACTGGAGAACCTGGATGAAATGGAGAAGTTCCTAGACAGATACCAGGTACCAAAGTTGAATCAAGATCAGGTTAATGATCTAAACAGCCCTATATCCCCCAAAGAAATAGAAGCAGTCATTAATAGTCTCCCAACTAAAAAAAGCCCAGGACCAGATGGGTTTAGTGCAGAGTTCTATCAGACCTTCAAAGAAGATCTAATCCCAGTTCTTCACAAACTATTCCACAAAATAGAAACAGAAGGTACTCTACCCAACTCATTCTATGAAGCCACAATTACTCTGATACCTAAACCGCAAAAAGACCCAACAAAGATAGAAAATTTCAGACCAATATCCCTTATGAATACTGATGCAAAAATCCTCAATAAAGTTCTTGCTAACCGAATCCAAGAACACATCAAAACAATCATCCATCCTGACCAAGTAGGTTTCATCCCAGGGATGCAGGGATGGTTCAATATACGGAAATCCATCAACGTAATCCAGTATACAAACAAACTCAAAGACAAAAACCACATGGTCATCTCGTTAGATGCGGAAAAAGCATTTGACAAGATCCAACACCCATTCATGATAAAAGTCTTGGAAAGATCAGGAATTCAAGGCCCATACCTAAACATGATAAAAGCAATCTACAGCAAACCAGTAACCAACATCAAAGTAAATGGTCAGAAGCTTGAAGCAATCCCTCTAAAATCAGGGACTAGACAAGGCTGTCCACTTTCTCCATACCTATTCAACATTGTACTTGAAGTCCTAGCCAGAGCAATTCGACAACAAAAGGAGATCAAAAGGATACAAATTGGAAAAGATGAAGTCAAAATATCACTTTTTGCAGATGATATGATAGTATATATAAGTGACCCTAAAAATTCCACCAGAGAACTCCTAAGCCTGATAAACAGCTTCGGTGAAGTAGCTGGATATAAAATTAACTCAAACAAATCAATGGCCTTTCTCTACTCAAAGAATAAACAGGCTGAGAAAGAAATTAGGGAAACAACACCCTTCTCAATAGTCACAAATAATATAAAATATCTTGGCGTGACTCTAACTAAGGAAGTGAAAGATCTGTATAATAAAAACTTCAAGTCTCTGAAGAAAGAAATTCTAGAAGATCTCAGAAGATGGAAAGATCTCCCATGCTCATGGATTGGCAGGATCAACATTGTAAAAATGGCTATCTTGCCAAAAGCAATCTACAGATTCAATGCAATCCCCATCAAAATTCCAAATCAATTCTTCAACGAATTAGAAAGTGCAATCTGCAAATTCATCTGGAATAACAAAAAACCTAGGATAGCAAAAACTCTTCTCAAGGATAAAAGAACCTCTGGTGGAATCACCATGCCGGACCTAAAGCTCTACTACAGAGCAATTGTGATAAAAACTGCATGGTACTGGTATAGTGACAGACAAATAGACCAATGGAATAGAATTGAAGACCCAGAAATGAACCCACACACCTACGGTCACTTGATCTTCGACAAGGGAGCTAAAAACATCCAGTGGAAGAAATTCAGCATTTTCAACAAATGGTGCTGGCACAACTGGTTGTTAACATGTAGAAGAATGCGAATCGATCCATTCCTATCTCCTTGTACTAAGGTCAAGTCTAAGTGGATCAAGGAACTTCACATAAAACTAGAGACACTGAAACTTATAGAGGAGAAAGTGGGGAAAAGCCTTGAAGATATGGGCACAGGGGAAAAATTCCTGAATAGAACAGTAATGGCTTGTGCTGTAAGATCGAGAATTGACAAGTGGGACCTCATGAAACTACAAAGCTTCTGCAAGGCTAAAGACACCATCAATAAGACAAAAAAACCACCAACAGATTGGGAAAGGATCTTCACCTATCCTAAATCAGATAAGGGACTAATATCCAATATATATAAAGAACTCAAGAAGGTGGACTCCAGAAAGTCAAATAACCCCATTAAAAAATGGGGCTCAGAACTGAACAAAGAATTCTTACCTGAGGTATACCGAATGGCAGAGAAACACCTGAAAAAATGTTCAACATCCTTAATCATCAGGGAAATGCAAATCAAAACAACCCTGAGATTCCACCTCACACCAGTCAGAATGGCTAAGATCAAAAATTCAGGTGACAGCAGATGCTGGCGAGGATGTGGAGAAAGAGGAACACTCCTCCATTGTTGGTGGGATTGCAAGCTTGTACAACCACTCTGGAAATCAGTCTGGCAGTTCCTCAGAAAATTGGACATAGTACTACCGGAGGATCCAGCAATACCTCTCCTGGGCATATATCCAGAAGATGTCCCAACCGGTAAAAAAGACACATGCTCCACTATGTTCATAGCAGCCCTATTTATAATAGCCAGAAGCTGGAAAGAACCCAGATGTCCCTCAACAGAGGAATGGATACAGAAATTATGGTACATTTACACAATGGAGTACTACTCAGCTATTAAAAAGAAAGAATTTATGAAATTCCTAGCCAAATGGATGGACCTGCAGGGCATCATCTTGAGTGAAGTAACACAATCACAAAAGAACTCACACAATATGTATTCATTGATAAGTGGATATTAGCCCAAAACTTAGGATACCCAAGATATAAGATACAATTTGATAAACGCATGAAACTCAAGAAGAATGAAGACCAAAGTGTGGACACTGTGCACCTTCTTAGAATTGGGAACAAAACACCCAGGGAAGGAGTTACAGAGACAAAGTTCGTAGCTGTGATGAAAGGATGGACCATTTAGAGACTGCCGTATCCAGGGATCCATCCCATAATCAGCTTCTAAACGCTGACACCATTGCATACACTAGCAAGATTTTGCTGAAAGGACCCAAATATAGCTGTCTCTTGTGAGACGATGCCGGGGCCTAGCAAACACAGGAGTGGATGTTCACAGTCAGATATTGGATGTATCACAGGGATCCCAATGGAGAAGCTAGAGAAAGTACCCAAGGAGCTAAAGGGATCTGCAACCCTATTGTTGGAACAACATGATGTACTAACCAGAACCCCGGAGCTCTTGTCTCTAGCTGCATATGTATCGAAAGATGGCCTAGTCGGCCATCAATGGAAAGAGAGGCCCATTGGACTTGCAAACTTTATATGCCCCAATATAGGGGAATGCCAGGGCCAAAAGAATGGGAATGGGTGGGTAGGGAAGTGGGGGGCGCTATGGGGGACTTTTGGGATAGCATTGGAAATGTAATTGAGGAAAATATGTAATAAAAATATTAAAAATCAAAAAAACAAAAAAACAAAAAAACAAAAAAAAAAGAAATACTAACCAGGCCAGGCGTGGTGGCCCGCGCCTTTAATCCCAGCACTGGGGAGGCAGAGGCAGGTGGATTTCTGAGTTCAAGGCCAGCCTGGTCTACAAAGTGAGTTCCAGGACAGTCAGGGCTATACAGAGAAACCCTGTCTCGAAAAAAAAAAAAAAAAAAAAAAAGAAAGAAATACTAACCAATCAGAACCCTAATTCCCCTGAGCTCAGGGCTCCCATTTCAGATCCACTGAGTTTGTGATGGTGATAGCCCCTGCTTGAGCTTGTAATAAAAGACCCTTGTGTGATTTACATCAGAAAAAAAAAAAAAAAAAAGGATGTCACATACTGCAAGAGTAAACAAGAAAGTAAAAAAATTTTTTTTGATATTTTGCTGTCATACTACTAAATAGTCAACTAATGTAGACTTATAAATAAATAATTTTAATAGAGTTTGATCTGTGTTGAGGAACCATGCAGAGCACTGTAAGGACCCATACAATAGAGAGTTGCTCTGGATGGCTTAACAGAAGAAAAGGCTGAGACTGAGTTTGGCAGGCATAAACTGCACAAGGGGTTGCATGCAGACAGAACAACACAGGCAGTGTGCTTCATAAGGCAGAGATGAGAGAGCAGACTATATCCAGAGACAGAAAGGCACTGCTCATGATTGGAATCTGAAATGGGGGTGACAAGAAGTGAGGGTTGAGGCAGCATAGATAATCAGGGGGAAGCTCACAAAGAGTTCTTAGAGCTATTATGGAGTCTGGGCTTTGAGAGTGTAGCAATGTGATCTTATTAAGCAGATGGGGGTATGAGATTTGATAACATAACAATGGATTCTTTGAGATAAAAATGTTTTAAGTATAAGATTGGAAGCCAAAAAAAAACCCACCAAAAACCCAACAAAACAACAACAACAACAACAACAACAACAACAACAACAACAACAACAAAACCCTAGTAGAAAGTGTAGGACTGATCCAGAGAGAGATGGCGATCATGGTAGAGATGGTAGAGGGAGGTCGTTGGATTGGAGATTCATTTAAGCAATAGAGTCAGAGAAGAGAGCTTGATTTAAAGCTGAGGGTGATACAGAAAAGGGAATTGAAGTTAACCAGCAGCTTTCTGACTTGAACATCTGCAAGAATGGAGGAAATGAAGTGGAGAAGACAAAAGAAAGCAAAAAAGAAAGAGGGAGGGAGAGAGAGAGGGAGGGAGAGAGGGAGGGAGGGAGGGAGGGAAGGAGGGAGGGAGGGAGGGAGGGATGTTAGGAGTGTGGTTTACAGTTACCTAAATGGGAAATAACTTGAATGTTTAAGACAGTCACAGCCAGTAGCTTAGCATATAGCTGCAAGGTTCACAGAAAAATAAGATTTCAATTCTTATGTAAAGATCTTATCGTTTTAGTTGTAATTGGCACTTGAGGGATAATTCCAGACCACTAGAGATGCTGTGCAATAGAGATCTGGGTGTGACACAGAAACAGTTAAGCCATAGCAAGGGGACTTTGCATAGGAGCTGGAGTTATGCTCTCCAGTGATGGAAGACAGGAAACCCAGAGGAGTGATGTCATGTAGACAAAGAATATTTTCTACAGAGTCTGTACTTGCAAGAAGAGACAATACAGTAAAAATGGGGATGAAATTGTGAACTGGGGAGATGAATTCTAGATCGGAAGGAAGGAGAATCTAATCACAGGTGAGAATCCAAAGGAGGAAGACTGCTGAAGGACAGTGTTGGACATTTCATGTTGATTTATAAGAGAATCTCACACCAAACCATTTATAGCAAACAGAAATCCAAATGCCCACAGTCTACTAAAGCCTTGCTTTCACTTCCAACATGGTAGATTGAATGATATGTACCCTCACATTATTCTTCAACTTGTTTCATGTTCGATGAGAAGGAAAAGAAAATTCATTCATGAAAAACTGTTAAAAGCAGCTAATCACCCCTAAGGGTCAACTCCTCATGAGTAAATCACTGAAGGTTTAAAGTTCTCTACACCTTAATCCTGTTACAATAAGAAGAACGAAGACCAAAGTGTGGACACTTTGCCCCTTCTTAGAATTGGAAACAATCACCCATGGAAGGAGTTACAGAGACAAAGTTTGGAGCTGAGACAAAAGGATGGACCATCTAGAGACTGCCATATCCAGAGATCCATCCCATAATCAGCTTCCAAACGCTGACACCATTGCATACACTAGCAAGATTTTGCTGAAAGGACCCAGATAGAGCTGTCTCTTGTGAGACAATGCCGGGGCCTAGCAAACACAGAAGTGGATGCTCAAGGTCAGCTGTTGGATGGATCACAGGGCCCCCAATGGAGGAGCTAGAGAAAGTATCCAAGGAGCTAAAGAGATCTGCAACCCTGTAGGTGCAGCAACATTATGAACTAACCAGTACCCGGAGCTCTTGACTCTAGCTGCACATGTATCAAAAGATGGCCTAGTCGGCCATCACTGGAAAGAGAGGCCCATTGGACAAGCAAACTTTATATGCCCCAGTACAGGGGAACGCCAGGGCCAAAAAGGGGGAGTGGGTGGTTAGGGGAGTGGGAGGGAATGTGGGACTTTTGGGATAGCATTGGAAATGTAATTGAGGAAAATACGTAATAAAAAAAAATTCAACATGAAGTTTGGAGAACCCAAACATGTAAACCCAGCAGAAGGGCTCTTAAATTTTACTTTAAATATTTAAAATTTAAATTTGTAATTAAATTTGTTACTGCTGTATATTCATTGTACATAGGGTAAGTGTCCAAAGAGAAAATATCCTTCAAATAGAACCCTTACGTTGCGTCCGTTCGCTCTGCGGCCATTCTGCCGCTGAGAACTGCTATCTTCCACTCTCTAAGTGTCCTCCCTTTCCTAGTCTCATGTCCTTCATCATTATGTGCATAACGAATATATCTACACAGACTTCTGGTGCCAAAAGGAGGGAAAATACATTTTTGTCTTTCTGCACTTGATTTATTTGCCTTAATTAATGATCTTCTACTGCATCCATTCTGTGGAAAATGCTTGTGAGCATAGTGACATACTGCAGGATACACCCAGGAAAAGAAGACTCTCCCAATACAAGTGAGGGAAACCCAACACTCTAAATAGTCATGAGAAGAGAAAGGGGGACAAAACTGAAATCACTGGGTGGGGGCTGGAAACGGGGTCATTGTATCCATGCTAAATAAAACCGTTCCATCCTACAGGACAATATACTTCAAGGCATTATTAGTCTTTGATGTCCTTGTAAGCAGCACAAACACTACCATTTCTATCCCACTTTATTGTGTAGAAAATTGAGCATATAAATAGTTATCTAAGATGAGTTACTGACTGAGCTATGTTGTAGATTTACATTCTGAGTACTTATGGACCCATCTTCTTCATCTGTAGAACTGTATTATTGTCTTCTGCTAGCATCAAATAAGCTATTTAATAACATAGGGTTTAATTAAAATAATTCTCATCAAGTCCTTCATTGCTGGTGGAATTGATAGCTTGTACAACCACTCTGGAAGTCAGTCTGGAGGTTCCTCAGAAAATTGGACATAATACTCCCAGAAGATCCAGCAATACCTCTCCTGGGCATATACCCAGAAGAAGTTCCAACCGGTAATAAGAACACATGCTCCACTATGTTCATAGCAGCCTTATTTATAATAGCCAGAAGCTGGAAAGAACCCAGATGTGCCTCAAAAGAGGAATGGATACAGAAATTATGGTACATTTACACAATGGAGTACTACTCAGCTATTAAAAAGAGTGAATTTATGAAATTCTTGGACAAATGGATGTATCTGGAGGATATCATCCTTAGTGAGGTAACCCAATCACAAAAGAAGTCATTAGATATGCACTCACTGATAAGTAGATATTAGCCCAGGAACATATAACACCCAAGATACAATTTGTAAAACATAAGAAAATCAAGATGAGGGAAGAACAATGGGTGTATACTTCATTCCTCCTTAGAATAGGGAACAAAATACCCATGAAAGGAGTTACAGAGACAAAGTTTGGAGCTAAGACGAAAGGATGGACTATCCAGAGACTACCTCACCTGGGGATGCATCCCATAATCAGCCACCAAACACAGACACTATTGCATATGCCAGCAAGATTTTGATGAAGGGACCCTGGTATAGCTGTCTTGTATGAGGCTATGCCACTGCCTGGCAAATACAGAAGTGGATGCTCACAGTCATCTAAAAGATGGAACACAGGGCCCCCAATGGACAAGCTAGAGAGAGCTCCCAAGGAGCTGAAGGGGTCTGGAACCCTATAGGTGGAACAACAATTATCAACTAACCAGTACCCACAGAGCTCATGTCTCTAGCTGCATATGTAGCAGAAGATGGCCTAGTCAGCTATCACTGGGAATAGAGGCCTCTTGGTATTGAAAACTTTATATGCCCCAGTACAGGGGAATGCCAGGGCCAAGAAAAGGGAGTAGGTGGATAGGGGAGCAGGGCGGGGGAAGGGTATAGGGAACTTTCGGGATAGCATTTGAAATGTATATAAAGAAAATATCAAAAGAAAGAAAGAAAGAAAGAAAGAAAGAAAGAAAGAAAGAAAGAAAGAAAGAAAGAAAAGCAGAGAAAAGAAAAATTATGTTTAAAAGACAAAAGAACCATATAAAACTAACTATAGGCTTTAAAAACAAACAGCAAATATAAAACCATAGTTCCTGAAATAAAAACAGGAAGTGTGATCACTAAAGCCTGACATTCTAATGACTGAACCTACTGCATGTCTGAAACACACACACACACACAGAGTTACACACTGATGATAGTTGTAGTAATGTAATACTAGTGGGTATTTTGACTTTCTCTGTGCCAAGTAGAATTTTAACTACAAAGCCATTTGTTAATTAATTTAATCCTTGAAACAACTTTAAGAAGCTGGCAACAATTGATTTTGTTGATTTTTATATATTATGCTCATGTGACAAAAAAAAGCTTTACAAATACATTCTGAAAGAAAGGAGGTAGAATTCATATTATAGATGAAACAGTGAGTGAGCCATGAGCTCATCCTATCAAGCTCATAGTCCCTTCTTGTGCCACTGCCACTCTGGGCAGAGATTGCAAATGGTCCCCTGAAAAATGAAATTGTCTTCCTGTGCCCAGCTGCTTTGACTCTCTGCCTAGTGACTGTCTTTTAGGCTCCCGTTCAGCTAACTGACTGTATATAATATTGCTGGCAATGAGGTCTGAGCAGAGAATTATGTCATGCAAAAAAGGTATCTCTTCCCACATCTCACCCCCACATTCTGTTTCTTGTCTTATGCTTTTGGCTGGAAGATGTTTACAGATAGGAGAAAGTTCCAATCAAATGGACAAAGGCAACCCTTCATGGATAATAGCATGCCAAAGCAAAAGGACCAAGGTCCCTAAACAAATTCATAGGGATACCATGAATTCATAGGGATACCATGAATTCATAGGGATACCGTGTTTGATGTGTTAGGTAAAAGCCATAGTAGTCTTTTTTTTTTTTTATTTATTTATTTATTATATGTAAGTACACTGTAGCTGTCTTCAGACACTCCAGGAGAGGGCGCCAGATCTCGTTACGGATGGTTGTGAGCCACCATGTGGTTGCTGGGATTTGAACTCTGGACCTTTGGAAGAGCAGTCGGGTGCTCTTACCTACTGAGCCATCTCACCAGCCCTTTTTTTTTAAATCTTCTTTTTTTTTTTTTATTTATTTATTATATGTAAGTACACTGTAGCTGTCTTCAGACACTCCAGAAGAGGGCGCCAGATCTCATTACGGATGGTTGTGAGCCACCATGTGGTTGCTGGGATTTGAACTCTGGACCTTTGGAAGAGCAGTCGGGTGCTCTTACCTACTGAGCCATCTCACCAGCCCTTTTTTTTTAAATCTTCTTTTTTTTTTTTTATTTATTTATTATATGTAAGTACACTGTAGCTGTCTTCAGACACTCCAGGAGAGGGCGCCAGATCTTGTTACGGATGGTTGTGAGCCACCATGTGGTTGCTGGGATTTGAACTCTGGACCTTTGGAAGAGCAGTCGGGTGCTCTTACCCACTGAGCCATCTCACCAGCCCCATAGTAGTCTTAAGTTGTGAGTAAATTACTGGCCTGTACCTTAACTATTGCAGATAATTAATAGTCACATTTTAATAATTTATTGGTTGCCAATATTTTTTCCAAGAGAGGAAGAATTAACATTCTAAAAGTCATTATCCCCTTAACAGCTATTTAATCATCTCTAATTAGCTAATTAATGACTGTTACATCATTGTTTTATTCATCATGAATTTGTCTTACAAATATAATTTTTCCATGATAGGATAATCTCACAGTTGTTGTCAGTCAGTCTCTGAACACTTGGTAACTCAAGAGGCAGCTGCAATGAAGTGAGAAATTTAGTTTTTCATTCTGAAAGACTGAGATCTGGACTGGACCACAGGGAGAAAAATCATTTGGTCTTTTAAAAGACAAGCATCCCCCCTTTTTCCTGACAGACCAGCTCAAGGACTGCATGGCAATGAACTATGATGGCAATGGTTACAGTTTATTTTTATTTTTTTAAGTAGAAGAGAAACAGGAACACATAGTGAAACATTTTCTTGTGTTATTTTGAAAGACCTCTATGAAGCCAGGCAGTGATGCATGGAGGCAGAGGCAGGCGGATTTCTGAGTTTAATGCCAGCCTGGTCTACAGAGTGAGTTCCAGGACAGCAGAGCTATACAGAGAAACCCTGCCTCAAAAAACCAAGAAAAAAAATTCCTCTATGAAGCCCCACACTTGTAATTCCGAGCTGAGATGGCAGAATCACTTGGGTCCAAGAGTTCAAAACCAGTCTGAGCAACATTGTGATATGCTATCACAGATTCAAAGAAAATAGGTATTAGTAATAATAAAACTTCATTGTAATTATTTGACAATAAATGCTTATTTTATATCCTTTAGCCTGATTCTTGGAAGAACAAATTATTTACAGTACTTCAAACTTTACACTATGTTGTGAACTTTAGGCTTTCTTTTAATTCTTGTATTAATTTCTTCCCTCTAGAAATTGATTAGGCTGCATTGGAAAGGGAGAAGTTATTTGTGTCGATTTTTGTGTTATAATAAGGTAATGTGCTTTATTTGGCAATAAAAGCTGGACAGCAGCTGGCAGTATAAATTCATTTTCAAATAGTCTTGGCAAACAATTGAATCCAACCTCCATAACAACTTGATCAGACCTCAGATGGCTGCATTGGGCCCACTGGAAAAAATCCAATGCTTCAAAGTGCACTTTCCAGGATTTGTATGTTGTGACGATTATGTTCTTTTACAGTGAAATAATAAAGAAAAGACTTTTTGAAGTACAACAGCATTAACTATGTAAGGGGCACAAACATGATAATCTAACTTCACTTCTTGTTTAACAACAAGCTTTTGGGTGAACTAATCCTCCCACTAAGAGCTCATTGATCACCGATCAGGTATTTAAGTATTAGAACTGGGAGCTTTGCAGTGCCCCCTCAATAGTTTCACCATCTCGCTCAATGATCAACATTTGGGTTTTTCATCATTATGTTTTAGACATTGTAGACTCTTCTGTGACCTGGCATTTTCCATGCAGGGTTGTATTTGCCTCTCAGTGAAACTGTATTTGGTCATTTTTTTCACCACCCAGGGAAAGGATCTAGCAAAGAAAACTGCATTGCTAATTTTCTTTT
Source organism: Mus caroli (assembly GCF_978045245.1). Lineage (NCBI taxonomy): Eukaryota > Metazoa > Chordata > Mammalia > Rodentia > Muridae > Mus > Mus caroli. The sequence goes on from NW_028227269.1 coordinate 56,313,993, forward strand.
TTTTCTTAATTTATTTTTTTATTAGGTATTTTCCTCGTTTACATTTTCAATGCTATCCCAAAAGTCCCCCACACCCACCCCCCCAATCCCCTACCCACCCACTCCCCCTTTTTGGCCCTGGGGTTCCCCTGTACTGGGGCATATAAAGTTTGCAAGTCCAATGGGCCTCTCTTTGCAGTGATGGCCAACTAGGCCATCTTTTGATACATATGCAGCTAGAGATAAGAGCTCCGGAGTACTGGTTAGTTCATCATGTTGTTCCACCTATAGGGTTGCAGTTCCCTTTAGCTCCTTGGGTAATTTCTCTTGCTCCTCCATTGGGGGCCGTGTGATCCATCCAATAGCTGACCTTGAGCATCCACTTCTGTGTTTGCTAGGCCCCGGCATAGTCTCACAAAAGACAGCTATATCTGGTTCCTTTCAGCAAAATCTTGCTAGTGTATGCAATGGTGTCAGCGTTTGGAAGCTGATTATGGGATGAATCCCTGCATATGGCAATCACTAGATGATCACTAATTTTCTTAAAGGAAAGGAGCAGTTTATAATATATAGCAATGCTCTTAGTATTTTTTGTTAGTAAAGCTGAGCTGAGCTCCTTTGAGAAAAGCAACAGTTCATTCAGACTAAGCAAACCTATATTGATTTACCGAGAACGACACCAGTGTAGTGCTTGAAGAGTTCTGGAAGCAGCACACAGCTGGTAGGGAAGCATGAAATTCCAAGTTCAGTAGAATAGATATTCATATCCTAAACTTGAAACTTATTGCTTATATTGCAACAAAAAGCAATAGGTTTCCATAAGACATATCAATATTCTACAACAATATTCAACAATGGCCAAAATAATGAACCTAAAAGAGAATGCAGTAAGTTAGTGACTAAAACAACTTTTATAATCTTACTTTCAAAACAGTTGTGACAAGGGCTCCTTGGGGCTCATAACTGCTATCTTAGCACGTAGCTGAGGCAGAAGAACACCAATGCAAGGTAACATCAGACAACACTATATAGCCATTATGTAGTGAGCCTCAGAAGAGCCTGGATTCAAATCAAGACCCCATCTCAAGCTCCCCCACCCTCCAAATCTTTAACCTTGGTCCAAAAACCGGTATTTTTTTGTGTGTGAGATTAAAACCTACAACAAGTTGAGGGGCTCCATTGTGAACATACAATGTCTTTTCTTCACAAGGAAGTTACTAAAATTTATTTAAAACAAATACATACTACAAAAGGCTTCTGAGAATAAGGGAATAAGAAAGATTTTCCAGATCACTGAGAGAGTGCAAGACGCTTATTCATGCCAGGGGAAAACATCAGATTGCAGGAATTATTGATGTATTGCCCAACATTAAAAAAAATGTATGTCTGCTATAACTGTGAACAAGTATCATTGCAGACAGTGATTACATACAGTCATTATACCACAAAGAGTGCGCTAAAAATTGATTTTTGTAAGAAAAAATTCAGAAAAAGAAAAGAAAATAACAGACTGACATTTACATTTTTATTTCAGTAAATTATTCAAATTCATTCTCCTAGTTAGTTGTACCAGTGATTTTGAAGTTAAAGATTCACTGACTGATGAGGTGAAAAACAATTTCAAATAAACAGAAATTTACAATTTCCCCCAGTTTTAAGAAAATGAGGACATTTACATGAGAAAGGAAATTGAAGTGTGACTGCCCATCAAAGTCCAGACAGTGTCTAAAGTGCAGCCTCCTGCCAAACTATCCAGAAGGCTCACAAGCTTCAACTCAAGCAAGACTGAAGCTTCGTGCCCATAATTTTCCAGGCAGTGTGCTGTATAAACACTTCTGTAATTGTTACATTTAATCCTCCGAATGATCCTATGAGGCAGAAATTATTATTGCCATTTCCCCCTAATATGCCACAAAGTGAAAGTCGGTATATATTGGCTAGACAGCAAAACTAGCTCTATATAATTTTGTCTAAAATGTTAGTACAGGAGAACTCTCCTTACCCATTTCCCAAGCTTGAAGCAAGATGCAGCTTATGGAATTTGCAACTATACTCATTGAGTTTACTTTGGAATCTAGTTTTGTCTGACCTCTATTTGCTTTTATAACCACAAATCAGGTCTCAGGGTGACAATTCTAGATCAAATGCACCCTTTCTCATTTACATATATTTATCTACAAAACTCAAGACTATATCTTCCATGGTATTATGAGCCCATAAGGTCACTGTCCAGCTTGTCCCAATGTAATCACAAGGGTCCTTATAAGATACCAGGGGGGAAAAAAACCAGGAAAATTAATTCTCCCCCACTACCCATTAATGGAACATACTTTAACTAACTCTTCAGCTCTAGATTATCTATCCTGCATAGCTACAAAATTTACATTTGTGTAATTTAAGAGCAATTTGTCCTAAACCACTTGGAATGGACTTCAGTAGACACTTGTACCAATCCACCTCTGCTGATCCTGGCTCAGTTTTGAGCTATATATCTTAAACCATTCTCTGGATCTGTCTTCAGTGTTATTCAAGCCTTTGTCTTCCCAGAAGTTTATTTGGTTTTTTGTTTTATTGCTTGTTTGTTTGTTTTGATTTGACTTGATTTGAGAGAAGGTCTTACTTCTGTCTTAGTTAGGGTTTTACTGCTGTGAACAGACACCGTTGCCAAGACAAGTCTTCTAAGAATAACATTTAATTGGGTTGGCTTATAGGTTAAGAAGTTCAGTCCATTATCATCAAGGTGGGGAGCAGGGCAGCATCTGGGTAGGCATGATGTAGGAGAAACTCAGAGTTCTGCATCTTCATCTAAAGGCTGCTAGTGGAAGACTCACTTCCAGGCAGCTAGGAGTAGGGTCTTAAAGCCCACACCCACAGTAACACACTTTCTGATAGTGCCAAACCCTGTACTGAGCATATACAAACCATCACATATTATGTCTCAACCTATAAAGACCATGTTGGCCTCACACTCATAAAGATCTGCCTGCCTCTTCCTCCTAAGATTAAAAAAAGATTCCTCTTCTACCATGTGATGTCAGCAATTATCTTGTGAGGATGAGTTAAGAAATAAGAATAATTATACAAAACAACCTCAATGGCATCTTGGAGGTCCTTTGTTTCATAATATTTTGTCAGACTTTTTTTTTTATCTTTATGGCTTCCAAGTTGGTGCTTTTATGGTTTTCCTGTGTGTGCAAACGTGTGTCTATATTTGTTTCTTGTGTTTCTTTGACTCCTTTTCTTCTGTTGATTTGTTTTGTCCTATTCCAGTATTATTATTCTTTAGATGACTCTTTTCTAATGAGAGATAGGAAGTGTATGAAATCCAATGAGAGGGGTGGTACAGAGGTCCTTGGAAAATTTGGGATAGGGCAAGCATAATTATATTACATGAAAATAATCTATTTTCATCAAAAGAAAGGACAAAGAAGAAATGTGAACAATAAGAAAGAGGGGCTTAGCATTATTTCACATCTTCTAGTGAACAAGTCAAAGGATGGAAATCAAAAATTCATCATTATCCTCTGTATTTGAGACAGCTGTACTATCTCAAATAGAATGAGCTTCAGTTCATAAGATGTATTAGGTTACTATTATCATTTAGATAAAATCTCTAGTATGAATAACCACAAGTATGAAGTTATGGCTAAAAAATGCAGGTCTGCTTAGCACCCCTAACCCTTTAGAACTGCAGTTTTTACAATCATCTTTCCACTGACAAATCGTTCCCTCTCGCCCCAAAAATATTTTTTCTAGGTCAGTTACTTGACTATAAATTACTTACATTTAAGCTATGCTGCTTTGCATTTTGAACATGTTTCTTTCACAAATGCGAAATATTATACCAAATGGCTTGAGCTTAGCTTAGCTACATCTTCCCACTTATAAACAATCTATATTCTTCTTGTTTACTACATCACACACTTCCCAAACTTGCAGTCATGTTGCCTTGTCTTTCATGGAAACAGTAATCACACTCTTTCCTGTACTGTGCTAAGTTACAGTTTGTTTGGTGTTAGGTCAAGAGAGAGTATGTAATTCTCTGTACTATTTCTAGAATATGATTGATGCCTAACTTGTACAGTTTTCAAGATAGAATGAATGAGTATTACCTTAATGAATGATTTATCAATAACCAAGCATATTTTAATCTTGCCCTTTGACCTGGAAGCAAGGACAGAATGGTAGATCCCCTCCTGGTTTTATTTTTAATGTTGGGAAAAGATTCTAAGCTCAAAAGAAAATATAATCTATTAACTTACTTGCCTGGAACATTCTGGGACTTTTTGACTGACTCCCATGGCATTTATGGGCTGCTTTCTCCATGCCTCTTTCTCCTTCTCTGGTGGGCTAGCCTTATCCTCTGTCCTGCAGTCGAACATCCTCTGCACACTACGGCTGCTGACATTTGTGATTCACAAGTCATCCCATCTCCAATCTCGCATTTGCTTCCATAGCCGGCTAAGGAAGGAGACTGTCTTCCTACTAGCATCTCTTTATGCCAAGAACCCGACTGTTCCCACTGCCCTGCATGCTCATTCCTCTTCTTGTTTCTGGTCATAAGACAATGGCTGCCATGGTTAGAAGGGCCTTTATGAAATGCCTACCCCTTGGCTTGAGTAGATTGGCAAAGTATTAAAATCAACATGTGTGACAATGGGATTATCAGAAGACATATACTCTAGAGCTCAAAATGGTACCTGACCAATACACAAGTATTTGAAGGAATAAGTTAAATTGAACTAACCTACATTTTTACATGTGTGATTATATGAAAATCATTTAATGAGATGTTGTTACCAAACTATTCATTTGGAACAAGCTGACATTTTGGCTCTACTTCAGTTTTCTCATTTATAGATAAGAATAACAATAATATCTGCTTGGTCTAAAGGAGTTGATCACAATAGAGCACTTAACATAGTCTGTGCTACATAGTAAGCACTCAAAGGGAATGACAGCCACTATTTGTTTTGTTATATACAGACTTTGATCTGTATATATATATATATATATATATATATATACAGACTTTGTTACATATATATACAGACTTTGATCTCTTTATGCATAATACAATTCCAAGTGTATACAAATAGAAGCATATTTCTGTAAGACACATACATTTTTATTTGTAACCATTCAGAAGTCATATTTATTTTATACTGTCAGAACCTCTCATAGAGTTGTGAATATGTGGAAATGGCATTGCCTTTGCACTCAAATATATAATGGTGAATCATTCTAAATGTGCAGTCTCTCTCTCTCTCTCTCTCTCTCTCTATCTCTCTCAACTATAAATTATTTCTAGGGAATGCTTATCATATATTTTAGAAACATGATAAATATGGTTTAGGAAAACTGGATTTTGAAAAAATAACTTGAAAAATAGCCCTAATCTCTCAATATTCTCTGAATGTTTTCATCCTGTGATATCTCTGTTTAACAGTACTCAGGGAACTTAGATGCATGATGAAGAACTTACATTAATGTGGGAAAACTCCAAAATTAATGAAAAGAAGTATTTATATGGATTTTTCAATACTCTTGTGGGAGAACATCAAAAGTACTACATCTAATTTAAACATCAGTAGAGCCTTTGTCCACCTAACCTTAACAATTACATCTATTTAGCTGAATGTCTTGCTTATTTAAATTCTAAAGTTACAGAAAACAAGAATTTATAAATTATAGTAAAACTAACAATCTGTTGGCAGAAGTTTACTAACTATGGATGAAATATGATTTGAAACATGGGACAGCAATAAGATCTCAATCTATGATAAGAAACAGCACTCTCTTGATACCCATGGCCAAGGAAGAAATACAAATATCATAGGTTCATTATCATATGTGGATTAGAGATTTATCTACGTGTAGGACCATGTATATGTGACATGAAACTAGAATGTGGACAGTTTGAGGAGGAAGAGACCAGAGAGTACAGGAAGAGAGGAACGTGAGGGGTGTATGGATATGAGCAAGGTACAGTAATATGTATGTATAAAAATATCATAAGGAAATACAATGTTATGGTAATTAAATTTACTGTGAAAAGTAGATGGAATACATTAGAAAATGCATCAAGTTCAGAAGGTTACATTAGCTATCAGACATGATAAACTGAACACAAGTTCATGGCTTGAACTTTTGTAAAACCAGCAGTAGGTTTGCTCATGCCACCCTAACCCCATCATGAGGAATGTGTGTTGTGTGCTGCAAACATTAAGCAAGGGTAAGTTTCCACTGAAATATAATGTTGTTAGGGTCTTATGTGCTTTTGCCAAACTGTCATTGTACAGGACATGAGTGGATATATACACATATGCACATATGTATACACACACACACACACACATACACACATATACATACAGTTTATACATTACACTTAAAAAGCTAAAGTTGCTTTCTCAAGGAAGAAAAGAAGAAAGCTCAATCTTCTATCCTGGGTCACTCAGAAACCATTCCACTAAGGAGAGTGCGCAGGCCACAGAAGCAAAAGAGCTTCTTGGACAGAGGCCCTTTGGGCCTTTTTTTTTTCTTTTTTATTACATATTTTCTACATTTACATTTAAAATGCTATCCCAAAAGTCCCCTATACCCTCCCCATAACCCCCACTCCCCAACCCATCCATTCCCGCTTCCTGGCCCTGGCACTCCCCTGTACTGGGGCACATAATCTTCACAAGACCAAGGGCCTCTCTTCCCAATAATGGCTGACTAGACCATCTGCTACATATGCAGCTAGAGACACAAGCTCTGGGGGAACTGGTTAGTTCATATTGTTGTTCCTCCTATAGGGTTGCAAACCTCTTCAGCTCCTTGGATACTTTCTCTAGCTCCTCCATTGGGAGACCTGTGTTCCACCCAATAGATGACTGTAAGCATCCACTTCTGTAACATGAAACTCAAGAAGGAAGACCAAAGTGTGGATACTTCATTCCTCCTTATAATGGGGGAAAAACACCCATGGAAGGAATTATAGAGACAAAGTTCAGAGATGAGACAAAAGGAAGGACCTTTGGGGTTTTATCCTGAGCCATGAGGCAGAGCTGAGACCCAGACCTCTGGGCACCTTCCCAGCCAGAGGAGAGTCAGTCTCCAGGGAGTGCTCTGACCCCAGGACTCAGGCAAGATCACCATCTTGTATCCCTGGTCTCTCAGAGACCAGTCCACACAGGAGAGCATGTGCAGGATGCATAAGCAATATAGCTTCTTGGAAAGGGTCACTTTGGGCCTTCATCTACAGCCAGGAGGCAAAGCTGAGATCCAGACCTCTATGCACCTTCCCAGCCAGAGGAGAGCTTGCCTGCAGAGAGTGCTCTGACCACTGGGACTTAGGAGAGAGTTGGACACCCTTGAGTGCTGAGAAAGGCTAACAGAATCACAGGAGGAACAATTTTCAACCAGAGACAGCTAGAACATCTAACACCAGAAATTACCAGATGGCGAAAGGCAAATGTAAGAATCTTACTAACAGAAACCAAGACCACTCACCATCATCAAAACCCAGCACTCCCACCTCAGCAAGTCCTGGATACCCCAACACACCAGTAAAGCAAGATTCGGATTTAAAATCATATCTCATGATGCTGGTAGAGGACTTTAAGAAGGGCATTAATAACTCACTTAAAGAAATAAAGGAGAACACTGCTAAACAGGTAGAAGTCCTTGAAGAATTATAGGAAAACACTACCAAACAGGTGATGGAATTGAACAAAACCATCCAAGATCTAAACATAGAAGTAGAAACAATATAGAAAACCCAAATTGAGGCAACGCTGGAGATAGAAACCCAAGGAAACAAATCAGGAGCCATAGATCTGAGCATCAGCAACAGAATACAAGAGATGGAAGAGAGAATCTCAGGTGTGGATGATTCCATAGGGAACATGGAAACAGCTATCAAAGAAAATGCAAAATGCAAAAAGATCCTAACTCAAAACACCCAGGAAATCCAGGACACAATGAAAAGACCAAACCTAAGGATAATAGGTATAGATGAGAATGAAGATTTTCAATTTAAAGGGCCAGCATATATCTTCAACAGAATAATAGAAGGAAACTTCCCTAACCTAAAGAAAGAGATGCCCATGAACATACAAGAAACCTACAGAACTCCAAATAGACTAGACCAGAAAAGAAATTTCTCCTGACACATAATAATCAGAACAACAAATACACTAAATAAAGATAGAATATTAAAAACATAAAGGGAAAAAGGTCAAGTAACATATAAAGGCAGAACTATTAGAATTACACCAGACTTCTCACCAGAGACTATGAAAGCTAGAAGATCCTGGACAGATGTTATACAGACACTAAGAGAACACAAACGCCATCCCAGGCTACTATACCCAGAAAAACTCTCAATTACCATAGATGGAGAAACCAAAGTATTCCATAACAAAACCAAATTCACACAATATCTTTCCACGAATCCAGCCCTTCAAAGGATAATAAAGGGAAAACTCCAACACAATGAGGGAATTTATGACCTAGAAAAAGCAAGAAAGTAATCCTTCAACAAACCTAAAAGAAGATAGCCTCAAGAACAAAATCCCACCTCTAACAACAAAAATAACAGAAAGCAACAATTACTTTTCCTTAATATCTCGTAATATCAATGGACTCGATTCCCCAATAAAAAGACATAGACTAACAGACTGGCTACATAAACAGGACCCAAGGACCCAGCATTTTGCTGCATACAGGAAACCCACCTCAGGGACAAAGACAGACACTACCTCAGAGTAAAAGGTTAGAAAACAAATTTCCAAGCAAATAGTCCAAAGAATCAAACTGGAGTAGCCATTCTAATATCGAATAAAATTGACTTCCAATCCAAAGTTATCAAAAAAGACAAGGAGGGGTACTTCATACTCATCAAAGGTAAAATCTTCCAAGATGATCTCTTAATTCTGAATATCTATGCTCCAAATGCAAGGGCATCCACATCCATTAAAGAAACTATCGAAAAGCTCAAATCACACATTGCATCTCACATGATAGTGGGAGACTTCAACACTCCATTCTCATCAATGGACAGATCCTGGAAACAGAAACTAAACAGAGACACATTGAAATAACACAAATATTTGTTATGAAACAAATAGATTTAACAGATACAATTTACAAAACATATGAAACTCAAGAAGAAGGAAGAGGAAAGTGTGGATACTTCGTTTCTTCTTAGAATGGGGAACAAAATATCCATGGAAGGAGTTAGACAAAGTTCAGAGCTGAGACTTAAGGAAGGACCATCCAGAGACTGCCCCACCTGGGGATCCATCCCATAAATAACCACCAAACGCAGACACTATTGCATATGCCAGAAAGATTTTGCTGACAGGACCCTGATATAGCTATCTCTTGTGAGGCTATGCCAGTACCTAGCAAATACAGAAGTGGATGCTCACAGTCATCTATTGGATGGAGCACAGGGTCCCCAATAAAGGAGCTATAGAAAGTACCCAAGGAGCTAAAGTGGTCTGCAACCTTATAGGAAGAACAACAATATGAACTAACCAGTAACCCCCCCCCCCCACTCAGAGCTTCTGTCTCTAGTTGCATATGTAGCACAGGATGGCCTAGTAGGCCATCAGTTGGATTAAAGGCCCGTGGTCTTGCAAAGATTATATGCCCCAGCGCAGGGGAATACCAGGGCTAGCAAAGAGGAGTGTGTGGGTTGGGTAGCAGAGGTGCGGGGAGGGTATAGTGGACTTTTGGGAGAGCATTTGAAATGTAAATGAAGAAAATATCTAATTAAAAAATGAAGAAGAAAAAAGCTAAAGTCATTTTACGCACACAAGCACATATACACATACTTGCTTCTCTTTTAGCTAAATTACTGAAAGTTACAACTGTGAGGTAAAAAAAAAATATGTCATTTTAGTTATTACATTTTTGAAAACTGTTTCCACAGTGATAGAAAGTTAATGTCCTAGATTGATACTTTTCATTCCTCCTGGAAAAAAATTTGCAGCGATTTTCGAACATTAGCTTTGCTCTTACTTCCTTCTCCATGAGAAACTTTTATTAAACATGAGGAACTTTAATTAAATGTATGTCAGGCTTTTTCACTTAATTCTCCATATCTAAAAGTCTGTTATCTTGATGTTTCTCTTAATAATTCTCTGTTCTATGTGTGTATGTGTTATTTTGTTAATATGTCAGTAATTCGTAATTTTATGTCTCGAATTTCTAAAGTGTTTTTATTTCTGCTTTCATTAGAGATGCAATATAGGACACAAAAAGACTAGTTTTGCTTTATTCATATAAAATATTATTTTCTTCTGTTTCCTGTAGAAAACAATACTATTAGCTTTTAATATACCCCCAAATAAACACACAAGTATAAACACTGGATGCACACACACACACACACACACATGCATACACACACGCACACACACATGCAAGCATACACACATGCACACGCATATAACTTGGTAAATGCTTTGTACTCTGACAGACATCATTATGTGTAATTTTGTTATGTCCTTTTTTTTTAAATAGGCCTTTATCTGAAAATTTTGTATTCCATTTAATGTTCCTTTTGTTTCCCCCCACCCCACCTGACCTCTAAACTCCCTGGGACCTCCAGTCTCTTGAGGGTTAGGTGCATCATCTCTGATTAAACACAGACCCAGAAGTCCTCTACTGTATGTGTGTTGGGGGCCTCATACCAGCTGATGTATGCTGCCTGGTTGGTGGTCTAGAGTTTGGGAGATCTCAGGGGCTCAGATTAATTGAGACTGCTAGTCCTCCTACAGGCTCCCCCCCTTTACTCAGCCTCTTTCAGCCTTCCCTAATTCAACAACAGGGGTCAGCTGCTTCTGTCCATTGGTTGGGTGCAACTATCTGCATCTGACTCACCTGCTTGTTGGGTCTTTCGGGGAGGTCATGATAGGTCCCTTTCTGTGAGCTCTCCATAGCCTCAGTAATAGCAGGAAGACATTGCCATCCCACAGTCACATCTCTGTCCCATAATTGTTCCTGAATGAAAGAATTACAGGGATGGAAATGGAGAGGAACCTGAGAAAAAGAAGGTTCAGCTACAGGCCCAAAGTGGGATCCAGCTCAAAGTGAGGTCCCAAAGGCCTGACACTATTACTTGAGGTGGACTCTATAAGTTCCCTCTCCCTACTGTTGGGCATTTCATCTAAGGTCCCTCCCTTTGATTCCTGAGAGTCTCTTACCTCCCAGGTCTCTGGTGCATCTTGGAGGGTCCCCCCAACCTCCTATTTCCTAAGGTTGCCTGTTTTTATTCTTTCTGCTGGCCCTCAGAGCTTCAGACATTTTCCCTCACCCCATAGCAGATCAGGTTCCCCTTTCCTCCCCACTCCTCACCCCTGTCCACTTTCCCTCCCAGGTCCCTTCCTTCCTCTCCATTTCTGATTGCTTTCTTCTCTTTCCTGAGTGGGACTGAGCCATCCTCACTTGGGTATGTCAGCTTGTTGAACTTTTTGAGTTCTGAGGACTATATCTTGGGTATTCTGTACTTTTTGTTTTGGCTAATATCCACTTATTAGTGAGTACATACCATGCATGTCCTTTTGGGTCTGACTTACCTCACTCAGGATGATATTTTCTAGTTCCATCCATTTGCCTGCAAAACTCAGGATGTTCTCATCTTAATAGCTCAGTAGTATTCCATTGTGGAAATAACTCACATTTTCTGTATCCATTCTTCTGTTGTGGGACATCTAGGTTGTTGCCAGCTTCTGATTATCACAAATAAGGCTGCTATGAACTTAATGGAACATGTGCCCCTGTTGTATGGTGGGGCATCTTTTGGGTATTTTCCTAAGTGTGGTATAGCTGGGTCTTCAGATAGATCTATTAAGCTGGGCTGACTTGTCTCTCCTTGGTATGCCCTTCTTCCTTCTCCCCGTCTAGCTTGTACCATACACTTTTCAGTCTTTATGAGCTCAATAATGAATAAAATTTATAGCATTTCATAGAGAGAGAGATATTACAAGACATTACTTCTGATAATAGAAGCCAGTGTATTCACAGTGAGAAACTCAACTGTAAAATTTTATTTATAGCACTTTATATTGATGTGACTGTTTAAAATAGTATCTAATTTGATGACCAAAATAAACTGTAGACATTTCATGAAACCAACCCCTATTTGGGGTGCATTATGGGAAATGGACCTATTACTATTCTATTTATCGAGATAAAGCCTAGTGTGGATGATCCAAATGAGAGAGAGACAGACAGACAGACAGACAGAGAGAGAGAGAGAGAGAGAGAGAGAGAGGGAATGAATAGCAGTGAATCTGGTCACCACATCTCACTGATTTGATGTTTTCCTCCCTTATTATTTATCTTTATCTTACACATATTTGCTGGCTAATATTTAATACTTGAAGAAACAACTGCCTTGTGTATGCTGTTGAAGATTTGCAAGTCTTCTGTTGATCATTCTTTTAGTACTTACCTAATAATTAATTAGGGCAAAGCTAACATTAGTATAAAATTTTTATTGGGCACTGCCAGAAAACATTTTTATTCACACATAGAAGGACATGGTATCATAATTTAGAGTTTCAGAAACAGATTCTGTCCTTTTGATTTCTCAAATTTATTCTAATGAACTATTCCCATGCTAATTTTAGTATTTCCTCAGTAACACCAATGGTCAACTTCTTTACACTTTTGGTATGAAATAAATTAAACCAAACCAAACTGAGGCTTAATTCTGCTGAAGTGAAAAACGTGTGTGCGTGCATGTGTGTGTGTTTGTATGTGTATAATATATGTGTGTGATGTATATGTGTGTTATATGTGTGAGATATGTATGTGAGATAGTATGTGAGATGTGTGTGAGATGTGTGTGTGTGTCATGTGTGTGTGAGATGTGTATGTGTGAGATGTGTGTACAATGTGTTTGTGATATGTGTATAAGATATGTGTGTGAGATGTGTATATGAGTTTTGTGTGTGTCAACTGTGTCATGTGTGTGTGTGATGTGTCTGTATATGTGAGATGTGTGTGCAATGTGTGTGTGTGTGAGATGTGTGTTGCAGCCATATATCATTAAATATTTTATTGTCACTCTACATTTAGAAATGTTACATTGTTGACCTAGGACTGGTTCTAGATCTCTCTGAGACAACAACTTATTCCATGTGTGTAAAACAAGGCCAGTATAACTTAAAATAAGGCCAAATGTAAATTCATCTGAGAAAGAAAAAATGGCATCATTGTTTTGAGCCCTGGGTTTTATTATTCAAGTTCTCATGAATGCAGAAAGTAGATGGTTGACTGCTTTCAGACAACCAAAATGAAGGCAGTTACTGAAGGCATGGGCTTGGGTAAAGACTCACATACACTGGTCATCCATCTGTCTCCATGAAATGCTGTTCTGTCTCTCTAATCATATGTTAGCAACCTTAAATGTTAATGTAGCTTTAAAAACTACCTGACATTTTAGGGACCAATAATCTGATTCGTAAGTCTAATTGAAGAAGATGAAATCTGTCTTTTCATATTTATCCACACAAACTAAGGAACTCAAATAATTTCAGATTAGTATTGATAAGCTGTAGCATATCAACTACTTATCTCAAAGCCAATAAAGAATGGAAGTGGTAAATATTTTCATTACAAAATTGAAAGTTATCAACCTCCTTTCTTAATAATTCACTTAATATTAAATTTTCTAAAGTGAAACTGCCTTGTGTAGTGCCAATATCAGAAAGTACAAGCGTAATTACCTGCCATATAAGAAAAGAAACAAAGAAGCGGCGGGCAAGATTTGCATTAAATGTATGAAGTCTATTCATTTCCCACTGAATATTTGCCCATCAGCTGCTTCAGTATTTGGCACTTCTTTGGGGTTCTTTTTTATTTTCATCAAATATTATATTTTTCATTTACGGCTTGATTTAATGAAATCTTGGAGATAGTAGTTAGCTTTCTAATGCAGCCCAAAGGAAACTGGCAGTATAACGATTACCACAGTCACATTCTTTCTGACTTCAACTTTTATCTTTTTAATTTGGTACTTTCAAATGAATTTTTAATTATGAATAAAATTAATAAAAGACAAGTTATATTACCATTGTATGTCGACTAGTTGTGTAGCGATAAATAGAAGGCTCGTTCTTTGGTGCAGTATTTTTTTTAACAAAAACATAATTAAATGGCTGTATCATCATAGTCAAGAAGAATGATGGAAGTATTATCTCCTACCCTAAAGCTCTTTGAATCAGTTATTTAAAATGAAAAGTAGAAAATGATTTTCATAGCAAATTGTGTCCCTGAGCATCAAATAACTGCATATAGGTGTACAATGTAAACATGACTGGCAATAAGAGACACACACACTCAAGTGTTGCCTGCCAGGAAGCTATGTCAGTATGCTGAGTCATATTTACACATGCACAAGGGAGACAATTGTTTGGCAGATTCAGGTAAGAAAAACAAACAAACAAACAAACAAACAAACAAACAAACACATTTCTCTGGACTCTGTTCCCAGTAATATAATTTTGTGGTCAGTAGTATCACCATAACTACAAAAGAACCAGGGTTTACATTTTGTCCCACACCAAGAGGTAATTTTTAAATTTCTTAATATAATTCTTCTATCTTGAGAATACATGAAGAATCCAATTTCATTTTTAAAACATTTTTCCATATGTATAAGCATATGGATTGCCCATTCTGTTTTAACCACTTTAAAGGAATAGGATTTCTAATAGGAAGTTGGACTTTTCACTCAGTTTTCAATGTTGGTGTACTTCAGGCTGTCATTCCTTCCATTCACTCATGTATTAAGTGTATTTAGGACTTAGTAACTATCCACGGCACCTAGGAAACTTAGTTATTTGTTTTTAAAAATATTATTTGGCTTAAATGACTGGGTATCTAGAAACTTGTACCTGATAGTAACCAGGCCATAAATCAACCTTTTGCCACCTGTGACTGCATCAAAACATGAAAACACAGCTAGCATTTATGTTCTAGTTGGAGGGAGTGGTATAGAGTTCAGAATACTTATTTATCATGGTTTTGGAGTATGTCAAATGAAAGACAGCTCAAGGAAAATCTACCTGCAACATTTCTAGAAGGACAAAATTTGGGGGGGAGCCCAAAATTTCTACATGGTGAGAAAGAATCTTCAGGACTCTGGCTCCCTCCAAGTCATTACCTCTGGTGGCTGTGTCTGCCGTGTTTGTGTTCTGTGTGTACTCGTGCTCATCGACTTGATTATTCTCGGTCACTGAGTGAGAAGAATCCCTAGGCTATGGAATGGCAGAGAGGGAAACACCAGTTCTCCCATTGCTGAAAGTAGACTATAAACAGCACATCACATCCCAGTATTTCCTCCGCCATCTCTAACCACATCAACCCCTGCTCTGTTTCCATACACAGTTGAGACCAACCTTCTAGAACATTCTTCAGACTGTCGTTAGCTTTACTTTATTTTTAAATGTAAATACCTGTAGATTAGGAAAAAAAATGTTGCCTTTATTTGTAGTTTCACAGAAATTCCTAAATCTCTCCATTCCTAATAAAAGCAAGAAGACATAGGTATGCAAGATGCAGTGACAGCTTGACTTAATTTGTTTTACCATCTTGATTTGTTTCATTTTTCTGTTAAGGTAGAAAAGCCAATCAGTTTACCAGAGGCGATGTCACAGCAAGGGAAGTTTGAGTTAGACATCGGAAACTAGCTCCTGCAGATCATTCAATGACAAGTGATCAAGAAATCCAGAGAAATGAGTAGGAAAATACGCATTCCCACACATACGTACACACACGTGCACGTGCATGCAGGCTCACACGTGAGTGTGCGCACACACACACACACACACACACACACACACCAAGGTTGGCTAGCTACAGTGAAACAATCAAAAGAGCAACTCACAGAAATCCAAGGACGGGGAACACATAGATATTGAGGTCAAGGTCAGCTTTGTCCTTGTGGGCTGGAGTGAAGTGGAATAAAGGTTTTAGAAGAGGCTGAGACTGGGCTGCATACGTGCTGTGTTGGGGAGCTCTTTTGTCAGCAAATAGTTATGAATTCTATGCATGTGTACAGAGAAAATGCTCCTCTAGTCTCAAGTTTCTTGATTCTGGGAGGATTGTGATTTCCCCCAAACTTACTAATAACAGCACTAATTTAGAATAGCAGTTAGTATGTACTGAGAACCTATTCTCCTTTTATCTAACTTGAGCCTCCCAAGCAGAAGAAATTGCCCTGATTCATAATAAACACTGTGGATCAGAGGTGTCCAATGCTTAAATTTTAGAAACAAGATACTTTTACCAAGATTAATACAAATGTAGCAAAGAATAATTAGCAGCACATACATTATTCCCACATCTTTAAAATGTATTGTACAACTTTATATTAATATTTCCTCATGGGTTTGTCTCCCATTGAATGATAAAGTAAAGCTTGGAAAGAGGGAGCTGTTCAAGAATATGAAACAAAGTATCCTACCCCATTTAATAAAAAGATCTCCCCAAAGCAGGGAATTGAGGAGTATATACACTATAGTTAACAGCCAAAATTCATTTTTTTTTAAAACATTCCACTCTTTGGCAGAGAAATCAGAAACAGAAATTATATAATTAAACACATATTAACAATAGTGGCTAGAAAAAAATCTACATACAGCAGAGCAAAAGTAATTAAATGATTCCAAAAGAAAAAGAAAAAGAAAAGTGATGGATCAATACTATTTAATTACAGTGGAATCTTTTATGAAGAAAAGCATGTGAGATGTAAGAAAAGCAAATGTCTCCTTAAAGGGTGAAGTTGTAGACTCCACGAATGCCTTTGAGATGGAAAGGTAGAATTAAGCTAAAGTGAACATGTTTGCTTGCTCGGCTTTGCCATCACTATGATACCACCACCTAGATTTCATCAGTGGTAAAAATGCAGCAAGAGTAATCAGCAACACAGGAGAGGGAAACATAGTCTGGAGAAAATGGGAGTAATCCTGACACTCTCAAACTTACTGTTTGGAATTTTTAACATCTTAGTTATGTACTATTCAGGTTTGAGGACACATTTGGTTGCCTTGGTACAGGAGTGTAGTTTAGGAGACAATCTACTAAATTAACTACATTACTCTGAATTAACTTCCATGCCGAACCACAGTTTTATTAAATGATTGGGAGTACTGATGTTTTCTTTAAAATTTGTAAATATATTAGTAAACTCAATTATGACCATGATTTTTTGACATAAACTGAGAATGAATGTTTTGGTACATGTACATTGATAACAATGATTGCTTTGTGATGGTAACTAACAGGCCAGCTTTTAGCTGGATTATTGTTTCAAAGATCCTTACATTCCATGTGCCCCTTAGTGCCTCTACTCAGTGTTTAACTTGGAAAATCACTAGGAAGGAAGGAAAGACTTTTTATTTACTTAAAATGATTCTTTTACTTGAAAATAATTGCATTTCCCATGTTCCACATAAAAAAGTAACACCTATGAGAAGCATTTGACTTGTTTATAGTGAAGGTTTGGTAAGTGTCCTCTGAGATGTTAAATTGGCTGATTTTGTATCAATAATAAATTTCTTTTGTTAAAGAGGGCATTTTAGGTGCCTTCCGGTTCCCACCTGTGCCAGGAACAAAACCTAGGTTCTAGACTTGAACCTACACAGCCCACGACCCAGTTGCAGCTTGACTCCCCAGGTATTCTGACATATCCAAGTTCACAGATGAGAGCCCCCCCCCAAATCCTGCCCCAATACCCAGCATATTGGAACCACTAGAACTCCTATGGCCCCAGAACGCAGATTCCCAGCCGAGCCAGAGCCAGGAGCAGAGCCTCAGCTCTGGACCCAAATCCACACAGCCCACATGCCATTTGCAGATCGACTCACCAGGGTATTCTGACACATCCAGGACCACAGGACCTCAGAATCACAGGCTCACAGGAAAGACAGGCTCCAGTCATAAACAGGGAGGCCATATAACACCAGAGATAACCAAATTGCAAAAAGCAAGTGTAAGAACATAAACAACAGAAACCAATTTGACTTGGCAACATCAGAACCTAGTTCTCCCACCACAGCAAATCCTGGATACCCCAACACACCTATAAATCAAAATTCAGATCTAAACTCTCATTTAATGAAGATGATAGGGGACTTTAAGAAGAACATAAATAAATTCCTTGAAAAACTACAGGAGAACACAAGCAGGTGAAGAAATTGAACAAAACCATCCAGGATCTAAAAATGGAAATAGAATCATTAAAGAAAACACAAAGGAAGACAGCCCTAGAGACAAAAACCTAAGAAAGAGAACAGGAGTAACAGATGCAAGCATCAGCAACAGAATACAAGAGATGAAGAAAGAATCTCAGTGGAAGAAGATACCACAGAAAACATCAACATAACAGTCAAGGAAAATACAAAAAGCAAAAGACTCCTATCACAAAACATTCAAGAAATCCAGAACGCAATGAAAAGACCCAACCTGAGAATAATAGGTATAGAAGAGAGTGAAGATTCCCAACTCAAAGGGCCAGCAAACATATTCAACAAAATTATAGAATAAAACTTTCCTAACCTAAAGAAAGAAATGCCTATAAACATACATGAAGCCTATATAACACCAAACAAATGGGACAAGAAAAGAAATTCCTCTTGCCACATAATTATTAAAACACCAAATGTACAGAACAGAGAAAGAATATTGAGAACAGTAAGGGGAAAGGGTCTCAACAGAGACTCTAAAAGCCAGAAGATCCTGGGGAGATGTCATACAGACCCTAAGAGAACAAAAATGCCAGCCCAAGGTACTATACCCAGCAAAGCTCACAAGAATTATAGATGGAAAAACCAAGATATTCCAAGACAAAACCAAACTTAAGTAATATCATTCCACTAATTCAGCCCAAATAGGATAATAAAATAAAATGTACAAAACAAGGAGAGAAAGTACACCCAAGAAAAAGCAAGAAATTAATCTTTTACAACAAACCCACAAGAAGGGAAAAGCACAAACATAATTCCACCTCTAACAACAAAAATAACAGGAACAAATTATCATTGGTCCTTAATACCTATCTTCATTGATGGACTCAATTCCCTAATAAAAAGATAGGCTAAAAGACTGGGAACATAAACAGGATCCAGCATTTTGCTGCTTACAGGAAAAACACCTCAGTGACAAAGACAGACATTGTGTCAAATTAAAAAGCTGAGAAAAGTTTCTCCAAGCAAATGGTCCCAAGAAACAAGCTGGAGTAGCCATTCAAATATCCAACAAAATAGACTGTCAACCAAAAAGTATCAAAAAAGATAGGGAAGGACACCACATACTCATCAAAGAAAAAAAAAATCCATCAATATGAACTCTCAATTCTGAACATCTATGTCCAAAATACAAGGGAACCCACATTTATAAAAGAAACATTAGTGAAGCTCAAAGAAAACATTGAACCTCACTCAGTAATAGTAAGAGATTTCAACACCCCACCCTCACCTATGAACAAAACATGGAAACAGAAAGTAAACAGAGGCTCAGTGAAACTAACAGCAGTTATGAGCCAAATGGATTTAACAGATATCTACAGAACATTTCACACTAAAACAAAGGAATATACCTTCTTCTTCCTCTTCTTCTTCTTCTTCTTCTTCTTCTTCTTCTTCTTCTTCTTCTTCTTCTTCTTCTTCTTCTTCTTCTTCTTCTTCTTCTTTTTTTTCTCCTACTCCTTCTCTCCTTCTCTCCTTTTCTCCTTCTCTCTTTCTCTCCTTCTCTCCTTCTCTCCTCTCCTTCTCTCCTTCTCTCCTTCTCCTTCTCCTTCTCTCCTTCTCCCCTTCTCCTTCTCCTCCTCCTCCTCCTCCTCCTCCTCCTCCTCCTCCTCCTCCTCCTCCTCCTCCTTCTTCTTCTTCTTCTTCTTCTTCTTGTTCTTGTTCTTCTTCTTCTTCCGTGTGGTAATTTCTCAAAAATCTACCATATACTCAGACACAAAACAAACTTCAACAGATACAAGAACATTGAATTAATCCAATGTATTCTATTGGACTACCACAGATTAAGGGAGGCCTTCATTAGTAAGAAAACCAACAGAAAGCACAAATACATGTGGAAGCTGAACAACTTTCTGCTCAGTGATAACTTGGTGAAGGAAAAAATAAAGAAGAAATTAAAGACTTTAGAATTTGACGAAAATGAAGGCACAATATATCTAAGTTTATGGAACTCAATGAAAGCAGTGCTAAGAGGAAAACTCATAGCCCTGAGTTCCTCCATAAAAAAATTTTGGAGAGATCATACACTAGCAGCTTGACAGCATACCTGAAATCTCTAGAAACAAAAGAAACAAATATACACAAGAGGAGTAGACTGCACAAATAATCAAACTCAGGGCTGATATCAACCAAGTAGAAACAAAAAGAACTCTACAAAGAATCAACAAAACTAGCAGCTGGTTCTTTGAGAAAATCAACAAGATAGATAAACCCTTAGCCAGACTAACCAGAGGACACAGAGACAGTACACAAATCTTAGGACCACCGGTCAGTGGAACACAACTTCTGTACCAATCCAATCGCACCAGACCTGAGACAGCATTAGGAAAGCAGGAAACCTGGTCTGACCAGGGTCACAAGTCCCTTCAGGTCAGTGCCTGCACCGGGTCACCTTGGGTACAGAGTTGGCAGACACCCCCAAGGTCCCTAGAGGACAGCTTCTGAAGGCAGACCCAGTTTTGGGCTCCAGATATCCAGACACCTTCCCTGACAGAGGACAGGTGTCCTCCCCGCCCGGGAGGGCTTTGCTTAAGTACTTGGGGAAGCCATTTTGGTTCCCGGATCCTTGTGAGACTAGTCTGCGAAGGTGAGGGTATGGACTACAGAAGCTAACAGCTTCTGGGACAGGTCCTGTTTCAGGCCTTCATCTTCTGCCAGGAGGCAAGTATGAATGCCAGATATCTGTGCACCTTCCCTGCAAGAGGAGAGCTTGCCTGCAGAGAGTGCTCAGACCACTGAATCTCAGGAGAGAGATAGTCTCCCAGGTCTGCTGATAGAGGCTATCAGAATCACAAGAGGAACAAGCTCTAACCAGAGACAACTATAACAACTAACTCCAGAGATTACCAAATGACGAAAGGTGAACATAAGAATCTCACTAACAGAAACCAAGACCATTCACCATCATCAGAACGCAGCACTCCCACCTCACGCAGTCCTGGGCACCCCAACAAACCCAAACACCTAGACCCAGATTTAAAAGCATATCTCAGGATGATGGTAGAGGACATCAAGAAGGACTTTAATAACTCACTTAAAGAAATACAGGAGAACACTGCTAAAGAGTTACAGGGCCTTAAAGAAAAACAGGAAAACACAACCAAACAGGTGATGGAAATGAATAAAACCATACTAGACTTACAAAGGGAAGTAGACACAATAAAGAAAACCCAAAGTGAGGCAACGCTGGAGATAGAAAACCTAGGAAAGAAATCTGAAAACATAGATGCAAGCATCAGCAACAGAATACAAGACATGGAAGAGAGAATCTCAGGTGCAGAAGATTCCATAGAGAATATCGGCACAAGAATCAAAGAAAATGCAAAATGCAAAAAGATCCTAACTCAAAACATCCAGGAAATCCAGGACACAATGAGAAGACCAAATCTATGGATAATAGGAGTAGATGAGAATGAAGATTTTCAACTTAAAGGGCCAGCAAATATCATCAACAAAATTATAGAAGAAAACTTCCCAAACCTAAAGAAAGAGATGCCCATGAACATACAAGAAGTCTACAGAACTCCAAATAGACTGGACCAGAAAAGAAATTCCTGCCAACACATAATAATCAGAACAACAAATACACTAAATAAAGATAGAATATTAAAAGCAGTAAAGGAAAAAGGTCAAGTCACATATAAAGGAAGGCCTATCAGAATTACACCAGATTTTTCACCTGAGACTATGAAAGCCTGGACAGATGTTATACAGACACTAAGAGAACACAAATGACAGCCCAGGCTACTATACCCAGCCAAACTTTAAATTGGTAGTTTTCTCCATAGATGGAGAAAACGAAATATTCCATGACAAAACCAAATTCACACATTATCTTTCTATGAATCCAGCCCTTCAAAGGAAAATAACAGAAAAAAAAGAAAAAAAAATAAAAAAACAATATAATGACAGAAAACATGCCCTAGAAAAAGGAAGAAAGTAATCCTTCAACAAACCTAAAAGAAGAGAGCCACAAGAACAGCATGCCATCTCTAATAACAAAAATAATAGGAAGCAACAATTGCTTTTCCTTAATATCTCATAATATCAATGGACTCAATTCCCCAATAAAAAGGCATAGACTAAAAGACTGGCTACACAAACAAGGCCCAGCATTGTGCTGCTTACAGGAAACCCATCTCAGGGAAAAAGACAGACATTACCTCAGAATGAAAGGCTGAAAACAATTTTCAAAGCAAATGGTCTGAAGAAACAAGCTGGAGTAGCCATTCTAATATCGGATAAAATTGACTTCCAACTCAAAGTTATCAAAAAAGACAAGGAGGTACACTTCATGCTCATCAAAGGTAAAATCCTCCAAGAAGAACTCTCAAGTCTGAATATCTATGCTGCAAATTCAAGGGCAGCCACAATCAATAAAGAAACTTTAGTAAAGTTCAAAGCACTCATTGCACCTCACACAATAATAGTGGGAGACTTCAGCATATCACTTTCATTACTGGAAAGATCGTGGAAACAGAAACTAAACAGGGACACACTGAAACTAACAGAAGTTATGAAACACAATGGATTTAACAGGTATCTACAGAACATTTTATCCTAAAACAAAAGGATGTACCTTCTCAGCACCTCATGGTACCTTCTCCAAACTTGACCATATAATTGATCACAAAACAGGCCTCAGCAGATACAAAACTATTGAAATTGTCCCTTGCATGCTATCAGACCACCATGGACTAAGGCTGATCTTCGATAACAACATAAAAAATAGAAAGCCAACATTCACGTGGAAACTGAACAACACTCTTCTCAATGATACCTTGGTCAAGGAAGGAATAAAGAAAGAAATTAAAATTTTTTAGAGTTTAATGAAAATTAAGCCACAACATACCCAAACTTATGGGACACAATGAAAGCATTTCTAAGAGGAAAACTCAGCCCTGTGTGCCTCAAAAAGAAACTAGAGGGAGTACAGACAAGCAGCTTGACAACACACCTAAAAGCTCTAGATCAAAAGGAAGCAAATTCACCCAAGAGGAGTAGACAGCAGGAAATAATCAAACTCAGGGGTGAAATCAACCAAGTGGAAACAAGAACTATTCAAAGAATCAACCAAATGAGGAGCTGGTTCTTTGAGAAAATCAACAAGATAGATAAACCCTTAGCCAGACTCACTAGAGGGCACAGGGAGAGCATCCTAATTAACAAAATCTGAAATAAAAGGGAGACATAACAACAGATCCTGAAGACATCCAAAACACCATCAGATCCTTCTACAAAAGGCTATACTCAACAAAACTGGAAAACCTGATGAAAAGGACAAATTTCTAGACAGATACCAGGTACCAAAGTTAAATCAGGATCAGGTTAATGATCCAAACAGTCCCATATCCCCTAAAGTAATAGAAGCAGTCATTAATAGTCTCCCAACCAAAAAAAAAGCCCAGGACCAGATGAGTTTAGTGCAGAGGTCTATCAGACCTTCAAAGAAGATCTAATTCCATTTCTTCACAAACTATTCCACAAAATAGAAGCAGAAGGTACTCTACCCAATTCATTCTATGAATCCACAATTATTCTGATACCTACACCACAAAAAGACCCAACAAAGATAGAAAACTTCAGAACAATTTCCCTTATGAATATCGATGCAAAAATCCTCAATAAAATTCTCACTTAGACCAAGAACACATCAAAACAATCATCCATCCTGACCAAGTAGGTTTTATTCCAGGGATGCAGGGATGGTTTAATATATGGAAATCCATCAATGTAATCCTCTATATAAACAAACTCAAAGACAAAATCCACACAATCATCTAGTTAGATGCTGAGAAAGCATTTGACAAAATCCAACAGCTATTCATGATAAAAGTCTTGGAAAGATCAGGAATTAAAGGCCCATAAATAAATATGATAAAAGCAATCTAAGGCAAACCAGTAGACAACATCAAAATAAATGGTGAGAAGCTGGAAGCAATCCCACTAAAATCAAGGACTAGACAATGCTGCCCACTTTCTCCCTACCTATTCAACATTGTACTTGAAGTCCTAGCCAGAGCAATTAGACTACAAAATGAAATCAAGGGGATTCAAATTGGAAAGGAAGAAGTCAAAATATCACTTTTTAGCAGATGATATGATAGTATATATAAGTGACCCTAAAAATTCCACCAGAGAACTCCTAAACCTGATAAACAGCTTCAGTGAAGTAGCTAGATATAAAATTAACTCAAACAAGTCAATGGCCTTTCTCTACACAAAGGATAAACAGGCTGAGAAAGAAATTAGGGAAACAACACCCTTCATAATAGTCACAAACAATATAAAATTCCTTGGAGTGACTCTAACTAAGGAAGTGAAAGATCTGTATGATAAGACTTCAGGTCTCTGAAGAAAAAAATTAAAGAAGATCTCAGAAGATGGAAAGATCTCCCATGCTCATGGATTGACAGGATCAACATTGTAAAAATGACTATCTTGCCAAAAGCAATCTACAGATTCAATGCAATCCCCATCAAAATTCCAACTCAATTCTTCAACGAATTAGAAAGGGCAATCTGCAAATTCATCTGGAATAACAAAAAAACCTAGGATAGCAAAAACTCTTCTCAAGGATAAAAGAACCTCTGGTGGAATCACCATGCCTGACCTAAAGGTGTACTACAGAGCAGTTGTGATAAATACTGCATGGTACTGGTATAGTGACAAATAGACCAATGGAATAGATTTGAAGACCCAGAAATGAACCCATACACCTATGGACACTTGATCTTTGACAAGGGAGCTAAAACCATCCAGTGGAATTTTCACAGTATTTTCAACAAATGGTGCTGGCACAACTAGCAGTTATCATGTAGAAGAATGCAAATTGATCCATTCCCATCTCCTGTACTAAGGTCATACTAAGTGAATCAAGGAACTCCACATAAAACCAGAGACAGTGAAACTTATAGCGGAGAAAGTGGGGAAAAACCTCAAAGATATGGGCACAGGGGGAAAATTACTGAATAGAACAGCAATGGTTTGTGCTGTAAGATCAAGAATCAACAAATGGGACCTCATAAAATTGCAAAGCTTCTGTAAGGTAAAAGACACTGTCAATAAGACAAAAAGGCCACCAACAGATTGGGAAAGGATCTTTACCTATCCTAAATCAAATAGGGGACAAATATCCAATGTATATAAAGAACTCAAGAAGGTGGACTCCAGAAAATCAAATAACCCCATTAAGAAATGGGGCTCTGAGCTAAACAAAGAATTCTCTCCTGAGGAATACTGAATGGCAGAGAAGCACCTGAAAATATGTTCAGCATCCTTAATCATCAGGGAAATGCAAATCAAAAACCCCTGAGATTCCACCTCACACCACTCAGAATGGCTAAGATCAAAAATTCAGGTGACAGGAGATGCTGGTGAGGACGTGGAGAAGGAGGAACACTCCTCCATTGTTGGTGGGATTGCAAGCTTGTACAACCACTCTGGAAATCAGTCTGGTGGTTCCTCAGAAAATTGGACATAGTACTACTGGAGGATCCTGCAATTCCTCTCCTGGGCATATATCCAGAAGATGTTCCACCTGGTAAGAAGGACACATGCTCCACAATGTTCATAGCAGCCTTATTTATAATAGCCAGAAGCTGGAAAGAACCCAGATGCCTCTCAACAGAGGAATGGATACAAAAAAATGTGGTACATTCACACAATGAAGTACTACTCAGCTATTAAAAAGAATAAATTTATGAAATTCCTAGGCAAATGGATGTACCTGGAGGGCATCATCCTGAGTGAGGTAACCCAATAACAAAAGAACTCACATGATATGTACTCACTGATAAGTGGATATTAGCCCAGATACTTAGAATACCTAAGATATAAGATACAATTTGCGAAACACATGAAACTCAAGAAGAATGAAGACCAAAGTGTGGACACTTTGCCCCTTCTTAGAATTGGGAACAAAACCCCCATGGAAGGAGTTACAGATAAAAGTTTGGAGCTGAGACAAAAGGATGGACCATCTAGAGACTACCTTATCCCGGTATCCATCCCATAATCAGCCTCCAAACGTTGACACCATTGCATACACTAGCAAGATTTTGCTGAAAGGACCCTGATATAACTGTCTCTTGTGAGACTATGCCGGGGCCTATCAAACACAGAAGTGGATGCTCACAGTCATCTATTGGATGGATCACAGGGCCCCCAATGGAGGAGCTAGAGAAAGTACCCAAGGAGCTAAAGGGATCTGCAACTCTATAGGTGGAACAACAATATGTACTAACCAGTACCACCGGAGCTCATGTGTCTAGCTGCATATGTATCAAAAGATGGCCCAGTTGGCCATCAGTGGAAAGAGAGCCCCATTGGTCATGCAAACTTTATATGCCTCAGTACAGGAGAACACCAGGGCCAAGTAGTGGGAGTGGGTGGGTAGGGGATTGGGTGGGGAGAGTATGGGTGACTTGAATTGTAAATGAAGAAAATACCTAATAAAAAAAATCAACAGAAACTGAGAAAATTAAAAAAAAAATCAGATCCTACTAAAAAAGTCTGTGCTAAACAGAACGGGATAACCTGGGTGAAATGGATGATTTTCTAGACAGATACCAGGGACCAAAGTTAAATCAGCCTCACATAAACCATCTAAGCAGCCCCATAAATCCCAAGGGGATAGAAGCAGTCATTAGAAATCTCACAACGAAATAAAAGCCCAGGGCCAGATAGTTTTAGTGCAGAACTCTATCAGACCCTCAAAGAAGATCTAATACCAAGACTTCTCAAACTATTTCATAAAATGGAAACAGAAGGAAATCTACCAAATTCTTTCTATGAAGCCACAGTTACACTGATAACTAAACCACAAAAAGATCCTTTATGAATATCTATGTAAAAATTATCAATAAATTTCGTACAATCCAAATCCAAGAACACATGAAAATGATCATCCACCATGATGAAGTAGGCTTCATTCCAGGGTTGGAGGGATGGTTCAATATAGGGGAATCCGTCAATATTATCCACTATATAAACAAACTCAGAAGAAAAAACACATGATCATTTCATTAGATGCTGAAAAAGCCTTTGACAAAATACAACACCCATACATGTTAAAGTATTGGGGGAATGCAAGGTGTGTACCTAATATAATAAAAGCAATATAAAGTAAACCAATAGTCAACATCAAACTAAATGGAGAAAAACTCAAAGCAATCCCATTAAAATCAGGAACACGATAAGATTGCCCATTCTCTTCCTACCTGCTAAACATAGTACTTGATGTTCTAGCCAGAGCTATCAGGCAACAAAAAGAGATCAAAAGACTACAAATTGTGAGGGAGGAAGTCAAGATATCACTATTAGCAAATGATATGATAGTATATATAAGTGACTTCAAAATTCTACCAGAGAGATCGTACAGCTGATTAACAACTTCAGTGAAGTAGCTGGATATAAAATTAACTCTAAAAATTAGGAACCTTCCTCTACTCATAGGATAAAAGGACTGAGAAAGAAATTATGGGAGCAATACACATGACAATGGTCACAAATAATATAAAATATCTTGGTGTGACTTTAATCAAGCAAGTGAAAGATCTGTATGACAGGAACTTTCAATCCTTGCACAAAGAATTCGAAGGAGACCTCAGAGGATGGAAAGATCTCCCATACTCATGGACTGGCAGGATTAATATAGCAAAAATGGTCAGCTTGCTGAAAACTATCAACAGATTCAATGCAATTCTCTCTAAAATTACAACTTAATTCTTGATAGAGTTAAAATGCAATTCTCAAATTCATTTGAAATAACAAAAAAACCTTGTATATCGAAAACTATTCTCAACAATAAAAGAACTTCTGGGGGAATCATCATCCCTGGCCTCAAGCTATACTATAGAGCAATAGTGATTAAAAAAAAAAAACCTGCATGGTATTGGTACAGAGACAGGCCAGAAGATAATGGAGTAGAAATGAAGACCCAGAAATGAACCCACACACCTATCATCACTTGATCTTTGACAAAGAAGCTTAAACCATCCAGTGGAGAAAAGACAGTATTTTCAGGTAATTGTGCTGACTCAACTAGCAATCTGCATGTAAAAGAATGCACTTGTGTCCATTCTTATCTCCTCATACAAAGCTCAAGTCCAAGTGGATCAAGGACCTCCACATAAAACCAGATACACTCAATCTAATAGAAGAGAAAGTAGGGAAGAGCCTTGAATACTTGAGCACAGGGGAAAACTTCCTGAACAGAACAAGAATGGCTTGTGCTTTAAGATCAAGAATTGACAAATGGGACCTCATATGATTGAAAAGTTTCTGTAAAGCAATGGGCATTGACAATAGGACAAAATGGCAACCCACAGATTCACAAAAGATCTTTTCCAACCCTACATCCAATAGAGGGCTAGTATCCAAAATATAAAAAAGATCTCAAGAAGTTAGACTCCAGAGAACCAAATAACTCTACTTAAAAATGGAGTACAGAGCTCAATAGTGAATTCTCAATTGAAGAATCTCGAATGCCTGAGAAGCACTTAAAGAAATGTTCAACATCCTTAGTCATCAGGGAATTGCAAATCAAAACAACACTGGGATTCCATCACACACCAGTCAGAGTGGCTAAGATAAAAAACTCAGGTGACAGCAGATGTTGATGAGGGTATGGAGAATGAGAAACGCTCCTCCATTGCTGCTGGGACTGCAAGCCAGAAAAAAAAAAAAAAACACTTTGGAAATCAGTCTGGCATTTCCTCAGAAAATTGGAAATAGTTCTACCTGAGGAACCAGCTATATCACTCCTGGGCATATACCCAAATGATGTTCCAAAATGTAATAAGGACTCATGCTCCACTATGTTCATAGCAGCCTTATTTATAATAACCAGAAGCTGGAAACAACCATGATGTCCCTCATCAGAAAAATGGACATGGAAAAATGTGGTACATTTACACAATTGATTACTACTCAGAGATTAAAAATGACTTCATGAAATTTGCAGGCAAATGAATGGAACTAGAAAATATCATTCGGAGTAAGGTAACCCAGACACAAAAGAACACTCATGGCATGTACTCACTGATAAGTGGATACTAGCACAAAAGCTTACAATGCCCATAAGACCATATGGAGCATAGAAAGAAGGAAGACCAGGGTGTGGATGCTTCAGGCCTGTTTTGAGGGGAGAACAGGATGATCATGGGAGGTAGAGTGAGAGGAGGACCTGGAAGGGAGAGAGGAGGGGAGGAAAAAGGGGACAGTATCAGGAACTAGAAGAGATGTGAGAAAGGTAAAGATGGTCAGGAAATCAAACAACAATATGTAGCAGGGAGATGAGGAACTGGAGATAGCCACTGGAGGGTCCTAGATACCAGGGAAATGTGAGGCTCCCAGGACCAAACAGGATGACTTCAGCCAAAATGTGCAGAGAAGAGATAGAACCCGTTGAGACCACCTCCAACTAGTAGATAGGCATGGCCCCTGGTTGAGGGATGTAGCCACCTACCCATCTCAAAATTTTTAATCCAGAAACATTCCTGTCCAAAGAAAGAACAGGAACAAAAAATGGAACAGAGACTGGAGGAAGGGGTGACCAGGGACTGCCCCATCTGGAGATCCACCATGTCTACAGACACCAAGTCAACACTGTTGCCATGGTCAAGAGGTGCTTGCTGACAGGAACCTAGTGGTGTGGTTCCTTGGGAGGTCTGGCCAGCAACTGACCAATACAGATATGAATGCTTGGAACCAACCATCAAACTGAGCTCAGGGACCCTGTTGGGAGCTGGCAGAAGGACTGGAGAAGCAGAGGGGGATTCCAACCCCAATGGAAGAACAACATAGTTTGGCCTGACCACCCAGTTCTCCCAGAGTCTAGACCACCAATCAAGGAGTGTACAGGGAGAGATCCATGACTCCAGCTGCATATGTAGCAGAGGATGGCCTTGTCTGACATCAATGAGAGGGGAGGTCCTTGGTCCCGGGGAGGTTTGATGCCCCAGTGTAGGGGAGTGGTGGGGCAGGAGAGGGTGGGTGGGTGGGAGAGCACCCTCATACAGGCAAGAGTGGGAGGGCAGATGGGAGGATTGGTGGAGGGGTAACTGGGAATTTGGATATCATGGGATGGGGGCTCAGTGGAGGGGTAACCAAGAAGTGGGTTATCATTTCAGATGTACTAATGGAATTATTAATTAAAATAGAAATAAATAAATAAATAAATAGGGCATTTTACATGTATATTTTCTGTAAGCTGTGATGTCTATAAGACATAAAATTACGCTTGCCATTACCCTTAGCAACAAACATAACAAAGATCACATCCTGTGTTGAACATGCTCCTCTCTTCTAATATTTAGATAAGTGAGAGAATTTCCATGAGAAGGTACGATGCTGGCTGAACTAGCTAGGCAGTGGAGTCTACGAAAGCAGGGCACAGCTGTGTGAGACTGTACAATCAGATACTGGTTGTGTCTACCTTAAGTGTATTGTAGTAAAGATGTTGCCGTAATTTGTACTGAGACACCTGTGCCTCTGCCCACCTTCTTTCCTGAAAATCCAAAGTCTTCCCACTATACTGGACACTAGAACATAGCTTTTAATGTGATACTTGGAAAAGAAAATCTCTAGAAGGTTTTGCTTCAAGTGAGATAATACCTAAAGAACTTATCTCCAGTTAAATTTACCCATTTGTTCATTTTCAGTGATGGACACGTAGCAAAAAATCTACTTTAAGTTAATGAAATGTTTCACTAATTCTAATTGACTAGACTCTGGCCAAGAGGGAACTAATCCAAACCTGCCATGTGTGCATGGGCAAGTAGAATCTGCCAGGTTGGTTTTCTTTTAAAGATTTTATTGTAAAATGGTGTGTTTTCTCTACACAAGCTGAGTTGCTTAGAAAAGCAAGGCATTTGTGGAGTCTTGAACTTAAGGGTCATCATTTTGTCCCCCACTGATGCTATTCAGAGCCTCCTCTGTGCTAATTTGTGTTCATTATCCTAATTGAATCCATGATGGGACATAGAATGACCAGTTTCCAAATTGCCTACAAAAGTCATTTTCTTTCTTTCTTTTTTTAAATAATCTTTGAGTTCCTTGAAAATATTTATTTATTATTTTTTGTGATGAAGTATATTTAACTTTTTAAAAATTTTTATTAGGTATTTTCCTCATTTAATTACCAATGCAGTCCCCCCTACCCACCCCCACTCCCCTAACCCCCACACTCCCACTTCTTGGCCCTGGCATTCCCCTGTACTGAAGCATCTAAAGTTTGTAAGACCAATGGGCCTCTCTTTCCAATGATGGCCTACTAGGCCATCAACAGAGGAATGGATACAGAAAATGTGGTACATTTACACAATGGAGTACTACTCAGCTATTAAAAAGAATGAATTTATGAAATTCCTAAGCAAATGGATGGACCTGGACAGCATCATCCTGACTGAGGTAACCCAATCACAAAAGAACTCACATGATATGTACTCACTGATAAGTGGATATTAGCCCAGAAACTTAGAATACCCAAGATACAAGATACAATTTGCAAAACACATGAAACTCAAGAAGAACGAAGACCAGAGTGTGGACACTTTTCCCCTTCTTAGAATTGGGAACAAAACACCATGGAAGGAGTTACAGAGACAAAGTTTGGAGCTGAGACAAAAGGATGGACCATCTAGAGACTGCCATACCCAGGGATGCATCCCAAAATCAGCCGCCAAATGCTGACACCATTGCATACATTAGCAAGATTTTGCTGAAAGGACCCAGAAGTCATTTTCTGTTGGAATATATTTTGGAACTCAGCAGATAAGAAATTCCCCTCTCTTCACTGGATCTCAGATGCAACCCTGAGGAAAATGTCTGTTTCTGTCATGACACCTTTCTGTTCCCCTCCATCATATTCTGAAAATCGGAGTCCTACATTTTCTCACTGCCCTCAAAGGAGGCACAAGACCCAATCTATCCAGTAAGCAAGGCAGTCTCTAGGACAGCCCCTGAGGGACGATGACACTAGGGAATATGAACTTGAAATAACATTTGAATGCTGTACCTTGTGCTTCCACACCACAGATATGTTATAATTGCAAGCCTGATATTTTCTTTAATTATCAGTTTTACAAACAAAACTCCTTTTAGTTGAGTTTACTATAGAATAGGTATTGAGTATAATCTCAGAACCTCATCAAATGCTATTTGTTTTATTCAGTGATTATGATGTTCTATGTCTTTGAAAAGTATCCACTTTAGACAACTATTAAGATGATTTGTTAATAAGTCACTCTCATGCACAAGGTAAAAGCAATCAATAGATGTATTGGAAATTAATGTTCATGGAATATGCTAGTGTTAAGAGATTTTGAATTATAATTAATCAGCTGGTTTAGACTCACTGCTATTTGGATGTATATCCTGAATTTCAGGTATCTAAGTCTTAATCTTTCATTGCAATATTCTTGAGAGATAGGACTTATAGGATGTGGTTAAATCTTGAGGGTATGCTCACGGGAGTGCATTAAAGGTTATCATGGGAACTGGTTAGCTATCCCAGGAGTGGGATGCTCATTCACTAAATGGTTCTCCATCTCTTATCCCCTTCTTCTTCCCTCTTCCTTTCCCTCCTTCTCCTGTTTGCATCCTCACTCTTGCTTTCATTTTACCTTACATCACTGGATGAAGGAGAAAGTCCCCTTGGCCTTGGACTTCCCAGACTCTGTGACTAAGAAACACACTCCTACTTTTTTTTAAATGTCCAGTCTTATGTTTTTGTAGCAGCACACAATCAACTAAGGACAACCTTGCTTTCTTGTTTTGTACAATTATACAAAGGTAACTTCAAGTCACGTCATAACAAATCATGCTATTGAAAAATTATTAGTGACTTACTTTGAGGTAAGAACATTTCATCTAACTTTTACTCAAAAAATAAAGCAATGCATTTGTATTTGTTTGACATTTGAATCTTGTTTCAAACTTGGACATGAATGTCTTGTAATTACCAGCACAAAGAGAGGGTAGAAATTGTTAGGACGGAAATGTTAAATGAATCATAGTTCTGCTCTCTAACTTAACTCTAGCTTCAATCTTTGTTATTAAAATAAACATGGACCCAGAGTATGCTAAATGAAACAATCAATTTGTCATAGTTAAGGCTAGGCTAATTTAGGATTATAATAAATGTATTTCTGGTATGTGCTAACACTCAAATATTTTTCTATCAATAAGTGGGCTGGTATCTAAGTAAAATATTTTCATTAACAAGATTTTTATTTTTTATTTGTATGCATGAGGACGTACATATATGCATGTATACAAGATGGATGTCTGGTGCCTGTAGATAGCAGAAAATACCATCAGATTCTCTGGAACTGTAATTACTGCCAGGTAGGTGCTGGGAACTTAAACTGGAGATTTTACAAAGGGAGAAAGCATTCTTAACCACTGGATCATTTCTCCAAATACCTAATTTTTAAAATAATGAAATGTCTTTTCAAGTCCTGGGTTGGTTAGTTCACACCTTTAATTCTATCATTCAGGAAGTAGAGAGAGGTAGATATCTATTAGCTGGAGACCAACCAAGTCTACATAGTGGGATTCAGGGAAAAGACAAAAACAAAAACAAAAAAACCAGGCAAGCAATAAGGTTCCCAATCAATTTAAAACAGATCAATTAGTAAAAAAATACCATCCTCTATATTATCTTTAAGTGCATCTGATCATTTTAAGAAAGATTACTTGCTTGTATGTTCTTCATAAGTGTGAGGGTTAATTTCATGTGTCAGCTTCCCTGAGGAACTGAGTGGCCAGGCATTTGGTGTAGCACTATTTTGAGTATATCTGTGGGTTTTTCTGGTTGAGATTAACATTTGAATCAGTAGACAGAGAAAAGTAGATTGCTGTCTGTGTGTGTCTGGGTGGGTGTATCATCCAATAAAACATAAAGGCTAAGCAGAAGAATAAATTCATTTTGGCTCTGGTTACTAGAGCTGGGACATCTGTCCTTTACTATCTTTGGACTTCTCAGATCTTGATCATGGGAGCACTGATTTGGCTGACTTCCTTGCTTCTCAGTAAGGAAGCTGTAGCTGGAAACTACACTGTCGGCCCACTGATTTCAAGTGTGACAATTAAACCTTGAGACTTCTCAATTTCTGTGATCATGTGAGCCAATTCCTTGTCACAAATCTCATTGTTTGTTTTATTTACCATTTACTTGGTTAAACTTATATGTACATGTGTGTAGAGCATATGTGTATGTATCATATATATATAGGTTCTGTTTCTCTGAAGAACACTGGATAACTAAATAAACTAATTTCTATAAAAATACAAACAAGCATTTTTCTATTATAAGTATCCCATTTTTAATTATTCATTTAATTATTTAAATTTAATTTAACTTAATTATTTATAATTATTTAAATTATTTAATTTAATTTAATTTAATTATTTATGATCCATATCACAGACAAGATTCATGCTGTGTGATTTTTAGTTGACACTTATCAGGAAAAAAAAAAGCTCACTTCTTCCTGTATTCAATCCTTGTCCTGTTTTTAATAATATATGGAACAAAGTTCACATGAAATTTGAATTATCTGAAGTGGCATTTCTCCATAGTTGAACATTTGAATAGTTTCTAGCATAGTGCTCTAAACTTTAAAGTCTGAGTTCTGTTTATTGGCAACTCTATACTCTCCCCATGAGTATTTATTAGTTCTACAATCAATTACAGTTTTAAAAATTAAAATTTCTATAATTAGCCTTTGATGCTTTCTTCTGGAGATAACTATGAGAGATTATCTAAGTTAGAAAAAACCAGACCACAAAGCCCATGTTTATATGATATTACTAATAAGCAGCAAGTGATTAAACACCTACAGAAGACCTGAGACCCCCTAGGGCAAGCATTTTCTATGTTATTTTTTCTTTCTTATTTATTTGTTGATTTGTTTGTTTTGAGAGTGCCTCCTTATGTAGTCCTTGCTAATGTCAATCTTTTTGCATATACCAGGCTGACCTCATAAAAAATTAATAAATATATTAAAGTGATGTGCTTCATAAATATGTCTAATTATGTGCCAATTAAGCACAAATGAAAAAAAAGCATAATTTTTCTCCTCCTTTAGCTTTAGAAGAGATTGGAGGAAAGTCATTGCCTGCGGACTCATCCTGTCCAAAAGAGTGGTCAGCAGCTAATGACACTACCTCAAAATGAGAGAAGATGGGTTGGAGACAGCTGCAAGGATGATACCTTGGTGACCCAACTGCAATAGCTCAGGAAAGAGAATGGATCAGAGCTTTGTCAGCTCCTTAAAAAGTTCCCACAGCTGCTCTGAAATGAAGACTACCTAAATTTTAATTGCAAAGCCACCCGAGAAGTGCAACTGGGTGTGGTTTGCAGTTCCCAGGGTGGATGAGGGTGATGAGCACTTCTCAGTCACTCACATCTTAAAGAATGGAAATGACCAAGATCTTCAAGCAGAAGGCATAAGACAGTTGTCTGTAGGAACATTTCAATTTGCAAGTTACCATTAACACTTTATTTTTAATTAATCTAAAATATTTTCCTGAGTATTTTCAATGTGTACAATGTATTTGCATGACTTCTATCCTTCTCCTATCCACTTTAATTTCTCCTGTGTTCCCTCTCCCTCTCAATTCATGATTTTATCTTTAGTTATTATTGATTCATAGGCACAAACATGTGTATACACACTTGCACAAAAACACACATATACACATAACCTACTGAGTCATTTTTAGTGCTGCATATATATTGGTATATATGGACATATGTATTTTTTTACTATATATGCTTATACATATGCACACATACACATGTTAAGGCTGTCCACTTGGGTGTAGATAATAACTTCTCAGGAAGCTCATCCCTGCAGAAGACCCTGTGTCCGTCTTTTAGCAAGCATTTATTGGCTATAATTCTTAATCTAGGGGTAGAGTCCTGTAAAATTTCCTCCATCTACACTGGCATGTCAACTGGCCATGTCATTATGTGTGTCTTGCTTAGGTGACCATATTTTTGGAGTTTCGTCGGTGCAGCTTCCTGATAATATATATAGACAACAACCAGAAACACACATGGCCAAAGAAGAGGAAATGAGCATTAACTGTGAGAAGTGAGATATATAAACTACATACTCTGTATCCAGACCTTGCGTAGTCAATTGGGCCGCCCACATTCTTCTTGGTGGATCCTCAACACTAGGGACCTGGGAGGGACAGAGTAGGGGAAGGGAAAAAAGGAGAGGTAAGATCAGGTATTGGAAGGGACAGGAGAGAAGTACAGAGAGTAAGGAAATCGAATAAAAATATGCATCATTGGGAGATGAGGAACTAGGGGTAGTCACTAGAAAGTCCCAGATGCTAGGAAAGCAAGAGGCATCCCAAAGGGGATGACTTTAGCTGAAATATACAACAAAGAGGAGATAGAACCTGTAGACCACCTCCAGTAGATAAGCATAGCCCCCACTTGAGGGATGGAGCCATGCATCCATATCAAACTTTTTAACCCAAAAATGTTGTCCAAAGTAAAGACAGGGATGAAAAATGGAACAGAGACTGAAGGAAAGACCTTCCAGTGACTGCCCCACCTAGGGGTCCATCCAATTTGCAGACACAAAATCCAGAAACTATTGCTGATGCCAAAAAGTGCTCACTGACAAGAGACTGGTATGGTTATTCTGTGAGAGGTTCTACCAGCACCTGACTAATACAGATGCAGATACTCACAGCCAACCATCAAACTCAGCCTGGGAACCCAGTGGAAGAGCTAGGGAAAGGACTGAAAGAGCTAAAGGGGGTTAAAACCCCATAGGAAGAACAACAACATTGACTAACCAGATCACTTAGAGCTCCCAAAACTAAACCCCCAACCAATGAGCACACATGGATGGATCCATGACTCCAGCTACACATGTAGCAGAGGATGGCCTTATCTGGCATCAATGGGAAGGGAGGCCCTTGGACCTGTGAAGGCTTGATGCCCCAGTGTAGGGGGATGCTAGATCAGTGAGGTGAGAGTGGGTGGGTGGACGAAGCACCCTGTTAGAGGCAAGAAGGAGAGGAAATGTGTTGGGAGTGTTTGTGCAGGGGAGACTAGGAAGGGGACAACATTTGAAATTTAAATGAATAATAAAAAATAAAATAAAATAAAAATAAAGGTACCCTTAAATCCTCACCTACAACTTGCTTTGTCTGAATGTTCTTTTCCTTGGGTTGATCTGTGGCTTCATTATCTCACATATTTTACATTTGCTGATTGAAGGTGACCAAAGTGCCAGATATTTTTAGCGTGTCACACACAGACCTTGTTAATGAAGAGTCACAGCAGGCTTGAATGTTCTTAACGTGCATTCTCATTGGTCTTCCCATGATACTTCTCTTTATTGTATCACATTTTAAAATCTCACAAAATTGTATTTCTCTGACTTAGAAACATACTTGCAGTGAACTGAAAGTTTTATTATATAGAATAAAACGGAGATGGAAGAATTATGCTTGAGAACAGAAAGGAATGTTTGTTTACTGAGTTAGAAACAAATTGAGATAAAGAGAGAACATGGAAAGAAAGTCAGCGTTTTTCACTGCATATGAGATGCTGCACATATTTGTGTCACTTTGAAAAATGGCTTTTAAAACTTGCTAATAGTGTCTCCAAATTGTTAAATTGATTATAACTTAGTAGGTGAATAATAATGTTTTTCTCATTTGTAATGCTGACTTGATGCAAGAAAAGGAAGAAAAGCTCTGTAGAGAAGGTTCTACAAGTTTAAAAAAAAATGTGTCTGCTTTTAACTACGTTGCCCAGAATTGAACTGGATTATAATTCCTTTGAATAAAAGTTAAAAGCATGTATCTATTTATGCATAGAAAATGTTAAATGAAAATTTTTAGGTGTAGTTATGACATGCACAATTTGTAGAAAAAAAAATATGCTGTGTGGCTGAATGAACTAAGAACAGAATCCTACCACATTTCATTAATTCTAACTTACAAATTGTCCACATTGAGTCTGACTGAAGTCAATTTAATGCCAAGTCTGTCTCAACAGATCTGATATGGCATGAAATTAATTTAATAGCTGGAGTAATAAGAGACCAAGACATAAAATGGGCAAATAATGCAGATGTTTTATCTCAGTCAAGATTACTAGCTCTTCCCTTCAAAACATATCACTACAACTAGTCATGGTAAGAAATACAATTCTCTGTGGGTATATTTTCCCAGTGAAACCACTGTCATGGCAAGATTCCTCATTCTGGGACAGTTACCCTGTTCTCAAGGTCTGCTCTAGACCCCTCATAGACAGAACTTCACCTTTACCACCCAAATTGATGACTCACAGAAGCACCCATTGGTGACCATTAAAGAGCTGGGCAACTGACTGCATGCAACCTTTGCCCTGTTTACCAGCACTTTTGGTGACCATGAGGTTGAACCTCACTAAATCTTTATTAATGACTCTTGATCTATTTATCCTGAATCACTTGACAGGCATCACTCTTTCAAGTTTTTTTTTTTTTTTTTTTTTACCTTTGAAGTCTTAAACTCCTGTATTCTTATATCTTTAGCCCTGTACCTTTATGTTTCTTTCATGTGCTTATTGATGTAACATCCATTCTGTCACCTCATTGTCACTTACTGTCTTTGGAAAACTTATTTTTCTAGCAGTTAATTGGTTTTTTACCACTTTCACTTCTTGATGTGTAATAAAGTCAAGATTCCATCATGGATGACTTCAATATTTGACTTGATGCACATTCAAATAAAATATTCTCTGGTGTTTCATCCAGTAATATTGTAACCTTGGTTCAATTCGGCCTTTATACATTTTCCTTTTATACATTT
The DNA here is from genome assembly GCF_978045245.1 of Mus caroli. Taxonomy (NCBI): domain Eukaryota; kingdom Metazoa; phylum Chordata; class Mammalia; order Rodentia; family Muridae; genus Mus; species Mus caroli. Next base: position 56,353,064 of record NW_028227269.1, read on the forward strand.
ATAGACAGCTCTAGGAAATAAGTTGTTTGAGGAGGCAGCTTACATGACATATTGATGGTCATAAGTTTCAGACTGGTGCATGGCCTACTAAACTATTGTTACCGATTAAACTTTGAAGAGTTGGGCTAAAACTTTTACTTTCTTCTCACAGTTTTATGTCAGACTTTTAATTTGGTTAAACAGAGATTTATCAAGATCTATTATTTCAATTTCACAATGAAAATATTATTCACCATAAATTCCTTACCAAATATAGCTGTTCTCTCATTTCTCTGGGTTTCATACCATGGATATAAGGCAGGTCTGTTATGTTCCATTGGTTTTAAACACATTCGTCACTCCTTCTCGCCATCATTCCCTAAACAATACTGTGCAAGTACTATTTACATAACATTTACATTATATTGGATATTATATGTAACCTTTGATGATTTGAAGTGTAGAGAAGGATATGAGGAAATACTGAACCACTACATACAGAGGCCTTCTGCATCTGTATACTTGAGCATCAAAAGGGATTCCTGAAACTGATAACCCTTGTATACCAAGGGCCAACTGTATAAGGTTTCCTTTTTCTGAGCTGAAGATGTATGTACTGATCCAACTGGTACACAGCTCTTCTGTAATGTTCCTTATAGAAAACTAAGCATATATTCACCATTCTAAATGATCATTTTATTATCTTCTTGTATTAGTTAAGGTTTCTATTGCTGGGATAAAGAATCATGATCATAAACAACGTGGAGAGGAAAGGTTTCAGTTTCCATCCTACGTTTTGCTGAGCAAAGTCAGGGCAGGGACTTAAACAAGGCAGGAAGGAGCTGATACAGAGACCATGAAGGATACAGATTATTGGCTTGCTCCTCATAGCTTGTTCAGACTGATTTCTTATAAGTCTCAGGACCAGTAGCCTATGGGTGCCACTGCTCACAATGGGCTGGACCCTCCTACATAATCACTAATTAAGAAAATGACCTTCAGGCTTGCCTACAGCCTGAACTTATGGGGGCATTTTCTCACTTGAGGCTCCCTCCTCTCAGATGACTACAGCATGTGTCAAGTTGACATAAAACTGGGCAGCACACTTCTCTAAGTAGTTGAGTTGTTAATTAATAGGTTAAGAAAATTGTGCTTCTTACCTTTTGCCTTGGAGCCCTTGAGACCCTGTTCTTATCCAATCTCTCCGTTCTTTGTGTGATTAATGTCAATGCTTCTCAATCGACAGTGACTCTGATTCAACCCCAAATTTGATCCCGTATTGTTTTGTGCTAATTTCTGAAATGTTTTATAGGTGATGAACTGATATGGTCACCATTCAGAGTCAACAAAGACTAAGTTTGTGGATGTTGTAGTTAAACCTTCTCTAGATCCTAGGCTCTGTCCTTAGAGTATTGTTTCTTCCTATCCGAGCAGAAAGTCATCCAGTAACCTCGTTGTTCATTAGAGCAAAAGCTCAAAGACCTCAGAAACCTCAAAGCTTCTCAAGCAAATGACTTACAAACACAACAGTTGAAGCTTCTAGTGCTTTGGCTTAGCAAAGTTTTTCATTTGTTCTCGCAACCAATTTAGCCTCTTCTATGGTCACAAGTTTTTTTCATAATATTATGAAACCAAGTCAGAAAGGCATTGTTATCTGTTACAATCTGCATGGCAGGGCACCATGAGGTATTTAAGAGATGACAAGAGAAAAAGTGAGAAGATTAATATCTTGCTCATGCTAAGGATTTAACATACACCATGTGCAGCAGCTGTCCTCCCCACTGAATGCAAGAACTGTTTCTTGTATTCATTTTCTTGGTGATGTGATAAAATAATTTGATAATGAAATACTTCAAGGATTTGGTGCCAAGAGTATGTAACCTGCAGAGAAGAATTTAAGCAGCAAATAGTTTCAATTTGTGTGAGGTGAGCAAGGCACAGGAAGGACATTAAAAATGTTTACTTTGACTGCCTTTGAGTTGGGGATATAATCTATTCAATATTACAGGGAATTTGCCAGTTTCTCTTGTTTCTTTTGATTAGAATTGTGTCTTCATTAGTTTTTATACTGCTTCAAAATATTCTGTTTTTCATAAGAAACTATTTCTGTTTTTCTTGTACTGTTTTGTTGGGGTTTTGGTTGTTTGATTGTTTGGTTGATCTTTGTTTTGGTTTTGGTATTGCTTTTACTCTAAGCAATTACTCTTTGGCTCCTTTACCTGCTCTGAATCATTCGCTAAGCCACAAAAGGAACATTTCCAAGAATTCAGACTGAAAAGTAGGGCATAGAGATAAGGCTAGAGTTAAAGAATTTTTGTTCCTATGTATATTGTTCCAGTGCTGATCACTTTGGACTAGATAACCAATTTTTGGTTATGGGCAATTCCAGGGAATGGTTAATTCTCCATCAGCAGTACATAGTACTACTGGAGGATCCAGCAATACCTCTCCTGGGCATATATCCAGAAGATGTCCCAACCGGTAAGAAGGACACATGCTCCACTATGTTCATAGCAGCCTTATTTATAATAGCCAGAAGCTGGAAAGAACCCAGATGCCCCTCAACAGAGGAATGGATACAGAAAATGTGGTACATTTACACAATGGAGTAGTATTCAACTGTTAAAAAGAATGAATTTATGAAATTCCTAGCCAAATGGATGGACCTGGAGGACATCCTGAGTGAGGTAACACAATCACAAAGGAACTCACACAATATGTACTCACTGATAAGTAGATATTAGCCCAAAACTTAGGATACCCAAGATATAAGATACAATTTGCTAAACGCATGAAACTCAAGAAGAATGAAGACTGAAGTGTGGACACTATGCCCCTCCTTAGAATTGGGAACAAAACACCCATGGAAGGAGTTACAGAGACAAAATTTGGAGCTGTGACGAAAGGATGGACCATCTAGAGACTGCCATATCCAGGGATCCACCCCATAATCAGCTTCCAAACACTGACACCATTGCATACACTAGCAAGAATTTGCTGAAAGGACCCAGATATAGCTGTCTCTTGTGAGACTATGCCAGGGCCTAGCAAACACAGAAGTGGATGCTTACAGTCAGCTAGTGGATGGATCACAGGGCTCCCAATGGAGGAGCTAGAGAAAGTACCCAAGGAGCAAAAGGGAACTGCAACCCTATAGGTGGAACAACATTATGAACTAACCAGTACCCCAAGGCTCTTGACTCTAGCTGCATATGTATCAAAAGATGGCCTAGTCGGCCATCACTGGAAAGAGAGGCCCATTGGACTTGCAAACTTTATATGCCCCAGTACAGGGGAACGCCAGGGCCAAAAAAATGGGAATGGGTGGGTAGGGAAGTGGGGGGGGGGGTTTGGGGGACTTTTGGGATAGCATTGCAAATGTAATTGAGGAAAATATGTAATAAAAAATATTTAAAAAAAAAAGAATTTATCACATTATTCCAGCCTGGAGCAAGTGGCAGTCCTAACCCCCAATGTTAATAGCACTTGGTTCTTTATCTGAAGAGCACTATACATTTTTATCGATTTTTAAGTGTGTAATATTTACTTCACAAACTTTCTCTCCTTTGTCACATTCTTCTTCATTATTATTCATTTGAAATAAACTAAGGCATTAATGAAGTCAAATTACAAAGTCATAGATTATGATTTATTGTAAGATCATAATTCTCCAAATAAAATGTTTTGTTATTTTATTAGAAATACAAAATCTTATTGATTTACTCTAAATGATTATACATGAGTAGTAATCATGTGTTTATCATAATAAACTCAAACTTAGACTACAATAAAAGCTACTTCACTTATATTTATGATTATCTCTAGCATAGTACCTGTTCTTAATTATTCACTCATATTAATATTTGCCTCTTAGATTGATATACTACCTTTGCTTATGATAGTTGGCTCAGGTCCAATCTCTTTTAGATTGTAGGCAGAAATTGGGGCCATCACTTCCAATTGAACAGAAAGGGGCTGAGCAATCGAATATGGAAGAAGCATGCAAGGCAGCCATGAAGAAATTAGTGCCAGAGCAGAGAGGTAGCTAGAATAGGTCCAGAATTTCAGAAGAACTCCTCTAAACAAGGATGAGAATATTGTGTAACCTCCTCAGCATACAAACAGCTGTGAGAAGGCGTGAAAATACAGTCCAGAATTCCTGTGATAAAACACATCTGTGGGGCTCCAAGGCTGGTTCACATTCATGCATTTCCTCCTACATACCTGTCTTTCCCCTAGATCAGTGCTTCTCAATGTTCCTAATGCTGTAATGCTTAAATACAGTTCCTCATGTCATTGTGAACTCCAGCCATAAAATTATCTATGCTGCTACTTCATAACTGTATGTTTGCCAGTGTTATGCTTAGTTAAACATCTGCTTTACAAAGTTCTTAGGTGACCCCTATGAAAGGGTCATTTGATGCCCCCAAAAAGGTCTTTCAAAATCCCCAAAGGGGTTGCAACCCACATATTGAAAACCCCTGCTCTGTATTATAAGTTCCTTCTAGGTGATTATCAAGATTTTTCATGTGCATATCTATTGCACTTAATCCTATAATCTGTCCTCCATACATTGTTACTTATTTGACCTTTGGTTGTTTTCTGCTTTTCTGTTTTCATTTTCTGTATGCTTAAGCATTTATATGACATCTCATATTGTTCATATTGCCATAACCATGACAGAGTGAACTTGTGCATGTATGGACATGTACAATCAACTGAAAACATCTAGTAAGATACCAAAGTATATTCTCATTACTATTCTCTAACATCATTAGAACCTACAAGCCATTGATTCCATTCATTGTCCTTCCTCTTCTCATGTTCTTTGTCCTCATTTACCTTGTCAGTCATAACTACACCATCAGATTTCTTAAGTTCCATGGCCATTTCTTAGTTTTACTTCCTTGACTAAACCACAAACCTGCCTAAATCATCTGATGGCCTACTCCATTTCTCTATGCTAAAAATTTAAACACAAATTAGACAAATTATTTTTAGATTTATAATCATCTATTCAGTGAAGCCCTTCACATTTCTGGGTACCTACACTCTTCTAGCTCCTGGCAATTGTCTTTTCTATTTTGTTAGAAAAGAGATGCTGAGATAATTATTTCACTATTTCCCCATATTCCGGAACCTCCTAAAAGGACAGCCCATTCTTATTGTCAGCCAAAGGCCACATTAACAGCCAGAGGAAATTGAAGCATTTAAGAAAGAATTTTTACAAACTCCCTCTCATCCAACATCTGTAACCATTTATCCCTCCTCTTATTACTATGGATGAGCTGTTTATTCTCCTTGTTAAAGCCTAAATTTTGAGCATTCTTACAGCATTTATTTTTTAAAAATGCCTTGTTAATTTGTTCTATTCTCTTCTTTGGCAAGGATAATTTTTATCAGCATGAAAATAAACGTGTGTTCTTCCATTAAAAACCCTTTCTCATCTCCCTGCTCCATTTTATGAAAGAAAGGAAAGAAAGGAGGAAAGGAAGGAAGGAAGGAAGGGAGGGAGGGAGGGAGGGAGGGAGGGAGGGAGGGAGGGAGGGAGGGAGGGAGGGAGGGAGGAAGGGAGGAAGGGAGGAAGGGAGGAAGGGAGGAAGGGAGGAAGGGAGGAAGGGAGGAAGGGAGGAAGGGAGGAAGGGAGGAAGGAAGGAAGGAAGGAAGGAAGGAAGGAAGGAAGGAAGGAAGGAAGGAAGGAAGGAAGGAAGGAAGGAAGGAAGGACGGTCCCTGAAGCATTAATGCAAACTTGATGCCTTCAGTTTAACTCCTTTTCTATTGGTTTAAAGCACAGCAATCATGTTCTTGGTGTGTACCTCCTCACCAAAAATAAATTTGTTAAGATTACACTTCACCTCCACAATGGTAAATCCAAACTGAGTTCTTCTTTGCACAGTTTAAAAAGCTGTCAGGGGCATTTGCCTGAAACAAATTTCCCTTGTGGCTTCCAAGACCTCACTCCTTGGGTTTCCCCTCTAACTCTATCTCTGGCTATTCCTTTTATGTCTCCTTTTCATGCTCCTCTTTATACCTGTTTCTAAACATTACTCATTGTTTTGGTGACTGTTTTCTGCCTTATGACTTTAAATACCATTTATATACAGTTGACATGCAGATTTCATCTGTAACCTCTGTCTCTGCTCTAAACACCGAGCTCTTCTGCCTATGAATATTTCGGTTTGCCTTATTTTTCATGCACAAAAACATCAAAATCATCCCTACCCTCCTGGTTTTTTTTTTAATACAATGCTACCAACTTGTCAGCAAACACCACCAGCTGTATCTTTAAAGCTCATTGTAAATGTCTCCACTTAATGCCACCTCCTCTCCTATCATTCTTATTCCCATAATGGATTGCACAGATTACTAAAATAGCCTACTACCTGATCTTTCTTCTCTGATTCTTTCCCCCATTCAAACAATTTTTAACACAGCAGCCAATGTCATCCTTTTAGCCTGGAAAACCAATTGCCTTTGAATTCTTCCAAGGGCTTCCCATACATCAGAGTGAGAGCTGAAGCCCTAACACTAGCCTGGAAATCCCTGCACAGATGCTCAAGTTCTGACCCCACCACTGGATTTCTGTGCTACCTGATTCATGTCCACTTTCTGCAAGGGACCATTTTGCTTTGCCTGGGTATAGCAGATTTATATCTCATAATCTTTACTAGTAGAGTCCCTTCTGCCACAGTATTCTTCTCTATATAGCTCTGAATATTTTTTTCCTTCATTTCCCCCAGCTAATCTCATCAAAATTTAGTGTAATTATTCATATGAACTATAATTTTCATACTTCCTCTAGCTTTTTCTGAAATAGTACTTATCTTATGAAAGTCTCATTTATATTTGTCTATTTCCTTATAAAATGTAGGTGCACAATAAATTGTAGCAAGAAAGGAATTGGAGATCATGTTAAACAATACCAAAAATATTGAGAAATATCTATTTACACTATTTAAACACTGGAAACAAAGAGGGGAAAGGCAAGGGAAAATCTAGAAGCAGAGATTTGATCATAGTTGTAAGAAGCTCTTTTAACTATCTCTTGTGAGTATACGCTAATGCCTGGAAAATACAGAAGTGGATGCTCACAGTCATCTATAGAATGGAACATAGGGTCCCCAATGAAGGAGCTAGAGAAAGTACCCAAGGAGCTGAAGGAGTCTGCAACCCTATAGGAGGATCAATAATATGAACTAACCAGTACCCCCAAAACTTGTGTCTCTAGCTGCATATGTAGCAGAAGATGGCCTAGTAGGCCATCAATGGGAGGAGAGGCCCTTGGTCTTGCGAAGATTATATGCCCCAGTACAGGGGAATGCCAGGGCCAGGAAGTGGGAGTGGGTGGGTTGTGGAGCAGGGTGGGGGAGGGTATAAGAGACTTACAGGATATCATTTGAAATGTAAATGAAGAAAATATCTAATTTTTTAAAAAGAAGCTCTTTTCGTTTGAGAAATACCAACTTGCTATCCAGTCTAGTCCCTTGGAGGGCAAGCTTCTAAAAGTGGAGTGAATTACAAGGCTAGTGCCAGTGCCAGAAACAGATTCTCGCCTCTTTTCTACTCTCTATAATTAACTTAATGAATGTCCTGTGAACCATATGTAACCAATATTTTAGGTACTTAACAAGTATGTATAGACTAAACTAAATTAATGAATAATGGGTAAGGGCATCAGTTCCTGATGCTCGTAGAGATATAAATGACATATATATATATATATATATATATATATATATATATATATATTTAATATATATAATTTATATATATATTAATACTTATGACTGTGTTTTATTTGTTAAATTTTAAAATTCTAATCAAAATTATAGTTAGACATTTGTCATCTTCTTAAATATTTTATATATGTTTAAGACTATATAGTCATAAGTATTAAGACATGGTAGATGAGTTCCTCCCCATACTTTTACTCCAGGGTTTGAAAAGAGGTATCTTCCCTTCTTTCTATTTATCTTTCAAAGTTCAGTATGTGTTGCAGAAAATATTAAAAAAGGAACCGGCACGTTTCTGTGCTTGTGCCAGCAACTATCTGCCCCAGTGGCCTGGCTGGTCAGGCACTGGCAGGCAATGGCTGACTTGTTTTTACCTCATGGAGACTCTCTGGCCCAGAGCTCCAGAACCATCTCCACCCAGCTCACTAAGTTGCCACTGGCAGCTCCCTACTATGCCAGCCCCATACTTCAAATCCCCCATGGCCTTTGTGGTGCACATTTGGCAAACCCATGCTTTGTTGCTGTACCTTTCTTCCTTGAACCCAGTTGAACCTCTGTGTGAAGAAAAATGCTACACTGACTTAGTTCAGAAACAATGGTAACTCAATCACTGGGCACAACAAATAAAATTCTAATCTTGTGAGTCTTATTAAATCTGAATCCTCTGGTGGTGAATCCTGACAGATCCAGAATTGAAACTGGGAGACTCTAGTAGCTACAGCTTGTCCTCACGTTATCCCTGTGCAAAAGGGTCTAACTCTCTCCTGCTTCCTCTCTTCCCCTCTCCAATCTGGAAGTCCTGCCTACTCGCCCAGTGATTGGCTCCTTTTTTCATTAGGGGATTGGTTCACAAAAAAGTCACCTGAGTATGACTCACTCTTTGTTCACAGCCCTTCTCAAAAGAGCAGAATTAGTATCAACATAATAGCATCACCAGGCCCATCCACAACACGTGTGTCTAAAAACATGATAAAGAATTATCCTGGGGATTGTAAGGACCCATCCTACCTGCTACTACCCATAAGTCTCTGCAGTGCTGCATCTACCTTCTTGACTAAACCAGATCACTCACGTTTGACTCCAGGGTTTGGCTCTGTGGGTCTGCCTGACCATTCCCTTCATGAACCCTCCCCAATATGCCAGATAAAGCCCATTTACAACTTCCTTTGCCTCGGCCTACTCTGACCACTGAAACCAATCTCCAGGCTCTGCCAGAACCCATTCTACTTGTCCCCAAAATTACATGTTACTGTCACACCACCTGCAAGCTTTCATCCAGCCAAATATACCTCCAGACTCCAGGCTTAGACCAGGAAACACACCCTGTATATTTCCTTCTGTTCACATGGCCTCATTCCACCCAACCCACTTCCAGCTTCTCGACCCAACTCACGTCCACATTCTCAGTTCTACACCAACCTGCTCTGTCCATATCAGATTTAGAACTAATATGCACAAATCTCATAGCAAAAATACCAACAATTTGAAAGATCAAGCCAGTGTCTTTTTTTCAAAAATATATCAGTCCTGTTGAAATATTTACCAATTGAAATTACATGGATGAACCCCAGAACACAGAATTTTTTAAAAAATCATTTAAAAAAATCAAAGAATTCAAGGAATTTAAAGAAGATGCAAAGAAATAGCCTAAGTAACAGAAGAAGCTTAAGGAGAATAGAGGACATAGACCAAATAAACAAGGAATATAAAAAATTAAACACAATCTCTCTCTCTCTCTCTCTCTCTCTCTCTCTCTCTCTCTCTCTCTCTCTCTCTCTCTCTCTCTCTCCACACACACACACACACACACACACACACACACACACACACACAGAAAAAGAGAGAAGGAAAGAGGAGAGAAACAGAGAGACAAAGAGACAGAGAGAGATGGGAATATACAGAAAATATGGGTACCAGGAAAAATAAAATCCTTTAATTACAAGCATAAATGAGGGAGAAGAATCCCAACTCAGTGCCCTAGAACAGATATTTAATAAATTCATAGAAGAAAACTTCTCCAGACTAAGGAACGACAGCCATAGAGATACAAGAGGCATACATAACAAGAAATACATAGATTAGAAAAGAAAATCCCCACAACAAATAACCCAAATGGTTAAAACAATAATTATACATAACAAAGAGTACTTAAAACTGCAAAACAAAAAACACAATTTACATATTAAAAACTCAGGGTAAGAGCTTATTTCTCAGTGGAAATGTTGAAAGCTGGAAAAGCCTGAAGCAATGAATTTTATGTTCAAAGACTATGAATGCAAGGCTAGTCTAGTATACCCAGCAAAACTATCTTCCATAATTGAAGAAGTAAGAAAAACAAAAAGCATAAAAACTTTATTTCAAACACATAAAACCTAAATAAAGTACAGAAAATAATATATCAGGATGATAAGTAAGGAGAGGTATATGAGAGGTCTAAGAAGAAAGGAAGAGGAGAGCAAAAATGATGTGATTATGTTATAACATCAAAATATCAAATAATTTTTAAAACCATAATGATATATTTATGGGAATATTCTAACTTTAATAATCTTACAGGTTATTAAAATAGCATATACACATGTTGGGTACTTGTAACAATGGACAGTCTGAACTTAATGATGAAATGTTTATGTTTTATGTACAAATTTTGATGATATATAAATTTATACTAAGAACTAACTCTTTGGGGATGGCACCTGGGGCATCAGAGTGTGAGACATGGCCCCACCCCTTGATCACAACAGCAAATTGTCCTGGTGCTGTGAGGGCTGGAGAGCTGACCCTACCTCTTGCTGGCTGCAGGACTCAGCAGAGGGGGTGGAGTAAAACAATGACTCACTGCAATGAACATTTGCAAATAAAGCTATTTAGACATAAGGACATATGTCATGCACATCACAGCTTCCATGGTGAGATTTATTTATTTATTTATTTATTTATTTATTTACTTATTTTAGGTTTTGTTTTTGTTTTCTGCCCAGGGGGAGGTTGCAAAGGAAAAGGGCAGATATGGAGGGAAGAGGAGATGAGTAGAATTGAATTCATGATGTGAAACTCACAAAAAAAAATCAATAAAAAGATAAAAATTAAAAATAAAAAAATCTTGGGGTACTGATATTCATTTTAATTAAATCTAAAATACACCTTTTCTTCAATTATAAATATGTTTTAGGTTCAATATCATTCTCTGTATGTTCAGCAAGGAAGTACAGAGTAGTCTTAGCAACAATAAACTTAGTCCCACCAAAGAACTGCTGATCAATGTCATACAATTTATTTTATTTGCATTCAGTGGATAATAATTATATGCTAAATGTCACCAGAAAGAGAGTATAACCTCAAATGCTTTGAAACTTAAAATCTTTTTTTACCCATGTCTACATACATAAAAGGAAAAGAATTTTGCTCAAATCCTGATGCCAAACCTACAATCCATCCTTAAAAAAAATATAAATCTGGAATTAAAGTATGAGACAACTGTTTTCAGCCATTGAGTATAGACATCTTGTGACTGAAATTATTGAGAAAACCACTCAGGAACTTGATCTGCATGGCTTCCTGTTTGGAGACATTTACCAGACCACAACTCAATTGAATAGAGCCATTGTAGAGTCCAGTGGTCTCACTTTGCAAAGAAGAGAGATAGAAATGTTTGAAACTAGAAGAGCTGTTGGAATTCCTGGGATATGAAATGAAGGAGCCATGTAGAAGGTAGAAACCCTTGACTATAATAGAGACTGGGTGAATTCTAACAGGAGTTGAGTGTTGTGCGTCTCAGAGATGCTGTATAACACACGTACAAAAGCTCTGAGTATACTAGAACACATTTGCATCTTGTTCCAATCTCCCTGTATAACTTAATCGCTTGGTAGGACTCTGGAAATACTTAGTATAAATAACAAGAACCACTATTCACTAAGGGATGTGCTGAAAGAGTAAAGAAAGGAATAAGTGATCACTAACACCATTAAAACAAGGCCTGCAAGAAAGTAAATGCCTTCTCAATACCTTAACTTAGGTCCAACCAAAACTTAACTTTCAATAAAGAGAGCAAAATAAACACAAATTATCCTCACAAAGTCCAGCATAAAATGAACTTGCTGTTTCTGTAAAGCCACAAATAATAAACAAGTTTCAAAATTAATAAAAATGAAATGAATATAAACAAATAAATAAACTAGGAGTTAGATTTCTTGGCTAAGAACTTAGAGAGTTAGATATAAAAATAAACAGATGGGAAATATCAGCAGGGAAATGGAAACTAAGAAATTTAATTATTAAAATTTATATTTAATTAAAAATATTATATAATTGACTTAATTGCACATTGGAGACAGCCAATACTAGCAACACAGTGAGCTTGAAGACAAAGCTGTGGAAATTATGCAGTCTGAAAAATATAGAGAAACCAACCCAAAAGAATGTGGTCAGAGGATAGGGACTTGTAAGAATACCGAGATATTTGAAAGATTGTAATTGCCATTCTGGGAGAAGAGAAAGTTAGTAAAGAAAAAGAAGTAACAAATGATACTAGTTTCAAAATCTTGATGGAAATATTGATTTATAGGTCCAAAAGATTTAGGAAACCTAGGTCAGTGTAAAGTGGATACAGACATCATCCATTGTCATCACAAATTGATAGTTATCAAGCATAGAAAACAAATATGTAAAATAGAAAAGTCACATGTTAAATACAAATATATTAACTGCACCTATATCTACCACGAAAGTATACATTATAGGTTTCAGTAGAAAAAATTCTAACACCAACACAATGAGGGAAACTACACCCTACAAAAAGCAAGAAAGTAATTTTTCAACAAACCCAAAAGAAGATAGCCACACAAACATTATTCCACCTCTAACAACAAAAATAGCAGGAAGTAACAATCACTTTTCCTTACTATCTCTTAACATCAATGAACTCAATTCCCCAATAAAAAAGACATAGACTAACAGACTGGTTATGTAAACAGGACCCAGGATTTTGTTGCATACAGGAAACACACCGCAGTGACAAAGACAGACACTACCTCAGAGTAAAAGCTTGAGAAACAATTTTCCAAGCAAATGGTCCCAAGAAATAAGCTGGAGTAGTCATTCTAACATCAAATAAAATCGACTTTCAACCAAAAGTTATCAAAAAGGATAAGGAAGCACACTTCATACTCGTCAAAGGAAAAATCTACCAAGAGGAACTCTCAATTCCAAACATCTGTGCTCCAAATGCAAGGACAACCACATTCCCAAAAGAAACTTTAGTAAAATCAAATGCACACATTGCACCCCATACAATAATAGTGGGAGACTTCAAGAGCTCACTCTCAGAAATGGGCAGATCATGGAAAAAAACTAAACAGGGACACAGTGAAACTAACACAAGTTATGAACCAAATGGATCTAACACATATTTATAGAACACGTCATCCAAAAGCAAAAGAATATAATTTCTTCTCAGCACCTCACGGTACCTTCTGCAAAATTGACCATACAGTTGGTCACAAAACAGGCCTCAACAGAATCAAGAAGATTGAAGTACCCATGCACCCTATGCAATCACCACAGACTAAGACTGGTCTTAAATTAAAAAAAAAAAATACACATACACATGGAAGCTGAATAACGCTCTACTCGATGATAACTTGGTCAAGGAAGAAATAAAGAAAGAAATTAAAGACTTTTTTAGAATTTAATGAAAATGAAGGCACATCATATCAAAACTTATGAGAAACAATGAAAGCAATGATAAGAAGAAAACTCATAGCTCTAAGTGCCTCCAAAAAGAAACTGGAGAAAGAGCTTACACTAGCAGCTTGACAGCACATCTGAAAGCTCTAGAACAAAAAGAAGCAAATAGACCCAAGAGGAGTAGACTGCAGGAAATAATCAAAATCAGGTCTGAAATCAACCAAACAGAAAGAAAAATAACTATACAAAGAATCAACCAAACCAGTAGCTGGTTCTTTGAAAATCAACAAAATAGATAACATAACAGAAACCAAGGAAAGGAAAAAGTCAAAATATCACTATTTGCAGATGATATGATAGTATACATAAGTGGCCCCAAAAATTCCACCAGAGAACTCTTAAAGCAAATAAACAACTTCAGCAAAGTTGGTGGATATAAAACTAACTCAAACAAATCAGTGGCATTCTTCTACTCAAATAATAAACAGACTGAGAAAGAAATTAGGGAAATGACACCATTCACAATAGTCACAAATAATATTACATACCTTGGTGTGACTCTAACCAAGCAAGTGAAAGATCTGTATGACAAGAACTTCAAGTCTCTGAAGAAAGATTTTGAAGAAGATCTCAGAAGATGGAAAGATCTCCCATGCTCATGCATCAGAAGGATTAATATAGTAAAAATGCCCATCTTGCTGAAAGCAATCTACAAATTCAATACAATCCCTAACAAAATTCCAAATCAACTCTTTATAGAGCTGGAAAGAACAATTTGCAAATCCATTAGGAATAACAAAAAAACCCAGGATATCAAAAACTATTCTCAACAATAAAAGAACTTCTGAGGGAATCACCATCCGTGACCTCAAGCTGCACTATAGAGCAATTGTGATAAAAGTTACATGGTATTGGTACAGTGACAGGCAGGAAGATCAATGGAATAGAGTTGAAGACCCAGAAATGCACCCACACACATATGGTGACTTGATCTTAGACAAAGGAGCTAAAACCAACCAGTGGGAAAGACTGCATTTTTAACAATTGGTGCTGGTTCTGGTGGCAGTCAATGTGTAGAAAAATGCAAATCGACCCATTCTTATCTCCTTGTACAAAGCTCAAGTCTAAGTGGATCTAGGACCTCCACATAAAACCAGATATACTGAAATTTATAGAGGAGAAAGTGGGAAAGAGCCTTGAACACATGGGCACAGGGGAAAATTCCTGAACAGAACAGCAATGCCTTGTCCTGTCAGATCGAGAATCGTCAAAAGGGACCTCATAAAATTGCAAACCTTTTGTCAGGAAAAGGACACTCTCAACAGGACAAAATGGCAACCAACAGATTGGGGAAAGATTTTTACCAATCCTATATCCAATAGAGGGCTAATATCCAATGTATACAAAGAACTCAAGAAGTTAGAGTCCCGAGAATCAAATAACCCTATCATAAAATAGGGTACAGAGCTAAACAAAGAATTTTCAACTGAGGAATATCAAATGACTGAGAAGCACCCAAAGAAATGTTCAACATCTTTAGTCATCAGGGAAATGCAAATCAAAGCAACCCTGAGATTCTACCTCATGCCAGTTAGAATGTCTAAGATAAAATCTCAGCTGACAGCAATTGCTGGTGAGGAAGTGGAGAAAAAGGAACACTCCTCCATTGCTGGTGGGATTGCAAGCTGGTACAACCACTCTGGAAAACAGTTTTGGCAGTTCCTCAGAAAATTGGACATAGTACTACCTGAGGACCCAGCCATACCACTCCTGGACATATACCCAGAATATAGATGCTCCAACATGTAATAAGAACACATGCTCCACTATGCTCATAACAGCCTTATTTATAATAGCCAGGATCTGGAAAGAACCCAGATGTCCTTCAACAGAGGATACAGAAAATGTGGTACATTTATACAATGTAGTACTACACAGCTATTAAAAATGATGAATTCATGAAATTCTTAGGCAAATGGATAGAACTTGAATATATCATTCTAAGTGAGGTTACCCAATCACAAACAACACACATGACATGCACTCACTGATAAGTGGATATTGGCCCTAAAGCTCCAAATAATCAAGCTACGATTCATAGATCACATGAGCTCAAGAAGGAAGACCAAAGCGTGGCTGCTTCATTCCTTCTTAGAAGGAGAAAAAAATACTCACAGAAGCTAATATGGAGATAAAGAGAAGATCAGAGACTAAAGGAAAGGCCACCCAGAGACTGTCTGACCTGGGGATTCATTCCAGATACAGTCATCAAACCCAGACACTATTGTGGATGCCAAGAAGTGCATCCTGATAGGAGCCTGATATAGCTGTCTCCTGAGAGGTCCTGCCAGAGCCTTACAGGTACAGAGGCAGATGCTTGCAGTCAACCATTGGGCTGAGCATGGGATCCCTAATAAAGGAGTTAGAGAAAGGACTGAAGGAGTTGAAGGGGTTCATTATCAACCAACCAGAGCCCCAAGTGCTCCTAGGGACTAAGCTATTAAGAAAGGAGTACACATGGCTCTAGTTGCATATGTATCAGAGGATGGCCTTGTCATGCATCAATGAGAGGAGGGGTGCTTGGTCCTATGAAGGCTTGATAGATGCCCCAGTGTAGGGGAATCAAGGGCAGGGAGGTGGGTGAGTGGAAGAACACCCTCATAGAAGCAGGGGGAGGAAGGATAGGGCTGGGGGTTTCCGGGATGGGTGTAACCTGGAAAGGGAATAACATTTGAAATGTAAATAAAGAAAATATCCAATAAAAAAGAAAAAATTCTAACATGAAAAATATAAAGAAAGAATAAAAAAAAATCAATGAAGGCAAAAGACAACATTTACAGTAAATTGTGTTATAGGTATAGCCTGGCAGATCAAGTTAGATGGCCTCAGTGATGTGTCAAGTACTTTTCGGTACTTAAAAGAGGTGCTTTAAGGCAAAACTCTTTAATGAACTGGCCAATGGTTTCTTATCTAAAAAGTCATACATACATATATACACATACATATATACACATTCTAGTCCTTATACCATGTTCTAAGGGCAGATGGCCTCTAATAGACTTTGTGTAGTAGACTAAATGATGCATTATAGATTTATTAAAGGAATTCATGGATAGTTGATCATTTCTTTTTTTCCGTGGTATTTTTCAATACTTTGAAATATTCTTTGGTTACCTAACATTATTTATATTCCCTAATATATTTTATAACATCAGTCTTCACCCTATAAAATTTATTGGCATAATTCAACTCAAGCCTGGGGACTTGTGACACAGTAAAAGAAGTTTTCATTCATTAATTTTAGCCTAGTCATTTAGCTATACTTGTTTATGTTTTTAATTCTAGCTTTTTAATTTTTCCACACATGAGAAAGATGAGTGGTGGGATAATCCTGCTACTCAAACACATAGACAGCATCTGTATTTGAAAACTTCACACTCCTCTTTTGTGTTGAGGTAAAGCAGATACCTGTTGAACCATGAAGTTTCATTTACTCTGAGCTACTTCATTCATTATTGCCTACTCCTCTCCTCATAATATACACATTGGTTCAGGCAACAATTCATCACTCTAAAGAACAATATCTTTCTGGATCCCAATAATCTTTTAATGTATTTTACACTGAATTAAATATCAGAAATTCCTCAAAGGAGTGTTCTTCCAGGGACTTTGGTAGACAAACTGAAAACTTTGGTTTACTGGAAGTACAAATGAAGTTGGGAAATACAACCATTTCCCTCAAAAAAGAATACATAAAATTACATCCCCCAGGTCAAGACATTTGAGACTGCTACATTTTGCAGATCTTTAACTAATGCAGAAGAATTCAAATACTCTTTTGATCATCTAAAGTGTAGACACTACATGTCAAATGTAATCTTACCTTGTATATGTAATCTAACCTTGCATGGAATCTCACCTCCAGTGTAGAAAATGCACACATACAGGAACAGATACTTTCAATCCAATGTGAAAAGTCAATTGTCAGAGAAATGCCCCTGCCGAATTTCACCTAGTCTATGGAGAGAGATCTGTCCCTTATTCTTGGCTTCTGCCTAATCTGCAACCCCTTATGAAGACTGCTAAGAGTATCTATTTTCCTGTGTATCTGGCCTTGGGCAAGCCAGATAAATAACATGACTTGGGCAGGTGATTTGAGCCACACAACGTTTGCTTTTGTCCCAGGAGCTTCAGACAGATCCAGTATGTACCGTCCAGGAAGCTTACATGATGGAGCTTCAGGATAAAGTCTGCAGACCAGGACTCTAGTGAGATCCTGCTGAAAAAAGAATGCACACCATCAGACCTCAGTGATGGGAAAGATAAACTGTCTGTGACCCAATGCGGTAGTGACAAGCAAAACTCCAAGTCTGTTCTTTTCCTGGATGCTACCTTCTGTCCTCTTTTGGATGCTTTTAATCTACATTATCCTTGTCCTATAACAAATCATAACCACAACTGTAATCTTTCCATAATTTCTACAAGTGATTTTAGTGAATTACTAAAACTGAAACTCTCCAAGATTCCCATTCATCTTAGATGTGAGGACTGTTTGGGGATGTGTTCCCTCTAAACACTACATCCTCTATATATCATCAATGTTTCCAGAGTTTCACCTGGCCCAAACGTAACCCTACCTTTCTCCTAGGAGTGTTTCTTGATTGCTCTGTAAAATGTAGAAATTTTTTCTTCCACATTCCTGAATCTTCTGGACTTTGAGGTGATATAGTTGTTTTTCCTTACTGTCGTTCTGAATCATTCTCTTGATAGCTTTAAGAAAATCCTCAGGGTCTGAGAGATGGCTCAAGAGTTAAGAGCTCATACCCATCTGTCAGGGCACCTGAATTTGGTTCCCAGTGCCTGTGCTGGGTGGCTTATCACCACATATAATTTCAGCTCTGGGGGATCTATCACTCTTCTGAACTCCACAGGACTCCTGCACACATGCCCTCTTATACACACATCCATATGCACATAATTTGAAAACACAACTTTAAGAAAAAGAAAATATTCAATATCACCAGGGGGTCCAGGGCCTTGTGAATGCCAGGCTAGTGTTCTACTGTTACTCCTTAATTCTTCAGCCCAAATTGTAACAGTTGAATCCCTTTCAGTCACCTTCCACCACCCCTGGCATTGTTAGAATCATCTACCTGCCTAAGGGTCTGACCACCTTCCCACTCAAAGTGACTGACTACCTGGCCTGATACTCAGTTCTTTTACCTTCCCAGAGAATGTAGGATTTCTACTAGAAGTAAAATTCTAAACAAAGTCTAGAATTGAGTCTGCACCAATCTATACTCCTGTCAAACCCAGGCTTGCCTCACCCTGGCTCACTTTCCACTGCTCTAATGACTGTTTTATCTGCTATGAGTTTTGTTGACTGCTTCTACTCATTTGATCTCACAATTTGCTAACCTGCTCTGTGTGTATGCAGTCATAAGCTTAAATATTTACAAGGTAGCTTGACATTCTCTTTACTTAGCTAAATAAATAGTTGGTTTAATCCTAGAGTCTTTTTTGTCTAATTATGGTTTTTAATGGGAACTTACAGTACTAGAAATGGATTATCTCTTTTAAGCAAGCCTCAAATTCATACCACAATAGCTGTTATCTGGTCTATTGACATTGTAGTTCATAAAGCTTTGTAAGACTTTTGGGTCTTTTCTCCCCCAAGCAGCCTGCACTGTACCTTCCAGAACTGTGGAAGCTAGTTAGCAGGGAAGAAGTTTCCATCTTGGTTCCAGCTTTTTGGCTATGGATCTCGCAATCAAGACATGAAGTGTCTTCAGCAATAGGGTCCTGTCATCCAACTTTGTTAGGTAACCAAGAGGGAGGGCAAGAACTTAAATTGTATGTGTGGCAAAGTCCAAAGAAAGTATCCTTCACTGGGCACTGAGATTTTTGTTTAATTATTCGTGACTTCTAAAAGAAGCCCTTTGCAGCTTTTGAGAGTATTGCCCTTTAAGCTATTATATCGTGTGTGTATGTGTATGTGTGTGTGTGTTTGTGTGTGTGTGTGAGTGTGTGTGTGTGTGTGTGTGATTTTCAAATTGGCTTACAAGGTAGTAGGTTTCAATATGACTTTTCCATACATCCTTTGATTCATTTAACCCTTCCCCTTTCCTTCTCTTCCCTAGACTCCTCACTTATCGCCCTTCTTAAACTTCTCCACCCCCCAGGGTTCCCTCTCTCTACTTCCATATTACCTACATTCTAGTACCCTGTACCCTTACAACCACACTGTCTCATGGCCCTTTCTTAGTTTCCTGACTAGGCTCTCCTTATTAAACACAGTAAATTAGAAGTTTGAAGCTTGGATCCACATATGAGGAAGAATATGCAGCCCTTGTCTTTCTGGGTTTTCTTTACCTTACCAAATTATTTCCAGACTTACCTGACAATTTAATAGTGTTTTTGTTTTGTTTTCACAACAGAATAAAATACTTCCCTTATTTATTCATCAGTTGACTGACATCAAGGCTAGTTTCATATCCTAGTTGCTATGAATAGAGTAACAAGGAGAATAGATGAGCAGGTTATCTCTATGGAAGGAAATAGACACCTTTGGGTTTACTCCTAGCAATCGTATAACTGGGTCATATGATAGTTTTTTTCTCTAGCTTTTAAAGGAATCTCCATGTTGATTCCTATAATGACTGCATCTATCCATCTACCAACAGTGAATAAAGGTTCCTCAACAGCATTCTTACTAGCATTTGTTTTTCATTTCTTGATGATCATCGTTATGGTTGGGAGGATATAGAACCTCAAATTGGAATTAATTTGCAATTCTCTGGTGGCTAGTGATGTTGAACTAATTTTATAATGTTTATTAGCTATTTGCATTCTTTTGAGAACTCTCTGTTCATATCTAATACTCATTGTTATTGGGTTGATTTTTGATACTTTGTTTTTGAGTTCTTTCAATATTCTAAATATTAATTCTCTACCAGCTGCATGGCCAAAAGACATTTTATTCTATTCTGTGGGCTTCCTCTTCACTGGTGTTGTTTTGTCTTGTTTTTTGTTTGTTTGTTTGTTTGTATTTTCCGAGACAAAGATTCTCTGTGTAGTCCTGGCTTTTGTGAAGCTTGCTCTGTAGAGGAGGCTGGCCTTGAACTCAAAGAGATCTGTCTGCCTATGTGACCACCCCCCTCCCCAGCTAACACTGTTGCTTTTGACATACAGAAGCTTTTACATCTAAAGGTTGATTTATCAACTACTGCTCTTTTTTCTTGTGTTACTGGAGTCCTACTTAGAAAGTTCTTACCTGAGCTTATGTAAGAGCATGCTCCCTCACATTTTTTTTCTACCAGTTTCAGTGTTTCACTTTTTACAGTGATGTCTTTGATCGATTTGGTACTGATTACCATACAGTGTGAGAGAGCTAATTTTATTCTTCTATCTGTGGACAACCAGTTTTCTTAACAGTATATAATGAAGATATTCTTTCGTTCCACATTTATTTTTTGGTTTCTTTGTTGAAACAGTGGCTATAGTTGTGTGGACTGAAGTCTGGGGCTTTTATTCTATTCCATTTATCTATATGTATGGTCTATACCAAAAGACATGCTGTATTTATTACTACAGCTTTGTATTATAGCTGATAAAGTACGATGATTATAATAAATGGTCAAGTTGGCTTTATGACAGAGACATGAGGATGTTTCAACATATACAAATAATAATTGTAGTAAATAATGTAAATAAAATTAAAGAAGAAAAATCACATGACCATTCAATAGGCACAGTGCAAGTCTTTGGCAAAATCCAGCATAGCTTCATAATAAAAGTCCAAGCAGAAATAGAACCAGACAGAACACACCTCTAGATAATGTGTGATTAACCCATAACCAACATCATCCTAAGTGGATGTAAGCTTGAAGCAATCTCATTAAAATCAAGGACCAAACAGGAGTTTCTACTGTCTCTACTGCTATTGAGTGTAGTGCATTTGGTTTGTATTTTATAGAGGTCCTGCATTTGGTTTGTATTTTATAGAGAAATTCTCCATCTATCTTCATCAAGGATATTAGCCTTAAGGTCTCTTTTGTGTTGTATCCTTACATAGATTTGGTACTAGAGTAATCCTAGTACCACAGGATTTTGGAAGTGATATCTTTGTATTTTGTGGAATAATATGAGAGGCACTGTTAGGAATTCTTTTTTAATAATCTGGTAGAATTCTGCTGTGAGCTCATTTGCACATGGGCTTTTGAAGTAAGAGTTTTATTACTATTTCAATCCCAATGTCTGTTATAGGTCTTTTAAAGTTATTGATGCTATATTGATCCAATGTTGGTGATTGGTATCTAGAAATTCATCCATTTCTTTTAGGTTTTCTGATATAGTAAAATACTGATTTTTCAAGTAATGTTTTTTCTTTTTTTTTTTTTTTAACTGTCAACATCCACAACAAACCCTTTATTTTTATTTTTTTTTCCATTTCTTTTTTTTTTATTACATATTTTCCTCAATTACATTTCCAATACTATCCCAAAAGTCCCCCATAGCGCCCCCCACTTCCCTACCCACCCATTCCCATTCTTTTGGCCCTGGCATTCCCCTATATTGGGGCATATAAAGTTTGCAAGTCCAATGGGCCTCTCTTTCCATTGATGGCCGACTAGGCCATCTTTCGATACATATGCAGCTAGAGACAAGAGCTCCAGGGTTCTGGTTAGTACATTATGTTGTTCCAGCAATAGGGTTGCAGATCCCTTTAGCTCCTTGGGTACTTTCTCTAGCTTCTCCATTGGGAGCCCTGTGATACATCCAATAGCTGACTGTGAACATCCACTCCTGTGTTTGCTAGGCCCCGGCATCATCTCACAAGAGACAGCTATATTTGGGTCCTTTCAGCAAAATCTTGCTAGTGTATGCAATGGTGTCAGCGTTTAGAAGCTGATTATGGGACAGATCCCTGGATACAGCAGTCTCTAGATGGTCCATCCTTTCATCACAGCTACGAACTTTGTCTCTGTAACTCCTTCCCTGGGTGTTTTGTTCCCAATTCTAAGAAGGTGCACAGTGTCCACACTTTGGTCTTCATTCTTCTTGAGTTTCATGCGTTTATCAAATTGTATCTTATATCTTGGGTATCCTAAGTTTTGGGCTAATATCCACTTATCAATGAATACATATTGTGTGAGTTCTTTTGTGATTGTGTTACTTCACTCAAGATGATGCCCTCCAGGTCCATCCATTTGGCTAGGAATTTCATAAATTCATTCTTTTTAATAGCTGAGTAGTACTCCATTGTGTAAATGTACCATAATTTCTGTATCCATTCCTCTGTTGAGGGACATCTGGGTTCTTTCCAGCTTCTGGCTATTATAAATAGGGCTGCTATGAACATAGTGGAGCATGTGTCCTTTTTACCGGTTGGGACATCTTCTGGATATATGCCCAGGAGAGGTATTGCTGGATCCTCCGGTAGTACTATGTCCAATTTTCTGAGGAACCGCCAGACTGATTTCCAGAGTGGTTGTACCAGCTTGCAATCCCACCAACAATGGAGGAGTGTTCCTCTTTCTCCACATCCTCGCCAGCATCTGCTGTCACCTGAATTTTTGATCTTAGCCATTCTGACTGGTGTGAGGTGGAATCTCAGGGTTGTTTTGATTTGCATTTCCCTGATGATTAAGGATGTTGAACATTTTTTCAGGTGCTTCTCTGCCATTCGGTATTCCTCAGGTGAGAATTCTTTGTTCAGTTCTGAGCCCCATTTTTTAATGGGGTTATTTGACTTTCTGGAGTCTACCTTCTTGAGTTCTTTATATATATTGGATATTAGTCCCTTATCTGATTTAGGATAGGTGAAGATCCTTTCCCAATCTGTTGGTGGTTTTTTTGTCTTATTGATGGTGTCTTTAGCCTTGCAGAAGCTTTGTAGTTTCATGAGGTCCCACTTGTCAATTCTCGATCTTACAGCACAAGCCATTACTGTTCTATTCAGGAATTTTTCCCCTGTGCCCATATCTTCAAGGCTTTTCCCCACTTTCTCCTCTATAAGTTTCAGTGTCTCTGGTTTTATGTGAAGTTCCTTGATCCACTTAGACTTGACCTTAGTACAAGGAGATAGGAATGGATCGATTCGCATTCTTCTACATGTTAACAACCAGTTGTACCAGCACCATTTGTTGAAAATGCTGTCTTTCTTCCACTGGATGTTTTTAGCTCCCTTGTCGAAGATCAAGTGACCATAGGTGTGTGGGTTCATTTCTGGGTCTTCAATTCTATTCCATTGGTCTATTTGTCTGTCACTATACCAGTACCATGCAGTTTTTATCACAACTGCTCTGTAGTAGAGCTTTAGGTCCGGCATGGTGATTCCACCAGAGGTTCTTTTATCCTTGAGAAGAGTTTTTGCTATCCTAGGTTTTTTGTTATTCCAGATGAATTTGCAGATTGCATTTTCTAATTCGTTGAAGAATTGAGTTGGAATTTTGATGGGGATTGCATTGAATCTGTAGATTGCTTTTGGCAAGATAGCCATTTTTACAATGTTGATCCTGCCAATCCGTGAGCATGGGAGATCTTTCCATCTTCTGAGATCTTCTATAATTTCTTTCTTCAGAGACTTGAAGTTTTTATTATACAGATCTTTCACTTCCTTAGTTAGAGTCACGCCAAGATATTTTATATTATTTGTGACTATTGAGAAGGGTGTTGTTTCCCTAATTTCTTTCTCAGCCTGTTTATTCTTTGTGTAGAGAAAGGCCATTGATTTGTTTGAGTTAATTTTATATCCAGCTACTTCACCGAAGCTGTTTATCAGGCTTAGGAGTTCTCTGGTGGAATTTTTAGGGTCCCTTATATATACTATCATATCATCTGCAAAAAGTGATATTTTGACTTCATCTTTTCCAATTTGTATCCCTTTGATCTCCTTTTGTTGTCGAATTGCTCTGGCTAGGACTTCAAGTACAATGTTGAATAGGTATGGAGAAAGTGGACAGCCTTGTCTAGTCCCTGATTTTAGAGGGATTGCTTCAAGCTTCTCACCATTTACTTTGATGTTGGCTACTGGTTTGCTGTAGATTGCTTTTATCATGTTTAGGTATGGGCCTTGAATTCCTGATCTTTCCAAGACTTTTATCATGAATGGGTGTTGGATCTTGTCAAATGCTTTTGCCGCATCTAAGGAGATGACCATGTGGTTTTTGTCTTTGAGTTTGTTTATATACTGGATTACGTTGATGGATTTCCGTATATTGAACCATCCCTGCATCCCTGGGATGAAACCTACTTGGTCAGGATGGATGATTGTTTTGATGTGTTCTTGGATTCGGTTAGCAAGAACTTTATTGAGGATTTTTGCATCAATATTCATAAGGGATATTGGTCTGTAGTTTTCTATCTTTGTTGGGTCTTTTTGTGGTTTAGGTATCAGAGTAATTGTGGCTTCATAGAATGAGTTGGGTAGAGTACCTTCTGTTTCTATTTTGTGGAACAGTTTGTGAAGAACTGGGATTAGATCTTCTTTGAAGGTCTGATAGAACTCTGCACTAAACCCATCTGGTCCTGGGCTTTTTTTAGTTGGGAGACTATTAATGACTGCTTCTATTTCTTTGGGGGATATAGGGCTGTTTAGATCATTAACCTGATCTTGATTCAACTTTGGTACCTGGTATCTGTCTAGGAACTTCTCCATTTCATCCAGGTTCTCCAGTTTTGTTGAGTATAGCCTTTGGTAGAAGGATCTGATGGTGTTTTGGATGTCTTCAGGATCTGTTGTTATGTCTCCTTTTTCATTTCTGATTTTGTTAATTAGGATGCTTTCCCTGTGCCCTCTAGTGAGTCTGGCTAAGGGTTTATCTATCTTGTTGATTTTCTCAAAGAACCAGCTCCTTGATTGGTTGATTCTTTGAATAGTTTTTCTTGTTTCCACTTGGTTGATTTCACCCCTGAGTTTGATTATTTCCTGCCGTCTACTCCTCTTGGGTGAATTTGCTTCCTTTTGTTCTAGTGCTTTTAGGTGTGTTGTCAAGCTGCTAATGTGTGCTCTCTCTAGTTTCCTTTTGGAGGCACTCAGAGCTATGAGTTTTCCTCTTAGAAATGCTTTCATTGCGTCCCATAAGTTTGGGTATGTTGTGGCTTCATTTTCATTGAACTCTAAAAAGTCCTTAATTTCTTTCTTTATTCCTTCCTTGACCAAGGTATCATTGAGAAGAGTGTTGTTCAGTTTCCACGTGAAGGTTGGCTTTCTATTATTTATTCTGTTATTGAAGATCAGCCTTAGTCCATGGTGATCTGATAGGATGCATGGGACAATTTCAATATTTTTATATCTGTTGAGGCCTGCTTTGTGACCAATTATGTGGTCAATTTTGGAGAAGGTACCATGAGGTGCTGAGAAGAAGGTATATCCTTTTGTTTTAGGATAGAATGTTCTGTAGATATCTGCCAGATCCATTTGATTCATAATTTCTCTTAGTTTCACTGTGTCCCTGTTTAGTTTCTGTTTCCATGATCTGTCCATTGGTGAAAGTGGTGTGTTGAAGTCTCCCACTATTATTGTATGAGGTGCAATGTGTGCTTTGAGCTTTACTAAAGTTTCTTTAATGAATGTGGCTGCCTTTGTATTTGGAGCATAGATATTCAGGATTGATAGTTCCTCTTGGAGGATTTTACCTTTGATGAGTATGAAGTGTCCCTCCCTGTCTTTTTTAATGACTTTGGGTTGGAAGTCAATCTTATCAGATATTAGAATGGCTACTCCAGCTTGTTTCTTCATGCCATTTGCTTGGAAAATTGTTTTCCAGCCTTTCATTCTGAGTTAGTGTCTATCCTTTTCTCTGAGATGAGTTTCCTGTAAGCAGCAAAATGTTGGGTCTTGTTTGTGTAGCCAGTTTGTTAGTCTATGTCTTTTTATCGGGGAGTTGGGTCCATTGATATTAAGAGATATTAAGGAAAAGTAAGTGTTGTTTCCTGTTATTTTTGTTGTTAAAGTTGGCATTTTGTTCTTGTGGCTGTCTTCTTTTAGGTTTGTTGAGGGATTACCTTCTTGTTGTTTCTAGGGTGTGGTTCCTGTCCTTGTATTGGTTTTTTTCTGTTATTATCCTTTGAAGGGCTGGATTCGTGGAGAGATAATGTGTGAATTTGGTTTTGTCGTGGAATACTTTGGTTTCTCCATCTATGTTAATTGAGAGTTTGGCTGGGTATAGTAGCCTGGGCTGGAATTTGTGTTCTTTTAGTGTCTGTATAATATCCGTCCAGGATCTTCTGGCTTTCATAGTCTCTGGTGAAAAATCTGATGTAATTCTGATAGGCTTGCCTTTATATGTTACTTGGCCTTTTTCTCTTACTGCTTTTAGTATTCTATCTTTATTTAGAGCATTTGTTGTTCTGATTATTATGTGTCGGGAGGTATTTCTTTTCTGGTCCAGTCTATTTGGAGTTCTGTAGGCTTCTTGTATGTTCATGGGCATCTCTTTCTTTAGATTTGGGAAGTTTTCTTCTATAATTTTGTTGAAGATGTTTGCTGGTCCTTTGAGTTGACAATCTTCATTCTCATCCACTCCTATTATCCGTAGGTTTGGTCTTCTCATTGCGTCCTGTATTTCTTGGATGTTTTGAGTTAGGATCTTTTTGCATTTTACATTTTCCTTGATTGTTGTGCCGATGTTCTCTATGGAATCTTCTGCACCTGAGATTCTCTCTTCCATCTCTTGTATTCTGTTGCTGATGCTCGTATCTATGGTTCCAGATTTCTTTCCTAGGGTTTCTATCTCCAGTGTTGCCTCATTTTGGGTTTTCTTTATTGTGTCTACTTCCCTTTTTAAGTCTAGTAAGGTTTTGTTCATTTCCATCATCTGTTTGGATGTGTTTTCCTGTTTTTCTGTAAGGACTTCTACCTGTTTGATTATGTTATCGTGTTTTTCTTTAAGGATTTGTAACTCTTTAGCAGTGTTCTCCTGAAATTCTTTAAGGGATTTTTGTGCTTCCTCTTTATTGTCTTCTGCCTGTTTAGCAGTGTTCTCCTGCATTTCTTTAAGTGTGTTATTAACGTCCTTCTTGAAGTCCTCTATCATCATCAGGAGATATGCTTTTAAATCCGTGTCTAACTTTTCCGGTGTGTTGGGGTGCCCTGGACTGGGTGAAGTGGGGGTGCTGGGTTCTGATGATGGTGGGTGGTCTTGGTTTCTGTTAGTAAGATTATTACGTTTACCTTTCGCCATCTGGTAATCTCTGGGGTTAGTTGTTATCGTTGTCACTATTTAAAGATTGGAGCAGAAGCTGTGTTCCACTCACCAGCAGTCTCTAAATCCTGCGGCGGGGGTCGTGGGTAGCTGATGGTACCCCGGTGCTGGTCCAGCCGGAAGAGGCCTGTGGTCCTACTCAGGCCGTTTTTCTGCTTCCCTAACTAATGCAGTCTCTGGTCCCGCGTGCAATTGGATTGGAGCAGAAGCTGTGTTCCACTCTCCAGAAGTCTTAAGATCCTGTGGTGGGTGTTGTGGGTAGCTGGTGAGTGTCAGCCGACCCTGCGCCCCAGCTGCCCAGGTGCTTTTCTGACCGGAAGAGGGTTGTGGCCCTATGTAGGCTGGATTTCTCTCTCCCCAACCAGTGCAGTCTCAGGTCCCGCGTGATTGGACTGGAGCAGAAGCTGTGTTCCACTCACCAGCAGTCCCAAAATCCTGCGGCGGGGGTCGTGGGTAGCTGGCGGGTGTCAGGCAACCCTGTGCTCCTGCTACCCCGGCACTGATCCAGCTGGATGAGGCCTGTGGCCCTACTCAGGCCGGTTTCTGCTTCCCTAACTAATGCAGTCTCAGGTCCCGCGCAATTGGATTGGAGCAGAAGCTGTGTTCCACTCACCAGCAGTCCCAAAATCCTGCGGTGGGGGTCGTGGGTAGCTGGCGGTTGTCAGGCAACCCTGCGCTCCCGCTACCCTGGCGCTGATCCAGCCGGATGAGGCCTGTGGCCCTACTCAGGCCGGTTTCTGCTTCCCTAACTAATGCAGTCTCAGGTCCCGCGCAATTGGATTGGAGCAGAAGCTGTGTTCCACTCACCAGCAGTCCCAAAATCCTGCGGTGGGGGTCGTGGGTAGCTGGCGGGTGTCAGGCAACCCTGTTCTCCTGCTACCCCGGTGCTGATCCGGCCGGATGAGGCCTGTGGCCCTACTCAGGCCGGTTTCTGCTTCCCTAACTAATGCAGTCTCAGGTCCTGCGCAATTGGATTGGAGCAGAAGCTGTGTTCCACTCACCAGCAGTCCCAAAATCCTGCGGCAGGGGTCGTGGGTAGCTGGCGGGTGTCAGGTAACTCTGCGCGCTCCTGCTACCCTGGCACTGATCCGGCCGGATGAGGCCTGTGGCCCTACTCAGGCCGGTTTCTGCTTCCCTAACTAATGCAGTCTCAGGTCCCGCACAATTGGACTGGAGCAGAAGCTGTGTTCCACTCACCAGCAGTCCCAAAATCCTGCAGCGGGGGTCGTGGGTAGCTGGCGGGTGTCAGGCAACCCTGCGCTCCCGCTACCCCGGCGCTGATCCAGCCGGATGAGGCCTGTGGCCCTACTCAGGCCGGTTTCTGCTTCCCTAACTAATGCAGTCTCAGGTCCTGCGCAATTGGATTGGAGCAGAAGCTGTGTTCCACTCACCAGCAGTCCCAAAATCCTGAGGCAGGGGTCGTGGATAGCTGGCGGGTGTCAGGTAACTCTGCGCGCTCCTGCTACCCTGGCACTGATCCGGCCGGATGAGGCCTGTGGCCCTACTCAGGCCGGTTTCTGCTTCCCTAACTAATGCAGTCTCAGGTCCCGCGCAATTGGACTGGAGCAGAAGCTGTGTTCCACTCACCAGCAGTCCCAAAATCCTGCAGCGGGGGTCGTGGGTAGCTGGCGGGTGTCAGGCAACCCTGCGCTCCCGCTACCCCGGCGCTGATCCGGCCGGATGAGGCCTGTGGCCCTACTCAGGCCGGTTTCTGCTTCCCTAACTAATGCAGTCTCAGGTCCCGCGCAATTGGACTGGAGCAGAAGCTGTGTTCCACTCACCAGCAGTCCCAAAATCCTGCAGCGGGAGTCGTGGGTAGCTGGCGGGTGTCAGGCAACCCTGCGCTCCCGCTACCCCGGCGCTGATCCAGCCGGATGAGGCCTGTGGCCCTACTCAGGCCGGTTTCTGCTTCCCTAACTAATGCAGTCTCAGGTCCTGCGCAATTGGATTGGAGCAGAAGCTGTGTTCCACTCACCAGCAGTCCCAAAATCCTGCGGCAGGGGTCGTGGGTAGCTGGCGGGTGTCAGGTAACTCTGCGCGCTCCTGCTACCCTGGCACTGATCCGGCCGGATGAGGCCTGTGGCCCTACTCAGGCCGGTTTCTGCTTCCCTAACTAATGCAGTCTCAGGTCCCGCGCAATTGGACTGGAGCAGAAGCTGTGTTCCACTCACCAGCAGTCCCAAAATCCTGCAGCGGGGGTCGTGGGTAGCTGGCGGGTGTCAGGCAACCCTGCGCTCCCGCTACCCCGGCGCTGATCCGGCCGGATGAGGCCTGTGGCCCTACTCAGGCCGGTTTCTGCTTCCCTAACTCATGTTTTTTCTTAATTGCATTAGTATCTGTTGTGTTGTCTCCCTATTCATCTCCAATTTAATTTTGTTCTCTTTCTTTTACTTAATTTAACTAAATGGCTTGCCAATCTTACTTATCTTTCTGAGGAAACAACCCCTCATTTTATTGATTTTTTAAAATTCTTTTCTATTTGGGGGTTTGGTTTGTTTATGCTATTCTAAGTTCTTGAAGTGAATAATTATGTTATTTGAACTTTCTTTCCTATTCTTTTAAAAAAAATGAAGGCACTTAGCACTATACAATTCTCTTTTAGGACCTTTTTCAATGTATCTCAAAGGTTTGATTTTATTGTGTTTTCATTTTTAAATAGTTCCAGTAATTTTCTGGTTTCCTTATTGATTCTATCAACGAGCTATTAACATTCTGTGGTGTGTTTTTAATTTCTATTTTCTCATGATTCCTTTGGTATTGGTTTTGTGGGTTGTTTTTTTCTACTGTTGTTAGATAAAACCCAAGGATTTTTTTATATTTTCCTCTATTTGTTAACATTTGCTTTGTGTTTTAATAAATGTTCTATTTTAGAGAGACTTCCATGGACTGCTGAAAGTAACTATTCTGTAGCTATCTTTTAGGGACATTTGACCAATGATGTCATTTAAGTCCAATGTTTCTAGGGTTACTTTTATGTAGATCGCCTCTCAGATGCTGAAAATGGTGCGTTGAAGTCACCTACTATTACTGTGTTGTTATTAATCTTTGACTTGATGCCTACAAGTAACTGTTTTATAATATTGGGTGCACATGTTTTGTGCACATGTTTTTAAGGTTGTGGTGGGTTGTTATATTGATCACAATGAAGTGACTTTCTTTATCTCTCTTATTCATTTTTATTTGGTGTGTTTTTTCAGATTTTAAGATAATGATGGCTGATTTCTTTCAAGTCTCATCTATTTAGAGTACTTTGTTTTCTGTATCCCTTCAGTCTAAGTTCGTTGTTTTCCTTGAAGGTAATGTGTGTTTCCTATAAACAAAAAATTAATCTTGTTTCTTAATTCAGTCTGCAAATATCTATTTTAATGAAGGACTGGATCGTTAATATTTAAAGTTATCATTCATTGAAAGGCGCTTGTTGGCAGATATTCTGTTGCTTTTGTGGTGTTACTTTTCTTAATCTTATTATACAAACCAGTTATCTTAGAATCATTTGTTTTCTTTCTGTAACTTCGTGGATATGTTTATTCTTCTTTTCAGTTGAAAGTGTTCCTTCCAATATTCTCTGTAGGCCTAGTTTGACTGATCTGAATTTAGGCTGTTTATATCATGAAAATTGTTTCTTTCTTTATCAACGATTACAGATATTTTTCTAAGAATAATAACCTAGATTGGCATCGGTAATCTTTAAAAACTTGAAATACATTAAGCCAATACCTTCTGGCATAAAGTTTCCATTGAGAAGCCTCCTGCTTTATTGACATGCTTGTCTTTATATTTTATTTGTGGCTTTCTCTTGAATTTTCAAATTAGTACACTTTGTTTTTCTGTGCTTTAACTATATTTTGAGTTTTAACCATATTTAACTAATAGTTTGTGCTTTTGCTATGATGCATTATGAGGAGTTTCTCCTATGGTCTCATCTGCTTAGTGTTCTCTGTGCTTCTTCCACTCATACAAATGTCTCTTTCCACAGTTCAAGGAAATTTTGAATTTCTATGATTTTATTGATGATGACGTCTATGCCTTTGAACTGAATATACTCTTACTCTAGGCCCATAATTCACAGAGTTAATCTAGTGGCATGTACCTAATTTCCTGCATATTAAATTCACAAGTTGTTTTCTGTTTCTTTACCTCATCTTTTTTTTTTCATGGAATGATCCAATTCATCTATTTTTGTTCCAAAACTCCTAGTGTGCTTCTACCTCATCTATTCAATTGGTAAAGCTTTCTAATGATATTTTTGTTGTTATTAAATTGTTAAACTTTTAACATTCACCTTCACTTCAGCATGAGCTTTCTTTAGTATTTCTACCTCTTCATTTAATTTATTTTGTACCCTGAAATGTCTTTGTTTGTTTCATTCAACAATTTGTGTTTTCTTGGACTTCTCTGTCAGGGCTTTATGTCTGTTCTCTCTCTCTCTCTCTCTCTCTCTCTCTCTCTCTCTCTCTCTCTCTCTCTCTCTCTCTCTCTCACACACACACACACACACACACACACACATTCTTTTCTTTTTTCTGTATTTTAAAAAATATTAATCGTTTTATTCATTTACATTTCAAATGATATCCCTCTTTCCAGTTTTCCCTCCACAAACCTCCCTTCCATCTCCCCTCCCCTTTCCCTCTATGAGAGTGCTCCTCCACCCTCTCATCCACTCCCACCTCATCACTCTAGCATCCCTCTGTGCTGAGGCATCAAGCTTCCAAAGCCCAAGGGCTTCTCCTCCCACTGATGCCAGATAAGCTACATATATAGCTGGAGCCATGGATTCCTCCGTGTATATTCTTTGGTTGATGGTTTAGTCCCTGGGAGCTCTGGGTGGTCCAATTAGTTGATATTGTTCTTCCTATGGAGTTGCAATTCCCTCAGCTCCTTCAGTTCTTCCCCTAGCTCTTCTATTGGGGTCCCTGGTTTCTGAGTATCTGCATTTGTATTAGTCAGGTGCTGGCAGAATTTCTCAGGGGACAGCCACACCAGGCTCCTGTCAGCATCAGCTATAGTAGCAGGGTTTGGTGTCTGTAGATGGATTGGATTTCTAGGTGGGGCAGTTTCTGGATGGCCTTTTCTTCAGTCTCTGCTCTATTTTTGTCCCTGTGTTTTCTTTAGACAGGAACAATTCTGGATTAAAATATTTGAGATGGGTGTTTAGCCCCATTCCTCAATTGGGGGCTATGCCTATCTACTGGAGATTGTCTCTACAGGTTCCTTCTCTGCTTTGTTGGGTATTTTGGCTAATTTCATCCCTGTTGGGTCCTAGGAGCCTCTTATTTCCTTGGTGTCTGGGACTTTCTAGTGGCTACCCCCAGTTCCCCATTCCCCACTGCTACATGCTTCTGTCCAATTTCCTGACCCTCTGTACTTCTCTTCAGTCTCTTCCCATATCTGATTCTTCCCCCTTTCCCCCTCCACCTCCTCTCTCCCTCCTCCTTCCCTCTACCTTCTGTGATTATTTTATTCCCCCTGCTATGTCGAATTGAAGCAACCACACCTTGGTTTTCCTTCTTATTAAGCTTCATTTTGGTTTTGGATTGTATTGTGGGTATTCTGAGTTTTGGGACTCATATCCGCTTATCAGTGAGTGCATACCATGTGTGTTCTTTTGGGTCTGGGTTACCTCACTCAGGATGATATTTTCTAGTTTCATTCATTTGCCTGTGAATTTTATGAAGTCATATTTTTTAACAGCTGAGTAATACTCCATTGTGTAAATGTACCACATTTTCTGTATCCATTCTTCTGTTGAGGGACATCGGGTTGTTTCCAGCTTCTGGTTATTAGAAATAAGGCTTCTATGAACATAGTGGAGCATGTGTCCTTGTTATTTGTTGGAGACTCTTTTGGCTATATGCCCAGTACGGTGATAGCTGCGTCTTCAGGTAGACCTATTTCCAATTTTCTAAAGACCCACCAGAGTGTTTTCCAAAGTGGTTTTAGTGGCTTGCAGTCCCACCAGCAATGGAGGACTATTCCTCTTTCTCTACATCCTTGCTAGCATCTGCTGTCATCTTAAGTGTATTCCTAATGATTATTGGTGTCCTTTTTGAACTCTTTGAACCTTTTGAACATGTTTGTGACTGTTTGTTTAAATTCCATATATTGATATTCATCTAAGCTGTTTTCTTTGGGGACTATAACTATAGGCTTAATGGTCTTAGGCACACAGTACATTGCCTTGGTTTTTGTTGCTGTTCTTGTTGTTTTTAGACACTTAGTACTTATTCATGAGCATAGGGAATCATCCCAAGTTAGTGGCTACCTAGAGATCATTGGTGTCTTAACAATCTCATGCGTGGTTGCTTGAACAGGATCTCAAAGCAGGTACCACTGAGGCTGTGGGAGTTTTACCACTGGAGGTTAAACTTATGAGTCTGCTTGAGCAAAGTCCTTGTGCAGGCAATACAACAGGGCTAAAGAATCTTACTACTGACTGTTACATATATGGTTATTTACTCAAAGTCTCTGAGAAGCTATGGAGTAGGGTGGGATTGAACAATAGGTATGGTCACTGGTGACTACAGCCCTGTATATGACAGCTGGGCCAACCACTTGGGCAGACAGCAGGCTGAGATGAGAGATCTAACTCATGGTTACTAGAATAAGGTTCCAAGGCAGGTGGCCAGGCAGGACAGGGTTGAGGATACTTGCTTATTCTTTATGTTTATGCCTTATGTGAG
Source organism: Mus caroli (assembly GCF_978045245.1). Lineage (NCBI taxonomy): Eukaryota > Metazoa > Chordata > Mammalia > Rodentia > Muridae > Mus > Mus caroli. The sequence goes on from NW_028227269.1 coordinate 56,387,355, forward strand.
CTGGTATGGCCCACAAAATAAATGAAGTTATCAGTATTGTTCTAGAGGGTTCAGACCTGGTATGCCAGAGCTTTTATTTTGCCTCTCCTCTGGGTTTTGTTCTTCAATCTACAAAATGTGTGTGCAACTGGCACATTTAAAATATAGAGTTATTTTAGTACCATGTAGAAAATGTATTGGACAATAAAGTTGGTAGGTTTAAGTCCCCAGTTTGATATCACTTAATTAGCACAGGAGAGATTCAAAGATTGTAAGTTTGTTGCTGACTAGGCCTTTTCACTCTCTCCTATTCATTGGCACCTCTTTTGTACTGTCAGCTTTGAGTGGTTGCAACAGAATCCTCTCTTCCTAGTCTAAATAGAAAACTAAATTTTTAAAAAAATATTCCAAGTAGACATTCAGGATAGAATTGAGAGATTTTTTAAAGAATTAAAAAATACATCTTCTTCACCAAGTTGTAATGTATTTCCAGATAGTCTAGCCCTATTCATTTATCATGACTAATACAGTGAATTAACACAAATACAGCAGCTAAGATATTGGAAATTGGTTCTCTCACAATTCTAGACACCCCAAGTTCACACTCAAGGTGTCTTTGACCCATGCTCCTTTTAAAAGCTATAAAGAAAAGAATTTTTTTCTTGCCCTTTCTAGTATTTGGTGACTCCAATGATTCATTTTATAGTCTCTGCCTCTGGCTTCACATGGCCTCCCACCCTCTGCTTCTGTGTGTCTTCTCTTTGTCTCACAATGGTACCAATCACTAGACATAGGTCCCCTAAAATTCCTTAAGGATTTATTTGGCTTTGGGACCTGTGATTAAGTACATCTAACAGAATCCTATTTCCAGATAAAATCACATTCTGGGGTTCTAGGTGGATATAAATTTGAAGAGATTTTATTCTATTCAATCATTTTGTTACACAGAAACATGACTCCATGGTTTTATCCTGAGGACTGCAAATCTCTCTGTCAAACACATCTGGTGGTTCAGGGCTCCCAGTGCCACACAACATCCTTAGATGCTCATAAAATGGGTATCTGTTATATTATTACCATATTATCCTCCTTCCTTGCTCATTTATCCAAAGACAAAGTTTCAAAGTAGATTAAAAATATCAAAGGCAAAATTTATTGTAAGTTTTTCATATGACTGTGGTGCTTTTGAACTGCATTCTTGGATTGTCTTTGTATGTTCTAAGGCTAAACAGAAGCAGGATCTCTTAGTCTCTGAAGGGATTAGATGTAGGGGCAATGGGGAACAGCTGTCCCTAGACATCTCTATTAGTTCTCCCGGAGTTCCATGTTCATAGTCCAATGCTTGGTTTCAGAAGCCTATGAAATAACTTTCTATAGTCTTCCAGCTTCCCTTGATTTTCCTAGCTTCTGCTATGATTATATAAGGTATTGTTCCTTTTATGCACTCCTTAGTACGTTATATTCAAGTGGTTTGTATATCTCAATTTAACCTTGACTGATATATAGAGAAAGACAGCAGTTCCCACCACAATGTAAATTCTACAAGGAATATTCTAATAATCTTTTAACTCATTACTATGTTCATAGAACAGTTATCAGTGACATATAGCATATGCTAGATGACAATCACATATAACTTAAATGAATAAGTAATATATATAAAGCAGATTTGAGGAGTGACACAGCTTTGCAATTGCTGAACTTAGATCTATTTAAACAATCTAAGTATGTTTTTTAGATAGCAGGCCCTCAGAAAGAAACCTGAGGTAGGGGTGGCGGATGTGTGAGTGTAAAAACAGAGCTCTGACTGCAATAACGCATGAAGTCCTTCTGGATAAAGGATAAAATGAGGGCAGGATATTGGTACCATCAACCTAAGTGGTGCTCAGAGATGAAGAAAACTTCAGGTAAGCAAATGTCAAGGAAACCACATAGGGGAGATCATTCAGGAGAAGAGAATACATATACAGTTGAATGCTAATTAAAAGTAGAGAATACAAAATCTGTTTGTGGTATTTGTCAACTGTCAGTTCTCCATTTCAGTGTCCCTCTCTGTCTCTCTGTGTGTCTCTCTCTGCCTCTGCCCTCCTTTCTTTTCAACAGGTATTTTGCAATAACATTGTGATTCAAATGTGTAATACCTTTGTTTGAGGCCTCCAAGTTTGGGGCTTATAAGTGTGGGTCTAAATTCCCAGCTTTGTTATCTACTTCTATTGCTGTAACAACAACATTCCTGAGATGGAGTAATTCATGTAGAAAGGAGTTTATGCTGGCTCCTCGGTCTAAAGTCTCCAAAGTCCAAGAGCATGGTACAAGTCAATGACTTGTGCTACTTAAGTCATGTTGGAATGTGGGCAGACAGGCAGCATTTTCAAGAGAGCAGAAACATATAGGCAGCCTTGCTTTATACAAACTTGCTCTAGAACAAACAAAGGAGCCTCAAGTAAAGCATTAGTCTTTTTAAACAGTGTAATTGTCTCTGGTATTTTAAGTCACCTCCTAACAATGCCACAATGAATATCACATTTCACCATGGGCTTTAGAGAGAGCAAAGCATATACAAGCCAAGCTGTGTATGCCATATGGTGAAAGTCCCTGAGGTAGAAGTGTCTTTTCTCCAAAGAGAGAGAAGGAAAAGGCAGGCTTTCAATAAAGGCAGGCTTCTGGCATACAAAAGTCAAAGTGAGGGGGTTTCAGCTTCATAGATGATTTCACTTCTTCTAAAATTAGGTAAAAGGTTCAACCGATGTGAGTTGAGCAGAAATGTCCAAATGGAGTAGCTGGAGTAGCATACTTGAAGAGTGTCATAAGCTGAGATTTTTTTGACTAGCATATGGAGAGAAGAGACACAGGGACTGTAAGGGACACAGCTAGGGATGGTCAACAGGGCCTGGAACTGGTTTGAGATAAACTACAATGACTGTGGTAAGTGATCGTATACTGTCATGAAATCTCTTAAGTGTTACTCAGCACCTCACGGTTGGAATGGAGAAAGTGGGTAGCAAATTGGTCAATGGCTGAAGTTTTCCAGCCAATTGTAGAAAAATAGACAGAGAATAAACTGGCTAAGAGCATAGGCAGAAGTGTTTCTGAAGCTTGGAACCTTGAGTGTAGTCAGAAGGGAGAATTGGAGTTAAGAAGTGCTGCTCGTTTCTACATTCTGTTCCCAAAGAACATGTGTGGTAGAAGTGCAGAGGAGTGATTTGAAAGAACCAATGCTTGTGTGCAAGGCACCAGTATTTTCTTTTTTAGTTATTGAGAAATTTCTATCACCATTCCCTATGCTTCCTTTCTCCCAGATCACATCAAGCTTCAGCAGGGCTTCCTACCCAGTGGCAATCTACCTGGAGGCTTTTGTGGATGTTGGCCCTTTACCTACACTGTCAGAGCATCCTTGTGCCAGCTTTCACAATCCACCTTCCTGCCAGTTCCATCCACAGCTTGTTCCATGCATAGAGCTCATCAGTGGAACTGGGCACCCATTGTAAAGTCGGGTCCAACTGTCCATTGATGTGCTGCTGTGCTCTCAGAATTTTAAAAGGAGCATTGCACAGATCCATGCTATTCTTGGGGCTCATAACATTCTCCATTGCCCCAGCTTCATCATGTTCCAAAGGTATGTTTTCATTCTGGCTAAACTATTTTTTTTTAACTACCTTGTCTCTTTACACTGAAGTCCTGCAAGGGGAAAAAGCCAGGAAGTTAGTTGCAGATTTCCCAGAAGCAAGGAATCGATCTGGGCTATATATGGGTTATGGAAGGAAAAGGGAAGTGGAGGCAAGCATCTTCCTCCCCCGGAATCTTTGAGGGCATGCTTAGTTTGTATGCTACACTACACCAGAACAGAGATATGTGTGTGAGAGTCTTGAAAACAAAAGCTTTGACTTATTGGTAGAAGGTACTTTGTCATTCTACTTTTTAAAAAATGACCATTTCATGTGGCAGATAGGGAGCGGACTAGGCAGGGTCAGTGCCTGTGACATTTTCCTCTCATGTTTATGTTCTAGAGTGGGAAATCCATGAAACTGTAGCTGCTTTGCTCTGTATTGGGGAAATGTCTGCATATATCCATGGCTAATTGAATCTCAAAAATGACCTTGGACTTCAAATCTTTTTTTGCAAGACCCTTGGAGAGAGAGTATCTGTTTATAAAATTCTTACTAGAATATGACACATACAGATCATCGCACCTCAGCAATGTTGGTTATCCAAGGATTTCTGATATAATGCCATGCCTTCACAAATAAATCAGTTTGCCATAAAAATATTCTTCATACATATTTTGTTTCTTCTTTATCAACTTACAAAGTATTTCAATAGTATTCTAAGTCTTAAACTTTCCCAAGGAAGAAGATCAGACTTTTATGCATCTCTCAAAACCAGAAACTGTTGACATTACTTGTAGTGGGAATGACCTCTAATTACTCTTTTCTCTGGCCGTTTCCCTGAAGACATAAGCACGCATCTCATCTACAACCAAATAGCCTTTCTCCCTGAAACACACAGCCACCACCTGCATCCTCTAACAAGACCCAACAATATGCCATCAGTTCCCACAGTCACTCATTCTAGAGCTCAGCACATCAAGAATTGTTTCAGTAGCCTATCAAGACATAACTTAAAATGTAGGCTTAGTTCAAGAAACTGTCGCCTGAAATTCAGCTGAATAGTCATTCCTATTCAAGTTCTCAGTGATGAAATCTCCCCCTGGTGGATTTTAAGAGTATGTGTTTTCCTAAGTAGAGTTAGACCTTTCCAAGATAGTAAAAGCTGAAACATTACAGGTGTGAAAATTGATTCTATCCATCTCTAAGACATTCTAGTTGTTTAAAAGCTTGTCATCAAAAGGATTGTAAAACGAAAATAGGGTAATTTGCGTTTACATTATTTTTATATGCAAGTGTGGATTCAGAATTCCTAATAGTTCCCACTTAAGTTACTACTCTTTAGTGAATTTTAGCATTTTTAATGAACTAAACATGCTAATTTCCCAGTTAGTGAACAGAGGCGTTATTTCAATCAGGGAAAAAATGTTTTTCTTCTCCAGTGACTCTGCCATCTGTCTATCATCATCAGGGCTATAACTGTCAGTCAAATCAATGAAAGTCCAAGGGCAAAGCCCCTAGGCCATCTATAATATGCACATGCTTGCTCTAGTTCACTGGTTCTCAATATTGCACAGGGGTGGCTAAAACCACAGGAAACCACAGATATTTACATTATAATTCATACCAGTAGCAAAATTACAGTTATCAAGTAGCAGGAAGTAATGTTATGGCTGGGGGCGGGGGGGTCGGAGGCTGGTCACCACAACATGAGGAGTTTAGAACTACTGCTCTAGGAGAATTCATTGTGTTAGCTGATTGTGTTTCAGGAGTAATTTTTTTTAATTACTGGGGATACATTTTAGCAATGATTTGGTGACATCCAGACAAATCATTTCAAAGCAGTTCCTGATATTTTGCCTTCTGTCTGGTGTCTCAGCTAACCCATTATGAAAAATACACTTGCTGAAGAAAGGGCAAAGATATGACATAAAATGAGCACAGGAATTTGCTAGAGAAAGCTAGGCAGAAATTCTCTTACAAGAAAAAAGAGGTAATAAAGCCAGAGACTTGAATACAGATGATATGAAGCTGTCTCCTGCTCTGACCACCACAAGTGCAGACTTGAGAAACAGGTCAGTAGTCTATGGGTAGTGAGTTTTCTTTGTTAGGCACAGTCCAGTAGTTCATCAGTCTTATAGTTCTTAAAATCTTCTGATATGGTTAATTTTTTTCTAATATTTTATTCAGCCTTCTAATAAGATCTTTTGTTACCTTTCATGGTTAGGATAAGGGAAGGTAGGATAAGTAAGGGTGACTGCTGGATTCATTGGGAAATACAAGAAATGAGAATGACTGAATTCTGTTATGTAATTCTTGGCATAAGACCTGTCCTTTGATGGTGTGAGTTTTGTGAGAGATCGGAAATCAGCAGTGTGGCACGGTCATCCTGACTGCATGCTCAGTGGTAGACAGCTGAAGTCAAATCCAAGCTCTAAGATCTTTAGCTTTATAACTTTGACCAGTCACTTAGCCTCTCTGGGATGCAGTTTCCCATCTACAACTTGCCTACAGGCAATCTGGTAGAGGAATCTTTTTTCATTTGTGGTTCCTCTTCCCAGATAACTCTAATTTGTGTCAGGTTGACAAAAATTTTCTCAGGATAGATCCTAAAACTGTTCATGCAGAGCATAGCATCTTTTGTTCACTTTCATATGCTAACAGTATCATTTTCAGACATTATTTTTAAACTCCTTGCTAAATTGAACTGATTTCTCATTCAACTGGAAGTCTTTGTCTCTGTCTAGTAGGAATGAAGGCAGAGGTTAATTCTTCATTTCTTTGTCCTATTTTATTTTTTATCATGTGTTCTCTGTGTTAACTGTCTTCCACTCTGCAGAGGAGTGAGTACACTGGTAGATGGGACAATACTTCTTTGAGCCAAGCAGTTATTATCCTGTCTGCACTGGTACCCTCTGGCTTTGACGTGTTCTCTCCTCTATTCTACTCTGAGTTGGGAAACATTCTATCCTCCATCCCTTTTCCAACATCCCCTTCCTCCTGCCTATAAACCCACTCACCTCCTGCACAAACTTCCAGTCTTTTCAAGCCACACCAGGAGCTGCCACCTGCCTGTCTGGAATGCCTGGGTTCCACTTTATTCCACTCAAGGTGAGGAAGAGGAACATGACCGCTGCCTGCTCTCTCTGGGATCAAGTCATCAATGAGTATCTTGCCTACATTTAAATCCTCTGGAAAAGAGTAAAACTTAATGTTCTGGGTCTTCTTCCTCCTCAGGAGGTACAGTCATTTTCTGGGGGTGATTTTCTGGAAGCCCTCATTCTTCAATGGTAATCTAAGCGATGACTTTCATCTTCCTTGGGGGAGGGGGGGACACAGTGCATTCAGACTCTCCGACAAATAGTTTGCCTTTCAGTCTTCCTTTCTACTCTTACAGGTGGACTGGAGGTGGGTAAAGTGTGCAGAGAGGTGGGATAACATCTCTGGAAAGTGACTGCCTTTTCCAGCTATGATGAGTAGCCTGAAGGCCTAATCTGCAAACTAAGGCAGATTGTGTGTTTGTAATATTCACACAATTAGGTTGAATTGGTGAACACAGTGGTTAGACAGAATCCTTATGATGTGAGTAGACTAAACTGATTTTGATGCAAGGACTAAAGGATTTACTCAGCTCTATGGCCAACTGGCCTCTTAGACAATTGTCAGTATCAAGTTGGCACACTAAAACATGATGTTGATAAGGAAGATAAACATGTAGTTATTTTAGTTGAAGGTGTGGTGTGTCCAAATACTTCTGAATGGAACATAGGCCGCTGTGTTGAATTATATAGATCCAGCTTCATAGGAAAGAGGGAAATTAAAGGATGTCACTTATCTACAGTAATTGCTCAATAATTTTAATAAAATTGCTACAAGAATAAAGAAATAAAATGCCAGGTATTCTATTATTAAATTTTCGAGCCAGTGGAAAAATGGGTTTCTTAAATTCAACAATAATGTTACACTGTTATCTATAGTTTATAAATATTAGTTTGTAATAGTTAAATACTTTTATGATGCCCAGTACATATCAATGTTCAAACACACAATATGTTTATTCTTTGCAAGTATTCTACCAAGTAGTTGTACAGCATATCTTCACTTTATGAATGATGAGACTGGGCACAGAGAGATCAGCCCCCTGCACAGGATAAATAGACAGTAGCATGAGACCTAAACCCAGAACTGTATGCCATCACTTGCAACACGATGCTTTCATAAATACCTTCATGTGGTCCATAACCACAGCCATCTTCTGAGGTGTGTCCTACAGACTGGCAAGTATTCAAGGGCCAGTTGGCCATAGAACTGAGTGAATTCTTCGGTCCTTGCTTCTGTTCCATCTACTACTTTCTGCTGGGTACATTTTGTTTGTTATTCAATTTGCATTGTAATATGTTAATTTCTAGAATAAATTTATTAGCGTTATTTTCCCTGACAGTCAAAATAATTAAGGAGGAAAATAAATTAGCAAATGTTTTGTTAAACAGGGCAGACACTTATGGCCTGGAGTTTTGTTTTTATATTTTGTTTTGTTTCATTTTTTTCTTTGTTTTTGTTTTTTATCTTTCCCTACCTTCACCTTATTTAAAATAGAATCCATAGTCATATCTGAACACATAGAAACTCTCTATGAAAGGTAAATAAGAATACTCATGTTCTAACTAGCCATCTGATGAAAAACACTACTGTTATCTTTGTAACTGTCTTCCAGGCCTATGTGTACCTAGATGGGGGGTGGGGGGCGCTGTTTGCATCCATTGTTGTGTGTCTCTTGCTTCCTATCTCAATGAAGAGCAATGTTCTGGTTTGGAATCAGCACCAAGCTGATTGTGAGGAAAGCCACAATGGCTGGTGTGGTTTCCTCTCCTAGCCCCTAACTGGCCTGGGTAAGCACTGGTGACTAAGGTCTTTTGTTTGTTTTGCCTGTTTGATTACCCTTCAAGTTATAAAAATTGAGTTTTAAACTGTTATATACAGCATATATATCACTTTATATTCATTATGACCTAGGAGGACAAAAGTTTAAAGAAGCCATTTCAAGAGCTGTATCCTGGGACCTGACTCACCTGCACCCAATTTGGTTTCAATTTCAACCCTAGGCTCAGCCCTCTCTAGTAAGCAATTCCATGTACCTTAGGGTAGATATCCTAGGGTCATGGTCATACCGAAGCTTCATGGCATCATCCTTTCCTGAGTAGTTACCACTTGGTCTTGATTTGGATATAGAATTTCTGGACCTACCGTGTAGTCAGCTCACTCTAGCCTTGGAAAGGAATTTGAGCTCTACAGACAAGGAATTCTTGAGTCAGTAAGGATGTCACATTGACTACAGTTTAGATGAGGCTTCAAGATTCAGACTGGAAATGTGTCGTAGTGCCAGAAACTTCTATTCTTATGATCAGATAGATCAAGAGCTTTATGAATCCACGAGTTGAGATGCTGATTAAAATGAAGCAACCATTAATTATTTGAACCCATAAGTGTTTGATTTTTAATTAAAAAACATATTATTATCTTATTGTATGAGTGTTTCCTTCATGAACATCTGTAAGCCATGTGTGCCCATGAAAAACAAAAGAATGCAGATCCCCTGGAGTTACAGGCGGCTGTGAGCACAAGGTAGGTGCCTAGAATTAAGCCCTGGTTCTCTACAGGAGCAACAAGTACTCTTAACGCCTAAGCCACCTCACCAATTCTTCCGTGGTATCCTTTAGCTAATGCTGTAGAGACACAAAAGAAAAACAGATACAAGAGAGCGGATAGGGCCTCACTTCAATGTCCCTGGACCAAAACCAACTTGGGGGACAACTTGGGGCACATTTGGCTTAGAAGTTAAGCGTCTGCCATTGAATCAAACCGAGGCAAGAACTTGGAGCAGGAAATGGAGCAGAGACCCCTAAGGAGTGCTGCTTGCTGGCTTGTTCCAGCCTCCTTTCTCATAAACCCCAGGCCCACCTGCCTAGAGGTGCTAAAGTCCAAAGTGGAGTGCTATATCAATTAGCAATTAAGAAAAGGCCACCCCTCAGGCATACCCACAAATCAATATGATGGAGGCAATTTATCAACTGAGGGTCTTTCTTTCCAGGTGTGCCCCATTGACAAAACATGAGTATCACACCACTCCTGCAGGCACAGTTGCCACACACATGCAAAGCTCCTGTCTAGAGCAACACTCCCCACCCCCCCAAAAAAAGAAGTGTGTTCCTTTACCTTCACATCTTTCAAGAGCAGTCAAACATCACCCTCTTTATTTCCTTTTTGGTTTAACCCTGTCAAATACGCCCACACCTATGCCACTCTGCGCTACTGATATCTTTTTCCTTAGACATATTACTAAATGCACCTGAAGTACCTGCGTATCTACCAATCTGCTCTTTCTTCTTCATGAGAATAAGAATTTGCTTTACTTTTTTGCCACTGTGTCTCCAGTAACTCACATAGTACATGTCACCTAGTGAGTATTCCATGGATGTTTTTACACTATTGAATCAATTATCAAGTCATAGTTCCAAATACATTTATCGCAGTACATAAGGGAACTTAGGAATTTGCTTCCAGTTACTTCTAACAAAGAAGTGGGGACAAAACTATGAGCATACCTAATGCAACTATGAAATGAAGTCTATTCTGCTCTAGTCTGAATTTTGTGCCAATAAAAAATATTAAAACATAAAAATAAGTTAGTATAAGAAGCCAGGTCCTAGACCAAGGGCACATGCCATGAAAACGTGGCTGATCTAGGCAGTAAACAAAAAGTTGTTTTTCTGATCTCTCCAGGTGAGTCCACTCAGCTTTCTTGTCTTCTGGCCTACCTCTGGATAAGGAGAAAGTGAAACTGTCACAGGAGCTGCTATCTCTTGTAACCCTGTGCTGTGTGGGAAAGCAGGGTAGAGGTATTATAGTGATTTGGCTGGGAGAACCTGATCCAGACTTCTGTTTTAACATATTTAAATGGGAACAAAGTGGCAGTAGCAGAAGATTGCTGGCGATGGATGCTTTCTTCTGCAAAGCTGGGTTTTTCTTCCACACTCAGTCCTTTGCTGAGCTCTGTGCTTTTTCATGTGGATGGTGAATCTGATTGACACCTGTGGCCTGCTCCAAAAGAACAGCCATTTCTTAAGGAATGGGCGAGTTGCTGTAAGTATTTAAGCACTCTGAGAAGACTCAAACATCATTTGAGGTATCAAAGGAAATAAAAGTGTGGCTTTGTTACTTTGAAAGCATTTTTCTTTTGTGGTTGCTACTCGGGAGGCAAATGACAAATAATAAAAAAGGAAAGGTTTGAGTACAATTATCTGAAACTAATGTTACCCATCTTAAAAATCCTTAAATAACAAAAGCTTTATTACAGGGAAAGAAAATGTATTGTTGGTAAGGACTATTCAAAGTAATGCAGGTAGCATGTGGCTATTTCTATTCCATTATTTATCCATTAATAATAATGAACACTTCCCTATATGTACTGAATTGTGGTTTTGGAAACATTATTTAGCAACAGAGAATCCATAGGGAAGAATGTGAGCTGTTACACCACACGTGTCTTTTCTGAAAGCACAAAAGAGACTCTGCCATACTGATTCACAGAAGAAGCAATAGGAAAATCAGCAGGCTGAGTGAGTTTGCTAAGACTGGTGATGAACTTCACCACAGGCTGCCCAGGCTGCTGTGAAGTGATTGGGCATCCCTGGGAGATGAAGTCTAGGCTTTCTGCTTAGCCAGATAGCCATTTTGAACCCTAGTAACTTTCTTATTAGACTGTCATCTCATTAACTGCTTCATGGCAGATGGTCCCCATGTGCCACATCCTCTGCTTTGGGCCATATTGCTGAGTGGTTCTCACCCTTACACTCAGCTTGTGCCCATCTGCCCAAACAGGTGTTTGCAAACATGCCTCTGAGGATGTGAGTACAAAGAGTGTTCCAGGAAGTAGGTTGGCCTCTGGAATGCACTAGAACATAGGTTCCAACTGAAAACACCACATTAGCAATTTTTTTTTTTGACAGACACAGAGTTTGAGCTTCTGATAATTACTGTTTCGCCAAACCAACCGAGACTAGGGGCTGCAATTAAAAAGAAATGATCTTCCATGTATAATGGCTTCCACACTGCGTGATACTATTAAATAACCATCATTAGCTACTAAAGTATGTACCGTTCCTTTCTTGGATCCCCTTTTCTGCCAAGAAATTTAAGACCAAGAATGATCAATGAAGAATCGTCAGCATTATAATTGTTGATATAGGTCATCACCAAATCAAAAAAAATTCAGAATGATTTAGATGTATGCAGAATTGTAAATGGTAATATTATGCAGACATTGAAATTCTTCTTCTAAAGAGCCACACTTACTTATCGACAATTTATGGGCCAGTACAGAAAAAGCTTGTTAAAAATGAAGAACATTTTTTTAAGGCTTTAAAATAAAGAACAAGAAGGGTTAGGATAATTTCCTGAGTATTGTGCTAGGTTCTGGAAACAGAAAGCTCAGTAAAATAGTTTCTCTTCTCAAAAAGCTTCTATAGGAAGGCACAGACAAATAGGCACAAACCCACAGTGCAATGTGATGGATTTAATAATCAAGTGGGTACTGGGGGAAAATTAAAATGATGGAGGAAAAAGTCTGCTTGAGAACCTACAACTACCTGCTTGGGTCTTTTCTTTCTTTCTTTCTTTCTTTCTTTCTTTCTTTCTTTCTTTCTTTCTTTCTTTCTTTATGTGTAAGTACACTGTAGCTGTCTTCAGACACTCCAGAAGAGGGCGTCAGATCTTGTTACAGATGGTTGTGAGCCACAATGTGGTTGCTGGGATTTGAACTCTGGACCTTCAGAAGAGCAGTCGGTGCTCTTACCCACTGAGCCATCTCACCAGCCCCGGGTCTTTTCTTTCTTGTCTTCCCAGAAAACACCCTTTTCTTCCCTTGACAGATGTTTATAGTGTGAGAGAGGCCCAGGAAGAGTGGTCACCAGAGACGAGAGGACTTGAGAACCAGTAGTTTTTCAAGGCCTTAGACACATCAGTTAAAGTATTAGACAAGAAGGCTCTTGTGTCCTAACTTCACATTACATGGCTTAGTCCAGAAGTACCATGTATATAATGTGCTTGTAAGGTAGAAGGAGCCACAGATCTAGGGATAAGACACACTCAACTGAAGAGATTTGGTAAAACAACACAACTTATATCCAGCTCAAATAGTCTATTTATTGATGTAAAATTCACATAAAATTCACTATTTTGTCATGTTAAGTATATCATCCAAGGGGGTTTGGTAGAGATCCACTTTTCTAAAGCTCCATTGTCAAATGCTAAAATGCTTCCCTTGCCTCAGAAGAAACTTCAAGTGGTCCCTCTCCCAGCTCCTTCTCCCTCTAGCCACTGATGATCATTAATCTACTTCCTGTCCCTAGATGTTTGCCTTTTCTAGACTACTCAATATGAACTGAACCAAGTAAATGTTGCCCTTGGAGTTTTTAAATTGTCTTCTAAGTTCACCAATAGCATATTGTCAGTAATATTTTACTGATTAATGTACCATATTTTTTTTCACACATTCATCAACTGGTAGAAATTTGGGTTGTTTCTTTTCTTTATCTTCTCCCACCCTGATACTTGATTTCAGTTTTGAGGGGCAAAGAACAGAGGTGGAGATACTGGGTCATGGAGTTTGTGAAAGACCATCACACTCGCTTGTAAATGTAGGCCTTGTGATGTTATGTCTACCAGCAGGTGTGAGTGATCAAGTGTTTCAAATGAGTGGTCCTTGTTTACATTTATATATTTTTTCCTTTAAAAAATTATAGCTGTCCATTGTCAAGCTCTTTTAGGAATAAATCGTCCATCATTAGAACCTCTTCACAATCAGGAACAGGCACACTTGTCTGCTGTCCTTCATTCGTATGCAAAGTCATAACTTAGTTGAAAGAAGTTTTCGCTTCTAAGATGAGCTGCAGAGTGAATTTAATGAAATTCTGACAACAAAGCTGCCTTTCATAAACTCCCACCCCCACCAATGATCAAACCCCAACCACCATGATCAAAGCCAATGCCTCTAAATAGTGACCTTTGAAAAACCAGCCCAGAAATGCAGCCAGGTGCCTTAAATCAGTGGTTGGCAAAGGCACTGAAACCTCATCCAGGGTTGGCTAGGAAAATATTCCTCTCAGAAAAATCTCAGTTTTGTTTTGTTTTTAACCCAATATACATTCCCTGCCTCCTCTATGTATGCTGTATTATTTATTTGCTATTTATTTATTTATTTATTTATTTATTTATTTATTTATTTATTTATAGAAACATAACTCCCCTCCCCTCCAATTCACATTCCACTTCAGGTAAGGTGGTTTGTTTAGGTAAAGCAATGCATTCAACAGCCCCAGTCCTATCAAATCTCCACTTCTACTCTAACATTTTTTTCTCATGAATAATTCAGCGTCTGTTGTACACACTCCTAGAGAGTCTGTGGTCATTGATTGTAATCTGACTGCTCTGCCGTCATGGACAGTACACGTGATTATTTCTCTCCAAGCAGTGCTTAGTTTGAGAGACTGAAGCACCCATGTGTAGGCGATTGCTGAGAGCAAACAAGCCATTAAGGTATAAGCGTTTTGCTTTTAATGTGGTGTCCAGATTTGCACATTCTAGATTGTCCAGTATGAACAGCTTCTGTAATTCTAGTTCCCAATGTGCCCCTCTTGGTGGAGATGTGAAAGGGAGACTGAGGAAGATAAGCAATTGCAAGCAGCAAAGCTCGAGTGAGCACTGGACTGCAGCAGGCCAGTCTTCCTGGCCAAGCTTCAGGCTAAGACTTGCAGGGATTTCCTGGAAGGAAACAGCATTCATGAAACGGAATAGGTGGTTGAATCCTTTGACAGAGAGTGACTGTAAGGCCAAAGAGTTCCTAAGTTCAGAGTCCTGGGAACTCCAGGGTCCCTTAAATATCAACATCCATTCTTTCTCAAACAAAAGCCTGCAGTTCCTAGACTAGGGATGGGAATTGCAGGTTGAGGAGCTTTGGACCTGGGATCTTAATATCCATATCTTAATGGTTTCAGCACTTGGGACACAGAGGGGTCATACCTCAAGGCCCTAATATCCCTTAGGATTCCATGGAGGAAAGCTTGAATGCCTTGCCACTGATCCCAGGCTTCCATCAGTTTCTCAGCCAGTCACTGGTGGATTAAGAGTTAGCACACCTGCCTGTTCAGGCCTTGGCGCTCTCCACCTCCATCCCCCCACCCCCACCCCGCCAACTCTCCAGGGTACAAAGTACAGCCTGGACGCGCGGGCACAGCTGTTCCAAGCCGTGCAGCCTAATCTTTCCCTAGTGAACACCTACATGGATTTCCAATACGGCGCCAGGCAGGTTCCTGGGGCAGTGCCAGCCTCCTCCTGAGCTCTCTGCCCCTCATCCTGATTTCTGCTGTCGATATTCCTAGGGGAGGTGGATGGGGCTCGGAGAACTACAAGCTTTGTTAGAGAGTCGCAATGGTTCACTCACTTCCCCTGAACACTCCCTACTGCAGAGTGGAGGGCTATGGATGCTGTAACTCAGCATCTCTTAACACACCACTGTGGTCCTTCGTGCTCATAATGCTATTGGCTTAGGTCTGGTTTCCACCGCTCAGTGTTTGCGTGGGCACTTGTGCAGCGGCCAGCCCCAAAGGGAGTTGGACCTTGCAAAGAACGCCAGAGCGCCGCCAGACCTCACAAGCACTTTGCAAGGGCCATCTGGAGACATCATCGACTTGGGGATCTGAAGGCCTGAAATCCCCAGGTACAGGTTTAAAGAACTGGCAAGCAGGAAAGGAGGTAGGTGTTTAGGGTCCTGTCCTGGAGAGTGGCTTAGGAACAGGTGGAGTCGCCCCCATCACCAGAAGTGAGCAGCAGCAGAAAGAAATGAAGAAGAACTCCAGACATAAATGTCTGGGGTTTGCTTCAGTTTTTACTTAGAGTAGGAGTCGGGTGGAAGGGGGCAGAATCTACATTCTTGACTGGCACCTACCCGTTTGAAATGTAGAGAAACTCCTCAGGTCTGTCCTAGGAATGCCTGAAGATGCTGTGAGAGAAATCTGAAGCAATCTTTGAGTTGAGCTTAGAGGGGACTAGAAATGGGGGGAGCGATGACGGTGGGGGAATAAACCACCTATGTGCCCCCCCCCGCCTGCTTTTTCGTAGCTGCTGACGCGATGGTGCCGCTTATTAATCATTCATCAGTCCAGAGCCTTTCCACTTAATGGATGTGCCGCGCTGGGCTCTAGCCTCTTGGCCTCTCCTGCCACTCTCCAGTGTACCCAGGACCCCCAGAGCTGCAAGAGACAGCGCTCAAGCAAGCTGCTGCTGGGTGATGCTCCCGGCGGCCTCAGTCAGAGCTGCGCTCGCCACAGCTGCTGCGCTCTGCCGGGTGGCGCCAGGCGGCGGTGAGCTGTGAGCTTGGAACCTTGAGCCTAGGGAGGGCGCAGACAGCAAGGGCGCAAGGTGAGCGCCCCAGCCGGCAGCCGCACCGGCCCACTTTCAGCTGGGATGTTCCCCAATGGCACCGCCTCCTCTCCCTCCTCTTCTCCAAGCCCCAGCCCAGGCAGCTGCGGGGAAGGAGCCTGCAGCAGGGGTCCGGGGTCCGGCGCCGCGGACGGCATGGAGGAGCCTGGACGAAACGCTTCCCAGAATGGGACCTTAAGCGAGGGACAGGGTAGCGCCATTCTCATCTCTTTCATCTACTCCGTGGTATGCTTGGTGGGACTGTGTGGGAACTCTATGGTCATCTATGTGATCCTGCGCTACGCCAAGATGAAGACCGCTACCAACATCTACATTCTAAACCTGGCTATTGCTGATGAGCTGCTCATGCTCAGCGTGCCCTTTCTGGTCACTTCCACGCTGTTGCGCCACTGGCCCTTCGGCGCGCTACTTTGCCGCCTGGTGCTCAGCGTGGATGCGGTCAACATGTTCACCAGCATCTACTGTCTGACTGTGCTTAGTGTGGACCGCTATGTGGCTGTGGTGCACCCGATCAAGGCAGCGCGCTACCGTCGGCCCACTGTGGCCAAAGTAGTGAACCTGGGCGTGTGGGTCCTGTCATTACTGGTTATCTTGCCCATCGTGGTCTTCTCACGCACCGCAGCCAACAGCGATGGCACGGTAGCCTGCAACATGCTCATGCCTGAGCCCGCCCAGCGCTGGTTGGTGGGCTTCGTCTTATACACATTTCTCATGGGTTTCCTGCTGCCTGTCGGGGCCATTTGCCTGTGTTATGTGCTCATCATTGCCAAGATGCGCATGGTGGCCCTCAAGGCCGGCTGGCAGCAGCGCAAGCGCTCAGAGCGCAAGATCACTCTAATGGTGATGATGGTGGTGATGGTTTTTGTCATCTGCTGGATGCCTTTCTACGTGGTACAGCTGGTCAACGTGTTCGCCGAGCAAGACGACGCCACCGTGAGCCAGTTGTCTGTCATCCTGGGCTATGCCAACAGCTGTGCCAACCCCATCCTCTACGGCTTCCTGTCGGACAACTTCAAGCGCTCTTTCCAGCGCATCCTGTGCCTCAGCTGGATGGATAACGCTGCGGAAGAACCAGTCGACTACTATGCCACTGCCCTGAAGAGTCGAGCCTACAGCGTGGAGGACTTCCAGCCCGAGAATCTGGAGTCTGGAGGCGTTTTCCGTAATGGCACCTGCGCTTCCAGGATCAGCACGCTTTGAGGCCGGGCACTGCCGGGATGGGGGGAGTGGTCAGAAAAATGGAGCGGGGAAGGGGAAAAGGGTGGGAGGGAATGATAACCGGACTTCAGGTGCTGTGGTCATAGTGCCTGACAGCGATGCAGCGCGCCTGGTTAGCTGAACCTAAGAAAGCTATGTGACTAAGGTAAAAGGGAGAGATTTATGGATCAGCTGTGACTGCTTTCGGGGCATCTGGTAGTCTGAGCAACTCTGTTCTCCAAACCCGGTAACTTACATCCTCCCTCCCAGTTCTACTAGTACAAACTGCAAACTTAATGTCGCCAACTCAATTTGACCCTTACCCTCTCAAGCTGATATCTCTGCTTCTTTAAGCTGAGCCACGGTTACCATCATGTGTTTCCTTTGGGCTGAGGTCCTCCTCCCCCCCCCTCCCCCCCGCGCGCTGAACCCTGTCCGCTGCGCAGGTCAGCGGGCCAGACTCTTTTGAAGTGGCTACAAGACCATCCCTAACCACCGCTCTCCTTACTTCCTTGACAGCCTTACTGTCAAGGAAGCCCAGCTTGAGGAAGGCCAGGCAACTTGTCTTTTCTACTCTCAGAGAAGGCACATTTTCCCCTGGGCCCTTCCTCTGCTCCACTCCATCCCGAGCAGAGCTAGGCGCTTAAGAAAAGGTTCTGTGCCCTGATCTTCAGACTTGGTATAGTAACACACACACACACACACACACACACACACACACACACACACACACACGCTCCTTTGGAGAAAAAAAAAGGAGCTAAGAGCGAGCAGAAGGGCAAGTTTGTAAGATTCCTGGGTTGTGGGTGTAGGTACCATAGAAGCCACTCTCCTACAGAGCTCAGGACCTGAGCACTAGGCTCCAAAGTCCCAGCTAGGGGAGCTCCGGGCTGGTGAATAACTTAGGCACCAGGGTGGGTGAACCTGAATTGCAAAGCACTTCCTCTTGGAGTCCTCCCTAGAATAACAAAAGATTGGGTTGCCTGCACCAGTACAAGTTAGGAGTCCAGCTCCAGCTCCTGTGACAAATCGCAGAGCCTTTGACAAAGCTGGGTGGGCTGCTTTGGCTTGTCTGATCCCTAAAGTTTTCTGCCTTTCAAGCGGTGCCTAATAAGTTATTTCTTGTTCAACATATTTATTTATTTATGTGTGGTGTTGAAAAAAAAGTGTACTTCCACTTTCTTTTTCTGTATTTGCCTAACAGGGCTGCTCTTGGGAATTCTGGGGGCGTGGCGGTGTGGGAGGGAGCTGGGAGCTAAGAAAGTTCTCTCCTGGCCCCAAGAGCCCCTCAGAAGTTTCCCTCTCTTGCGCTCCATTAGCCTTTTCTCAATCCTTCTTGTTTTTGCTTGTGCCCAGTGAAGTTTGGAGATTTTAAAATAATTTTTTAACTGTAGGTTTTTGTCTTGTTAAAATAAATAAATGGCAATTTGGGTTAACTTTTGTGCGGAGTGAAAGGCCTGAAACCCTGGCATCCCAGGAAAGATAGGAGAACACGCCACACGGTCTGTGATGTGTGTGTGTATGTGAGCTGCTATGCAGAAGTCACATGTACATCCTATATAGATATATGTACACACATGTATAAGGATAGATTTGTTAATCTGGGCATACTGTCACTAGTCCATGAAACAATTTTAAGGACACCCACAAAGTGACAAGTGTGACCTGAGCTGTAGCATTCAAACTGAGAAATGTCAGAGTCTCCAGTCACTGCTGAAGACATTGCTGCCTGTTTCTATCCCAGGTGATAAAGGTGATTCTTACATACCCAGGAAGGGCAGCCACTTCTGTTGAGGAATGGAAGTGAAACAATTATGTCTGCATTTCTTGACTACTGTGGATACCTGAGCAGGGCAAGGACCCAGCTTTTCACATCTTCACATTTGCTGTCCTCTTGAGTATGCTGGTTTGTATATAGGGGTCACTGAAAGGATATCTTGCTTGGTTGTTTAAGGAAGGCAGTGCATATCAGTGGGACAATGAACCTGGGGTTCGCAAGTTCACACTGACCTGACATACAATGCCTGAATGCACTATTGAAAAATATGTTTTCTGTATATTTGCTTCAAGAACACCATGCTTTTCTAAAAACAGTAACTAAGAGTTGAACTGTCTCGTATGTTTTGTTTAAATAAATGAACAAATATGCTTTTGATCATAAGTGAAAAAGTTTAGATCTTTTCCTAAGAATAGTATATATATACTTTTCTGTTAAGTAGATTTTTTTAATTGTTAAGAAGAGTGAACTTTATAAACTGAAATCTCCATCATTATCATCTCAACAGGATAAAAATGTAGTGTTCTTAACCTGTAATCGTAACTGAATAAACAGATGTATTACACTGTTGCAAGTTGTGTGGCTTCCATTTGGATCTTACTGTTTTGAAGGAGTTATTTGAATGCATAGGCATGATTGACAGACACACTTAGCTCTTAGGAACATTTCAAATTAACTTTGAAAATTTACAAGATTGCTTTATCCTTTGAATTGATTTCTTTTAAATGTGAATCTTATTGTGCATGTCCTGTGTGTGTGTCTGTGTGTGTCTGTGTGTGTCTGTGTGTGTCTGTGTGTACTAGACAAGGAGTGAAGGAGGGTAAAGAGGAGGAGGAGGAACGAAAGAAGGAAGCAATAGCAACCCTTGAATGAGTGTGAACAGGAAGCAGTGACCTAGGTCACACCCTGTTGTCGCTGCACTAACCAGGCAATGCTTCTGTTTTTCACAGATTAAATTACTGCCTGACCTCATTTGTGACCTCAGACTTTGCTGTAGAGCTAAGTAACTGCTGCTTTACATTAGAGACATAACAACGGGAGGGAGAAGCATCCCTTAAAAGTGTTGAAAGTGTAAAGGAGAAAAGAAATAGAAGAGCCAGGCTTTGAGAAGAACACATTTTATGCCTTGCTCAGATTGGGCCATTTCCATGCTGGAAGCTGTAGCAAGGCTTGGTGAGGATTGTTTTTTTTTAAAGCAGGGTCTGTGATTTATAGCAGCTTTATTTTTACAGCAAAATGAATGAAAGCAGTATTCCTCAAGCATCTGAGAGCAGCAATCCTACTGTGTGTCACCTCACAATGACTACGGATGGGGGCACTTTTACATTGTCACTATTTCTCAAAGTCATCACAAAGTAGCAAATGCAAAGGTTACAACTTAGATTTGTAATATCGTCTTCTTAGTGCCGCCCTTCCCTTACACATAATTTGCTAATTTGGTTTTAACTACTCTAAAGGTCATTCCAAAAACCGTTCAAACTAGTTTTCAAACTGGGAGAAAAGAAACAGTTGAGGTAATAATTTAAATAGCTATTTTTTAAAGTTGCTTTCTTTAAATGTGTAGAGCTGCACAGCTAGAACCCCCTTTCTCTCTTATTATTGCTAAAATGGCACTAAACTCTATAGGGATGCACTACATATCCTAGTGGTTAAATATGACTGGGTGAGCCCTTGGGAAAGTAGCCCTCCAGGTCTTTTACCTTTATTCATGTGAATACTTCCTGGCTGCAGTTTGGTGACATCTGCAGCTCTAGAGCCAGGAGCCTACATCTCATCTGGAGCAGGATTTCAGGTTCCTGGGGGATGCTGCCCCTGATGTTCTCATGGAGCTCACACTGATAACCAGTCTGATGGATGCCACAGACTCTGCAGAGTCTGTCACCCTGCCATGGAAGCTCCTGGGTTAGTGACTAGAGGGGACCTAGGGTCCTGGATGTCCTCCAGGATCACCTTGGTCTGTTCTTGTCTCCCTCTGCCAAAGGCTGTCTCAGATCTTTTGTATTTATCTTCATTTCTGTCAACGTCACTTACTAAACATTTCATATTCTCAATAACTGCTTTGTACTAGAGGAAAACCATAGAGGTTGAATTCTGTTCCTTAGCCCTGAGTCCCATACAGCAGGAAAGCCTTCAGCCAATTCCCACTCCTTCCTCAATCAGACTCACACCTGATTCCCAAGAAATTTTGATTTCCTAGCTATAGACCCATCTCCTGTCCTCAAGTGATGAGCTTGCCCTCAAAGAGAGATACAGGAAAAATCCTCAGGTCATGA
The DNA here is from genome assembly GCF_978045245.1 of Mus caroli. Lineage (NCBI taxonomy): Eukaryota > Metazoa > Chordata > Mammalia > Rodentia > Muridae > Mus > Mus caroli. The sequence continues at coordinate 56,408,681 of NW_028227269.1, forward strand.
GACCCCCCTCAGAGAGAGAGAGAGAGAGAGTCACTGTCATTATAATGAAGAGTGATTGATAGAGGAAGCTAAGACATGCCAGTTTAATATCTGTGTCTGATTATCTAACTTCAAGTGACCTCTCAACTCCCAGGCTACCTTCTCACACACGAACCATGAAAAATGATGGCATTAAAAAGCTTCAGTGCTCAGTTCATTGTACCACTGTACCAACTGTTAAACATGTAGTTTGCATATGAGAAAAAATTGATCTCCTATCAGGCAGATGCATCATTTTAAATTACAAATCTATTTCTAACCTATTATTATTCAGCAAATAATATAGATACTGATGCAACCTCCTAGGAAAAACTCATTGGTGGTATCTTATTTTCATGAACTAGCTCAGCCTCTTCTTTGTTCTAAGGGAGTACACCAGAGAGGTGGGGGAACTCCAATGGTGCTATAGACAGATACTCAGCATTTCATATTCCTGTGGTGAGTGCTCACAGCGTGGGGGCATTGCTAAGCTGACATTGCTCTCTTGCAACACTGGGCTTTGGAGCTAATGACACCCTCTTCCACAGGCACAGATGGAAACTTCACTTCTCCCGCAACAGCTTTCAGATTGTTGGTTTTAAATTTATGCCAAAAGGTTCAACACTGTGTCATGGTTTCCCTAGGGGGAAACAGGTGCTGAGATAAAGTTCTGAGCAATAGTTTACTATTTTCTGATCTACCTGGAGAATCCACACAGAAGTGGAGCACCTGAGAAAGGACTGTGATGGGCAGTCATATATACTCGGGCTTCTGATTATAGCTATAAAAAAATAAAGATATCACTACAATGATGACAAGGTGGATGAGCTCTGTGAACTGAAGGAGATAGCTCAAACTAACATAGCAAAATGCCTGCGTGTCAAACAGCTAGGGAGAAGAAAGTCTTATCTAAAAAGGAGATATAATTTTAGGTCAAAATTCTCTGTTAAGTGTTCACTTGGATAACAAGGTGAATTATTGTCAAATGATCTATAAAGCTCAGTCTTAGTCCACAGCTAGACATTTTATATCCATGTATTGGTGAAACCTCAGGATAGTCCCAATTTTTGCTGAGTAATGAAACACTAATAACTTTCAAAAGAAATCTCTTTAACCCAGATCAATCCAAATCAATTCTGAGTAGACTCAGCATAAAAATAAATGACAAGTAGGAGGTACTATCCACCCACCAGATTACCTGTTTAGAATGTGCTTTCATGACTGGAATTCTTTCAAAGGAAGGCCCAGGTCCTCCCAACATTAGGATGGAAGAAATAAAGACAATGTATTAGACTAGAGGCCACAGGTTTTGCAGAAAAGGAAACTACAGAATAATATATATGAATTGGTCTGACTGTTGCAAAAATAATTTATTTCCAAAACCAATTTCTAATTCATTTAATTGGGGTGGGAAAATGGAGGACATGTAGGTACACTAGCTATCACTTGTGGCTTGCAGGGCTGTTCGGGGAAAGGATGAATCATCATTTGAACTACACTCTTTATGTTTCTATAATCCTTGAACAATCCACCAGCTAGCTAATATTAATAACAACGTCTATCCAACATCAATAATTAAATCAAACATTCTCCTTTATATCCACGGTTACTATCAAACCGACATGTATGTGTTTTCAACAGATTCTCAAATTGTCTTGTATATAAACTATTATACCTGAAGCTTAAATTAAATTATGTGCTCATGCATATACAGGTATGCATGTGTATGTGCACCCACACACACATGCACATAGGCTAACTAAAAGAGTAGTATGATAAGGAATTATTGGTGAAATAGTACATCAAAACTTGTCTTCTCACTTTCCCCTTCAGAGTTCCATATCTACAGCCTCTTCCCTAGCTCAGGACTCTGCTCTAACCTTTCCAAGTTCTCCAAAGAAACTCTTGTCATTTCCCCCAGCTTTACAGTTTACACAACTATGAGTTTTAGTGCTAGCCTTTCGGAAACAAGACTTTTCAATATGCACATTATATCAAAATGTTAGGCAGCAGTCGCTCTGAAACCATATTTTCTAACACAACTATGTGTTCGCAAGTGATTTGTAATCCCCACAAACAAGGATCACTTGAGGACTTCTGCAATACTCGATACTCTCTATGCTCTATTATAGAAATGTTGGTTCATTAGAACCAGGAAAAATCTGCTTGTTTACTAAGATCACACTTCAGTGTGAGGGCAAGTGACTGAGAGTCTAAGAGCATGGAGTTTAGCATCAGCATGGGAGGCTCTGCTCTGTTGTGTAATACTGACAAGCTAATCTGCATGATGCTTATTACCCTCATCTATAAGGGCAAACTAATGACATCCTCTTCTGCAGGGCTGTTGTGATGAGACAATGCATGCCAAATGCCAAACCTGTCAAAGACTTTCAGTTGTTAATGAGTGAAAACTCAATTAGCACGCAAGAGTAAACATTCTTGAGAAGATCTGGCCTCAGGGTGACTTGATTCCCAATTCCCTGAATTTTTTTTTCAGTGTCCGCTTTAATCTTTGACTTCTGCTATATTGATTCGTTTTAAGACTCAACATCCTTTGTTCTCACAGAGTGTGTAGCATATTACCCTCCCACACTCAAATGTAAGTCTCTCTAGCTGTACCGACAGATTTCATTTTGTCAGCCCCAGCTCTATGAGCTTCTTAGCCTCTATTCATTCTGCCAAAAGAATATGCTAAGAATATGAAGTTTTGCTTAACTACCCAATTTCCTAGATTATTTCTCAAGGTTGTTTTCATAGCAAGCAGTTATGTCTCCTTCAAGGAGAAACCTTGACCACTCCTTGTCATAGAAGAGTGATGTCTCCAAACTCAGTGTGACTCAGATGTGACACAAATCCACAGGGACATAGGAGCCACCCAGTTTCATAGGTATCATCTATGTGAGAAGTAGGACAAAGACTACCCCATTGGTTAGCTTTCCCACTATATTGTTGTATCATGAGCAGTGAATTCCTGTATCTCTGAGCTGGGAATCCTGGGTCATCCACCACCTGTGAAAGTGTAATTCTCTGGTTGGAAGGAAGGATAAATCAAATTACAGACTCTCACAGCATCTACTGAAAAAACTGAATAACAGGACTTTCAGAATGCAGTTGGTTAGGCCTGGATTATTGAGTTCACTGTGGGTCGAGCTTGTCAACTCTGTCAGAACTGGAACTGGAGCCGGGTCAGTCCCCAAAGGAAAAGGGAGACACACTTACCAAAAGTTCAACAAATGACATTCTATGTGATAATATTAAAATGATTAAGAAGGCTGTTGTTGTTAATAATTATTTGTATTATGTAAGAGGAAGTACAGAGTTGTGATGATTCAGACTTAAAGTGGGTCTCCATAAGCCAGTCATATCACCAATTTAAGGCACTTTAAACTTACAGGATATGTACTTTATTTATTTCAGAGGCTTATCTGACTATTAAGCAAAATATATTTTGTATAGTAAAGAATTCAAGGATGTTAATTATTTCAGTAATTTAAAAATCTGTCACATATGGGCTGGTGGGGTGACTGAGAGGCTAAGACTCTTGCTGTGGAATCCTGATGAACTGAGTTTTATTCCAGAAACGTATATAAAGGTTGAAGGAGAGAATCAACTCCATAAAGTTGTTTAACCCCCTGCATACACATCCGTGGCTTGGCATAATGCCAACATATACACGTCTCACACACACACACACACACACACACCCTCAACAATAATAAATGCATTTAAAAAGTGTGTTACACTATTAAAAGGTTCAAAGGATTTTGATCCAGAGGTTGAAAATTCCATTTAAACTTAAGATAATTAATCGCTCTACAGATGAGTGTCTAGGTGTTAAAAATAGAATAGTTAAACATCAATCCGGATTAGTAGCAATTCATTGCATTCTAATAAGAGTTATACCATAATTTAAATACATTTAAAATGAGGCGATAAAGGCATTTTAATGTTACAGGGTGGTAAAAACTGCAAAGCTTATTAAAGATGATATTGAGATCAGAAACACATCTAAGAAAAGCAGGAAGTAATATGCAAGGGATTGGTCAGATGTGAAGTTACACTTTATCATAAGCAGTTAAAGGAAAATTTTGCTTTAAGTATATTCTAAATAAAAGTAATAATGTAGACCACTACACTAGGGATAGGTATTAATTAACAAACTATATAGAAATAGTGTTAGTTATGTTTTACTGATGCTTCTTCAGTAATATATGTTATATATTTGTAGTTTTTGATAGCACTGTGAAGATGACTAATTTTCGGGAATTAGACTGACAGTTTTACTTCCCTTCAGATTTCATAGTGGTTACACAAAACTGTCTAAAACTAGGTTGAAATACAGCAGCAGGGAAGGAAGGGAAGGTCAGAGAGTTAACATGATTCATATCAACCTGTAAGTGACACAGTTTGCTAGATGTTTTTCAAAACATACAACTCAGCTTCCCCCAAGATTCAAACTACCAAATCCTAATTTGTCTAAGAAAGGAGAGTGAGGATAGAGGAAGGGAGAGAGGGAGGGAGGGAGGGAGGGAGGGAGGGAGGGAGAGAGAGAGAGAGAGAGAGAGAGAGAGAGAGAGAGAGAGAGAGAGAGAGAGAATGGATCACTAGAAAGAACACCTGCTTGACCCCAAGAACCACAAATCTCCTCTCTCATCACCTGTGCCTCTAAAAAGTACTTGCTACATTGTATAAACTACAGACAAACAGGAAGACTCTCATTTACCACCATTTGAAGATTTACAAAACCAAAATAAACTACCTTTCTTTGGTCTGTATCTAGAGGAGAGTAATTGGTAAATAATTGCAAAACTGTAGCATTTCCCATTGAGATGAATAAGATTGTTTATGAGAATACCAGTTTCACCATTAAGAACAAAGAGCTAAAGAGCTCTTTTCTAAAGAGCTACATAGGATCCATGCAAAGGGATGCCATCTCCCAGTAAGAGTGAGTCCACAGTGCTCTGACAGATAGGTTCAGGAATCAGAAAGCATGCTTTAGCATCTTGCCTTGGAAATCACCAGATATATTACTGAAGGCAGGTTATTTTTCCATTTCCATTTTATAATTTCTGATGGAAAGACATGAGAACAAAAGTAAATTTTAATCTCACAATATTATCAAAGGAACACAAATCCTTTCAACACTTTTATGTGCTCTGATAGTACTTTCCATTTCCATCCGTGAGAGAGGGGGGAGGAGAAGATGATAGATCATAAACACTGAAGCCCAGGAAAAAAATAGTTCACTTTTTACATAAAGTTATGAGCATGTTCTATTTATCAGTAATTAAATGAGTAATAACATTAAAGTTGATTTTAAACTGGTTAAACTATGGTGACCACTTGGAGAATAGAAAAATCTAGAGTTAAATACCTTAGTCCAGAGGAGCCCAGTAAATTCAATCTTCCAAGTTAGAGCAATTTTAGGATATGAGTAACCGATAGGACCTTTTCCTTCCTGCATATGAACTAGTAAGTTGTCAGTCTGAACAATAGAGTGGAGTAATTGAAAAACATTAGACTCAATCCTTTTATCTGGCACTCTTTCCAATTAAGAGGTCATACCATTTATCAGACGCCAATTAAATAGCACCCACTGAATTATTCAAGCAAATAAAGTCTGCTGAGGGAAAGAGAAGAATCTCAGGGAAAAAAAATTCTCAAAGTTTGAAAACTAATATTGCAAATTATAAGAAACCACATCATCTTGTAAATTCTTCTTGCAAATTATCGTATTGAATACGCAAGCAGAAGGGGGGGGGAATGAAAAATGAAGAGCAAATTTCAGACAGCTGTGGATACTTTAAAGCAGCGCAGTTTGCCAAGCTCTTCACTTAAATGAGTGTTGTCTCACCTACAGCTGCATCTTTCATCTCATTTGCAGTATGAGGATGTACGTATGAGAATAAAATTGATGACTGCATTGATTCCTCTGAAAGTTTTAATCCTTCTCCTATACTAAGACGTGCCTCAAAAATGAAAGTGTCTAAAATCATCTCAAACCAGCATCCTGCTCTGCTCCCCATTCCAAACAAAATTAAACTGTCTCGGCTCCAAATTGAACACATATCTAAACTTTCCTTTTCTTTTTCCTCAGAAAAACCATAGAAGACATGAAGGCAAAGCAAGGGCTAAGGTTTTGCCAAGATGGGGAGCCACAAAGAAGATGAAGAGTCAACCAAGGACAGGACTCTAAGTTTTTGTCTAAAGCACAGATTCAGGATCCTGATTTCTCAATCACTTTTCAATCTGTTTGTAAATTTTCCAGGGGACATTGCCTCTCTGTTAAAGCCTCTGAAGGCACAGTCTTCAAGTGCAGGGACTGTAAAGCTATATAACCTTATTTGTACCCCATAGCCTCAGGTTTTTGATCTTCAAACAAAGGCAATAACTGCCCTTACCTGATAGAGCTGTCCTGATTAAACACTTGAAAACTAATGGAGTAATGCTTTGCACATGGCAAATATTCTAACTCCTCATCTAGATACGCACAGTGTATTGGTCTAGTACAGACAAGGCCTTGTAGTCACTGATATTGGTTTTCAGACCTCTGAAGTGTCTCCAAGTCAGAGTTGGGCTTATTCCAAAGACAATAAGCAGTTTGTGTTTTATGTCAATTTTTTCAAAGTACAAGTTATCAAGTTATTTTTGACTTAAATTATCGATGTGATAGTCCTCAGTGAGTTGATATTTTTAAAGTTTTTATTGTGTATGTGTGCGTATGCCCATGTGTGTGTAAGTTTCCAAAGACACCAGAAGTGAGTATCAGAGTTCATAGAACTGGAGTTAACAAGTGGCTTGTGAGCCGCTGGGCATGGGTGCTGGGAACTGAACCCAGGCCCTTCAGCACTCGTCCTTCGTCCACCTTCAGTCCACCCAGCACTGATGTTCTTAAGCTCTGAACTGCTAGGCCAGCGAGTTGCCTTTTGAATGCGAGATCATCTGAATTCACACCCCGCTTACTTGAAGAGTCTTCTAAAATCATCGCTTTTTTTTATAGCCATCACTCTGATTTATTTTTTTCCATTTTTTATTAGGTATTTAGCTCATTTACATTTCCAATGCTATACCACAAGTCCCCCATACCCACCCACCCCACTCCCCTAGCCACCCACTCCCCCTTTTTGGTCCTGGCATTCCCCTGTACTGGGGCATATAAAGTTTGCAAGTCCAATGGGCCTCTCTTTCCAGTGATGGCCTATTAGGCCATCTTTTGATACATATGCAGCTAGAGACAAGAGCTCTGGGGTACTGGTTAGTTCATATTGTTGTTCCAGATATATAGTTATAGTTCTCTTTAGTTCCTTGGGTGCTTTCTCTAGCTCCTCCATTGGGGGCCCTGTGATCCATTCAATAGCTGACTGTGAGCAACCACTTCTGTGTTTGCTAGGCCCCAGCATAGTCTCACAAGAGACAGCTATATCTGGGTCCTTTTAGCAAAATCTTGCTAGTGTATGCAATGGTGTCAGTGTTTGGAAGCTGATCATGGGATGGATCTCTGGATATGGCAATCACTAGATGGTCCATCCTTTCGTCACAGCTCCAAATTTTGTCTCTGTAACTCCTTCCATGGGTGTTTTGTTCCCAATTCTAAGAAGGGGCAAAGTGTCCACACTTTGGTCTTCGTTCTCTTGAGTTTAATGCGTTTAGCAAATTGTATCTTATGTCTTGGGTATCCTAAGTTTCTGGGCTAATATCCACTTATCAGTGAGTACATATTGTGCGAGTTCCTTTGTGATTGGGTTACGTCACTCAGGATGATGCCCTCCAGGTCCATCCATTTGCCTAGGAATTTCATAAATTCATTCCTTTTAATAGCTGAGTAGTACTCCATTGTGTAAATGTACCACATTTTCTGTATCCATTCCTCTGTTGAGGGACATCTGGGTTCTTTCCAGCTTCTGGCTATTATAAATAAGGCTGCTATGAACATAGTGGAGCATGTGTCCTTCTTACTGGTAAAACATCGCTTTTTAACACATACTTCAGAGACTTGAAAATGAAGCCCAAGCATCCTTATTTTTAAAAGCTTTCACATGATTCAGAACTGTATTTCCTTTCCTGGGGGTTTAGTGAGCCTCCACTATGGCTGACTTAGCCTTATAAAGGAAAGTTTCCATTTTTTTTAATATATAAAGGACTTTGGCTGCCTATTTCATAAAGTGTTAGTGAATGTATTTTAATTAGGTTTCCCTTGGCCCTTCAGATTATATCATACAATCATGACTAGCAATGTGTCCAAAGGTTATCTCACATACAAATGGCAACTCACTGGGTTAGTGATTCCTTGCTTAAGTGCACAGGTCTTCTAGAGGAGCTGGGTTTGGCTCGCAGCACCTATGCCTGGCAGCTCGCAACCACTTGATCACTTGAAGCTCCACCTCCATGAGTTCTGATGCCCTCTTCTGGGTCTTTGGATACTTCTTGTTTGTTTGTTTGTTTGTTTTTTAGGACAGGAATATTGTTTTCAACTCCATTAGGTGTACAGTTTTCAATTTCGGTATTTCTGAGATACCTCCCCTTTCATCTTCTTCTTGTAGATAATGCTTTGAAAGGGAGTCGGAGATATCTTGCACCACTCTTTCCAATGTGCTCCCTACTTTATCCCGAAGCATAGGCACAATCCTTTACTCACAGCAAAGTATCTAGCATGCGTATCCTTAATGTCTCCTTCTGACTCATCTCCTAGTGATCTCCTGTGATTACTATCAGCAATTTCAAGTTAAATTTGCAAAAGTGATTTGATCCTTCCAAGCCATAAGAGGCTCTTTTCTTGGCCATATTATTTCATAACCATTTTGAGACCTGAGAAATGTTGTGATTGTCACCTGTGGGATATGGGTGGTGGTGATGATAGGGACTGTTATGACCTCCATCATCCTTATGATGGCCTCTCAGCTGCACAGCTGCAGTCAGAGCAGCTTCAAAGGAGTGGTTCATTAGCATCCAGATGAAAAGCCATAGGCTCTCTCTGGATATTTAACACTAAGATAAAGAGAATGAATTGGAGGACTAATGACTTGGAAACCCATCAAATGACAGATATGCCTATAAAGGGAGAATGTGGGTCCTATGTTTAATCTATCAGGACAATATTTAGCCTAGGTATGAAAGCGTATAAGCACAATAGCAAAGATTGGCTCCAATAACTGTAATGTTTCATTTGTGTCCCATAAGATCCATAAAACAAGAAAAATAAACATGTACCAAATAATGGTAAACACCAGTTTGCAAAGAATTCTTTAGGAGTAAAAAATAATCCTTTTTTATTGAGTGTGCTAGAAAATGCTCTGAGCCCAATATCACTTCTGCCACCTTCTTTTTTTCTTCCTCCTCTTCATTATTTTATATGTAACTTTGACTGCTCTATGCTGTCTTTTATCTCAATTGGTTATTACTTCCAAGTTTTACACCAACCAGTATCCAGGAGGTTAAAAAGTTAAAGTAGTATTCTTAACTCGAGGCTCACCTTGTTCTGTATAGATGCTTCACCTCCTTCTCCAACAGCACTTTGCTTTGTAAACCTCCTAAATCTTAGGCAGCAGGTTTGCAACTGTAGATTCTTAATAGTTTGCTGGAAAGAACGAAATATGTGTTCTTTCATCACAGCATAATGATGCACATTTGTGGATTAGCTTTAGACAAGAAACAATGGACCAGGAAGGTTTTCACATCAGCATTGTGAGGAGACACTTCTTTAAAATGTGTTTCAATTAGACCTTAAGACTTGTCCTTTAGGGACCATGACAACTAGTCAGATATTGTCATCCTCTGTTCTGAGTAGTTCTTCATGAGTTCCTAGTTTGGTTATAAATCCTATCGACTTATTTATTTATATAAATATTCTCATGAAAATGAGATGACATTAAGAAGTAGTAATAGGGCTGGTGAGATGGCTCAGTGGGTAAGAGCACCCGTCCAGAGTTCAAATCCCAGCAACCACATGGCGGCTCACAACCATCCGTAACGAGATCTGGCGCCCTCTTCTGGAGTGTCTGAAGACAGCTACAGTGTACTTACATATAATAAATAAATAAATAAATCTTTAAAAAAAAAAAAAGAAGTAGTAATAATTTACTCCACATGTGGAGAGATATGTGGCACCCTTGAGGAGTGTTATAATTCATAAACATATCATTTGTGGTATCTAACTTTTAAATTTTCTTTTGTTGATTCCTTTTGCTTTACCTTTGTTAACACAAATTCAGTGTACAGAGTACTAGTTTTGATAAGCACATTTTCCTTCCTACATCACCCCTTTAAGCATATCACTCCTATACCTCCCATCTTCTCTTTCTCCTGCCTCCCTCTCCTCATTGGTATTCTTTGTTCCTAGAGACAGTTTCTCTTCTAATTTTGTATATACATCTAGGTTTTCTGGCTGCTGATTTCTGGACTTAATTTTTGGTATCACTATTCAGAGTTAAAGGAAAGTTGGTTCAAGCATAATTTATAAAATACGCAGCAGTTCTGGTTGTGACCAGCAGTGTCACAATAAGCAACCAAGACCTGGCCGTTTCTGCTCAATTGTGCCACTACTGCTGATTCCTGTTTGTCATCCTGACACTACTGAACTGGACTGCTGGTATCCTGACAAACAGAGATTAGAATTGCTCCTAAGGAATGACTGCTAAACAAGTCCACATTCCCTTGTCTTATTTACCATCTTTCCTCCCCTACATTTGGATGGTGGGCTAGAAGCGGTGGTCGGGGGAGTCAAAGCATTTGAGAACCCATATTAAAAGTAGGTTTCCAAAAAAATTCTAAGCCTACACAGACATGTTCTTAATTTTATTGAATTTACTTTCTAGTGGGGTGAGATAGATGATAATGAAATAATTTAAATGTATTTTGGGCTACAATGAGGATAAATGGCATAATAGGCTGCCCTGAGAAGATCAGAGGGAAAGGGATTTTCTGGGTGAGAGATTAAGGTGAAATGGTGAATTCCAGAAACAACTACAAACTGAACAGAAATAACTACAAACCGGACAGAGGGAGACAGACAGAAATTCCCAGCAAGGAAAGAAGAGCGGTGTATCTAAGAAGAGGAGTGCCCCATGATGGTGAAGATCTATAAGAACTGTGACCAGAAGGACAGCTATGTACACGATTATTAAATCTGTTAGAATATAGGCTGAATGTCAGTATTTCAGAAGATTAGAGTGGTAAAGGCCAGTTGGAGTCATCTGAAGAAACAATGAACTTGGAAATGAAATGGAGAAAGCAACAGGAACCACACTTCTGAGTTTTGTTTTTTCTTTTTAAAGAACTAGCAAAATAGCCAAAATTTGGGGGAATCAACAAAGGTAATATGTTTATATTAGTAGAAATAATCCAGTGCAGAAGGATGAAAAGGACACGTTGATGGAATATTTTGATACTGGTGTCTGACTATAACAGGTGCACACCTAGGGGATGGTGCAGTAGAGGCATAGATGCTTTGTTTTCTGTGAATGGAAGAATGGAGAAATGGATACATGGAGGGTGACTAGCATCTTGGGATGGAAGTTGGCACTGTGAAGACACATGAAAAATGTGACGTTTTGAAGAGTGGTAAATAACCTTCTACTAAATAACAAGATGTGTGAGCATAAGTTCCATTATGGTTCATGCTTTTTTCCAAAGCTGCTTCAACAGCCCAGGTAGAATAGGAGATAGTGGAATCGTCAAGAGTGTGTGTGTGTGTGTGTGTGTGTGTGTGTGTGTGTGTGTGTGTGTTGGAAGGGAGCAATGGAGTAGAGTGTAATGAAAGAAATAATCAATACCAGGTAACTAGGGACAAAAAAATGTGAGAGGCCATACATTATGAACATGAATAAAGACTGGTTGGTGACTTGGCACTTGATGAGATTGAAGCACAGATGGTCTGGAGACGAGAGAAAAATATAGTCAATAAGGTTCAAGAATCATCTCAGAGAGGTTGAAGAATCACCTATGGAAAACTGTCAGATGCAGCATAGTTGTCACTGACAGCAAAATTAAAGATATACCTGTTAGAGTGCCGCATTGTTGTATGAAAAGGAGATGAGTACAAATGGCATGCATGTAGGTTGAAGACCTGAAGCAAGAGTATTGGAAGAGGGCTTTTGGTTTTTTTTTTTTAATAAGAATATTGAAATTATCACTGAGAGATAATGATGCACAAGAGCTATGCAGAGCTTAACATAATAAAATCTTTTATGATTTGCAAAAATGCAAAATGAACCAATAAGTTAATGGGTGTCAGTTCCAAGAATGACAGTGTGTGGTCTGGTATGAACTTGAAGGAAACCTGAGCATTCCATGGAGCACTTCTTCCTTTCTTATGCAAAAGAAGAGACTCTGACTTCACTATCAGTTTCTAAAAGTTTCTAAAAGTTGCCTGCCTTAGTGACCAAATCATCTTCTTTACATCTGAATAATCAGTAGCACAAGGGCACCCCATAGTCTAGTTCAGCTGTCATAACCAAAAATGAGATGCATGCTTATGAGCTTTATTCTTTCTCATTTGTATTCAATTACATAAAGATATTTAACCGCAATCACAAAGGTGCTCCGGACAAAATTTAGCTGTTATACATAAAATATTTGAAATTGTTATATATTCAACTCCATTTTATACTTTAATATTTGCTTTGTGTGGAACAAACTTTGACGTCTTAGAGTATTGCACCGAGGATAGAGACTTGTGATATAATGATCAGAGAAAGATAAGACTAGGAAAAAAACCACAGAGTATATTCTCACAGGTAATAAGAATGCATGCTCACACATTTCTTCCCCTTCTCAAGCTGCAAACATAACAATTTAATGCTAACGGATGGGTCTTTCTTTTGGCTGAGTTAAAATAGTAATGCAAAATAATCAACATATCAAAGGTATATTCTACAGGAACAACTCCTAATACATACTTACTCAAGTTCTTTTGACAAATGTGTTGGCTCTGTTGACATCCATGATACATCCATTCCATCTGGCTTTTTTACGATGTTTCTGATAAGGAGGATAAACAAAACACACTCTACAGGGCAACTTTTTTTTTCCAATTCAAATCCATGATTGCTTAAGTCACAGATGACATATGGTCTAAACCAGTAATGTGTGTCCTACCTGATGGAGGGCATTTTTCATCTTGGGAGTCTGGGTTGCAGCTCCAACAGCAGGCACTGTCAATCTCCATGAAAAGAAATAGGTTTCTGAGGTCACTGCTCAGCCTGTCATGGCTGTGTGTGCTTACTAATAACAGAAATGAAGGGGGACTCTTTCGACTTTTCAGTTCGTAAAAATCTCATACATTTTTAGTTTACTCTTGGACTTTCAAAGTTTGGTTACAACATTTTAATGCAGTGCTTGTTTTCAACAGAGCTGATCCCCATAGCACATTGCTCTCATATTTGACCCTACCTGCCTATATATATATATATATATATATATATATATATATATAAATTTTTCTTTATTTACATTTCAAATGTTATCCCTTTTCTTAGTTTCCCTCCTGGAAACCCCCAATCACAACCTCACCACCCCTGCTTCAGTGAGGGTGTTTCTCCATACACCCACACACTTCCATCACCCTGCCTTCTCATTCTCCTACACTTGGACTTGGAACCTTCACAGGACCAAGGGCCTCTCCTCCCATTGATGCCAGACAAGGCCATCCTCTGCTACATATGCGGCCGGAGCCATGGTCCTTCCATGTATACTCCTTGGTTGGTAGTTTAGTTCCTGGGAGCTCTGAGGGATCTGGCTGGTTGATATCATTGTTCTTCCTATGGGGTTGCAATCCCCTTCAGCTCCTTCAGTTCTTTCTCTAACTCCTCCACTGGGGACCCTGTGCTCAGTTCAATGGTTGGCTGAGAACATCTGCCTCTGTATTTGTCAGGTTGTTGGCAGAGTCTCTCAGGAGACAGCAATATCTGGCTCCTGTCAGGATGTACTTGTTGGCATCCACAATAGTGTCTGCATTTGGTGACTGTATATGGACCGGAGATATTTAGAAAAGTGTAGCCAATGTTCAAAAAAGACAAACAAAACTGAAAGCAAGCAAGAGTCAGGATGTGGGCTACATGTGTGGTGACATTGACTCACGGAGTAAAGCACTTGCCACAGAATCATGAGGGCAGGACTTTAGACCCCCATCTCCAGAATGAATAAAAGCTATGTGGGTGTGGTGGCCCAGCACTCAAAATGTGGAGAAGAGGAACTCCTGAGCAAGCTGACTAGCAGGACCAGAGTAGCAGAAATGGTGGGCACGATCCAAGTTCAAGTGAGAGACTCCTGCTTTCATATATAACTTGGAGAATTATTGAAGACGCCAAAGACCATTAACCTCTGGCCCCCACACAATACACACATGTACACATATTCAAACATATTCATACATGTGCAAGCGAGAGAGAGAGAGAAGAGAGAGAGAGAGAGAGAGAGAGAGAGAGAGAGAGAGAGATATTCAGTAAAAATCTTTCTCCCCCACAGTTTTAACAAGAAAACTGCCCTGCTGAATTATATACACTAGATTTTTTTCTAAAGGTATGTTGAGATAGTGTTTTTGGCTCTTTTCAAGAAGACATCATTGTCCTTATCAGTGAGTCTTGGGCTGTAGGTGGCACTGGATGAACAGTAGAGCAAGTTGGTCAACTAGAACAAGAGGTTGCTAGGCTGTGAGAGTTCTCAGGATTATGGATGGTGGAAGCTGCTCCTCACGAGCATCTCTCTCTCCCCAGTCCATCTCCAAGTTATCTCCAGCCACTCCGTGAAGATACTGGGTGAGTTGGAGCAGGCCCTTTTTCTGTTGCTTTTTCTTTTTCTTTTTCTTTTTTCTATGGGTACTGTTGTCATTAGTGAGTTGCTAGTCATTTCTTGACAACTGAAGAGGTGATAGGAAGTGTGATTCCAGCTGATGCTTATAGAAATAATTGGAAGTGTGAAACACACCATCTGGACAGAAATCGCCTTCTCTATCTGGGTTCCTTTAGTAAGACAAGGAAACTTTGACTTTAACTATTTTAAGGTTACGTCAATAAACACTTCAGACTGCCAGTTTGGTCTAACTTGTCCCTAAATGCTCTCAGACTCCATTTAAGAGGGCTATATAAAGTTATATTAAAAAGGAAGTATTTTGGTGTTCTCAAACATTCAAGTGTATGAAATACCTTTATAGGAGAGAGATGGATGTTGCTGTAATTGTTATGCTAGCTGCCCCTACCTGCTGTGAAAGCCTAGCATCACAAGGAACATAAATTAGTTGCAAGCAGTCTACCATGCATTTTCACATTCCTAGGGAGAAGAACTGAGACAAACCATTCTGGGAAACTTTGGCTTAAGAATCTAGAGTCTATCACTGGAACATGGTCAAACTCCCAACAGCCAGTCATTTTAAGAAAACCGAATCCTTCCCCACCTGCACCCCAGCCAAGGACATACCTAGGTCCATGATCCTACTGAACATAGGGTCACACTGATGTCCTCCATGATCTGTGCCACCTCCTGATGTCTGTGGGCCATGTTGCTGCCAGGGACTATGTTGATGCAAGTGGCTTGCCCTGGAACCTGAAGCTACGTTGGTGTTCACAGGCCTGGCTGCTGCCAGAGACAATGCTGATGTCCATAACTTGTGTTGTGGCAAAGGGTTGTGTTGATTTCTGTGGTCTGTATGGCCACTGGAAAGCATATGGATGTCCGTAGTCCATGCTCCTCCTGACTGGCTAACCAGTGAGCTCCAGGGATCCTCGTGACTCTGGCGTCATAGTTCTGGAACCACAGATGTACATCACTGTGCCTGACTTTTTATTTGGATGCCAGGAATCTCTATTTGTGTCCTTTTGTTTGAGAAGCAAGCTTCTTACTGATTTTTTTTCCAGTCCCAGGTTTGAAGTATGTTTCTGAGAATTTTTGCATTTATTCATGTCCATCATAGATTAGCCAATAATGTTGTGTGTGTGTGTGTGTGTGTGTGTGTGTGTGTGTGTGTGTGATGTCTATGTTTGGTTTTGATTTCAGTGTATAGCTAGCTCTATAGATTAAGTTTGGTGTCATTCCATTCTTTCTATTTTATGATATAGGTTTAGGATCATTAGTGCTATTCTTTTTTTTTACTGGTTGTTTTATTTATTTACATTTCAAATGATATCTCCCTTCTCAGTTTCCCTTCCACAAACACCTGATCCCATCCCCCCTCCCCTCTGCTTCGTTTTGAGTGCTCCCCCACCTGACTCCCACCTCACCTCCCTAGCATTACCCTATTTGGGGGCATCACATCTCCACAGGACCAAGGGCCTCCCCTCCAACTGAGTCCATCCTTGGCTACATATCCAGATGCAGCCATGGGTCCCTCCATTTGTACTCTTTGGTTGGTGGTTTCGTCCCTGGGTGCTCTGAGAGGTCTGGTTGGTGGGTATTACTGTTCTTCCTATGAATTTACAAACCCCATTCAGCTTTTTCAGTCCTTTCCCTAACTCCTCCATCTGGAAAGATTCATTAGTGAATCCAATTGAGCCTGGAATCCTTTAATTTGGAAAAGTTTATTATTGCTTCAGTTGCATTGCTTATATATTGTTGTTTATGTCCTCATGGCTTAATTTTAGTAGATTACAAGTGTGTAGAGAGATATCATTTTCTTACAGATTTTTAAAATTATTGTTGTACAGGCTTTCAAAGTATGGCCTAATGCTTCTCTGAAGGTCATTGGTATCTATTTTAATGCCTCTCTTTTAACATCTGGATTTGTTTATCTGGATCTTCTTTCCTTCCTTCCCTTCCCTTCCCTCCCTCCCTTCCTTCCTTCCTTCCTTCCTTCCTTCCTTCCTTCCCTCTTTCCCTCCTTTCTTTCTTCATTCCTCCCTCCATTGTGTTAGTTGATATAAGGGCTTTTAATCTTGTTTACCTTCTCAGTAAACCAGCTTTTCTCTTTCTTTCATTGATTTTAGTACAATTTTTATTTCCATTTCATTGCTGTCTGTCTCTGCCCTTATAATTTATTTCCCTTTTCCTACTGATTTGAGGTTTGATTGGATTTGTTTTTCTAAGACATTGAAATATATCATTATGTATTTGTGATTTCTCTGTTTTTTTTTCTATGCCCAGGGACATATAATATAAAATCTCCTTTTAGAACTGCTTTCATTGTATCATACAGGTTCCGATCAGCAGTGTTTTCATTTTTATTTAAATCTAGGAATTTAAAATTTCTCTCCTACTTCTTTGATGACAACTTCAAATTTGATTATGTGTTTACAATCTCCTCGAGGTTGCATATCTTCTGTAGATACCCTTGCTGTTAGGTTATTGTTTTATTGCATTGTGATCTAACGGAATACAGTAAATTTCAGTATTCTTACATTTGTTAAGACTTGGGAGTTTTGTCCTAAAATGTGATCAATTATAGAGAAAGTATCATGGACTGCTGACAGTCTTCTGCAAGTAGAATTCTCTGTAGGGGTCTGCCAACTCAATTTCATCTATATGGTTATTTAACTCTTTCATCTTGACTTTTTGTTTGTATTGCATGTCTGTGCAAAGAGAATAGAATTAAAATCACACACTATTATTGTGTTCAAGTCACTAATTTCTATATTGTGATTAGATCATCAAGGCCATTAATATTCATATTTATTATAGAAAGGTGTGAAGTCACTCCTGTTTGTTTTTTTTTTTTAGGTTTGGAATTATTTGAATTCATATTTTCTTCTTCACTATTCTAATTTGTTCTCTGGTATTCTAGCATCATTTCTGTGGCCTATGTTTATGTTTATCTTTTTCATATGTATGTAAGATTTCTCCAAGTTTTTTTTTAAAGCATCTTTTGTAGTGCTGCTCTGTTGAGGGTAAAGATAGTCCAGGATCTTCCCTAAGACTCTAATGTGTCTTGATGGAAGGGCTAGGACCTTGGCGGGGCTTCAGCCTCAGATTGTGAGAACCTAACTCCTCCCATCTTAAGAGGCTGTGTTTATTGGGGTCTGCAATGCACTTGAGATGCTCTACGGTCCCCTTTTATAATACTGCTTAATTAGCTTCCTGCTGACTTTGTCCCATTGCTCCACTAAAAAACTGTGTATAAAATGCTGTACTTCCTAGTAAACTTGCTTGGCACAAGTTATCATGTTGTGAAAGACCTCCTGGTCCCATATTTCTGTCTTTCTTTTCTTGTGTCCTGTCTACCTCCTTAGGACCATGTCACTGAAGAAAAACCTGCTGGTCCAGGTCACTGCTCATTAATTCTTTTAATTCTTTTAATTCATATTTTTAATAGAATGTTTTTCCTTTCTCCTCCAATTACAAAGGATATCTTTGCTGGATATGGCAGCCAAGATTGAAAATTATTATCTTTTAAAGCTTTAAATATACCATTCATGTCCTTCCAGATTTTAGAACTTTCTATTGAAAACTTTGTTCTTGTTCTGATAGATTTGTATGCATATATGACTTGGAAAATGGAAAATATGACTTCTCTCTTTTATTTTCCAGATTTCTTTTGTTCTGCATGTGTAGTATTTTAATTACAACAGAATATAGAGACTTTTTTTTTCCTGGTCTCATCTGTTTGGTATCACAAGAACTTCCAGTAGTGAATAGCCATCTTTTTCTCTGGATTTGGGATGTTTTTAAATATGATTTTATCGACTATGTTAGTGTTGGTTAGCTTTTGTTGGTTTGTTTTGTTGTTAAGTTGACAAAAGCTAGGGTCATCTCATAGAAGAGAACATCAATTGAGAAAATGTCTCCATGATATTTGTGTGTAGATAAGTCTGTGAGGGGGGTTTTCTCAGTTATTGAATGGTGTGAGAGGGCACAATACTGTAAGCAGTTCCACCCTGGACAGGTAGTCCCAGAGTTTATAATAAAGAAAACTGAGCAAGACATGGGCAACAAGCTGGTAAGCACTATTTTTCTGTGGCTTCTGTTCCAGTTCTTGCCTCAGCTTTTTTTCAGACTGTGTTAGCCAAATAACACCCCTCCCCCAGTTGGTTTTGGTTCTGTTCTTTATAACACCAATACAAAGCAAAGATACTTTCTCTATACTTTTGGCTTGAGTTTCTTTTTCTTGTATACCCATGATTTACAGTTAGTAGATATTATGAGCTCTTTTCATATGTTTTATTATTTTATCCTTGGTGTTCCAATTCATCTGCTTGGTTATTGAAGATCTTTTGGTCTGTCTTATACTTGATCCATTCTACCGATGGGGCTGTCCACTGAGCTGTATATTTGACATACTGAGATTTTCAATTCTTAAATTAAATTTCAGTGCTTTAAATATTTGTATTTTTTTTTTTTTTTTTTGGTTTTTCAAGACAGGGTTCCTATGTGTAGCCATGGCTGTCCTGTAACTCACTTTGTAGACCAGGCTGGCCTTGAACTCAGAAATTTGCCTACCTCTGCCTCCCCAGTGCTGGGATTAAAGGCATGTGTCACCACACCTGGCATATTTGTATCTTTTTACTGAATTATCTTTCAGATCCTGTATTAACTTCCTTGTTTCACTCTTTTTTTTTTTAATCTTTTATCTTCTCTGAATTTATTCAGGAATTTATTTGTGTCTTCTTTTATTTTACAGCTGAACATTCTTGTGATGTTTTTGAATTCTTTGTCTGATGTTTCATCCACTTCATTTTCATTGGTTTTGACTACCATGGGTTTAGTAATTTTCAGAGGAATCATGGAATACTGATTTTTCATGTATCTTGTATTACTGTCCTGGAACTTGTACATTTAAGATAAGATGACTTGTTGGGTTTTTAACTTAATCTTCATATACTTCACTTCCTTTACTTCCTATACTTTCACCAGAAGTGTCTGTGGTATTCAGCTCACGCTAGGCTGCATTGGAGCTAAAATGTTACCTCTCCTCCTCGGAAATAGCTCCCTAGCTGACCCCTGAACCCATCTTCTCAGGACACTGGATTTGATATCTAACCCTATTCTAAAAGTAAGCAACCAGCTACAGAATCAATTCCAACTGATTGACAGGGTTTCTATTAAAAATTAGTATCCTATTAAAAATAATTTTCTCTTCACAGATAATTTGAGGGGAGTAAAGGAAAAAGCACAGTACCTTGTCTACTAAGTTTTTAGTTGCTGAGTCCAGGAATAAAAATAAGGAGAGTGAGACTATTGCTATTATTAAATAACAGATAAAAGACAGAAGAGAGTAAAGTAAATAAAAGGGGGATAATAAAGTTGATGGGGGAAATAGAGCAACTCAACTAAAATCAGAATAAAAAGAGAGACAAAGGAATGTAATTGGAGAATTAAAAAATCCAAACACTCTGGAGGCTGAAGCCAGCCTACTCTCTTTGAGAGAGCCTATTACAAACAACTCTCCCCCAAAAGTATACTTGAAATTTTCTGGGGTTCTCTGTCTTTCTTAAGCCATGGCTGACACTGCAGCTTTACTTGGTGCCCTGGGAGGACACTCTGAAGTTGGAGCTGAGCCAGTGTATCCAGGCTGTGTCTGGACTCTCTCCATCTACTCTGCTTTAACATCTCCTTTCCTTCTTAGCTACGAAAACTAGTAATCAGCCATCTTTTAGGATGGCTGCTCTCCACTGGTTGGCAGTTCACCCTGTGGAGAATCTAGCAATCCATGCATAAATATTACCCCCATCTTTAGCACACTACTTCATGAAAAGATTATCTTATTTTTACTGACTTGTGTGACTTCTTTAAAACTATAATATAATTTGATTATAATCTGAGTATAGGACAGAATGTTAACTGCTGAAATATGTTGCTTGGTATTTTCCTCCAAACTGAAACATTCCTCCAGGAGGGAGAAAAGAACTCTTGAGACTCCAGAGGTAAATGGAAATTATTTATCTGTGTAAGTGGAAATGGAAGATTCTTGAAGGTTTCCCCCCAGCTTTACAAATGTAATAAACAACTGCAGCAGGGGATTCCTTGCAGCTGGGCTGTCCAAGACTGATCACATCAACCTACTGGCCTGCCTGCAAGGTGTTCAGGACGTTCCAGAAATGAAGCTTTCATGAGCAGTCACCCATTTTGAGGTAGGCTTTTTGTATCATGGCCATCTCTGAAGAAAGAAAGAAAGAAAGAAAGAAAGAAAGAAAGAAAGAAAGAAAGAAAGAAAGAAAGAAAGAAAGAAGAGAAAAGAAGAAAGAAGGAAGGAAAGAAGGAAAGAAGGAAGGAAGGAAGGAAGGAAGGAAGAAAGAAAGGAAGGAAGGAAGAAAGGAAAAAAGAAAAGCAAAAGAAAAAAATCCTATCCCATAGTCCTGTTAATAACCCCCATCCTCCCAAAAGAAAACCTCAATAGTTCACCAAGTTGGACTTTGGTGCAGTCAATTCTGTGATCTGTCATTGGTTCCATTTCTGGGGAGAATAGATTTATGTTATATCTACCCAGAAATAGAGATATATTTCAATTCTTAGACAATGGCTATGGAAAAAAATATATTCCCCCCTTTTTATTGCTGTAACTTATACTTATGATATATGTTCTGGAATTGAACAGTAAGTAGAATTTCTTTGTTTGAATGTGGAATATAAGAATTAAACCATGAATTTGTCTATTGGTACCAATTCTTTTCTTGATTATTATAGAAATAATAATAAGAAAAACATCATTTAAAATAAAAATGTGTAACTAACATATTTCTTTACCCAGAATCTTACCACTCTTGTTATTACTTGGGAATAAAAAAAAAAAAAAGAGAACAATCATAAATAACATCATTTTAAAGATGAAGCAAACAGCTGGGCATGGTGGCACATGCCTTTAATCCCAGCACTTGGGAGGCAGAGGCAGTTGGATTTCTGAGTTCGAGGCCAGCCTGGTCTACAGAGTGAGTTCCAGGATAGCCAGGACTATACAGAGAAACCCTGTCTCGAAAAACCAAAAAAAAAAAAAAAAAAAAAAAAAAAAAAAAAAAAAAAAAAAAGACGAAGCAAACAAAAACATTTTTATCAGGAGGTAATACTTTTTGTCTTGTCGTGTTGAAAAGGAGAAGTGCCGGGCGTGGTGGCGCACACCTTTAGTCCCAGCACTTGGGAGGCAGAGGCAGGCGAATTTCTGAGTTCCAGGCCAGCCAGGGCTATACAGAGAAACCCTGTCTCGAAAGACAGAAAGAAAGAAAGAAAGAAAGAAAGAAAGAAAGAAAGAAAGAAAGAAAGAAAGAAAGAAAGAAAGAAAGAAAGAAAGAAAGAAAGAAAGAAAGAAAGAAAGAAAGAAAGAAAGAAAGGAAGAAAGAAAGAAAGAAAGGAAAAAGAAAAAAGAAAAAAAGAAAAGAAAAGGAGAAAATTATCCTGTACTATGTATTTGGAACAACACAGATCAGTGAATATCATAAACCAGTGTCATCTACCTTCCTATTTGAAAACACATAAATGCTTTTATTTTGGTATCAAGTATTATATATCTCCTGGAATAGCTAGATATATAGCTTTGATTTTTATTTATTAATCATTATCAATAAACCTACAGCATATATAAAAATACCCTTTGAGTGTAATATTATGGTAGAACTTGATGACATTACAGTTCTGTTTTAGTTCCTACCATCACAAAGCTTTTCACTGAATTGGAGAAAGACAAACAGATTTGCCTTGATACTGTTTTTATTTGATACCACAGTACTGCTCCCTCCATTAAAGAGAGGCCATTGGCTCTTATAAGCTTTTTCTTTGTTGGTTGAGGTATAGATTAAGCTACTGAGAAAGACTTCAAAACCCAAGGACTTTAACCGAACAGGAGTTTATTCTTCCACACACAATAATCTAGCAGTAGGAGACTGGGCTGGTGTAATGGCTCTGCTTCACAAAACCATTTAAGGACTCAAGCTCTTCTTTAACTTTTTTCTCCTACTCTTCCCTGTAGGATTGAAAGCACTCTCATTTTCCAAGACTTGTCAAGGACATTTCTATGTTTTGGTCTTTGGAAAGTAAAGATTAGTTCTCTGGCATGCAATTTTTTTTTATTTGAGAATAATGAACATAACCAAATATCAAGGTTTTTGTTTATTTCTTTATGAGCACATAGAGGGTTATATCCCTTCATTCCCATAGTTAGCAATAGCCATGTGACAAGTTTAGAGTTAGCATGTGATGAGTCTCTTCTGTACTGAAGTCTCAGTTGCTGGTGCATGATTCTTCTGCCCTCACCCTTCTTGCCACAGTATTAGAAGATACATATTGATGTGGAGGAGCTACATATTGGAGACATGTAGGAATTTCAAGCCAACATAGAAAGTAGCTACCTCAGAGGGTCATCTGCCTTTGGAGCAGTTTTGCTACTGCTATTGTTGTTGTTGTTGTTATTGTTGTTATGTTTACTATGTTCTTTTTTTCACAGTAATATGCATCCCATCCTATTGCAAATAATTAGGTTATTATACATAGGATTTCAGCTCACAGTCTATTTCTGAGGACGGTCCCATGGCCTAAGAGCTAGATGGGCTGCTTGTGCCCCATCACAATGGAAACTGAGGAGATCAGACACAGGAGTGGGGAATTAGCAGTTTGCTTTGCTTCCTTGCTGGGGGATGAGCTTGCCTGTCATGCTCTTGCCTGCTTCTCAGTCTGTGAGCATCCCACTTTCCTTCAGAAAGCATCTTTCAGAAAGTTCCTTGCCTCGGATTTCTCTGTCTCTGAGGTTCTGATTGTGTAATATTTATAAATTGTCATTATTCAGTTCATTCAAAGAGGTTATGAACTACCTGCCTATATCTCGTATTGTGCTAGATACTGAAGTTGAAGCATAATTTCAACTTCCAGAGTTTGTATCTTCCTCCTACCTAATACAATTCCCTACCCAAATTACATACTCGATAAATAACTCTTGTCTGAACATATAAATAAGTCAACAACATGTCAGGAAGCAACTGAATGCTAAAGGGCAGAGCACTATTGGAGACACAAGAGGGAGACAATATGAAGGTAGACTGTACTTACATGAGGTCGGGAATCATGTCTGCTCCCAACCTCACCTCCCATGCTGATCACTGGCAACAAAGTGTACATTTAACGTTCATTTATTGTTCAGCTACAGAAGTTCATGTTCTCCAGAATGTTTTCAGGAAGGAGTTGAAATGTGAGGAAAATATAAAATATCTCTAGGGTAAAGCACTGTGTGTTTGGTAACATAAGAGGGGTGATGTGATGCCTTGAATAATCTTGTTATAAATTTGGATGAGCATATAGAAGAAGACTATATTCTGAGAAGTTAGTCATAGATTTTTTGGATCTTGACGTAACATAAAAATGAGATTTTTTTTAAATGGGCAATACAGGAACTAAGTTGATTTGCCAAACAGATTCAGGTTTAAATGTCAGATTAAAGTAGATAATTTGGCAAACACTCTCCTAACAAAAGCCTGTGAATGATAGCAATAGTGGACCCACACAGAACATTTAAAATCAAATGGATGCTTTAAAAATAGAGTCAATAGGTTTGGAGGCACACAGTGTAAAGGGTGAGGGGAGAAATGGGTTGGAAAGAACCACTTAATTATCCAGCCTAGAATTCTGGAATCAGTGTAGCACAATGAAAGAGGCTAACATGCTTTTCATGAGGACTTATATTTATGGTGTGCTGCTTTGGCATGGCAGGAGAAGAGATCATGTGGGAAGCAGATGGTTTTAGTAGTTATGGATACAGCCCTGGAAGCCACATTCTGTGGCATGCAAGGCTCACATAGACATCTGCTCACCTCTAATGACTTCTGGCATAGGTGAGATTAAACAGGAGTCCTCGGTACAACTGTCAACTGTTTTTCCTCACCAGAGTCTCCCCTTCTTGGGAACCCCCTCCCCACCCACCTGTATAAGGCTGGAAAAGATGTCAGGTTATCAAAAAGAAAGGGGAAGGAACAATCAAGGCTAGAAAGATGGAGAATCACGGTAAGAATGCATTCTAGAAAAGAACATGCCATGTATCAGAGGCAAATGACACAAAACAATGATACACAGGGAACCTGTGCAAAACTCAAGCTAGAAAAGTAGATTTATCATTGTGCATGTATACATGTTTATACAAACCAAATCAGATGGACTCAGAGATTAAAAAAAAAAAAGAGTGGTTTCCCTTAAATTCTTGTTTATATCACCTCCTACTGTCTCCATTTTTTCAATAAGGGGTTTACAGTATCACTTATATGCCAAGCACTGCTAGAAAAACCCAAGACAACTGTGGTCCGTGATTCATGGTTTGCCTTAATTAAAGAAGACACACAATATTTAACTTAACAAACTTATAGTCACCATAAAGAACAAAACTAACTGCTTTGTTTCTATTGGTTGTATCTCCTCAAGGTAAAATTAATTAATTCATTCATTCATTAATTCATTAATTCATTAAATTAAATTTAAAAGTTTAGATAGCCCTCAGCAGGAGCAAAAAGCAACTTGAATGAGCAGAGACCTCGAAAATATCTCATTTGGTAGTACTAGCTTGATGCCAAAAACCCAAGAGATGACTCTTTAGCAGTATTTACACATCATCTTCTGTCCATAATTCAAATACATTGTTTAAAAGACAAGTTCATTGAGTAGATACCTACTGATAAGTTGAGACCTGAAATTATTTATCTACATCTTTATTGGTACCCATCATCCATTTATTGTTTATCTAGTTATCTATCTGTCTACCATCTATTCCATATATTCTTCATTTGCTTCCATCTTTGGTCTTCCTTTAAGCTTAAGAAATAAGAAAGGGAACCAGGTAGTGGTGGCCCACGCCTTTAATCACAGCAGTTGGGAGGCAGAGGCAGGAGCATTTCTGAGTTCGAGGCCAGCCTGGTCTACAGAGTGAGTTTCAGGACAGCCAGGGCTACACAGAGAAACCCTGTCTTGAAAAACTAACTAACGAAGGAAGGAAGGAAGGAAAAGGAAGAACTAAAGAAAGAAGAAGTAAGAGAGGGTAGAATGGCAGAAAGATCTTACATGGATGTCGGACAAGGAAGATAGTAGTAAAATTTTGGATAAGAGCCCAAGCATCACACACAATAAGTTGGTATTCATCCAGCTTCTGTTTTTTCCCATTTACTTATTCATTGGTTCAAAGATTTATTGGGTAGCAGAGTCAGGATTGTCATTATAAACCGCAGTTCTGTAGGCCTTGAAGTAAAGCACCCAAGGTGCACCCAAGGTGCACCCAAGGTCTCTGTTCTTAAGACATAGTCAAGACCATCCTGTTATGATTGAAAATTGAGTTCACTGCCAGGGACTTTAGCCTGGAGCTTAGGCATTGCCAACATTATTCACATCTCTACCCACTGTTTCTCCCTCAAATAATGGCACCTCAGCATATTGTTAAATTCCAGGATTCCTGCTACTTGTGCTATAAGGGTCTGACACTGGTCTTCAGAGAGCAGTGTGTAACAGGCAAGATGGGGGAAGGGTTATTTGGAGAAACAGAATCCATCTGAACAAATTATTCATAGTATCTTTGTAAGAAGAAAAGATTGCCCCATGTGTTTTAACCACATGGGAGAGAAGATTTGAGTACAAAGAAAGACTGAAAAATACAGAAGAAAAAAGATTCTACAATTGTTTGAGTTAATATTTTGAGTTAATACATATATATCATAAGGAGAAAATGAAGGTACTCAAGAGATTTTAAGTGACAATTTAATAATATAATTCCTAAATTATTTTTAAAGATTTAGAGATATTTTAAAAAGCAGAACCAACAACCATTTGAGGCCATTAATCTTCTCTGCTTAATTATAACTTAGGTGGAAAACAACCATTGATAATTCTGATGTGGAGCAGTTTACTTTTAAACTTTGTGTAAGGCATTGCAGATTTCAACAGCATTCAGTGTTATAGAGAGACACCTCCCCAAAGTCATATGGGATTCAGAAAATTGTTTGGGGGTGAAGATTAATTGGACACGCTATCTTGAAAGAAGGAACATTTGAACAGAAGTTTTGTGTGAAAGTGTCTTAGCATGTTGGCTAGTAATAACTGGCACTTTGTGATGTAGAAATACATCCTGTCAAAATCTGGAAGCTTTCTCAAAGCAAATCACTGGTCATTCCACCTCCCAAGGACATGGAATGGGCTCAGCAGCCACTTCATGCCCTGCGGAGGGAGGTCTGGAACCTCTTTGAGTACCACAGTTGAATGTTACAGCAGTGCTCTAAGAAGGTAACTGTGAGCCGGGCGTGGTGGCGCACACCTTTTAATCCCAGCACTCTGGAGGCAGAGGCAGAGGCAGGCATATTTCTGAATTTGAGGCCAGCCTGGTCTACAAAGTGAGTTCCAGGACCGCCAGGGTTATACAGAGAAACCCTGTCTCGAAAAACCAAAAAAAAAAAAAAAAAAAAAAGTAACAGTGATACCAGGCTGTAGAAGAAAGGTAGACAATAAGTAGCAGAAGATAAGGAAGAGGAATATGATTTCTTTTTCTGCTGGTAGTTCAGAATAGGGAAGACCTCATAGACACATAATCAAAAGCAATATGCTGAGAAAATAATGAGAGTAGAAATAGAACTGTCTCAAATGATCAAGGAAATCATTTAGCCCATAAACAGAAAGGTTAGCCAAGTCACTCATATCCACTCTGAGAATTGACGTGGAAATATAAATTTAAATTCAAACTCAAATTTTCTTAAAAAGTAGATTTTTATATCCACAACACACAATAATGATAAATAGGCTCTTTTATATCCACAACACACAAAAATGATAAATAGCCTCTTTAATTCTCCATTTCTTCAACACAGAAACATTTCAGGAACAAAATTATATATTATGCACAAAACTATCAATCAAGAATAAAATCAATTGATAAACACTTTTAAAAAGTAATGTGACTAAGCTCAAATGAAGATGTTAGCACCAGCAATCAAGGACGCTTTGGTCTTGGTCCATATTTTTCATGTCATCTGTAAAAGGCACTTAAACTCAAAGTGAAACTCAATTCTGACTTAATTCTCAAAGAAACCTGAAATGTTCCATCAAATGTAGCTGAGCCACAGGAATGTGAACATTTTGTTCCCCATCTAACTCCTGGCTTTCTTGCCATCCCAAGAAGGCGAGCATCTCTTGTTAAAATGAAAGAGTTTGCAGTGCTGCATTTGATAACAGTCTCAGTAATTTTATAGGTTCCTGCTTGGAAGAGCTGTCGTAGATGTTACAGCTGCCTACTCATCCACCCTTCCCCTAGATTCTCAGGATTTTGTGTAAATAAATAAAATAAGAAACTGCACATAAAATTATTTTGTTTATAAAAGTTGCTGTGTGAATCACAGATATAAAATATGTATGTCATATAACAAAGATAAAAGTGTTATGTAATTATTACAATGGCAGGATACTCTGGGGTTGTTTGGGTTTCTTGTTTCCATTTTGTATTAAACCAGGCAACAAAAATCCAAGTAGTTTTATACAGTTTATCATTTCTAAGAACTTTATATACATATGTGCACACACAGAGAGAGAGAACTTCTTGTGTGTGTGTCTGTGTGTCTGTGTGTGTGTGTGGTGGTAAAGGAGATATTTTAGAATTGAGTGTAGTGCCACACATTTGTAAATTCTAGCACTCAAGAAGCTGAGATTTGAAGGTCACGAGTTCAAGACCATTTTGGGCTATACAGTGAAACTGTTTAAAAAATGAATGATAAATGCAAATGTTTTGAAGTAAGAAGAATTCAACTGTATCAATGTCATTTGCCCAACACTGCTGTGGGCAGTTACATTTGCAGTATCCAGTTTCACTTCTGGGGCTTAACTAAAAAGTGAATTACAACCAATGCCCTTCAGGACACAACAATTTTGGGAGTTTTTTAAATCACAGCGAGTAATTTAAAGAGTATTCCTCTGTCTCAGGCTTTAAGAAGAGACATTTTGGCCACATTTAAGATTCCAATCATCGAACATTCCTCGAGTCAATTATATGTGTGCTTAGTTCTGCTATTTGAAAAAAGGGGCAGAATGTGAAAAATGGGAGAGTATCTGTTTCAATATATATATATATATATATATATATATATATATATATGTGTGTGTGTGTGTGTGTGTGTGTGTGTGTGTGTGTATGTGTGTGTGTGTACATATATATATATATAATTATAAGTTCCTGCTACACCTTATAGTGTACAGTGGGTTAGAGTGATTAGAGAAAAGAATGCATTCAGTCTAGATATATTGCTATTCCTTGATACATTTAAATGCTGTTTTTCAGCTGTAGATTGACTCGCTTTCTTATTCTTGGGTTATCTGATTTATGCTCACTATATATATATATATATATATATATATATATATATATATATATAAAATGTTCTTTTTTTATTATTAGATATTTTCTTCATCTACATTTCAAATGCTATCCTGAAACTCCCCTATACCTTTCCCCTGCCCTGCTCCCCAACCCACCCACTCCTGCTTCCTGACCCTTGCATTCCCCTATACTGGGGCATATGATCTTCACAATGCCAAGGGACGCTCCTCCCATTGATGGCCAACTAGGCCATCTTCTGCTACATATGCAGCTAGAGACACAAGCTCTGGGGGTACTGGTTAGTTCATATTGCTGTTCCTCCTATAGGGTTGCAGACCCCTTCAGCTCCTTGGGTACTTTCTCTAGCTCCTCCATTGGGGGCCCTGTGTTCCATCCAATAGATGATGTGTTATGCTCACTTTTTTATAATGACAATAATAAAAAGATTTTGCAGACTCAGAGTCGGTATATTGAGTGGTGCCATGATTCAGGCACTCCACGTTTAGCCATTAATTTGCTTCCAGTAGATGTGAGCTCGATTTATTCAAGCATATTGCATATCTATGCATTGTCTCATAATATCATTTTAAGGCAGTTATCACTCTTGCTACTTCATAACTTGAGACAAAACATACAATACATTCTAAGTAAACTACTAATAAAACTTAAATATGTACAAGCATAAATTTAGTTATGCTTCTTGGATAACAGAACTCAGTTTTATGTCCCATTTCTTTTAACATCAGAACATGAAGTCATATTTCATCTGATTTTTCTTAGTACAGCCAGAGTTGACCATTCCCTATTGAATTTTCTTCATCCAAACTTCACTCATAGGGAGGGGTTGATGGGAGTTCTAGAATATTCAGTTATTTTGGGAGGTAAATCTGTCCAACCAGGTTTAAAAGGAATAAATAATTGTAAAGCCTTTGACTATTTTTCTTTGCGTGTTCTTTCCAAGAAAACACCAACTAAACATGTCCAGGTCTACAAGTGAAGCCTTAGAAACAAACAAACAAACAAACAAAAACCAAAAAAACAAAAAAAAACAAACAAAAAACCCAAAACAGAATATTTAGCTGCTTTTCCTCACTAATTAGCAATCTCAGGTTGCCATCTTGGGTTACCCCATGCAGACACCATCAGTCACTTGGCAGT
The DNA here is from genome assembly GCF_978045245.1 of Mus caroli. Lineage (NCBI taxonomy): Eukaryota > Metazoa > Chordata > Mammalia > Rodentia > Muridae > Mus > Mus caroli. The sequence continues at coordinate 56,439,021 of NW_028227269.1, forward strand.
CTAGTGCCCATTACACTGTAGCGTCTCTACCAAATCTTCACCCTCGCTGGACCATCACTGGAGATCTTAAACACCATTTCCTAATTTGACAATGACACCACTTCCTTTATGACCTCAGGACCTGAGAGTGACTGACTGGGAGACAGCCCTTTGGAGCACTTGCCAATGTCTGCTTCTATTGTACCAATGCAGATTTTCCCCACTCTTGCTGGTTAGAATTTGATTTTAGGAATTATTATGTTTTTATGGTTTTCATCTGAAGATGCCTACAAGTGACATCCAGTCTTCAGCAGCTGAATCCTTTGAGCTCAGATTGCAGACTTGAGAAACACCCTCATCTATGAAAAGAAACCAAGTCTTTGTACAGAAATGCTAACTCAAGATCTGGGACAGCATAGGTACATAATGAGCCTGCAATGCCCTGTAGTGTCAAATGCAAGGAAATCACCAAACAACCCCAAGGCAGGAGAAAGGAACCCTCAGCAATGGTTCTCAACCTGTGGGTCGCAACTAAACAGACTGCATAATACATATTTACATTGTAATTCATAACTGTAGAGTTATGAATTCAAAATTAGAGTTATGAAGCAGCAACAAAATAATTTTATGGTTGGGGGTCACCAAAACATGAGGGCATTAAAGGGTTGCAGGTGAAGAAGCTTAAGAACCACTGTCCTGGAGGCTTCGTGGCAAAGTCTCACCAACCAAAGATGGGATAATTTGAGATTCATAGTGTTAAATTGTACTGAAACTCATTAAATACTTTTATCTCAAATTATTTAACTTCCTTCTAGAAGAAATGTTTAAAATAAGATTCTAATAACATGTTTAATATTTTAAACATAATAAATATTTAAAATAAGTTCTAGCAACAGTTTTAAATTTTGCAATTATTTTTATATCTTTTGGATTTTAGCAAAATAAATGCCATAATCTTTATATTATGCATTGTTATTATAGGATAACAAATGCCAAAATATTATGACAGTTATCATTGGTAAAATAGGAGCTGTTGAAAGGATAAATTGGTCATAAGCATGCAAAGTCCAAATAACAATGGCTTTTATAGGAAAAGAACTCACTAGTATTAGTTTTTAAATTATAATATGTTATTCTAAAAATGATGCAAACTCCAACTTATTTCCAAACACAATAATAAAAAATGGACATGGCAGAAAAATGCAAACTTAACACCACAAACCAACTTTACCTAACTGATGTTCGTAAAGCACACCATATTTAACCTTAATAAAATAGAGGTTTTCAAGTACACATTTGTAAAAACAGATTATATTACTGCTATTGTAATGCACAAATTATGTATGTTCTCTGACCAGAATTAAAATAAACTAGTAATAAAATAAGACAGTGAAAATAATGGAGGAAAGTCTGAAATCTTTTAGTATTTGAAAATCTGTGTTTTTAAATAACTCATGAGTTAAAGGGCAAAATAAGGAATAAATAAGAAAGTAGTCTGAAATAAATAAAGGTGAAAATAATGTACACAGTGCATAGGTGAAATTATTGTACTGCTTAGAAGAAAATTATATCAGAAGAGGAGAAATCTCAAGCCAGTGATTACAGCTCCCATCTGTGATATCTATAACTTATTACCAACTAAAGAGCAGAAGAGAGAGTCCAGAGACCTAAGGTAGACCCAAACCCAACTGACAAAAAACAATCAATGAAATCAGTCCTTACACTATTCTGTGTATGCATAGATCAGTGACTTTTCAAGTTGTCATCAAAGAGGCTTTCTCAGGCAGCCAATGGAGGGGGGTTTAGAGACCCACAGCAGACAGTATTCAGGGAGAAGGAGGGGGTGGGGGGTAGACAGACAGACAGATAGAGACAGACCGAGAGACAGAGACAGACAATTGGAGGTATCCCTTAGCTTCCTCCTCTCTGGACTGAGGAACCCAGTGGAAGGGGCAGAGACGGTAGGAGTCAGAGAGGATGGAAGCCACCAGCAAAACAAGGTCAATGAATCTGCTAAGCAGAGGATGAAAGGGTTCTCAGACACTGAAGCTTTAAGTATAGCACTTGTAATCATCTGCACCAGGTTCTCTGCTTAAATGTCACAGCTGTTAAGCTTTGTGGTTTTGTGGGATTCCTAACTGTTGGAGTGGTTGTATCTGTGTCTCTTTTCCCTGATCTTGGGACTCTTTCCTTCCTATTGGGTTGCCTTGTCCAGCCTTGACATCAGAGCTTTTGCCTTGCTTAGTAAATGTTTCCATCTTCTTTTGGTTGTTGTCTCTTAGAGGTCTACTCTTTTCTAAAGAGGAAACAGAGCAGGAATGGATCTGGGGAAGAGGGTAGGTTGGGGAGTAGCTGGCAGGAGTAGAAGGAGGAGGAACTATAGTTAGGATGCATTGTATGAGAGAAATGATTTTCAATTAAAAAAAGAAAAAGAAAAGGACAGAATAGTAAGTAACAGAAGGAATCTCAGGCAGAAATCAATGAAATAGAGCATACATATGGACAAGAAAGAAAGAAAACCAATGAAACAGACGCCTGCTTATTTTAGATGAATAAACCTCAAAACCTCCTCACAGGCTGATCAGAAAGGAAAGAAAATACAAAACAAACCAAGACTGGAAGAGTAATTTCAGCAGATGATATGGCTGTTAAACAGGCAAGAAAGAAAAGAACATGATGAATACTGTTATGTATGTAAATTCAGTGACAGCACTGGAATGAGCAAATTTCTTACATTACTTACAATGCCAAAATTCTGTTAAGAAGAAATGAGAAACCTAAGATACACACACACACACACACACTTGACTTAACACTATGTAAATACATAATTATCTCACATATGCAGAAATACTTACCTTTCACTGTACAAAGTCAGAATTATTTTATATAAAAGCCAAAGGAATTATAAATTAAAATATACATTAATATCCCTTATGAATAAATATATAAAGGTTTTAATATTTAAATAAAGTTTATAATATACAAACAACATATATCAATATGAATTAGAAAATTAGACAGTGTTCTTGATTCTACAAATAAAGTAAAAAGCAAAGTATATAGTACTATCTCAATAGATGTATAAAAACAAAAACTCAATTCTATTTCTAATGAAAAAATTATTTGTAACATATTGTAATTATGGATTTGTTCAACTTAATACAAGGTATCTGCATATGGTTTTATAGTTAATATCCAGGATGATCCAGGTGTGGGTGATTCATACCTGTAATTCCTGCACTCAGGAGGGTCAGAATTTCAAGGCCAGCCTGGCTTGAATGGTGAGTTCAAGTGAAGACTGAGTTATTTGAAAGTTGTTTATTTTAAACAACATGAGGAATTAATAGTAAAAATGCATTAGTTCTTCCTAAAGACTGTCAAAAAGGCATAAGTTATCCACTCTTTCCACTCTTAGTCATCATCATCCTAGAAGTTTTGACCAGTATAGGCTATAAAATTAAAGAAAAAAACTATTCTATTAAATATCTACATAATCCGTGTAAATATCCGAAATATATATTAAAAATTTTCAGAACTAAGTATAGCAAGGTTATAGTTGACACCAGCAATATATAAACATCATATTAGCATATTTTGGCAATGATTTTTCTCTCATATGAATCGATATGAAATATACATAAATATGAATGATGAATGAATGAATAGAAAGTAAGAACACTTTGGAACAAGGAAGGGTACCAATGGGAGGAACAAGGAGAAACAAGAGAGGTAATTGGAACAAACATACAATGAACATGATATACAAGTATGAGAATGTCATAAAGAGACCTATCATTGTGTTCAGTGAATAGGTGCTAATTTTAAAAACCTACAGTGGAACATCAACCCACACTTATTAGAGTATCAAACATTGGCAAGCTTAAACACCCTGATTGTTAGCAAGGACCAAGAGCAACCGATACTGCACACAGGCTTGTGGGAACGTAAAATGTTTCATTGGTTTGGAAAATGGTTTGGTAGATTGCTTTTTGAAGCTATATAATCTGGGCATTTTCTTCCTAGACATTTACCCAAATGAAATCAAAGCATATGTATGCACACAAAAGCTTGTACATCAACATTCATGGTTGTTTTATTGGGAATATCCATGTGCTGAACAAATTCTAAGTACCTTGGGATGCATGAATAAACATACTATTTATGTCTAATGATAGCACTACAAAAGAATTAACACAGAACTAAAGTAAATCTCAAAGTCATTATACCGAGTGAGAAAAGGCAAACAGAAAATGAATGTACTGTAAATTTTAATTCATGCAAAATTATAGAAAATGTAAACCAGTAATGACACCAAGCAGATCTATGTTTGCTTCAGATATGGGAACAGAAATGTATAGGAAGAAGAGCTTATATTGGGACATGAGAAAGCCTCTGGTAGGTAGGATTCAGCTTGGGTTTGTGATATAAAAAACTTAAAAGAGTCATTTTTAAATGTATAGTTCACATATCTCAATATTACCTTCATGAAACTACTATGAAACATTTTTTTGTTCTTTGGTTTTTGGTTTTGTTTTGTTTGTTTTTTGGTTTTGTTTGTTTGTTTGTTTGAGACAGGGTTTCTTTGTGTAGCCCTGGCTGTCCTGGAACTCACTTTGTAGACCAGGCTGGCCTCAAACTCAGAAATCTGCCTGCCTCTGCCTCCAGAGTGCTGGGATTAAAGGCTTGCACCACCACATCCCGGCTACAATGAAACATTTTAAATCACATTGAACAAAACAGTATTATAGAAAGGATAAAAAGTGATTTTGCTAGAGTAAAACAAAATACTTCTGTGGGTTTTCTAAGGCCCATAACATATATTGCCCACACGTAAATAAAAATAATTATATATGCTATATATTTGGGTCAGATTTTTATTTTAAAACAGTGTAACTAAAAATCCATGATTATAGGAGTCCATTTGTCTGGCCCAATAATTTTCTAGTTACGAATAAATAAGCCTTCTGTTAGCTGAGGACAAATACCTGAAGTAGGAATTTCTGGTGTCTCTGGAGACTCAGTTGTGTCATGTGTGTTTTTTTTTTTTTTTTTTTTTTTTTGAAGCTGTCTTATGAGAGGATGTCTTACTGAAGCAGATATATAAGAGGGTGTTTTGTGAAGCTGAGTTGTGAGCGGATGTCTTGCTGAGACTAGACATAGGGTGTTTTTCTGGAAGCTGCCTGGTGAGGGGGCATGTGATGGGTTGTTGCAGCAGATACTTGAGAGAAGCTGAGTGTTTGGAAAGAGTACAAGTATAACCTAACAGACAATGGACCACCCTCTTGCATTGGTTTGGCTTGCAACTCTTTGCTGGTCTTTGGGCTTCACTGATGGCTTTCTTGAATTGGTTCTCCTTGACTTTTTTTTTTTTTTTCCTGATTCTCACTTGTCATGACTTCATAGAGAGAAACACACCAAAGAACTTCTGGTGGTGCCCCGGCTACTCTTGCTGCTTTCCTGAACTCGTGCCCAGAGGCAGAGCCTTGAATTATCTTCTGGACCCAGCCATTGTTGCTGATTTGTGTTTGGTGTTTTGCTAGTGGACTGGACTGCTGACAATGAAGATTGGAATTGCCCCCAAAGAACTACTTCTAAACAGGTCCACAACTCCCATTTGCTATTAACTTTTCTTTTCCCCTATCTATGTTGGGTGGTGGACTAGAAGGAAGACTGAAGTATTAAAGAACCATAATTAAAGTGAGTATTGAAAAATCTAAGCCTACAAGTAGCAATAATGTTCCTGAAAAATATTTAGCACTGAGCTTGCAATGTATCCTGTCACTGTGAATTAGTTGCTAAATAAACCTCTAGGGAACTACACAAGAAGTTGGTACAAGCAGAGACATTTTAAACAATCAGGTATAAGAATGTATCACCTAAGAATATGGTTTTATGTTTTACTTAATATTAATAAGACTTTGCTCCTTTTAGCAATAGGTAAGCCCAGAATCACTCTATACTTAGAAACTCCCATGACAAAACCTAAATAGTTAAAAGTATGGCATATGTTTTTATTGCATTTAAGGCAGAATAATAGCATGTATTTTACTTCTAGATAATCACTAAATGATGGGGATATAAAGTGGGTAATTTAAGCATCCACCATGTAATAAGAACAGTAATCTTATGTGCCAAGCACTAATGTGATCTAATCCAATTGTTTGACCATAAGATCCAAACCAGCAGTTTTAGTTTGCAGACCTCTTTCAGGTAAAAATAATTATATTTGAGGCCACCACCATGATGGTTGTCTACAGAATGAAGAGGAGTAGGACTGCATACTCAGGCTTATACAGGAGCTAGCCATTTTACTTTGAAGGTAAGTACTGTATTCATGGAGCAAGGATAAATTACGATAAACTTGCCACGCTTAACAATTCAGCCTTAAACAAAGAAAAACAAATCTTAAAAGAGTCAAGTAAAGTCAGTGTCCATGACAACAGAAGGATCCATGGAGGCCAAAAGCAGAATGTTGGTGTCTAAGAAGAGTGTGGAAACCCAGATAGTGACCTTGTTCAATAGCCTATACTCAAGAGAGTTAAGAGTACTTTATGCAGGCAATGCTTGTGGTGACAGACTGCTATGTTGGGTCACAGTGCATGTGCTATAAGAATATCCTCAATAGAAGGGTGTCTACATACAGAAAACAACATAAGAATAAGTTAGAGTATTGGGTTAGAATTAGAGGTATCTGTGTGACTCATTGTTTTTAATGTAAGTAAACACATAAATAGAAGATAAAATAGGGGAAATTTAAACATTTTCATACAGGATTACATATGTGTATTTACACATGCAAACAGTACCTAGTCCTCACTTCATTTTTATGTAGACATGTGGGAGTGATGTCCTAAGAGTCATGACTGTACATGGCACGCAATTATGTTTTCCGATTATCATTTTCCTCTAAAATTAATCAAATCTTCTTAGTATTGAGTAATAAAAAAAAAAAGAGTCCAGGAAAACTTCTTAGGCTTAAAAGCAATGAAGTATTCAAAGAACATGCGAGAATTATAAGAAAGACACAGAAGATAACCTGGAGCTCACACTGCAAAAGTGTGGTACAACTGGAATACTGAACTAAAGAATTATAATAACTTATTGAATACAGTAGAATTGGAAATAGAAATACATTTTGATGTCACATGAAAATATTAACATATTCATGAAAAATATGTTTCTGAAATCTCAAGTAGTATCCCTAAAACATCTCTTAATTACAAAGGCAGAATATACTTCACAAATAATGCAAAAAGTTGAAACCCCTTGACAAATTCTTGGAATCAAACTGAACCAAGTCTGATTCTGATACTATTCCAGACAAAGACGCATGGATGAAGAAATGAGTCATAACTTAGGAAAACTGTACAAGGCTAATTAGCAGATAATCTTTGAAATTATGGCTATCTTAGAAATCAACAAGGGACTGATGAAACTTCCATACTGAAAAAGAATTATGAGATACCATTTCAAAGAATATACAGGTGGAGGTTCCAGATATAAAATGAGTTTCTCTGAAAATATTTCTCTGAAATAAATTATTCATTTATTTATTTTTATTTTGTTTATGCTTGCATGTCTCCCAATTAGTTGTTTGTTGTTGTTGTTGTTGCACATTAATCAAGTGCTCATAGACACCAGAAGAAGGTATTGGATCCCCTAAAGCTGGAAGCTAGGAACCAAATTCTGGGTCTCTGCAAGAGCAGAACATATGCGTAACCTTTGGGCAAACCCTCTCGACCCTATGAAAATATGTTCCTCTTTAAAAGTACTGAGGAACCTGATGGAGGAAATAATTAAAATAGAATGTTGACAGAACTCTAAAAATTAACCAAAGGCATGAAGTAGTGCAAGATGTGGTTTTTTTTCAAAAATATAGCCAAATATTTGTTAATATAAGTGAGCCTTTTCACCTTTTAATTTGTACTATTTCTATCCCTACCCCCACCCTTCCTAGTTTTCCACAGGGCTTAAAACAAGCACTGTTGCAAATTAAGTAGCTGTGAAAACAGCCATCCTATCAACCCTTGGAAAGGTCAGAATAGGTATGTACCATTCACAGTCCAATTCACTGAGAACTATCACTGTATTATTTAACTAATAAGCTTTCTGGAAAAGCACTATTCATGCAGATTATCATTTGACACGACTCAGACTTAACTTTTGATCACCAGGAGTTTTTGTTCAAATTATTAAATGACAATTGATTAATATGGCAGCTTACCAAAGGAAGGAGAAGCATAGTAAATAGACTGAGATATAAGATATGCTTTGGGCAAGCATAATACAACTATAAAAAAATATAATAGTATTTCCTGATTTGCATTGCAAACATATGTTTAAATTCTAGCACGAAAGAAAAACTAGATAAGGCCCCAATTTCACAACCCTGAATGATACCAAGGCCCTGCAAGAACACCATGCAAAGCCAGAGCATCTGTAAATTTCATGAAAACCAAAAGTTCACTCTGTATACAAAACAGATAAATACAGATCCACTCCATGAAGTATGAGATCATTAGTTTAGTCATTTAAAGACATTTCTATTTAATCATTAGAGAGCCACTAAGCTAACTGAGTATTGCTAGGAAAGAGCTCAGGGACCACACATGACAGGAAATACAGATGTTTTATAATCAACCATGGAAAGCAATTGAGCAAGCAAAAGTAATAGCATCAAACAAGCACAGACTCTGATGATGCAGCTTTAGAGACCTTCCACATATGCTGCTTAAAACATTCATCTTCCAACAAAAGGGTCTGAACTCTTCAGACACGAGAAATCAGACATAGGAAAATCACGGGAGAGAGAGAGAGAGAGAGAGAGAGAGAGACCACCAGTTTATGGAGACCTTAATAAAATTAACAAGGGATTAATATTATCAGAAACGATGAAGAGCAGAAGACAACACAGAGTATCAAAATTGAGATTATTACTTAAAATTTCTTTATCTAGAAAAGCCATGTTTTTAAAGTTGAGAAAAATCACACATTTTCAGAATATGTCATTAGAAGATATGGTATACAAAAATTTTAAAATTCGCTGTACTGTGGCAACTCTACACAATGAAATAAAGAATACTAACTTACAAAAAAAAAGTTGGGACTTTCAATACCATCAAACAAATAGTATACATAAAAAGGCAGGCAGGTCCTAATACAATAATAGTGGGAGACTTCAATACCCCACTCTCATAAATAAACATGTCACCTGGGGTGGGGAGGAAATGACCAAAGAAACCTTAGAGTTAAGTTGTGTCCTCAAAGAAATTTGCGGGACATTCCATCCAACAGCTGCTGAAACAAAGTCTCAGTAAGCAAGCACATTTCATTAGAATAAATCACAGTTTAGTCCATAAAGGAAATCTTACTAAATAAAAATTGACTTTTAAAAATCTTATAAGATCATTGTGGGATGGAACTAGAAATTATGCCATGGTGGGCCTTACTCTTTTCTTTTTCTTTTTTTTAAATATTTATTTATTTATGTATGCAAGTACACTGTCACTGTCTACACAGGCACCAGAAAAGGGCATCATATGTTTACAGATGGGTTGCAGATGGTTGTGAGCCACCATGTGGTTGCTGGGATCTGAACTCAGGACCTCTGGAAGAGCAACTGGTGATTTTAACCACAGAGCCATCTCTCCAGCCCAGGCACTACTCTTAAGACCCTCTGAATGTCACAAACTGGAGTCAATGGGGAAAGAAGAAAAACGAAACCTCAAAGTTGGTTGAGGAAAAATGGGAGGGTGGAGAGGATGGCCATGAGAGGAGTTGGAGGTTGATATGTTCAAATATGTTGCATGAAATTCTCAAAGAATTAACAAAAGAGTTTTAAAAGGAGGAACCAAGGAAACAAACTAGGAATATATACCAAGGGAAACTGCAAAAAACAGAAAACTACATTGAGATTGAGCAAAACATTTGACAGACAGTGAGCCATTGAGGAAATGATGGAAGGATTTTTTTAAGTTCTACTAGAATCAAAGATTTAAACATTGCTATTCAGAACCTCTTGAATGAAGCAAAACGTGTTATAAAGGGGATGCTTATATAATTAAGAGGGCTAATATTTATAATAAAATGAGAGATATTCAAATAACATTCACATATACTTCAGGTCTTAGTGAAATAAGAAGAAATCCAAAAGCATTGTGTTAGAAATAATGATATTCGAGGCAGAAAACAATGAATGAACATAAAAGAGTAGTGTATAGAGTTAATTAAGCATAGAGATGGCTGTTTAGAAAGATAAACAAGAGTTATAAATCTATAGACAAATGGAATAAAGAAACTAAAGAAAACCCAAATGAACAATATTGTATATGAAAAAGGAGGCATTATCATAGATACTAGAAAAATCCAGGTTTAGAGACACATGAAAAAATTAAATTCTAAAAGAACTGAAAAAAAATACAGAATAGATAAATAAATAATAGAATAAAAATAGATAAATAAATTCCTAGACACATATGACCGACTAAAATTAGTCAAAAGGAGAAACACGAATATGTCCATAGTAAGCAATGACATTCAGATAGTAATTAAAATCGCAGAACTAGAGGGGTTCACCAAACAGATTAATCAGACCTTTTAAAAAGAATTATGCTAGGCATAATGGTATTGCACATAATCCCAGATGCTTGAGAGACACAGAGAGGGGTTACAAGTTCAAGGCCAGCCTGCCACCTAGCAAGACCCTGTTTCCGATATAAAAAGAAGAGAGGAGTTGTGGGAGTGGCTCAGGTCAGAGCTTTCATGTGGGCAACAATGGGCAAAAGTATACACCATCCAAATAACAGCTAAAGTGGAAAATCAATGACATGAAATAAAAGCCTTGAAAACACTGTAAACAAGATGGCCTCCTAGACTTCCGAAGAATACCAGCAAACAAGTGTGAGTACACTGTTGCCTCAAGAACCATTGAGGTGTTTCTCAGGTTCCAGGATGAACCATAACACAAAACTAAATTCACATAAAGGACTGGGACGAAAAACCACATGTGTCTAGCACGATGGAACATCAAAATACCAGACAGAATAATTTTAGTAAGCTTCTAAATATGCAGAAATTGCACATTACTATCATAAATAATTGTTGTAGTAAAAGAAAAAAAAGGAGTGCATGATGTGAAATTTACAGAGAATCATTAAAATGTTTAAAAATTAGAGATGAAAAGAAAGATATTGCAAGTAATACTACAGAAATTCAGATCATTAGGTGTTACTTTGGAAGACTAAATGCTAATAAATTGGTAAAAACCTAAAAGAAATGGGTGAACTTTTGAATACAATCTTTCAAATTGAATCAAAAGACTATAAACATAAAGCTAGATCATAGCTAATAAGATCAAATCGGCCACAACAACTTTACCAACAAAGAGAAGCCCATGACTGGATGGGTTCACTGCTAAATTTGACCTGATTGAGAAAGAGGGTTCAACATCTATAAACACATATCTCTCAAACTATCCCAAAGAAGCCAAAGCATCAAGGTCAGTGTAAGTCAGCATTACTCTGTTGCCCACACCTAACAATGACACACACAAAGTTAAACTACAAATCACTATTATCACTAGTCATAAACTATAAGATCTTCAAGGTATATAATATTGAGAAAATACAGATGTTTTCAGTCCTAGGATGCAAAAATTGTAATCATACATAAATTAATATACCATATAAATGATTGAATATTAAAATGATATGATAACATCAGTATATGCAGAAGACAATTTAATAAAATTGAATATTGTTTAATTATAAAATTCATGAACAAATTAGGCATAGAGAGATCATATGTCTGAATATAATAACGTTTATACATGGCAAGCCCATGGCCAATATCATGTTGGCAATAAGAATGGAAATTGTAACATAGCATTAGTATCTAGGTCCACTGCTTTTCTTCACTGTATTACTAGAAACTTTAGACTAAGAATCACTTGAGAGAGAAATGAAAGACATAGAATTAGTAGAAAAAGAGATTATTATGCCAGTGTTTGTATGTGATATGATTGTGTACATAGAAAAACCAAAGTCTTCCATCAAAACTGTAAAGTGAATTTAATAACCATGTATACAGAAATAATGAGTTTGCTTAGAAATAAATCATAAAAGCAATCCAATTTAAAGGAGACATATACACACTTGCAAAACAACATAGAAATAAACTTAACAAGGTGGTAAAAGACCTTAACAGTAAAAATTACATAATGATGAATAAACTTTAGACACTAGAATATAGATAGGCCTCCATGTTCATAAGCTAGGAGAATTAATATTTTAAAAATATCCATACTACTCAAATTGATTTATATATTTAATACAATGCCCATGATATAAATACCAATGATACTCCTTATATAACTAGGAAAACAATCTTAAAATTCATTAAGAAATTCCAAAATATTCTGAATTGGCAAAGAAATCTTAAAAAAAAGTGCCAAGTTGGATCTATCACAATATCTAATTTTAAGCCATACTACAAATTCACAGTGACAAAAAGCATTGTATTAGCCCAAGAACAGACACATAGACTAATGAAATAGAATAGAAAACATAAGACACAATAAATTTTCAGCCACCACCAGATTTTAGGCAAACATACAAAAAATATATACACTGAAAAAAGGTTGGCCTCTGTTACAAGTAGTTCTGAGGACGCTGTATATCCTTAGGCAAAAGATTAAATCTCCACACCTATCTATCACCTTGTATGAAAATCAATTTAAAATTGATGAAAAACCTTAAACTCAACAAGTACTAGGAAAAAGCATGGCTAAACACTTTGCGATATGGGTTTATGCAATAATTTTCTGTATAAGCCTGCGAAGAGCAAGGAAAATGTTACCAAGACTATTAGAACATATCAAACCTTTTTTGAATGTCGAAACTTCGGCAATCTTCAACAGAGTGAAGAAACAGCCTATCAATGAGAGAAGTGTGTGCCAGCTCTACGAAAAGGGGCTAACAGCCATAACATATAAACAACAGCAAACAAGCAATCCAATTAAAACTGTGTAGAAGATCTAAATAGACTCTCTTCTAAAGAAGAAATAAATTAATATTAATTTATAAAGAAAACACTCAATACCATTAGACATCAGAAAATGAAAACACAAATCTATAATGAGATAACATCTCACTCCAATTAGAATGGCTATGAGTGGTGGTATAATACTAATACTAATCAATACTAATACTAATATTAATACTAATACTAATACTACATCATGACAAATGTCATTTAAGGTGTAAAGAAGAAATTCTTGCACATTTTTGGTGAAAATGTAAACCAGTACAGCTACTGAATAAACTTCATAATTGAAAGAAATGCCATACAAACCAGATATATTATTGTTGGGTACACAGCTGTAGGAAATGAAATCAATATATGAAAAAGATAGCTGTAAACCTGGGCTTATTGCAGCACTGCTCTCAATAGCCAGGATGTAGCCTAAAGGTATTTGAACAGATGAATGGCTAAATAAATTGTGAAGTAGATAACAACAGTTGTGAACCATACACAACATGCTTGAGAATTTATCTATGAATCCTATTATTTCCCAAAATTAATGTAGGCCAATAAATATTGTGCTTCAAAAATATTTTGGTGGTGCAAATGTTAAGCTTATTTATAATAATGGTTTCACCATTTTGTAAATCTACTACATTTTTATACTTTCAATGGGAGGATTATATGATATGCTAAGTGGGCTTTATTAAATTTGTTAACTAATTGCCAGTAAGCTCCAAGAATAAAAGAACATCAAAACTAATAAAGAGTTAAATTAGCTGACTTTTAAGTCATAGTTCACACAAACAAACAAACAAAAGAAAAAGAAATAATACTCAAAGGAAAGAGGAGATATTACCAAGTACAAATACTATGATTAATTTAATGACACCAACTGGGTAAAAGCTAGAAGGAAGCTGAAACATGTTCCGAGGTGAAGTGTCGCATCACATCATTTGGCAACTTACTCATAAACAGTTCTGTAAAAATAACTCTGCTTCTCAGATTAATGGCTAGACATCTTTCTTCTTTTTTCTCTTTTATTGAAAATAGATTCTTTTCTCACACAATATGCCTCTTGTCTCAAAGCAGGGGCATATTTTTATGCATTCTTTCTGTATTTTCAAACCTTTTGGTCTTTATTCTTTGGAAGTTTCATACATGTTTAAAATAAACTTAGGTCATCTCCATCTTCTCCTGTACCACACCATCCCTCATCTTCTTCCCAAATTCATCTTTATTTTCAAACTCACTGAGTCCAATTAGGACTGTCTAAGTCGATGCATGTAGGGGAATCCACAAGGAAAATTAGAATACCCCTGAAGAAAACTGATTCTCCCTTCCTCAAGTGCCAATAACTCCTCAATGGCAGGTAAGCCTTGTGATCCCCAACTTTGTTCAGTGTAGAATGCTCCCTGTCTTGATCATATATATGCTGGTCTTGTGCATGCAACCACAGCTGCTGAGAGTATATGGGTATACTGGCTCTGCCACATCCCAAAGACAGCTTCCCAGTATCCCTCCCTGACCTTTGGCTCTATTTTTCTGTTCTTTCTCCAATGATATTAGCTTAACAAATGTCCACTTACAGCTGGACACCCATTTATTCTGTATATGCTGATCATTTGTGAGTCTCTTTGTTAACCACCATCCTCTGCTTAAAGCTTCCCCAATAAGGGGCTGGGTGCTACATTGATCTATGATTACAGCAATAAATACTTGGAAGGAGGTTTGATACTATGTCTATTTAGCAAAACAATGGTACTTGTTTCTTACATGGGGACTATGAGTTCCCCAGCCATGATGAGTGTTGTCCTGTGAAGCAAGCTTTAAGTCAATTGTGAACCTGCTCATTGTTGGTTGCCCCTTGAACATTCAGGCAAAACAACTGTTTTTAATAAACTTAGAGTCTCAGTAGATAGAATGATTCCATCTTAGGCTACCAGTCTTCGTAAGGCTTACTAATTTAAGAAAAGTACAATGTCAAAGTTCAAACGACAACCATTTGCCTCTAATCACAGACACATTTATTAAAGCACAAGTTTTTTAACACTTGAATATGGAAATTTGACATTGAGGTCTGGGATGGGGAAGAAATTCAGAATCACCTTAATTTGTGTAGCTATGGAATGAATGGCTAAAATGAAGTGCAGGTCACTGGGTCTGAAGAAAAGAGCTGAAGTGCATGGGCATTATGCAGCATGCAAAAAGGTGTTAGTGTGTAAGATAACAACAGGGTGGAGGGTAGAAAGAAAGGCTGTAGGAGAGATTCCATGTTTAATTGTAAGGAAATGGTTGTGTAGGAAACTGAATGATGGATGTGAGAGCAGAAGGCTTTAACCCTCAAAGGAATGAACCTCAAACATGTTGAGGAAGTGCGAGAAGTAGAGAGGTAGTAGTAAGCACATTACTCCTGCCTGCAAAAGGACTCAGGAGATCCTGTACTTCACTGACCTTATTCTGCCATTGAAACAATTTCTGGAGGTGACCACCACAACCAGAAATCAAAGGAAGTTCTATGTTGTCTGGTTCGTCAAGAAATGATTTAAGATATAAACAAATAAGGTTCCTTAATTCTCCTCTGATCTATAGTAGAGGACAATATTCAAGTAATTGAGTCACTATGATTTTTTTCTTCACATAGGACATTTCGGGCCCCAGAACCACACTGTCATCTGTTGCATGTTATGTGATAATTAAGCATGCTTTCATTTACTGAAAGACTAATATAAGGGCATCATTCTCTAAAACAAAATGTTTATGTATATGCATATACACACATACACATGTACTTAGCTATGCATGTACATAAATATGTGCATCTGAGTGTGTGTGTGTTCATTCCACTTATAGATGAGGCTATATTTCAAATTATAAAGTCAAACAGGACACATTGTGCTAGAATAGTTCTCTCTACGACTGAGAGAACATACAGTGGAGAAGATGACTACAATGCTAAGAACAAGTAAAACTGGAATATGTAGCTGACCAGATGAGGAACTTGGTGGGAGCCATTTACCCATGTAACTGTTAGCTTCTGGTTTAAATTGAAGAATCTTAACAGCTAATTTGAATTCATTTGTGATTTTATTTAACTGTAACTATTTAAAACCACATTCTTATGAAGCAAGCTCTCAATTTGTTCCTTCAGTGAAACAGTATTAAACACATACATTTATATTTAGAACACAGATTCATATATTGAACTCGCTTAATTTTCTAGGTTATTTTATTATTGGTTATTTGCTAACATTAAATCAACTCTTAGTACAATCAAGAGTATAAAAATGATTCTAGAAAAATATAACTCGAGTTTTTTTTTCTAGTTTCATTTTCTCCCTCGAGTGAGTTTATTTCTGTTTCTCTTCACACAACAACTTTACAACACTTACAAAAATCTCAGCACTCTAATCTAACTGAAATATTCTCCAAGGTCTTTGGCTTCAATCAGATTGTTTTTTATTATTATTCCTTAATTATTTACCATCTGAATGTGTGATATTTCTTATTATATGCTAACATCTCAAGTCATAGCAAGGTGTTATATTTTTATTTATTATTTCCTTTTTACACTATTAATTCTGTGGAAAGCAATATCCCATAGTTTTGCCTGCAAAGACTCTTGCTCAGTTGTAACAACCCCCTGATGCACACACATTGTCACTGTATTCACAATCTATTGAGAAGAGACAGAAATAGCTTGACATTCAATTGTCCCCAGCCCCCACCCGCATGGATTAAATAGGGCACAAGAATCTAGCAACTTTGGAAGAAGCCAAGCTTCCTTTGGCTTCAGTGCACCCAGAAGATTTCAAATCAATACTTAGCATTAACGTTTTAATTGAGAATTAACATCATCGTAATTGGAAGTGAGGATCAGCATCTTGATGCCTACAAGGTGGCTTGGATAGGAAGGTCATTACACTGGAGAACACAAACCCTGGAAAAGGAAGACACAAATCATTTGTTTCCTTGGGCAAGGACACACAGTAAACACTTGGATTGGTGGTCAACTGTAATTTGCTTCTGGAGTCAGAAACTGGCAACATTGCACTTCCGATTTATGGCAGAGCACAGTCACAGTGACTTTGAAAGCAAAGGATAAAAGAATAAAGGGAAACTTCACAAGTTCTGAAGGAGCTAGTGTATAAAGACTTTTCCCCCAAAGCTCAGAGTATATATACCCTTGTGTGTCTTACCAGTAAACCCATAGCCAGTTGCTATCCTCAAAATGTTGTATTCCTAAATAACACCCTTAGTATAAGTCAAAAATATGTTAGCCTAGGTTTTCAACAATGTTTTATTATTTGCTTGAAAATTTCAAGCTAATATATTCCTAGCCTGAATAATATAGATATTCCCTTCCCATTTTGGATGAAAATAAGTGTTCAAAAAATTATAGTGTTATTTATTTGTTCCCAGTACTGGAAATATTCAAGCATTTCTTCAAATTCCCCCAGAGCACAGGAAAATGTCTCCTGCCATTTTTTTTTTTTTACCCTGTCTTCCAGTACCAGCCCACAGCTTCCACCTCTTCCCCTTTCAGGGAACAAGTGGCTCTTTCAGATTTAACTCAAAATAAAATTTATGGGAAGGAGGACTTCCACAGTAATCATTGAAAATTTTCTTCTTTCCCCAATTGTTGGGACTGAAAAAGTCTAAGCAAGATATGAGCATTGAGGTGTTTCCCTAAGTGTCCCGATCCAAGAGCGCACCCAGCCAGGGAAGAACCCTAAATTCAGTCCTTCAGGCCACAGTCCCGCTCTTCACTCCAATGTCAGTGCATTGTGTAGAATTGTGGTGCAAAGAGGTAGCCTCAGCCTCACATTCCACACCTGGTGAGTCCAAAGCTCCCTTCCCTGTCCTGGAGGAACGGCTTTTGTGGAAGCAGAGTTTGAAAAGCCCAAGCACTGTAATGGTCAAGATGACCAAAACTATTACTGCTATGCTCACAAGTATGAAGACCACCGTAGAAGAGGTGTCGAAAGTCAGAGAAACAGGGGGTGAAGATGTGTAGTTCAGTACGGGAATCACGCTTCCTGATGGTGTGACAGTGACTTTTGGCTTGGTTTGTGGGGTCTTTTGAACAGTAGGTAAAGTACTCTGTGTTCCCCACTGAAGAATCTCAGTGACCTGGGGCATCACTCCTGGCTTGTCATAGACCTGACCTGGCCGTGTTCTGTTTGTCACAGGACCTGCTGGAGTGGCTGATACATTCCTGGTGGGCAACTTGGTCCCCTCGAGGGTTAGCTGTTCTTCCACTTTGGTCTCACAAGAGCGTCCGTCCTTCCCCAGCTCAAAGCCCACTGCACATTCGCAGGTGAAGTCTCCCAAGTGATCTAGACAGTCAGGGAGCTCCACACACTTGCCAGCAAGGAGGTACCTCCCGGAACAGGGGCAGAGCACTGTCCCGGGGAAAAGCCCGTCCCAGTGTGCACTTGTCTCTTCCTGGATGCAGGTGGATGAGACGGAGAGGTCCCCGGGACACATCGCACTCACCTCTGTCCCAGGAGGGCTGAAGTCCAGCGCGGAGCTGCTCAGCCGGAAGGGAGCTTGGAAACTCAAGTTAGAGGCGGCTCCTGGGCGAGGTGCAGGGCACAGAACCTCAAACTGGTACTTGCATAGGTAGCCATCGGCGCGCAGATGACAGCGCATCTCCTTCCAACCAGCAGGCTCCACTCCCCTGGTGGCCTGGAGCGCAGCGCACTTTCTTACTGTACAGGAACGTTGTGGCTCTTCCACCCACGGTAGTGTGCTGTCATCTGAGTCTTCTGAGTCCGGGTGCAACCAGGAGAAACCCCTTAAAGGCTCTTTCTCCTGAGTGCACTGTGAAATGCTGCGCTCCAGAGCCACCCAGAACAGAAGATCTTTGGAGCCTCCGCCAGGCCCGGGACCTGCACGCAAGAGCAGGAGCACAGCTTGCAACTCCGAGCCGGAGTGTACGGTGCTGAGAGTCCCGCCCCGCAGGCTGCAGGCCTCCGCCGCCGCCCTTCTCTTGAAGGTAGCGTGGTGAAGGCTGTAGCAAGCCCCCGAGGCTGAACAAGCTGCGCGATCGGCCGTGGGATGCTCCCCATTCCCTGGCCGAGGCCAGAACGCAGGACAGAGGAGGCACAGGGCAAGCGCTGGCCTCATCCTGGAAACTCAGCATGCAGCTGCTCCCAAGTCCTCTGGTTTGCTGGAGGGCACGGAGCTTTCTCTAGAGTCACCGCCCTCTACAGCCCTTTTACCACTATGTGTGCCCTCCCCTCGCCTCTCTTGAGCCCTCATCCTCCAACAGCTGAAAAGTCCCCCACAACACTCCCTTGGCCAACTGCTTTCCCTAGGCCATGACAGGAAATGTGTCCCAGAGCCCTGCCAGGCTCTTTTTGGCCCTGATTTATTCAGGGGTCAGGAACACAGCTGGCGCCTCAACGCTGGGCCAAGGGGGTCCAATGCCCCGCTTAGATAAGCAGGAGAAAAGATGTTTGCCACCGGGATCAAGTGAGGCTCTTTTCTTGCTCACACTTATCTGGACTTTGGATCTCAGAATGCAGTGATGATCGTGGGCAGGAACCATAAGCCCACACCCGCCCATTGTGTTTATGTCCGGGACTGTGGAGCTGGCGTCAGTATAATTTGTAGACTGTTCCAGGCTTCCCAGAGGTTTCCTGAGTATGGTGTTGGGGGAGGGATCTTGTGAGGAATGTTCCTACTTCTTTCTAAGCTGGAGGCCTCACTAGTAAAACCACTGATCTCTAGGGGCAGCTCTCTTTCTTTACTGTGCCAAAGGAAACCCAGACGTGCAAATTGCCAGTCAAAGGGCCTAGAATTCCTTTGGGCATTTTCAATGGAAAAATAGCTCCTCTGTTTGGCACTTGCCTTAAAGTTTAATTTGTACTTCTATTTGTTTATTTTTAAAATACCGGTGTTGGCTGGTTGGGGCAAATATTTACATCGAGGTGACAAACAATAGCCACAGGTCCTGACTATGGTGGTTTCCTTGCCAGTACATGTGCTCAAACCCTCTTGAGGCTATTAGGTCATATGCGAATGAGTTCTCGGTCTTATAAAATCACATGTGTATGTGACTTTATCCTTGAACTATGGAAAATCACAGCTCCTGTGATTATCTGCCGGTATTTAGTGTAAAAGGACACAAATAAAAGCTCAAAAATCTTTATTTTGAAAATCAAACTACTTATTCAATCCTAATACACATTCGACACCAGAAAACAATACTCTGTAATTTGAAAAATGGTCGAATCAGCTACTCCAGGTTCCAATGGCTGTTTTGTTTTAATGTGCACACTTGCTCATTGGGAAGTGGGAGAGAATTAAAGAAAGAAAGGTTTGGGGGGAAAAAAAAGGTTAAAATCAGCATTATTGTTAGGTTTCAATCTGGGACAAAAGGCTGAGTTGCCTATTTAACATATCAAAAAGGACACTGGCTACCAGGTTCTCTTGGCATCCCTTGGACCCTATCTGTTATAGGGCCCTCCTGGCTGGCATACCCCACCCCATTTTCTGAACTCTCCATCACAGGGACCTGGGCTGTCCTTCTGATCTGGTTACCCACTCTCTTTGTACCTTTGGACTCCTGGCTGCTGCACCTGGTTCTCCTCTCTTCCCTCTCCTCTCCCCTCCCCATCTCCCCACATGGGCCTAGCTATTTCTACAGTAAACCTCCTCCACCATACCTAGGAAGGAAGGTCATGTCTTATCATTTATTTTTTTTCATTCAATTATGAATGCTCTTTTATGTTTGTAGCAATTTAGAGAATGTTATATACTTATAATGACATGTGTTGCTTGTCTGTCTTGATTCACAATGGCAAATGTCATGTGCTTAGAAACAGATGACGTTTAGCCCTCTTAAAGAGGCAACATGCTTGTAAGTGTCCCAAACCACTATCTCTAATGCATTCCTATGCACGTTTTCACTTGCTTTGCTGCGCTGAATTGAACTGTTTCCGTTAACAAGAGGCAAGAAGAGGATGTCAAGATAACCTGTGTATGTTCCCTCTTGTTTTTGTTATTACTATCACGTCCGGGAATTCCTTGTATCCCAACAGGAGACAGTAAACATGAAAAATTAATGTCAGCAAACTAGCCTGCTTTTTCTGACTGAGGAGTTGCACAAGGATTTTTCTTCTACCCTTTCTGTTTCCCGACTTAAATGACATTGCTCAGTTCTTTCTAATATCTGGGACATACAAAATGGCTTTGCATTTACCTGGTGTCTTATAAGAAAGAACTATGAAAAGTCCAGAAATCTAACCGAGTGAATGTTTACAGTACTTAATCGCATGGATCAGTTCTATATGCCTTTGCAAGCCCATGACTGTAAATTGGACATGTGTCCAGGAATTGTGACGTATTTTGACAAAAGCGTTTTCAAAGCTGAGTCGTCAGTGGAAGTTCTTGGACATTTTGAAAGTCACTTGGCAGGAGAACTGTTTCTGGGCTAAGCAAGATAGCAGATAAGTGGGAACCTTATGTGTGTTCTCCCTCTCTGGCATTCTGTGTAGTGGAATATTAAGAGAAGAATAAACTGGCCATAATGACTATATATCATATCTTTGGATTGAAAATACATAAGACAAGAATTAAGGGAAAAATCAACCCAAAGTCAGACATACATTATTTTTCATTACTTATTATCATACATACAACTAGCATGTTTTGAAATGTATACTATACCTGAAATAGTAGACAGAAAGAAAACTTTTATTTTTCAATTGTGTGAGTATTTAGATATTATCGTACCTCCAGCAGAGTTCAAATACTTGAAACAGGTAAATCCCAAGCCTCTGTGTATGTGTAAATTTGTATGTGTGTGTGAGAGAGAGCTATCTGTGAACATGTATGTGTAGTCAAGAGGAATTCATGCACACATAACAGAATATTGTAAAAGACCTTTATTGTTCTATTGTTCCTATCAACAAAACTAAGAATCCAGTAAACTTCCAAGAAACAGAGGGTAAATAGATTATGGTATAGTCACTCAATAAATATAATATATTTTATCCTCAGATTAATGAAATAATATGACTTAACCCTAGCAACACAATGTTAAGTGTAAAAATCTATATATTTATATATAGAGACAGACAACTTTTTATAACTTTAAATGTACAGAATTTATACTTTAAATATACATAGATATTTTAGGACTGTAGTTACAGTTCAACAAGATTAAAGGAAGAGGAAGGAACAAATCTAGGATGCTGGGTAATGGGTTCTTTGTATGAAAGACAGAGGATGGATCAGTGAAAGTGCCAAGTGTTTTAGAGAGGTATACTATTAGAGTCTTAATTGTTGTTTTATATAGTGGACGATCATTCAATTCTTAGAAATAAATAGTGGCCACCCACCCATCTCAAAAATTTTAACCCAGAATTGTTCCTATCTAAAGGAAATGCAGAGACAAAAATGGAACAGAGACTGAAGGAAAAGCCATCCAGACAACAACTCTCCCATTCCATCCCATTTGAAGGCACCAAGACCCCAATAGTTTTACTGATGCTAAAAAGAACTTACTGATGGGAGCCTGGTATGGCTGTCCCCTGAGAAGCTCTGCTAGCACCTGACTAAGACAGATGCAGACACTCATAGCCAACCATCTGACTGAGCCCAAGGACCTCAATGGAAGAGTTAGGGACTGAAGGAGCTGAATGGGTTTGCAACCGCATAGGAAGAACAACAACATCAACTAACATGACTGCTCACAGATCCCAGGGACTAAACCACCAACCAAAGAGCACACATGGAGGGACCCATGGCTCCAGCTACATATGTAACAAAGGATGGCCTTATCTGGCATCAGTGGGAGGGCAGACCCTTGTTCCTGTGGAGACTGGATACCCCAATATAAGGGAATGCTAGAGCAATGAATTGGGAGTGGGTGGGTAAGTGAGCAAACACCCTCATAAAGACAAAGGGAGGGGAGATGGGAATGGGAGGATTGCGGAGGGGAAACAAGGAAGAGGGACATTTGAAATGTAAATAAATAAAATAACCATAAATAAATAAATAGTGGCAAAATAAGCAAAAGTGGCCCTATATGGGCAAATGATTGATGAATGATATGATGAAGACTTAAAATTAGTCCATTCCAAGTGCCAGAGTCTCAAATCATAAAGATGAAATAAAATTGTTGGTTACATCTTCAAAAAGTATACTTCACATACTGTGTTTTAATCCCATAGTTTTATAGGTAAGCACTTTAAATTTTAAACTATTAGTAATCTGAAATGCATAATACTTATTTTTCTTTTCTTTATTATTTTTAAAGATTAAGAAAAAATTTTAATTATATGTAAGAGTATATGTCTCTGGAAAAAGAAGGGCATATATGTTTGTGTGTGGTGGAAGGGTGGAGTCTATAAGAGAGTGTCAGATACCCCGGAGATTGAATGACAGGTATTTGTGAGTCATTCCCCCTCCTCCTGTTGGGTACTATACTCTGAACTTGAGTTCAGAGTATAGTACTCTGTAAAAGCAGCAAACACTCTTAATGGATGAGCCATTTCTCTAGTCTATACCTTTATAATTCTAGAATTTTCACATATCTATGTTAAATGTACAGATCATATATGATATTTATTTGTATATTAATTAACACAGGAAAATAGACCATGAACAGCAAATAAGTTCAACCCAACATTTTTAGTTGAATTTTTAATTTAAATTTTCAGAAAAGAGATAGAGAAGACACATCTTCAAAAATAACATGTAGTCTGGTAAGTTTAGAACATGTCATTGTTCACTGAATAATTTACTTCCTAGTGAATGAACATAGTATCTAGGCTTTAGTATGTTTCTGGATTCCCTTCAGATATATAAAAACATTTCTGTTAAGATTTTTAAAGACCATATCACTCCATCAATAAAATATCCTATTTAGAAGCTAATCTTTATCGACCAGGAGTTATGAGTCTATTAACTTAATTACTTTTTATGGCTATGATAAGGCATAGCCAAGGAAACCAAGAATAACCAAGGAGATTTATAGAAAAGAATAACTTATTCGACACTTACAGTTTCGGAGTTCGAGTCCAGGAACATCATGGTCCGTAGCATGGGAGCAGGCAAGCAGGCAGGGTGCTGGAGCAGCAGCTGGGGGCTTATATCTTGATCCAAATGCAGGTGGGTGGGGGAGAGACTGAGTTGGTGTGGACTTTGCAACCTCAAAGCCAACCCCCAGTGACACAGCCCCAACAAGGCTACACCTGCTAATGCTTCTCAAACCGTTCTATCAAATGAGGACCAAGGATCAAAACACGTGAGCCCATGAAGGGCATTCTCATTCAAACTGCCACAGACACACACACACACAGCCTTTAGAATTGGACTGGACTTTAGCAATAGGATCCTTTTCACTGGGCTGGTGACAAATGTTTAATGTTTGTATGGATCTTTTAAAAGTCAAGTCCATACATCGTGGCAGTTTTCAGGCCCTGATCCTAGGTCTTCTCATCACTTGACATTCTTTCCCCCTCACAACCTCATTTAATGCCACGTCACAGGTATGATGTCATCACTATGCCAATAATGCCCATATTTAGATAAGTATCCCTTTCTCATAATTTATTTTCTTTACCAACTTATGTTTCCATTTGGATGTGAGATAGGAAAAAAAAAGGAAAGAAAATCCAAAGTCAATATAAGGACAATAGCTATAGTTAATAGGGTCCACTGCAGTGAGATCCCTCTGAAAGTCTGATACTCAACACATTGTGCTCAGTAGAGGCTGGGGTATTGACAATTTACTATACTTCAAATTGTAAGTTCAAGGGTTTGGGGATCATGGATATTCTCAGAGGAGAAGAGGGAATAGGGGAGAGGATATGTGGGAAGGGGGAACTGGGAGGACATGGAGCCAGATATTGCGATGTAAACTGAATAAATAAATTAATTAATGGAAAAACTTAAACAACAACAACAACCAAAAACAAAAAAAAAAAAGCAAAATATAATCAGAGCCAACATACTCAGTCAGAATTCCCATATAAACTAATTCCTCATGTAGTTTGTATCTCCATTCATAGTTTGTGAAGCACTGATCTAGCAGACAATATTTTTGTGGATTGAAGTGTTTTTCTTACTTTAGGCCACAAATGATGTAGTTGGGACCTAGTTAATACTCAAACAATAAGTTTGAAAAGTACATAATCTGTGTATAAAGGACCAGACATACATACACAGAGCACATATGGACATGCACACATCAATATATATGAATATACAGAGTTTGTAAATGTGAACAAGCACACATATATAATAGACATTTGGCAGACACACAAAAATACATACATGAGCATCACACACATAGTGCATGTATGAGCAGGCACACACAGTGCATATATAGACAGGCATACACGTTTGGAATATACATACATATAGGCGGGCACAAACCTACACAGTCTACACAATATTGTAAAGTGTAAATGACTTGGAAAATTCCAGCATGCAGGCAGTTAAACATCAGAAAATTTCTTATTTTGTCTCCAGAATCAAATCATAATTCCATGGGAGCAACAGTCTTCCACATCCCTTGGCCAAGACTTCTTTTAATAAATTGATTGCAAGTGTTGTTTTGGAACTTGTCTGACAAACTTTCTTCATCACACAGCCAGCAGAATTATTTTGTTTATGTATTGGGACAGTTCACCATGCCTGTTCCAACTGTACCTTTGATATGATTTATTCTTGGGGATTTATGTGGTACCTATACTTAATAATCAAGGCATGCTTTAGGACACAAAGCAAGCTTTTTTTTAATTTTTAATATTTTTATTACATATTTTCCTCAATTACATTTCCAATGCTATCCCAAAAGTCCCCCATACCGCCCCCCCGCTTCCCTACCCACCCATTCCCATTCTTTTGGCCCTGGCATTCCCCTATATTGGGGCATATAAAGTTTGCAAGTCCAATGGGCCTCTCTTTCCATTGATGGCCGACTAGGCCATCTTTCGATACATATGCAGCTAGAGACAAGAGCTCCGGGGTTCTGGCATCATGTTGTTCCAACAATAGGGTTGCAGATCCCTTTAGCTCCTTGGGTACTTTCTCTAGCTTCTCCATTGGGAGCCCTGTGATACATCCAATAGCTGACTGTGAACATCCACTCCTGTGTTTGCTAGGCCCCGGCATCGTCTCACAAGAGACAGCTATCTTTGGGTCCTTTCAGCAAAATCTTGCTAGTGTATGCAATGGTGTCAGCGTTTAGAAGCTGATTATGGGATGGATCCCTGGATACGGCAGTCTCTAAATGGTCCATCCTTTCATCACAGCTACTAACTTTGTCTCTGTAACTCCTTCCCTGGGTGTTTTGTTCCCAATTCTAAGAAGGTGCACAGTGTCCACACTTTGGTCTTCATTCTTCTTGAGTTTCATGCATTTAGCAAATTGTATCTTATATCTTGGGTATCCTAAGTTTTGGGCTAATATCCACTTATCAGTGAATACATATTGTGGGAGTTCTTTTGTGATTGTGTTACTTCACTCAAGATGATGCCCTCCAGGTCCATCCATTTGCCTAGGAATTTCATAAATTCATTCTTTTTAATAGCTGAGTAGTACTCCATTGTGTAAATGTACCATAATTTCTGTATCCATTCCTCTGTTGAGGGACATCTGGGTTCTTTCCAGCTTCTGGCTATTATAAATAGGGCTGCTATGAACATAGTGGAGCATGTGTCCTTTTTACCGGTTGGGACATCTTCTGGATATATGCCCAGGAGAGGTATTGCTGGATCCTCCGGTAGTACTATGTCCAATTTTCTGAGGAACCGCCAGACTGATTTCCAGAGTGGTTGTACAAGCTTGCAATCCCACCAACAATGGAGGAGTGTTCCTCTTTCTCCACATCCTCGCCAGCATCTGCTGTCACCTGAATTTTTGATCTTAGCCATTCTGACTGGTGTGAGGTGGAATCTCAGGGTTGTTTTGATTTGCATTTCCCTGATGATTAAGGATGTTGAACATTTTTTCAGGTGCTTCTCTGCCATCCGGTATTCCTCAGGTGAGAATTCTTTGTTCAGTTCTGAGCCCCATTTTTTAATGGGGTTATTTGACTTTCTGGAGTCCACCTTCTTGAGTTCTTTATATATATTGGATATTAGTCCCTTATCTGATTTAGGATAGGTGAAGATCCTTTCCCAATCTGTTGGTGGTTTTTTTGTCTTATTGATGGTGTCTTTAGCCTTGCAGAAGCTTTGCAGTTTCATGAGGTCCCACTTGTCAATTCTCGATCTTACATCACAAGCCATTACTGTTCTATTCAGGAATTTTTCCCCTGTGCCCATATCTTCAAGGCTTTTCCCCACTTTCTCCTCTATAAGTTTCAGTGTCTCTGGTTTTATGTGAAGTTCCTTGATCCACTTAGACTTGACCTTAGTACAAGGAGATAGGAATGGATCGATTCACATTCTTCTACATGTTAACAACCAGTTGTGCCAGCACCATTTGTTGAAAATGCTGTCTTTCTTCCACTGGATGTTTTTACCTCCCTTGTCGAAGACCGTAGGTGTGTGGGTTCATTTCTGGGTCTTCAATACTATTCCATTGGTCTATTTGTCTGTCACTATACCAGTACCATGCAGTTTTTATCACAATTGATCTGTAGTTGAGTTTTAGGTCCTGCATGGTGATTCCACCAGAGGTTCTTTTATCCTTGAGAAGAGTTTTTGCTATCCTAGGTTTTTTGTTATTCCAGATGAATTTGCAGATTGCACTTTCTAATTCGTTGAAGAATTGATTTGGAATTTTGATGGGGATTGCATTGAATCTGTAGATTGCTTTTGGCAAGATAGCCATTTTTACAATGTTGATCCTGCCAATCCATGAGCATGGGAGATCTTTCCATCTTCTGAGATCTTCTATAATTTCTTTCTTCAGAGACTTGAAGTTTTTATTATACAGATCTTTCACTTCCTTAGTTAGAGTCACACAAAGATATTTTATATTATTTGTGACTATTGAGAAGGGTGTTGTTTCCCTAATTTCTTTCTCAGCCTGTTTATTCTTTGTGTAGAGAAAGGCCATTGATTTGTTTGAGTTAATTTTATATCCAGCTACTTCACCGAAGCTGTTTATCAGGCTTAGGAGTTCTCTGGTGGAATTTTTAGGGTCACTTATATATACTATCATATCATCTGCAAAAAGTGATATTTTGACTTCATCTTTTCCAATTTGTATCCCTTTGATCTCCTTTTGTTGTCGAATTGCTCTGGCTAGGACTTCAAGTACAATGTTGAATAGGTATGGAGAAAGTGGACAGCCTTGTCTAGTCCCTGATTTTAGAGGGATTGCTTCAAGCTTCTCACCATTTACTTTGATGTTGGCTACTGGTTTGCTGTAGATTGCTTTTATCATGTTTAGGTATGGGCCTTGAATTCCTGATCTTTCCAAGACTTTTATCATGAATGGGTGTTGGATCTTGTCAAATGCTTTTTCTGCATCTAACGAGATGACCATGTGGTTTTTGTCTTTGAGTTTGTTTATATACTGGATTACGTTGATGGATTTCCGTATATTGAACCAACCCTGCATCCCTGGGATGAAACCTACTTGGTCAGGATGGATGATTGTTTTGATGTGTTCTTGGATTCGGTTAGCAAGAACTTTATTGAGGATTTTTGCATCAATATTCATAAGGGATATTGGTCTGAAGTTTTCTATCTTTGTTGGGTCTTTTTGTGGTTTAGGTATCAGAGTAATTGTGGCTTCATAGAATGAGTTGGGTAGAGTACCTTCTGTTTCTATTTTGTGGAATAGTTTGTGAAGAACTGGGATTAGATCTTCTTTGAAGGTCTGATAGAACTCTGCACTAAACCCATCTGGTCCTGGGCGTTTTTTAGTTGGGAGACTATTAATGACTGCTTCTATTTCTTTGGGGGATATAGGGCTGTTTAGATCATTAACCTGATCTTGATTCAACTTTGGTACCTGGTATCTGTCTAGGAACTTCTCCATTTCATCCAGGTTCTCCAGTTTTGTTGCGTATAGCCTTTGGTAGAAGGATCTGATGGTGTTTTGGATGTCTTCAGAATCTGTTGTTATGTCTCCTTTTTCATTTCTGATTTTGTTAATTAGGATGCTTTCCCTGTGCCCTCTAGTGAGTCTGGCTAAGGGTTTATCTATCTTGTTGATTTTCTCAAAGAACCAGCTCCTTGATTGGTTGATTCTTTGAATAGTTTTTCTTGTTTCCACTTGGTTGATTTCGCCCCTGAGTTTGATTATTTCCTGCCATCTACTCCTCTTGGGTGAATTTGCTTCCTTTTGTTCTAGTGCTTTTAGGTGTGTTGTCAAGCAGCTAATGTGTGCTCTCTCTAGTTTCCTTTTGGAGGCACTCAGAGCTATGAGTTTTCCTCTTAGAAATGCTTTCATTGCGTCCCATAAGTTTGGGTATGTTGTGGCTTCATTTTCAGTGAATTCTAAAAAGTCCTTAATTTCTTTCTTTATTCCTTCCTTGACCAAGGTATCATTGAGAAGAGTGTTGTTCAGTTTCCACGTGAAGGTTGGCTTTCTATTATTTATTTTGTTATTGAAGATCAGCCTTAGGCCATGGTGATCTGATAGGATGCATGGGACAATTTCAATATTTTTGTATCTGTTGAGGCCTGTTTTGTGACCAATTATGTGGTCAATTTTGGAGAAGGTACCATGAGGTGCTGAGAAGAAGGTATATCCTTTTGTTTTAGGATAGAATGTTCTGTAGATCCATTTGATTCATAATTTCTCTTAGTTTCTCTGTGTCCCTGTTTAGTTTCTGTTTCCATGATCTGTCCATTGGTGAAAGTGGTGTGTTGAAGTCTCCCACTATTATTGTATGAGGTGCAATGTGTGCTTTGAGATTTACTAAAGTTTCTTTAATGAATGTGGCTGCCTTTGTATTTGGAGCATAGATATTCAGGATTGATAGTTCCTCTTGGAGGATTTTACCTTTGATGAGTATGAAGTGTCCCTCCCTGTCTTTTTTAATGACTTTGGGTTGGAAGTCAATCTTATCAGATATTAGAATGGCTACTCCAGCTTGTTTCTTCATACCATTTGCTTGGAAAATTGTTTTCCAGCTTTTCATTCTGAGGTAGTGTCTATCTTTTTCTCTGAGATGAGTTTCCTGTAAGCAGCAAAATGTTGGGTCTTGTTTGTGTAGCCAGTTTGTTAGTCTATGTCTTTTTATCGGGGAGTTGAGTCCATTGATATTAAGAGATATTAAGGAAAAGTAATTGTTGTTTCCTGTTATTTTTGTTGTTAAAGTTGGCATTTTGTTCTTGTGGCTGTCTTCTTTTAGGTTTGTTGAGGGATTACCTTCTTGTTGTTCCTAGGACGTGGTTCCTGTCCTTGTATTGGTTTTTTTCTCTTATTATCCTTTGAAGGGCTGGATTCGTGGAGAGATAATGTGTGAATTTGGTTTTGTCGTGGAATACTTTGGTTTCTCCATCTATGTTAATTGAGAGTTTGGCTGGCTATAGTAGCCTGGGCTGGAATTTGTGTTCTTTTAGTGTCTGTATAACATCCGTCCAGGATCTTCTTGCTTTCATAGTCTCTGGTGAAAAATCTGGTGTAATTCTGATAGGCTTTCCTTTATATGTTACTTGGCCTTTTTCTCTTACTGCTTTTAGTATTCTATCTTTATTTAGAGCATTTGTTGTTCTGATTATTATGTGTCGGGAGGTATTTCTTTTCTGGCCCAGTCTATTTGAAGTTCTGTAGGCTTCTTGTATGTTCATGGGCATCTCTTTCTTTAGATTTGGGAAGTTTTCTTCTATAATTTTGTTGAAGATGTTTGCTGGTCCTTTGAGTTGAAAATCTTCATTCTCATCCACTCCTATTATCCGTAGGTTTGGTCTTCTCTTTGTGTCCTGTATTTCTTGGATGTTTTGAGTTAGGATCTTTTTGCATTTTACATTTTCCTTGATTGTTGTGCCGAT
The DNA here is from genome assembly GCF_978045245.1 of Mus caroli. Taxonomy (NCBI): domain Eukaryota; kingdom Metazoa; phylum Chordata; class Mammalia; order Rodentia; family Muridae; genus Mus; species Mus caroli. The sequence continues at coordinate 56,469,944 of NW_028227269.1, forward strand.
GTTCTCTATGGAATCTTCTGCACCTGAGATTCTCTCTTCCATCTCTTGTATTCTGTTGCTGATGCTCGTATCTATGGTTCCAGATTTCTTTCCTAGGGTTTCTATCTCCAGTGTTGCCTCATTTTGGGTTTTCTTTATTGTGTCTACTTCCCTTTTTAGGTCTAGTATGGTTTTGTTCATTTCCATCATCTGTTTGGATGTGTTTTCCTGTTTTTCATTAAGGACTTCTACCTGTTTGATTGTTATCCTGTTTTTCTTTAAGGATTTGTAACTCTTTAGCAGTGTTCTCCTGCAATTCTTTAAGGGATTTTTGTGCTTCCTCTTTACTGTCTTCTACCTGTTTACCAGTGTTCCTTTGTATTTCTTTAAGTGTGTTATTAAAGTCCTTCTTGAAGTCCTCTACCATCATCAGGAGATATGCTTTTAGATCCGTGTCTAGCTTTTCCAGTGTGTTGGGGTGCCCTGGACTGGGCGAAGTGGGAGTGCTGGGTTCTGATGATGGTGAGTGGTCTTGGTTTCTGTTAGTAAGATTATAACGTTTACCTTTCGCCATCTGGTAATCTTTGGGGTTAGTTGTTGTCGATGTCACTGTTTAAAGATTGGAGCAGAAGCTGTGTTCCACTCACCAGCAGTCTCAAAATCCTGTGGCGGGGGTCGTGGGTAGCTGGCGGTATGCCAGAAGAGGCCTGTGGTCCTACTCAGGCCGTATTTCTGCTTCCCTAACTAATGCAGTCTCAGTTCCCACGCGCAATTGGATTGGAGCAGAAGCTGTGTTCCACTCACCAGAAGTGTTAAGATCCTGTGGCTGGTGTTGTGGGTAGCTGGCGAGTGTCAGCTAACCCTGCGCCCTAGCTACCCCGGTGCTTTTCTGACCAGAAGAGGCTTGTGGCCCTATGTAGGCCGGATTTCTGCCTCCCCAACTAAAGCAGTCTCAGGTCCCGAGTGATTGGACTGGAGCAGAAGCTGTGTTCCACTCACCAGCAGTCTCAAAATCCTGTGGCGGGGGTCGTGGGTAGCTGGCGGGTGTCAGCAGACCCTGTGCTCTAGCTACCCCGGTGCTGGTCCGGCCGGATGAGGCCTGTGGCCCTACTCAGGCCGGTTTCTGCTTCCCTAACTAATGCAGTCTCAGGTCCCGCGCGCAATTGGATTGGAGCAGAAGCTGTGTTCCACTCACCAGAAGTCTTAAGATCCTGTCCAAAGCAAGCTTTTTTATTGGTGCTTGCACAATTTCCACTTCACGGGGCTGAAAAAGGGAAAGAAAAAATCACAGCTACTTATTAGAAATCCTATTAGGCTTATCTGCTATCAGTTTGTAAGTAGCAGGGATAATCAGCAGTTACCTTGTAGAGGCAGTGGAACATGGCAATTACTATTAGCTAGACTTAATAGGTAGTTCCTTTTAAGGCTTATGCATCTGAAAAACCCACATACTCTGCACAATAGATTCTCTATTGGCTCATTCTTCCAGACATGTGATTTATTCTCACTATTTAAAAGCTGATAAAGTCAGGGAATTTTTATTTGACCTTCACATTTAGACTTAAGTTTTGTTTTCAAACAGAAGTGATTTAGGCAAATACAGACAATCAAAATGGAGGCCATATATCTTTTTGTTATACTGACACATTTTTTGTTACTGAAGTCACATAAAATGGTATAATTTATGACAATGGAGAGAAAGGAAAAATAACTCCAAAATATACTGTTATACTACATTCACTTGTATCTAAGAAAAACTGAAGGTCTTTATTATCATAATTTTGTAAAACTATACTGTTAATGAGGGGTTACACTGTGGATTTGACTTTCAAGTTCATTGTTAGATTGGAATACTTCTAACTGATTTTTTTTCAGTGTCTTACAGTATTTCATGATCTTAAATGTATTTGTGAATAGTTATGATTTAGTAGTGGCCCTTCTGTGGACAGTCTTCATAAGATTCGATGGGCGCTAATGACAAGTCTGATTGAGGAGTTGTTTCAAGCATCTTAGATTTCCTTGTCTTAATTTTAACAAACTGATGCCAAGTCACAGGAGATCATGAGAGATAGTAAGTAAGGGTTTTAGGAATTCCACCTGTGATGGCAGCCTTCTTGGAATGACATCTAAATATGCACTCAGGAAAAAGTGGGGGCTACCTAGCAAAGTAAAAAATGGTCTCGTAGGTTTTGTGGGTTCGCTGCCCACAAACGCTGAGCACATATCCCTGCTCACTCATCCTGGAGTGTCTCTGAGAAGTGTAGTGAAGAAAGCAGAGGTTGGTACAGAGAAGGCTTCTCCAGAACATCAGAAGATCTTTTTCCCACTTTGTGATTGAGAGAATTCAGAAAGGGCTTTGTTGTAGTCCCGTGCTAGGGGACTGACAACATATGATTTTGCTACACTTCAGCAGATGAGTAGGACTCTAAACTCAGCAGGAAGGGAGACAATCCACTTTCTCTCAGTCTCCCCTCACTACTGCAGCTGCCTGTCTTTTGATATACAAATGCAGTGGGGTCTCACTTTGGTGGTGTCCTGGAAAAAATAACTATTTTTAAAAGGCACTTCAGTCCCTTTATTTTTAAATATTATTTTTTCTTTTGTTGAAAAACAGGTTCTTTTCTCCTACAACATATCCTGATTATAGTTTCCTCTTCCTCTTCCTCCTCCAACTTCCTCCCCACCTCCCATCCGGTCCAGATCTACTATCTTTCTGTATCTCGTTAGAAAAGAACAGGCTTAAAGAAGACCTGGTATAGACATGTAGACCCTGTGCTTGATGCTTCAATTTCTGTCAGCTTTGATGTGCTTTCCTTAGTTAATTCAGAGGGCCTTGTTGTCCTGGTGTCCTCCACCCTCTCTGAATCTCACAGTCTTTTTGCCCCCACTTTCATAGGATTCTCCAAGCTCTGAGGTGAACTATTTGGTGAAAACCTCCCATTTAAACTATTTTTTTCTCTTCATAATTTCTGCCTCTGGGTCTTTCTGTATCTCTTTCCATCTGCTTCTGGAGGAAGCCTCTCTGATGATGCCTGGACAAGATGCCAAACTATGAGTATAGCAGAGTCTCATTAGAAATTTATTTTAGATCAGTTATGTTTGGTTTTACCCTATGTCTCAGAACTCTCTAGTCTCTGGTTCCTGGTTACTCAAGCAGTATCTGGTATGGGTTCCTTCTCATAGGGTGGGCCATAAGTCGAATTAAGTGTTGGTTGGCTACTCCTGCAAGTTTTGTTCATAGGAGGATAGATTGTAGGTCAAAGATTTTGTGGCTGGTTTGGTATCCATGTTTTTCTCTCAGTAGTCTGCAGAATATCTTCCCACAGGAAAAAGAACAGAATGTAGGGTCTATGTAAGCACCAGCTTGACTTTTCTGTGTTCAGTAAATTGTGTACACGTTGTCCTTAGCAATGGGGCCCCACAGTCAATTTGTGGAGAGCAGCCAGCCCTATGTCTTAGGATCAGACTGGTTACCTCACTCAAAATAATTGTTTTCTACTTCCATCCATGGGCCTGAAATTTTCATGGTGTCAGTTTTTTAAACAGTTGAATGATATTCCACTGTATCAAAGTACTATATTTTCTTTTCAATTTCTGGCTAATATGAATAAACCCACAGTTAACATTGTTGAGCAAATATCATTGTGATAGGATGGAGTGTCCTTTGCTTATATGTTCAAGAGTGGTATAGCTAGGTCTTAAAGTATTTTGATCCCCAACTTTCTGAGGAACTGCCGCCTTGATTTCTATAATAGCTTTACAATTTTGCATTTCTACCGGCAATGGAGGAGTATTCCTTTGTTTAACATCCTTGCCAGATGTTTAGCTCTTGCTTGTGTTTCGTTTGTTTGTTTGTTTGTTTGTTCATTTGGGATTTTTTATTTGTTTTCATCTTAGTCATTCTTACATATATAAGATGGAATCTCAAAGTAGTTTTGACTTGCATTTCCCTGATGGCTAAGGATGCTGAACATTGCTTTGTTTCTCATTCATTTGAGACTCCTTTACTAAGAATTCTCTGTTTAGATCTGCACCCCATTTTAATTGGATTATTTGTTGATATCTTGTATTTTGAGTGCTTCATATATTTTAGATACTAGTCATCTATTGGTGGGCGAAGTTGGTAAAAATCATCTCCCATTTGTAGACTGTCATTTTGTCCTATTGATGGTGTCCTTTCTCTTATAGATTTTCAGTTTCGTGAGAATTGAATTATTAATTGTTGATCTTACTGCTTATCTTATGAGTGTGCTACTTAGAAAGTTGTGTCTTGTATCTGTGCAGTAAAGGTGATTCCCTAATTTTCCTTCTATCAGGATGAATGTAAGTGGTTTTAGGTTGAGGTCTCTGATCCATGTGGAGTTGATTTTTTTGCAGGTTAAGTACAGATCTTTTTGTACTCTTCTACATGTGGACATCCAGTTTAACCAGCATCATTTGTAGAAGATGATCTTTTCTCCAGTGTGTGATTCTGGACTCCTTATGTACATTAAGTGTGTAGATTTATGTCTGGGTCTTCAAGTCTATTTCATTAATCAATATGTCCTTTTTATAACAACATTATATGACTTTTATTATTATAGCTATGGAGTATAACTTGAAATTAGTAATGGTGATGCTTTTAGTAGTTCTTTTATTGTTCAGGATTGTTTTAGTTATCCTGGGTTTTGGGATTTTTATTTTGTTTTGGTTTGTTTTGTTTTGTTTTGGTTTGGTTTGTTTTTTTTCTTTTTCTTTTCTTTTATTTTAATTAGGTATTTTCTTCATTTACATTTCCAATGCTACCCCAAAAGTCCCCCATATCCTACCCCCTTCCCTACCCCCTCCCACTTCTTGGCCCTGGCTGAGGCATATAAAGTTTGCAAGACCAATGGGCCTCTCTTTCCACTGATAGTCAGCTAGGCCATCTTCTGATACATATGCAGCTAGAGACAAGAGCTCCGGGGGGTACTGGTTAGTTCATATTGTTGTTCCACCTATAGGGTTGCAGATCCCTTTGGCTCCTTGGGTACTTTCTCTAGCTCCTCCATTGGGGGCCCTGTGATCCATCCAATAGCTGACTGTGAGCATCCACTTCTGTGTTTGCCAGGCACTGGCATAGCCTCACAAGAGACAGTTATATCTGGGTCCTTTCAGCAAAATTTTGCTAGTGTGTGCAATGGTGTCAGCGTTTGGAGGCTGATTATGGGATGGATCCCCAGGTGTGGCAGTCTCTAGATCGTCCATCCTTTCATCTCAGCTCCAAACTTTGTCTCTGTAACTCCTTCTGTGGGTGTTTTGTTCCCAATTCTAAGAAGGGGCAAAGTGTCCACACTTTTGTCTTTGTTCTTCTTGGGTTTTGTTTTTTCATATGAAGTTGAGGATTATCTTTTCAAGAATTGTATTGAAATTTTGATGGGGATTTCATTGAGTTTGTAAATGTCCTTGGTAAGCTGTCCATTTTTACTATATTAATTGAACTGATCCATGAGCATGTGAGATCTTCCTATCACTTGATATCTTCTTCGACTTCTTTCTTCTAAGACTTGAAGTTTTAGTATTCAAGTCTTTCACTTGCTTGGTTAAAGTAACTCTAAGATATTTTATAGCTGTGAAAGGTGTTCTTTTCCTGATTCCTTCCCGAGTCCATTTGTCATTTCTGTTTAGGGGAGCTACTATTTATTTGGAGTTAATTTTGTATACAGCCACTTATGTACTGTAGAAATTTCCTGGTGGAATTGTTAAGATGACTAATGTATACTATCATATCACCTGCGAATAGACTCTTTCCTTTCCAATTGTATTATCTTGACCTTCTTCAGTTGTCTTATTGCTTTTGCTAAGACTGCAAGTACATAAATGAATATGTACAGAGAGAGTAAACAACCTTATATTTTTCCTGAATTTAGTGGAATTATTTTGAGTTTCTCTCCATTTTAACTGATGCTGGCTATGAATTTGCAACTTTTATTACGTTGAGATATATCCCTTGTATCCCTAATCTTTCTAGGACTATTATCCTAAAGCAGTGCTGGATTTTGTCAAAAGCCTTTTCTACATCCAATGAGACAATGATGTAACTATATTATGGTTTTTGTTTTTCTGTGAGTTCTTATGGTGAATTACATTTACTGAGTTTCATATAATAAACTATCCTGCATGTCTGTGATGAAGCATACTTAATCATTGATGATCTTTTTGATCTGTTCTTAGATTGGGCTTGTAAGTATTTTATTGAGCATTTTTTGCACCTATTTTCATAAGGAAAATTTGTCTGTAATTCTCTTTGTTGAATCTTTATATGGTTTGGCTATCATGGTAACTGTGGCATCATGAAATGAATTAGCAATGTTCTTTCTGTTTTTATATTGTAGTATAATTTGAGGAGCATTTATGTTAACTCTTCTGTGAAAGTCTGGTAGAAACCTGTGCTTAAACCACCTGGAGACAGGTTTTTTGATTAGTAGACTTAATGACTGCTTCTATTTTGCTAAGTGTTGTATGTCTATTTAAATCTCTTTATCTGATCTTGATTTGACTTTGGTGAGTGGTGCCTATCAAGGAAATAATCAATTTCTTTTAGATTTTCCAGTTTGGAGTTGTACAGGTTTTTAAAGTATGTTCTTATGTTTCTATTTCCTCTCTGTCTGTTGTTATATTGCTATTTTTGTTTCTGATTTTCTTAATTTGAATATTCTCTCTCTGTCTTTTATTTAGTTTGGAAAAGGGACAGTTTATCTTGTTGATAATCTCAAAGAACCAACTTTGTTTCATTGGTTCTTTGTATTGTTCTCTTTGTTTCTTTCTTTTCCTTTCTCCCCCCACCCCTTTTTAAAATTTCAGCCCTCAGTTTGATTATTTCTTGGCATCTATGCCTCTTGGGAATGCTTACTTCTTGTTCCAGTGCTTTCAGTTGTGCTGTTAGGTTGCTAGTATGAGGTCTCTCCAATTTTTTTTTATTTATCATTTAGTTTCATTTCATTTTATTTTATGTAGGCAGTGCTATGAACTTCCTCTTAGAACTGCATTGATCGGGTCTTGTAACTTTGTAAGCTTCCGGTTGTATCTGTGGTTGTTGACATACAGCTTTAATCTATGGTGGTCTTATAGGATGCAGGGTGTTGTTTCAATGTTTTGTATCTACTGAGACTTGTTTTGTGTCTGAGTATGAGGTCATTTCTGGAGAAAGTTCCAGGGGGTGCTAAGAAGAAGAAGAAGTGATGTTCTTTTGCATTTGGGTGACATGTTCTGTAAATGTCTGTTAGGCCCACTTGGTTTATAATGTCTCTTAGCACCATTATTTCTCTGTTTAGATTTTGTCAGGATGACCTACTCCTTGTTGGGAGTGGGATATTGAAGTCTCCCACTACCAGTGTGTGAAGTTCAATATGTAATCTAAGCTGTAGGCATGTTTCTTTTATAAAGATATGCGACTTTACATTGGGGACATAGAACTTAAGAATTGAAATGTCATCTTAGTGGATTTGTCTTCAATGAGTATGTATATGTAGTATCCTTTTCCATCTCTTTTCATTAGTTTTGGCTTGAAGTCTATTTGGTTAGATATTAAAACGACTACAACAGCTTCACTCTAGGCTTCATTTCTTGAAATGTCTTTATTCCCCTCCCCACTCCCATCCTGAGATAACGTCTTGATGTTGAAGTGTGTTTCATGTATGCAGTAGAAGGATGGATCTGGTTTCATATCTATTCTGTTAGTTTGTGTCTTTTTATTGGGGAATTGAGACTATTGATATTCAAAGATTTTCGATCCTTATTTTGCTGCTGTTGTTGTTGGTTTTGTTGGTGGTGGTAGTGGTGGTAGTGATGTGATGGTGGTGTGTAGGGGTAAGAGTGTGTGTGTGTGTTCCCCTTCCTTTGGTTTTCTGTTATGAGATTATTATTTTCTCAGTTTTTATGGGTGTAGCTTACCTCCTTAGGTTGCAGTTTTTCTTCTAGCTTCTTCTGTAGAGCTATATTCATACATTAATATTGTCTAAATTTGATTTTATCATAAAATATCTTATTTCATCCATCTATAGTGCCTGAAATTTTGCTGGGTTTTTTAGTCTAGACTGGCATCTATAATTTAGATGAGTCTACAGCACATCTCTTATACCTATGTCTCTAAAATTTATCTTTCTTCAGCTCTCCCAATATTGTCATTGTAAAGAAATAGAAATGTTCAATATATTTTTGGTAACAACTCAGGATATGAATAAAATTTCCATCCAACATCATCTACTTTTCTCCTGCTTTACACCCAAATTCAAAACTAAAAACCACGTACAACTTCAGAAAGTTTTTCTCTGTTCCATGACTATTTCCTCAGCCTATGCTGACATTTTACCTTTGACATGTTTCAGATCTACCCACTGTGATTTTTCTTGTTTATAGCACCTCAGTCTCAAGTACCTAGACTTGTAACAGCCTCCACACTAGGCTTCTTGTGTCTACCTCTGCAGCTCTTTCCTGCTGGTTTCACCCCTGGAGCACAGAAACGCCACACTACCTCCAAGGCTGTCATAAAACACACTTGCATTTAGATCAGCCCACCCTCCCCCACACTCTTTCAAAAACTCTACATAGCTTTTTGTTTCTCTACTATAGAATTATAGCCTTCTGCTACACAAACATTTGCCTTGCATTTTTTGCTACTCTTTTCTGTCTATCCATCCTTACTTCCCAAGTGTATTTCTTGACATCATTAATACTTTTCAATGAGGCTATATATGTACTCTCCAAAGAAACTAGAAAGCAATGAGCATATTATATGACTAATAACAACACCTATTAAATTAGGCTCATCAGAGTCTTGCTTTATTGCTAGAAGTTCCTTAGAACACTAATTTGCCTTTTCATAATTAAAGGAATTAAACATCTGCTCTACTTGACCAACCACAGCCTGTGGTAGCTAACTTTCCTAGGTCACTACACACCAAAGGTTATTTATGTGAAAGTAACCATTAACTCCAAAATGACGGTTCACTCAGTGTACAGTTATAGATACTGTTCACATTGGTTAGCTCACTGGAATATTTTCCTTTTAAAGCAGTTGAACAACAACAAATAGCCTTACAATAAAGTTCTTTTAGTTCCTTGGGTATGAAGCAAACAAACATGGTATATAATTTTAATCACTTATGGTATTAAAGGAATTCAAATGGACATGAAAAAATTTGAAGAGGTAACCCTTCTTTAATTCATGAAAGAGAATTGTTTATTTTCTTTCTTTTGGACCATGGACCATGTTCACTGTGGTCATAATTCCATGGTTATAAAATTCTCAACAAATTTTCATGCTGGCCGGGCATGGTGGCGCACGCCTTTAATCCCAGCACTCGGGAGGCAGAGGCAGGGGGATTTCTGAGTTTGAGGCCAGCCTGGTCTACAAAGTGAGTTCCAGGACAGCCAGGGCTACACAGAGAAACCCTGTCTCGAAAAACAAAAAAACAAAAAACAAAACAAAAAAAAAATTTCATGCTGTATTCTGAACATTAAGCTGGGGATATATGGCACAATGCTTTTTATTGATTGAAAATGTGATATAGCAATGAATTAATATATAAATACTACAATCAGTTGGATCATCTCCACTGAGACCCATTAAGAGAACATCCAAGACACAAAGTTTTGGATAAGTCTGAATTCCACCATGAAGAAATTATAATTGATTTGTTGTAATTCAAGCTCATCTCAAAAAAATGCATGTATTTCATAATCTGGAAGACAAGGAATTGATACTTTGTATTATTTACATTAGTTTGTATTATGTTAAATTTTGCCATGTTGAATTATTTCTTAATTTAGTTAAACTTGCAATTACCAGAGGTTATAATACTTAGATACAAAAATGAAATAAAAATGGATATTATAGATTGGGAATTATACTTATTTAATCTCTTAAAGATATATTTCAAAAATATTTCAGTAAGATAAACCATCATGTCTCTGTATATTTATAGTGAGACCATTTACTGATACCCACTACCAGATGACTAGATCCCCACATAGAGTCGATTTCCTAGTACCCAGCCTTCACTCTGTTACTACATACCAACATCACCTCTCTAAAAGCAATTACCTCATTGATTTTCAGCTGTAATATTTACTCACGTTTAATAGAAAATGTCAGAATGGCAGGAAGGATTTGTTTGATATTTAGAGTTTTGTAAGAATCCCTAGTCATCCCTCTGAATTAAGAAAATAGCATATTCCTTTGAAATTTCAGGGTACATCTGTTATTTAACACAAAGCAAGGCTAAATCAATACACTTATTATTGCATGCCATGTTTATAATGTTGTAAGGCCAGAGCTTTTAAATGCCTCCTAATTTCAGTGCTCCTGCAAGCTGTACTTGTCTCCTTTGTCCATATATAAATAAGACTTCATTGTTTCCACAAATCAACTAAGGTTTCCTAGCAAAATTAAAATATGAAAGGAGGCTTATTAATTCTGAGAAATGAAAGTCATTATTTTTAAATAACATGAGGTAAAATTCCTAAGAGTTTTATTCCGGAAAGCTCTTACAAGAACATTGTCTCAATTTTTTTTTGATGTGTTCTTTTTAATTTATTAAATGGCATTATATCCATGGAGTTCTTCTGAAGAACTGTGTTTATTGTAATTATCAATTGCTAGTCAATTTAACCCGGTTTTCAATCATCAGTCATTTTAACCAGGTTTTCTGTGGCCATCTACCTAGAAGTCTATGATGGAGATATGTGCCCCTGGTGATGACCTCTGTACACATGCCATTCCCTCATGAAATAATGAGCAGTTTGGGGTGGGGCAGGCTGTAAAGAGAAGTCAACTCTCCCCCTTCTTGGTTCAGAAGCTGGTAAGTACATTTCCTATTCCTATTACAACATGAGAAGCAGTCTCTCTCAACAACATCCAGTACTGAGGTAGCTTTTGACTCTGCTTCTTTACCCTTCTATTAACAGAAAGCCACTTTGGAAACACGGAGAATCAGAAGAGTGTTTTTGTTAGAATTAACAAATTATTGTTAAAATGTCATTTTTATTACATTTATGGATACTTTACATAGGTAGAAGATTTTGCAAACAAACAGGAAAACATACACAGAGGATGTTACATGGACCATTTATTTTCTAATCGTTGTATCAGGGAAATGAAATTTGACTGTTGACTGTGGGTGGTGGATGTTGCTATGGCAACCGATTCCTTAGGCAAAACTGGAGGATGATCACGGTGATAAGGGTAAAAGTCAGAAAACAAACTTGTCAAGATGTATTTTTAGCCAATTTAAGATAATGAATATTTTCACTTAATGCACATAAGAGAGAATTGCTCTGGGAAGTCAATGGTCGTAAATGAGAAGTGGCAAGATGGGGCTATGGTTGAGCCTTTAATCCTAATGAAGTTTGGTAATTTTGATTCACACAGTGATAAATTTTGCAAATTAGCATGATGCAGCTGCATAACACCAGCCAAAGTAAATTTTTTTTAAAAAAAATGGAAAAAAAGGTCATTTTTCTTACATGCACCGTAACACAGAAGCTCACATCTACATCACTAGATAATGGTTTCTAATACTTTATACAAATGACTTCTTGAAATAGTCACAGAAACTCTCTGAGATAAGGAATCCTGTCTGTTCTGCATAGGGGAATTGGTACTGAGAATTTTTTTTATCTAAAAGAGCACATGGGAGAACAAAATGGGGAGTTAAAGCTACATAGTTCCTTAAAATCCATCAGTCGTTTCCTGATGAAGTATATATCTCTAAAGAGTCAAAGCTAGCATCCTCAGATGAGAGAAAATATGTGATGCTTGTCTTTCTAGGTCTAAGTTGCCAAACTCAGAATGGTTGTTTCTAGTTCCAGCCATTTACCTGCAAACTCACAACTCATTTCCCTTAATAGCTGAGTAATATTCAGTTCTGTAAATAAACTGCATTCTCATTATCCACTCATGACTTGTTGGAAGTCTAGGCTGTTTCTACTTCCTGTCTAGTATGAATACAGCATCAATGAACATAGATAGTGGAGTTTAGAGCCCTTTGGATATATGCCTAAGAGTGATAGAACTGGATCACATGGTAGAACTGTTTCTAGCTATTTGGAGAACCTCCACACTGATTCCTATAGTAGCTATACCAGTTTGCACTGCCACCAGCAGTGAATAAAGTTAGAAAATTAGTACGGGGAAGGACTTTCAAGGGAGTGGAAATAAAATGCAGTAGAATAAAGGTTAAATAATGTAATGATGGAATGGGAAGGGTTAAATGGGGTGGGGAATGGATTCAAGGTAGAAGAGAGTATACCAAGAGGGATAATTAACATTAAAGCCATTTTTGAAAAAGAAGTCAGTTGGAAACTTGCTGCTGTAGAAGCTTAAAAATTTATACATGCACACACATAAATATAATTTAGATGACAGGAGACAATGACTGCACTTGATAGTACAGGCTAGCAAATGAAAAGACCAGGGCCAGGAATGGATTACCATTTTTTGGAGTTTTTGATAAGTGAAGTCCCATAGACCCCCTAAACATTATAGACCATCATAGTGCTCTTGATTACGCCCCACCCTTTCCACACACAACTTGACAGTAAGACATTATTGTTGAAAACACCACATATTTACATCATAGAAAGCAAGCTGGTACTCACATGGAAGCTTTCAAAGTGTTAGAAGGTGTTATTCATGTTAATAGAAGACAAAACTTAACTATGTTCAGCTGTGAACCCTGCCAGCTACAACAAGGAATGACCTGCCTGGCAAGGTGTGCCCACTGGTGAAATAGTGGCATAAATGTCACAAGAGGAACCAATCACTTTATGATCTATTTTAAGGATCATTCTACAAGTTGAAACTCAATATCTGTCACTGATATCAGAGCCAAGAATCTGTGGCTCCGTGGGCCATAAGCTAAAGGAGAAAGTACTATTATTACTTGCTAAATGGACACATTATTAAAGTGACGTCATTTCATCAGTAGAGAAGTGCCTTTCCTGCTCCTCCTCGGAGAGGCTTCTTTTTGCAGTAGATGGTGATGATCACAGAGACCCACAACTGATCGAAGTGCAGAGAATAAGAAACTCAGGAATGCCCAGTCATGGTAGGACATGACACGTGTAGCATATCTCCTCCTCCCATGGCTCAGAGATCATTATAGAAGAAGGGGCAAAATGATTATTAGAGCCAGAGGTGGTGAATGACCACAAAGAGATAGTATTCCAGACACAGCCAGACAGCTGTACATAGGAATTCTTGGCAGTTGAGACAACATGACAAAACCTGCACAAGCTCAGGACAGACAAAAACCCTAGCATTGAGAGGAGAGACGGATGCAGAGTCCCACTCATAGCTAAAGAGATAATGGAAATTGATAATTTCTAGAAGAGAGAGTCAATTTTCTTTAACTAATAGTATGGCCCCTGGTGAGTTGGCCATGCTCCAATACAAAACCACATATGGGAAGTATAATGGCAGTACCCTCCGTACTTGTTGAGTTTTAAATGGACACAAAATTGGGTAGGTGTTGAAGGGGAACTTAATGTGGGGAGAAAAGAGTAAAACTGAACATGATTAAAATAGTTTGTATAGATTTTTCAAGTAACTAATCAGAATAAAGAAAAGTGATCTGTCAACAGAACCTGCTCTTCCAGTGTCATCCTGTCTACAGCCAGGAGTTACAAAGTTCCCACGTGTCTCTTAGGTGAATAGGGCAATTTTAACCCCTTTGTTGTTTGGTTTCTATAGCTTTCAATAATGAAAATAGCTAGCTGCCTCTCTTGCAGAGGTGTATGAAAATCAAATGATGCAATTACAGTGAAAATGGTTCATAAACTCAATAGGACCAAACAAACATAAAGGGAGTATTATTAGAGTTAATGATCAGCAGCATTGTTCTCAGCTTTTCCTGGCCATGATAATGAGTGTGTATATATTTGCTTATCTAGGGAGGATGTGAGGCTGGAGTCTGGCTTCAAAAAGCAAGCAGCCCAAGCTGGAAGATGATTCGCACAGTGTACAAAAGAAATCTGTTTAGAATGGATTATAGGATCATAATAAAAGCTAATGTGTATTGACAGCTTTCTACACATCAGGCACTGCCATAAGCACTTTTTGCTTGCTTTAACTCATTTATTCTATACAAGAAGCCTATGTCAGAAACTATTTCTATTTTATTTTCCCTACATTTATAGATGAGGACTTGAAGAAGGCAGATATAAAGTAAACTTTCCAAAGGCCATGGATCAGTAAATTATAAATTCTGTTCTGAAATCAGGTATTAGACTCAACAAGCAATGCTTTAAACTGCAATACTTTCTGCCATCTATACTACATATTATTATTTCAAATGTATAGATACAATGCTTTATTACATATGTGTAAATTCATTTAGTTTCTCTCTGTTTTAGGTAAAAGCAGCTATATGTGAGTGTGGTGTGTGTGTTTGTGTGTGTATGTGTATGTGCATGAGAGTGTGTGTACATGTGTTCTTAGGCATCAATAAAACCAGAAGACATTAAATTCATAAAAATGACTACATTTTAATAACAGTTATTTTACAGCTGAACAATTTTGTGAAAGCAATAATAAACGAGAAGCAATAACCTTCTAGCTATGATGCCCAGGTTACAGCATCAGCTATTCAAATGTATGCCTATCACCTAGAGATGCCCAATGCTCCTGGGAACAAAGGTAGTATGTGTTAGGATGTTCACTTTATGGGAGCTTTCAAAGTAGACAGAGGCATTCAATTCTGGTTTGGAAAGGAAAGCAAATGAAACATTCAAATAAAATACTGAAACTCTTCAAAGCGATTCACAGACTTCTGGGGACACTAGGGTTGGGACATGTCCACATCTTCACGGTCTTAAATAGCAATCTTATTTTTTTGCACTACATGTTGAGCTAATGACCCATTGTTAATATGTGTGATAGGTCACTAACTTACTATTTTCTCTCTACGTCTCACAAGCTCCTTGTTTAATTCATTACCCATACTTACCACATGCTGTGTACTATGTACTTTGTTTTTATGTCTGAAATGGTCTGGATGTTATTCTATAGTATTGTGCTGAAATCTAGTCACTGACATGATGATATTAGAAGGTACAATCATTAGGAGGTGATCAAGTTGTAGGGACTCTGTCCTCTTAAACGTAGCCTTAGAGGGCCGCCTAAATATTTCCACTGTGTGAGAACACAGTAAGAAGGTATAATACCTTAATCAGAAATGCCTTCTCCTAAGACATCAAATCTGTCAGGGCTTTGATCTTGTATTTCCCAACCTCCAGGACTATGGAAACATATTTTCTACTGTTTATAAGCCACTCTTTTTATACTATGTCTCAGGATAAATTAGCTACATTTGATACTTATGTATTTCTTCAAAATAGAACATAGTTCTTTATAGAAAAGTTGAATATTCAAAGACAATATAACAAATTCATGTCCTATAACATTTATTTGGAAGCAAGAATATGTAAAAAATCTTAAAGCCCTGATTCCTTTGGAAACCCAGGATGGCATTTGACCTTGATTTAACATTCATTTCCAAAGTCTGCCAGCAGGCCTCTATGCACTCATGTTAATTCAGTTCTTGTGAACTCATGTGAAGAGGATAGGAACCAGCAGGATGGTAAGGGAGACACAGCATGGTGTGAACTGAAGAAGAACAGTCATGTTTGAGATAATGGAAAGAATCCTGGGGTTCAGTTACTGGAACATAACTGAATCAAAGTAAGAAGTGAGCATATTGTTACTAGAGTGAGAGTATGAAGCAAGGGAACTACTGATGGAGAGGGTTTGCTCTAACAGAGATGCTGCTTTCTGGGAAGAGAGTGGCAAAAACACAGTAAGCTATGCCAACCAACACAATGTTCTAAGTGCAGTTCATATATACAAGGGCACTCTTTTCTAGGTGCATCATAGGTAAAGCAACTAAATGGAAAATTTACCTGTATGTTTTGCTGTTTATAAGGAATGAGTGTCATGGCTTTCCACTTTCAACAATGTGTATATAATCTAATGGTAGTCATCGGTGGGTAGAGTGACACCCTTAACCCTCTCACCATGCTCCCTTTAACTGTTTTCAAGAATATTTATATTTAAAAAGTCTTTGGGAAACACAAACACAAATGTGTCCTGCACCTTAGAATGTCAGATTGAGTAAATTCTACATACTAAATTTTCTTTAATTTTCAATGTATCTTGCTTTTATAAAATGGGGAGCAGTACAGCATGTTCCTCTAGAAAATGAAAGTTAATATTCTGTAAAAAAAATTCTTTAACATATGGACAGATAAAACATTTGCAGGTATAGGCTCAAAGCTGTCATTTATATCCAAACCACTTCTAATATGCAAACCATGTAGATCTGAAACTGAAAGCTTGTTCTTTCTAGGGCACTTGAATTTGTCCTAACAAATTCTTTCTTGATACTACACAGCTATGTCATAGCAAGGCATTACAGGGTGCAAGAGAAACAGCAGGAAACTCTGTTTGACATTAAAGTCCCCAGAAAATGCTGCATGCAGTATGGATTCACATCATCTCCTTTTAAAGTAGTCTATAAGTCAATTTATACACAGAGAGAATTTAGAGTCAAACCATGGCACAGCTTGTTATTAACCCAGTACTCTCCTGAACACCACCACACAGTTCCCACTCCTTGCTTCCTGAGTCTTTATGATTTGATATTTTATATTGACATGTTTATATAATTGACATGTTTACATTTTTAACACCCTCCCTTTTTGTGTTTTGTTTTGTTTTGTTTTGTTTTTGTTTTGTTTTGTTTTGTTTTGTTTTTGTTTTGTTTTGTTTTGTTTTGTTTTGTTTTGTTTTGTTTTGTTTTGTTTTGTTTTGTTTTGAGACAGGGTTTCTCTGTGTAGCCCTGGCTGGCCTGGAACTCACTCTGTAAACCAGGCTGACCTCGAATTCAGAAATCCACCTGCTTCTGCCTCCCCAGTGCTGGGATTAAAGGCACACGCCACCACCGCACAGCTAACCTCTTTGTTTTTCCAAAATTTTATTAAATAAAACTCTGGGCTGTTGTTCAGTCCACACCCTTCCATGAATATATGTATTTTAGAATAATATTGGAGTTACAAAAATTGCAAGGTTGTAACCAATGAAAATATTCTAAAGAAACTCATGTTTGTCCCTTTCAATATAAAAGCTGAGAATTCCTCCAGGAATCTCATTCTGGAAAAAGAAAAAGACTAAAGTCTACTACAAGCTAAAGAGGAACCATTCTCCCAGGAAGAGATATCATAGAGCTGCGCTAGTGTCTCAGAGCACATTGATGGGGAAACTGCAGCTAAGACAAAGATGTGTCAGCGAATGGCTGGGAGTGCTTAGTTATGTATACCGCTAACCTTCTGTTTAAACCTAAGCCTCTTTTCAAGACTCTAAGGTATGACTGAGCGAGGATGTCACTGTGCAATTTTATTTGTTGTTCTTCCCAATGCGGCCTCCCTGAATAAATCTTTCTCTGCTTTTGACTATTACTTGACTGTTAAGTTAGCTTGTTCAGAACAAGTGTTTGAGCCTAGAGTGATAAGGATGTCAAGGACAAGGCTTTGAACATAGCATCTCTGGGACAAGTACGGTGCCTCAAGAACTCTTTGATTCCAGTTTTTCACATTCTCCAATCTGTTCTTAGGTAACTGAGCTGGTGTCCTTCTTGGAAGGAGTCACTAGCATCTTGTAATAACTTAATCTCAGAGACTGCTAGACCTCATTGTCCTGAGCTCTGTGTTTGCATTTGGCTCTCTGCTATACTCTCACTCTCTCTTTTTTTATTGGATATTTTCTTCATTTACATTTCAAATGCTATCCCAAAAGTCCCCCCATACCCTCCCCTCGCCCTGCTCCCCTACCCACTCACTCCCATTTCTTGGCCCTGGCTTTCTCCTGTACTGGGGCATATAAAGTTTGCTAGACTAAGGGTCCTCTCTTCCCAATGATGGCCAACTAGGCCATCTTCTGCTACATATATGCATAGCTAGAGACAGAAGTTCTGGGGGTACTGGTTAGTTAATATTGTTGTTTTACCTATAGGGTTGCAGACCCCTTTAACTCCTTGGGTGCTTTCTCTAGCTCCTCCATTTGGAGGCCCTGTGTTCCATCCTATAGATGACTGTGAGCATCCACTTCTGTATTTGCCAGGCATTGGCAAAGCCTCACAGGAGACAGCTATATCAGGGTCCTTTCAGCAAAATCTTGCTGATGTATGCAATAGGGTCTGTGTTTAGTGGCTGATTATGGGATGGACTCCTGGGTGGGGCAGTCTCTGGATGGTCCAACCTTTCATCTTAGCTCTAAACTTTGTCTCTGCAACTCCTTCCATGGGTGTTTTATTCCCTATTCTAGGGAGGAATGAAGTATCCACGCATTGGCCTCACTCTCACTCTACTCTTGCTCTTGCCCCCTTCTGTTTCTTTTCTCCCTCTCTCCTTTCTCCCCCCCCCTCCTCTCATTTAATTCTGCAGTGTTGTAGAGCATAGCTTCCAGAGAGAGCTCACATTTCTGAAGGTGGCTAAAATTTAACATGCTTTTATTGTGTATATGGGACTTTAGAAAGAAGTTTATTTTCCTGTAGAATTATAAGGTGCCCAGGAGTTGTTTCTGTGTTTATTGAATACTTGCAGCGAGTTTTTCACCCCGCCTCAGTCATGCCATCCTTTTTAAGGCATTCTATGAAAACTGCCTTAACTTCTTTGGTTACTACTCACTACCTTTATCTCCCAACCTTTACTGAGTTACTGATTCTTTCTTTAAAAAGTATCCTCCTTTTAGTTTCTGAACTGTCTGCCCTCTGTGTGAATGTTAAAAGATGCTTGCCTCCTCTGTTTTGGATGTCAGAGTGGTCAACTGTTGAGAGCTCTGTGCAGAAGCAGTTGGTTGTTGTCTGAGCACTTCCCTATGGAGCAGTCTCTAAAATGGAACCTCTGCTGCTGGTCCGGATTTATTTCTCTTTCCTCTAACTAGTTGGCCTAACCTCGTACCCGAAGGGCAAAACCCTGTAGTCATTTGGTGTAGTGACTGGGTATTTTATATACTGCAGAGATTAAAACTGCTGAGGTAGGTGGTGAAGGCCTTTTTTTCTAGCATCAGAGGAAGATAGAGAGAGTCAGAGGATCTGACTCCTTCTTCACTAGACTTTCATTAACTTTCAATCCCATGGCCCCCACCCACCCATTCTGAAGTACTTAATGTGTCATTCACTTTGATCCGTGGAGAGCTCTTACTATCAATTCAGAATTTAGCTTTCTAGTCCATGTGCTTGCCAGTTTCCAAAAATTTATTACAATTGGATTTCAGTTCTGTTCTCCTTGTTACACTAGCTGAAGTAATTATTGCTGATTTACTCACATTTGGACAAGAAATGGAAGCTAATGCAATGTCCAGCCCATCATTTTGATAAATATAGCTCTGTTGTTAACCTGGCCAGAGCAAATGTATTAAGAATTGGGGAAATGATACAATAATAAATATTTTTTTTATTTGGAGGGGCAATGTAATAGGGATTAGAAAAAACAATAAAATGTTATGATCTTAAATTTAAATACAACCTCTAAGTAGGTAGTTCTAAAACTATAATATAAGAGAATAAATGCATAATTTATAATCGCCTTACATTCTGGTGTGACCTAGGCTATGGCCAAGTGGCCAACTCTTTAAGTCTGTAAACCTTTGCCAACTGTTTAAGTGCCAGTTTATTTTAGTGTTATGAGTCATTAAGCCAAAGGGAGAAAAACAGTTGTGTTTTTCTCCAAAACAATTTTGAATATTTTTTCCATAAGGAGAAAAGGTTAAGACGGCAGGAAGCTTATCTTGGTGCATTCAGATCAAAGCTTTTCCTACAATGGCTGAATAAACACATTGGTTAATTGTGATGACAGTGCATTCTGATACAATATTAAGGAAAATACATACATTGGGATTAATAAAGAATAAGAATTGCATAAGAAAATAAATGTCTTCACCACATGGATATGTGAATCCTTGCTTGTTGATCTAAACACGAGTTGGTGTGAACTGTGTAATTTCTACTCTACCAGACAAGTATCTCTTGACTAATTATTCTGTTAGGTTTTTATGACTCATGTATCAGCATTGTTAAAGCCCATGCTTAGTTTATGAGTTCAAATTCAAACATACTCTATTATGAAGACAGGCAATGTCTAAATTATTGCTTTTGGTTGCTTTTTGGAATCAAAATAATGTATAGCAATGGGGTGAGTGAAAGTCTTTTCCAATTTCTGAGTGGAAGAGTTCTCTTCAGAAGGAAATTCTTATTATTCCCAGAAATGCTGAAGTGTGTTCTATCTTAAAATAATTATGCTATGCTGTAAACATCTGTTCCTGGGGAAATTGAAGATATGTGTGAGAATTCAAGTTGAAGCAGCTATATGAAAGTAGAATTTCATGCATTTCAAAAGTTATATCCTTCAACAATCCCTCACCTCAGATGAGAACCATTCTAAAATGCAACCTACATGAGATTATCCTCTTTGTTACAGGAATGTGAATGTGACGTTCTTCTCTGAAATTAGCTTGCATTTCTCTTTGTAACTTGGGAACCACATATCCACCTTTTGACAGTCTTCAATAGATAAGAAACTAAAGCCGGTTAGGGGCAAGCAATGTGGATATTTTATGACAAGTGCTCTTCATACATAAGTATGGACTTTAACAATGCCGATACATGCGTTATGGAAAACTACCAGAAAAATTATTACTAGATGAAGGATCTTTTCTAGGAAGTCAAAAGCTGGTTTGTGGTAACAAGATTGGGAAGTCACTACCCTGGCAGATGCCATGACTATCAGAACTTCTCGGTGGACTAACTTGAGATTTACTCTGTGGGTCCTGCTGTAAACAGCTACTGAAGGTGTACAGTATGTAGAGTTGCTATGATATGATTTTAGTGACAGGAATGGAAATTTTACAATGTCACAGAGATTGGACATGGGGACGAAGGCTGGAGCAACAGAGCAGACAGCTGCCAAAGTCCAGGGTTTCTTCTATGAAAGGAAATCCTTAGAAGAAACATCCGGATATTTCCTCCTCTGCCTGCTGCATCACCCAGGTCACTGAATTTTCACAACAGACTCTGGAGAAACACATGATCTCTTGAGACTACGATAAAATCATTGTTTAAAATTCCAAGGTTGCAGCAACTGCTTGCCCAAGCACAGCTGGAGCAACACCCTTGTTATTTCCCCCTGGAGCAGCTCTAACTGTGTTTCAGCAAGTTTGGCTGACATTTCTTTGTGTATTTTTTATCTGGCTGGAAAAGTCGTGAAACATCATTCTGATGAAATGGACCTTACTACATGAAGAGCATGCGAGATGCAAAGTGCTCCTGCAGGTCTTGGGAAAACAAAGCCTACGAAGCGACTCTACGTAGATCATAGACCACCCAACTACCAGAGTTTGAGAAACTAAATAGTACTTGGTCACAAAGGCTTTTAGTATAATACCCAGAATTAAGATAGCCAAGGATGAAATAAAACAGGTTTATAAGCAGGATTAACTTAAAAGAAGAGAAAACATGATGTGGCCTGATATTCATTCAGTAAATATGAGCAAGTAAATGTGTTTCAATAGTATAAAAGTGCCAAAATGAGCAAGAGAAAGAAAAAACACTGAACTTATTTTTTTTTTTTTGCTAATATCCACTTATTAGTGAGTACATACCATGTATGTCCTTTTGGATCTGAGTTACCTTACTCAGGATGAAGTACAGAATACCCAAGATACAGTCCACAGAACTCCAAAAGGTCAACAAGCTGAAAGGTCCAAGTAAGAATGTCTTAGTCCCACTTGAGAGGGAGAAGAAAGCAATCACAAATGGGGAGGGAGGGACCTGCAAGTGAAAATGGATTGGGGGGGCATGATGTGATATTGGGCAGGGGAAAAGGACTGAAGCCCTGAGGGCCAGTAGAAAGAATGGAAACAGGCAACCTCGGTAGGTAGGAGGTTGGGGGGAACCTCCAGAATGTACCAGAGACCTGAGAGGTGAGAGACTCTCAGGAATCAAAAGAAGGGGCATTAGATGAAATGCTCTACAGTGGGGAGAGGGAACTTGTAGAGCCCACCACCAGCAGAAAGTCAGGGCATCAAGTGAGGGATGGGGTTGCCATCCCACAGTCAAAACTCTGACTCAAAATTGTTTCTATCTGAAAGAACTGCAGGGCTAGAAATGGAGAGGAGCCTGAAGAAAAGAAGGTCCAGTGAAAAGTCCAAAGTGGGATCCAGCTCAAAGGAGGCTGCAAGGCCTGACACTATTACTGAGGCTATGGAGTCCTCACAAAAAGGGACCTATCATGACTGCCCTCTGAAAGACCCAACAAGCAGCTTAAAGAGTCAGATGCAGATATTTTCATCCAATCAATGGACAGAACCTGCTGATCCCTGTGGTTGAATTAGGGGAAAGCTGGAAGAAGCTGAGGAGGAGGGTGGCTCTGTAGGAGGCCCAGCAGTCTCAGTTAACCTGGACCCCTGAGCTCTCTCAAAAACTGGACCACCTACCAGGCAGCATACACCAGCTGATATAGGCCCCCAAAACATATACAGCAGAGGACTGCTGGGTCTGGGTTTAGTCAAAGAAGATGTATCTAACTCAAGAAACTGGAGGCCCCAAGGAGTTTAGAGGTCTGGTGGGGAGGGAAGGGGTAGATGGTGACAACCTCGTGGAAACAGGGGTAGCGGGGAGGAGGTATGGGATTTGGAAAATTTGAAGGGTGGGCAGGGGTGGGGAATAAAATCTGGAGTTATCCCCTCCCAGTCTGACCAGCACCTGGGTAGCTAGGGCACAGAGTCGGCTGACACCCGCTAGCTACCCACAACACCCGCCACAGGATCTTAAGACTTCTGGTGAGTGGAACACAGCCTCTGCTCCAATCCAATCCCGCGGGACCTGAGACTGCATTAGTTAGGGAAGCAGAAAACCGGCCTGAGTAGGGGCACAAGCCCCTTCTGGTCTGACCAGCACCGGAGTAGCTAGGGCGCAGAGTAGACTGACACCCGCCAGCTACTCACAACACCAGCCACAGGATCTTAAGACTTCAGGTGATCCAGCCACCCTCCCGGCCAGAGGACAGGTATCCGCCCGGCCTGGGAGCCCTTGGCCTCAGGATCTGCTGAAGTCATCTTGATTCTGGGACTCCGCCAAATTTAGGAACTTAGTCTGAAGAGGTGAGAGTGTGCACCACAGAATCTGACAACTTGTGGGACAAGCAGGAGCCACAGAGCCTTTGAGGCAGCGCCCTTTTCGGGCCCTAGACATCCAGCCACCCTCCAGGCCAGAGGACAGTTGTCCACCCGGCCCAGGAGCCCTTTGCCTCAGGATCAGCAGGAGCCATCTTGGTTCCGAGACTCCACTGAACTTAGTCTGCACAGGTGAGAGTGTGCACCACAGAAGCTGACAGCTTCTGGGACAGGCTGGAGCCACAGAGCTACTGAGGCAGGACCCTTTTCGGGACCCTCCTGGCCAGAGGACAGGTGTCCACCCGGCCGGGGAGGCTTTTGCCTCTAGATTGGCGGTAGCCATCTTGGTTCCAGGAGTCCTCC
The DNA here is from genome assembly GCF_978045245.1 of Mus caroli. Taxonomy (NCBI): domain Eukaryota; kingdom Metazoa; phylum Chordata; class Mammalia; order Rodentia; family Muridae; genus Mus; species Mus caroli. Next base: position 56,493,468 of record NW_028227269.1, read on the forward strand.
GAACATAGTCTGCACAGGTGAGAGAGTGCACCACACAAGCTAACAGCTTCTGTGACCCGCCAAAGCAACACAGCTTCTGGAAAGGTCCTGTTTTTGGCCTTCATCTTCGGCCAGGAGGAGGTCCAAACACCAGATATCTGTGCACCTTCCTTGTAAGAGGAGAGTTTGCCTACAGAGAGTGCTCTGACCACTGAAACTCAGAGGAGAGAGCCTATCTCCCAGATCTGCTGATCGAGGCTAACAAAACCACCAGAAGAACAATCTCTAAACAGAGACAACTATAACAACTAACTCCAGAGATTACCAGATGGCAAAAGGTAAATGTAAAAATCTTACAAACAGAAACCAAGACCACTCATCATCATCAGAACCCAGCACTCCCACTTCGCCCAGTCCAGGGAACCCCAACGAACCAGAAAAGCTAGACCCGAACCTAAAAGCATATCTCATGATGATGTTAGCAGACATCAAGAAGGATTTAATAACACACTTAAAGAAATACAAGAGAACACTGCTAAACAGGTAGAAGACATTAAAGAGGAAGCACAAAAATCCCTTAAGTATTGCAGGAAAACCAGACCAAACAGGTGATGGAATTGAATAAAACCATCCAAGACATAAAAAGGGAAGTAGACACAAAAAAAAGCCAAATTGAGCCAAATTGAGGCAACGCTAGAGATAGAAACCCTAGGAAAGAAATCTGGAACCATAGATGCAAGCATCAGCAACAGAATACAAGACATGGAAGAGAGAATCTCAGGTGCAGAAGACTCCATAGAGAACATCAGCACAACAATCAAAGAAAATACAAATCCAAAAAGATCCTAACTCAAAAAATACAGGAAATCCAGGACACAATGAGAAGACCAAACCTACGGATAATAGGAGTAGAAGAGAATGAAGATTTTCAACTCAAAGGACCGTCAAATATCTTCAACAAAATTATAGAGGAAAACTTCCCAAACCTAAAGAAAGAGATGCCCATGAACATACAAGAAACCTACAGAACCCCAAATAGACTGGACTAGAAAAGAAATTCTTCCCGACACATAATAATCAGAACAACAAATGCACTAAATAAAGATAGAATACTAAAAGCAGTAAGGGAAAAAGGTCAAGTAACATATAAAGGCAAGCCTATCAGAATTACACCAGATTTTTCACCAGAGACTATGAAAGCCAGAAGAGCCTGGACAGATGTTATACAGAAACTAAGAGAACACAAATTCCAGCCCAGGCTACTATACCCAGCCAAACTCCCAATTACCGTAGATGGAGAAACAAAAGTATTCCACAACAAAACCAAATTCACACATTATATTATCACGAATCCAGCCCTTCAAAGGATAATAACAGAAAAAAACCAATACAAGGACGGAAACCATGTCCTAGAAAAAGCAAGAAGGATCCCTCAACAAACCAAAAAGAAGACAGCCACAAGAACAGAATGCCAACTCTAACAACAAAAATAAAAGGAAGCAACAATTACTTTTTCTTAATATCTCTTAATATCAATGGATTCAACTCCCCAATAAAAAGACATAGACTAACAGACTGGCTACACAAACAGGACCCAACATTTTGCTGCTTACAGGAAAATCATCTCAGAGAAAAAGATAGACACTACCTCAGAATGAAAGGCTGGAAAACAATTTTCCAAGCAAATGGTAGGAAGAAACAAGCTGGAGTAGTCATGCTAATATCTAATAAAATTGACTTCCAACCCAAAGTCATCAAAAAAGACATGGAAAGGCACATCATACTCATCAAAGGTAAATTCCTCCAAGGAACTATCAATTCTGAATATCTATGCTCTAAATACAAGGGCATCCACATTCATTAAAGATACTTTAGTAAAGCTCAAAGCACACATTGCACCTCACACAATAATAGTGGGAGACATCAAAACACCACTTTCACCAATGGACAGATCATGGAAGCAGAAACTAAACAGAGACACAGTGAAACTAACAGAGGTTATGTAAGAAATGGATCTGATAGATATCTACAGAACATTTTATCCTAAAACAAAAGGATATACCTTCTTCTCAGCACCTCACGGTACCTTTTCCAAAATTGACCACATAATTGGTCATAAAACAAGCCTCAACATATACAAAAATATTGAAATTGTCCCATGCATCCTATCAGATAACCATGGACTAAGGCTGATCATCAATAACAACATAAATAATAGAAAGCCAACACACACGTGGAAACTAAACAACACTCTTCTCAATGATACCTTGGTCAAGGAAGGAATAAAGATGAAATTAAGGACTTTTTGAAGTTTAATGAAAATGAAGCCACAACATACCCAAACTTATGGGACACAATGAAAGCATTTCTAAGAGGAAAACTCATAGCTCTGAGTGCCTCCAAAAAGAAACTAGAGAGAGCACACATTAGCAGCTTGACAACACACCTAAAAGCTCTAGAACAAAAGGAAGCAAATTCACCCAAGAGGAGTAGACGGCAGGAAATAATCAAACTCAGGGGTGAAAACCACCAAGTGGAAACAAGAAGAACAATTCAAAGAATCAACCAATCAAGGAGCTGGTTCTTTGAGAAAATCAACAAGATAGATAAACCCTTAGCCAAACTCACTAGAGGGCAAAGGGAAAGTATTCTAATTAACAAAATCAGAAATGAAAAGGGAGACATAACAACAGATCCTGAAGAAATCCAAAGCACCATCAGATCCTTCTACAAAAGGCTATACTCAACAAAACTGGCGAACCTGTATGTAATGGAGAAGTTTCTAGACAGATACCAGGTCCCCAAGTTAAATCAAGATCAGGTTAATGATCTAAACAGTCTCATATCCCCCAAAGAAATAGAAGCACTCATTAATAGTCTCCCAACCAAAAAAAGCCCAGGAACAGATGGGTTTAGTGCAGAGTTCTATCAGACCTTCAAAGAAGATCTAATTCCAGTACTGCACAAATTATTCCACAAAATAGAAACAGAAGGTACTCTACCCAACTCATTCTATCAAGCCACAATTACTCTGATACCTAAACTACAAAAAGACCCAACAAAGATAGAGAACTTCAGACCAATTTCCCTTATGAATATCGATGCAAAAATCCTCAATAAAGTTCTCGCTAATAGAATCCAAGAACACATCAAAACAATCATCCATCCTGACCAAGTAGGTTTCATCCCAGGGATGCAAGGATGGTTCAATATAAGGATATCCATCAACGTAATCCAGTATATAAACAAACTCAAAGACAAAAACTACATGGTCATCTCGTTAGATGCTGAGAAAGCCTTTGACAAAATCCAACAACCATTCATGATAAAAGTCTTGGAAAGATCAGGAGTTCAAGGCCCATACCTAACCATGATAAGAGCAATCTACAGCAAACCAGTAGCCAACATCAAAGTAAATGGTGAGAATCTGGAAGAAATCCCACTAAATTCAGGGACTAGACAAGACTGTCCACTCTCTCCCTACCTATTCAACATTGTACTTGAAGTCCTAGCCAGAGCAATTAGACAACAAAAGGAGATCAAGAGGATACAAATTGGAAAAGAAGACAAAATATCACTCTTTGCAGATGATATGATAGTATATATATGTGACCCTAAAAATTCCACCAGAAAACTCCTAAGCCTGATAAACAGCTTCGGTGAAGTAGCTGGATATAAAATTAACTCAAACAGGTCAATGGCCTTTCTCTACACAAAGGATAAACAGGCTGAGAAAGAAATTAGGGAAACAACACCCTTCTCAATAGTCACAAACAATATAAAATACCTTGGTGTGACTCTAACTAAGGAAGTGAAAGATCTGTATGATAAGAACTTCATGTCTCTGAAGAAAGAAATTAAAGAAGATCTCAGAAGATGGAAAATACTCCCATGCTCATGGATTGGCAGGATCAACATTGTAAAAATGGCTATCTTGCCAAAAGCAATCTATAGATTCAATGCAATCCCCATCAAAATTCCAACTCAATTCTTCAAGGAATTAGAAAGGGCAATCTGCAAATTCATCTGGAACAACAAAAAACCTAGGATAGCAAAAACTCTTCTCAAGGATAAAAGAACCTGTGGTGGAATCACCATGCCTGACCTAAAGCTGTACTACAGAGCAATTGTGATAAAACTGCTTGGTACTAGTATAACGACAGACAAGTAGACCAATGGAACAGAATTGAAGACCCTGAGATGAACCCAAACACCTATGGTCACTTGATCTTTGACAAGGGAGCAAAAACTTTCCAGTGGAAAAAAAGAAAGCATTTTCAGCAAATGGTGCTGGCACAACTGGCAGTTATCCTGTAGAAGAATGTGAATTGATCCATTCCTATCTCCTTGTACGAAGGTCAAATCTAAGTGGATTAAGAAACTCCACATAAAACCAGATACACTGAAACTTATACAGGAGAAAGTAGGGAAAAGACTAGAAGATATGGGTACAGGGGAAAAATTCCTGAGTAAAACAGCAAAGGCTTGTGCTGTAATATAGAGAATAGATAAATGGGACCTCATAAAGTTGCAAAGCTTCTGTAAGGCAAAAGAGACTGTCAATAAGACAAAAACACCACCAACAGATTGGGAAAGGATCTTCACCTATCCTAAATCAGATAGGGAACTAATATCCAATATATATAAAGCACTCAAGAAGGTGGACTCCAGAAAATCAAATAACCCCATTAAAAATGGGGCTCAGAACTGAACAAAGAATTCTCACCTGAGGAATACCGAATGGCAGAGAAGTACCTAAAAAAATGTTCAACATCCTTAATCATCAGGGAAATGCAAATCAAAACAACCCTGAGATTCCTCCTCACACCAGTCAGAATGGCTACAATCAAAAATTCAGGTGACAGCAGATGCTGGCTAGGATGTGGAGAAAGAGGAACACTCCTTCATTGTTGGTGGGATTGCAAGCTTGTACAATCACTCTCGAAATCAGTTTGGCAGTTCCTCAGAAAATTGGGCATAATACTACCAGAGGATCCAGCAATACCTCTCCTAGGCATATATCCAGAAGATGTCCCAACTGGTAAGAAGGACACATGCTCCACTATGTTCATAGCAGCCTTATTTATAATAGCCAGAAGCTGGAAAGAACCCAGATGTCCCTCAACAGAGGAATGGATTCAGAAAATGTGGTACATTTACACAATGGAGTACTACCCAGCTATTAAAAGCAATGAATTCATGAAATTCCTAGGCAAATGGATGGACCTGGAGGGCATCATCTTGAGTGAGGTAACACAATCACAAAGGAACTCACACAATATGTACTCACTGATAAGTGGATATTAGCCCAAAAACTTAGGATACCCAAGATATAAGATACAATTTGTTAAAAGCATGAAACTCAAGAAGAACGAAGACCAAAGTGTGGACACTGTGCCCCTTCTTAGAATTGTGAAGAGAACACCCATGGAAAGATTTACAGAGATCAAGTTTGGAGCTGTGACGAAAGGATGGACCATCTAAAGACTGCCATATCCAGGGATCCATCCCATAATCAGCTTCCAAACGCTGACACCATTGTATACACTAGCAAGATTTTGCTGAAAGGACCCAGATATAGCTGTCTCTTGTGAGACTATGCCAGGGCCTAGCAAACACAGAAGTGGATGCTCACAGTCAGCTATTGGATGGATCATAGGGCCCCCAATGGAGGAGCTAGAGAAAGTACCCAAGGAGCTAAAAGGATGTGCAACCCTATAGGTGGAACAACATTATGAACTAACCAGTACCCCAGAACTCTTGACTCTAGCTGCATATGTATCAAAAGATGGCCTAGTCGGCTATCACTGGAAAGAGAGGCCCATTGGACTTGCAACTTTATATGCCTCAGTACAGGGGAATGCCAGGTTCAAAAAGTGGGAGTGGGTGGGTAGGGGAGTTGGTGGGGGAGTGTATTGGGGACTTTTTGGATAGCACTGGAAATGTAAATGAGGAAAATACCTAATTAAAAAAATCTGGAGTTATAAATAAATAAAAGATAAAAAAGAATAAACACTGAATATATTGTTAATCAATAAGGTGCTAAGTATTATTCAAAAACTTTGCTAACACTTTATGAAGTATAGAAAGAAAAGGAAAAAAGATAAGCCAAGCAAACTGTGTATATAATTTCTATGAAGCATTCAAAGAAAAGATAATATCTATGTTTCACCTGTCTTTTAAAAATTATTTTCAAAGAAAGAACATTTAAAGTATTTATTAGGCTAGTATAAGGCTGACATCTAAGCTACATATTAAATAATAAGGGTAAAAAACAAAACATCTAAAAAAAAATCTAAATCCCATTGCTAACATACATGAAGAACTCTAAATACATTAATACGTAACATTAAGAAAATATTAAAAATGCACTAACTATTAAAGGTTAATTCAAGAATGATTCAAAATCTGAATAATTTATTGGTGTAATTTTTGAAACATTTTAATGCAGAGATGTTTTTGATAAGGCTTAATACTTAGTTGAGACTGAATCAAAACCAAGATCCTGAAACTTCTTTTACACATCTGTTAAATTATTACTTACAGTATATTTCACAGTTAGCAACTAAAAGCTGCACCATTTCTTTTTTTGTTTAGGATCAAGATAGGTCTATCTGACATCTCCAAGAGCATCATAATAGTACATGGTAGACCATATTCTAGGATATGAATATATATATTAAAAATTAGTTACAGAAAAGTAGTTAGAGTAATTGTAAAATATTTTGACATTAAAGCAAACACTTCTAAACAGTGTGTGAATCAAAGAACTCTCAAGAGAAATTGAAATACTTTCAACTCAACAAAAATGAAAATAGAGCCAGGCAGTGGTGGCACATGCCTTTAATCCCACCACTGAGAGGCAGAGGCAGGCAGATTTCTGAGTTCGAGTCCAGCCTGGTCTACAAGAGTGAGTTCCAGGACAGCCAGTGCTATACAGAGAAACCCTGTCTCAAACAACAACAACAACAACAAAAATGAAAATAGAATTTACCAAAACGTTTGAACATAACTGAAAGCAGTGAGAACTGGGAAACTTAGGACACGAAATGTGTGCACAATTAGGGAAGATGAATCTAAAGACAGTAATCTGTGACTCCTAGAACCCAGAGAAACGACAAATTAAACCCACATGTGCAGAAGAATAAAATAATAAAAGTTTGACTCAGGATGACTCACAAATTAACAATAATTTGGGTCATTTTATTGGATAAGTGAATAAATCAAAACAATTTTTTAGGCCCTACGGAGAGAGAAAATAAAGTCCAGATTCTACTGTGCAGAATCTCTAATCCTGTCTCTGCCGTGCAATAATCCTGCAGTTACATAATAAAACCATCCTCAACCTTGCTTTTGTCTAATAGTCACCCAACCATTAGATAACTTAATTATTAGTAGTCCCGAAATGTCCAAGACATAGCAAGGTATAATCTTACATTTTACTAATATTTATACATTACTGATTTGTCTTAGTACATTACTAAAAATTAAACCAAATTCTAGGAATTATTTTTTCAGTTATTTTAGTATTCTGATACCATATTGATATTGGCAGCAGTCCCAAGGATAGGAAATTTTGTTTAAATGATTTACCCTCATTGATAGGCAGTCCTCCTTGAACCATGGTTAGTTCACTCAGCAGCATTCTCTCCTAGCTGCACTTGGTAGTTCCCCATTCTTATGTCTTATTATATTTTTGTTATTTAAAACATTTTAACTTTAAATACATTTTGATCATGTTCTTCCCCTTTCTCAAGCCCTTGCAGATTCTCTCCCCACCAATGATCCAACTTAATTTTCTTTCTCAAAACACAAACACCCAATACAATACTTCTCCCTCACAAACTAACAAACTAACTAAATAAACATCAGTCCTCAAAAGAAAATAAACAAACAAAACCCACCAAACTGATAGATAGATGATAGATAGATAGATAGATAGATAGATAGATAGATAGATAGATAGATGATAGGTAGATAGATAGATAGATAGATAGATAGATAGATAGATAGATAGATAGATAGAGATATTGATATATCTTGATCTAGCATATCTTGCAGGTAATATGTATGCCATTGTAGTTAAAGGGTTTGTGGCTGGCTTGATGTTCACATTTCTATTATGATAGCTTGCAGATTACCATCCTGTAACAAATGCTAGACCACAGGAGTCAAGGCTCTGTGTAGTCACCAGCTAGACATATCCATGTTCAGTGCACTGTGTAGATACATGTTTTCCACAATGAGGCCTTGCTGACATTGTGGGCAGCAGCCTGTGTTGTTTGAGGATTCCTATGGTACCCCTTTAGCCAACAACTAAATTAGATGTAACCCAATCTCAGTACTGGAAGCTTAAAACGGGCCTTACTTTTAGCTATCATTCCTATATTCCCTCCCAAAGCCCTCTCTGCCACCTTTCTCCCCATTTGATCTTTCCATTCCAGATCCCCTTCATCCATATCTACTTATTCTATTTTCCTTTCCTAATGATATCTTTGAGTCACCCTCTGCCCCAATCCCTTACTCTATAATTACCATTTGTACCTTTATGGGTTGTGGCTTGGTTATCTCTAACTTAACAGCTAATATCCACAGATAAGTGAATACATATTTTATTTGTCTTTCAAGTCTGGAGCACCTCACTTGGGAAGATTTTTTTTTCTAATTCCCTCAATTGCTTGCAAATTCCGTGACATTTTTTTTAACATCTGAGTAGTACAACATTGTTTAATGTACCAGATATTCTTTATTCATTGTTCTGTTGAGGAACATCTAGGCTGTTTCCAATTTCAGGCTATTATAAAGGCAGCAGCAATATAACCATGGTTGAGCAAGTTTCTCTGTAGCAGAATGAAATACCCTTTGGGAATATGGCCAAGAGTGTTACAGTTGGATATTGTCATAGATTGATTCCTAGCTTCCCAAGAGGCCACCAAACTGATGTTCTGTACAGTGGCTGTAGAACAGTGCTTCTCAGCCTGAGGGTTTCGACCACTTTGGGGGAGGGGTTCAAAAGAACCTTTTGCAGGGGTCACCTATGACCATCAGAAAACACAGATACTTATAACTCATAAAGCAGCAAAATTACAGTTATGAAATTGCAGAGAAAATAATTTTATGCTTGGAGTCATCACAACATGAGTATAACAGTTGTATTAAAGGGTTTCAGTGCTAGGGAAGTTGTAAACCACTGCTGTATAAGTGTGCCCTTTGCAATGAAGGAATGTGCATTCCACACACTTACCAGCATGAGATCTCACCTGTGTTATTGATCTTAGCCATTCTGACAAAGAGTAAGATGAAATCTCAAAGTAGTTTTGAATTACATGTCTCCGATGGCTAAAGGTGTTGAATATTTCTTTATGTGGTTCTCAGCCATTTGAATTTCCTCTATTGAAGAACTCTCTCTTTGGATCTGAACTCCATTTTAAAAGCAGGTTACTTGTTTTCTTGATATCTAATTTCTTGAGACACTTATGTATTTTGAATATTTAAACTGTATCAGATGTATAGCTGGTAAAACCTTTATCTCATTCTGTAGTCGGCTGGTTTGTTTGAATGACAGTGTCCTTTGCATACAGAAGCCTCTCAGTTTAATAAGGTCCCATTTATCAATTGTTTATCTTAATACCTGTGCTAATAGTGTTCTGCTGTTTTTCTGGGTCAATGAGTTTAAAGCTATTGTCCCCTTTCTCTTCTATCAATCTGAATTTAACTTGTTTTATGTTGAGGTCTTTAATCAATTTGAACTTAAGTTTTGTTCAATGTGATAAGTATGGCTTTATTTGTATTCCTTCACATGCAGACATTCAATTTGACCAGTATCATTTGTTGGAGATGCTGTCTTTTTTTTTCCAGTGTGTAATTCTAACCTCTCTATCAAAAATCAGGTGTCTGTAGATGTATGTAGATTTATGACTGGGTCTTTAATTAAATTCCATTGATTGCATCTGTTTTGTGCCAATACCATGCTGTTTTCATTACTGTAGCTTTACAGTATAACTTAAAATTACGAATGATGAAACCTCCAAAACTTCTTTTATTATTCAGGATAGCTATCCTGGTGTGTGTGTGTGTGTGTGTGTTTCCAGATGAAGTTGAAATTGTCCCCTCAAGAGCTGCAAAGAATTTTGATGGAATTTTGATGGGGATTGCATTGAATATGTAGATTGTTTTTGATAGGATGGCTTTTGATACTATATTAACATAGTAACACTTTTACTATGTTAATCCTACCCATCCATGAGCATGGGAGATCTCATCTTCTGATATCTTCTTCAATTTTTTGTTAAATAGCTGAGGATTTTTATTTTTATTAGATATTTCTTCATTTACATTTCAAATGCTATCCTGAAAGTCTCCTATACCCTCCCACTGCCCTGCTCCCCAACCCATCCACTCCTGCTTCCTGGCCCTGGTCCTTGTACTCTGGTATATAATCTTTGCAAGACCAAGGGGCCTCTCTTCCCAATGATGGCCGATTAGGCCATCTTCTGCTACATATGCAGCTAGAGAAATGAGCTCAGGGGGTACTGGTTAGTTCATATTGCCATTCCTCCTATAGGGTTACAGACCTCTTCAGCTCCTTGGGTGCTTTCTCTAGCTCCTCCATTGGGGGCTCTGTGTCCCATCCAATAGATGACTGTGAGCATCCACCTCTGTATTTGCCATAGCTGAAGTTTTTAGTCATAAAAATTTTCTTCCTTGGTTAGAGTTACCTCAATATATTTTATATTATTTGAGGGATTTTGAAAGGTGTTTTGTGATTTCTTTCTCAGTCCATTTATCACTTGTATATAGGAGGGCTACTGACTCATATGAGTTAATTTTGTATCAGCTAATTTGCTGAAAGTTTTTTTATCAGTTATAAGATTTTCCTGGTGGAGTTTTTAGGATCATTTATTCTTATATAATTATATCACCTGAAAAATAAATAATACTTTGACTTCTTCCTTTCCAATTTGTATAACTTGATCTCATTTAGTTGTCCTATTGCTCTGGCTAAGATAGAAAGTATTATATTTAATAGGTATGGAGAGAGTCAATAATCTTTCCTTGTTTTTCATTTTAGTGGAATTACTTTGAGTTTCTTTCCATTTAAATCAATATTGGTTTTGGATTTGCTATAAACAGAGATTTGTTTCTCATAACCCTAATATACTGCAACTCCTGTTATGAAGGGGTATATCATTTTGTCAAAGGCCTCTTCTGCAACTAGTGCAATAATTATGTGGTTTTAGCCTTGCAGTCTATTTATATGAAAGATTGCATTTTGGATATTGAACCATCCCTGTACCTCTGGGATTAAGCCCACTCAATCATGGTGGATGATCATTTTTATGTATTTTTGGATTTGGGTTGCAAGGGTTTTTTTTGAGTATTTTTACATCTTTGTTCATAAGGGAAAATGGTGTGTAATTCTCCTTTTTGTTGGGTGAAGTGGAAAATTTTGGTTTCTTTAACAACTCAATTATGGCATAGAATGTTTTTCTGGAAGCTGTCTTGTGAGACAGCATGTGGTATTTTGCTATAAATATGCAAACAGACAATTGAGAGGGTTATGAAAACAGACAATTGAGAGGGTTCATGATGTTTAGAAAGAATGTGTTTGTTGGAACCCCACAAACTGACAGGACGCTCTTGCATGGCTATGCCATGTAACACTTCACTGGTCTTTGCTGGTCATTGCTGGTCTTCACCTTGAAGAGAAAAACCCACCAAAGGACTTCTTGTGGTATTCCACCTGATTCTGGCCACTTCCACTGACTAGTGCTGATTTTGCCAAGCCTTACTGTTTCTGCCTGATCACGCCACCACTACTGATGTGTGTTGGATGGTCACTATTGAACTGAGCTGCTGGTATCCTGGAAGCAAAAAGTGGAATCACGAAAAGGTACTACTAAACAGTTCCACAGTACCCTTTTCCTAGCAAGCTTCTTTCTCCCATGGGTCAATGGGCTAGAAGGGAGGTTGGAATGTCGAAGAACCTTAAATAAAGTAGGTTTTGAAAAATCTAATCCTATACAGTTGGGTCTTTATGTGGATCGGTAAATTTTTTCTATATTATGGATTAATTTGAGGAATATGAACACTTCTTTGAAAGTCTAGTAAAACTCTATGCTAAAACCATTTGGCCGTGGGCTTCATTTTATTGGGAGCCGTTTAATGATTGCTTCTAGTTCACTAGGGCTTATAGGTCTATTTAAATTGCTTATCTGATCTCAAATGTTAAACGGTATATATCAAGAAAACAGCATTTCTTTTAGAAATTCTAGTTTATTGAAGTATAAGTTTTTAAACTATGTCCCTATGATTCTCTGGATTTCCTGATATCTGTTATTGTGTTCTCAGAATTCCAGGATGTTTCATGCCAGGAATTTTTTAGATTTGACATTTCCCTTGACTGGTATACACATTTTTTCCTATGGCATACACAATGTCAAAGATTCTTTTTCATCTCTTGCATTCTGTTGGTCAAACTTGCCTCTGTTGTTCTTGTTTATTTCCTGAATTTTTCATTTCCAGATTACCTTCAATTTGGGTTTTTCTTTATTGATTATATTTCAACTATCATAATTTATTCACTTCCTTACATGTTTTTTGTGCTTTCCTGTATTTCTTCAAGGGATTTTTCAATTTCATCATTAAGGACATCTATCATTTCATACAGGTGGTTTTAAGGTCTTTTATTTGTGCTTCAGCTATGTTCAAATATTCAGGGTCTGCTGTGGTAGGATTGTTGGGATCTAGTGCAGTCATATTCTCTGGACTTTTATTGCATTTTTTAAACACCGGTGTCTAGGAATCCAGGATTGGGAAGATTGTAATTCTAGGTGCTGATATCTAGTCTAGCCTTCATTTGGTAGCTATTTTGTTCTTTGGTTTCTGATTTCTCTTTGAATTTTAGGAGAGTGTGCTTGCTGTGTGTTACTTGTAGGGATGTCTTCTGTGGTCCTCTAGGTGTGGATACTGGATGATGTTACAGGTCAAATGTATTTCTGGGTACTGGGACCTGAAACTTAGGAATAGAAAAGAGCTAGGGACAGTGGAGTGGCTTCATAAGAGGGAGGAAAGAAGGCTAGTCCTCCAGGATGTGCTTTGTTAGTCCCCTGGGTATGTGGGAGCAGTGAATGAGGAGAGGCAACAGTAGAAGGTTTGCTAAAGAGCTGGAAATGAGACTGGGAGATTGAACTTGGAGGCATGGAGGGAGAGGTGAAGATCTGTAGTTAGCTTACCTGCTTCCCAAGTCAGAGCTCCCAGGAAGTATCTTCTGGAGTTGGGGTTAAGAAAAAGCCATGAGTGAAGGAGAACAGGTTAGGAGAGAATCTGTGGGATGCTTTCTTTAGAGACTGAGATGTGGATACTGCTGCAGGGGTGGACGTGAAACTGGGGTATTGAACTTCAAGGAGTAGAGAAAGAGGTGAGGACGATGTGGACTGAGCCTGCCTGTTTCCCTGGCAGGTTTCCAAGGTAGTTCCTGCTGGAGTTGGAGTCTGGAATAGAGCAAAGAGTGGGAGGATGGAGGGGAAGATCTGTGTAATCCACTAGAGGTAATGTTGGGGGTGGCTGCTGCAGGTGTTCTGCTGCAGAGCTGGGAGTGAGTGTGAGGGATTGGATTTGGAGAGGTGAAGGTCTACAGTTAGCCTACCTGCTTCCCTGGCTGGAATCCTCTATCTTATTTTTAAATTAATTTAATTTTAAATGATATACAAAGACAGAAATAATAAGTGTAACTATTCATGGAGTAACACATGATATTTCAATTTATTCATATATTGTACAGTATTTAGTCAGATTAACACATCTCCTCAAATATTTGTCATTCCTCTATAATAAAGACTTTCAGAACCTTCTAGATTTTTTGAATGTGTAATATGTTATTGAAATATTGATCATCAAATCCTTCTAAGTCTCTATTTTTTTCATTTGTTTGTTTGTCAATAGCCTATCGTTTCTCTTATTTTAATATGTTGTGCTCATCTGAATAGAGCATACTATCCTCCAAGTGTTTTTCCTTTCCTGGGTGGTTGCAGAGAAAGAATCAGCATTTTTGTCCCTGCCTCTCTATGTCCTCTGAAGGAGTCTACAACGACTTAGGAAGTAGGTTTTACTGTGTAAGCAGGTTAAACATGAGGTATCTAGCAGAAGAATACCATTGTCTCCAGCCAATATGAAGAACTTTTAATCTAATCTCTGTTTCCCGATGCACGGTGGGGGTGGATGAGTAGATTATAGAGGGTGAGAAACTGAGGGAGGGCGGTATGTGGTGCAGGGGGGAAGCAAAGAGGATAATTAATGGCCAGCTTCCTTAAGTTTAACTGATAAAAGAGGCCATAAATTTATAAGACAAGAAGTATATGGGAGGGTTTGGACGGAGGGAGGAGGAAAATGTTGTAATAATATTATAATCTCAAAATAAGATGAAAAGCAGAAACAAAGCAAGAAAGGAACGTTTTTAATTGAACCCCAACAGCAAAACAAATTGTGCTAGTCCCATGTTCCATATTTCCAAATCTTAGTGTAGTAAAACCGTTATAATTCTCAAAGGCTTCAAATAATAAAATGCAAAAAATTACTCAGAACACAAAGCATGGGAGTATAGGTGGATACCAAATATTGAAGAACATTAAGCATTGTGAAATTGTTGGAGAAAAACAAGCTCTCAAATGTCTGTCTTTAATTAAATTCTAAAATTCAGCTTGTTTTTTCCCTGTATTTGAAGCTGCATTCTATCTGCAGAAAATAACCTAAAAAGCCCTTCTTGAACTCTTGCTTTAATCCTGGCTAGTTTCTTTTTTTTTTTTTTTTTTTTTTTTTTTTTGTGGTTTTTCGAGACAGGGTTTCTCTGTGTAGCTCTGGCTGCCCTGGAACTCACTTTGTAGACCAGGCTGGCCTCGAACTCAGAAATCCGCCTGCCTCTGCCTCCCAAGTGCTGGGATTAAAGGCGTGCGCCACCACGCCCGGCTCCTGGCTAGTTTCAATCAGGAAAACAAAGGATAGGAATAAAGTATTAAGTCTTTTGGAAGGGTGCACTAAAAAGTATTTTCCTAAAGTGAAAAGAACATATACTAAAATCAGCTGTGACATGCTCAAAAATGTGCAAGAATTTGGGTATAAAATAGACAAAGGTGAGCGTTCACTAGTAGAATCCTTACAAATAGAGTCTTAGCATAGGAGTGCCTTTTCATAATGTTGCTATACTGCGGGAAGCGGGTGTGGCCACCGGCTCGGTGAAACCCACTTATTTACTGCCTTGCCCGAGCATGCGCAGTGAGGCTGCATGCATGGGCTGCCTGCCAGGCTGGACTGTTCCTCTTGATCATGACTTGTCAGCCTATCTGTGAACAACCTGAGCACGTGCCTGGAGCATGTGTGAATTCTGATTGGATGAGGTGGGGTGGAGCTAGAAGGAGGTGAGAGTTGTTGTTTAGCCCTTGCTCTTGGTAGAAGCCAGAAGTAGAAGAGAGTAGTTTTAGCCCTTGCCGTGAGTAGAAGTAGAGTAAGAGAAACTGTTGTAATAGGAGTAGTTTAGCCCTTGCCGTAAGAAGAAGCTGCTGGGGAAGAGAGCTGTAAAAAGAAAAAGCCAGAAGTAAAGTTGCTGCGTGAAACCACCTTGGTCCCCGAGCCGTTCCTGTGGCCGCAGGAACAAAGAACCTGTGACACTATACCAAGCTGCATTTTTCTCTTTTTATTTGATTTTAAATATGTAGGCAATAAACTATTGTATACAACAGGGAACACCATTAAGAAAAGACTATTAAGGCCAAATGTTGCAGATTGAAATCTAGGAACTGATAGTCAAACATTGAATGGGTTGCCTCATCTCTACTGGCTGTTCTATTGAAACTGATAAGACATCAGAGCAAATAGGATGCAGAGGAAATGAGCACTCGTGCACACAATCAAAAGGCACACTGCAAATAAACCAAATGAAAAGATGAAGATGCTCATGCTTTAAATACATATGTAGCACAATCAAACAGAGCCGGAGTTATGCTCAATGGATTGGAATTTGTTTCATGTTTACCAGTCCCTTACATTAAATAAGATGGGTCCCAGAGGGTCTGCAAATGGTATCATTGACGGTGTTTGCTTATGAGAAAACACTTCTTTCTTAGGAAATTTTAGCCACACATGTTTCAGAAAGAACTCATCACTATTTTTAATGATACTTTGCATGAAATTTGTCATTACAAAGAAAAGGAAGGGAACTGGAGATTTGAGAGGTCCATTCCAACAGCTAGTACTTTATGGCCACCTTACAACAGATGGAGACCACTGTTACCTTCAGAGGAAACCATAGATTCTATCTATCTATCTATCTATCTATCTATCTATCTATCTATCTATCTATCTATCTATCTATCATCTTAGCTTAAGTTGGATGCCACCAAAGACATAATTTCTTCAATGAAAGAATGCCTTTGTTCATTTTCTATTGCTGGCTGCCTTTCTCTGTTCAGTGTACTGTATACTTCAGTAAATGTCTCTTCCCTCCACCCCCAAACCCCACCCCCATTCCCCAACCCACACAGCCACAACACTTCCATCATATACACAGTGTATGTTCAAGTGATTCTGCTGTTCTCAGTGAGTTTCAGAAGCCACGAGATGAATCTTGGAAGCTGCTATTGCACAAACATTGAATAACCCACTGCCAATTTCAAATAATGGAGCTGACACTCCTGTGGCTTGCCAGTTTCACTGTGATAAATCTCCTATCATTTTCTTTGCTAAAATAAAAAACATACTTACAACTATAAATGCTGGAAACTGAACATAGTAAGAGTATCTTTTATATTAAAAATGTTTTCTTTGTACATTCAACTCAACTTCTACCATGCTAATTATTCACAGGATATTTCTGAATTGGTTTTAATTTCTGTTTAGAGCAATGGGCTACAACTGCATTCTAATTGCTTAAACTCTTCTGCTTCTATTTCTCTGATTGTGGGTATCCAATTATTTCTACATTGGTGACTGTGGTTTTTTAATACACAGTTCAGTAGAAGAGGGACTCAAAACCAGTGAACCTGTACCAATGTGAATAATTTAGACGAAATTGTTTTTCACACACACAAAAAACTTGATAGGGTTAATTTTTGGACTCTAATGTCTCCTTCTTTATGTTGTAAAAACTGAACTCAGTGACTTAATAGAGCAAATCCTATTTTATAAAAGATAAATTTATAAAACACAGTGGCTATGCTTCTATCATTTAGCTCTTTATAAAGAATTGATCTAATCAAGTTGAATTTGAGTGTTTTCTGAACATAATTACTGAACTTTTATCTTGACCTTTTGTTTGAATGTTTCCCATGACTGTTTATAATACCTCAATAACTTTACCAAATCAATACAAGATTTTACCTTTTAATTATGAGAATCATATTGAAGAAGAATATACTCTTTTATGTCAAATCAAAATTTGTTCATTTTTTTTGTTTTTATTTTTTTAGATTGGAATACACAGAGGATAGTAACTTACTAAAGTAAATTTTATTGTCCTTTTTGTTAATAATTTCTTAATTTGCTGGTATTTAATACAGTTAAGCAGATACTATTAGGTTAAGTAACACAAGTCTCCAGTGTTTTATTACAAAAAATAGGATTATAATTTGAATAAACAATAACTTTTATATAATGTTTTCTACCTAATTATATGTATAATTTATTGAACTAATTTAATAGAGCCTCCACAGGAACTTTTGTGAGCATGACTACACAATTCTTTTTTAAGAAGCTGGAGTTTCCAAGCCTAGGCTTAGCTGGTTATGCCTTTAAGCTGTATGAACCTATCACCAGAGATTGTCATATATTGTCTTCATTTTGTGAACTGAGCTTCCTTAAAGCCTCCCAATTCTGCCAGAGCTGTAATATCTTAGGCTCTCCTATAGATAAATAAACTGAATCTTTCTTCAGCAAAGAATAAATAGTATATGAGCTTTCAATGAGAATTTATCCTTTGGATCCATGAAATAAGAGTGAGCACACACACGTAAAGGACCATACTGCAAGTGGCTGCCGACTCGATTAAGAGTTAAAAGAACAGCTCTAAGAAAAAGTTAGATCAGCCACCTAGAACTGAAATAAAAAATTATCAAAAAGTTGTAGAGTAATGTAATCTTAAAAAGTCTGACTTAATGAAAGATACGATGAGGTCCACAAAATAGCCAGCTACTTAATGATTTAGTCTCTACCACATAATGCCAACTAAGTGGTCTTTTTCAGCCTGTTGCTGATCACAGAGGTCAGCAATTAATTACTGCACTTCTACTTTTATATTAATATTTTAAAAAATCTTGTAATAAAATCAGACTTACTAATATTCCTGCTGCATTTATCCTTAAAGCATCTGTAGAGCCATTGCTATTAGACATCCAGTGCCAAGATTTCTACACTTGAAGAAAACCGTGAAGAAGTGTCCTCCACCCTAGAATCTGCAAACATTTCTACCCATATGTCTTTGGTGGCAATAGTTTCAGTTGATAAACATGCCGTAGTTGACACAAATAAACCCTGGAATTGTAACCTCAAATTCACTTTGAATAGTTTGCTTCCAAGTCATATATTCCAGTTGAAACAGTTTGGAATATACTTCGGCTTCCTTTTCAGTTTTAGTTTGTCCTCTCCCTTTCTTAAATTTCATCACATAAATGTGATGAAGCATAAATGTGTCAAGCATATGCTTAGCATTTGGTCAAATCATTACAAACATATTAAAATGGAACAATATAAAGATCTAAATGTTTGATACACACCTGGGCACATCTAGATTTACGATACCCCTTCCATGAGCTTCACTTGGTACAATGACCTAAGGATTCTGCCACTAGTGCAGTTTTGGTCCACTTTGACAAAAAGTGTATCATTGTGTTTCCAGTTGATGTCCAGATAGTATGTCTATTATATATGCATTTCTTCAAATTTAATAATGTCCTTGAAGAAAGAAACAATATCAGCCACTTTTTATTTCTTTTCACATATCCTTCCACAACACAATCAACTGACAATACAGTTACTTGTCTTCTATTTATTAAAACCTTCCCATTTTAATATGTCTCCAACATCTTTGTTATTTCATTTTAATTCATTGCCTCTAAACCAGAGGTGACTAGACTAGACCCATCTTTGAGATATACATTTATAATATCTAAGAGTGTCTTCTTTATGAAAAAATAATATAAAACAGAGCTTGTATACTGAGAAAAGTCTATGCAGAGGAGGAGCTTGGTATTTATCCTCACACACAAGTTGCTTCTTTTTTTTTTTTTTCTGAGACAGGGTTTCTCTGTATGGTCCTGGCTGTCCTGAAACTCACTCAGGCTGGCCTCAAACTCAGAAATCTGCCTGCCTCTGCCTCCCAAGTGCTGGGATTAAAGCCCATCGCTGGGATTAAAGTGCGATCACTGCCCAGCACAGGCTGGTTCTTAAGTCCTTAACTGAGCAGGTATTTGAAGCAAAAGGATGACTGGACTGAAAAACTCCTACTTCTGGATGCTTAGCTTCTAATCACTGGAAAGAATTCTATTGCATCAAGGCCAGCACCAGCTCATGACATACATATACCATGGGCACCAAATATGGAAAGTTGGTGTTACAGCAGGCTGTGGTTAACAACCTATAACCACCTCCTTCCTCCCTGCTTTGCTTCTGTCTTCACCTCCTCTTTTAAAACAAATAAACAAAAATTAGAATTTAGTTTTTCCTCCTGACCCATTTTTCGATTCAGAACTATCCTGCTCAACTTGACCTTAATTTTGTCTTTAATCAATTAATTTAAAGAGTCTTCCTTTGGCAAACAAATTCAAATTTCAAAACTGGTTTCTGGCCTCCTGTCTTTCTGCCAACCATGGGATAAGCAGGCAGGTAAAATGTGAAATGGAAGCAAGGACTTCCTCCATGCTGTTTGCAGCAGAGGCCTTATTCCTAGTAGTAGGCATCAGGAGATTCTGAGAGACAATATTGTAGTTTGGCTGTTGTAGAAAAGTTAATATTCATTATGATAATGAGTATTTGAGCATGCACATTGATTAGGTATGCAGGAAGTCCTTAACATTATGAGATACTCAGCCATTTCAATGTCTACTTTTACATTGTAAAAGTTGTTTTATTAATAGCTTTATTAATAACAGTATTGATAGGTTTATAAAACTATTATATTATCTTCTAAAGTGTAGATTACTTCATTTAAATGAGAAAATTCTTGAATTAAAAAGTAATTATTCTCAACTTCTAGCAAGCACCACATCACTGGGAAATTTAAAAGCCAGACTTCAATGGGCCCATCTCAAGAGTTTCTGCTTCAGTCGCTTTGAGATGAAACCAAAGAATTTTCTTTTTCTCAAAAAGGTCACATGACACTGGTGCTTGCCCATAGACAAGACTTTGAGACCAACATTCCTAAAACTGGGTGACACAATGACAAATTCTTGACACAGAGACACCAAGAATATGGTTCAACTGAATGGCACAGTGAAATTACAAATCAGTACACATAACTCATTCAGCAATCATTATAAGTGATCAATATTAAATCCAGAAATCCAAGACTGAGATTAATATTCCCTTTAACAATTGAGTACTAGACAGGCCATAGAATTGGCAGAGCAGCTGGGATGGGGTCCTATGGGCCTACATCAGCACCTATGAGGTGGGGCTGTTCAGCACCTCTATGAGCAACTTTCCTGCCAAGGAGAGCTTGCCTCCAGGAAGTGTCTGACCCCAGGAATCAGGTGAGATCACAATTTTCTCTCCAGTAACTCTCTAAGGAGGGACTGCTCAGGAACACATAGGCCACAGAAGCAGCAGAGCAGCAGGGACAGGGTCCTATGGGCCTACATCTACACCCAGGAGGTGTGGTTGTTCCACAGTCCTCTATGCACTGGTCTTGGCCAGGAGAGAACTGATCTCCAAGGAGTGCTGACACAGGCTTACAGAATCATAGGAGAAACAAGGTCTATCCAGAGACAGGAGGAACATCTAACACCACAGATTAACAGATGGCAAAAGGTAGACACAAGAGTCTTACCAAGAGAAACCAAGACTACTTGGCATCATCAGAACCAAGTACTCCCACCATAGCAAGTCCTGGATACCACAACACACCTGAAAAGCAAGATTCAGATTTAAAATCATATCTTGTAGAGGATTTGAAGTAGTACATACATAACTCCCTTAAAGCAATACAGGAGAAAAAAGATAAACAAGTCGAGGAACACAGATACAGAGGAACCACAAAAATCCCTTAAAGAATTACAGAAAAAGACAACGAAACAGGTGAAGGAATTGAACAGAACCATCCAGAATCTAAATAGAAGTAGAAACAATAAAGAAAACCCAAAGGGAATTAAATCTGGAGATAGAAAACCTAGGAAAGAAGTCAGGAGCCATAGATGCAAGCATCACCAACAGAATACAAGAGATAGAAGAAAGAATCTCAGATGTAGAAGATTCCATAGAAACATTGACACAATAATCAAATAAAATGCAAAATGCAAAAAGATCCTAACCAAAACATCTAGGAAATCTAGGACACAATGAGAATACCAAACCTAAGAATAATAGGAGTAGATGAGAAGGAAGATTTCCAACTTAAAGGGCCAGTAAATATCTTCAACAAAATTATAGAAGAAAACTTCCCTAACCTAAAGAAAGAGATGCCCATGAACATACAAGAAGCCTATAGAACTCCAAAGAGTTTGGATCAGAAAAGAAATTCTTCCCAACACATAAAAATGAAAACACCAAATGCACAAAACAAAGAAAGAATATTAAAAGCAGTAAGGTAAAAAGATCAAGTAACATATAAAGGCAGGCCTATTAGAATTACACCAGACTTCTCACCAGAGACTATGAAAGCCTGGGAAGATGTCATACAGACCCTAAGAGAGCACAAATGCCACCCCAGGCTACTATACTCAGAAAAACTCTCAATTACCATAGATGGAGAAACCAAGTATTCAATAACAAAACCAAATTTACACAATATCTTTCCACAAATCCAGACGTTCAAAGGATAATCAAATGAAAACTCCAACACATAGAGAGAAACTACACCCTAGAAAAAGCAAGGAAGTAATCTTTCAACAAACCTAAAGAAGATAGCCACATGAAAAGAATACCAACTCTAACAGCAAAAATAACAGGAAGCAACGATTACTTTTCCATAATAACTCTTAATATCAATATCAATTCCCCAATAAAAAGACATAGACTAAAAGACTGGTTACATAAACAGGATCCAACATTTTGCTGCATACAGGAAGCCCACCTCAATGACAAAGACAGATACTATCTCAGAGTAAAAGGTTGGAACACAATTTTCCAGGCAAATGGTCCAAAGAAACAAACTGGAGTAGCCATTCTAATATAAAAGAAAATCAACATTCAACCTAAAATTATATAAAAAAAAAAAAAAGACAAGGAGGGGCACTTCATACTCATCAAAGATAAAATCTAACAAGATGGACTCTCAATTCTGAACATCTATGCTCCAAATGGAAGGGCATCCACATTCATAAGAGAAACGTTTCTAAAGTTCAAAGCACACATTGTCCCACACACAATGATAGTGGGCGGCTTCAACACCCCACGCTCATCAATGGACAGATCATAGAAACAGAAACTAAACAGAGACACAGTGAAACTAACAGAAGTTATAAAACAAATAGATTTAACAGATATCTATAGAACAAAACAAAAAGATATACCTTCTTCTCAGCACCTCATGGTACCTTCTCCAAAACTGACCATATAATCAGTCACAAAACAGACCTCAACAGATACAAAACTATTGAAATAAACCCATACATGCTATCAGATCACCACAAAATAAGATCTTCAATAACAACATAAATAATAGAAATTCCATATGCATATGGAAGCTAAACAACACTCTATTCAATGATAACTTGGTCAAGGCAGAAATAAAGAAAGAAATTAAAGACTTTTTAGAGTTTAGTGAAAATGAAGCCACAATATACCTCAACTTGTGAGACACAATGAAAGCAGCCCTAAGAGGAAAGCTCATAGCTCTGGGTGCCTCCAAAAAGAAACTGGAGAGAGCACACACTAGCATCTTCACAGCATATCTGAAAGCTCTAGAACATAAAGAAGCAAATACACCCAAGAGGGGTCAAGCTCAGGGCTGAAATCAAGCAAGTGGAAACAAAAAGAACTATACAAAGAATGAACCCAACCAGGAGCTGGTTCTTTGAGAAAAATCAACTAAATAGATAAACCCTTAACCAGACTAACTAGACATCACAGGGACAGTATCCTAATTAACAAAATCAAAAATGAAAAGGGAGACATAACAGCAGAGTCTGAGGATATCCAAAAAAATCCAAAAAAGATCCTAATACAAAAGCCTATACTCAACGAAACTGGAAAACCTGGAGGAAATGGACAATTTTTTAGAAAGATACCAGGTACCAAAGTTAAATCTGGATCAGATAAATGACCCATATCCCCTAAAGAAATAGAAACAGTCATTAATACTCTCCCATCCAAAAAAAAAAAAAAAAAAAAAAAAAAAAAGCCCAGGACCAGATGGGTTGTGAGCAGAGTTCTATCAGATCTTTAAAGAAGACATAATACCAATAATCCTCAAACTATTCCACAAAATAGAAACAGAAGGTGCTCTACTCAATTTGTTCTATGAAGCCACAATTAGTCTGATTCATAAACCACACAAAGATCCAACAAAGATAGAGAATTTCAGACTAATTTTCCTTATAAATATGGTTGCAAAAATAGTCAATAAAATTCTCACAAACTGAATCCAAGAACACATCAAACTGATCATCCATCATGATCAAGAAGGCTTCATCCCAGGGATGCAGGGATGGTTCAATATACAGAAATCCATCAATGTAATCCGCTATATAAACAAACTCAAAGACAAAAACCAAAGAAAAAATACCACATGGTCATCTCATTAGATGCTGAGAAAGCATTTGTTAAAACCCAACACCCCTTCATGATAAAAGCCTTCGAAAGATCAAAAGTTCAAGGCCCATACCTAAACATAGTAAAAGCAATATACCACAAAGAAGTAGCCAACATCAAACTAAATGGAGAGAAACTTGAAGCAATCCCACGAAAATCAGGGACTAGACATGCTGCCTACTTCTCCCTACTTATTCAATATAGTACTTGAAGTCCTAGTCAGAGTAATTCGACAACAAAAGGAGATCAAAGGGATACAAATTGGAAATGAAGATGTCAAACTATCACTGCATATGATATGATAGTTTATGTAACTGACCCAAAAACGTCCACCAGAGAACTCCTAAACTTGATAAACAGCTTCAGCTGGATCTAAAATTAACTCAAACAGATCAGTGACCTTCATCTACACAAAGGAGAAACAGGCTGAGAAAGAAATTAGGGAAACAATACCCTTCACAATAGCCACAAATAATATAAAATAACTTGGTGTGACTCTAATTAAGCAAGTGAAAGATCTGTATGATAAGAACTTCAAGTCTCTGAAGAAAGAAATTGAAGATCTCAGAAGACAGAAAGATGCTCATGGATTGGCAGGATTAACATAGTAAAAATGACCATCTTGCCAAAAACAATCTACAGATTCAATGCAATCCCCATCAAAATTACAACTCAACTCTTCACAGACTTAGAAAGAGCAATTTGCAAATTCATCTGGAGTAGAAAAATACCTAGGATAGCAAAAACACTTCTCAACAATAAAAGAAATTCTGGTGGAATCACCATCCCTGACCTCAAGCTGTATTAGAGAGCAATTGTGATAAAAACTGCATGATACTGGTACAGTGACAGACAGGTAGATCAATTTAATAGAATTGAAGACCCAGAAATTGAACCCACACACCTATGGTCACCTGATCTTTGACAAAGGAGCTAAAACCATCCAGTGGAAAAAAGATAGCATTTTCAACAAATGGTACTGGCTCAACTGGCAGTTAGCAGGTAGAAGAATGCGAATTGATCCATTCTTATCTCCTTGTACAAAGCTCAAGTCCAAGTGGATCAAGGACCTCCACATAAAACCAGAGACACTGAAACTTATAGAGGGGAACATATGGGCACAGGGGAAAAAAATCCTGAACAGCAATGGCTCGTGCTCTAAGATCAAGAATCAACAAATAGGACTTCATAAAATTTCAAAGCTTCTGTAAGTCAAAGGTCACTGTCAATATGAAAAAAAAAAAAAGCAACCAACAGTTTGGGAAAAGAACTTTACCAATCCTAGATCCTATATCCAGTTAATATCATATATATATATACAAAGAATCAAGAAGTTAGACTCCAGAGAACCAAATAACCCTATTAACAAATGAGGTACAGACCCTAAACAACGAATTCTCAACTGAGGAAAACCGAACGACTGAGAAGCACTTAACAAATGTTTAACATCCTTAGTCATCAGGGAAATGCAAATCAAAACAACCCTGAGATTCCACCTCACACCAATCAGAATGGCTAAGATCAAAAACTCAGGTGACAGCAGATGCTGGCAAGGATGTGGAGAAAGAGGAACACTCCTCCATTGTTGGTGGGATTGCAAGCTTGTACAACCACTCTGGAAATCAGTCTGGTGGTTCCTCAGAAAATTGGGCATAGTACTACCTGAGGACCTACTACTAATACCACTCCTGGGCATATACCGAGAAAGTGCTCCAACATGTAATAAGGATACATGCTCTGCTATGTTCATATCAACTTTATTTATAATAGCCAGGAGCTGGAAAGAACCCAGATGTCCCTCAACAGAGGAATGGATACAGAAAATGTGGTACATTTGCACAATGAAGTACTACACAGCTATTAAAAATAATGAGTTTATGAAATTTTTAGGCAAATGGATGGATCTAGAGGGTATCCTCAATGAAGTAACCCAATCACAAAATAACACACATGATATGCACTCTCTGATATGTGGAGATTAATCCAGAAGCTTGGAATACCAAAGATAACAATTCGCAAAACATATGAAACTCAAGAATGAAGACCAAAGTGTGGATACTTAGCTCCTTCTTAGAAAGGGGATCAAAATATCCATGGAAGGAGTTACAGAGTCAAAGGGTAGAGCAGAGACTGAAGGAATGACCATCCAGAGACTGCCCCACCTAAGGATCCATCCCATATACAACCAACAAACCCAGACACTATTGTAGATGTCCACAAGAGCTTGTTGAGAGGAGTCTGATATAGCTGTCTCCTGAGAGGCTCTGCTAGTTCCTGACAAATACAGAAGTGGATGCTCCATTGGACTGAGCACAGGATCTCCAACGGAGGAGCTAGAGAAAGTACCCAAGGAGCTGAAGGGGTTTGAAGCCCCATAGGAAGAACAACAATATGAACTAACCAGTACCCCTAGAGCTCCCTGGGACTAAACTACCAACCAAAGAAAACATCATGGGACTCATGGCTCTAGCTGCATATGTAGCAAAGGATAGTCTAGTTTGCCATCAATGGGAGGAGAGGTTCTTGGTCCTGTGAAGGTTTTATGCTCAGTACAGGGGAATGCCAGGGCCAGGGGGTGGGACTGTGTGGGTGTTTTCAAAGGGTAAACCAGGAAAGGAGATAACATTTGAAATGTAAATAAAGAAAATATCTAATATAAAGAGAGGAGAGAGAGAGAGAGAGAGAGAGAGAGAGAGAGAGAGAGAGAGAGAGAAGGGAGGGAAGGAAAGAAGGAAGGGAGGAAGGAAGGAAGGAAGGAAGGAAGGAAGGAAGGAAGAAAAAGAAAGAAAGAAAGAAAGAGAGAGAGAGAGAGAGAGAGAGAGAGAAAGAAAGAAAGAAAGAAAGAAAGAAAGAAAGAAAGAAAGAAAGAAAGAAAGAAAGAAAGAAAGAAAGAAAGGGAGAGAGAAATGAAACAGTGCTTGTCCCAGTGAACAGGAGTAAGCAATTCCCTGTGTTCCTAACAGTCAATACTCTAGTAGATGTAAAAAGAACAGACAATTGTGTATTAAAGTGAAATTTAATCTCTTTCTTCTTTATATGGGAGGCACATATTCTACTTGAGTACCTGGACAATATACAGTAACAATAAACTAATTGAGAGAAGCAGTTCCACAATCTCAATGGCATGTGGCATTGGTGGCAATGTCAGTCCTTTGTGGGTGATCTGCTGCCTCATCTCTACCTAGCCTCCTCTCTAGGGATGCAAAAGAAAAGGAATGCTTCCTGTCTGTTGGACTGTGACTCCAAAGAGAGAAAGAAATGGCTTTTCATGGCTCTTTAAGCTTCTGCTGAGACACCATGTACATCACTGCTGCTAACATTCCATTAGACAAACATTCTCATGGTCTTGTCAGTGTGTACCATGATCACTTGTGGGTTAATGCATGCCTAAAGATAAGACATGAATTGATTGGGTCAAAAAGGCACAGTATTAACTATTGGAAGCCAAAATATTTTTATTAAACTGCAAGTAGTCCAGAGAATAAGCCCAGGAATGTCAGCTATTGACTCTAAAATACTAAACAAGTCATTTCTTATCTATCCAGTCTGGTGGAAAGGAAACACAGGGACAAGTGATAGACAAAGTAGAAAGGAAACATGTTTTAAAGGTCCTGCTCAGTCCTTCCTTAATTGTTGGCCAAGCTCTTTGCCTTCCTGTTTATATTACCCATTTATAAAACATCTCAGAACTCACATGGAACTGTGCAAAGTTTCTACTCCCAGAGGGTTAAGCAATTCCCCCACATTCAAGGACTATGTTCCCTTAAGAAAAAAGTTACCCAAAAATCTAAATTTATTTTCAGTTGTTATTAACATCGTGGCATTGTACTTATTCTTAGAAGAATATTTAAAGACTTGTTAAGATTATTTCAAGTTGCTATAAACTTACTTTACTGTGACATATTGTCTAGCCTCTACCAGTAAGTGAATAGGGCCAACAGAACTTGATGATAAAATTGATATTGATCTCTTTTCTAAACTTAATAGAAATATCTTCCACACAGTTAATGCATGTATTCAAAGACCATGGGAAGCTTAACAAGAAGGAAGGCCCAAGTATAGATATCTTAAACCCACTTGAAAGGGGGAACAAAATAATCATGAGAGACAGAGGGAGAGAGGACTCTGGATGGGAGAGGAAAGGGGGGGAGGGAAAGAGGGAAGGTTCAGGTATGGGAAAGACAGGAGAAAAGCCCAGAGGCCCAGAAGAATGAATCAAAATATGTAGCAGTGAGGGCTGGAGGAAGGGAGAACCTCTAGAAAGTCACAGAGACCTGAGATGTGAGAGACTACCAGGACTCGTTGGGAGTGACATTTGCTGAAATGCCCAACAGTGGAGAGATAGAACCTGTAGAAACCACCTCCTGTAGATAGACATGACCTTCAGTTGAGGGAAGGGGCCACCCACTGGTCTTCAAAATTTTTGACCTAGAATTATTTCTGTCTAAAGGAAATGCAGGGACAAAAATGGAGCCGAGACTAAAAGAAAGGCCACCCTGTGACCAATCCAATTTGAGATCCATCCCATGTATGCACTCCAAATCCTGATGCTATTATGCCATATTGTGCTCACAGACAAGAGTCTGGTATGGCTGTCCTCTGAGAGGCTCTACTAGCAGCTGATTAAGACAGATACAGATAGGTACAGCCAACCAATGGACTGAAGTCAGGGAGCCCTATGGAAGAGTTAGGGGCAGGACTGAAGGAGCTGAGGGGGATTGCAACCCCATAGGAAGAACAACCTTGTCAACTAACCCAGACCCCTAGGAGCTCCCCAAGGAGCATACATGGGCTGGTCGGTGGCCCTGGGTACGAGTGTAGTAGAGGATGGCTTTGTCTGGCCTCAGTGTGAAAAGATATGCTTCATCCTGTGGAAACTTGATACTCCAGGGAAGAAGGATGCTGGTGGGGGTGAGGTGAGGGTAGGTGGGCAGGTGGGGGAGCACCCTTTCAGAGGTGGGGGAGAGGATAAAGAACTTGGGGAGGGGATAACAGGAAGGAGGTAACTTTTGAAATGTAAATAAAGAAAATAATTTATAAAAACCCACTCTAAAAAATATGTGTAAATGTTACTTTAACACACTTTATTCCTTTGATAATAGTTTTCTATGGAAAATTCTTTATTAACTGAAATTATTGTCTCTTAAGAAAAATTACTTTTACAATATTATTGAAGTATAATTGACAAATATAGGTTGTTTCTATTTTAGGCAGGAACAACATTTTTCATTTATACAAAAACACATTGAGAAATGGTTGCTAGAATCAAACAATTAATACTATTATCTTAAAAGATCACCACTTTTTGGTCCTCTATCTGTGTGTGTATGTATGTAGGGGTACATGTGTGTATGTATGTGCATCTGTATATTTGTCTATGTGAGTGAGTGTGTGTGTATGTGTGTGTGTGTGTGTGTGTATGTGTATGTCTATGTGAATGTGTGTGTATATGTCTATGTCAGTAAGTGTGTATGTATGTGTCTTTCTGTCTTTGTACCTGACTAAGGAATTACAAATGCCTAAGATCTAGTGTCACCAAATTTCTCATAAGTTCTATGCTAGCCATCATCGTACTGTTCTGTATTATGTAGATTTCTCTATCACATAGCTGTTTATTAGAAACTATTGTTAATTTTAAGAGTTGAAAATTTCTTATATAAACCTTCAGTTTTCAATTTGCTAGGTTCTCTCAGACATCTCAAACACATTGTTCACAACTTACATGTGAAATGTGAGCACATCTGATAAATCAATACATGCATTAGTAAAGCGCATGATCATTAAGAAGTCAATGGGGATAGGAAAGAAGTGAATAGTTATAAAAGATGGGAGATGCTGACTTTTTAGGATATTACTTTCTTTAGATCACTTTACAAGATTGTCTGAACAACAGTTAATAAATATGAGAGTTAGTCTTGCTATGGAGAATATGCAGTATAAATGGTGAGATGGAATATCGATATCAAATGCAGTAACTACTGGTGCATTAATTTTGCAGAGCTAGAGAACCAAATACAAGGTATATAAACATGGTAAAGTGATGATTTATCACTGGGATACATCTCTGGCCCAAATGCAGATACTAATTATTTCATCATATAATAATCAAACAATATTTATTGAAGACAAAACTAGTACTATGCATGTGTGATAGCTAACACAAGCAATCTGTAATAGTCATGTTAGGAGAGTCAATAAAACGACAGGAATGTTACATGTTTCAGAGAACAAAGCATGCAATTTTAATATTGCTTAGTTTGTTCAGCTTATATTTAAAAATGCAATAAACTAATAATGCTAAATTTATTTCCCACAGGAAAGGAAGTTTAAGATCAAAATACAAAATGATTCATTGTTTGGTAGTACCTACCTTTTTGCCAGAGCCCCACATCAGGATGGGAGAAGAGTGTCTCATTATAACCCTATAAGGACACTAATCTAATTCTTAGTAGTAACAAAATGACTTCCCAAATTCCTTAATTACTAAAGCCACCATATTAGGGATGACATTTCAACATATAGATTTGAGGGGAGACACTGAAGCAATGCATGAATGATGTTTCTTTTAGTAGCAATACACAAGACTAGAACACAGAAGCGGAAGCTCACAGTCAGCCTTTGGATGGATCACAGGGCCCCCAATGGAGAAGCTAGAGAAAGTAACCAAGGAGCTAAAGGGATCTGCAATCCTATAGGTGGAACAACAATATGAGCTAACCAGTACCACCACCACCACCCCCCAGCTTGTGTCTCTAGCTGCATATGAATCAGAAGATGACTTAGTCGGCCATCAGTGGAAAGAGAGGCCCATTGGTCGTGCAAACTTTATATGCCTCAGTACAGGGGAACGCCAGGGCCAAGAAGTGGGAGTGGGTAGGTGGGGGAGTGGGTGGGAGAGCATGTGGGGGACTTTTGGGACAGGATTGGAAATGTAAATGAAATAAATTCCAAAAAATGTTAAAAAAAAAAACTAGAAAATGGACACAGTAACATAGATGTCTGCATCATATAATAATGGATTAACAGCAGCCTTAAAAATGTACAGAAGCAGGAAATAAAAGTGTTTTAGATTAGATGTTACAGAATCTAATATCTAATGCTACAATAAATGGAAATGAAGAAAGCTGGAGAAATATTCTAACTATGACTAAGAAAAAGGTAGTAGAAAGTGACTGTCATGAATCAATGCAAATGTTTGTATTGCAAGTTAAGAATTTGGGGCAATATGTTGCAATGGAGCATGACTAAATTACCAAAGAGAAGAACAAATTAGATAAAACTTTGTTCTGAAAAAGGGAACCTGTCTATAACATAAAAAATGAATTGTGTTGGATGGGTAGGAGAAGGCATGTTGACAGTGCTGACTGGAAAGACTAGGGAATTTTCTCAGTACTTGGTTTCCATAAAATATAAACAACGTGGTTCAAGCTGAGCATTTATACATGTTCTCTGAATGTAAGTTTTATTTCAATACAAAAATAAAGACCAATTTTTATAAGTGTGTATATAATTGAGGAAACAAACAATGATTCTTTTTCCTTCGTGTCTCATATTAAATCTATCGAAGTGGCTGCCTTCTAAAGCCATCCTGAATCCAGCCCTCTTCCTTCTCTCTATTGTTATCAATTCCTTTTTATTACAGATCGGTGCTATTAGTTACCTAGAGCATTATAGTGCCTGCCTAATGGTCTTTTGTTTTCTATTCCTGGCTCCCCCTCCCCCATGCTTTCTTTGTATAACAACCAAATTCAGACCTATTACAATAGATTATGTCATTCCAACTGAAACTTCAATGAGGTCACCCTCATACTATTATGGCCTGATTCTAATTTACCAAGATCCCTGTAAGCAGACTTTTCTCTCTCTCTCTCTCCACAAGTTTTCCATACTTTTCCATGTCCCAGACACCCTATCTTTTCTTTTCCTTAGAATCCAAACTCATTCTCCATCCAGGGCTTTTGAGTGAGCTCCTCTTACTCTGGCTGGAAGTTACCCTGTGATGGTTTCTGTACTCTTTCTTTTTTTTTTTTTTTTTTTTGTTTTTCGAGACAGGGTTTCTCTGTGTAGCCCTGGCTATCCTGGCACTCACTTTGTAGACCAGGCTGGCCTCGAACTCAGAAATCCGCCTGCCTCTGCCTCCCCAGTGCTGGGATTAAAGGCGTGCGCCACCACGCCCGGCTTCTGTACTCTTTCTTATCACATAAATCTCTATTTAAATACCACCCCACTAGAAATAGCTATTTCTCACACAAAAGAAGAAAGACATAAAAATAGATTACTTAAATAATACAAAGGACCATTCTGATTATTGATAGCCTGGGAATTGAAATAATATAAGATATTATGTCTGGAAGGCCATTCCAAAGTCTTAATAGGTCATCCTCCATCATTCATGATTATCATAGTTCCTAGGAATCACTATGTGCAAAGGAAGTATGGATTTGAAGTAAAGATTGTCTGACTTCCTCATTTTATCTCCTCCCTACTGTTTAACCATCCACATCACTTAGCTCCAATGAATGTCAGTCCATGTTAAAATGGAGATAAGTATAGTGATAGGAGTTAACTTGACAGTATGTTTTGGAGATACGGTCTCATATCATCGAGAATGCTTTTAATTTACCATGCACCTTCTCAAGATGACTTTGAACTCCTGATCCTCCTGTTTTAATTTTATGAGTTCTGGTTTTACAGGGGTATACTACAGAACTCAGTTTCTGTAGTCTGGGGGCTCAAAATAGGCCTTCCTATATGCTAAGCAAGCACTCTATGAACTGAGATAGGTATCTAAGCAAACAGTTTTTTTTTTCTTTTGGTTTTTGTTTTTTTTTTCTTTTTAAAGATTTGTTTATTATTATATCTAAGTACACTGTAGCTGTCTTCAGATGCACCCAGAGAGGGTATTATATCTTATTATGGATGGTTGTGAGCCACCATGTGTTTGCTGGAATTTGAACTCAGGACCTTCGGGAGAGCAGTCAGTGCTCTTGACCACTGAGCAATCGCTCCAACCTGCAAACAGCTGTTTTTAATTTAAGTGTAATAAAGTTTATTAAATGTTAGCTATTGTGCTAATGCATGAATGAACAAATGAATGAGCTGGGGTATCAACATGTTTTAGGGATGAGGTATCAACATGTAATAAGGGTGTTCAGCTCACATAGGTAACAAATGAGAATTTTTGTCTATGTCAAGAAAATCATTCATACAAATATCCATGGCATCGGCTAGCCTTCTTGCTGTTAGGTAGTGCATGTCAGAGTTTTGGATGTGATGCTGCTATCAGATTCAGTTTGGTCATCCAAATCATCTTGAAGAGAGTTTCATTAAGCACAGCTTATACCTGTTCACCAGAGTCTAAGAGATTTCAATTGCTGAACTAACTTGCTTTAGACAAGCTGCAAACCATCATAGATGGAACTCAAAGACAGTAAAAAGGAAACAGACCTCGTTCTTACCCTTGTCTCCATCTGTAGAATGAAGTTAATGAGACGTTTCGGGTTGCCAGAAGGCAAACTCTGTCAAATTGCTTTGGATATAAGTAGGAAATTGCAACACTTTTGTCTTAAATGTGTGTCACATTTATGCATTTTGAGTCTGTGCGGGTTCACAGGTTATGTGGGAAACTTTTGTGGGTTTGCAGTTATTCTGACAAATCCAGGCATCTCTTGTAGCCATGCTGATGGCCCCTGAGCAAAAGATCTGAGGATGTTGCCCATTGCCCCTGGCATGATTCTCACAGTTGTCCTGGGTTGTTTGTAATCTATACAAACGGAGGTATACTTAGAGAAAGGGAAACATCTGTCTCCCAGATGGTGCTTGGGGGAAGTCAAATGGTTCATCACGTGGACACAGAGTGGCTCAGTTTCTGATGCTCAGTCTTCTGTGTTGGCTCATTCATCCAAAGGATATTTTCTAAGGAAGTCCTATCAATAGTAACTCGCATCACTTCTAATTTCATGACCATAGTATATTTGATCAAGAAACTCTTTTCTTGCTGGATAATTTTCTCATTATATTTTGATTGACTCTTGCCTTATAGATTGCAAATCATTGGACTATAATTACAGAATATCCCAAATGTTCACACACACAAAAAAAGATGAACTAAAGTCTGTTGGAATTTCTTCCTATTTATTTGCTATTTTCTACAAGTTTATTGGCTTTTCCATATATGATTGTTCTGCTTATATTTCAATTAAAGCTTATTATAATAAAGGATGCTTTTACAGCAAGCATGACAACCTCTACCTAAATTCTCAGCACTCAGGAGGCAGACTTGGAACACTGCTATGTGTTCAAGGCTACTCTGTACTATAATAGTGGTTTCTAGGCTAGCTTGGGCTATGGAGTAAAAAGATTATCTTAAAAAAATGAACAAAAAGAAACATTCTTATAACACTATTGAGGATTTTTATATAAGGTGGTTATTATTTATTTAAAGAGTGAAATTGTTTTTAAAAGAGAATTTTGTACAGTCCTACAAGTTGGCAGGTAACTTCAACTTCTATTGTTCAAGAAGAAATTGAATACTTGATTTTTTTTTTACTGTTTTCTTTACAGTAAAAAAAAAAAGTGAGAGTCTTACTTAAAAGAATTTGTTAATGGCAGAAGTTAGTTGTTGAATTTTCCTATTTTCAAGTGTCTTGGGTTGATTTATAGAATGTTTTCCAATATCTTTTGTTTTTCTAAGAAAGAGACTCTGCCCTTGAGGTAAAACCTCAGAAAATGTTCAAAAATGAAAAAGAGCACTTGCAACAGAAGTAATATTTAAAGTCTGTAAATTGCACTAGTATTAATTCAATGCTCAAGTATTGCTGTGAAAATGTGAATATGAACAATTTGATTAATGCCACTTTACAGCTGACTCTGAGGATACATTTGGCATGGGTTGACTTAGAAAGTGTCAATCTAAATCCTAAAGTTATAATATTCATCAGAGCAGTTAAAAATGATGATTAAATTAAGCTCTGTCTGGAATGTAGCCATCACCTTATTTCTATATTTTGTTACAGGATAGGACCTATGCCAAGTATGTCACATGCCTCAATGACTCCTTCAGCCCTTCGCAAGGGTCCATAGTGTCTCTTATTCACTGATACACAGGAATAATTGGTCCTAAGCCTGTCACATTATAGGGCTTCAATAAATATTCTTTGAATTGAATGGATTTTTTTACTGGTGAGAAAGGTAAAAATGCTATGTATTTGAATAGACTCCTATCTTCCACTCATGGTGTACTGTGTAGCAGATTATCCAGGGAGGGCTGAGGTTAGGGAAAGTATTTATTTCTTCCAGATAGCCTGATAACAGTCAACAATTTTGCATGACTTTTAAGCTTAAGTCCTCAAGCTGACAATGACTAGACCTTAAGATGTAACTTACTATCCACTAAGGAACATGAAGCAAAGACACTTGGGGCTCCAACCTCACCTTCCATTTTTACATCTCTGTCTAGCTTGAATGAGCCAAAGAAAAGAGATAAAGAGCCTGTCCAGATTTGAACAACAGTTATCCTAGGTGACCAGGCTGGAGGAGAATTATGGACACATAGTAAGTCAGAGTCCTCAGACATTGAAGAGCTTAGGCACTTCTTTGATCAACCAGTAAAGGAATAGTATATCTTTCTTTCATACACACCTCAGGAGACCTAAATACAGACACTACTTGCTGCATGGGTTCTGATTCTCTTCAGAGACTGTGCTAGGTTGCCTTTAGTGTTGGGTCCTAAACTGTCTTTTGAGCCCACACTATGTCATTGCCCCTCTGTCTGTCTGTCTGTCTGTCCATGGCATTAATAAGGCTTCGAACAAACTCCTCAGTCTCCAGTTTAAAAAATATAACTACAAGGACATACTGGATTAAGAGCAACAAAAACAACAAGACTGGGGAGTCCAGGAAATGGAGAGTCAGAGATCAGGTCAGCCTGTGGTTGTCTTCACAGCCCGTCTCATCCAGGCCCACAATAGCACTCATCTTCCTATGTTTTCCACAAATGTCATGTGTTTCTGCACTATATTCTAAAACTGGAGAGCTACCTTATGATTGAATGACAATCATCAAATATAAGGAAGGTGATTTTGGAAAACACTTTCATCTAAAAAGCCATTTGCTGCTTTCCTGAAAGTAAAATTCCACACAGCTTGATTTTACAATTAAATTCCCATTGATAACCCCCATCACTTTTTATAGTCCTTATCTTGTTTGAAAACCATTTATTTTAATATCACTGCTTAGCAAGGAACCTGTCATCTTAACAAATTTTAATAATAACAGTTTTTGTTAACTACACATATTGTGAAGAAGACCTACAAGTCACTCCTCTTTTCCTTACTGTCCCAGCCCCACATAATGCATCCTACTCTGATTCTGTAGTGTGGATTACTTCACACCCTGCACACTAGTGAAGTGTATCTTTCATTGGACATCATATGGACAATTTGGATTATCATGGCCTATACAATAGTGAAATCACATGGCATTTGTTTTCCTTTAACAGGTTTACTTCTCTTAGCATAGCATCCTGTGGGTTCAATTCTGTTTGTTTGTTTTTTGTTTTTTTTTTTGTTGTTGTTGTTGTTTTTTTGGCTTTTTTTAAAGATATTTTCTTCATTTACATTTCAAATACTATCCGGAAAGTCCCCTATACCCTTCTCCACCCTGCTCCCCTACCCACCTACTCCTGCTTCCTGGCCCTGTCGTTCCCCTGTACTGGGGCATATGATCTTTGGCCAAGGGCCTCTCCTCCCATTGATGGCCGACTAAGCCATCCTCTGCTACATATGCAACTAGAGACACGAGCTCTGGGGGGTACTGGTTAGTTCATATTGTTGTTCCTCCTATAGGGTTACAGACCCCTTTAGCTCCTGGGGTACTTTCTCTAGCTCCTCCATTAGGGGCCCTGTGTTCCATCCAATAGATGACTGTATTCATCCAATAGATGAAGCATCCACTTCTGTATTTGCCAGGCACTGGCATAGCCTCACAACAGACAGCTATATCAGGGTCCTGTCAGCAAAATCTTGCTGGCATATGCAATAGTGTCTGGGTTTGGTGGTTGTATGTGGGATGGATCCCTGGGTGGGGCAGTCTCTGTATGGTCCTTCCTTCTATCTCAGCTCTAAACTTTGTCTCTCTAACTCTTTCCATGGGTATTTTGTTCCCCATTCTAAGAAGGATCGAAGTATCCACACTTTGGTCTTCCTTCTTTTTGAGTTTCATATGTTTTGCAAATTGTATCTTGGGTATGCTAAGTTTCTGGGCTAATGTCCACTTAACAGTGAGTGAATATCATGTGTTTTCTTTTGTTATTGGGTTATCTCACTCAGGATGATATCCTCTAGATCCATCCGTTTGCCTAAGAATTTCATAAATTAATTGTTTTTAATTGCTAAGTAGTACTCCATTGTGTAAATCTACCACATTTTCTGTATCCATTCCTCTGTTGAGGGATTCCTTTCTTTTTCAGGCAAGTGGCACTCCATTTTATTTCACTTTTTTCCATATTATATTTCACGTGTTCTTTATTCTTTCATCTGTTAATGGGCACCTGGGTGGTTTTTGTATATCAGCTATTATGCACAATGTTTCAGAGAATTTGGGAGCTATACAATTACACCTAAATGTAAATTGTTTTGGGTCAGTTACCCAAAGTAGAAATTCTGGGTCATACAGTGATAAGGTTTCCAAGGCTTTTCCATATTATTTACTATAGCAACTTCACCATTTTGCATTGTTTCAAAGAATATGCATTCTCTTAGGGTTTCTATTGCTATTAAGAGACACCATGACCAAGGCAACTTTTAAAAAAGACAACATTTAATTGGACCTGGCTCACAGTTTCAGTTTTAGTTTCCCATCAGCATGGTGGGAAGCATGACAGCATCCAGGCAGACATGGTGCTGGAGAAGGAGTTGAGAGTTTTTTATCTTAATTGTAAGACAGCCAGAAGGAGACTGACATCAGCAGGCAGCCAGGAGGAGGGTATCAAAGCCCACCCTCACAGTGACACACTTCCTCCAATCAGGTCACACCTCCTAATAGTGCCACCTCCTGGCCAAGCTTATTCAAACCACCATATTCCACACTCTGGCCCCCATAGGCTTGTTCAAACACCTGAATCTATGGGACCATTCATAGTCAGAGCATAATGCAAAATACATTTAGTCCAACTTCAAAAGTTCCCATAGTCTATTACAGTCTCAGCAATGTTAAAAGTCCAAAGTTCAAAGTCTCTGCTGAAATTCATCCAATCACTTAATTGTCAAAAAGCAGACCACATACTTCCAACGTCACAGGATATAGATTACCATTACAAACAAACATCATAGTGGGTAAGTGCTAAATCAAAGCAAGACCAAAAGCCAGCTGGGCAAACTCCAAATTCTGCATCTCCATGACTGATGTCAAAGGGCTCTTCAGATCACCACCTCCTTTCTGTTTTGTTACTGCCTCACAATTATTTCTCTTTGGATCATTCCACTTCCTGATAGCAGATTTCCTCAGCAGATATCCCACAGCCCTAGCATACTCAACATCCATGGGACTCCAGGGCAACTGCAAAGTTACAGCTTCTTGCTCCAATGTCTGGGATCTGTCCACACATGATCTTCTGGGCTCCTCCAAAGGGCTTAGGTCACATCTCCAGCTCTTCCCTCTGAAGTACTTCAGGGTCTGGTAAATTCACTTCATTGCTGCTGATGTTCTTAGTGGCCATTCCATGGTACTGACAAATCCAATATCCTGCAGTCCTTTGTTGCAACTAGGTTTTGCCAATAGCCTCTCATTGGCTTCTTTCATGGTGTGAGGCTCAACTTCTTTGCATGATCCCTTCAGACCTGTGCCGTCAACTTCAACTGAGGTTCCACCTTCACCAAGTGCCTCTCATAGTGCCAAGCTCCAGCTGCTCTCCATGATTTCTTCATGCCTTCAAAACCAGTACCACCTGGGTGAGTCTTATACATTACAAAATCCAGCTGGAGCATGATATACAACCTTGGCTCTCTCTGGAACACAGCTCTTTGTGCTCTCAGAAAACACTTCCCAGAAGATTTCAACTCTGTGATGCTGGTCTCCTCTTAATCACTGCTAATTTCTTAGCTCCAGATAACTTGCATCAATTGTCCCAGTAATACTCCCTACTACTCATGACTCTAAAGCCAGAGGCACATAGCTAAATCTTCCAAGTTCTGCTGCTTGATAGAGATGGAATATGGCCACCTTTTCCTACTACATTATCACCAGCTTTCTGGTTTCCAACTTCTTCACAGCCTAAGCTTGGTTGCCCTGGAACTTGCTCTGTAGATTGACTTTGAACTCAGCAATCTGCATGGCTCTGTCTCCTGAATGCTGGGATTGATTGTGTGTACCACCATGCCTGGACTTAAGCTTTTCTTTACCTGGAACTTGCTCTGTATCAGGCTGGCTCTGAACTCAGAGATCTCCTTATATCTATATCTTGGGAATAAGGTGTGTACCACCATGCCTGGGTTGTAGTTCATTCCACATTAAAAGTCCAAATGAAAACAATAACCAAGTAATAACACCTAACATGATAGAACTATACCTTGTTCAACTGCAAAAGCATGAACAATACACTTAACTGGAGGACAACTTGGCTCAAGGTCACCACTTTCTTAATCTTGAATGTAGGATTCAACTCCATTCTCCTTCCTGGTTCCCCTTTAATACTTGAACCATACACTTTGTATTGTTTCCTTTCTAAGCTTGCTACATTTGATCAAAATGCTCTTCATGACAGTATACAAGGAGACAAAGTCTGTGCTGGGTTTTTCTGAGACTTCCTTTGTCAGTGCAAAGGAAGTTAATAAAAATCTCTTTACCTTACCCTCAGGTAGACTCTTCAGACAGGACAAAAAGCAGCCAAATTCTTCACCAAAATATTACAGGAACGGTCTCTAGGCCATACACTAAAATTCTTCTCCTCAGAAAAACCTCTTGATCTAGGGACCCACCATTCAAAACAGGCTCAGGAACACTGTCTTCCATGCTTCTATTAGTGTGCCCCATTATTAAGCCCCACTTAAAGCATTCCACTGCTTTACAAAGTCCCAGAATCCACATTCCTCCAGACAAAAGCATAGTCAAGCCAATCATAGCAATACCCCAGTCACTAACTTCTCTCTTAGGGTTTCCATTACTGTGAAGAGGCACCATGACCATGGCAACTTTTATAAGGAAACATTTAATTGGTGTTAGCTTAAAGTTTTAGAGGTTTAGTCTATCATTGTCATGGCAGGAAGCATGGCAACATCCAGACAGACAGGCTTCTGGAGAAGGAGCTGAGAGTTCTACGTCTTAATCCCAAGGCAGCCAGTCTGTGTTACCTCTCTCGGGATGATATTTTCTAGTTGCATCCATTTGTCTGCAAAACTCATGATGCCCTGGGTTTTGATAACTGAATATTTTTCCATTGTGTAAATGAATCACAGTTTTTTTTATTCATTCTTCAGTTATGGCACATTTGAGTTCTTTTCAGTTTCTGGCTATTATGAATAAAGCTGCTATGAACATTCTTCATATGTCCAAAGGAAGAAATTTGAAAACACACACACACACGCACACCTGAAGACATTTCCAAAGGGGATATAAAAATACCAACAAAAAGAAAAAACAAAAACAAAAAAATCTATCAGCTGAAAGCAATCATGCCTAAATATCAAAATTCTCTATCATT
The DNA here is from genome assembly GCF_978045245.1 of Mus caroli. NCBI lineage: Eukaryota > Metazoa > Chordata > Mammalia > Rodentia > Muridae > Mus > Mus caroli. The sequence goes on from NW_028227269.1 coordinate 56,534,095, forward strand.
TTATCTTTTGTGTTTCAACAATTATGTTCTCTTGGAGGCTATACTAAAGAAATACTCCTATGGAGTATTTTCATTACCCTAAAACTGTGCTGCACTGTTTCTTTCTCAGCTGCCCACCGGCAGTCATGCCTCTGTATTTGTAGCTTTACCTTTTCTAAGATGCCAAGTAGTTGCAATAGTTGACGGTATAGTCTCTGCTGCTGGCTTACACTCACTTGATAATATATATTTTGGACTCTACCATATCCTTTTATGATTAGACAGCTCATTCCTCTTAAGCTGGAAAATTTCTTTGTCCAGATATATCAAAGAGTATTGGTCTAGTCATCCAACTATGAGATATCTTGATAACTTCCAAATTCTGGCCACGGTTAAAGCAGATGCTGCAAACACCTGTGTGCAGATTCCCGAGTGTGCAATGGCTTTCAGGTTCTTTGGGTAAACAAAAAAGAAAACCATTTCAGAATCACATGCTATGGGGGTGTTTAGTTTTTAAGAGTCACTGTCCCTCTGTCATCCTGCCAGCACTCTGTACTGTCAGTGTTTTGAATTTTGGACATTCTGTGGATCAGTGATGGCATCTTGTTTTTCTAATTACATTTCCCCAAGATACATGACATATGATATATGATATGGAATATATTACATGGAATATCATTTCTTATTTCTTTTGGCCATCCATCTTAGGTTTCTATTAAATTCCTTAGCCAAGAAAATGGACTTTGTCTTGATGATACCCTTTACTTTATTTATACAGATTTCCTTGGGAGTTATTAGTCTGCTTGAAAGAAGATTAAAGCTGGAATAGTCTTCCAAAAAGAATTCCATGTAATAACTACAGTTTCAGTCATGTGCAAGTCAACTAAGGAGCAATTACAGGTTCTAATAGAGTTTCTTTCCTGACTTTTAAAAGAATAAAACTATATGACTATTTAATGGATAATTTTATATTTTATAAGAAGGAAACTCTATGGCTAATTTTAGAAAACATTTTGACTATAATAATATTGTTTATAAATTGAGTTTAGTAATAGCTGAAGAGTCTTCATATTACATGCAATTCTCTTAACCAATATAGGTTTTTAAAATGCTTAAACTGCTAAACTGCATTCTCTCTCTCTCTCTCTCTCTCTCTCTCTCTCTCTCTCTCTGTGCCTCTCTCTCTCTCTCTCTCTCTCTCTCTCTCTCTCTCTCTCTCTCTGTGTGTGTGTGTGTGTGTGTGTGTGTGTGTGTGTGCCTCTGCAGGCCTGAAGAAGGCATCCTAGCCCAAGAGCTGAAATTGTGCTAGTTGTTGAGTTGTTGGATGTGTATGTGTAGTCTGGTAATTAAACTCTGGTATTCTACAAGAGCAACAAATACTCTTCATTGCTGAGCCATTTATCCAGCTCCACAATGTATTCTTAGAGCACAGAACTAGTTCTGCCATAATAGTTCTGCCAATACACACGAAGTATTGAATGTACTTTACATATAGAGAAGTACTATCTAGAGTAAGTAAAAGTAATATTTTGTTACATTATGTATTTAAAGGTCACAATGACAAGGGTATCTTCCAGAAAATTTTTTGCAAACTTATAAAACCTTAATTTACTGATAAAACGTTACAATGATATGACTACAACAGCAAACCAGTAAGTCTTGAAGATGACATAATGTTCATTCAATCTAATAGCTTCATTTGACATTTTTAAAAGTTGAAAAAGGAGAAAGTCCAAATATAGATAAAATTGAAATATAAGTTTTAAAATCCAGATTTTCTAGTAAAGAAATCTGTTTGTGTAAAGAAGTCTGGTAAATAAGGTATCTGGTATTTTGGTTGTTTCTTCCACAGTAAGATTAAAACCTCAAGGTCAGTATTACATCTAAAGTCATATTGACTCTGATGTCAAAGTAGCCTTTGAACTAAACTTCTATATGATGCCCTACTACCTAATTTATTTCAGAGTTATTCCTATAACTGATATGTAAGTAAAAGAAAATTAGCTAATTATCAAGCTAATAAAGGATTTTTTTATTCTCTTCTGATCGTCTTTTCATTGGCTAATTCCATAATCATTTGGGCCCTAACTCATCCATTCCTAACGAGACAGGGCCATTACAGAAAGCCAAACTAATCAAACTATAAAGAATAACTGACCACACGATTCCCAGACCCAGCTGATACATTTAAAATAGAATCCCTACATCTCAGGGAATATCGCAAAAGGCAGAAGGAAAGGATTATGAAAAGAAGAAGACCAGAAAGTCTGCTGCCAGTTTGTATCTTCTAGATATGACCAGCAAACTACACCCATAAAATTGCAACAATGTAACTGTCTAAATAAGACCTAAACAATGTCAATACCAATTGACATGAAAATGTGGATGGAGTAAGTTTTTAAGGGCCATACACACCTAGATGAAGAGATATAGGCAATTAATGACTGCCGAGAGAGGAAAAATTGGTCTTTAAGGGTGAATCCCCTAGTTGGTTATCTAATATTCTAAAATATATACACACAAGCAGCACTAAATGGAGTCAACAGGAAATATTTTTATAGCTATTCATGTGTTCATGCATGCGTGTGTGTGTGTGTGTGTGTGTGTGTGTGTGTGTGTGTGTGTGTAAAACAATAGTTAAAGATAAAGAATACTTAGCTGGAATGTAAGGTATCATGATACAAAAGTGTTTTTCCTCCCAAGGTGAGCATTCCAGATTTACTGACCCTTGAGATTTGGTTTGACCAGATGCAAGAAAATAGACTGCATAATTGGTGATAGTGAAGCCTCTATGCCTACTATTTCCTATGAAAAAGAAGTATTAAAAAATAGTAAGATCCACTCAACAAGAAGGAAACCTTGTCTGGTACTGGAGACCTAGCCAACTAGCGGTACTGAAGACATGGCTATCTTGGAGAAGAACTTGAAACCAGTACTTTACTAAACTAACACAATCCATAAATACATTCTAAGTATTTATCTTCACCTCTCATCAAGGCAACATCTCCTTATAGATGTCAGAGAGCATTTCATAAAACTACAACCTATCAAAAGACAGAGTTGAAGAACCCAGTGTCAATGCATATATCTAAAAATAAAACCCCTCACCAAAGGCTAAGGGAATATTGCAGAAACGAGGCAGAAAGTTTGTAAAAGCCAGAAGATCAGAACTTTGCTGTGATAGTTTGTCTTCTAGAACTATCAGAAGCTTTTCCCACAAAATCTAACCAATGTGGCTGCCTAAATGTGATCTGAACAAGCATATCAACAGACATGCAAAGTGCATGGAGGAAAGCCTATGAGGACTCCACTGTACACAAAGGACTATAGGGTACTAATGAATGCTGAAAGCGGGAGAAACAGCCTTTCCCAGGGAAGAGTTCACTGATTTATTATTTAATACCAAATGATCAATATGGAATGACCAATTGGTATTGACCATGTGGTAATGCTAAGTATTCTTTATCTTTAACTATTGCTTTACACACACACACACACACACATGCATGAACATATCAATAGTTATACAAATATATCCTGTTGACTATTTAGTGCTGCTTGTATGCATATATTTTAGAAAGAAATGGTCACTTGGTATTGGATAACCAACTAGGGGATTCATCCTTATATCTCATCCAGACAGAGCAGGTTATATTTAGAAATATATATGCACATACATATCTGCATGTAACAATGATTAATTTTAATAGTGGCCAAGAATTTGAAAGAAAGCTAGAAGAAATATATGGGAAGGTTTACAAGGAAGAGAGATAAAAAGAATGATACCATTATATTGTAATCTCAAAAATAAAAGAAATAACTTAAAATTATATAAAAGAGGTTTTGAATTTGAGAGGGAGTAGGGTGCATGAAAAGGGTCAGAGAGAGAAGTAGGGTTGTGATGTGACTATATTTTAATTTAAAAATGTATAGGGGATAGAAATGAATTTAGAACATATCTATAACTAAATTTTCAAAACTGATAAAAGATTAGGAAGAAATACTGGAGTCAATTTTAGAGAAAAAGTTCTTGAAGAATCTGAATTTAGATACAGTTGACACGTAAGGATTGCTCTGACACATATTAGCCTCTCACAAAATGTTTTCTTTTGCACTGAGCTTCTTTGCACAGTTTCATTAAGCTGTAAGTTCAGACGTGAAGATGCTAGATAGCAATTTGAGTCAGGACTAATTGAATCTCCTAACAGTAGCCATTTATATTTAATAACATATTGTGCAGGGACAATATTTAAGCATTCAAAATTTCTTGCTCATTTTTTAGTTTTAGGATACATGCTTTCAACCATGACAATTATACTTCTTTATATTTGAAATGGGTGCAAAGGTAGAACTTAGCATGATGCCCTGAGAATGGTTGTTTATTTGGCATCATTTCTGCTTGAGTATAAATATCTTCTTTTCATAGCTAGTTTTCCCCAGGAAAAACCAAGAACTTCCCATAATTTGACTTTTGGTTGTAGTACAGGATATTTAAGGTTTACTAAAATATTTTTACAAGAACTGAACCTAGATATTTTTAGCAAATAAGTCCAAAAACTTCAATAAAGAGCTGGTGTGTAATGTAAGTGAAATGGAAAACTCTCACACGAGTAGATTTCTGATTCAGACACAAAGTTTATTATTTGTCGTTGATTTTTAAATCAGTGCTTATGCAGCTAGATGGGCATAAATAATAGATGTGCCATGATTTGTTTCAGATATTAAAACTCTATCTGAAAAGTTTCTTCCACAAAATATGCTGAAATAGTGTGATTGCATGTATATTTATATTATATGACCTATGTTATTCTTCATATCCCAGCACGAGTAAGTCATGCGCAACCCTGATATTTCATTATGATGTCATCTGTAAAGTTTATGCTTCAGTACCACCCAATCTAGTTATAATAAACTTCAAAAATATTCATAACACTTTAAGATTATGATTTCATTTTGGGCCACATTCATGGCTATCCTGTGCTCCATAAAGCTCACTGCCTGTGTGTTAGACACAATTGCATGACCAATGGACCAGTAAGTACTATTAGATAAAATTAAATTATAGTGATAATGATCTACCTATGTGACTTCTACCTATGTAACATCACATAGGTAGAAGTCACATAAAGAGAACTCCTATTCTATTTGAGGATTAACAACTGTACACTTTAGCATTTCACTTTACACAATGGAGTGCTGGTCATGATGTATGGTATGAGAAGATTGTGATAGAGTCAAAATTCTTATGCTCTTCTCATGGATTCAGCCCTGTAAGTCTCCCTGTCTTCCCAATCTTTGCCCTAATTTGGTCACAGCAACCTGTGCAGAAAGTCAACCTCTAGACTTCACTCAGAAATTGTCTCTTCTGCACTACATCCAAACACACTCCCAAGCCAGATTTCCCACTTCCTTCTCCACCATCTGGCTGTATGACTCGTCCTTACTTACCCACATTAGATACCTCTCCACAAACCCACCTGATCCCCCAACCAAGGGTCATTCCTATGCCATATTCAACCATTCTATCCAGCCAGATCTAATCTCACCCTTTAGGTTTGGACCAGTAGACCTTATATACTAGTATAGTCCACTATGTCCACCTGACTTCATTCCAGCCAAGACTTCTAACCGCTGAGCACAACCTACTTGAACATCTTATCTTCTGTCTCAACCTGCTCTGTCCCCATCAGATTTAGAATTAACAAAGGTGATCTGCATGCCTTTTATCTTAAAAGCACAAATACTCTGAAAAATTAAGCCACTATATTCTCTTTAAAAATCTACCAGTAATATAAAAATGTCCGTGAGTGTCAATTATCTAGATGAGCACCAGGACACAGAATTTAAAAGAAAAATCATAAACGTTATCATAGAATTCAATAAGTTAAAACACAAATAAATATCTCAATAAAATTAAGAAGAAAGAGCTTAAGAAGAACAAACACCTGTGTGATGGCCTTGGCTGAAGAAAATGACAATGATAATCTAGAACCTGAAAATGAATTTTAATAAGGAGATAGAAATATGGAAAAGAACTCAAATTGAAATTAATATGGAATTGAAAACCTAAATATTTCAAGTATGAAACCAAGCTGAAAAATGAATATCAAGATTTAGACATAAGACTAAGGATCTAGACCAAATAAGCCAAGAACATAAATAATATTAAAAACTCAGGAAAGGAAAATACAAGTAATATGAGACATTATGAAAAAATATATTTGAATTATTGACATAAATGAGGGAGAAGAATACCTAGTCAGTGGCATAGCCCAAATCTTCAACAAGATCTTAGTAGAAAGCTTTTCTAACTAAGACATACCCGTATAGATAAAATAAACAACAAACAAAACACAGAACACAAAATAGACAAGACTACAAAAAATAAATTCCACACAGCATATAATAAAGTGCTAAATTGACATAGAAGTGAAGGAGTATTGAAAGCTGAAGAAAAGTCACCACCATTAACAATGGCTGTCCTCTGAGAGACTCCACCAGCAGCTGACTAAGACAGATGCAGATCTCACAGCCAACATTGGACTGAGCCTGGGAACTCCAATGGAAGAGTTAAGGGAAGGACTGAAGGAACTGGAAGGGATAGTGACCCCATAGGGAGAACAACAGTATCAACTAACCTGGACCCCCCAGAGCTCCCAGGGACTAAACCACCAATCAGAGTATACATAGAGTATACATGAGTTGAGTGGGTCCATGGTTCCCATTACATATATAGCAGAGGATTGCCTTATCCGGCATCAAGGGAAGGGGATGTGGTTGGTCTTGTGAAGGTGTGATGCCCCAGAGAAGAAGGATGCTAGAGGGGTGAGGTTGGAGTGGGTGGGTGCATGGGGAGCACCCTCTTAGAGGCAAAGGGGAGGAGGGATGCAGTGGGGAGGAGGGATTGTGGAGAGTGAACTGGGAAAGAGGACAGCATTTGAAATGTAAACAAATAAAATAATCAAATAATTAAAAATCACATATAAAGAAATCACATATAAAGTAATAATAGCTGATTTCTTGATGTAAACTTTGAAAGCCCTCCCAAAAAGACTGAAGCAGTGCATTTCAAGTCAGAAAGACTATGCCAGTCAACCCAGACTAATATACCCAGAAAAACTGTATGCCATGATTAAAGGGAAACAAAAAATATTTCATGATATAAACAGTATTACATTTTATATTCAACAAAGCAAATCTGAAGAAAATACAGGAAGAGCTAAAATAGGCTGAAGAGAGGAACAAGCATAACAAAGAGACCATGGAAAGAAATGTAAGGACACAAGAACCACAATTAACACATCCATATTAGTAATAATTTTATATATCAATGGCCTCAATTCTCTACCCAAAAGACACAGATTGAATGGGTCAAGAAAAGCCATCTATCCTTTGACTACAAGAAACACATCTATTTTTAAGATGGGCACTGCCTTATAACAAAAGGAGTCTAATGAAATGAGACCAGGAAACAAGCAGGAGACACTGTGATAACAAGTGAAAAACAAACAAACAAACTAACTAACTAACTAAAGCTAATCAAAAAAATCAAAAGACATAGAAAGACATAAAGAAGGACACTTCATTCTAATGTAGGGAAGAGTTAACCAAGAAGATTATCCTAAACATTTATGTGCAAAATCTGGGGCACCCAATTTCATATTTAAATTAAATTGCATTTAAAGAAACAGAATAACATCAATCACTTAATATTAGTTGATTTCAATATTTCATTTTCCTCAAGAGCATGCTAATTTAAAAACAAACAGAAACATCAAAATTAATTGACATCATAAATCAAATTACAGATATCTACAGAAGATTCAGTCAGAATATTCACATTCTACTTAGAAACATAAGGAAGTTTCCTAAAATAGAATACACCCCCCCAAAAAAGAAGTTTTTACAAATTTAAGAAGTTCAGATTCAGTCCTTGTAGTATAACTGGTCACAGTGCAATAAAACTTAAAATGGACAGCAAAAAAGCCCTTGTAAATATACACACTCACCGAGATTTAACACCTCAGTACTGAATTATGGGTGAGTCAAAGGAGAAATTAAGAAAGAGATAAAAGTACTTTCTGCAACTAAATGGAGTGAAAACATGTCACAACAAAACCTCTGGGATACACTGAAAGCAGTCCTAGGAGCGAAATTTATAGCTCTAAGTTGCTACATTGAAAAATCCAAAAGGGAACACATAAAAGGCTTAATGATGCAACTCAAAAGCTGGAAAAGCAAAGGCAAAGCAAATCCAAACCCAGTCAACAGGAAGAAATAAAAATCAATGAACTAGAAACAAAGAACACATTACAAACTAGTAGATAGATAGATAGATAGATAGATAGATAGATAGATAGATAGATAGATAGATAGATAGATAGATAGATGTAAAAAATGGTTCTTTGAGAAAATAAACAACATGTCCTTGGCTTGGCTCAAACAATCAGAAGAAAGAAAAAGAGGACACAAATGAACAAAATCAGAGACAGTCCAGGAAATCTTATAACAGATGCCAAGGAAAATGAGAATATTACAAGGAAAGTCAATTAATGTAATAAACCACATACATGGATTCAAAAACAACAACAACAAAATATGACCATGTCTATAGATTCAGAAAAAGCCCTTCAAAATAGAGGCATGAATGAGGCTAGATGGATTATACTGCAACACAATTAAAGCTGTAAGTGAAAAGCCCACAGTCAACATCATTCTAAATAGAGAAAACCTTGAAGCAATCTCACGGAAGTCAAGTATGCAATAGAGATATCTACTACTCCCACTCTGTTTTTTTTTTTTAATTTTTAATATTTTTATTACATATTTTCCTCAAATACATTTCCAATGCTATCCCAAAAGTCCCCCATAGCGCCCCCCACTTCCCTACCCACCCATTCCCATTCTTTTGGCCCTGGCATTCCCCTATATTGGGGCATATAAAGTTTGCAGGTCCAATGGGCCTCTCTTTCCATTGATGGCCGGCTAGGTCATCTTTCGATACATATGCAGCTAGAGACAAGAGCTCCGGGGTTCTGGTTAGTACATCATGTTGTTCCAACAATAGGGTTGCAGATCCCTTTAGCTCCTTGGGTACTTTCTCTAGCTTCTCCATTGGGAGCCCTGTGATACATCCAATAGCTGACTGTGAACATCCACTCCTGTGTTTGCTAGGCCCCGGCATCGTCTCACAAGAGACAGCTATATTTGGGTCCTTTCAGCAAAATCTTGCTAGTGTATGCAATGGTGTCAGCGTTTAGAAGCTGATTATGGGATGGATCCCTGGATACGGCAGTCTCTAAATGGTCCATCCTTTCATCACAGCTACGAACTTTGTCTCTGTAACTCCTTCCCTGGGTGTTTTGTTCCCAATTCTAAGAAGGTACACAGTGTCCACACTTTGGTCTTCATTCTTCTTGAGTTTCATGCGTTTAGCAAATTGTATCTTATATCTTGGGTATCCTAAGTTTTGGGCTAATATCCACTTATCAGTGATTACATATTGTGTGAGTTCTTTTGTGATTGTGTTACTTCACTCAAGATGATGCCCTCCAGGTCCATCCATTTGGCTAGGAATTTCATAAATTCATTCTTTTTAATAGCTGAGTAGTACTCCATTGTGTAAATGTACCATAATTTCTGTATCCATTCCTCTGTTGAGGGACATCTGGGTTCTTTCCAGCTTCTGGCTATTATAAATAGGGCTGCTATGAACATAGTGGAGCATGTGTCCTTTTTACCGGTTGGGACATCTTCTGGATATATGCCCAGGAGAGGTATTGCTGGATCCTCCGGTAGTACTATGTCCAATTTTCTGAGGAACCACCAGACTGATTTCCAGAGTGGTTGTACAAGCTTGCAATCCCACCAACAATGGAGGAGTGTTCCTCTTTCTCCACATCCTCGCCAGCATCTGCTGTCACCTGAATTTTTGATCTTAGCCATTCTGACTGGTGTGAGGTGGAATCTCAGGGTTGTTTTGATTTGCATTTCCCTGATGATTAAGGATGTTGAACATTTTTTCAGGTGCTTCTCTGCCATTCGGTATTCCTCAGGTGAGAATTCTTTGTTCAGTTCTGAGCCCCATTTTTTAATGGGGTTATTTGACTTTCTGGAGTCCACCTTCTTGAGTTCTTTATATATATTGGATATTAGTCCCTTATCTGATTTAGGATAGGTGAAGATCCTTTCCCAATCTGTTGGTGGTTTTTTTGTCTTATTGATGGTATCTTTAGCCTTGCAGAAGCTTTGTAGTTTCATGAGGTCCCACTTGTCGATTCTCGATCTTACAGCACAAGCTATTACTGTTCTATTCAGGAATATTTCCCCTGTGCCCATATCTTCAAGGCTTTTCCCCACTTTCTCCTCTATAAGTTTCAGTGTCTCTGGTTTTATGTGAAGTTCCTTGATCCACTTAGACTTGACCTTAGTACAAGGAGATAGGAATGGATCGATTCGCATTCTTCTACATGTTAACAACCAGTTGTGCCAGCACCATTTGTTGAAAATGCTGTCTTTCTTCCACTGGATGTTTTTAGCTCCCTTGTCGAAGATCAAGTGACCGTAGGTGTGTGGGTTCATTTTTGGGTCTTCAATTCTATTCCATTGGTCTATTTGTCTGTCACTATACCAGTACCATGCAGTTTTTATCACAATTGCTCTGTAGTAGAGCTTTAGGTCCGGCATGGTGATTCCACCAGAGGTTCTTTTATCCTTGAGAAGAGTTTTTGCTATCCTAGGTTTTTTGTTATTCCAGATGAATTTGCAGATTGCACTTTCTAATTCGTTGAAGAATTGATTTGGAATTTTGATGGGGATTGCATTGAATCTGTAGATTGCTTGTGGCAAGATAGCCATTTTTACAATGTTGATCCTGCCAATCCATGAGCATGGGAGATCTTTCCATCTTCTGAGATCTTCTATAATTTCTTTCTTCAGAGACTTGAAGTTTTTATTATACAGATCTTTTACTTCCTTAGTTAGAGTCACGCCAAGATATTTTATATTATTTGTGACTATTGAGAAGGGTGTTGTTTCCCTAATTTCTTTCTCAGCCTGTTTATTCTTTGTGTAGAGAAAGGCCATTGATTTGTTTGAGTTAATTTTATATCCAGCTACTTCACCGAAGCTGTTTATCAGGCTTAGGAGTTCTCTGGTGGAATTTTCAGGGTCACTTATATATACTATCATATCATCTGCAAAGAGTGATATTTTGACTTCATCTTTTCCAATTTGTATCCCTTTGATCTCCTTTTGTTGTCGAATTGCTCTGGCTAGGACTTCAAGTACAATGTTGAATAGGTATGGAGAAAGTGGACAGCCTTGTCTAGTCCCTGATTTTAGAGGGATTGCTTCAAGCTTCTCACCATTTACTTTGATGTTGGCTACTGGTTTGCTGTAGATTGCTTTTATCATGTTTAGGTATGGGCCTTGAATTCCTGATTTTTCCAAGACTTTTATCATGAATGGGTGTTGGATCTTGTCAAATGCTTTTTCCGCATCTAACGAGATGACCATGTGGTTTTTGTCTTTGAGTTTGTTTATATACTGGATTACATTGATGGATTTCCGTATATTGAACCATCCCTGCATCCCTGGGATGAAACCTACTTGGTCAGGATGGATGATTGTTTTGATGTGTTCTTGGATTCGGTTAGCAAGAACTTTATTGAGGATTTTTGCATCAATATTCATAAGGGATATTGGTCTGAAGTTTTCTATCTTTGTTGGGTCTTTTTGCGGTTTAGGTATCAGAGTAATTGTGGCTTCATAGAATGAGTTGGGTAGAGTACCTTCTGTTTCTATTTTGTGGAATAGTTTGTGAAGAACTGGGATTAGATCTTCTTTGAAGGTCTGATAGAACTCTGCACTAAACCCATCTGGTCCTGGGCTTTTTATAGTTGGGAGACTATTAATGACTGCTTCTATTTCTTTGGGGGATATAGGGCTGTTTAGATCATTAACCTGATCTTGATTCAACTTTGGTACCTGGTATCTGTCTAGGAACTTCTCCATTTCATCCAGGTTCTCCAGTTTTGTTGAGTATAGCCTTTGGTAGAAGGATCTGATGGTGTTTTGGATGTCTTCAGAATCTGTTGTTATGTCTCCTTTTTCATTTCTGATTTTGTTAATTAGGATGCTTTCCCTGTGCCCTCTAGTGAGTCTGGCTAAGGGTTTATCTATCTTGTTGATTTTCTCAAAGAACCAGCTCCTTGATTGGTTGATTCTTTGAATAGTTCTTCTTGTTTCCACTTGGTTGATTTCGCCCCTGAGTTTGATTATTTCCTGTCGTCTAGTCCTCTTGGGTGAATTTGCTTCCTTTTGTTCTAGTGCTTTTAGGTATATTGTCAAGCTGCTAATGTGTGCTCTCTCTAGTTTCCTTTTGGAGGCACTCAGAGCTATGAGTTTTCCTCTTAGAAATGCTTTCATTGCGTCCCATAAGTTTGGGTATGTTGTGGCTTCATTTTCATTGAACTCTAAAAAGTCCTTAAATTCTTTCTTTATTCCTTCCTTGACCAAGTTATCATTGAGAAGAGTGTTGTTCAGTTTCCACGTGAATGTTGGCTTTCTATTATTTATTTTGTTATTGAAGATCAGCCTTAGTCCATGGTGATCTGATAGGATGCATGGGACAATTTCAATATTTTTGTATCTGTTGAGGCCTGTTTTGTGACCAATTATGTGGTCAATTTTGGAGAAGGTACCATGAGGTGCTGAGAAGAAGGTATATCCTTTTGTTTTAGGATAGAATGTTCTGTAGATATCTGCCAGATCCATTTGATTCATAATTTCTCTTAGTTTCTCTGTGTCCCTGTTTAGTTTCTGTTTCCATGATCTGTCCATTGGTGAAAGTGGTGTGTTGAAGTCTCCCACTATTATTGTATGAGGTGCAATGTGTGCTTTGAGATTTACTAAAGTTTCTTTAATGAATGTGGCTGCCTTTGTATTTGGAGCATAGATATTCAGGATTGATAGTTCCTCTTGGAGGATTTTACCTTTGATGAGTATGAAGTGTCCCTCCCTGTCTTTTTTAATGACTTTGGGTTGGAAGTCAATCTTATCAGATATTAGAATGGCTACTCCAGCTTGTTTCTTCATACCATTTGCTTGGAAAATTGTTTTCCAGCCTTTCATTCTGAGGTAGTGTCTATCTTTTTCTCTGAAATGAGTTTCCTGTAAGCAGCAAAAAGTTGGGTCTTGTTTGTGTAGCCAGTTTGTTAGTCTATGTCTTTTTATCGGGGAGTTGAGTCCATTGATATTAAGAGATATTAAGGAAAAGTAATTGTTGTTTCCTGTTATTTTTGTTGTTAAAGTTGGCATTCTGTTCTTGTGGCTGTCTTCTTTTAGATTTGTTGAGGGATTACCTTCTTGTTGTTTCTAGGGCGTGGTTCCTGTCCTTGTATTGGGTTTTTTCTGTTATTATCCTTTGAAGGGCTGGATTCGTGGAGAGATAATGTGTGAATTTGATTTTGTCGTGGAATACTTTGGTTTCTCCATCTATGTTAATTGAGAGTTTGGCTGGGTATAATAGCCTGGGCTGGAATTTGTGTTCTTTTAGTGTCTGTATAACATCCGTCCAGGATCTTCTGGCTTTCATAGTCTCTGGTGAAAAATCTGGTGTAATTCTGATAGGCTTGCCTTTATATGTTACTTGGCCTTTTTCTCTTACTGCTTTTAGTATTCTATCTTTATTTAGAGCATTTGTTGTTCTGATTATTATGTGTCGGGAGGTATTTCTTTTCTGGTCCAGTCTATTTGGAGTTCTGTAGGCTTCTTGTATGTTCATGGGCATCTCTTTCTTTAGATTTGGGAAGTTTTCTTCTATAATTTTGTTGAACATGTTTGCTGGTCCTTTGAGTTGAAAATCTTCATTCTCATCCACTCCTATTATCCGTAGGTTTGGTCTTCTCATTGTGTCCTGTATTTCTTGGATGTTTTGAGTTAGGATCTTTTTGCATTTTACATTTTACTTGATTGTTGTGCCGATGTTCTCTATGGAATCTTCTGCACCTGAGATTCTCTCTTCCATCTCTTGTATTCTGTTCCTGATGCTGGTATCTATGGTTCCAGATTTCTTTCCTAGGGTTTCTATCTCCAGTGTTGCCTCATTTTGGGTTTTCTTTATTGTGTCTACTTCCCTTTTTAGGTCTAGTATGGTTTTGTTCATTTCCATCATCTGTTTGGATGTGTTTTCTTGTTTTTCATTAAGGACTTCTACCTGTTTGATTAGGTTATCCTGTTTTTCTTTAAGGATTTGTAACTCTTTAGCAGTGTTCTCCTGCAATTCTTTAAGGGATTTTTGTGCTTCCTCTTTACTGTCTTCTACCTGTTTACCAGTGTTCCTTTGTATTTCTTTAAGTGTGTTATTAAAGTCCTTCTTGAAGTCCTCTACCATCATCAGGAGATATGCTTTTAGATCCGTGTCTAGCTTTTCCGGTGTGTTGGGGTGCCCTGGACTGGGCGAAGTGGGAGTGCTGGGTTCTGATGATGGTGAGTGGTCTTGGTTTCTTTTAGTAAGATTATTATGCTTACCTTTCGCCATCTGGTAATCTCTGGGGTTAGTTGTTGTCGTTGTCACTGTTTAAAGATTGGAGCAGAAGCTGTGTTCCACTCACCAGCAGTCTCAAAATCCTGTGGCGGGGGTCGTGGGTAGCTGGCAGTACCCCGGTGCTGGTCCAGCCAGAAGAGGCCTGTGGTCCTACTCAGGCAGGTTTTCTGCTTCCCTAACTAATGCAGTCTCAGGTCCCGCGTGCAATTGGATTGGAGCAGAAGCTGTGTTCCACTCTCCAGAAGTCTTAAGATCCTGTGGCTGGTGTTGTGGGTAGCTGGCGAGTGTCAGCCGACCCTGCGCCCTCGCTACCCCGGTGCTTTTCTGACCGGAAGAGCTCCCACTCTGTTTTAATATTCTGTTAGATATACAGGTTGGAGCAAGAGTGCAAAAGAAGAAAATGGATGGGATTCAAATAGGGTAAGTCAAACCACCCTATTTACAGAGGACATGATACTATGCATTAAAGAGTCTAAAGATTCCATCAAAAGACTTTTAGAAGTGAGAAACAAATCCAACAATGTGGAAGGATACAGAAATCAACTTGCCCAATACCTTTCCATATGGAAACCACAAACACACAGATAAGATCATGGACACACTCTCATTCACAATGAACCCCCAAAATACTTGGGGACGAACCTATCCAAGGAAGTGAAAGACCACTGCAATGAAATTTTCATACTTCTGAAGAAAGATTGAGAAAAATACAAGAAAATGGAAAGATGCCATGCTCAGGGATGGGTAGAATTTAACACTGTGAAAATGACCATTTTTACAAAAAGCTATTTGTAGATTCAAGGCAATCCCAATCAAAATCCCCATCGCATTCTTCACAGAAATAGAACAGGAAAGAAAAACTGAAATGTATATAGAACCATGAAAATCTAGGATATGAAAAACATTTTTAGCAAGAAAAAAATGCTTAAGGAATTATCATTCCAGATCTTAAGATATATTACAGAGCCATAGTAATGAAAACAATATAGTATTGGCACTCATGCACAAGTGCATACACACACACACAAACAAACAAAAACCAAAACCAAAAACCCCATGTAAACCAATGGAACTGAATATGGGATAAATCCCCAGGTGGAGAAGTCTCTGGATGGTCCATCCTTTCGTCTCAGCTTAAAACTTTGTCTCTGTAACTCTTTCCATGGGGGTCTTATTCCGAATTCTAAGAAGGAGTGAAGTGTCCACACTTTGGTCTACATTCTTCTTGAGTTTCATGTGTTTTGCAAGTTTTATCTTGGGTATTATAAGTTTCTGGGCTAATATCTACTTGTCAGTGAGTACATATCATGTGAGTTCTTTTGAGATTGGGTTACCTCACTCAGGATGATACCCTCCAGATACATCCATTTACCTAGGAATTTCATAAATTCACTGTTTTTAATAGTTGAGTAGTACTCCATTGTGTAAATGTACCACATTTTCTGTATCCATTCCTCTGTTGAGGGACATCTGGGTTCTTTCCAGCTTCTGGCTATTATAAATAACACTGTTGTGAACATAGTGGAGCATGTGTCCTTATTACAAGCTGCAACATCTTCTGGATATATGCCCAGGAGAGGTATTGCTGTATCCTTCGGTAGTACTATGTCCAATTATCTGAGGAACCACCAGACTGATTTTCAGAGTGGTTGAACAAGCTTGCAATCCCACGAACAATGGAGGAGTGTTTCTTTCTCCACATCCTCACCAGCATCTACTGTCACCTGAATTTTTAATCTTAGCCATTCTGACTGGTGTGAGGTAGAATCTCAGGGTTGTTTTGATTTGCATTTCTCTGATGATTAAGGATGTTGAACATTTTTTCAGGTGCTTCTCAGCTATTCGGTATTCCTCAGGTGAGAATTCTTTGTTTAGCTCTGAGCCCCATTTTTAAAGGGGTTATTTGATTTTTCTGGAGTCCACCTTCTTGAGTTCTTTATATAAATATTGGCTATTAGTCCCTTATCTGATTTAGGATTGGTAAAGATTGTTTCCTAATCTGTTGGTGGCCTTTTTGTCTTATTGACAGCTTCTTTTACCTTACAGAAACTTTGCAATTTTATATGGCCCCATTTGTAAATTCTTGATCTTACAGCACAAGCCATTGCTGTTCTATTCAGGAATTTTCCCTCTGTGCCCATATCTTCGATGCTTTTCCCGACTTTCTACTCTATACGTTTCAGTGTCTCTGGTTTTATGTGGAGTTCCTTGATCCACTTAGATTTGACCTTAGTACAAGGAGATAAGAATGGATCATTTCTCATTCTTCTGCATGATAATCACCAGTTGTGCCAGCACCATTTGTTGAAAATGCTGGTTTTTTTCCACTGGATGGTCTTAGCTCCCTTGTGAAATATCAAGTGACCATAAGTATGTGGGTTCATTCCTGGGTCTTCAATTCATTTCCATTGGTTTACCTGTCCGTTCCTGTACCAGTACCATGCAGTTTTTGTCACAATTGCTCTGTAGTACAGCTTTAGGTCAGGCATGGTGAGTCCACCAGAGGTTCTTTTATCATTGAGAAGAGTTTTTGCTATGCTAGGTTTTTTGTTATTCCAGATGAATTTGCAAATTGTCCTTTCTATTTCATTGAAGAATTGAATTGGAATTTTGATGGGGATTGCATTGAATCTGTAGATTGCTTGTGGCAAGATAGCCATTTTTATAATGTTGATCCTGCCAATCCATGAGCATGGGAGGTCTTTCCATCTTCTGAGATCTTCTTTGATTTCTTTCTTCAGAGACTTGAAGTTCTTATCATACAGATCTTTCATTTCCTTAGTTAGAGTCACACCAAGGTATTTTATATTATTTGTGACTATTGTGAAGGGTGTTGTTTCCCTAATTTCTTTCTCAGACTGTTTATTCTTTGTGTAGAGAAAGGCCATTGACTTGTTTGAGTTAATTTTATATCCAGCTACTTCACTGAAGCTGTTTATCAGGTTTAGGAGTTCTCTGGTGGAATTTTTATGGTCACTTATATATACTATCATATCATCTGCAAATAGTGGTATTTTGACTTCTTCCTTTCTAATTTGTATCCCCTTGACCTCTTTTTGTTGTCGATTTGCTCTGGCTAGGACTTTAAGTACTATATTGAATAGGTAGGGAGAAAGTGGGCAGCCTTGTCTAGTCCCTGATTTTAGTGGGATTGCTTCCAGCTTCTCACCATTTACTTTGATGTTGGCTACTGGTTTGCTGTAGATTGCTTTTATCATGTTTAGGTATGGGCCTTGAATTCCTGATCTTTCCAAGACTTTTATCATGAATAGGTGTTGGATTTTGTCAAATGTTTCTCAGCATCTAACAAGATGATCATGTGGCTTTTGTCTTTGAGTTGTTTATATAGTGGATTACATTGATGGATTTCCTTATATTAAACCATCTCTGCATACCTGGAATGAAGCCTACTTTGTCATGATGGATGATTGTTTTGATGTGTTCTTATATTCAGTTAGCAAGAATTTTATTGAGTATTTTTGCATCGATATTCATAAGGGAAATTGATCTGAAGTTCTCTATCTTTGTTGGGTCTTTCTGTGGTTTAGGTATCAGAGTAATTGTGGCTTCATAGAATGAATTGAGTAGAGTACGTTCTGTTTCTATTTTTGTGGATTAGTTTGAGAAGAAGTAAAATTCGGTCTTCTTTGAAGGTCTGATAGAAGAACTCTGCATTAAACCCATCTGGTCCTGGGTTTTTCTTTGGTTGGGAGACTATTAAGGACTGCTTCTATTTCTTTAGGTGATATAGGACTGTTTAGGTCATTAATCTGACCCTGATCCAGGTACTTTGGTACCTGGAATCTGTCTAGAAATGTGTGCATTTCATCCACGTTTTCCAGTTTTGTTGAGTATAGCCTTTTGTAGAAGGATCTGATGGTGTTTTGGATTTCCTCAGGATCTGTTGTTGTGTCTCCCTTTTAATTTATGATTTTGTTAATTAGGATGCTGTCCCTGTGGCCTCTAATGAGTCTGGCTTAGGGTTTATCTATCTTGTTGATTTTCTCAAAGAACCAGCTCCTGGTTGATTCCTTGAATAGTTCTTTTTGTTTCCACTTGGTTGATTTCGCCCCTGAGTTTGATTATTTACTGCTGTCTACTCCTCTTGGGTGAATTTGCTTCCTTTTGTTCTAGAGTGGTTAGGTGTGCTGTCAAGCTGCTGGTGTATGCTCTCTCTGGTTTTTTTTGTTTGTTTGTTTTGTTTGTTTTTTGGTTTTTTTTTTTTTTTTTTTTTTTTTTTGAGGCACTCAGAGCTATGAGTTTTCCTCTTAGGAATGCTTTCATTGTGTACCATAAGTATGGATATGTTGTGGCCTCATTTTCATTAAACTCTAAAAAGTCTTTAATTTCTTTCTTTATTTCTTACTTGACCAAGGTATCGTTGAGGAGAGTGTTGTTCACTTTCCACGTGAATGTTGGCTTTCTATTATTTATGTTGTTATTGAAGATCAGCCTTAGTCCATGGTGATCTGATAGGATGCATGGGACAATCTCAATATTTTTGTATCTGTTGAGGCCTGTTTTGTGACCAAGTATATGGTCAATTTTGGAGAAGGTACCATGAGGTACTGAGAAGAAAGTATATCCTTATATTTTAGGATATAATGTTCTGTAGATATCTATTAATTCCATTTGTTTCATAACTTCTGTTAGTTTCACTGTGTCTCTGTTTAGTTTCTGTTTCCAGGATCTGACGATTAATTAGAGTGGAGTGTTGAAATCTCCCACTATTATTGTGTGAGCTGCAATGTGTGCTTTGAGCTTTACTAAAGTATCTTTAATGAATGTGGCTGCCCTTGTATTTGGAGCATAGATAATCAGAATTGAGAGTTCCTCTTGGAAGATTTTACCTTTGATGAGTATGAAGTGCCCCTCCTTGTCTTTTTTGATAACTTTGGGATGGAAGTGAATTTTATTAGATATTTGAATGGATACTACAGCTTGTATCCTCAGACCGTTTGCTTGGAAAATTGTTTTCCAGCCTTTCACTATGAGGTAGTTTCTGTCTTTTTCCCTGAGATGGGTTTCCTGTAAGCAGCAATATGTTGGGTCCTGTTTGTGTAGCCAGTCTGTTAGTCTATGTCTTTTTATTGGGGAATTGAGTCCATTGATATTAAGAGATATTAAGGAAAACTCGTTGGTGCTTCCTGTTATTTTTGTTGTTAGAGTTGGGATTCTGTTCCTGTGGCTGTCTTCTTTTAAGTTTGTTGAAAGATTACTTTCTTGCTTTTTCTATGGTGTTGTTTCCATCCTTGTATTGGTGTTTTTCCATTATTTTCCTTTGAAGTGCTCAATTTGTGGAAAGATATTGTGTGAATTTGGTTTTGTCACGGATTACTTTGGTTTCTCCATCTATGGTAATTGAGAGTTTGGCTGGGTATAGTAGCCTGGGCTGGCATTTGTGTTCTCTTAGGGTCTGTATAACATCTGTCCAGGATCTTCTGGCTTTCATAGTATCTAGTGGGAAGTCTGGTGTAATTCTAATAGGCCTGACATCATATGTTACTTGACCTTTTTCCCTTGCTGCTTTTAATGTTCTGTCTTTATTTAGTGCATTTGTTAATCTGATTATTATGTCTTGGGAGGATTTTATCTTTTGTTCCAGTCTTTTGGAGATCTGTAGGCTTCTTGTATGTTCATGAGCATCTCTTTCTTTATGTATGGGAAGTTTTCTTCTATAATTTTGTTGAAGATATTTGCTGGCCCTTTAAGTTGAAAATCTTCGTCCTCATCTACTCCTATTATCTGTAGGTTTTGGTCTTCTCTTTGTGTCCTGAATTTCCTGGATGTTTTGAGTTAGGATCTTTTTGCATTTTGTATTTTCTTTGATTGTTGTGTCCATGTTTCCTATGGAATCTTCTGCACCTGAGATTCTCTCTTCCATCTCTTGTATTCTGTTGCTGGTGCTCACATCTATATTTCCCGATTTCTTTCCTAGGCTTTCTATCTCCAGAGTTGTCTCCCTCTCAGTTTTCTTTATTGTTTTTACTTCCATTTTTAGATCCTGGATGGTTTTCTTCAATTCCATCACCTGTTTGATAGTGTTTTCCTGTAACTCTTTAAGGGATTTTTGTGTTTCCTCTTTAAAGGCTTCTAGCTGTTTACCTGTGTTTTCCTGTATTTCCTCCTTAAAGTCCTCCATCATCATCATGAGAAGTGACTTTAGATACATGTCTTGCTCTTCTGGTGTGATGGTGTATCCAGGACTTGCTATGGTGGGAGAATTTGTTTCTGATGATGCCAAGTAGCCTTGGTTTCTGCTGCTTCTGTTCTTAGGCTTGCCTCCTGCCATCTGATTATCTCAAGTGCTTGCTGTCCTCAATATATCTGATTGGAGCCTGTTCTTCCTATAATCTCAGTTGATTCAGGGCACCTCAGAGTCCAGCTTTGTCTGTGATCCTTTGATTGTGGGCTTCTGTGAACCTGAGATTCTGGGTGTGCCAGAGTTCTTGGCAGTCAAGTTCCTCTGAGACCCTGAAATACTGATGTGACCCAGCTCCTGTTATCCTGGGATCCTGTTGTCCTACGATCCTGGGCGTGTTACAGTGCCTGGAAGTGAATTCTACTTTGAGGAGCATGGAGCTGTCTGGTTAGTAGTCCTAAGATCACATGGAGAGTCCGCTAGGGACTGTGGGGGTGTCCGCAGACTCTGTGCCCAAGGTGACCCGGTGCTGGTGCCAACCTCTGGTTTTCTGCTTCCCTAATGCTATCTCAGTTCCCATGCGATTGGATTGGAACAGAAGTTGTGTTCCACTCATCAGTGGTCCTAATATCGCATGGAAAGTCCTCTAGGCACCGTGGGGGTGTCTGCTAACTCTGCACCCAAGGTGACCCTTTGCCGGTGCTGACCGGAAAGGCTTAGGACAACTTTCAAAAAACATAAGCTTCACTTAATATGGTTCTCTATTAACATGAATCTCCATACTAAAATGTTTATAATGTATCATTATGTTAGAATTAAAAAAATCTAATGAAGAGGAAAATATTTTTATTCTTCAAGAAAATTCTCCCTAAGTGCTATTAAACTGTATAATCTAAAACTAGTATTAGTATCCAAAGTATATAAATATCAACCATGTGAAGAGTAAGCAATATGAACTGAAACCTATATTACAGAGCACTCTCTACTGATGCCATTGTAGTGGTGACTATCCATACCATCAGTAACTGTCTTCCTGAGAATGTATGGTATGAATTCAGAGACTAACAAATCTCAGATTTGTTAGTGATATACTAATGGAAAAACTGGTGCCATTGATTAGACTATATGTGTGAGCAAATTTAGTGGAAAAAATGGAATGGTTCATTAGCATGGATGGAAGTGTCTTCAGAATAGTGAGAGCTAATTCCCTAGTAGCAGGCACTAAAGGTAATTACATAGAACTACAGTTGATTCTCATGGTACTAATGTAAACTGTATGATTCAGACATTTTGTTAACTGGACCACACTGCTTTTTATCTATGTAAGTCTGAGTAGTAAAGTATCTTGTGGATAATGCCTGATGACATGCACTGCATAATTTATTGGCTTTGAGGAGTCCCAAAAGCAGTTTGACAGTATATAATATTTAATTGGGCACTAAATAAGCTAACCCAACTTCACTCTATAACCCAAGCATAAAAATCTAAATTGAAAAAGCTTTACTATGCTATGGATTGCATTTGAGTAATTGATCTAATCAAAGCTTGAACAATGAACCTATTTCTGAGCTTTGATCTTCAAACTTTTAAGATATATATGTATATGCATATGTATATGCAAGTATATATATATAAACATATATATTAAATATATTAGTAATATAAGTATATATAAAATGCATATATAAATATACATACATATAAGTATATACATATATGTATGCATATATTAAGTATATATTTATATATACTCAATATTGAATATGTATATACTCAAATATGTATTCAAATGTATGTCTGTTTAATTTAGTTTCTAGTAGTGGAAAGCAAACAATTTATCTAATTAATGTCATGTTACATGAAAATAACCTGCCTCTGGGATAAGTAATTTAATGATGGATACTCATAGCTTTAGCATAGTTTCAAACAAGTTGTAGAAATACCTAATGAGCTCCCAGTACAGAGAGTATACAGAATAATACAGCAACATGAGAATCAGGACTTTCCTCCTTTACTCAAAACTCTTTACTTCTGATTGCCAGATAATATCCCAGATTTGGTCATAATATAAGGCACAATTGATGGAAATTAGTGGCAAACTTGAAAATTATAAATGATGTCTACTTAGGTTACTAGTATTGTATCAGCATAGATTTCTCAGTCATGAAAAATTTGTTAGGATAATTGAGTATATTGATATCATGGAAAGATAAGTTAAGGGTATATAAGATATCTATAGAATCTTAGCCCATCTTTTACACATTTAAAATTAATTACAAGTGAAAAGGTCTACTCAAAACAAAACAAACATTCATTCGTGTCCAGTAGCATTCTTAGTTTCTGAAGTTCTCACCACCTCACCTCAGTTTCTACCTCCTTCTCCTACACTTACTCCTGTTCTGCCTCACTGACACCCTGCGATTTCTACAGCATCAACTGAGCCCACCCCAGGGTTTGCTCATGTTTCTCATCTTCCTGAAACTTTGTCCCCTAAGTGTCCATGAAGCTCATGGTATTATGTTTCTTCTCACTGTGACAAACACCTGGAAGGATACACTTATGAGATGAAGCTTTTATTGAGCTGATCACTTCAGAGGTTCTCTGTGCATCCCAGTTTGAAAGACATGGGAGAGTGACTCTGCTCAGCTGAGTGGGAGCCTACGACAGCCACCTGTCCACATTGTGCTGAGAGTGGGCGCTACAGCATGGCCAGAGGCAGGTGCAAACACATCGAACATCCTGTTACTACCAACCAGTCCTCAATTCATTCATTCATTCATTTTTATTTTCTTACATTACAATCACTGCCCCTTCATAGAATCCCTCCCCCATACCCCTTCCCTGGTCCTCTAAGAGTGGGCTTTCCCTTGGTATCCCCCACCTTGGCACATCAAGTCTCTTCAGGGTTAGATACATCCTTTCCCACTGAGGCCAGACAAGGCAGCCTTCTTGGGGAAGGGATTCCACAGATAGCCAACAGCTTTAGGGACATCGGGTGACTCACATGGAAACTGAGCTACACATCTGCTACATATGTGCCCTGGGCCTCAGTTCAACCACTGTATGCTTCAGTTGGTGACTCAAGTGTCTGAGAGCTCTCAGGGGTCCAGGTTAGTTGACTCTGTTGGTATTCCTGTAGAGTTCCTAATACCTTAAGAGCCTTCAACCCTTCCTCCAACTCTTCCATAAGAGTTTCCAACCAACAACAATATGAACTAACCAGTACCCCCAGAGCTCCCAGGGACTAAACCACCAACCAAAGAGTACACATGGTGGGATTCATGGCTCCAACTGCATATGTAGCAGAGGAAGGCTTAGACACTTATCAATGGGAGAAGAGGCCCTTTGTCCTGTGAAGGCTCTATGCCCCAGTGTAGGGGAATGCCAGGGCCAGGAAGTGAAGTGGATGGGTTGGTGAGCAGGGGGAGAGGGAAGGGGATGGGGGGGAGGGGGTTTTCAGAGGGGAAACCAGGAAAGGGGATAACATTTGAAATGTAAATAAAGAAACCATCTAATACAAAAAAATAAAACAACAACAATATAAGACACATGTATCCCTTGGGGGTGGGGGGAGAGTTCCCAACCTTGGTCCAGTGTTTGACTTGGAATCTGTCTCAGTCAGCTGCTGGGTGGTGCCTGTCAGAGGACAGTTATGCTGGACTCCTGTCTGCAAGCAAAACAGAGTATCATTAATAATGTCAGGGGATTAGTGCTTGCCCAAGCAGTGGGTCTCAAGTTGTCGGTTACTGGTTGGCCATTTCCCTCAGTCTCTGCATTTCTTCTAGACAGAACAAATATTGAGATGAAAATTTGTGGGTGGATTGGTGTCCTTATCCCTCCTCTGGGAGACCTGCCTGGCTACAGGAGGTGGCCTCTTTAGGTTCCATATTCCCACTGTTAAGCTTCTTGGCTAAAATGACCTGCAGTGAGTCCTGGGATCCTCCCCTACCCCAGGTCTCTGGCACTTCCTAGAGAGACCCACACTCCTCCACCTCTGGTAGATACATATTTCCATTCAGTCTCCTGGCCCTCTGGCCCTCTCTCCTGTACTTCCCCACTTCTAATATTGATATGCCCATTCTCCTTCCCCTTCTTCCCCTTGTCCTTCCCCTTCCCTCTCCCACACAGTTCCCTCCCTCCATTTGCCTCCTTTGACTATTTTATTCCCCCACTCTAAGTCAGATTGAAGCAAGCTAACTTGGGCCTTCCTTCTTGTTAACTTCTTTGGATCTGTGAGGGTGTATCATGTGTATAAACATCCGTAAATACAAGCCATGCATGTCATTTTGGTCTGCGTTACCTCACTCAGGATGATATTTTCTAGTTCCATCCATTTCCCTGCAAATTCATATGTCTTCATTTTTATTAGCTGAATAGTATTCCATTGTGTAAGTGAACTACATTTTTCTGTATCCATTAAATGGTCCATGGCCCTGAATATAGTACTAAAATATGGGGACAAAACATCAAAATGAGTCTGTGGGCACATTGAAGATTCAAATCATAATACTTCTCCTTCATTCTTTACAATCTTTATGCAGATGCTTCTGTGAGTAGAGCCTGGCCTTGTCTTATTTTCTTGCTAGAAAGTGAAGCTTTTCTATGTATTTTGTTGTTTTGCTTTTTGTATCTAGGGTGTTTGAAATTTTGTGGTAATTATTTGGTAAGTATCTGGTAAGTATTTGTTCAATAAATTAATGTGTGTATATGAAATATGAAGAAGTCATGCATTCAATAGTATCTGGGCTATAGTAGATCCTTAAAATTTATAATCATTTAATGTCACAAAATCATATAGTTTTCATAATATGGTTTTAATTAGAACAGAATTATATCACTTCTCCCTCACTTTCCTGTATCTCTCCTATAACCCCACTTTCAAGTTGTTAGCCTTCTTTAATTAATATTGTCACAAATGTACTTGCAGAAATATACATAACAAGATGTATATGATATGTAAAATATTATATATGCAATATAAATATAAAACAAAATATGTATAAAAGTATAATTAGTGGGACTCACATATTGGTGGTTGAATCAATTAGATTAAGGTCTACTCAGCAGGAGGAAATTTATGCCTGTTATTGAAAACCTAGCCAGCTTCCTGAGGGTAGTGAGGTCGTGGGCCTTAGAAAATAATCTACTACCACCATTTTGCTACACAGAAAAATTCCCTATATTTTAAATGTTATCTTTATACCCACAGAGAAGTATAAGCTGTCACTCCTTATCCAAGAAAATTCTCTACTGCAAATTATACAAGTTTTATAAGAGACTCCTACTTTTGCACATCTACAAACCGACATCTGTGCTTGAAATTTGTCATTGTTATTTTTATTCACATGTATATGTACATGACTGTGTGAATAAGTTCCATGTGTGTAAAGGTTCAGATCCTTTGGAGCGTTACATGGTTCGGGGCATGCAAAGTGGATTCACCCAGCAAACTAGGGTCTTCTAAAAGGCAGCAAGTCCTTTTAATCACAGAGCCATCTCTTCTCCACTCAGCATCTTATTTCTACTGTAATTTGTATTTCTTTTGTTATTGATAATGGAGTCAGACTTGTAGGTCTTTGAGCACTTTTCAGAGAGTGTGAGCAATTCCTTTCTCTTACACTAATTGATAAGACAGCCCTCCCTAGCAGACTAAAGAAATACACTGTCAATCTTCTTCCTAACTTGCACTTGTTTTATCATATTTATAAATGTTATTTCCCCCATGTAACCTTGTAACTATATCCACTATTACTTGTAGCCTTTTCCTGCTCTCACCTGACCTGACTAACAGACAAAGATTTATTTGGATCTCTAACTGACAAACACTTTTCAGTGTAGACTAAACCGTGAGATTCCTGACAGGTAACAGAAAACCAAACATATTTCATTTACACTCTGCACACACACACACACACACACACACACACACACACACACACACACACTGATCTTAGCATTCTGGCACATGTAATGTCTGTCTCTACCAGGCAATTGCTTTATCATAAAGATTATATTTTTAACATATGTATACATCAGGAAGTCAGTTGTTATTTAAAGATATGCCATCATAATAAGCCACAAATTTTATCCTGATTCTGTGTGACCCAACATTATACGTGAGTCCTGGTGGTGCTGG
Source organism: Mus caroli (assembly GCF_978045245.1). Classification (NCBI taxonomy): domain Eukaryota; kingdom Metazoa; phylum Chordata; class Mammalia; order Rodentia; family Muridae; genus Mus; species Mus caroli. The sequence goes on from NW_028227269.1 coordinate 56,560,900, forward strand.
TGGCCTTTGTTCAACTTGAAGAGTGGGTATCACCACCACCCAGGGTTAACTTCCCCCTCAAAAACAATCAACAAGCCAACACTCTAATGCAGAGTCTCTACTATTTTGTCAATAAAATAATATTACTTCTTTTATTTCCCTTTCTTTTCATAGCCAAGGGCATTGTTTCTTATGTTTTTCCAGTAGCAAAAAGTCACAAACTGGAAGGCAGACTGTCCTGTGTAGAAACATGTGGAAGTCTCACCCTAAAGAACATCACCTCTAAATGTTGATTCTGTGACTTTATCCCCAGTTGTCAGATTTCCTTAACAGTCCTTAACAGTGACTTGTATGTGCTCCCACTCTCTAGGATGTGACTCATCTTGGCTAGGAAACGTGCAACACATTTAAAATGGCCAGGTGTTTTCTTAGATTATTCTATTCAGTCCTGGACTTCCTCTCCAACTTAACAATATTTTTTACACTTTTTAGTGCCAATATTATTCATGATATGGAAGAAAAAAATCACGGTGCTAAGAAGACATTTCAGAAATGAAGAAACGCATCAGGTTTTAGAGATAAATTATGATCTAATGCTCAAGGAAAGCATGAGGCTAGAGATGGTTTGGGTAGCATATTAAAGTTCTCCAGAGCTAACAGAACCATTAGATCCAAGGAAGTATGTAGGAAAGGAGTAGGGGGTATTGCTTGGGATTATAAACAAAATTTATTAATTTTTATTTTTGAAATTATAATACATTTACATCACTTTACCCTTCCTTTTTCTCCCTCCAGTCATCTCATGTACTCCCACTCTCTCTCTCTGTTTGCTCTCAAATTGATCTTTTCTTTTTCTTTAATTGTTGATGCATAATTTCTAAGTAAATGAATGCAGCCTGGTCAGCCACATGATGTGACTTTTACGGATATGATTTCTGGAATGGTATCGAGAACTAATTGGTGTCCTCTTCCTGTGGAAGACTATTTCTTCTACTCTTAGTCCTCTGTAGTTGTTGTCTAGTGTTAAGTCTCCTGAGGTTTCCCCATCCCATTTAGCATGTCTGTTTGTGGTGGTATTGCTCAGGGATTACAAGGAATTGATTCACAAGATTTTTGCAGGCTAGGGGTTCCAAAACATACATATATAGAAGAATATTAACTTAAGCTCAAAGTCTTGGTTCAAATATAAGCCAAGACTCAGATCCAAAGATGTCCCATCTTAAAGAAAACCAGGTAGAGAGAAATTCTCTCCTGTCTTTATTTGAGCCTTCAACATACTGAATGAGGATCATTCACTATTTTATTTAGTCTACTGATTGAAATGTTAGTCTCAATTAACATCATCACAGACACACCCAGAATAACGGCTAGTCAAGAATGTTGAAAACACCTAGCAAAGTCAAGTGGTGTGTAACACTGACAACCATGGATATTTAAGGGAATCATGGTAGTCTTTTGCTAGCAGGAAAGGAAGAGAGATTTGATCTCCAAACATGTAGTATATATGATTGAAGAGAACCCAAGAAAGACTTAGATTCTAGATTAGAATTTGACAAAAGTTGAAGCTAACACGTGGATTCATTAACTCCACCAATTAGTCAGAAATATATTATATTAAGCGTATACAGGCCTTGGGAATAGAAAAGGTAAAAAAAAAAATTTAACAAATTATTCCATCAAAAACAGGGTAAGTACAAGAAAAAGTGTACTCTTCATGAGGAAGTGTAACAAAGGATGTGACTTGCTCTGGACTTCATATGGCTGAGAAGTGCTTAAAGAAATGTTCAAAGTCAGTCCATAGTCATCAGGGAAATGAAAATCCAAACAACACTAAGATTGCAGCTTACACCCATCAGAATGGCTAAGATAAAAACTCAAGCGAAAGCACATGCTGGCAAGGATTCAGAGAACAGGGAACATTCCTTCATTGCCAGTGAGATTACAAGTTTGTACAACCACATGGAAATAAATTTGATGATTTGTCAGAAAATTGAAAATAGTTTTGCCTGAAGATCCAGCTGTACCACTCCTGGGCATATACCTAAATGATGCTTCACCATACCACAAGGACACATGCTCCACTATATTCATAACAGCTTTATCATAATAGCCAGAAGCTGGAAACAACCCAGATGTTCCTCAACCAAAGTGAATCCGGAAAATGTGGTTCATTTACACAATGGAAAACTATTCAGCTATTAAAACAAGGACATCATGAATTTTTTAGACAAATGCATGAAACTACAAAATATCATCCTGAGTGAGGTAATTCAGACCCAAAAGGGGAGGGGAGGTGACTGTCTGGGGTGGTCCAGAGACCTTGGATGGGGGAGGCTCCTAGTTGTCAATACTGGTGACCTTAGCTGAGCAGCATAGCAGTGGGGATGTGGAAACTAAAGAGGCCACCTCCTGTAGCCAGTAAGCCCCCCCCCCCCGCAGTGGTGGAATATAAACACCAACCCACCTACAAAATTTTCAACCCAAAATTTATCCTATGTAAAAGAAATTCAGGAACAAAATTGGAGCAGACTGAAAGAATGGCCAACCAGGAACTGGCCCAACTTGGGATTCATCTCATTGGCAGGCACCAATCCCTGATACTGTTACTGATGCTATGTTGTGCTTGTAGACAAGAGCCTATCCTCTGAGAACCTCTACCCAGCACCTGACTGAAACAGATGCAGATACACACAGCCAAACATTGGAAGGAAGTAGGGACTCTTATGGAAGAGTTGAGGGAAAAATTCAAGGCCTTGAACGGGATAGGAACTCCATAGGAAGACCAACAGACTTAACTAACCTTAGAACCCTGGATCTCTTAGAGACTGAGCCACCAACCAAAGAGCACATAGAGGCTGGACTGAGGTCCCAGGCACATATATAGCAGACATGCAGTTAAGTTTCTATGTGGGTCCCTGTCTTAGTCAGGGTTTCTATTCCTGCACTGTAGCCTCCCCACCCCCAGCCTGGAACTTGCTGGCTCAGGGGTGGAGTTTCCTGCTCATTCGTCCTGCCACACCTACTGCTGGACCATGCTGCTTTGCTGCTTGGAGCCACACATGTGTTCACCCTGCTACTGGACCCCAAGTTATTTGGCGGGAAATCGGGTACCCTCCCCCTTCCTTTATAAGTGGATGTTGGTACTAGTAAAATTGGGCTTTGAACAGGATGAACTTGTCTTGGCCTCGTTTCTTCTTCCTCCCTGTCTAGCTTCCTCTCTTTTCAGCTCAAAGCTGCCATCTCAGTGGAACCATTCACGTTGTGGGCTGCTGGCCGGCCCCCAACACTGCACAAACATGACCAAGAAGCAGGTTGTGGAGGAAAGGGTTTATTCTGCTTACACTTCCATACTGCTGTTCATCACCAAGGAAGTCAGGACTGGAACTCAAGCAGGTCAGGAAGCAGGAGCTGATGCAGAAGCTATGGAGGGATGTTCCTTACTGGCTTGCTTCCCCTGGCTTGCTCAGACTGCTCTATTATAGAACCAAGACTAAGAGCCCAGAGATGGCACCACCCACAAGGGGACCTCCCCACTTGATCACTAATTGAAAACATACCTTACAGCTTGATCTCGTGGAGGCATTTCCACAACTGAAGCTCCTTTCTCTGTGATAACTCCAGCCTCTGTCAAGTTGACACAAAACTAGCCAGTACATTCCCCAACAACTGGAGTGGTGGCTGTCCCTAAAGCTGTTGCCTATCTGTGAAATCCCTGCAGAGACTTGGTGAGGCATGGTTGGGGAAGACCCAGAGGGCCTTGCCCTCTCTGAGAAGGGCAGAGGGGATATGGGAGGGACTTTGCGAGTGGGCACTGGGAGGAGGGACAACAATTGGGCTGCTAAAAAAAAAAAAAATTAATGGATGAAGAAAAGAAAATCCCAGAGATGGGATAAAACACCATAAAGAAGAAATCAGAAACAGAAGGAAAATAAAGAGGTAATGGTGTATGAAAATAAAAATTACTGAAAATTTCCAGGAAGAAATTATTAAAATCCACAGAGGAGTCACTGAGTGACAAATGAAAATAACCATTGGCTTTCTGTGTTAGGAATCCATTTTTCTTACCTTTTCCAGAGCAACTTCATTTGACAGAAGCAAAATCACACGGCAGGGAGTTAGTACCAGAGGAGAAAGGCAGGAGTCACAGGCCTTGATTGAGAACTGTCATGAAGGAAGCAGGAATCAAACAGTAACAGAAAACTCACTGGAGCAATCAGGCTCTTTTTTTTTTTCCTTGGCAGGGAAAAGGAGAGTGAAGTCATTCAATGAGTGTTCAGTGAGGTATCGCAGATTAAAGAGGAAAATCCATCAACAAGACTGTAAAGGGAGTTCGTTGGGTATGAGGAAGTGTTGCATACCAATTTCTTCCAAGCTAAAACCTTCCAGCTTGGCATGTTGCTTGTTAAGACACAGGATGTTTTTTGTTTGTTTGTTTTTCTTGTTGTTTGTTTTACTTTAATTTCCCTTTTATTGAAAATAGATATTTTTCTCACATAATATATTCTGATTATGATTTTCCCTCCCTTTACTCCCAGTTCCTCTCCACCTCTTCTCCCATCTGGGTCCACGCCATTTTCTTATCTCATTAGAAAACAAACAGTCTTTCTTCAGTACCCTGGAGCTCTTGACTCTAGCTGCATATGTATCAAAAGATGGCCTAGTCGGCCATCACTGGAAAGAGAGGCCCATTGGACTTGCAAACTTTATATGCCCCAGTACAGGAGAACGCCAGGGCCAAAAAGTGGGAGTGGGTGGGTAGGGGAGTGGGTGGGAGGGTATGGGGGACTTTTGGGATATCATTGGAAATGTAAATGAGGAAAATACTTAATAAAAAATATTTTTTTAAAAAAGAAAACAAACAGGCTTCTAAGAGAAACTAATAAGATAAAATATAATAAGTTAAAAGAAAAACTAACACACTGCAAATATGACAAAACAAACAGAAAGAATAAAAGCCTGCAATAAGATACAAGAAATTGATACAGATTTGGAGACCCACTCATTCACACACCCAGGATCCCATAAAAGCACTAAACTGGAAGCTACAACATATATGCAAAGGACATGTAAGGTAAAAAGAAATAAATAAAATCATATGACTATATATAATAAAATAGAAATTAAAAATTAAAATTGGCATAAGGTGGGATTTTTGATTTGCATTTCTTTGATCACAAAGGACTTTGAACATTTCTTTAGGTGCTTCTCAGCCATTCAAGATTATTCAGTTGTGAAGTCTCAGTTTAGTTCTATACCCCATTTTTTGATTGGGTTGGTTGGTTTTTTTGGTGATTAACTTCTTGAGTTCTTTATAAATTTTGGATATTAGCCCTCTATCAGACGTGAGGTTAGTGAAGATTTTTTTCCAATCTGTAGGTTGCCAGTTTGTCTTATCAAATATGTCCTTTGCCTTACAGAAGCCTTCTAGTTTCATGAGTTCTCATTAATGGCTAAGATCAAAACCTCAGGTGTCAACACATGTAGGAGAGGATGTGGAGAAAGAGGAACACTCCTCCATTGCTGGTGGAATTGCAAACTGGTACAACCACCCTGGAAATCAATCTGGAACTTCCTCAGAAAATTGGAAATAGATCTACCTGAAGACCCAGCTATACCACTCTTGGGAATATACCCAAAAGATGCCCCACCATGCCAAAGGGGCAAGTGCTCCACTATGTTCATAGTGGCCTTATTTGTGATAGCCAGAATCTGGAAACAACCTATATGTCCCACGACAGAAGAACAGATACAGAAAATGTGGTTCATTTACACAATGGAATACTACTGAGCTATTAAGAACAAGGACATCTTGAGTTTTGCAGGCAAATAGATGGAACTAGAAAATATAATCCTGAGTGAGGCAACTCAGACCTAAAAAAACATTCAAGGTATGTACTCACTAATAAGTGGATATTAGGAAAAAAAAACAAAAACAAAAGCAAAACAAAACAAGTACAGAATACCCAAGATACAGTCCACATAACTCAAAAAGGTCACCAAGCTAAAGTGCCCAAGTGAGGAAGCCTCAGTCCCACCTTGGAGAGAGAAGAAAGCAATCACAAGTGGGGAAGGAGGGAAGAACCTGGGAGGGAAAGTGGACAGGGTTGGGGGAGAAGTGGGGGGGGGGCTGATCTGGTATTGGGTGAGAGAAAAGGACTGAAGCCCTGAGGGGCAGCAGAAAGAATGGAAACAGGCAACCTCAGGAAATAGGAGGTTGGGTTGATCCCCCAGAATGCACCAGAGACCTGGGAGGTGAGAGACTCCCAGGACTCCAAGGAAGGGACCTTAGATGAAATGCCTGACAGTAAGGAGAGGGAACTTATAAAGCCTACCTCCAGCAGGAAGACAGAGCATCAAGTGACAGATGGGGCTGCCATCCCACAGTCACATCTCTGACCCATAATTGTTTCTATCTGAAAGAATTAGAGGGATGGAAATGGAAAGAAGCCTAAGAAAAAGAAGGTCCAGAGACAGACCAAAGTAGGATCCAGCTCAAGGGGAGTTCCCAAGACCTGGCACTATTACTGAGGCTATGGAGAGCTCACAAAAAGGGGTCTATCATTATTGCCCTCCAAAAGACCCAACACGCAGCTGAAAGAGTCAGATACATATATTTGTACTCAACCAAAGGACAGAAGCAGCTGACCCCTGTTGTTGAATTAAGGGAGGCTGAAAGAAGCTGAGGAGAAGGGCAATCCTGTAGGAGGACCAGCAGTATCAATTAATCTGGACCCCTGAGATCTCTCAAACACTGGACCACCAAACAGACAGCATACACCAGCTGATATGAGGCCCCCAACACACATACAGTGTCTGTGATCATTCAGAGATGATGCACCTAACCCTCAAAAGGCTGGAGGCCCCAGGGAGTTTAGAGGTCAGGTGGGTGAGAGTGGGGGGCATCCATGTGGAAAGGAGGTTGGGTCACAGAGAGGTGTGGGATGTAGAGCAGTTGGAGAGTGGATGGGGGTAGTGGAATATGGAGTGTAAAAAATAAACTAAATATAAAATAAAATTAAAAAAATAAAAAAGAAAAGATCTTTTTAAAAATTTCTGACAGAACATGAGACATGGAACCTTCAAAGATGCCACTGAGGGAATGGGACCTTTCCTCTTGGAGAAAAGTAAATTTTCATTTTCAAGTTGTTATCAATTGGAGATTGCTTCTGAGTTGGGGATGAAGGCATGCGTCCACTTCTCCTTTCAGTTCTAGGACAGCCTCTGGTGTAGACCTTGCACGCCCTGTTCCTGCTGCCTCAGTCTCTCTGAGTCCATCTGAGCACCAGCTTGTTGATTTAGGAGGTCTTGGTCCCTTAGTGTCTTCCATCCTCTCTGACTCATATGTTCTTCCCACCTCTTCTTTCACAAGGCTCCCTAAGCCCTGAGCAGGGAAGGATTTGATGGAGACATCCCACTGAAAGCTATGTGTTCCACATTTTCTCTCTCTAGCATTGGGTTTCTGTATTTGTTCCCATCTGATGTAGGAGGAAGCGTCTCTGATGATGGGTGAATAAGGCCCCAGTCTATGAGTATAGGTATTAGGAGTCATTTTATTGCTACATATTTTAGTAGAACATTAGTATTTGGTTTTACCCTATGACCCAGGGCTATCTAGTCTCCCTTTTTTGATAACTCAAGCAGAAGACACAGGATTTCTTTTCTGAGCACCTTTGTGGGCCAAAGGCCTCTGTATTAAGGGAAACATTTTTGTATTGCAATACAACATGTCTTGATTTAGTTTGCATTTTAACTTTCCTAACAGTTCTTCCTAACTCAATCTATAGTTCATGAATATACATGGTAGTGCGAATTGATAAAACCATAGAAGTCAATGTGGCAGTTCGTAGCAAAATTGTTATATGTGCATATTTGATTCAGCAACCTTATTTCTAGGAATCTGTAGAAATTATCAAATAATGCACAAACTGTTCTTTGAAGAATTGTTATATTACTAAAAATGTAGAAACCTAAGCATTCATTAATAAGGATTTTTCAGAGTTGCAGTAATAATAAACAAGTGACATAAAAGTCTATGAAGAAACAAAAGCTCCTTTCCTAATCTATAATCATATCTATAACAATGTATGAGTGTATGTGTGTATGCATGTGCATGCATTTGTGTGTGTGTGTGTGTGTGTGTGTGTACAAAAGTATGTAAGTGAACACAATCAAAATGTTAACAGCACTCACCTAAGTGTTAAGGAATATAGACATGGTTTTACAGCTCTTTTTTTTTGTTCTTTTCTAATTGTTTGAAGTTTTCTATAATAATCATTTATTTTAAGTGTTATAAAAATGAGACAAAGAAATCAAAGCCCATATAGGTTATTTCTTTACTGTAGACTAAGACTGTTAGCTCAACAGCTCCTCCCTGTCTTAGCAAACTCTAATATTGACACATTTATTGTTTTAAAAAGAGCTCAAGGAAAAAGATGCAATCTTTTCTTTTAGTTGTTTAGAACCTGGCTGTTTTGCATAATTGTGTAACCTTACAGGACAGCTGTTCCCCATTGATAAGATATAGACTGTGATGTTAAGGCTCCAAGCCTCTGCAGTCCTTTGCAGCAATCCCTGCTGAGCTGCTGAGTGAGTCACCAGGGTAAGTGAGCCTCCTTTCAGATCTTGCTCCCAGGCAGGAATTGGCCCCTAGATCCTCCCTACTCGTTTAGGCCTCCTCTTCATCATTGGGGTTTGGTCTCCTGCTGTGAGGGACCTTCTGCCATACATTTGTGCCTAGGTAGAAGTAGACACTGCCCAATAAACCTGGTCCTGTGTAACTGTCCTCATCTTTTACCTACATCATTCACCAACTCCCCAGAACCCCCTGCAATATTCATTTGGGATAGCACATAAAACAAAACAGTTAAAAATAATTAAAATAGGCTCCAAGAGGAAAGTAAGCAGAATAAACTGTCCAAGACAAAGTATCTCATAAGGCCTGAACCCATGGAGGCTTAAGCCCACAGTCAGAGGACCAATATTAACAACTGGGGTCAGACAAAACCACACTGCTCACTGTAGCAATACATGGTTTTTGGTTTTGGTTTGTTTGTTTGTTGTTTTTTATTGTTGAAATTCTCAGATACTCTTTGTTTTTTATATCCCACATCTTGGATTGGTATGAAGACAACAGAAACTCTGTCATTTGAGTACTTGAGTTACCATCCTCTTAATTCCCCTGTCAGACACATTCCATTTGGAGAAGCTGATATCATGGACTCATCCAGATATTCCCAACTGGCTCCTGCATGTTTCTCCTCATGAGATTCTCCTCCCTCTTTGGACAGCGTTCTCGGCTCAGCATGTTTGAATGTTCTAGAATAAGGTTGCATTCATTGATGTTACTCACATCATTCAGGCTTCTTCCCGTTCACAAGGTAGAAAGCTACTGCATGGTCATCTATACCCATTCCATAGCTTCCACCACTCTACTGATCAAGTAAGCTTTGTGATTAACTAGGAAGTGACCACAAATTACTACACAACACATATAGCTATACCTATCTTCCTATCCTCCCTGTCGATGCTAATGTACCAGCTCAGCAGACTGCTGTTTACTGTGTATTGAAACTTTATTCGATTTGAATAGAGAAGCTTTGTGAACAGATTGAATCTCATGCTCTGCTTGGGAGCCTGAAGCATCTTTCAGAAAGCAGGAAAGATCATTTTTGGTAATCGTGACTCTCTTTCCCCTCAGTTAGGTAGTGCTTAGCATTTCCTTGCAGGAAACACTTCCTGATTTCACAAGCATTGGAGAATGGGACAGTACTCAAGGATCTGTATTTTGTACACATCTGAGCAAACTACAGGTAGAGAAGATCCATGGAAGTGCCCACAATGTATTTCTGCCTCTGTGAGCTCTGCCATTTCTCTCCCTGAAACCTGGTGTAAAGTGATTTCCAGGTGACTGTGCCTTTGAAGCATGTCAGTATAAACCATTCTGATAGAATGATTTGCTTCTCTTTCACCCAGAATCCTCTGTTCCCTTAAGCCATTTGTTCCTATTCTTGCCTCTAATTCTCAGTGTTCACTGGAAGTGATTTACTCAGGGCACAGAAAGTCACTCTGCTTCTTTTCAAATGTCGATTCCTAGAACTTTCTCACTCTTAGAATCATCTTAGGGGTAAGAGGTCTCCCAAGTGAGGCTTTAATTATGGTTACTCCCAAGGGCACATTGTCCCCTCTGCACTCACTAAGTTAATAGCTTTCAGAGTACACCTCTCACTCCATAGGTCCCAGACTTTGCAGGTGCTCAGTGGTTCCATTATTTCTTTAGTTTAATTTTGTCCTTTATATACTGGAAATAAAGTTAAAAGAATAAATCTAAAGACTTTGGTTATAACACTTGGTTCACTGCTGCATATAATTAACACATTCTTGTCTCTCAACTTAATTTGGAACAACATTAAATTTTCATGAATCTCAGAGTTATGTGTAGATCATGGAATAAGGTTAAGCACAGTCAGTTGTCTTGTCTAGAGATGAGAGCATAGAATAGACCAATGAATACTTATAAAGAAGGCTGTTTAGCATGGTTCCCTAATGGCTAGGTGTATTTCTTACTCTTTTAAGCTCTCACTTAGCCACCTAATCTCCATCCTTGGCTGAGAAGATTTTCAGGGATTTAAAAATCCCTCCCTTACAGAAAGCATGTCGCATAATGCAAATACCCTAAGGATACTTTACCAACTAAGTGAAGACTAGATTAACTATGTTTGATAGCTAACCTCTTAAAAACTGGCTTCTTGAACATAATGCCTCCTTCTTGCCATATAGACTTAGTAGTGATTGTCCTAGGAGGAGTTCCAAGTGCTAGAAACAAGATTATATTTTCCTTGATGTCTGTCTAGTACCCCTCAGCATAAAAAATTATTCCAATAAAAAGAGAAATGATGGTAATCATGATAATAATAACAAGAACAAATAGGGTGTGCACTTGTTTTGAAAAAGTCTTGTATATACTTAGCATATGTTTAACATAGTAAGTATTTCATCACAAAAATCCAGAGTTTGATGCTAGTTATTCTTGTTGCCCTTACGAATGCTAGTGATCTTTTTATGAGGTCTAGAGACTGTATAATCATTGACTTAGGATGTATACCATTACTTTGACTTCTTCAACTTCAGAAGCTATAATGACAGGCAGAATAATTTTCAAAATAAGCAGAGCATATCTTGAGTATTCATTTTACAATTGTGGGTGACAATCTGCACTACAGCAAAATCATTGACAAAAGAGGACAAAAGAAGTCAGCTCCTGGTGAGTAGAAACCAGAACTAGGCAGAGGTCCAGGTACACGTTGTATCTAGCAGACAAAAGGAAAAAAGCAAAAAATTTTAAAAATGCCATCAAGCCTTGTAGGTTGACATGTATCTAGTGCTGGAAAAATTCCAAGACACTCTAAATACCTGTTGACAAAGGTGTTTGTTGTTGTTGTTGTTGTTGCCATGCTAATAACCATTTACCCTTTCTTTGTTCATAAGTAACCTCCCGTTTTATTCAGGATGATAATAAACCCAACTAAAACAATGAATAACCCTGATTTCCTTGGTATGAAAATGGCCATTTAACCAAGCTGGATCAGTAAAATGTAAATAAATCAATTAAACAGAGAAGATAAATAACTAGGGAATGTCATTTTAACACTTCACCCTTCCTACACCATGTTTCCTCCAATACAAGTTCAATAGATGGGACTTTAAACAGCACACTGGACTGCTGTCTTGACATTGCACATAGAAGTAATCATGTATGAACAGGGAGCAGAAACAGAGATAGAGATGGACCTCTGACATCAATGGGGCCACAATAGTTACCTTATACTGCCCATCTCCAAGTTCATTTTGTGAGACTTAAAAATGTGTTATACTAAGTGTAAGATATTTTTTCCCTCTAGCTTCTGGTAGCATGCAGATGAATGAGTCTAACTGAATTCGTAAAGCTCTGTGGAAGTATTATGGGCAGTAGACCCTTTCAACCATTAAATTAGGAGGAAAAAAAATCAAAAGGCAGATGAGACAGGATCCTGTGAGAATGGCCAAATGGAGATAAATAAGCCAGGGATTCTCTGAGCCTTGGATGGGGGAATTAACCTCTTTTTCGAAGTTTGTTTTGTTACAAAACAATAAGTCTGGGTATAATTTGCAAGGCTTCTTTCCAGGTAGATACGAGGCATTTGTGCAGTTAAGTTCTGCTCAGGGGTATCAGAAAGGGCATGCAATTTTCTACTGATAGGGGTAGTACTTTTCAGACACTGAGAAATCTTCGTTTGATCTGCTGGTCAGGGGAGTTCAAGAGAAGCCTCAAACAGTACAGGTTATCCCTGTTGCCTACGCTTGCTTCCCAGAAAGGAGAGTAAGACTCTGCACTTCAGAGACAGAGCTGAGCTGAATTGGACTCAGGAGCTTTTACTCTGAGAACTAGCTTTTGTAGTATTGGAAGAAACCATGCAAGCTCCCAAGGGAGAAAAGAAATCAATACTTGTACCCATCTGTGATGCCTATGAACCACGGCAATTACCAGCATAGCAAGAAACCACCAAAGATGTCATAGTGACATCTGTCTAATTGGACTTAGGGACTGCTCAAGGAAACTCATGCCTGGTACTGTCAGCCTAGCCAACTCCTATGTCTGGTGAGGCATGGAACCTAGAGGAGAACCCTCTACTGCCACCTTCCAAAGCCAGTATGATCTCTAACTATAGGCTTAATACTTATCCTTGTATTCTTAGGTAAGTGCACAGCTCCTGCCCCTCAACAAAGAAGCTTCTCTGTGCAGCAGATGGGGAGCATTACAGAAAGTTGTAAATGGCCAACACACACACATACACACACACACACACACACACACACACACACACACACAGGGGCGCTGCACTCATGAACTCAAAACCTAAACCGGACATAAATAATAACAACACAAATTCATATGCAAACAAGAATGGGGCAAATCTCACAGAAACCTACCCCTAGACAAAACAAACAAAACAAAACAAAACCTATAGGTAGTTAATGACTCCTAAAAATAGAGAGTTAGTTTCGTCTAAGAATTAACTCCCTGGTGGGTTATCCAATACAAAATTGGTAGCCCGAAAAACATATAATATGACTAATCCTACATGGATTCAGTATGTATATTTATATATTTATTCACATACAGGGACACATCTACCATACAAAAATAATTAAAGAAGAAGAGTTCAAAATTCTAGAGCGAGTTGGAAGTTATATGGGAGGAACTAGAGGGAAATGGGGGGAAATGATGTAAAAACAATACACATATATGAAATTTTAAAAATAGAATAAATAAGTGAATTCTAAAAATAGTTTGTAACACTACAGATGTGCTACAAACGTGTACATGGGTTCACTAGTAATGATTATAACAAATTGAAATGAAATTTACTGTGAAATTTGTGCTGGGAATCTAACAGCATTTCTTCAGATAATGAAAGTGTCAGGAACAGGATTTAAAACTGCTAATTTAACCTTTCTTTTATGTGTTTCTCCTGCTCCTGTTATAAACCTCTCCACTTGATTCAGACCTTGTGTGTGCTACCCAGCATTTTGTAATTACTGTTTTGTTCAGTTCCAAACTCTATTAGTTTATCTCAGCCTATGTATGTGGGGGAGAGGGAAACACTGGTTCTGTCTGTGTTGCAGATCATCCTTGAACTTGTGATTTTCCTGTTTCCACTTATTAAATAAGTTCTGGCTGGTTGTAAATTTTACTGGAACAATTCTATCATTTCACCATATATTTGAAATTACTGTAATGTTTGAACTTTCTGTAATGTTCCCCATCTGCTGCACAGAGAAGCTTCTCTGTTTAGGGGCAGGAGCTGTGCACTTACCTAAGAATACAAGGAAAAGTATTAAGTAATCTCTCTATAGTTAGAGATCATACTGGCTTTGGAAAGTGGCCGTAGAGGGTTCTCCTCTAGGTTCCATGTCTCACCAGACATATGAGTTCCTATTTCAGACTATTAGGTAGTCTCAAAATAAAATATTTAATAATCTCATCCATATCTCATGGTAGTAATGATTTTGCTTCCAAGAACAAAAGAGATGTGGTCTCTTGGTAAAACTCTGTTTTATCCATTTATTCTTTATTTTTAGACTTTACTCTTTTAAACATAAAGATGAACAATTATATAGAGCTAACACATTAATACAAGAGCAGTAAGAACTGGATTAAACAAACCAGCCTTGGTATCTTACACTCACAAGTCATTCAGTCTCTGAACCAGTATCTGAAACTTCTACTATGCAGTTTTTAAATTTATAAGATAAATCTAATCATATCTGTAAAAGTAGCTCTTAGCCTACAGATATCCCTGTTATTACAGTGCTTTCCTGGAATGCAGGAGGCCCAGGTCTAATTCTCAGCACCACATAAACTAGGTGTGGTGGCATGCCTCTATAACCCTAACACTCAGGAGTGGAGGCAGGATGACCAGACCTTTAAGGTTATCCTTAGTTACTTAGCAAGTTCATGACTATGCTGAGCTTCATCACATAACAACAACAACAACAACAACAACAACAACAACAACAACAGTAGTTTTAAGGAAAGCTGGATATTATATATTATGAATAGATTCTACCCCAAGTATGACAACACAGTGATGAACTATAACTGTCAGAAGAAAAGTAGATGACACCAAAATATTTCAGGTCCTTTGGCCTCATGCTCATGAGCAGTATGGAAATAAGTAAACTTACATTAAAGTGAGTGAGAGACCATAGCTATGAACAAACAGGGCCACGATTTCGTCAAAGCAGCAAGCATGTCCACACAACACAACAGAAGGTTTTTAATGACAAACTCTGATATTTAAATGTAATGTTTGCTGACCAGTCTCAGATGGTTTTGTTTTATTTTATTGCCTCACACAACCTACTGGATATTAACTTGATGAAAATCTTAAAATTGATTCCAAAACATTTCTGGTAGGTAATCAAGGCTCCACCTGATTTCAAAATTCATTTCAGTGTACTAGACTCTTAGATATATTAAAAAAAAAAAAAGTCTAGCTATTATCAAAACATTGAAGGACCTTTTTCTTACCTCTGTGACACACTAGGAAATTGTCACTAGAAGAGCTGAAGGGACAGCCTAACAAAGCACAAAATTGGAGGCTCACTTTGTCCACTTTCTCAGGTTGCATTAGAACAGCTTAGCTCATAAAAACACCATGAACATGACATGCCTTCCGCTAAGCTCAATTACAGATTCTGAGGTCAGACAGTGTTCAGGGGTGTCTACCTCATTAATTGCACAGTACTTGATTTGCTGTTTTGAAGTGACTCTGCTGGTCGCTTATTGATGTTTGGCCTGTGACCTCAGTACAGGTTATTTCACAGCTATCAGCCACTAGGATCTTTCCTAGCTATTCAGATGTGCTTATAGAAGCTGTTTCTAGTCCCAGAACCACAAGGAACTGAACTAAAAAGAGACATTAGTGCTTAGCTCTAAAAATGGGAGGAAAAAAAAAAACCTCCATACTACTTTCCTCGTTAACACTAGACTGACTATTTTCAGGAGTTTGTGATTCATGACTTGCACTGCTCTCCCTTGTCAGAGGCCAAAGTCTCCCAGTAAGGAAGGCAGTGTGATCAACAGAAAAGAAAACCATCCTGAATAAGATAAGGTGAAGGAAGTGCCCTGCTTCCAACTCCACACACACACACACACACACACACACACACACACACACACACAGGGAGAAAACCACATGATCTCCTTAAACAATAACCAAGGGACAAGTGCTGGAAAGTCAAGTTTATCACTAATGAATGTTGGTGACTGAATTGGGGATGGAGGAACAAATGCGTACGAGGTCTGGGAAAATCACTAGAGTAACATGAATTAAAAGATTAACAGGTTAGCCAAGCGGTGGTGGCGCACACCTTCAATCCCAGCACTTGGGAGGCAGAGGCAGGCAGATTTCTGAGTTCAAGGCCAGCCTGGTCTACAAAGTGAGTTCCAGGACAGCCAGGGCTACACAGAGAAACCCTGTCTCGAAAAAAAAAAAAAAAAAAAAGATTAACAGGTTATTAGGTTATTATTACTCACCAGAGAGGGCAATTCTTTTTATTCTTCTTTTCCTTTTACCAGCGTACACGAAATTTTCTATGACAAGAATGGATTTCTTTCACAATAAAAAAGAATATCAGCAAGCAAAGGGAAATTATCTCCAATGTTGTTATAACAAAGCCAACACAAATAAAACTGTTCAAGTTATTCATGAGGTTGAAACATGCTCACTTATATCTCCAAGGTAACGATCAGATTTAATGGTGGAAGGTAACACATTTTAAGACTTTAAGTCAATTCAGGTTTGTCATTTCATAACATGACCATTTCTTAAAGTCACAATGTATTTATTAACATTCACCATGACCATTACTAAAACAAGTTCTAGGTACATTTAAATAAATTAGATAAGAAAAATACTTGCTACTTCGCTTCCTGTTACTCTTACAATATAAATAAAGTGATTTAATGAACAACTGAGAAAATAAGGAAAGCATGACAAGGTTAACATGAATATGAAGCCAATTAAATCTTTAATCTTTGATTTTAATAGTATAATGGGATCTTGGTTCTGGGACTCCGCAGAAAGCAGCCTGCACAAGTAAGAGTGTGGACCACAGAAGTTAACAGCTTCTGGGACAGGCGAGAGCCACAGAGCTTCTGAGGCAGCGCCATTTTCGGGCTCCAGACATCTGGCCACATTCCTGGCCAGAGGACAGGTGTCCGCCCTGCCAGGGAGGCCCTAGCCTCAAGATCCACGGGAGCCATTTTGGTTCCGGGACTCAGCAGAAAGTAGTCTGCACAGGTGAGGGTGTGGACTACTGAAATTAACAGCTTCTGGGACAGGCCAAAGCAACACAGCTTCTGGGAAAGGTCCTGTTTTGGCCCTTCATCTTCGGCCAGGAGGAGGTCCAAATGCCAGATAACAGTGCACCTTCCCTGTAAGAGGTGAGCTTGCCTGCAGAGACTGCTCTGACCACTGAAACTCAGAGGAGAGAGCTAGTCTCCCAGGTCTGCTGATAGAGGGTAACAGAATCACCAGAGGAACAATCTCTAAACAGAGACAACTATAACAACTAACTCCTGAGATTACCAGATGGCAAAAGGTAAATGTAAGAATCTTACTAACAGAAACCAAGACCACTCACCATCATCAGAAACCAGCATTCCCACTTTGCCCAGTCCAGGGCGCCCAAATACACCTGAAAAGCTAGACCCGGATTTAAAGCATATCTCATGATGATGGTAGAGGACATCAAGAAGGACTTTAATAACTCACTTAAAGAAATTCAGGAGAACACTGCTAAAGAATTACAAGTCCTTAAAGAAAAACAGGTAAACACAACCAAACAGGTATAAGTCCTTAAAGAAAAACAGGAAAATACATCCAAACAGGTGATGGAAATGAACAAAACCATACTAGCCCTAAAAAGGGAAGTAGACACAATAAAGAAAACCCAAAGTGAGGCAACGCTAGACATAGAAACCCTAGTAAAGAAATCTGGAACCATTGATGCAAGCATCAGCAACAGAATACAAGAGATGGAAGAGAGAATCTCAGGTGCAGAAGATTCCAAAGAGAACATCGGCACAACAATCAAAGAAAATGGAAAATGCAAAAAGATCCTAACTCAAAACATCCAGGAAATCCAGGATACAATGAGAAGACCAAACCTACGGATAATAGGAGTAGATGAGAATGAAGATTTTCAACTCAAAAGACCAGAAAATATCTTCAACAAAATTATAGAAGAAAACTTCCCAAATCTAAAGAAAGAGATGCCCATGAACATACAAGAAGCCTACAGAACTCCAAATAGACTGGACCAGAAAAGAAATTCCTCCCGACACATGATAATCAGAACAACAAATGCACTAAATAAAGATAGAATACTAAAAGCAGTAAGGGAAAAAGGTCAAGTAACATATAAAGGCAAGCCTATCAGAATTACACCAGATTTTTCACCAGAGACTATGAAAGCCAGAAGAGCCTGGACAGATGTTATACAGACACTAAGAGAACACAAATGCCAGCCCAGGCTACTATACCCAGCCAAACTCTCAATTACCATAGATGGAGAAACCAAAGTATTCCATGAAAAAACCAAATTCATGCATTATCTTTCCACGAATCCAGCCCTTCAAAGGATAATAACAGAAAAAAAAACCAATACAAGAATGGGAACCATGCCCTAGAAAAAGCAAGAAAGTAATCCCTCAACAAACCTAAAAGAAAACAGCCATAAGAACAGATTGCCAACTTTAACAGCAAAAATAAAAGGAAACAACAATTACTTTTCCTTAATATCTCTTAATATCAATGGACTCAATTCCCCAATGAAAAGACATAGACTAACAGACTGGCTACACAAACAGGACCCAACATTCTGCTGCTTACAGGAAACCCATCTCAGGGAAAAAGACAGACACTACCTCAGAGTGAAAGGCTGGAAAACAATTTTCCAAGCAAATGGTCTGAAGAAACAAGCTGGAGTAGCCATTTTAATATCTAATAAAATTGACTTCCAACCCAAAGTCATCAAAAAAGACAAGGAGGGGCACTTCATACTCATCAAAGATAAAATCCTCCAAGAGGAACTATCAATTCTGAATATCTATGCTCCAAATACAAGGGCAGCCACATTCATTAAAGAAACTTTAGTAAAGCTCAAAGCACACATTGTACCTCACACAATAATAGTGGGAGACTTAAACACACCACTTTCACCAATGGACAGATCATGGAAACAGAAACTAAACAGGGACACAGTGAAAATAACAGAAGTTATGAAACAAATGGATCTGACAGATATCTACAGAACATTTTATCCTAAAACAAAAAGATATACCTTCTTCTCAGCACCTCATGGTAACTTCTCCAAAATTGACCACATAATTGGTCACAAAACAAGCCTCAACATATACAAAAATATTGAAATTGTCCCATGCATCCTATCACATCACCATGGACTAAGGCTGATTTTCAATAAAAACATAAATAATAGAAAGCCAACATTCACGTGGAAACTAAACAACACTCTTCTCAATGATACCTTGGTCAAGGAAGGAATAAAGAAAGAATTTAAGGACTTTTTAGAGTTCAATGAAAATGAAGCCATAACATACCCAAACTTATGGGACACAATGAAAGACTTTCTAAGAGGAAAACTCATAGCTCTGAGTGCCTCCAAAAAGAAACTAGAGAGAGCACACATTAGCAGCTTGACAACACACCTAAAAGCTCTAGAACAAAAGGAAGCAAATTCACCCAAGAGGAATAGATAGCAGGAAATAATCAACCTCAGGGGCGAAATCAACCAAGTGGAAAAAAGAAGAACTATTCAAGGAATCAACCAAATGAGGAGCTGATTCTTTGAGAAAATAAACAAGGTAGACAAACCCTTAGCCATACTCACTAGAGGGCACAGGGAAAGGATTCTAATTAACAAAATCAGAAATAAAAAGGGAGAGATAACAACAGATCCTGAAGAAATCCAAAACACCATCAGATCCTTCTACAAAAGGCTATACTCAACAAAACTGGAGAACCTGGATAAAATGGAGAAGTTTCTAGACAGACACCAGGTACCAAAGTTGAATCAAGATCAGGTTAATGATCTAAACAGCCCTATATCCCACAAAGAAATAGAAGCAGTCATTAATAGTCTCCCAACCAAAAAAAAAAAAAAAAAGCCCAGGACCAGATGGGTTTAGTGCAGAGTTCTTCTATCAGACCTTCAAAGAAGACCGAATTTTACTTCTCAAACTTTTCCACAAAATAGAAACAGAAGGTACTCTACCCAACTCATTCTACAAAGCTACAATTACTCTGATACCTAAACCACGAAAAGACCCAACAAAGATTGAAAACTTCAGACCAATTTCCCTTATGAATATTGATGCAAAAATCCTCAATAAAGTTCTTGCTACAAAATGGTGCTTGCATTTAGAACAAATTGCTGGCAAATAGAACAGCAATGGCTTGTGCTGTAAGATTGAGAATCAATAAATGGGACCTCATAAAATTGTAAAGCTTCTGCAAGGCAAAAGACACCTTCAATAAGACAGAAAGATCACCAACAGATTGGGAAAGGTTCTTTACCTAGCCCAAATCAGATAGGGACTAATATCCAATATATATAAGGAACTCAAGAAGGTGGACTCCATAAAATCAAAGAACCCCATTAAAAAATGGGGCTCAGAACTGAACAAAGAATTCTTTCCTGAGGAATACCGAATGGCAGAGAAGCACCTGAAAAAATGTTCAACATCCTTAATCATCAGGGAAATGCAAATCAAAACAACCCTGAGATTCCACCTCACACCAGACAGAATGGCTCAGATCAAAAGTTCAGGTGACAGCAGATGCTGGCAAGGATGTGGAGAAAGAGGAACACTCCTCCATTGTTGGTGGGATTGCAAGCTTGTACAACTACTCTGGAAATCAGTCTGGCGGTTGCTCAGAAAATTGGACATAGTACTACTGTAGGATCCAGCAACACCTCTCCTGGGCATATATCCAGAAGATGTCCCAACTGGTAAGAAGGACACATGCTCCACTATGTTCATAGCAGCCTTATTTATAATAGCCAGAAGCTGGAAAGAAACCAGATGACCCTCAACAGAGGAATGGATACAGAAAATGTGGTACATTTACACAATGGAGTACTACTCAGCTATTAAAAAGAATGAATTTATGAAATTCCTAGGCAAATGGATGGACCTGGAGGGCATCATCCTGAGTGAGGTAACACAATCACAAAGGAACTCACACAATATGTACTCACTGATAAGTGGATATTAGCCCAGAAACTTAGGATACCCAAGATATAAGATACTATTTGCTAAGTTCATGAAACTCAAGAAGAACAAAGACCAAAGTGTGGACACTTTGCCCCTTCTTAGAATTGGGAACAAAACACCCATGGAAGGAGTTACAGAGACAAAGTTTGGAGCTGTGACGAAAGTATGGACCATCTAGAGACTGCCATATCCGGGAATCCATCCCATAATCAGCTTCCAAACGTTGACACCATTGCATACACTAGCAAGATTTTGCTGAAAGGACCCAGATATAGCTGTCTCTTGTGAGACTATGCTGGGGCCTAGCAAACACAGAAGTGGATGCTCACAGTCAGCTATTGGATGGATCACAGGACCCCCAATGGAGGAGCTGGAGAAAGTACCCAAGGAGCTAAAGGGACCTGCAACCCTATAGGTTGAACAACATTATGAACTAACCAGTACCCCGGAGCTCTTGACTCTAGCTGCATATGTATCGAAAGATGGCCTAGTTGGCTATCACTGGAAAGAGAGGCCCATTGGACTTGCAAACTTTATATGTCCCAGTACAGGGGAACGCCAGGACCAAAAGAGGGAGTGGGTGGGTAGGAGAGTGGGGGGGATGGGTATGGGGGACTTTTGGGATAGCATTAGAGATGTAAATCAGGAAAATACCTAATTAAAAAAAGGAGCTATTAAGGAAAAAAAATAAAAATAAATAAAAAATAAAAAAATAGTATAATGGAATGCATTCACATGTGCACTTACACATGAAAACAGACCTCATTCATCAAGATGGTACTTATGCATTTTCCTTCCCACTAGGATTTGTTACTCCAAACTCAATAAACCAGTACCTGTCACATTTGTGTGAATGTTTTGCTGGTCAACACAAAGCGGTAGAAAATGGGAGGCCTCCAAGGGTCTGACATCTGACAAGTGGTCTTGGATAGTCTGTTATATTCTTTGTGTTGTTTCTTTGGATGATAATTGTGATGTTTCAGGTGATCCCAGCACATAGTGTTGACGTGTTCTCTAGGGTTCTGATGCACAAGAAGGCTGTGATCTACTTTAAGGCAAAAAAAATGAATGTGTAGAGTAAGTTTTGTCCAAGCGTGAAGCATGGTGCTGTTAATTGTGAGTCTGGTGTTAATGAATTGATAATGTATATTTAAAATAGGACTTCTCCTACCAAAGCACACACAAAGCAAGGTTATTTTGTACATGGAAGTAGAAGTGGGGAATTGTTGATCAATACCTATTGAGTTTTAAATATACACATGAGTAAATTCTGAGAATATAGTGTTCAACATAGTGACATAAATAGCAGTTTGGTAGTGTGTACCTGACACTGGGTAGATCTGAAGTCTTCTTGACAAAAAAGAAATAACAATAAGTTATATATTGATTGATTGGTCATGATCTAGTGATCACAAAGCTCAGAAGAACTTAACCTATAATTAGTTTAAGAATGAGAGTTTAATATTTGCTAACTTAGTGTGTAAGGAAACTTTATAAGACATAATTTTCACAAAAATTAAGTGTGTTTGTGTGTGTGTGTGTAAATTTTATGTTATTATTTGGTAAAAAGCACAATCAATAAAAATTTGGTTATTTACACAGATCAGTTTGAAATATCACACCTCTGAAAATTTCAAAATCTAGAAATAGTTGGTTCAATAAATCTATGACTTGATAATGGAATGGTGGCACATACCTCTATACAGCCTTCAGGAGATAGAGTAGAAGAAGTGCAAGTTCAAGGCCAGCTAAGTTACATTGGAAGATAGCATCTCAATAATAATAAGAATTTTATAAAACTTAAAAATACTGGAGATGCAGCTTAGTGGTAGTTCTAAAGAATGTATGGAATTCCTTTTAGTCTCAATTAGTTTTTTTTTCCCTGAGGGAAAAAATAATGAAGACCAAGGACAGAACTAACAATTATGTTAAAACAAATGGCCAGTGTGACTATAGGGTGCTGAAATGAGGGTGAAGCTGAAATGGAGACTATGCGTGGCCTAGTGGTACAGGAACTGGAGGGTCTGTGGCAGAGGATGAAATTGAGCTCTTACTTTTGGAAGCCACGGAAGGAATTTAAACAAAACAGTAGTCTGATTTCATTGTCCTTTAAGGTACATTTGCTGTTGATGGAGAATGAACTGGAAAGGAAGAACTAACTGACCTGAGAATGCCCAGTTCCAAGTCTGCCCTAACAATGTGAGTGTAGGACCTGGCTGATGAGTAAAAAACAAAACAAACGAACAAAAAACAAAAAACAACAAAAACAAGAACAACAACAAGAACAAACAACAAAACTTCATCAAAGAACCTGAGGCTGAGAAATATATAGGGAAAACAATCACCTGAGCTTGGTTTAAAAAAAAAAGATACTAAGAGGAAAAGTGAACCCCGAAACATGAAACTGAACAATGCTTGCATGTACTGAGACTGAAGGGGCTTGGCAAGTCCCTCTGTAAAACTCATCTGTGAAAAGTGGTAATTATGTTTTTTTCATAAGGTTCTGAGGATTATATAAAAAAATCGTATTTCACATCTGCAGTGATCGACCTATAATAAGCTCGATGATGTTATTAGCCAGTGCTACAGTGTATATAGAGTAGAAATTAGACTATGATGAGATAAAAATAGTGCTTCCCAAGTAGTTCAGTATCTTCACAGGTTTGTCATGACAGGTAATGATGGTGAGTTTAATATGAAATTTGTTATTTGACCAAAGGACCAAGAATATGGAACCTATTGGTCCCCTGACATTATCTTCCTATGTAATCTACAAATTATTAAGCCAATTTGCTGGAGTCTTGGCAGCAAGATTCCATTATATTTTGGGCTGGACCATACATATGATCTGTATGGCTGTTTGGCTGTCTGTTGGATTTACCCAATAAGTCTGCCCTAAATTCTAACCCGAAAAGACTCTGCCTCATCCAGACGTGGAGATCCAATCCACTTAACATAGTGATGTGTCTAAGTCTGGGCTGCAGAGACTTCATCCAACAGGGTATGGAAGCAGATTCAGAGACCCACAGCCAAACACCAGACTGTGCTTGGAGATTCTTATCCTTATAAGAGAGGGGGGTAGAACTGAGCAAACTGAAGGGGGTAAATGACACCACAAGAAAATATATAGAATCAACTAACTAAGGTCCATGGGGGCTCATTGAGACTGAACAACCAATCAAATAACTCAGAGAGGATGGACCTGGGCCCACTATACATTCATAGCATATGTGCAACTTGGTCTTGTTGTGGGTCTCTGCATGTGGGTCTCCTAACAGTTTGAGAGGAGGCTGTCTCTGACTCAGTTGCCTGCCCTTGGATATCCTTCCCCAAATGGACTGCCTGGTTGGGCCTCAGTGAGAGAGGATACCCTTAGGCCTACTATTACTGGATATCCAAGGGTGAGTTGGTACATGAGGAGGCTTCCCCTTTTCTGAGAAGGGGATGGGGTAATAGGAGAAGGGATTTGTAAGGGTGGTACTAGGAGGAGGAGAGATGAAAGGCAGTGATCAGGATGTAGAGTGAATAAACAAATAATTTTTTTTAAAAAAAGTCATACTCAGACTCCTCCAAAACTCTATCTTCTGGTTAGAACCACAGTCAAGGTCACGGGCTGTTTGTTTGTTTATTTGTTTGTATGTTTATTACTCGAAAGAACTTGTATTTTAATTAATTATTTTATTTATTTACATTTCAAATGTTGTCCCCCTTCCCATTCACCCCTCCATGAGCATCTCACCCTAGCCTTCTCTCCCCTTCCCCTCTAGGAGGGTGCTCCCCACCCACTCATCCACCCACTTCCACCTCATCCCTCTAGCATGCGCCTTTTCTGGGGCATCAAGCCTCCACAGGACCAAGCACATCCTTTTCCACTGAGGCCAGACAAGGCAGTCTTCTACTACTTATGTAGCAGGGGCCACAGACCAGCCCATGTATGTTCTTTGGTTGGTGGCCCAGTCATTGGGAGCTCAAAGGGGTCGGGTTAGTTGATACTTGTTCTTTCCATGAGTTGCAATCCCCTTCAGCTCCAATCCTTACCCTAATTTCTTGAGTTATTTGTATATATTAGATATTAGCTCTCTATCTGATGTTGGATTCCTAAAGATCTTTCCCCAATCTGTAGTTTGCCATTTTGTCCAATTGACAGTGTCCTTTACCTTACAGAAGCTTTTCAGTTTCATGAGGTCACATTTGTCATTTGTTAATCTTAAAGCCTGATCCATTGGTGTTCTGTTCAGGAAATTTTCCCTTGTACTCAATATTTTCAAGGCTATTTCCCACTTTCTCTTCTTCTATTCAATTAAGTGTATCTGGTCTTATGTGGATGTTCTTGATCTACTTGGAATTGAGCTTTGTACAAGGAGATAACTATGGATCAATTTGCATTCTTCCATACGCAGACTACCAGTTAAACCAGCGCCATTTGTTGAAGATGCTTTCTTTTTCCACTGTATGGTTTTGGTTCTTTGTCAAAGATAAGTGTCCATAGGTGTGTGGGTCTATTTCTGTGTCTTCTCTTCTACTCTTCTGATTAACCTGTCTGCCTTTGTACCAATACCATATGGTTTTTAACCACCATTGTTCTGTACATAACTCACTATATAAACAAACTCAAAGAAAAAAATTACATGGTCATCTCATTAGATGCTGAAAAAGCCTTTGGCAAATCTAAAACCCTTTCATGTTAAAATCTTGGACAGATTAGGAATTCAAGGCTCATACCTAAACATAATAAAAGCAATATACAGCAAACCAATAGCCAATATAAAATTAAATGGAGAGAAACTTGGAGCAATCGCACTGAAATTAGGGACAAGACAAAGTTGACCACTCTCTCTGTATTTATTAAGTATAGTACTCATGGTTCTAGCTCGAACAATTAGACATCAAATGGAGGTCAAAGTGATACAAATTGGAAAGGAAGAAGTCAAGATATCACTATTTGCAGATGACATGATAGTATACATAAGCCACCCCAAAAATTCTACCAGAGAATTTCTACAGCTGATAACCACTAAGTTCAGCAAAGTGTCAGGATATAAAATTAACTCAAACAAATCAGTAATCTTCCTCTATGAAATGGAAATATGGGCTGAGAAAGAAATTAGAAAAACAACACTCTTCACAATAGTCACAAATAATATAAAAATATCTTGGTATGTATAACGCTCACCAAGCAAGTGAAAGATCTGTATGACAAGAACTTATAATTCCTGGAAAAAATAGAAGAAGGCCTCAGAAGATGGAAAGATCTTCCCTGCTCATGGATTTGTAGGGTTAACATAGTGAAAATGACTGTCTTACCAGAAGGAATCTACAGATTCAATGCAATCCCCATCCAAATTCTGACTCAATTCTTCACAGAGATAGAAAGAACAATACTCAACTCCATATGGAATAACAAAATACCCAGGGTAGCAAAAACACATTCTCAACAATAAAAGAACTTCTAGGGAAATTACTATCCTTGACTTCAAACTGTAGAGTAGACTCTTCTTTTAAGTCGAAAAAAGAGCTGGCGCAAAGAAAGGCTAATATGTCTCCAAGACAAATTGTCTGCTTTAAATTGACTTAGCAGGTTTCTTTCCCTCATGGTTCAAGCTAAATGGGCTTATTGCACTTCCTGACAAAATTAGTGTGGATCATAAAATTATAAGGAAGTAATATGATATACCAACTAGATTAACTACAGTTAAATTTGCCTAACTTAGAGAACATGGGGATGTCTGGAGATGTGAGTTTGGCTTCTTTGAGACAATTCTAGCAACAGCTGAGTAAGTCTGATGGCTACAGGTGTGCTCACTCAATGCAACAGGCAACTGTGGAGCAACGGTCCATTCAGCCACTCACATAATAAACCTGTGGCGTGCATGATTCCTCATGACTTTTGTTATAACAATAACAAGACCATATTATTTTCCTTCCGGTAAAGATAGTATGATTAAATAAAACAAGATCAGTTTCAATCAAATATGGTGTAGTCTCCAAAATTTGGAAACAGGTAATCTAATTTTACTTCCTAAAAATTAAGAAATATATATATTTCTTAATTTATCTCATCACATCAGCATAAAATGTTTATTACTCAGGCCAAAGCAGTAGACTGGATAATTAATTTTTTGCTACCTAAGTACAGTATGATTAATATGACACTTCCTCTTGAGAAAGCCAATTTTGGTTTTGGTTTTGGTTTTCACAGTGACACAGTATTTTATCATTTATTAGATGTCTTTTATCGTTAATTAATTATTTTATTTACTTACATCCCAAATGCTGCCCTCCCAGAGTTCTTCCCCTACGCCCTCCCCTTTACCACTGAAAGGGTTCCCTCCACAACCCTGGGGCAACAAGTCTCTACAGGGATTAGGTGCATCCTCTCTCCATGAGGCCAGACAAGGCAGCCCTTTGCTATATGTTTGTCTGGGACCTCGGACCAGCCCCTGTATGCTCTTTGGTTGGTGACTCAGACTCTTGGAGCTCCCATGGGTCCAGGTTAGTTGATACTGTTGTTCTTCCTATGGGGTTACCTACCATCTCTTGAAGCTTCTTCAGTCCTTGCCATAACTCTTCCACTGGGGTCCCCGACATCAGTCCAGTAGTAAGTATCTGTATCTGTCTCAGTTAGCTGCTGGCAGACACTCTCAGAGGGCAACCATGCTAGGCTCCTGTTTGCAAGCACAACACAGCATCAGTAATAGTGTCAAAAATTGGTGCCACCCATGGGATAGATTCCGCATTCGGCCTGTCACTGGTTTGCCATTCCTTCAGTCACTGCTCCACTTTTGACCCTGCATTTCTTTTAGACAGGATCCATTTTGGGGCAAAAATTTTGTTGGGGGGTTAGTGTCCCCATCGCCCCTGGGGGTCCTGTCTGTCTACGGATAGTGGTCTATTCAGGTTCCATATCCCCTCTATTGGGCATCTCAACTAAGGTAATCCACATTGCTACCTGGGATCCTCCCCTACCCCAGCTCTCTGGCACTTCCCTGGGATCTCCCTGCACCCCTGGTAACTACATTGTTTCCATTCATTCTTCTGGCCTTCTGGGCCTCTCTCCTGTTTCTTCCCATACCTGATTCTGTCCCCATTTCCCTCATACCATCTCCCACCCAGGTCCCTCTCTCTGCCTTCCAGAACTATTTTGTTCCCCCTTCTAAGTGCAATTGAAGCATGCTCACTTGTGCCTTCTTTCTCGTATAACTTCTTTGGGTCTGGTGGGTGTATCATAGCTATTCTGTACTTTTTGGCGTATATTCACTTACCAGTGAGTATACACCATGCATGTACTTTTCAATGTGGGTTATCTCACTCAGGATGATATTTTCTAGTACCATCCATTTGCCTGCAAAATTCACAATGTACTTGTTTTTAATAGCTGAATAGTATTCCCTTGTGTAAATGAATCACCTTTTCAGTATCCATTTTTAAGTTGATGGACATCTGGGTTGCTTCCAGTTTCTGGCTATTATAGATAAGACTGATATAAACAACTGATATAAACATAGTGGAGCACCTGTCCTTGTGGTATGTTGGAGCATCTTTTGGGTGTATGGCCAGAAATGGTATGGCTGGGTCTTCATGTAGAACTATTTCCAGTTTTCTGAGGAACCACCAGATTGACTTCCAGAGTAGATGTACCAATCTGCAATCCCATGAGCAATTGGAGGAGCGCTCCTCTTTCTCCACATCCTTACCAGAATGTGCGGTCACTTAAGTTTTTGATCTTAGCCTTTCTGATTGGAGCAAGATGCACTCTCAGGGTCATTTTGAATTGTATTTCCCTGATGACTAAGGATGTTGAAATTTTTCTTTAAGTGTTTCTCAGTCATTTAAGATTTCTCTGTTGAAAATTCTTTGTTTATCTCTGTACCCCATTTTTAATTGGGTTATTTGGTTATTTTGGAGTCTCACTTCTTGAGTTCTTTATAGTTTTTGGATAGATCCTTTTGTAGGATGTAGGATTAGTGAAGATCTTTTCCCAATCTGTAGGCTTTCATTTTGTTCTATTGGCAGTGTCCTTTGCCTTACAGAAGCTATTCAGTTTCAAGAGTCTCATTTATCAATTATTGATCTTAAAACCTGAGCCATTGGTGTTCTGTTCAGGAAATTTTCTCTGGTACCAATGCACTCTAGGCTATTTCCCACTTTCTCTTCTATTAGCTTCAGTGTATCTGGTTTTATGTTGAGGTCCTTGATCCACTTGATCTTAAGTTTGTGCAGGATGATAAAAATGGATCAGTTTGCTTTCTTCTACATGCAGACTGCCAGTTAGACTATTGCCATTTGTCCCTATTGTTGAAGGTGCTTTCTTTTTTCCATTGTACAGTTTTGGCTTCTTTGTCAAAGATCAAGTGTCTATAGGTGTGTGGGTTTATTTCCAGGTCTTCATTTTATTCCATTGATCAACCTGTCTGTCTGTGTACCAATTCTATGCAATTTTTAACACTACTGCTCTGTAGTACAGTTTGAGGTCAGGGATGGTGAATCCTCTCGAAGTTCTTTTATTGTTTGGGATTATTTGGGCTATTGTGGGTTTTTTTGTTTATCCATAAGAAGTTGAAAATTTCTCTTTCAAAGTCTGTAAATATTGTGCTGAAACTTTGAGGGGGGTTTCATTGAATCTGTAGATTGCTTTTTGTAAGATGGCTATTTTCACTATGTTAATCCTACCACTCCAGGAGCATGGAGATCTTTTCATCTTCTAATACATAATATCCTCTATTTTTTTTCTTCAGGGACTTGAAGTTCTTGTCATACAGATTTTTCATTTTCTTGGTTTGAGTTACACCAAGACATTTTATAATATTTGTGGCTATTGTGAAGGGTATTATTTCCCTAATTTCTTTCTTAGCCCATTTATCATTTATATAAAAGATGGCTACTGATTTCTTTGAGCTAATTTTATATCCAGCCACTTTGCTGAAGTTGTTTATCACTTGTGAGAGTTCTCTGGTAGAATTTTGTTGGTCACTTATATATACTATCATATCATCCACGAATAGTGTGCCTGTATCTTTTTTAAAGAACAGCTACATAACAGAAATAATTGTTTAGAATAGGTAGTAGTCAATTCAAATATGTCTGTCTGTCCATCTGTCTGTCTGGCTCAGTGTCTTTCTCTCCTCTCTTCCTCCCTACCTCCTTTTCTCTTAGAGAATTCTGTCTGGTCACTCCAAGAATGAGAGGTAATCCAAACAAAGAAGAAAAACCCTTCACCTGCAGAAACATTTCAAATCATAGCTTTTTCCCCCCTTCCAGCTAGCTGGATTCATCTTCTTGTGACTGCACAGTATTCATAACTTAAATGCATGCTTATAATACATTAGCCATCAGAAAGGACAAGAGGCTTATCATATATGGATGGGAATAGGGAAAATGATATGTCTGGAGATACAATGTCATTCAAGGAATCTCCTGTTCTGCTATCCAGATAGTGCATAATAACCAAGTCCTCTGCTATTTTAAAGAGATACACTCTTTGATACGTATCATAGCTTAGAATATGTAATAAAATTAATTGTTATTATAATTATCAGGGCATAAGTATATAATAAACAAAACTGACTGTAGGTGTCATTTGCTATAAAATAAAAATAAATAAATAAAAACTAGATCAAGCAGAGACTGATTAGATGTGTCTAAATTAAAAACATATATGTTATAGCAAGCTAACCTGTATCAAGTGACTGAAAGATGCTCATTGTTATTTAAGACTAGGCTTCTAAAGATATTGGATATGTGGACATAAAAGTACATTCTTAAGAATTTACGTGGAGTTAAAAACAAGCCATTGTTTTTTATGGAAAAATAATTTAATCTTCCTTCACTATTTCCTGAAGCACTCAAACTGCTTCAAGGTTACTTTTCAAACACCAATTACCTATATACAACCTGACAACAAACTTTCTACCTGATTTTTGAATTCCGTAAGTCTGTTCTCTTTTGTGGAACAACTCAATGTCATAACCTAGACCTTGAAGATGCTTATGTTACTCAACCCCATTGGATGCCAATCACATTTTTGATTCCCCTGGAATTTCACAAGTGCATTTTTCCAGCTGTCTCAGAGTTCTAGAACAGCCATTACCTCAAGGTAGAACAGCCTATCTCCAGTATTTTTGCCCACTAAAAGAAAAGACAAAACAGAAAACAACATTACAAGTTACATTAAAATGTAATGTATAGACTGTAAAACAACCAGGGATGCAATTTGCACACAATTAAGTAGCACCAAATACATTCTAATGAGTGCATTTACAGAAGATACCAGCAGCACTCAGTAAACATGCTGCCTGCTAATTCACTAGGTAACTTGGACACCAAAGCATAAAGTTCTCTTTAAGTGCATTGAATACAAAAACAAACAAGAAAGTGTGCAGTCATCAAACAAAGCCTGTCTTCTTTGTAATGAACCATATAATTACTCAGAAGGCTAACGCTACTGGGGAAGAAACAGCTACCTTCTCACTAAAGTCTACCCAGAGTTGAAATCAGCTGAGCTTTTTTAAAACAATAATGCTATGCAGATCAACTGGAAAGACGCAGATACGCAATGATCTGCTTTCCAAGGGGACAGCACAGTTGCTTGCAGGAGAGTGACTAGGATTTGCTTTTCTTTTATTTTTTTCACTTAATTGGGAAAAACCATCAATGTATTGAATACCTGAACCACATGGCTAGCATCTACATTATTGAAAACCAGTTCCAACCAGTCTAGTTAAAGGAGTAAAGACAATGGAAAACTACTATTCCTTGGCTATAATAAAATGCCATGTCTTTATGTCTTTATTTTACAGATAAGAAGCCTAAGGCAGGCACTGTCATTAGAAGCATGTTCTTGTTAAAATTTTTCTCATTTAAAACGTCATCATAAAACAAACAAGAATAAGCAGCATGCAATCTACTCATCTAGTTGTCTAGATGTTTAGTCCAACATACATGCATAAGTAAAAATGTCAGTAGCATGCCTAATGAAATATGAGCCACGTATAAGTATGATATGCAAACCTTTGGAAGTATATAATTCTATTTAAAGTGTGCTTAGCATTAACTCAACAATCTGACTTGAGTATTACTTTTGTGTACATAGCAAGTTAACACATTAGATACAGTCACATAGACTGCATTCAGCCAGGAGCACTGGCTAAGGAAGAATACTAATGTATTCGTTCTCCCTCACTGATGTTGATGGAAAGAAAGTCACTGTGGTCCATTCAGGCCTGCTCCTCCTGCCACAGTCTGACAAACAGTCCTCAGCTCACACAAACCTAGTTTCCCACTTAGTCCTCAGGTTCATTTCCTCCCTTAAGAAGGATGAGCTTTGATAGTGAGGAAGTTGAAGTCTGTCTGCATTTTGAAGACATTATAGGGTGACAGGGAACAACAGAAGTGGTAGACTTCCTCCTGGTTGGGTATTATTGAGTCTTTGAGGTTTTCACCTATGAGAAATTTTTATGCAATCTCAATCATTGGTATACATAATAGGTATGTAATGAATACATTTATTTTAAGTAATTATGGTTACATATGATTTTATTATTTATTAGAGATGAAAGAAAATTTGCATACTGACAAAATGAATGTATGTGCTTTGCACAGAGAAAATTAAATCTTAGCTGATTATTTGCTATTGTAGGATGTAGGGTATCTTTAACATCTTTCAGAGTGAACTAATTTGAACTTTATAATTGCTAACGCTGAGGATGTTGCTTCACCATAAATATACAGTAAATCTGACAGAAGCACATCTAGACTCATTGCTGAAACCATGGACGATTCCAACCAAACCTCAAGTTAAAGCTTATTTAATGATTTGAATGAAATTCAAGTCAAATCCTCATGTTAATTTTACAAGTAAATCATTCTAACACTATAAACTGATTTGATACTTCCATGCTTAGAAATGACAGTGGAGATACAGTAAATGCTGTTTTTCATAATTAAAAACATTATGTTTCTATAGGAGCAGAAAATTGCATAGAATGTACCAAAAATGTGAGCAGACATGTTTCAAGGAGTAGTCCCTAGCACTGGATGGCAAGATGGCATGTGTAGGGCAAAGTGTACATGTGTGTTCAAAACGGTGGCTCCAGAAGTCAGGCAAAGCGGCACAAAGAGTTCTGCCCCAGAGCCCTTGATTCACTACATGTTTTGTTTCTAATTAATGTCTAACCATTGAACATTCAGAAACCTTTTACTGTTGCCATAGTTGTTGGACATTCTGTTCCAAGATCACAACCCATACTTTAGGAAGGTGCATGATAGAATATAAACCCATGTTAATTAAAGTGTGCCCACTGCAATGTCACTGGCATGATAACATAAAGTGTAGGAGAGAAATATGATTTCCTCTATGAGTGATGTAATGTTATAACCATGGGAATGGAAGTAGGACTATATTGTTTGATTTTCTTTGTGATAATCTTAATGTATTAAAACATGAAAGAGGCACATGATTCTTTTGCTTTCATCCCTCAAAGCCACATTTAATCAGATTTCCAAGAGTATCTTTTAGATGAAAAGAACTATATTGAGGTTTATTTCAACTGTTGTTTGACAATAAATTCATTTATGAAGTAAATTTAGAGGTCTTTTGGAGACTCACAGAGACTTTACAAATTTTATATTTTCCAAACAGAACCATTATAAACTATTTTCCCCAATCCTATGGAAATAATCATGAATTACAGCTTCTCCTTATCAGCCTTTCTATTTTATATTCATTTGAAGAGTCAAAGAAAAGTCTGGATATATTTTAGATGTGGCTGAATTTCTCTCATTATATGTCTTTCCAAGGGGACCATGAAAATCCATTTATCTCACAAAATGAATCATATGAATGAATCTGTTACTGTTAAAGTACTGCCTCCTTCTAGCAAAGGAAAGGTGTCCTTTTACTTTAAAGCATTAAAGTCAAGAGTCACTAAGATACTGGTCATTATATCCATAGAGTTAGGGAAAGAAAGTTACAGGGCCTGCTGGTACCAACATCATGAGTCAAGCCAAGCTTCTGGGGTTAGAGGGACATCCACAAAGTGACTAAATTGCTGTCATTTCAGAAATTAGCTACAAATTAAGAGTTCCAGGTTAATCTCGTTCTGTCCCTTTGGCTTGATAATCCATTAGGATGACTTGCTGAATGCATGAAAATCCTGTTAAGCAAAAAGGAGGCAGATCAGAAGCAGCTACAGAGAAATCTTGCTCCTTTCCCTAAGAAAGCACATCACTCCCTGGCACATGAAGGTGTGACAATAGACACTCATCTCTGGGATCTAGAGGTTCATTCTTGGGTTGCAGTATTGACTTCATGTGTTTCATGAAGTTTCATGTGTTTTGCAAATTATATCTTTTATCTTGGGTATTCTAAGTTTCTGGGCTAATATCCACTTATCAGTGAGTACATATCATGTGAGTTCTTTTGTGATTGGGTTACCTCACTCAGGATGATGCCTCCAGGTCCATCCATTTGCCTAGGAATTTCATAAATTCATTCTTTTTAATAGCTGAGTAGTACTCCATTGTGTAAATGTACCACATTTTCTGTATCCATTCCTCTGTTGAGGGTCATCTGGGTTCTTTCCAGCTTCTGGCTATTATAAATAAGGCTGCTATGAACATAGTGGAGCATGTGTCCTTCTTACCTGTTGGAATATCTTCTGGATATATGCCCAGGAGAGGTGTTGCGGAATCCTCCAGTAGTACTATGTCCAATTTTCTGAGGAACCGCCAGACTGATTTCCAGAGTGGTTGTACAAGCTAGCAATCCCACCAACAATGGAGGAGTGTTCCTCTTTTTCCACATCCTAGCCAGCATCTGCTGTCACCTGAATTTTTGATCTGAGCCATTCTGACTGGTGTGAGGTGGAATCTCAGGGTTGTTTTGATTTGCATTTCCATGATGATTAAGGATGTTGAACATTTTTTCAGGTGCTTCTCAGCCATTCGGTATTCCTCAGGTCAGAATTCTTTTTTTAGCTCTGAGCCCCATTTTTAAAAGGGGTTATTTGATTTTTCTGGTGTCCACCTTCTTGAGTTCTTGATATATATTGGATATGAAGAAAATACCAAATAAATTTAAAAAAAGAAAAAAGAAAATAATATTCCTAGGCAAATGGTTGGACCTGGAGGGCATTATCCTGAGTGAGGTAACCCAATCACAAAAGAACTCAAATGATATGTACTCACTGATAAGTGGATATTAGCCCAGAAATTTAGAATACCCAAGATATAAGTTACAATTTGCAAAATACATGAAACTCAAGAAGAATGAAGACCAAAGTGTGGACACTGTGCCCCTTCTTAGAATTGGGAACAAAACACCCATGGTGGAAGGAGTTACAGAGACAAAATTTGGAGCTGAGACAAAAGGATGGACCATCTAGAGACTTCCATACCCAGGGATCCATCCAATAATCAGCCTCTAAACACTGACACCATTGCATACACTAGCAAGATTTTGCTGAAAGGACCCTGATATAGCTGTCTCTAGTGAGACTATGCTGGGGCCTAGCAAACACATAAGTGGATGCTCACAGTCAGCAATTGGATGGATCACAAGGCCCCCAATGAAGAAGCTAGAGAAAATACCCAAGGAGCTAAAGGGATCTGCAACCCTATAGGTGGAACAACATTATGAACTAACCAGTACCCCGGAGCTCTTGACTCTAGCTGCATATGTATCAAAAGATGGCCTAGTTGGCCATCACTGGAAAGAGAGGCCCATTGAACTTCCAAACTTTATATGCCCCAGTACAGGGGAATGCCAGGGCCAAAAAGTGGGAGTGGGTGGGTAGGGGCGGTGGGGGGAGGTTATGTGGGACTTTTGGGATAGCATTGGAAATGTAAATGAGGAAAATACCTAATTTTTAAAAAAAGAAAAAAAAATAATAATATTGAAACCCATATAGTAAGTTTTGATTTGTATACATTTCCTACCCATTAGCATTCTTCATTGTGTATATATACTTATTTATTCCTGTTACTGGTACCCAACAAATAGATGACATTTATCTGAGATAACCTTTCCAATCCTCCAATAAATACTTGCTGATGCATCTTATATGTCAGGCACTAAGAATGCTGCAAAACACAGAAAATACATTATTTAATATGGATCACTAATGTTCTGTGTGCATTCTTTAATTCCAACACCTAGAAGGCAGAGAAAGGTGGGTCTCTGTGATTTCCAGCTAGCCAAGGCTTACACAATGAGACTCTATAACAAAATAAAAATAATATATACTATATATAGTTACATAGTTGTACTGGCTAGTTTTGTGTCAACTTGATACAGCTGGAGTTATCACAGAGAAAGGAGCTTCAGTGAGGAAATGCCTCCATGAGATCCAACTCTAAGGCATTTTCTCAATTAGTGATCAAGGGGGAAAGGCCCCTTGTGGGTGGGACCATCTCTGGGCTGGTAATCTTGGTTCTATAAGAGAGCAGGCTGAGCAAGCCAGGGGAAGCAAGCCAGTAAAGAACATCCCTCCATGGCCTCTGCATCAGCTCCTGCTTTCTGACCTGCTTGAGTTCCAGTCCTGACTTCCTTTAGTGAAGCTGAATAAAACCTTTCTTCCCCAACTTGCTTCTTGGACATGATGTTTGTGCAGGAATAGAAACCCTGACTAAGACAATAGAGCTTTAAATGTTAAATATCTGAAGAAATTTAGGATGGTAGAAATTTTTAAAATTGGGTAGAAGTTACAAATTTGAACAATCTATCAAGATGATATTAAAATTCTAAACACAAATGCACCAAGCATCAGGACATAATTTCATTAAACAAACACAATTAGATATAAAGACACTGTCCTACTTTGCTTTTTATTTCTGTGATAAACAAAATGACTACCTTAGTAGGGGTTTCTATTGTGCTGTGAGGCGACACCATAACCACCAGAAGTCTTATAAAGAAAAATGTTTCAATGAGACTTATAGTCAGCCTGTGGACAGACATGATGCTGGAGAGGTAGCTGAGGGTTCTACATATGGATTGGCAAACAACTGAATGAGAGATAGAGATACTGGCCTGGCCTGAGCATCTGAAACTTCAAAGTCCATTCCCCAGTGACAGACTTCCTTCAACAAGGCCATGCCTCCTAATAGTACCACTCCCTATGAGCCTTTAGGGACCATCTTTATTCAAACCAAAATGACTAAAAGCAATCAGAGGAGGAAAGGTTTTATTTCATCGCATAGCTTACATCATGAAGGGAATTCAGGGCACAGACAACAGGATGAAACCTAGAGGAAGGAACTGCAGCAAAGGCCACCGAGAAATGCTCCTTACTTGCTTACTCACCATAGTTCATTCATCTTGTTCTTTTATACAATCCAGGAAGTCCAGCCTAAGGATAGCACTGCCCATAGTGGGCTTGAAGATTGTGTTAATCATTAACAAAGAAAATGACCCACAGGTTTGCTCCAGGCTTTTTTTAAACTGAGTTTTTTCTTTCCAGACTACCCTATCTCATGACATGTTTACAAAAACTAACTTCTCAACTTGCTGTTGTTTTGGAAATTATAATTATATTATTCCTTTTATATACCTAAATATATAACCACAATCTGCTCAGTCCATATAATGTATGTATTTAATTTCAGAGTTGATCATTTCGTCTTTGATAACTTTTGATAACTAATTAAGAAAAATTTCCCTGGGGAAGACAATTTTCTCCTCCTCTCAGGAATTAGGTGCCTATTGTTATTTGTCAAGAGGCAGGGCCCTGTAAGATTTCCCCCATCCACGGTAGCATGTCTGTTGGTGTTATCCTCATTCAGGTCTTGTTTAGCAACCCATGCTGTTGAGTCTTGATGGGTATAGTTTCCCTGAGGTTGCTATAGGATACAGTCTCATAGCAGACTTCCTTTACCTCTGTCTCTTGCAACCATTCTTCTGCTCTTCCACAAATTTCATAATCCTTGGGTGCAGTTACAGAAGGATCAGATGGGAATGGGCACCACACAATCAGCTGTTTTCTGCATTTGTATCAGTTGTGGTATTATGTTGTTTCTGTTGCAAAAGAGGAACTTATTAGTTGAGAGGTAAGAGCCATATTTATCTGTGGGTATAAGGATAAATATCTATAATGTAGTTAGAAATCATGCTACTTTAATAATGTGACAGTTGCAGGTTCTCATCCAATATTCTTGACCTCACTAGTTTCGGGTAGTTTGGATAGCTTTCCAGTATCAGGCATGATTTCCCTCCTGATGAACAAGCCTTAAGTCCAATTAGAGATCTATAAGTTATTACCAAGATACGTATGCTATTGCACCTTTATGGATATTGTACCTTTCTGGTCATTGTTTTTGTTCACAGGCATAACAGTTCAGTAGGACAATTAATTCCTCCCTTGGAGCTTGCCTGACACTTTCCAGTAGTATCAAAGATCGTCCTCAGATAGGAAGATTTCATGCCAAATGCAGCTCAGGTCCTCTGGACCCTGTGTCCTAAGGATAGATGTATTGAGCAGTAGGGTCTTATTTTCAATCTCTGGGAGACCTTCAAGTGCAATAGCAATTCCCCATAATGTTTTGGGGTGTCTCTTGGTCTCCCCTGATCTATAACTCAAAGAGGAATTTCTCATAATTGTTACTGGGGTTCTGTTGCAGAGTTTTGGATTTTCAGGGGAGAATTGTCAGCCTAGATAGAAAAATTTCATTGAAACTATATATGTCTACTCATAGATTTATATGTATTATATGTAATTTTAAATAAATATGCAGTAATATGATTCCTTACTTTGTTAGACATCTTTACTCTCATTTAATCTTCTCCTACCTCTAATTCTGTATTGAGTCCCCCTCCTAATCTACATTAAAGACTCCCCCAATTTCCAATGTCTCCCTTAAATATCTTAAATATTTATTTCTTATTACTTTTATTGATGTGCAAGCATGTGTTCACATAAGTACATGTGCCTGGGAGGCCGGGAGGTGTCTGAATCCTCTGAAACTGGGGTTACAGAGAGCCACCTAACTTGAATACTAAACTAGATACCTCTGAAAGAGCAGTAGTCAGTTTTAATTACTGGGCCTCCTCTCTGGGCTCTAGTATTTATATTTTACTACTGAAGAATTAGGGTCAGTAAGTTGCCCTTACTTACAGACAATAAAGTGATGGAATATAGACTTTAAAGTAGCCAACATGCTTCCGAACTCTAATGTATTGTCAAGTAGGAGAAAACTCTTCATCTCCTTGGGTTCACAGGGTAAGTAATAGTCTTTAATTATTCTTTCAGCAGCATTTTGGCCAGTGGGTTATACAAAACACCTTTGAATTTGGATGGGTGAAGGGCCAGAAATAGCAATAGAACCAATGACAATTGGGAGATATTTGTAAGTACGTTTATAGATTTCTAAAAAAAATCTCTGTGTGTATGTGTGTGTGTGTGTGTGTGTGTGTGTGTGAGAGAGAGAGAGAGAGAGAGAGAGAGAGAGAGAGAGAGAGAGAGAAGGTGGATGTATTGAATTCATCAAAATGCTAAAACAAAGCACTACAGACAAGGGAGATTAGCAATAGATATTTATTTTCTTATAATCCTGAGATTAGAAATCTCACACTAAAGGATTAGCAGAATTAGTTTCTTCTGGGGCTTTATTCTTTGACATCATAAGAGAGTTCTCTTATCTCTGTTTTCACAGTCTTCCTTTGGTATGTATTTGTGCCATAAATTGAGTTAGGGCTATGCTGTATCGCAATTTCCTTCATCTTTGAAACATTCTCTCCAGGATTAGAGGGAGGGGATCTCATGAGACTCAGGAGTTAAACAAAATTTGTCAGAAAAAGTGGGATCTTGTAAGATTCTCCAAGGGCCCCTCCTCAGCTTTGTAAAGGAAGGGAACAGCTGCTGTGGAGATGCCTCTGCATAGCCAACCTTGCAAAGGTGGCCTTTGGAATGTAAGGCAGTCCACAAAGTGTGCAAAGAGCTCCATTGTTGCTGCAAACTGTACAAAGATCTTCAGCTTGAAGCTTTGGTAAGCCTTGACTTGTGTCAGAGTGGGGATTTTTGATGCTGATGCTGCTTTTTGGAGTCATCTCTTCTCCTGAAAGTAACCTTAATCCATATTTCTTCTAGTAACTTACCCAGTAAAACTCACTAAGTCAGACTTCAGTGCAGTCATTAATTTGGTCTGTCATGGCTTCTCTTTCTGGGATAAGAAGACACATATGGGTGTTATATCTCCCCAGTAAGACTCAAATTATGTGTGTGTGTGTATAAATACATATTAATAACCTCATTAATTAATTACCTTTTAAAATACTATTTGCAAATACTTTCACATTCTGAAATAGTATGCTTAGGATTTCAGACTATGAACTGGGGAGGAGAGCACTACTCAGCTTGTAGTAATTGCCTAGTATTGTTCAAATCCTTGTAATCCTGTCATGTAGAAACTGGAAAATCTCCTCCCCACTGAATCCTAAAGGTCTATTCAAAACTTCCATCAGCTGCAGGATGCACAGAGACAGCTATAGGATAGCGCCTAATGCTTCTGTACTGGCAGACCTTTCTTTTGCACTTATACTCCTTGTCTCAGACATGTGAAGAGAGTTGCAATCATTACTGGCCTTCTCTTGAATATTTCAGTAGAGATTAAGATGAGACGATCTTGGTCAGATGAAGAAGACATTGACAACTCTTTCAGCAATTTTACAAAACTTCTATCATAATCCTCTGCTGCATAATACAAAAAATTGATTTGGATTTAAAGTTATATCCCTATGAACGTTTTAAATTAAACTAAGCTGACAGGCATCAATCAGCATTGAGCTCTGATATCTTTAACTTTGTTTCATAAAGCTTTCTAAAAGTTGATTTGATATTTCAGTTTTGTTTTTAGGATATATATTGAGAGTTATTCAGAATGCCTATTGATGGAAAGATACAGGAGAATTTTATTAATCATCTCTATGTAAATTTATTCTCATAAGATTGTAAGGTCTTTCATTTCTGAAATATAAAGCTGATACAATCACCTTGGAAATAATGCAGATAATTTCCATAAATGAAATGCATACATTTTTTAGCCAAAGGCCAGAGGCTCCAAGCTATGCACTGATAAAAGTTCACTAAAACTGTGATTTAAATAGACTTTCAGAATTGATTTCACTCTGAATTGTTACTGGTACCCGCAACCCTGATGATCTGGGCTCACTTGCAAAGTGAAGAGCTATGAAGATGTATGGAGGTGTCTCAACAGCATAGAAGTTCATGAGCATTATGGAAGTCCCGGGTGCTCAAATTATACTCTCAAGAGACAGCTTTAAAGGTAGCAAGAATTGTGGTCCACACAACTTCAGTAGCTAGTTCTGTATCTGTAGCCAAGGTTTAACAGATCATAGTTACCTTCTTTTGGCAAGGACATGAGCCAATTCGTGTGGGAAATCCTGTTATGGAAATTCACATCCTCAAAGGTATCCCACAGGCCTTGCATAGAAGTCACTTCTAAGCTCAGCATCACTTACTGCACAGCTCTGAAGGAAAGGCAGATTCTTAGCTAGGAAAGGAACTATGGTTTCCATCTGAAGCCTTTTGTAATAGGATTACGTGCTTTGCTTTTAACTATTGGTGGAAATTTAGGGGCTCTAATTTTCTCTTTTAGTCTGCAGCAAAATAAAAACAATCACAGTAACTACTTATGCTTTACATGAAATCATTTGTATCTTTTTACATTTATATTTCATTTTACCCAAATTACAGCTTAAAGGGAAGAATGTCTCAGATTTATTATCTGTCGAAGCTTTGTGTACATCTCTCATAGTGGAGATACTCACAGAGATTCTATTTACTTCAAGGGGAAGCTGTGAATTTCAAAGGGTACAGTGTTATAAAAGGCAATTTAAAGTCGATATTACATGTTCTTTTACAACATGTTCTAGTAAACTGTAAACTCCAAATTAATCACCTGGCCCTTTTTAATGATGATTGTTAGTGCAGGTGTCTCCACTGTCAACATCCTGGACCAGTTACAACCTGCAATAGCAGCGACTTGATTGATCTATTATAAAGTTGTAATAGGGATTGCATAATCATTGGCCTATGGAGACTGCAGTGCATGTAATAAGTACCTTAGAATATCCACTATTGAAAGAAAGTAGTTTTTAAAAATGAGGGAAAACAAAACTAGTTGATTATTCTCTGGAGCCTGTTCTACAGTTTTTCATGTTGTAGTGACTCTAACCACAAAATTATTTCCATTACTACTTCATAATTATAATTATGCTACTATTATGAATTGTAATATAAATATTTTTGGAGACAGAGGTTTGCCAACAGGGTAGTGACCTACAGGTTGAGAACTGTTGCCCTAGAGAAATATGAAGGTAACAAAATATCACCTACTAAAGGCCTACTTAGTGCCAAACACAAAGAAAACAACAAAGAAAGAGAACTTCAGATCAATTTCACTTATGAATATTGATGCAAAATACTAAATAAAAGTCTCACAAACCGAATCCAAGAATACATCAAAACCACCATTTATCACAATCAAAGAGGCTTCAACCCAGGGATACAGGAATGATTCAATATATAAAAATCCATCAACATAACCACTACATAAACAAACTCAAAAAGTCACAAGATCATTTCATTAGATGCTCAAAAAGCCTCTGACAAGTTTCAGCATTCCTTTATGTTAAAAATTCAAGGAGAGATTAAGAATTGAAGGCACATACATAAACATAATGAAAGCAATATACAGCAAACCAACAGCCAACATCAAGTTAATAGGAAAGATACTTGAAGCAATCCCACTAAAATCAGGGACAAGACAAGGCTGCCTGCTCTCTCCCTATGTATTCAATATAGTTCTGAAAGTTCTAGGTAGAGCAATTATACAACAAAAGAAGATCAAGGGGATATAAACTGGAAAGGAGGAAGTCAGTGATATGATAGCAGATATATAAGTGACCCTCCAGATTCTACCAGGGAATTCATATAGCTGATAAACAACTTCAGCAAAGTGGCAAGATAGAAAATTAACTCAAACAGGTCAGTAGTCTCCTTTACACAAATGATAAACTGGCTGAGAAAGAAAATAGGGAAATAATACTTTTCACAATAGTCACAAATAATATAAAAAACCTTGGTGTGACTCTAACCAAACAAGTGAAAGATCTCTGTGACAAGAACTTCAAGTTTCTGAAGAAAGAAATTGAAGAAGACTTCAGAAGATGGAAAGAACTCCCATGCTCATGGATTGGTAGGATTAACATAGTAAAAATGGCCATCCTACCAAAAACAATCTACATATTTAATGCAGTCCCCATCAAAATCCCAATACAATTCTTCACAGACAGGGAAAGAGCAATTCTCAACTTCATATGGAAAATCAAACCAACTCAGGTTAGCAAAAACAATTCTCAACAATGCAACAGTGAAAGAACTTCTGAGGGATTATTTTTGTAGTAGAAAGAAATTCTTTGAGAAGTCATTAGATGATAGAAGGATGCTCCAAGCCTTCAGAACTGTAGCAAATAAAGATGAGTAATATTCTCTATATAAATGATGGAGGAAAATTGGTTGATCCCAATAAGGAGGAAGATACGCAAACAAGACATAAAAGAAAGGGATCGATGGTGATCTAAGGGCCTGCTTCTGAGCAATGAAAACCCAATGTGTGGATCTAAGAAGACAGAAGACAACAAATGCCTATCAAGGAGTCCAAGTAGCTGACTGGGGAGATTATTTACATATACTCTTCAGCCTTCCTAGGAAATCGTCAGTAAAACTTACCATTAAACTCAGTGAGTGGAATTTCACTTGGAGGAGTTCAGAAAATGTTGATCTTTAGGTTGGAGTCAACATGGGCTAAATTAAAGCTCAAGGATAGAACAGATACAGGATGTTGCAAATGACAACATCTGCAAGAATTATTGTTATGTTGTCATGCGAGTGAACCTTGAAAACATAAAGCTCAGTGAAAGAAGTCAGTCACAAAAGACTACGTACTGCTTGATTGTATGTGGACAAAAACTGCAGAAATGGACAATTTGTAAAAACACAATATATGTAGGTGACGTC
Source organism: Mus caroli (assembly GCF_978045245.1). Taxonomy (NCBI): domain Eukaryota; kingdom Metazoa; phylum Chordata; class Mammalia; order Rodentia; family Muridae; genus Mus; species Mus caroli. Next base: position 56,604,751 of record NW_028227269.1, read on the forward strand.
CTGGGACTTAAATTAAAACAAAAAATGACTACCAAGAATATTTTACAAATAACGGAAATACTCTAAAATCAGACTTTAATACTGGTCGTGTGACTCTAAACTTACGGTCATTGAAAGTTTATTTGACTTACCTTTCTGAGATGTGTATGTAATTATGCTCAGTAAAACTGATCACTTTCTTTGAGACAATGTCTCAGTATGTAACCTAGGCCTGCTTTAAACTTGCAATCTCCCTGCCTCAGTTCCTCAAGGATTGTACTAGGATGTACTAGGATTACAGGCATGTTCCAGCAAGCCTCGCTCAAGTGACTTTTTTTTTAAATGAAGATATTTCACAAAAGTCACATCTGAAGTGATTCTACTTCTGGAAAGCAGCAGAGCAACTCTGGAAGCTCAGATAAGAAATGCAACACTACTTGTGTCTGGAGCACAAAGGCTGGGGTTGGGAAAAGTGTCTCTCAATCTATGCTGTTTTGTACCCTTTGAAGACTCTACCATGCATAGGTATGCAAGATTAACATTAATCCATTTGCATCTCAGCGGCCCTGTTTTCAGAAACAGCCATATTATATTGTGAAATGATATTGATATAGTTGGCAATATCCTAGACTTGAAGCACCTAAAAGGAACAGTAATGCAAAGCCTTAGATAAAGATACACTCATACTTCATTGCAGTGACAGCTGAAAGCTAAGATGCAAAACCTGAGGCTTCATTTAGATGGAGGAGTTTTCATTCAGAAGGCTTTTGGAGGACAGCATATTATCCATATTTCACTATATTTCAGATGTTTTTCCATTATCTTGTTTTCTGCAATAGAACCAATAAATGCAGTAATCCAAAAGCAAACCACTGTAAAAACATGCTTAACTTACCTCTGATGTTCTAGTTCAACAAATTCTTTAGTTCATGATGCCTTCTGGAATCCTGGATGATTTAATTTTATATTTTTGTGTGCAATTAAAAATTTTAAATAATTTCCAGGCTCTTTTCCATTTAGAAACTTATATTATTTGGTTGTAATAAAGTTAAATCTCATTATCATCAGTTCCCTAGTAAGAGCGTATTTGTAATTTTCAAGATTTTCAAGTCTTATACATGGCTCACTTATTGTGCCTGATATTGAATGTCACAATCTTTCAGGCAAATGAATACATTCGAGCATCCCTTTAACACTCATGGTAATGACATTTCAATATGTGAGGTGAAGGAACACATCTAGCCAATTATCGATACTCAGAAATCTGCAAGAAAATGGCACCAAGAAATGAAACATAGTGGTTAACGTGACTGTCTTCATTTTATTACCCAGAATATGTGAATCAGAGCAGAATACTGAGATTTCTTTTCGTTGTGACTAATACCTGTTTAAAATCATACAGCTCCATTATGACTAGCTCTTGTCAACAGCCCAGGGATAATCATGATATCATAGTCGGAGAATATGCTAAATGGTATTTTCTAAATGAAAAGTTTTCATTTGACCTTTCTGAAGACATAATCAAAGTTTTATTCACAGCATGATAACTCTTAGTTGAGGCTCAGGATGAAATGTAAAAGAAACAGATAATGTATTTGACTTATCTAGTGTGGAGAAATGTACCCACAGTTGGAGCTCTTAAAGACATCCTGATGTTCACTCAGACTGTAGCTTCTGGGTGAGACAACATAAGTTTAAAATTATGCCTTGACTACTTGCTAGTTTGTGTAATCATACTTATCAGGTTACAAAAGTTCTTTAAAGATCCCATTTCGTATATGTAGAACAGGAAATAGTAATGGTGTCTTCTGCAAAGAGATGTTAGGAAGCTTCACAAAGTAATGCAATATTTACATAGAGGTAAAACCTCATTTATTAGAAGCAAAACTGTGGGGTTTTATGGAAGCCTAAAATATTTACAGAAAAAAAAAAAAGGACAGGTTAACCACAAAGCAAATGTTTTCATTTAAATGTGCTAAAAATTCAAAGGCTATCAAGAGAGATAAGGGGGCTCTATAGAGATGCCACTAGGCTTATCTATATAATCTAGCCTTCCCCCCAAATATGTAGCAGATGTATAGCTCAGTCTTCATGTGGTCCCCCCAACAACTGGAGTAGAAACTGTGCCCTACTCTGTTACCTGCCTGTGGATCCTGTTCTCCTAATTGGGGAAGAGTTGTCTGGCCTCATTGGGAAAGGATATGCCTAGTTCTGCAGGGACTTGACTTGCCAGGGTAGACTGCCACCCAGGGAGGACCTCCCTCTTCTCAGAGAAGGAGATAGAAAATGGAGCAAGGGGATATGTGAAGGAGGGCTGGGAGGAGAAAGGCTGCAATTGGGATGTAAAGTGAATGAATAAATAAATAAATGGGAATCAGTCACTAAATTTTAGAAGCTATATATTTGTTTATATATTAAAATTAATCTTCTGATGAAATAGGTCCAAAAAAAAAAAAAAACAATCAAAGCACCTGGAATTAAATGATGAGTAATGACTTGGAAGGTTTAAAATTAACAGTGTAAATTTGTGAGCTAGTTAAAAATCTGAAGCTTGGTTTCTCTCCTGTAAAACAGATGTAATAACAAAATCCTATAGATCTTTAGAAGCTTCATAAATACGAAGCAGATGTGTAGCATCTGGCACAGTCTGGATGCTCAGTCATAATGGTGGCTTTGGCTTAGAAATTATTATAACTATTAATTATTATTTATGTTTTAAAGTATGGAGGCCAAAAACATAACTCACTTAAAGCAAATTTTGCAGGCTCTACTATGGAAATAAAAATGTATTTATAAGATTGGGGATTGATAGATAATAGATACATAATAGATAATGGATACAGAGAGAAAGAGAGAGATAACAGATGGATATATGATATACAAACAGACTGATAATGGAGAAAAACAGGGAGAAGAGAGTGTGCTATAGCAAGGGTGGGTTATAATGAGGAGAGAAATATGTCAAACTGCTAAGCAGGTAATATGCACAGACATGGATTTAAGGAGAACCTTAGAAAATCGGAGTGGGGGAGAGAAAACTGAGAAAATAAAACCCTAATTTCCAGATGGTAGAGTAGGTGGAAGAGAGAAAGAAAACAGAGGAGTGAGATAAACAACAGCTGTAGCTAAGGCGGGTTAGGGGAGTGAGAACACCATGCTACTCCCAGGTGAGTGTGCTCAAAAGCACGGTCTATCCAGACTACAACTTAGGAACAAAGAAGCTAGGAAAGTAGCTACAGACTGCACACAGGTAAAGTGAAATCAGAGAGTAGTCCTAGAGCTCTGGTAGTGCAGAGAGGCACGACAAAAGGGAGTCAAATGGGCAGGAAGGAAACTGCAATGCAGAAATTGAAGCCAGACGTGGAATAAATGCAGTCAACAGGAAGGAAAAACCATAAACTCTAAGGATGAAAACCAGAAGAAACTTATCACATGTTATCTGAAAGGAAGCAATATGACTGAGCACAGATTGGGTTGTTAGAAATATATGATGCATGTATGTTTTGAGATAATTGAATTCATAGGTTACATGTAGGAATATAAATACATATAATATATAAATACATATATATTATATGTATTTATATATATATATATATATATACATATATATCATGCAATTACAATTAGAGGGACAAAGCCATGAATTTGAAAGGGGGTGTATAAGACGGTTGGAAGGGAAAGTATTACAATTAAATTATATTCTCAATACAATCTTTTTTAAAATCCAGGAAATTTTTAAATAATCCTGACTCCTAGCCCTCTACTCTCTAAGTTGGCCTATACTCTGTGAGAGGGTTCCATACAATAGAGTAGGAAGTCCTGGCTAACAGTACCTTATACAGGTGACTCTGTGCAGACACCAGGTACCTTGCAACACAATATAAAGAGAAGGGTGTGCTAATGTGATGGTATTCTTTGCCAAACATAGGACTATATTCTAGTCATGAGGAAAACATCAAACAAAACCACACAGGGGACATTCTTTAGGACCACTGGCTAGTATTTCTCAAGACTGTCAAGATCAGCAGAGCCAGGCAGACTAACAAGAGAGAAAACCAGGGCAGATGGGTAGACATGGAGACTGAAGGAAATATAGGACACAAGATTAGATTCTGGGACAACAATGAGGACATATGTGAAAAACATGGTCAAAATGCGAAATCTGGAATTAGTGAATAACCCTGTGGTAAAAACAGATGGGATGAGATAAATGGTGCCTCTATGGGGATATTCCAGAATAATCACAATAGTTTTTCTATAAATCAAAAAAATAAATTCAAAATTAAAATAGTTTATTTTAAAGAATAATCGTATACCCAAAGTACGTAGGAATTAATAGAAAGGACACATAGTGGCCACACAATGAATTTAGATTGTAATCTGTAGAATAAGGAAAGTATCTACCATCCCGGGCTTCTATGAACAAATGATGAAATCAATAAAATAACTTGGGAAAAGCAAAATCACTCTTTGTAGAAGTCTGTACAGAAGTACTCTTTACATTCTAAAACAGTACTTACTATGGGTTCATTCTGCTAACAAGGGCTGAAATTAATAAGAGTAGGTTTAGAAAGAAACAGAATATTGGCAAATGCTTGATGTTACTTCCTTTAAATATTTACAAACAAGAAGGGGGAAAATAATAAATTAACAGTGATAGAAACTGGCCAGGAGTTTCTAAGCCATCTAATTGATCAAGGCTAATATCATCTGAAATAAGATCTAAGCAGTCACTAGGCATGCTCAAAATGAAGGACATTCTATAAAACACCTCACCAATATGTTTCAGCATGCTAAAGATACACTGGCATGAAAATGCCATAATCCAAGTATAATAAAGATAAACATTTATGACAAATAACAAAAAATATTAAATAAGTTGATAGTGTGAAGATCATGAAAAGAAGGAAAAACAGAAAAACTTCAGCAAACAAAGGCAACCAAACAGACGTTACAACTAAATGCAACCTGGTGCTGGAGTTTATTTGACAAATGTTTGAAAAACCCATGTATTCGTTTTCAGCTTGGAACAACTGGAAAGCAGCAGAAACTTTAAGTGACAGGACTTTGTATGGTGTCTTGCTGTCTTTGGGGGAATGCATTAGGAGGAGACTGGGGACCCAGTCATCTACCTAACTTGCTTATCTATAGGCCAAACCATAAGTAGTTTTGCTCTATCATGTCCTCCCCACTGTAATTACCTGACATGGGCCTAGAGCAATGGGGCCTACTGATCATGGACTGAGGAATCCTTCTAAATATACTTTCCATCTTCATAAGTTAATCATCTGTAGTAATTGCTACAGTAGCATAAAACTGGCCAGCATCATGGGGATCTGGATTAGGTACTAGGACAGAACAAAAACATTGATGTTAAGTCTGAAGGTCAATTAAAAATCTTACACCAATATCAACCTCTTCATTTTTGTTACTTGTATGACAATTATGGTAAGATGAATATTTAAAAAGCTGGGTGCACGATACATCTGAACAGTTTGTACTATCTATGCCATTTCTTCTGTATACATGAAACAACATCAACACTAAACATTCAAAATATGCAAGACGCGTATGTAGAAACACAAATAAAGGCCAACCATATAAAAGACATCACAGATTCAGTGCCTGGATAATCCTCACATGCTTCTCTACTCCCACCCCAGGAGTCTAGATAATAGCATATGCTTACAGACAACTGACACAACTAGCCAGTAAAAGCTATTCAAAAAAAATATTTTTCAAAGTGAAGAAAATGTTGAAAGTAATAGATAGATGGCAGATAGATAGATAGGAGAGAGAGATGGATATTTAGAATTTATACATAAATATATAAGTATTGATTGGCAATTCTAAGAGTGTCAAGTGTCTTTTAAATGAGCAATATTTTAAAAGTGATGCATTATCAAGGGCAGGTAAGGCTTGGTCTACTTTCAAAGTATCAGGCCACTAAGATACCTTATAAAAATTTGAACATAGGTTAAAAACAAAATCAATGTTACCAATATAGATGTAATTAATGCTTATAATTTGGATTTGGAAAGTTAGAGCAAAAAAGTAAAAATGGCTTAGAAAATAGGTGGCAGCAATATAAAATGTCCCAAAGTAAGAAAAAGGCAGCTGTGTCCCAGCCTCGGAGAGGAGGCACAAAGATGGCGCTAGCAACAAAGCTGACCTTAATGAACAACTGTGGGGAAGGGAAATGCTTTTCACAAAGTGATCTTGAGAAGAGAGGCTTCAAGAGCCTCACCAATATAAACCTGAATAAAAAAACTGCATGGAACTCCAGACACCACCGTTGGCAGAGTCAACATGGTTAATTCGTTGAGCTGAGAACGTGCATGATGGTTTAAATGACTTCGGAATTGACTACTGCAGGACTCCAAGTCCAGCCTTAGCAAACATTTGCTAGTCTTAGTCACTTTGAGAGAATGGTGGAGATAACAAGTGTTATAGAACGAGGCTTGCCAGCTGTGACAGCATGAAAAGGGAGAAGAGGAAATGGTGGAAAGGAGATGGGCCTGCTGACAAGGACACGGAATATTGTACAAATCCTGCTGTACAATCTGAGCAGCAGGGACTCAAGGCATAGCAGCAAGCCACCGAGAGGCAGAAATTTACTCAACGTGTGTATGTGGTTTCTTATAATCAAGACTGCAAGGCTTTCAGTGGACAATGATCCTTTCCACCCAAACACACAAATGTGTTTCAGATGAGCTTTGTATATGTTATATGCCAAGATAACGGATGAAAAAGAAGAAAAATAAGGAAAGTAAACAGAGCTATTTAACACGTGTGGCTTGAAAGTCCATCCCCCAAAGAAATCCCACCTCCAACTGAACAGGAAATAGTATAATGATAAAAGCAGAGTTATAGAGAACCAATCATACCTCATTTAGAGGCACATTTTGTTGAAAATTGTACTTACGATGCGGTGAAGGTCACATGTTATTGTCAGTTCCCAACACCTTATTGACATTCTTTGTGGTCTTCACAGTCGCTTCCTAGCTTTTTTGTATGGATGTAACCTCATTAATTGACCACTAATTAATAACTATTACTCTCTAGCCATGGGCAAATTGTCTTTTTTAACTAATTATTAACTCTATAAAAAGCCTGGTCAATTATGACTACAGCTTTTTGGAGTTACCAGAGTTAGCAAGGACGAAAACCTTTATGTGAGAATACTTAGAACTGACCAGGACTTCACAGAGGTCTCATTGGTTAAACCCTTGACTGATTTATCTCAGTATCACTGAAGGACTCTCAATCACATGAGTACAGGCCCCAGTGAATGGCTTCACAGTGAAATGGTTGGTAGCTAACGGTTCTGAACAATTCCTCAGTGCCAGGCACTGCACAAAGAGCCAACTGTACCATCAGAACAGCTCCTCAGTTAAAAAAAAAAATAAAAAGTAAGAATTTTACAGCAGAAATTATAGCCTGAGGAAAGTTGAGTGATTTGATTTATTGGTGGTCACCTTCATGCTTTGCTAAGGCTACTGTAACAAGATATTGGACGACTTAAACAACAGAACTGAGCTCAAGGCACAGCCAGTACGCTTAGTTCTTAGTAAGAGATCTTCTTGGAAACCCAGCACCAGCATAAGAAACCTCTTTCTGATACTGGTCAGCGGAGTCCAAGAGACTCCCAAAACAGGGGTAATGCTGGTTGTTGCCGTTATTTGCTTCTTGTTGGTTGAAATCGAGTCCCTGTTGCTGAAGATACGAGGCACTGTAGACACAGGACTTAGAGGATCCTGGCTGTATCTGTCTGAAAAGCCTCTTCCCTGAAAACTAGTTTTTATGGTACCAAAAGCTGATATACATGGTGCCATAGTTGGTGGATGGTAATCAATAGTGATACCTTACTGTGTCATCTATGGACCACAACATTGCCTAGCCTGGCAAGATATTCCTAAAGGTACAAAACTGGCATGCATACTTTGGTGGAAACCAACAGCTGTAACTGGACTCAAGGTTCAGTCAACAAGAAGTAAATCGTGCCTGGTACTGGAAACCTAGCCAAATATTCAAAGCTGCTGAATTCATGGATTTTAAGAAGAGGACCTATTATACTAAGTTACTAAACCAACATAATCCCTAACTGCATTCTAAATACTGACCCATATGCCTACAGAAAAGTTTAACTCTCACCTTTTATCAAAAACTTCTCTTTGCAGGAAGAGAAGGAAAACACAATTGGTCAAGATGTACAGAACAACTGGGAGTAGGCTGTCAAGCCCCAGTAGATACATCTTTAACATAAATACTGCACCCCAAACTTAGGGAACATCTCAGAAGATGTGACAGAAAATTGAGAGTCATGAGAATGAGATGTCCTCTGTGAGACTGTACCTCCTAAAAATTACAGAAAAGCTTCAACAATATGGCTGCCCGATTAAGCCCAGAATGACAACTCCAATAGATATGCTAACATGGGTACGGAAAATCTCAAGGGTTCCCACCCCTGGATAAAGACCTCTAAGTAACTATTGCTGAGAGAGGGAAAACTAGTCTTCCCTAGGGACAAGCCCTCTGTTAAAGTTAAGCAGCACCAATTTGTCAGTCCTGAATTTATGTACATATGAAGAACACTGAATGGAGTCATTTAGTGTTCTGTTTATTCTCACCTGCATGTGTGGGGATACACACACACACACACAGAGACACAGAGAGAGGGGGAGGGGGAGGGGGAGGGGAGGGGGAGGGGGAGGGGGAGGGGGAGGGGGAGGGGGAGAGGGAGAGGGAGAGGGAGGGGGAGAGGGAGAGGGAGAGGGAGAGGGAGAGGGAGAGGGAGAGGGAGAGGGAGAGGGAGAGGGAGAGGGAGAGGGAGAGGGAGAGGGAGAGGGAGAGTTCACAGAAACAGCAAACAAACATCATGGGGAAAAAGGCCTGGAATTTGAGAGGGATTATGGAGGGCAAGGACATGGAGGTGGGAATATGAAACAGGATGGGTGAGAAGGGCACAGGGGGGACTGAAGAGAAGAAAGAGAAGCTCTTCTGGGTTTGTCAGAGGTGATTTGTCTGTGTCTTTACATGGCCTCATCTCTATGAAGGAGAGAGAGGGGGGATCTTGGCATCTTCTTTTCTTATAGAGATATCAGTCTATCAGATAAAGACTTCCCCTACGTCATCATTCAACCTTAATTATCTCCTTAAAGGCCATATCAGGGCTTCAATATATGCATTTTTGGTGAATGCAGTTTTTACCATTCAAGTCACATGACTAATGAAGGAAAAAGTAAGAATTTAAAGCGAACAGTCCTGTCCCATTCCATTTTTTAGGTTTCCACGGACTTTACACACCCAAGTAAGCACACACCGGGCATCATCAATACAGTTGATTCTATTTAAGCAACTGTCATCCATTTGACTGTTAATCAAAAACATCAGACATTTTTCTCTCATGAAAGCTGAAGCTGAATGTGTGTCAGACTTCTCATTTCTTAGTTTGTGGTAACTAAGCTAATGTGAGCACGTGGCAGCATGATTGTCATCTGCACAGGGGAGGACCCTGCATCATAAATACAGACCAAGCAGCTTCATCCCGGCCTTGGAAGGCAATGCCTCAGGTAGGAAAGAATTAGGTGTTTGCTTGAATTGGCTTAAGGTGGATTTGAATTCTCAAGCTGAGACTAATTGAGGATGACAACATGGATCCATTTTCTTTGTATGAGCCTGTGAGCAGTTGGCTTCTCTATGCTGTGAAGACACAAAAGCAAATAACTGTGGACAAGTGTAGTAGGTAGCAGGTGCCTGGGCTGAGGGGAACGAGTGCCTAGAAGGAGGTGTGATTCAGGTACAATGCACGGACAACTTAAGAGGAACAAGTAGATTATAGAATTAAGATGAAAAGCAATAAAGTAAAATGCAAACTCACAGAAAAATATCAAGTCAATTCAGTCCTGCTGATCATCTAAAAAGAGATGATACATGATCAAATAATATTGAGAGTCCTTAATAGAAAATATAAACAGGATAAAAAAAATTAGATATCTCCAAATTATATTAAATCAACAAAGCTGTGTTAATCCTTTCCAGTTGTTCTTCAATATAGTTCAGCTATACATACACAGCCTAGTATGATATGTGATTACATATTCATACATGTAATCACATAATATTTATATACATATACATAAGGAAAACATCTGTAGAAGGCACTTTAGATACCAGTATGGGGAGTATGTTCAAATGATGCTTACTTGCAGACATCGCTGAACTGCAGGAGAAAGTTTTGGTTTTTTGTTTTTTTGTAAAGTTTTGGTTTTTTGTTTTTTTGTAAAAGCCTTAGAGGTTACTAGAAATATGAGAATTCCAATAGACTCCATGAATACTTGATTTACAAAACAAAGAAACTCAGAAATGAATGTGTGTTGGGCCTAGAATGAGGGATGACACATAGAGAGCAGAGCAGCAGCCCCGGGAAGGCAAGTGGCTAACAATGCAGTGCTGAACTGCTGCTGAGACAGATGGCAAAGGTATGTGAAGCAGCTCACTGGGCGTTTCAGAGAATGGCTCCTTTGAGAGGTACATGGATGTTCAAATCCAAGTCAACCACTGGGCAGTCATGATGAACTTCAATTTCAGTGTCTAAGTATTTTGCACACATTTGTTATTGACATGTGCTCAATCAGAGGAAAGGGGGCCTAGGCTTAGATGTTCCCATGATTCTAAATCTAGATTTCAAATTAAATAAATCAAGTTAAATAAGCAAAATAAAAAACTCTTTTTTAAAAGGTCCAATTAAGTAAAACATACATACCCACACCAGAATTTTTAAGTTACTCATTAAATGTTAAGTTTTGAAATACAAATTCTAAATATATGACTGCCATTAAGAAGGTAATGTCTGACTCAGGATGTAGCTCATTGTTGACACATTTGCCTTGGATGTATAATTCATACATTCAATCCCCACCACCCAAATGAAAAAGCACTGTGGGATTTCAGGGAATTTTTAAAGGAGCAAGGCAATCTTAAGAAAAAAACAAACAAAAAGATGAGGAATTTCTGGAGCTTCCTTTGAATTTAATATTTCATTTGAATAAAAATTAGGGAATTCCATAGGTTATATGGCATAGAAACCATGTTCATTGTAAATTTACTGAAGTGATTAAACCACTATCCAATGAGATAGTTCTATTTAATTATCACAGTGCTTGGAAAACAAGCACAAAGATGTCTTGATAGTAATTTCTTCTTCAATATGTAAGTTGCTTAATGAATTTTAAAAAATTAGTGCCTGCTAAAAATTTATTTGCCTTTATCATACTTTCTAAGGATCTTGTCATTATTCCTTAACAAAACAATTGCTGGATTTAAGAAAGAAACAGCTATAGATGGTTTTGGCAATTTAACAAGAGTACCTATGTGTGAGTTTTCTTTAGAAATTAGGGGCTGGCCAGATGGCTCAGTGGGTAAGAGCACCCGACTGCTCTTCCAAAGGTCTGGAGTTCAAATCCCAGCAACCACATGGTGGCTCACAACCATCCGTAACGAGATCTGGCGCCCTCTTCTGGAGTGTCTGAAGACAGCTACAGTGTACTTACATATAATAAATAAATCTAAAAAAAAAAAAAAAGAAAAAGAAATTAGTCTGCCTCAAAATGGATTGACATAGTGGATGCAATTCTAGTTCCTTATCTAGTTTTAAATTTATATGTATGCATGTTTGTGCTTAGAAGCAGAACTCAGGTGCTGTTTCAAGACTCAAAGTCACTCATTCTTTTAGAACCCTACCCCATTTCTGACATTTAATCTATATTATTTCTGTTTTCTGAGATGTGTCATTGCATCTTTGTATTTTCATTTTTTGAGGTAAGCAGTCACGTTTTCTTTGGTGTGTCACAGTTGCTCCATCCTTGTGGTGCTGGTGGTAAATTCCAAGGGTACACGTGTTAGGCTTTACTACTAAAGTATGTTTCTAATCCCAAAAGCCATTTTTATTTTCCTTGCTTCTTTCTCTTCTGTAGTGTTCCTTCCTTTGCCCTCTCCTTTACTTGATCTACACTGCAGCATCAAGGAATAGTAAACAGCATAAAAAGTCCCTTGGCTAAGGGAAGAGCACTACTGCACAACCAGGCTGACTGATGTACACTGGAATGTGTTCTCAGCAAAGCCAGTCTTCATTCACTGGTGCTTGAAAGCCCCTACCAGCATCACTTTCATTATCTGTTCCTTACGTCTCATAGCATAGCCCTAGCTAACTCATTCATAGTTACTTACATTTTATCCTACTCTGTGCCCTCCTCACAGGACACAGTCTATTACTCTGCATGGGTCCCCTCTTCATAAATCTCTTGGTGTCTCATGACCAAAGCAGGAAGTTTCCCCCTTCATTTGTTCTATATTGATATTGACCTCAATTAGACATTCCACCCCCTATGCATCTTTCAATTATAGTATTGGCCATGACATTCTGTGCTTTTCCATTGACTGATCTGAGCATTTCTCCCCTACCTGCATCAGCATGGCAAGTGGCCAGAGTGAAAGCTTAATAAATTCCGTTGTATGAGTAAGGACAACAAGGGCATGCAAATAACATTTACAGAAGATGCAAGGTTGGACTTGAGAGCAGTCATGCTGATGAAGAAAGCAGTTTCCCAAAGAACAGCGAGACACACTTGACAGAGAGGAATTTCATAAGAGAAAAATGTCAAGTTTTGCACTCACCTTCTAAAGAATCAACCACAGATGTGTAGGTTGTAGAATATTAGTTCGGGTAAATACGACTTGGGGGTTTATTTGATTCCGGCTCAAGCGCTTAGAATCTAAAAGTTTGAGAACATATTGGAAAGGACCTTGTTTAACTTTCTTTGTGACTCACGAGTGACCTTATCAGGCACCTGATGTCATTTGTGTTAACGCTTTCATGATGTTCTCAGCCAGGTGCTACTTGGCAGGACAAACAAAGCATAATAAAACAAAATGAAATAAATAAAAAATCTTCAGCTGCCCGGTTAACATAGCATGTGCAGTAGTGTCGTTATTCTCACCTCTGTTATAAAAATTACCATGTTGCATTTTCTTGAACAATCAGTTTTCTTATATAACTTCTCTCTTATATTTTAAGTTCTCTGGAGATGAAATCTCTGCCCTATTAACTTCCATATAACTCATACCTAATACAAATGCTGAATAATGTCCAAATAATGACTGCACCAGAGATGGGAAATGCAGGCTCTTAAGAGATTCATAGGATATACTCCTAACCCCGCTGTCTACTACCTGTATGATGTTTGCATGTGTTATATAGCATCCCTTAGCCTCGTTTTCTTATTCCAAATTAATAGTCATGGTTTTAAAGACTAAATTAGAAAGTAAAGATAAGCATCTAGCAAAGGCCCATTAGATATCACATGTTTAGAAATAATAAAATTCCAGAAAGAATCTACAGGGATGACCCCTAAACCCATGTCATGTCATGAGAGTTAGGGGTACTTGAAGTCTGCGCACTAAAAAGGGGGAAACTCAAAGACAACAGAGTGATTATTAATGCTATAGTTTATTTATTCACATTTTATATTTCAGAAAGAGGCTCCATACATTATTTTTCACAATGACTTAGGGTGAGAATAGAGTTACTCTCTTGTTTTGTTTTGATTTTGTTTTGGGTCTACAGGTGAAGAAACCAGGGACTGGGAGTTTCTTGCTTCCTATGACCACAATGCACTGATGGTCTGCAGTTCAGTTCTCTTTTCTATAGAAGAGCATAGCCCCAAGGGGGTATGGAGTGTGAATTATTTGTGTGGAAGTCAAAGTAAAGGCTAATGAATAAAAAACAATGAAAAAGTAAGTCATGTCTCAGGACAGGGAGAACTTAAGATAACTTTAAGTGTTTCAATGCCGCCCCGAGGACCAGAAGAGGTAAGTTCTCCAGCACTCCTTACACTTAGTGAACAATGACTGAGCATCTGCTGGAAATGACAGAGGTAGTATTGCACTAAATTTCCTTCAAACACCACCTATGATTCTAATTCTCTTTTAAAAGAACATGGGATCTTACATATTTAACAATTACTTGGGGTCAGAGAGAGAATGCCCTGATTCAAAGAATTGTTCTTGCAGAGGACTCGAGTTCAGTTCTCAGAACTCACATGGTGGTTCATGACCATGTGTAATTGTGGTCCCAGGGAACTTGATGCCCTCTTCTGACTTCTGTGCAGCAAAACACATCCATAAAATGAACATAAAATAAGTCTTTATAAATAGAAAGAGCTTTGCGGTCACACCTGAGATTGTACACAACCAAGGATTTCCAGTCCTACGCTGCACTCTCAAGTGTTCTGTGTGTCACTTCCTGCTCAAGACTCATGAAGATGGATCTGGGTCAGTAGGGGCATTGTCATAGTGGTCATTCTTCTCACTGTAGGACACCCCATGGCCCTGGTTCGGGGCATTGTTGGTAGTTTGCTGGTGCACATTTCTGTGACATAAGAAGAAAAGAAGACACAAGATGATGAGTCTGTGTGGACTACCCCCACCTGGCTAGGCACTCTTTACAAGAAAATTATGAATATGAAGCAATAATAAAAATATCTCATTTCTTGAAAAGAAAAGTATTATGATAACTCAATATGGGTTTGCATTTATCAGTAAGAAGATACTTTCCTAAGCATGTATATATTTTTAACATCTAGTAAAGCATCTTAGCCTCCACATAGTTCATTGATATGCTGATCTATTTCTCTATTTTTCTCTCCAAACAAGGTTAGTTAGTAAATATATTTTATTTAACAGGAACCATTACAGTCTAAAAATTTTGAAATTATGGATATTACTTTAACGATGTGTTACTCCATCCCAATTGGGATAATCTCAACAATGTTTACAGGTAACATCCAAATTAGACATAATTAAAGATGATGTATTCATATGTAATTACTGATCACTTATGCAGTAGTTTGAATAAATGTAAAAATTATTTCAGGGCACAGTTTCTGGAGAGATGCAGAGCCACATAGAAAGTTTTGCAGATTTGTGTTGCTTCACCACACAGCCATGCAGGTATCACTTATTTCCTTTTGAATGATTTTAAATGCAGTGAATTATTTTTTTCTAAGACTTACTTCAAAAAAGCTATCAGAAAAAAGTCCTTAAGACAGGGACATAAGGGCAGGCTGGGGTTCCTAATAGAGTAAGAACTGAGTAAAATATTAATAAAAGGAGTTAGCACCATCTCTTTCCTTAAATCAGTTAAAAGATATTAGAATTATCTATTTAAGTGCTTTACCATGTAAGTTTTTAAAAGGACATAACTTCCTATTTAGGGATATGGACAAACTTGGCTACTAGAAGAAACTGATCACTTAGTATTTAACATTTAAATAGTCCAAGCTAAGTCATTTGTATTCACAATAAGTAAAATACTCTTCACCTTTTATTTAACCTTTAATAGGTGACTGTTCTCATAAAAAGAAAATACATTTCCTTCCATTTTAAACTACATTTCATTCGATCATGCCCTGAATGTAGAATGTAAAGCTGAACTGATGAAACATTCTAACAAATGAAACAAAGAGCTGTAGAATTCTGTGCTGGTTTCTCCTGATTATCTGACAAATTCAATCACAGATTGTGTGCTTTCAGAACAGAACAAGTATTTAAATGGCAATTATTTTATTTATGGATTTCCATAATGCTTTGAAAGTACCAAAGCAAATAAGAGAGACCTTTGTCCCAAATCCCATTAGCTCAGATATCAGATGACTAGCTGATTTTCTGGGATCTTATTGATTATGCAGCATAATGTGCTCTGTAATTGCCTTTGTAAAGCATAAGATATTTGAGATTATACTTGGGTGATCATGAGCACAATTTAAGGAGCAAGGAACTTCACAAGGTTTCAAAACAATAAATCCTATAAAAATCCTGCAATCTCACAGAATCAGGGATCTGTGGGAGTATTGAGAAACTTGGAAAGGGTAACGGGAACAGAAAATAAAGGCACCATGTAACCCCACAAGAGGAATGGCTGCCCTGGATGTGTTGCAGGACGTTTGTTTATTTCCAAAAGTCAACTGAAATGTAAACCTGATAGTGACACTGTGTCCTATGCTCAGGGAGGCAGTATTAAGAGATATCTCTATACACACACAAAAATACACACACACGCATACATACACACATGCACATATACAATCATGCATATATATATATATATATATACATACATAAAAGCACACACACACACACACACACACATATATATATATATATATATATATATTTGTCAAGGTATGCACACATATACATATATGTGCATACACAGGCATACATACAAACACATGCATATTCATGCATAAACACACATATATAAATGTGTGTATGTTTATATATGTATATGTATATACATATGAACATGTGCACACATACACACATGTATGCAAACAAGTAGACATAAAAGGAAAGAAGAAACTATGTGAGGAAGTAATATTATACTTAAGCAAACGTCATTATAAAGCCCATTATTTTATACAATGAATACACACTAGTGAAAAAAAGCAAACAAACAGCTTTATTGTATATGAAATAGTAATTCCATGGGATATGGAGCCCTATTTACTATTGTTGTGCAGCAATTTCCTCTTTTTGGAGGGAATATCATGAAAAGAGGAGATGTTCTGAAGAGAGGTGAAATTTTCATCCTCAGGAGGCTTTGCAAGCTCAAGAAGTAAATAATAGCTTCAGGAAGTCCCTGAAACTGACAAGATTCATTAGGCACCTCTGTCCTCCAAACATATATAAGCAGTAAAGACTGCTGAGAGATACTTTCAAATATGCTGAGCTGCATGGAAGAAGCTGAAACTGGCTAAACTGTCTGGAAGAGAATCAGAGCAGCCGATCTGCTTCTAAAATATCACCTTTAGGCTGTCAAGGAGCCTGGAGGTTGTGTAGGGTGCTCCAGGCTTCCGGTTTTCATGAGCTGTCACACCATTTTGGTGTGTGGTTTTGGTGATACAGCTGTCTTTGAGTCATTTCTGCTTCTGTAATTTACTCTTATTCATATTCCCATAAGTACCCCAAGTAAATTCATTGGTGGTATCTTTGTGTGGTGGTTTGAATAAGAATGCCCCCAGGCTTGGGTATTTAAATACTTGGTCCTGAGTTAGTGGAACCATTTGGGAAGCATTAGAAAGAGTGACCTTGTTTAAAGAGGTCACTGGGAGTGGGCTTTGAGAATTCAAAAGCCCAGATGGAACATCTCAGTTACTGCTCCCACGCCATGCCTGCCTGACTGATGCCAGGCTCCCCATCATTATAGTCATGGATTTTAACTCTGAAACTGTAAGCCCCCAAACTAAGAGCTTTCTTTTATAACTTGCCTTGGTCATGGTGTTTTGTCACAGTAATGGTAAAAGTAACTAAGACACCTTTGGTCTGTTGTCACTTCCCTAACAATGATGAGTACATGTTTATCCATATCTCTCTAAGGATAGCATCACACAACAACTATATATTGAACCATCAATATATAAATAAATATATAATAATATATATAATATATTATATATATATAATAAATAAATATAATAAAAAACACAAAGTTTTTTATTAACATGAACTTTCTACAATAATTATCCTGAAAAATTATGGAGGGGGTAATAAACATTTCTTTTCCACAAAGATAATTAATTTCAGTAATAATATTTTTAATTATAGAAAAAAAGCAAGACTATGCTAGATTAATATTTAGATACTTACAAGAAAAACCATCTGTGGAATTTCCTAAAAGATTATATGTTCAGACACTGCATTTGTTGATGATTCGAATATCTAAAGAAGTATTATAATTTTAGAATTTCTAAGTGTGTTCATAAATGTGTAATCTCATTTTTTTTCCTGAGGAATTGCTCATTCATAGTTATTGGTTACTCATGTTCTCTGTTCCAAGATGAAGATAGGGTTAGCATTTTGCAATGAAAAAAATTAATATGTGAATAAGAGAGATACCCAACCCATCATTTTAAAAGCCATGAATTGCATTAACTAAATTATGTAAAAATTGCTTTCTGCTTTTAAAAACAAGTATGATGATGTCATCATATGTGAATATCATTGAGAAATTAAGCATAGTTTAGCCTATTATACTTGAAGAAATTTTGTAAATAAAAAATTAAACAATTTTGTTTTGCTCTAGATTAAATAGGACAATTTTAAATCTTGACATTGTCCAGGTTGTTGTATGTAAATATGATTAAGAAATGGAAAAAGATTATTGCGGCATGTCACATAGGAAATTCCTTTCTCCCTTCCCATCTCCCTCTTTCCCTCTCCCTCTATCCATCTCCCTTCCCCTCTCCTCTCCCTCTCTTCCCCCTCCCCCTTTTCTCTCTTCCTCTCTTAACAGTGATTTTTAAGAAAAAATTTCCCATTTCTGTTATCACTTGTAAGTATTAAATTACATTTCTAACATTTAATGTTCAAAAAGTCATGTTCTAGAAAGAAAATAACAATGGCTTAAGTATGCAGTGTCTGTAAAATTTGTCAATGAATATGGATGGAGATATAAGCAAGCTGGAATGGATCTGTATGCATTGTACATGACTGTAAGTAAGTAAGAGGAGGTGAGAGAAATAGTTTCCTTTCAACCACATCCATTGCAATTCAGATAGCCTTTATTTTACTCTCGCTTATGACTGCCCAAAGTCGCTTTCTCTGAATCACCGACAGAAGAAACTTTACTTGATGTTGACATCCAACTGTACTGTAAATCTCTTTCTGTGTCAAGATCTTCAGAGCAGACTGATCAAGAGAAGGACACTAAGATGATTGTGGTAATGTCAGAGTGTGGACTGCATTAAGACTTGCAAAACTATTTGCCACATTCTTAAATACTTTTTACATTTATTCTGTGTGTGTGTGCATGTGCGTGTGCGTGTGCATGTGTGTGTGTGGATGGTCAGGCTACTTGTGGGAAACCAGGACTGAACTCAGGTGTCAGGTTAGAAAGTCCCTTTATACCCCTGAGTCTTTTTATGTGGTCCCATCCACTTTTATGGTTAAAAAAAATTATTATTAGAATCTATTTAAATTTGTGGTGGTGAAATCCTAGAACTCTATAAAATATTATTGGAAATACAGTATGCAGAAAAGTTATTATCCAATATATACAAAGAGCTCAAGAAGCTGGACTCCAGAAATTCAAATAGCCCCATTTAAAATGGGGTTCAGCGTTAAACAAAGAATTCTCAACTGAGGAATACTGAATGGCTGAGAAGCACCTGAAAACATGTTCAACATCCTTAATTATCAGGAAAATGCAAATCAAAACAACCCTGAGATTCCACCTCACAACAGTCAGAATGGCTAAGATCAAAAATTCAGGTGACAACAGATGCTGACGAGGATGTGGAGAAAGAGGAACACTTCTCTACTGCTGGTAGGATTGCAAGCTTGTACAACAACTCTGGAAGTCAGTCTGGAGGTTCCTCAGAAAATTGGACATAATACTACCAGAAGATCCAGCAATATCTCTCCTGGGCATATGCCCAGAAGAATTTCCAACTGATAATAAGAACACCTGCTCCACTATGTTCATAGCAGCCTTATTTATAATAATAGCCAGAAGCTGGAAAGAACCCAGATGTTCCCTCAACAGAAGAATGGATACAGAAAATGTTGTACATTTACACAATGGAGTACTACTCAGCTATTAAAAACAATGGATTTATGAAATTCTTGGACAAATGGATGTACCTGGAGGATATCATCCTTAGTGAGGTAACCCAATCACAAAAGAAGTTATTAGATATGCACTCACTGATAAGTGGATATTAGCCCAGAAACATAGAACACCCAAGATACAATTTGCAAAACACAAGAAAATCAAGAAGAGGGAAGACCAATGGGTGGATACTTCATTCCTCCTTAGAATAGGGAACAAAATACCCATGAAAGGAGTTACAAAGTTTGGAGCTAAGATGAAAGGATGGACTATCCAGAGACTACTCCACCCGGGGATCCATCCCATAATCAGCCACCAAACCCAGACACTATTGCACAGTGCCAGAAAGATTTTGCTGAAGGGACCCTGTTATAGCTGTCTCTTGTGAGGCTATGCCAGTGCCTGGCAAACACAGAAGTGGATGCTCACAGTCAGCTATTGGATGGAACACAGGGCCCCCAATGAAGAAGCTAGAGAAAGTACTCAGGGAGCTGAAGGGGTCTGCAACCCTATAGGTGGAACAACAATATGAACTAACCAGTACCCCCCGGGCTCATATCTCTAGCTGCATATGTAGCAGAAGATGGCCTAGTCGGCCATCACTGGGAAGAGAGGCCCCTTGTTATTGCCAACTTTATATGCCCCAGTACAGGGGAATGCCAGGGCTAAGAAGCAGGAGTGGGTGGGTAGGGGAGCAGGGTGGAGGGAGGGTATAAGAAACTTTCAGGATAGCATTTGAAATGTAAATAAAGAAAATATCTAATAAAAATAAATACATTTTCAAAAAAGAAAAGTTATTACAAAAATCAAGATAAAGGTTGTTTGTGAACAGAAGAAAGAGGCCAAGGGGAGGGGACAGTATGCCCATAACACAAGCATAACACATGCTCATAGTACAAAGCACATGTGGGGAGTTTGATCTGAATGGTGTTTATTTCATAACTCAAATTTATAATGCACATATAGTCTAATAAATAAATTGGTCTTTATTTTGATGACTGGTATATTAAGGAGATAATGTCAAAAAAACAGAGAAGGAAAAATGCAATTACCACTTTGATAGGGTATTCTAAAGATCCAAAAAATTAATTTTTCTGAGGAAAAATAAATATCAAACTTGCCATTAATATTTTTATTGTTTCCTGGCAATAGCACTGTTCTGATTGGTCTTGCTTTTTCCCTCATTATAGATTTCTTCCTGAATTCTCTAACGACTTTGAGAAGCTGTTCAAATTGTGTTGCCCTCTTTGGCCACGTCTCACCTCAACCATTAAGGCTGCTGTTCCTTCCCCTGTTTACAGTACTCTATAATTGCCACCACCTTTGATAGCACCCTTGTCCTTGGTTCTAAGTTAGGGAACACATCTTATAGTCTGTACTTGCCCATCCCTCCTACGCCCCATCATCTCTGTTCAAGTCTCTGCCTCTGGTGTGCTTTGCCTCATTCTCTCATTCATCAGGGATAACATGGCACATTTTGGCCTTTTGATGTCTTTCTTCTGTTCTGATAAGTTGTTTTAATACAGGCTTTTGGCCTTGAGAGAACAAAAGCTTATGAGTTGTATCCTACTCCAAAGTCAGGCCCTTGAAAATCCTATTTTCTTTCTTTCATTCTGCAGTTGCTAATTGTTGATGGTTTCTTTTCAATGTATCCTAGATTCTCCTTCTTCTTCACTGATGCAGCCAATGTTCCACACAATTGTTGCTGAACATGAATTTTTATGTATATACTCCTGTGGAAAAAATCAGTTTTCCCCTTTGCTTTCTCATCCCCACCCACTTGTTTAGGATTTATTCCTTTTAGGTTTTATGTATTATACTTTCTTGTGCTTCTTGAAGATTTGGTCAGCCAAGACGTTGGAACTATTAGATTAGCACCAACATTTCAGGGCTTGGTTTTGTCATCTACAAAGTGAACTATATGGTTTTGTATTGTGATCAGGAAATATAATAGAATGCATGCATCTTAAAAAACAGAAACTTTTATGCTGCTTTTGAATGTGTGTGTGTGTGCATGTGTGTGAAAGTGTGTCTTATTTATTTTAAGTTGGTCATGAATTAATACTTTGTAGTTTTGATCTGAAGAAATAATATCTAAATGAAGCTAACATTTCTCCTGTAGGTGCTGACATAGTGCTTAAGAATGATTTATTTGTCCCTGACTAGAAATAAAATAGTCTAAACAGAATTTTGGGAGTGGATATTGTGGATCTGATAGAAAGGTCTTGCAGTTTTGGTTTATCAGATCTAAGTCATTCACTGTACTACAAAGGGTTTGTACTGGATTAGCTTTGTAAGGGGTCATCACTAGGAGCACAATAAAGAAGTATACAATGGACGCTCTGTGCTCAATAGCTATCACTTCTGTTCTGGTTGACATTCAGGGCATGTGCAAAGAGAAGGCTAGCTGTCACAATTCAGAATAATCCAGAAAGTCGTGCTCAGTATTCCATACAATGTTGTTTAAGAACCGAAGTATTGAAATACCTGCTAAGATTAATGTTGAGAAAATAAGCACCTATTTTATAGCTTGGATCTGAAATGTTCTCTGAAGGCTTATACCCTGAAGTCTGGTTCCTAGACCATGGCACCATTGACAAATGATAGAACCTTAAGGAAGAGAGTCTGAGTACAAGTAAGTTACATCACTGGGATGTGATATTAAAGAAGACTGTGGGGACCCCCTCCCTTCTCCTTTCCATTGCTTCAAGCTACTGTAGAATGAATAGGACTATGCCAGACAGTCTCAACATTATATGTTATTGCCATAAATCCAAGGCGACAAAGTTAGGCAGACATAACCCAAAAGCTTACTCCTTGCAAATTGATTATCTCAGGAGTTATGTCAGAGTGATGGAAAGCTAACTGGCACAACCAGGATATTCCTAAGTAGAAACAACTCACAGAACTGTGTAAGTAAATAGGAAATAGTTTTCTGGCTTGATGCAAAGTGGAGTATTAGGGTTTTATAGAGTGTGATCACCTGGATCTACATCAAGACAGAAGAAGACAGGATAAGTATAAGTATTTTTCAGAAAAGATGACTTAGAATATTCATAATTATATAGTAAGACATTAATTTCATAATCTACAGTAAGATTTTGAATTGTTTGTTTTTGTTTGTGTTTGACTTTCTTTTAAGACAATGTCTTACTATGCAGCTCATACTGGCCTCAAACTCAGTGATCCACGTCCCTTCACTTAGTCTGCTGGGATTAAAGATGTGTGTCACCATGTCCAGCTAGAATGATATTAATTGTATACATTGTGAATTTCTTTTAAATCAGATTACACTCTTACATTCAGTTTCATGGAGCAATACTAACTAGAGCTGAAATAATGAACAGTCCCATAAAATGGTAAGTGAAACATCGTATAAAGACAGCTTTATCGACTGATGATCTCTCAGATTCCTTCTATAGGTTAATGCAAATAAAATCTCCAAGCTGTCAGAAGGAGCCATGAAAGCACTCATGTTTAAATGGAAACAAATGGCTATTACTGTGGTAGATACGGCCTTAACTATGGCTAAAGAACTCTTAGTCTGCTTACACAGCAAAGAGGTGTTTCTATAATAAAGCTCAGGAAGCTATCTTCTTGCCCAGGTCAGCCAGCTACTGTCACAATAACACTGCTGTAAACCCGCCAAGCCTAGTGTCAGACAAAAGGCATATGCAGTCACACATGCTGGCCAGCAGGTAACTGAGGCATCTGAGTTTCACATTCCCTCATGGAGACTTCCCTGTTCAGGGTGATGCTAGAAGTGCCAGAGAGGTTAACAGTAACATGTGCTGCCTTTGAAAATGTACCTCAAAACTGTTCTGATCAAAGCAATTTCACTCCTTCACTTGGAGGGGATTGTATGTACCCTGACCCTAGAGAGGAGTAAGGGCAATATTGGAAAGGACAGAGGATGTGGATCAACAGCCATGTTATCTACTTCATTGGCACGTTCTTCCATCCAACGAGGACTGCGGCTGCTTTTGAAATAAAATTCTACATCCTTATATAAATATTTCCAATAATAATATAGATCTTTCCTTATTTTAGAATATTATTAAGAAAGACGCTAAGTAAATATTTCATGTGAAAGAAGCACAGCACTTAAGAAATATCAGCTAATATGATGCGTAACGGCGACCTGTGTACAAGTCACTGAGAAATCTATGAGAAAAGGACATTATGTCATAGGCTGTCACACTCTTGTGAAACAGTTAACTACATACAGAAGGGAGGAGGTGAAGTTACACACGCATAGAATAAGTCATTCCTGATTACATTTCTAGTAGCATGTAGGCGTTATAAATTATTGTGTTAAAACAGAAGCTCATTAGAGATGAAACAAATGTATTACAAGTACCCCAAGCAGAATTGCAGAGCAGTTGCCTAGACTTACAGAATGTCTTTTAAAGGATTCAGAGGTCAGCCCTGAGACATTCTCTCTAGGAGCATAGAGCTCTGATCTCATTTAGCTCACAGTTGCCTTCACAGGGAATTAAAGGGGCTGTCCTAAAACTCTCAGACAGTTAAGAGTGAGGTCTAAAAAGATCAAGAAAAAAAATGTTTCTGAATTGAAGAGAAAATTGTCCATTGGACCAGATAGTTGGGATAGTGGTTGTTCAGGCTACAGCACCTATAATCTGAAAAATAAGGAATGCTGGGGCTGCTCTTCTGTGTCTAGAGAAAAGGAGAAACAGAAACAAAATGGAACAACAACAAAACCTTCCCTATGTCTAATGGAGCAAGATAGCAGACACATTCAAATCCAGGATACTTCAGATTCTCTGGGCCACAGTGGAATACTGTTGAAATCAAGTTTACCTTAGAAAATAAATACATTTGTTTCAGGCAGCCACAGCATTTATCTGAATTGAGTTTGAGTAGCATTGTGTATGACCCAGAAATCACTAAATCTGTAGGGATAACTGCAGCTGCAGCACTCCTCTGTGCTTTAATTTCTCTTTAGCAGTGTCATTTGCCTCCAGTCCACTGTGGTTTGAAACGTCTGGAAATAAACTATTTATATAACTTAAACTTTATAGCATTCTGAGCAACACTATGAAATCTGAGCCTGCCTACTCCCTCCTACCTGACCATGAATGACCCCTGTGCTCAGAGCATCCACACTGACTATGCAACTCACTCACTGGCCACATCCCTCTCTCTCTGTGGTAGCACAGTGTTTGTGTTTAAATATCCATTTAATGGCCCCAAAATGCATTGCAATTTGCATATGCCAAAGAGAAGCCATAAATGACATCCTGAAATAACTGAAAATAAGGAAGTCCTTGACTGAGAAAAATGTTTATTAAAAAATAAAAGTAAAAATGTACATTGAGGCTATTAATATCTCTGGTCAATTATTACTGGTAATATTTTACTTTGGCTTTTTTTAAACAAATATTATCATATCACAGGCGTGCATGCAGAAGAAAAATCACAACACATACAGAGGTTGGATTTCAGACACTGACTGAGGAAGTAGAATACATCCTAGTGGATAAGACGAATCTACTGTATGTCCCTTTTTTCCTCCAAGATCTGTGTCTTCCATGAGCCTCTATTTCATTTATGAAAGGAAATCTTATTAGAAGAAAACAACTCAGCATATAGAGGCAAACATGCTAATCAGAGGCTACTTTAAGTTCCCTTGTGAAGAATAGGAACTTTTCAAACCTGTCTCATATCATAAAAAAGTAGCAAGATGCAGTAAAGTCAAGAAAACAAACTTGTGGGAGTTTGTTTTCTACTTCTAAGATAAACACCCAACACTTACTTAATAAATGCAAAGTGAGGTGTAAGGAATGCTTAAACAATGAATCATGAATTTAATTGGTGGATTTGATGTAACTTGGCCTTATTCACTGTGAACCCTACCTCTTCTTTCTTAGAATAGAAATACTAAGAAACACTAGAAATAGAAACAACTAGGTTAAAACCAAGGCCATTGGTGAGCACAGCTAACGAATTACAAATGCTATAATGTGTGACTGATATTTGTTTATATGAATATCAAAACTCTCAACCATGCTACAGCACATAAAGGTAAGTAAATGTCTCCAGTCTGGGAGTTCAAAAAAACAGTCTCAAAAATAATTCAACATATTCTTCTTTAGCAGATAATAAAAACATAAAAATCCAACAATATTTGATTCAGTATATTGGACAAAGAGTCATTAAAACAAAAGTTACAGTTCTTGTTTTGCCTTACATACCAAGGTTTGACTCCCAAATGTTTAGAGTCCTAACTTAGCACCCTTTCTTTTGGAGAAATAACCCATTTAACCACTGTTACGTCAGCCTCCTTTTGTGAACATGATGCCCATGAAATGTATATGTGTTGATGTACATACCCTGAATTATTCCCTCTAATTGCAAAAAAAAAAAGTTCAATTAAATTAAAAAAAAAAAAAAAACATGGCTGCTTGTTCACCCAGCCTGATGTTACACATTTAGTTCACCACCTGTCTTGGGCTAGTGGTGATAAAGCATGCATGAACATTCATATCCCAGTGTTTGGGGGGCACATATTTGCATTTCCCTTGGAGAAATTCCTGAGCTGACTTTTCTGGTCAGTTTCTGGATAAGTGTGTGCTAAAACATAAAAATCTACCACTAGTCCCCTAAAGGCAGGAAATCAATGCCTATAAAGTCCTCAAAGAAAGAGCAAACGGAGATTTATGTGTCTAGTCAACACATAGATTAGATGTAAAGACAGAAAACAAACCTTTTGCAACATGAAATAGATGTACATTTGCTGAGGCTCTTAGAAATTTGTAAGAAAAAGTGCTTCTGCTTTCCAGAGCAAAAGCCTGACTGTGAACAGAAAATCCGCTTAGACTCAGAATTTAAAAAACAAATATGAAAATTTTTGTTGTAGACTAGAATGCAAATGCCCTAGTCTAAAGCCATGTAGAAATAATAAAATTCATTGCTGTTGGCTAGAGAAGCGAATGGTGAGGTTACATAGTATGAAGAAGCTGATCTTTCATTGACACAAAATTAAAGGATACTTAAAATGAATAAAACAATAGATGAATCTATAAAAGAAATGAATAATCCCTTAAGTATAGAATCTGTGTAAAATGTTTCAGGGGGCAGGGAACAAATGAGGGTTAAAGTTAACATGCCTTAACTGTAAACCTGTTCATAAAGGAGGCCAATGTAAAGAGTAGATGACTAAGTATATTTCAAGTCAATCACTGAGAAACATAGACTGAACGATTCTAGGTGGGCTAGAGATGTGAATTCATAGTAAAAAGAATTTGTCTAATTGGCAGACATTTTCTGGATTTGATCTCCAGCCCTCAGGGGGGTGGGGAGGGGGCATACTTTCTTTTACAATTAAAATAGAAGACATGACAAAATATGATGCCAGATTCAAGAACATTTTTGTAAGTCAATAAATTGATTTTTCCATGAAAATAAGGCTTCTTATGAGGCATAATGCCAAAGCTAACAACACTGTCTGCAAAACAGACTCATTTGCAACAAAATCTCAGTGTCCAGACAGCACTGTGAATCCAGAGCTCTGAAACCCAGACAGCACACACTGTGAGCCCCAGAGCACTGCGAGTCCAGAGCACTGCGAGTCCAGAGCACTGTGAGCCCAGAGCACCGTGAGTCCAGAGCTCACTGTGAGATGCTTAGTGAACGTTCCATTCCACCCCAAAGTACCCTGCTGCCTAGAGAAAAGCAGAGAGCCCTTACAGCCCCAATGAGCAGTGTTAGATTCTAGTTCACAAGCTGTGTCTCTCAAAAAATCTGCTGAAGTGTTTTTTCTTCCATTCCAACCATTAAAAATACTCT
This sequence comes from Mus caroli, assembly GCF_978045245.1. Lineage (NCBI taxonomy): Eukaryota > Metazoa > Chordata > Mammalia > Rodentia > Muridae > Mus > Mus caroli. The sequence continues at coordinate 56,632,211 of NW_028227269.1, forward strand.
GGAGATTTATCACTTCTTATAGAGTTAGCACTGAGGAAGCAAAGAGCTCCCCATAAGAGTGTGCTGGGCCCCACTTTTCCTGTCTGTCCACTGACCAGAGATCAAGTGAGACTGACAGCTGAGTCAGAGGTATAAGAAGACTAATGGTGATCTTCCGTGACAGAAATCGGTTTCCCATCCCCTAGGCAGCCCCCGCACTCCATTTGTGTTAGGTCTTTGCCTATCCTCATGGTTATAAGAAGCCTGGGCCAAGCAGCCCAGGAACAGAAGTAGTACAGGTCAGCATCTCATGGAAAGGGGCGACAGACAGAAAAGATACATTACATCAATGAAGAACATGGATTTTGATTCGTCTGACCATATTTTTAACTAAAAATACGATAAAATCCAACTAAGAGTCTATCCTTGAGTACAGTAATACGACTGTGACTCCTCTTGGCTTTCAGACTTGGTCTCAGATACACGCATTAGAAACCTGATGGCACACTCAGTGCTATTCAAGGACACTCCATGTAGGAAGGGTGCTTTACTGCAAATACATTTTAGAGATTTGGATTATGCTTGAAATGTGGAACATAAGGCAATAAAATGCAAAATACCATCCATCCTCTGAGTTCGTTTTAAAAATTCCATGGCCAGAAAAAGTTGCATAAGATTCGGTGCAGAGTCTATCCTTCTTTAGGAGTTATGACTACCAAAACTCAGGCAAATGGAAAGCTTGATTCTGCTGACAGTTTAAAACTGTGGGGTTTCAGAGGATTCCACACAGACGATTGTCTGTCCTACAGGTGATAACGTGGATATCCAGTGTTTATGAAAATGACAGGGGGCTGGTGAGATGGCTCAGTGGGTAAGAGCACCCGACTGCTCTTCCGAAGGTCCAGAGTTCAAATCCCAGCAACCACATGGTGGCTCACAACCATCCGTAACGAGATCTGGCGCCCTCTTCTGGAGTGTCTGAAGACAGCTACAGTGTACTTACATATAATAAATAAATAAAATCTTGCCGGGCGTGGTGGCGCACGCCTTTAATCCCAGCACTCGGGAGGCAGAGGCAGGCGGATTTCTGAGTTCGAGGCCAGCCTGGTCTACAAAGTGAGTGCCAGGACAGCCAGGGCTACACAGAGAAACCCTGTCTCGAAAAAACCAAAAAAAAAAAAAAAAAAAAAAAAAAAAAAGAAAATGACAGGACCTTTCTTGGCTCTTGGATGTACTTTGAAGTCAGAAGCCAAGGTGCTTAATGAGCATTGCCATGTAAACTTTCACTGACCAGTGGCCTCCAGGTTATGAAGTTCACGGATTATGGATCTTGGAGTTAATAAGACGTTGCCAGCTTTGCTGGAGAAGGGATGAGCTGGTCAGTCCAGTTTCCATTTCAAGTGTCTAGTTGCCCTACAGGTTCAGTCACATACTCAGTGTGGTTCCCAGGAAAGAGGGACTCCTTTAGGGGGAAGAGATAAGGGAAAACCTTACTTCTGGCATCCCTCACCTCTGGCTAGGGCAGAAGCAAAGGCGTTTTGTCTTAAATATTTCTGGCATCTTTATCCTCTGGCCAAAACCAGGCTGGCCGTCCAGGCTGGAGAATAGAGGAAAAACAAAGAAACAACCAACCAACCCTTCATTTTTGAGTCTTTACCCTAAAACTGCCTGGCTCTTTTCTGTCTTATCCTTATTACAAAGAACTTCTCTTCTGGCTGCCAGTCTCACAGGGGATGCAACTCCAGCCCCTCCGGCCCACCCAAAGGAGGATTCATTTTAGATCTTGAAAAGGAGCATTAGTTTGTCCTTCTCCAGTAGTACCCACAGAGGGTTTCTCACCCCAAGACACTTGGTTTGGTTCAGAGCTTCATGGGAGCCTAAGGAAGATCCTGAGTTAACTACTCCAGCCTTACTATGGCCTCACTCTTGCCTATTTCCCTGCTCATTTAAGGGCATTATCTATCTCTAGGTGTGATATTAAGGGTTAATCTTGATTATCAATTTGACAGAATTTAGACTCATTATGGACATACACTCCTGGGTGATTGTTTCCAGAACAGTTTAACTGGTGGTAAAATACATCTAATATATGGATGGAACCATTGCACAGGCTTGAGGCCCAAACTGCTTAGAATGGAGAAAGAGGGTGGAACATCAGCACTGATCTCCCATTGCTTCCTGACTACACACACAATGTGACCAGCCATCATCTGTATCCTTCACCATACCTGCTTTCTCCACCATGATAAACTGAAATCTCAAATACTACAACAGTATTGATGAGAAAAGTCACTGACACACTGAGTCTCAGTCTGAGAAATGGGAACTTGGTAATTGATTTCAACATCACTTGCTGCTATAGAACACTGTTTTCTGAGCACAACAGACATCACCATCTCAAGGAGAGCAGCTGTGACTACTCACAAGAGACCCTCAAGATTAAGCCTATTGGTGTTCACTTACAAAAGAATGGGGTGGGGATGGTCATTAGAGGCAGCTGAGATTCAAGCCACTCACTCCTTCCTACACATTCCTCCAAGCTGTAGGTGTACATATATTTTTTTTTTCTGATTGCACTGATCTTATAGACTCATGAGATGATATAGTCTGCAGAGTGCACAAGGTCAGATGAAGGGAAAGGGATTTCTTCTATGCAGCTGAGGGTACTCAACAGGCATGATGGGGTAGAATGCTTTGGGTCATCTATACTATAAGTAAACCCTCACACACTTTTAGGTATGCAATCAAGTCATTGGTTCACCGAGCTAGACTTGGGTAGAATCATTACATTCACCTGCTCATGGTGCACTATCTGAGGTGAGCAGATGCTCATTCTCCTCAGAAGAGACTTTACATGGCATACATGTTCCCTCAAAGATGCTAAGTCACCTTGCCTAGTCGTAAAGGCCCTGCTGTTAATTGTATGGAACACACGGGTGTCTAGGACTGTTCTACTCCAGAAGGTGAAACATTGAATTGGTCAAGAAGAAAGACACCAAAAAAGAAGTGTAGCTGATGTACCATGCCTTGTGCACATGCTGCACCATGCCTGGTAAACCTGATGCACCATTCATAGTGCACAGGAAATAGCACACTAGCTCTGCTTTCCTAACTCCATAAGCATCTGCCTTTGAAAAGCAGCTGTGATCTTGAAATAAGGAATGGGCAAGAGAAAAAGCAAGAGGGGAATGGACCAGAAAAAGAAAGAACAAAGGAAGATGAGAGAGCCAAGGAGACACAAAGGGGGCATGGTGGGTAGGAACTGAAAGAGACGAGGAAAAAAATCTTCAATAGAAGCCAACTAATAGACAAGGAAAAGGGCCACGTCTATTCCCAACAGAATGAGGCTGATCAGAGGAAAGTGTTAGTAGATTGTCACAGTGTTCTGCCTCATGCTACATAAAATATTAGGGTCAGGACAGCTGATATTTAAATGCTTAATAGATTCTCAGTCTTCCAAAGCATGGAAAAGCAGTGCCCCATGATGCACGCACATAAATAAATTAGGGAAACTATATGGTGTTCTGAGTGACTGGCTCTCAGTGAGGAGATAGAAAGGCGCCCTTGTCTCAGAGCCAGTGATCTTTGAAAAGGCGAGAGTTTTATGAGAAAATGCAAATGACTAATTCATGTGTATTTTTGGAGGGGGTATCTGGCATTTTAAAGAGTGTCTTGGTATTAAGAAGGCTAGACACAACATGAAAAATCATCCACAAATGACCACGCTGGAGTAGAATGTTCTGACATTTTCCAGGAGCTCGTTTTTTTAGAACAATCGCTCTGTGTGTGCACTTCTGCAGAGCTGCCCATGTTGCTGAAATCAAGCCCTTCTGGGATTCAATAGATGCACTATTTTTACACGTGCAAACTGTACAGGCTTTCTAAAATAAAACTGCTGGGCTAGAGACTCCATTATCCTACAACTTCCACAACTGAAAAATATCTTCTCTAGCTAGTAGCAGATTGCCAGCTGATGAAGGAATGAACAAATACAAAGGTATTGCTTTGATTTTTCAGAGCAGATCAAATATATATGTATAGCCCTAGGAAGAAAAACACTCCCACGCCACTGCTTGTCCTGAATTTCTACCTACTTTGCAGTGGGATAGGGGTGGGGATGGTTCCAATCCATCCCTTTTCATAGTTGCTACTTACTAATTTGACTCACTGTGGGAAAATTCCAGTAGCAGATGTCATTCAGTTAGTGCCAGGTAAGGCTTTAAACATTTCATATGTCTTCACTCGCTGATAGACTGATTTTACCTGGCACCATCAAGGAGCGCTTGAACTCCTACTCCTAATTGGAATTTTAACAGTTATAGCTTCCTTCTAGGGTGACAAGAAAGAAGACAGCAGAGAGAAACTAAGCTCATCTATCAAGTCAGTAGGTCAGTGCACACTGGCCCGAAGCCAGTGGACAACTCAGGAGGCTGGTGATTAAGATGCCTGATGCTGACATGTGAATGATCCCAAGCCTAGAAAGGGTGATATCTCCCTCAAGGCAGGGATTCCCAGAGGATGACCCATACAAGGGAAAAAAAAAAGAAAAGAAACTTAAGCATTTGAGAATTAAAGACACTTCTATATTTTACACCAACACACTTAGCTGGAGAATAATTTATAAAATATGTTCTTAAGCTTTTATAAATAAGCTCTCCCAAGGGTGTCATGTAGGAAGCTATTGGTCTCAACCTACTAAGAAATCTTTGCAGGGTTTCAATTAATGAATTAATTCTTAGTATGAAAGAGTTCTGATAAATCCATGGGGTATCTAGCTTGACTTTGGAAAGATGACAATATCTAGAACATTTTTAAAGGATGCCCTTGCCTTAGGTATATGCTGGACACTGTAGATAGAGAAATCAAGAAATCTTCATTCCCATAACAACTAAAACAGAAAAGGTATAACTTCTGAAATAATTCTAGTTGTTCAAAGAAAAAGAAAACATGAACACTATTTGCCTTATTATCAGCAAATGCATGGGCTTTAAAAAAAATTCCTTGCTGTAGAATTTTTCTTAAGCCACAGACCTTTATAGCCACACACAGGGTATGTACATCACAGTTTAAATGTCTATTTTCAATGTGATAAATGTACTTTTCTTTCATTGAAAGTTTGTCTTAACATTCTTATTCTGCTAGATTAGACTAAGGTCTGTGCTCTTCAAGATCTTCTCTGCTGTTTATAAAACAAACATTCACTGTGGTACGTGCCCACCTGTCCTCACTGCTTCTAAATATACACTCTAAAGAGTAGAGGAGACAATACAAGCATCCAGTCGATGCACAGAGGATGGCTAGAATTTGAATGGAAGTCAACTGTACAAATTTTTCTGCTGTCCCCTCAGAGGAATGAGAAGAAATTGCCACTGGAGTCAAATCTCTAGTTTCTTAGCAGCAGTGCTTCACCGTGACCACTGAAGGAAGGTTCTGAAGGGTGACGGCTCACTGCCATCACAGGACTGTGTTCCTACAGGGACTCAGCAGCAGAACACTGGAGCTATTTCCTCTCCAAACATCAGGAATTGATGTCCCTTCTCCTGGCGTTTCTATCAGCTTTTATGACAGTGGTGACGTGATGGGTAGCGCTAACCTTGCAGTGTGATGGGCAGATGAAATACATTTCTAATAAACGAGAATCTAGGTGGGCTAGAGATATTTAAATTTACCCTGTACATACTTGTTTATTTAGAATCTTGTTCCCGTTAGTGGTGTCAGCCGCAATCAAGTGATACAAGAGACACCAAACATCAGTATAAGATCATTTCAAGCTAATTTGTTTTTCTAAATTTTCTAATGACCTTTACTGTAGAATAACTTTCCTTCGAGAAAATTATGGAATGCTTTATTTTATCACAGAAATTTAATGGGCACAAACTACTGGTGCAACAAACTGGAACAGCTTGGTTAAAATAAAAATAATAGGAAAAAAATTTTCCTGTTTTTCTAACACAAGCTAAAACTAAGATTAGTGCAACTATATAAAATACAAAATGCCTTGAGCAATGGATTTAACTTCCAGAGAGCTAGGTTTTCAAGCTGATCTTTCTGACTATCAAGAGTAGCAGTATCGCACGTGATTAAAAAATATTTGGTCCTTGTCTTAAGAATGTAAAGTTTTAACAGGGATGTAGCCACCCAAATGTACATAGGGTAAAATTAAAGTAAGAGATTCAAATAGAATCAGATATGCGAACCTGCAGCAGCAGACAGATTCTTGAGAAATTTTTGACCGGATGCTCTGAATGTTTCCAAACCAGACTGGAATGAAGCTATTCATGGCAATACCAAGAGTTGAAGAAATGGGAATGACCCATCTGCAGGGGAGTAAATAGATTTACTTCATATTACCTATTCACACCTAGAGGAGAAAACGGAATTTAAAATATATCTACATTGTTATATCTCAATGAAAAAATGCTGGATGAAACAACCAGAGAAACTGTAAAACACATACATGTAGAATTCTATGAGTTTAACACATGTATACAACACAAAAGTTAGCTGAGTATTTGTTCCATGTCTTTAATCCTAGCGCTCAGGGGGCTGAGGCAGAGGGATTGTGAGTTTGAAGCCAACCTGGGTTACATAGAAAGAGCCTCTGTCAAACATCTGCAATATTTAAACATATTGTTTATAAAGAGTGACAGAAAAAAAAGTGACATGCAATAATATCAGGAGCACATACTCCAACTCTGGCATAGTGGTTATCTGTGGAGTGAAATAAAACAGAATTGCATTTCAGTTGTGATTATAAGGCATTGTTTTGCCAGGGAGATAAAATGCACCTGTGACAAATTGTTAAGCAGATGTTAAATCTGGAAAATAGCTAGATGGTGGATACTATTTTATTTTTGCTAGTCTGAAATATTATATGGAAAAAAAATCAGTCAAGTGTTTCCACCTGGCTTACTATGGTCAGATGGATATATTAGCCCGATTACATCCTAGTTTTACCACACTAGCTACTTAGTTATAACTTACAAAATACTTGTTCTCACATGTCTCCCCTCAATTTAAGGTAGGGACCAGCCCAGTCTCTATTGTGTTACCATACCATTTGTGACCTTGCCAACCCCATATAAAAATGTAAACAAGGACCTGACGAGATAGATCAGCAGGTAAAGAGACTTACCACCAAGTCTGAGAAACCTGGGTTTCAACCTGTGGTCTACATGGTGGGCTTAGAGAACTAATTCCAAAAAACTGTCCTCTGAATTCTGCATACTCGTATAGATGTGAACATATGTACACACACACACACACACACACACACACACTGCAAATAAAAATACCCTATTGAATATCAGTTTCCTGCTGTCTGAATTTTTATTAGTGTTCAAGTTATTAATTGACAGCAGAATTGTCATGAATTACACCTTCATGCTCTGAAATTGATTTTAAAATATAATTAATATTGATTGAAAAAACAAACATCACAAAAGTATGGCACACATGATTATAGCAATTTACTATAATTCACACCTAAATCTATCATAAGCAAGAGAGTTTAAAATGAATTAGTCATATATATACAGAGGCACATTTATATGGCTGAAGCTGTTGACTGTAACAGTAATTGAAAAGTGGATTACTGTGGAGAAGAGGCAACATGGTCATTGCTTTTCTTCAAAAATGTGTATTTAGAGCAAAATCACACTTGTCAGATCTGCTCAAGGCAAGGGGGTGCTGGGTTAGAATTTTCACATTTGAGAGGGAAAGCAAAACTTTATTTGCCGTTGTCAGCAGGATTTGGCAAATCCTGAAGAGGACATTGACTCTAGCACTAAGAGGTTTGTTTTCTGTTTGTTTGTTTGTTTGTTTGTTTGTTTTTGTTTTTGTTTCTTATCTCTTCTAAAGAAATAAATCTCTGTATTCAAACAAATGAAGGAGAAGTGAGACTCGTGGTTTGTTAAAATGATGCTGTGTGATGTTCTTCAAGACATCTACAGAGAACAAAAACAAAAATAGAAAAATAAAACAGGCTGCTCTTTGGGGTCTTAGTTCTAAGGGGAAAATACAGCAAAAATTGTGACCGAGGTCCATAAGTGCCTGCTTATGAACCCTGAACACATGGCACACACTAGCCACGAGGAAGCTGCAGACACATTCTGCCCTTCAGCACTTGTACCATTTCTGTAAGCATAAAAGGAACAAAGACAGCCTTGGGACAAGTTGTGTCTTAAAAGATGAAGGTTGTGGAGGTGTTAAAAAGTGAAACTCCTCAGGAAACTCAGCCATGTGTTTTGCACCTTATCAGCTGCACATAAATAATTAGATCTGTCTGCCAAATTACGAATCTCATAATGGGCTCTTTGGGTGGTATTATTGGCGAGAGACATGGATTGGGCTGTGAGTCCCTGGAGGAAATGGGTAGATGCCATCAGTGGATAAGAAAACTGCATGTGAGTGGCAACAAAACAAAATTAAAAAGACAGAATAAGCGTGAGATAGGAAAGCAGACAATGAAAGGATTTGAGAATGACAAAAAAAGGATTCTCTTAATTAAATGTGATTATGCATCTGTTATTAAAGACAGGAAATCAGACTGGCATTGGGACACACTTTCTGACTGTTATAATTAAGAACTGGGACCCCGCCCACCCTCATTCATTTCTTTTAAAGTTTCAAATTCAGAAACTGAATACTGACGTAAGTCAGACGTAAGTCATTTTGGCCTAACAGCTATAAGAACTACAATTTGGAAATAAAGGCTGTGGGGTGAGCTACTTAGAGCCTCTCCAATAACAGCAGCCACATAGAGTATAACAAACCTTAGTAGATTCTCATCCTAGATTTTCAAACACTATCTAACAGACTGACAGAATCCTTGCATAATAAAAATTCAAAATATCTACTTCTTTGATACCAAAAATACAGATTAGTTTTAATGCCCATGGGAAGTTTAATATTTTGTTGCTATTGAGTCTTTTTGAATTAACATTTCACTAAAAAATGTATTATTTTAAAGGTAGTAACTACATATTAATGCTGTTAATGTTGGAATTTATTAATTTCTCTTCACAGGACTGCCCCAAATTTATAATTCATGTTTCCTGTAATAATTGTCGTTGTCAGATAATTAATCAAGAAACGATTGATTATTGGACAAGTATTCTATATAAGATAATGAGATAGATGTATAGAAGGAGAGAAGAGCGCACACAGTGTGACCTTTGCACTGATGGCCAAGTGTCTGACAGGGAGTAAGTATCCAGGCATGTGGACTCAAGAAAGGCTTTGTGGAGAGGAAACTTTGAACTGAGGTTTGAAGGTTTCTTCCGTCTTTAAGAGCCATGGCTGAAAGCACGCACTGGCTCTGAAAGCTTAAGTATCCCAAATGAGAGAAATCGCCTCAATTCCAGACCCAACAAATAACAGGTCCTGCTCCCTGACTAAGAGAGAAGAAACTTACTGCTAAATAATAAATTTATAGCTAAGCTACACATGACTTACTTAAATCAAAGTACTTGATATATGAGCATGTATCAAGTTCAAAACGGAATTAGCAATTCAGAACCTTAGACCTCAAACCCCTACAGGGACTGTTGAATTATTACAAGCAGATTATGTAATTAATAAGTGTTATCACCTACAAATATAAACCTCTGTCTTTCCAAAGCACATATGAGCAATAAAGAATTATCCATTTAATTCCAGCACTGAATACATTTCGTTACACTGAATACATTCAGTCACACTGAATCAATGAATTCCAATTTTGGAATAATTTCATTGTTTTATTCAAGTTAGATAAAATAAAGCTTTGTGTTCTGCTACACTGCTTTTTGTAGGATGCATTTTAGTTAACATATTATGAGTATATTCCATATAAGTACCTAGGCTATTATTCATTTGTAAATCAATAAACAGATATCTAGTATTTTATTCTATATTTTATTAGATTATTCCCCTATTACTGAAGATTTCAGTTCTGATATTTTCCTATAATAAACAACAATATTGCTATAAGTAAATGTTATTAAAATCCCTAATTATTTACTAGGATAAGTTTTTGCATGGGGAAGAGCTAAGATAAAATATATATGTTTTTAATAATTTCAATATATAGTGTCAATTTGTCTTCTCAAAACTTCTATCATTGTGTACTCTTTAAATAAAGGTACTTAGAACTACTTAGAGTATCTTATATCATCCACTACTCAGACAATTCCCTAAAAGACAGTCTGTTGAACTCTCTTTTCCTCTGTGTATCTAAAAGCATTATTATCCAAAGATGTACATAAAAGAGAGATCAATACAGTATGAACTATTCTGGTCTTGCAATATCTGCAAACATGGGAGAAAGACAGATTTTTCCTTTAAATTGGCTTCATGCTGGGCAGTGGTGGCATATGCCTTTAATCCCAGCACTTGGGAGGCAGAGGCAGGCGGATTTCTGAGTTCAAGGCCAGCCTGGTCTACAGAGTGAGTTCCAGGACAGCCAGGGCTACACAGAGAAACCCTGTCAAAAAAAACAAAAAGAAGAAGAAGAAGAAGAAGAAGGAGGAGGAGGAGGAAGAGGAGGAGGAGGAGGAGGAGGAGAAGGAGAAGAAGAAGAAGAAGAAGAAGAAGAAGAAGAAGAAGAAGAAGAAGAAGAAGAAGAAGAAGAAGAAGAAGAAGAAGAAGAAGAAGAAGAAGAAAAGTCACTAAATTGGCTTCATTTTTTATCAGGAGCCACACCCACAAAGGAGAGAGAGAGAAAAAAAGAGTGGGGATTTGGGCAGGGACGATGAGGTAGAGGCAGTCCTTCAGTTCGCCAGAAAGAAGAGCACAATAAGATTTCTCAGTCTGAGGAACCTGGTGAATGAGTCTCCCAAGAACATGAGCCCTTCTCCCTCTTCAGACAGAAACTGAATTGTTGGGTCTGCCTACAGTGAGTGAAAATCAAAACAGCCTGCTTCTCTACAATTTTCTTTAAGTGTTGTGATGTCTGTTCCATTTAGAAAGAACTAGGAACTATCCTTTGAAAGAAAACGTGGGATTCAGGAGCCAGTAGGAGCAATTTCTGTTAATGTACACTGAATTCCTGTGACTATCCACACACCTCAGTTATGTTCACTTATGCCTGTGTTAAATGAAAACACATGGGGGGGGGGCTCGAGGAGAAAGAGAAAGGATGTAAGCAAGTAAAGAAAGGGAATGTTTAGACCTTAAAGTTCCCTAGTTCTGCTTAGATTCTGTGTTGATCCTGCACCCATCTTTCCTGATGTCTGAATCTATTTTCCCTCTGAAGTGCCTGGTGATCTTTCTTTGGATCCTATTTAGTGGACAGAATTGATAGACCTGATTAATGGGACTCCTCATATGTGTGGTTTGTTGGGGTGGGGTGCCAAAGACATGATAAGAACCACAGGCAATAATGTAAAGTCACTTTGTTTAAACCAACTGAACAAAAATGAAATGATTTGCCCTCCTGGAGCTACCGTGGAGATCTGTCAAGTGCACAAAATCACAAAACCAGAGAACTGGAAGCAGGTCCCGGGAAGAATGTCTGAGATGGGCAAAGCGGTACCTACTACAGGGGGTTGAAAATTGCCTAGCAGCAGAGGGGTTTCTAATTAATCAGAACAGAGAACGCCTTCATCAGGAATACTTAATCAGGAATGAGAAAACCTTCTTATGATGAAATATTCTAGGCAAATACAGAAAGTCTTTTGCTACCCTGAAATACTAGCTACTAATAAATATGACCTAAATAATAAATGTCACCCCCAAAACTGTCTTTCGGAGGGAAGCTCATGCCAAAGCTATGCACTGCAAGATTTCTGAGAAATGAAACCTACTAGAAAACTGAAAGGAAAAGAATATAGAAAAGTCTCAAAGACAGCTGAGAGAGCTTCCACATACCCTTTTCAGGTTAACATCTTGTGTTGCAGTAGTATATCTGTCAGATCTAAGATCAGTGATTATTTATAGTTGATTTATTACAACTTTTATTCAGATTTGGCATACTATTTCACCCACCTACATTTTTGTTCCAGGAGCTCATCAAAGACCCTTTACAGTATCTCTAAACTGCCTCTGACAGAGGCTCAGAATGCTCTAACCCTTGCTGACCTTGGCAGTTTTGAAGAGCTCTGGTCATGTCCTGCTAGTTTTCTCTTTGTATTCCCGAACATCTTTGAATTTTAATTTTCCTGATTTTTTTTAATGGTAAGATCAAGGCCAAATAATTTTTGGTAAACAAACTCTAGAAAAGTGAAGCATTTTTCTCAGAAAAGCCACTTAGGAGTTTAATGACAAAATTAATAAATTGCCTCAGAGCTTTCGAAAATTTTCCCATAATTCTACTTCCTAATTATGCATCTTTCACCATGAAGTGATCTCAGAAAGGCTGTCATGACCTTTTCCATCAAAAACTTTGAGAAATTTGGAAGTAGAACTGTCTTTTTCAACAGTGATTGTATCTCTCTCTTTCTGGTGAAGAAACTTCTGATGCAGAAGTCCTGAAAAGAGTTACTTTAAGAAATGACATACTTATTTTGGTTTTGGTTTTCAGAGGTGTCTGTCTGTGGTTGGTGGGTTCTGTTCCACTGAGCTTGAGGTTAAGCAGACTGTCATAGAGGTAGGAACCTGGCAGCTAGAACTGAAGCACAAACCATAGAGGAGTCCTGCTTACTGCCTTGTTCCCTATGACTTACTCAGCCTACTTTTGCATACCTTGCAAGACTACCTACCCAGGGATGTGGTATTGCCCATCGTGAGTTGAACTCACCCATGTCAACCATTGATCAAAAAAAAATGTGAGACAGGCATGCCTACAGACTGATCTAATAGGGAAACTTTCTCAATTGAGATTTCTTTTTCTTGGACATATTCAGATTTGTGCCTAGTTGACAAAAAACAACCAAGAGTAAAATAGAAACTTTTTTTCCAGATTGTTATGTTAATGGCCTCTGGTCCAATTTCCTTTCTGAAAATGTTTCCTCCTGATTCTTTATTATTAGTCATAGTATTAATATTAGTATTAGTTTTATTTACATACCAAATGTTGCCCCCTTCTAGTCCCTCTTGTAGAGTTCTTCGAATCTCGCCTTCACCTCTGAGAGGGTACCCCTCTACCTCAGGTATCCTCACTCCCTGGGCCATCAAGTCTCTATAGGATTAGGTACATCCTTTCCCACAAAGGCCAGACAAAGCAGGCTCTAACAGAAGCTGACTGAGATAGATGCAGATACTCACAGCCAATCATTGGACTGAGGTCAGGAACTCCTATGGAAGAGTGAGGGGAAGGATTGAAGGAACTGAAAAGATGCCAACCCCATAGGAAGACCAACAGTGTCAACTAACCTAGAATCCTTGGAGCTCCCAGAGCCACCAACCAAAGAGCAAACATGGGCTGCTCTGAGGGCCCCTGCATATATGTAGCAGGGGGTTGACTTGTCTGTCCTCCTGGTTCTTTAGGAAGATTCAGTGACAGTCTGATGGAAGACCGGTGGACACCCATGCCTCTTTTCCAGGGGCTTGGCATACAATCCTCTCTGACAACTGGCTATCTCAGGGAAAAGTACAGGAAACAAGGGCATCTCTATCCCTGAACCAGCTCTGGTCCCATTTTCCTAAAGGATCTTAACACCCTTTCTGGCAAGGAACAGAAATTTTTTTTTTTTTGCCTGATTTCAGTTTCATAGAAGAAAGGGTAATGTACAGAACTATTTCAAAATAATAATGGCTTAAATTGTCTGAAAGAATAAAAGTAAAAGGGATTCCATCTTTCCTCACATCATTCTAGGTGTTCTTACCCAAATTCCAAAGGCTTTTGAACTATGATACCAGAAATAGTCATAGCATCGAAGCCACTCATGGTACCAACTACCAATCTCTACTGAGATGGTTACCCAAGAGAAACAATTTGTAAGGAGCAAAGCTTTCCTCTGCTTGTGGTTTCAGGCCATGGTCAGTGAGCTCCATTGTGTTGGACTTAAAGCAGAAGGTAATGGTTGTGGGAGTTTGTGGTAGACAGGCAGTGTCTTCATGACAAACAGGAAGGAGAAAGGAGCCAAGGGAAGAAGGTCAATGTTTCTAGGGAATGCCCCTAGGCACTTCTTGAATGTAAGTTCCTCTACAATGCCCCCAGATCAAACCAGCTCCCCAGAGTCCATCAAACGTCAATTAAGTCCCTAACACAAGAGCTTTTAGGGGATATCTTAGATTGAAAGCACAAGAGAGTTATTAACCCTAACCCATCTATAAGAGTGTAACTAATAGAGATTCCAGCATATAGAGACTGTCTGACAGAGCACACACCCTTATGGCTACCCACCATCACCCTCAGTTTTCTGCCACCTTGCTCACGCTGTACTGTAAGGCCAAAAAAGCTAGATACTGATTTTCCAGATTTCTCCTGCCTTCAATCCAGTACTGCATTGTATAACGAGAAAGCTAGTTCTTTGGAATTCTAAGGCAAAAACATTTCTTCCTTGATACAGAAAGAGAGACAGCAAGAAAGCTCTGTCCTCTGTTCTTCTGCTGAAGGTCTGTAAAGATGAAATCATAGAGGGTTATTTCAGTCCCAGGGCAACAGGTCCAAGAATAAGAACTGAAACACTAAGAGTAGTACGAGACAAAAGAGTCAGGGAGAGGACTCTAGACAACACCCAGCCAGAGACTGGACCTTGACTTGCTGTGACCTCTCTATGTTTTAGTGGCCATCTGATTTCAGATAAAAGCACTAAAGTATCAGGCTTTTCTTTGTGACCCTGAAGAACTATCCACATATTTTGTTTGGACTAGATATTTTAAAACTGTAGTGAAGCATTTTAAAATCACATATTTTACAAAGGGAAACATCCTCATTTCCTAAAAAAAAAAAAAAAAAAAAAAAAAAAGCTGGCAAAATATTGGCCACAGGTGGTCACAGTTTTATCCAATTGTTTATGAAATACCAAATGGTCTGAAAACATTCATTAAATTGACATTATACAGACTGAGTAGGCTACACATGAACACAACATATATGAACACATATATATTCCTAATTATATATAATTATATATAATGTATTATATAATTATATATAATTTATATATAATTTATTACATATAATAAATATTTTAATAATATATTAAATAATATTTTAATATATTAAATATATTTAATCATAAATAAATGATTTATTATATATAATTTATTATATAGTTTAGTATATATAATTTAACTTAATTTAATTAAAAATGAGGCCATGAATTTGAAATGGAGCAAGGAAGAGGTATGAGATAGGGTTAGGAGGGAGAAAAGGGAAGGGACAAATGCTATGGTTATGATTTCAAAAATTAAAGAAAAAAATTTAAAGTAGAAAAAATAAAAATTAGCTGTCTAACTTTTCCTTGATGTTTCCCACAGACTTACTACTGGAGCCTCTCCTTTGTTCAGTCAGAAAAAAATAGATGTCTGTTTTCATAAATCCAAATTCATGAATCCATTTTTCCCTGTAAAAGCTCATGTTCCTGGTCTAAAACTGGACATTTTGGATGAAACCTCACAAACTCTTGTTTATTTCTTCTTAAAGATTCATTTTACTTTTTAATTGTACGTGTGTGTGTGTTAATTTCAAGTGTGTGTGAGTGTGCTGTGTGTGTGCTGTGTGTGTGTATGTGTGCGTGTGTGTGTGTGCTCTGTGTGTGTGCTGTGTGTGTGTATGTGTGTGTATGTGTGTGTATGTGTGTGTGTATGTGTGTGTATGTGTGTATGTGTGTGTGTGTGTGTATGTGTGTGTGTATGTGTGCTGTGTGTGTGTGTGTGTGTGTGTGTGTGTGTGTGTGTGTGTGTGTGTATAAGTACCAGCAGATGTCAGAGGCCTTGGGTTCCCTGAAGCTGGAGTCAAGGGTAGCCGTAAGCCAGGGATGTGAGTGCTGGGAACCAAACTCAGTTCCTCTGCGAAAGCAGTTTGCTCTGACTCACTGAAGCCATCTCCCTAGCTCCAAAAGCTCCCACACAAAAGTTCAAAATTTCTCACTGATACTATGCAGTGCACACCGCATAAAGCCTGATTAAAATATAGGACATATAGGCAGCATCCACATCCATGAGCTGTGTGTTTATATGTTCAAACTACATGGATCAAAAATATTGGGGATAAAAATTGTGTCTTTGCAGAAAAAAAAGCTCTTATTTTGCATCAGGTGCTAATACTTTAGCAATTATTGAGATAGGAATTGTATTATACTCATCATGAATAGATGATTTAAACTTTGACTACATACAGATATGTATTGAGTATATGCAAATATCATGAATTTTAATACAAGAGACTTAAGCCTCTCTGAATGTGTGTTTGCTCAGGATGGATTTGCTTTGGGAACCAGTCGCTCCCTACATATGAACACTGTATGTGTCCATGGATTAAAGTTTGTCCCTGGGTTTGCAAAAGGGTGGTGAAAGACAGACTCAATTTATCAAAATGTGCTGGGTCATCAACCTCATTAGTATGATTGAAAGGTAAATATAATCTTGATTGACCACAAATTTAAGTCCCTATAAAGAACGGAGTTCAGTGGAGGAAAGGGAGTTTATTACTGCTCCACAAAGAGTAACTTGGAAGTGTTCAGAGAGAAAGCTTGAGATATGTTTCAAACGTTCATGGCTGCCATATCTTATCCATAGCAGACATTCTCACTGTGCAGTGTCCCAGAGCAACTAGCCCTAAAGCTTCACCCAGAGAGATCACAAGGCAGTGTTGGAAGAAATATGACAGCAAGCAAATGGAGCAAGCCAAAGTCAGCATTTGTGTTGGCTTGCCATAATGTGTCAAGTACCTGAGATAAACAGCTTACACTGAGGAACGGATCGGTTTTGGTTCAATTCTATAAGTTTAGGCCATTTTTCTTTTCTTTCTTTTCTTTCTTTCTCTTTTTTTCTTTTTGTACCCTATTTCTTAGAGCCTGTGGCAGTACAGAACCTCATGACAGGCACATTTGGCAGAGGAAATTGCTCTCCTTACAGCAGCCAAGAAGCAATAAAAGAAGCAGCCAGAGCCTCAGTTTCAAGGACATACCCAAATGACCTAATTTCCTTCAACTAGGCCTTACCTCTATTTTTTTTAATTTTTAATTTTTTTCATTACATATTTTCCTCAATTACATTTCCAATGCTATCCCAAAAGTCCCCCATACCCACCCCCCCCTCGTCCCTACCCACCCATTCCCATTTTTTTGGCCCTGGCGTTCCCCTGTACTGGGGCATATAAAGTTTGTGTGTCCAATGGGCCTCTCTTTCCAGTGATGGCCGACTAGGCCATCTTTTGATACATATGCAGCTAGAGTCAAGAGCTCCAGGGTACTGGTTAGTTCATATTGTTGTTCCACCTATAGGGTTGCAGATCCCTTAAGCTCCTTGGGTACTTTCTCCAGCTCCACCATTGGGAGCCCTGTGATCCATCCACTAGCTGACTGTTAGCATCCACTTCTGTGTTTGCTAGGCCCTGGCCTAGTCTCACAAGAGACAGCTATATCTGGGTCCTTTCAGCAAAATCTTGCTAGTGTATGCACTGGTGTCGGCGTTTGGAAGCTGATTATGGGGTGGATCCTGGGAGTTGCTACCCCTTCCAGAGAGCAGAACCACCCTCTCACAGGGCTCACATGGCAGACATTCCCATTACAATTCATAACCATAGCAAAATTACAGTTACAAAGTAGCAATGAAATAATTTTATGGTTGGGGGTCACAACATGAGGAACTGTTTTAAACGATCAGAGCATAAGGAAGGCTGAGAGCCACTCCCCCTAAGGTGTGTGTTACTTCTCAACATCACCATAAGCTAGAGATTAAGTTTTGGATGCTTCCAAACCACGGTAGTGTCTCAGCAAGTACTCTGAGTGCTGGAAGCTGGGATGGTACTAACATTTCCTCAGTTGTAGTTTCTTGCCACAAGTAGGCATGGAAGACTGCTTGTCACTTAGCACCATTGTAATGCGTCTATTTCACCTGAACGTCATATGAGATGTTTTAAACTTTTTAAACCATCTAACCTGATGTTACTACATAATGAGAAGCATATATATATATATATATATATATATATATATATATACATACATATACAGACACATACACACACATATAGATATAGATATAGATATAGATATAGATATAGATATAGATATAGATATAGATATAGATATAGATATTGAGAGAGAGAAAAATGTATATAATTTTCTACCTTTATTACAAATACTCCTCAAAATAGTTTCATCCATTTATCAGTTTGCCTATATGGAGTAATTTGTCATTCAAAGGCTCCTTTGTTGCCATAAAAATAGTGTAGAAATTAAGGAAGAACAAAATATCTGCACTATTATAGATAATAAAAAATCTTAATGATAAATACAGAAAACTACTAAATGCTCAATTTTGTGGTAAAATTGTGCTCAGGTCAAATCAAATGGATATAAATATGAAATAATCTATATGTAAATAAATATAGATGATCACACAAAGTGGCTCAATCTTTGTATATCTTTTTATATTTTAAATATGCAAAGAAACACTTATAAAATTGACATACTCTCATAATACATATACTAAATGTTGATAATTTGGCTATTTTAACTTCCTAACACTTAAAAGTAATTTGGGAAAACATGATCTAGAGAAATCTTTCAGGAAATATTACTGGTAGAAATTGAATTCATACACTGCATTTCCTTAGAAAACATTCCGTTTATCAAGCAAAATTATTTTCTGCTTCATTTGGCCCTCCTGCTTCCCTAACACAGGGTTTCCTGTTTTCCTCTGTCTTGTCATGACTGTTGTATCTGCTGTATTAGCTGTTGCCAGTGATAATGATCATAACAAAGATAACAGTGAAAATAATTTGCTTTGTTCTCTCTTTTGTGTTCAAGTTTCTAGAAGATGTCCACAGTAATAAAACAGTATGAATTGCTACAATTAGTCACACTTAAAATTATACACACACATATCATTAAGTTAAAATACTGTTTATGGTAGTTTCAAGCAGTTAAATGGGAATCAGGTACCATTAATAACCATTGCACTTAGGTAAAACTCTTCCATCTAATTTAGTTTTGTTATCTTTGATCATGGATGTGACTATCAATCGATAAAATAACTGTAATCTTGGGAATTTTTTTTCTTTTTCAAGATTGTAAATATAGATCTTCAGATTAAAGTAGCAAATGACTCCTAAAACAGGCATATAAGCAAATTTGCAGAGATTAATTCTGCCGAAGCTGAATGACAAAAAGAAAACTTTTGAAAGAGAGCAATATTGGAAGATTGTCCTCTATAAATAGGACGTAGAGTGCAGAAAAGCCTCTGCTAATGCCCAGAGGTCATACATTCACAGAGCTGGACCTCAGTGCTCACAGAAACACGACGTCAATTCATAACTCTACACCAAATGCAGTGTGGGGCACAAGAAACACACTTCCATCTCAACAAAAAGTAGTGTTTCCTTCCACTATACCCATACTTAAACCCTTGAAGGGAACATTTTAGTAGCTCATTCCCACAACTCTGGTCCCTGAGTGTTGCAGTAAATCTCTCCAACCCAGATATGCCCCAGCAATGAAAACACAACACAGTTAATATGATTACATTCTGTGCACCTAGATTGGGCGGATCTACCGCTACACTACCATCTTCCACAGTTTAGAGACCCCTTAGAACTTGTAGTTACTCCAGGCCATGCGCTTCTGCTTCGATTTTCTTCCTCTTCCTCCTCCTTTGAGTCCTCTCCCTCTTCCATTTTCTCCTTCTTCCCCACCCCCCACCTTCCCTTTTATCTGC
This sequence comes from Mus caroli, assembly GCF_978045245.1. Lineage (NCBI taxonomy): Eukaryota > Metazoa > Chordata > Mammalia > Rodentia > Muridae > Mus > Mus caroli. The sequence goes on from NW_028227269.1 coordinate 56,651,939, forward strand.
CCAATCATCAGCTCTCCTTTATTTTACAAATTAAGGTGGGAAGCAGATTTACAGGAAATCACCTGAGTGCTGACTCATTCCTTGTTCACAGCCCCTCACAAGAGAACAGAATTAACATTAAATATAATTAGCCCCAGGGCTATCAGCAACACCTGAGTGTCAAGTGGAAAGATTAGAAGTTTGAGGACAACCAGCCAGGACTACCTAGTGAGTTGGAATACAGCGGGAGCAACTGGAATAGCAAGACTCTGATTCAAAAACAAACAAACAAAAACAAAAACAATGATGCATAATAAGCATAAGATTAAACAATACAAAATATACCAACTGTTATTAATATAAGTTCAAGAGGGAATAAAATTCCAAAATATTTAAATTTAATATATGAGAAAGAGGGTGATTAGTGTTAAAGCATAATCAATTTATTTACAACAATTCCTTTCCTCAGCTCCAGAAGAAAGAATATTAACTGAAAACTTAATAAGCCAAGTATGAACATTAAAACTGTGAAATATCAAATAGTAAAAAATGTATATTCCATAAGCTATTAAAATGAATATGTAATTGTTCCAATCCCTCAACTGATGCAGCAAAATGAAATGAGCAAGGGGCCCTGAAGGAAAGACACAGCTGAGAGTGAAAGCAAATGGAACAATTATCACAATCTGCGAAATAAAGTTATTAGTTAAAGGTGGGCTTTCCTGCTAAGTGTGGTGGTACACAATGTAACCCTAGCACTTAGGTGCTAGAACAGCAGAGTCTCAAGTTCAAGGCCCACCTGGCCTAGTAATATGACCTTGTTTCATTAAAATAAAAACTAATAAAAGGATATTCTCAGATAAGAAGAGAAAAACCTCAACTTAAAACATTTTTTAAAAAATATAAAAATAATCTCAAGATACTTATTAGTCTTCCAGATTTATAAATCCATTAACTCACTCTCTTTTTAATTTTAAATGTTTTTTTATAAGGTTGGAAAATTTGGTTCAAAAATAATACTGAATAATAAAGCAAATTTTAGTTGTAATAACCACTTTTACTCTCTTAATCTACATATTATGAATTCTATTATATATATGTATATATATTTTATTCTATATTGCTAAACTTATAATCAATAATAAAACTGCAGTCAACAAAACTAACTATACCACCTACTTTGTGGCATGCTGTGAACATCTGCCTAGCAGCTGGTATTTGGCAGCACCAGGGCCAGTATGACTCCACTGTCAAACATTCACTTCTAGTATCTAGTGGAATTATAAAGTTTAAAACTCCTTTATTTATTAGTCAGACTTCACAGTCACTACAGAGCTAGATCATAGTAGATCTGTTTGATGAAAGAAATGAATAAGTTATCTGAACGCACTCACAGCACCTCATGACTTCTTGATGACCTGTGATGCCAATTACCCTCTCATCTATAAGGACTTTATGAAATGAGTAGCAGGTGTGATGACATCAAACAGTGCAGCCACAAGTGCTTATGCTTTCTTGGCTACTTTTTGCCCATGCAAATACACCAGTACTCTTGCAGAAATTGATAGCAATGGCAAAAGTGGCCATTAAGCCAGGTGCCAGAGTAGTTACAGTTGTAATGTGTGTGAAGGAGTAGGGGGAAGGACTTTATTTTTGCTTTCATCTTACATTGTGAGTTAAACAGCATTTTTGATCTAGCCTGACATGAACAATGAAATATTATATCTAATGAATATTTCACAGTGATTCTATTTGACATTATTTTTATTTTTTAATTGAATTTTTATGTATAAGCATTTGGCCTCCATGTTTGTTTGTGCACCAGTTGTGTGCTTGAAGGGACCAGGAGAGGGTATTAGATCTCCAGAACTGGAGTTACAAATGGGGGGCCACCCTGCCCCCCAAGCAGGTGATAGGGATTGAGTCTGGGTCTCCTGGAAGTGCTCTTAGCCACTGACCTATCTCTCCAGCTTCTTAGTCTTATTTTAAAAGTCTCTTCTTTTTTTAAAAGATGGGATGCAATTATGATATGAAAGAAACAGTGTCATTGGATTTAAAACATTTTACAAATTAAAAATAGAGGTCAGAAAAAAAATGCGGTCATTTGTCAAAGTCAAAATTCTGTTGAGTGATGAAATCATGGTTTTACTCCAGATCTCAATATTCAGTATTCTTCTTTTCGTTACATTAGTATGTCTTTCACATGAATCACAACATCTGGTCAAAAATCATGGGTTGAGAAAATTGTAGCACCCAGGCAATTCCCTGGTGCTTGAGCACTGTCATTAAGTTTGTGGACACTACAGCACATTAGACCTCTGCAGCAAGGAACCTTCATGTTCCTTTGACATCCTTTCTGGAGATGAATTCTCTTATGTGTTCCTCCAGCCACACTCCCTATATTAATTTTAATGTAAGTGTCTACGACTTCCTGCTCTCCATTAGACTATGAATAATTTGAAAGAGGAAATATTTTGCCCTTGACCTTTATATATCATCAGTGCTTAGCTCCATGCCTGTCTTACCATAGAGCACAAAGTCTGGGTGATATTCAGTGAGCATTTCAAATGGACAAATAAACGGAAAGTCTAGAAGCAAAGTCACAACTCCAGGCCTGTCCTTTAAGATAAATATAAGGCAGAGAATTGATTTTTCTTGTTATTTAGCCTTTAAAAGGGCACCAGATTTTGCTTGATTTTTTTCCCTGGGGAGATTTGTAGTTTCCTTTGCCCAAAGATTTTGTTAAGGCTAGCACAAGAAAAGCTGGGGTGGGGGTGGGGTATTTCTCAGTGGTACAGCACTTCCATGGCATGTGTAAGGCCCTAGGTTCAACCCAAGTAAAACAGGAGGCAAATGAATGTGGCAATATCCACTAGGTTTTTAGATTGTTTAAAACTAAGATGAGTTACCATTCTGAATTTGTGCAAAAAAAGTGCATAAAGCATGTTTCTCATTTTGTTTTTATGTGTTTAAAAATATAATAATTTTCCTGAACTGAAAAAAAATATCATCAGTAACTGGAACCGCTCAGTTATTCTCAAGACTGTACTAACACATTTCCCTTATTTTCTTGCAATTTTCAATCATCATTATGCAGTACAACTGAGAAGAATTGTTTCTAGGAATTAGGAAGTGGCTTTGATTTCTGTTATAAAACTGAAATTTTCGGCTAATGTATCAGTAGTTATTTTCTCAGTCTATGTATTGGGAAAATAAAAACATGAAACTAGAAGTGCTATTTGAAAAAAGTAAAGGCTCAAGATCACCTTAGTGACCACAGAAGCTGAGCCTGTTGTATGGAGTCACTCCCTTGGTGGCTGTGAGCTGGACTCATCCCTAGTGGAAGAGTTCACTCCTTACCTGCACAGAGTCCCATTCTGATGTGGCCACGAATTCTTTCCAAGGTTCCACACTCATATCCTCTATGGCCTCTCTGTGACTACACACTGCCTGAGAGTTTCCACTCTCCTCCACATGACACAGAACCCATGAACTTCTATTCCCCCACCCCAAGTCCCAAGAGACAAATAAGGGGAACTGCCCTCTTCCTGAAGCGTTAGGCAGTTGCTAAGCACTGACAGAGCCAAACTGAAATATAGTGATAATTTAAATAATCAACCAAACAAGGTTATAAAAATGCACTGCTATTTTAGATGGCTAATTTGGGCTGTTATCTTTTTTATATACTCCCATTTGATCAATGGAATTCTCTACATTTTGCTAAGAGCAAGTTAAACAATTTCTCAATGGAAAGCAACATCCTTCATTCTAGACTTTGATCTACAAAGTTATTACTTTAAAAAAAATGCAGATGCAGCAAACCTAAGGTACCTGGAACTCAACAATCAATATAGCTTTACTTCCAGAGCTCTGAAAAATAAAAAGAATAAACAAGTATAAATAGAAAGAAGTTATTTAAGACCAGCCTCATTCACTAGACAATTATTTGTGAGTTCCTTTATCATGAACTAGAACTTTCTTTAGTAGCCTATATACTTTTGGATAATCCAATTATAAAACAGTTAAGAATTTCTTTGGGTGGCCAGTGGTGGCACATGCCTTTTATCCCAGCATTCACAAGGCAGATGCAGACAGACCTCTGAGTTGCAGGCCAGCCTGGTCTATATAGCCCATTCCAGGCCAGCCAAGGCTACACAGAGAAACCTGTCTTGGAAAAAAAAAAAAAAAGAATTTCTTCAGTAAACCCCAAAGCCAACCTAAAATATGTATTATTCAAAAAGTCTTATTGGCTTACAATAAGACTTTTTTTTTAAGCCAAAGCTCTATTAGTGTGGCATCTTGTGATGGGAAATGCCCATCGGCTACCATATATAACATCAATGTTGAAAGTCACCTGAGCTTCTGCAAGTGCTGTCGTGAAAATGGAGTGCGGAATGTGACGGTGCCTCTGCACTGCTCAGGAAATGGCACTGAAGTAATGTACACGCTCCAGGAGCCGATGGACTGCACATGCCAGTGGAACTGAGTGCTTGCATTCGAAGGATGTTGCACAATGTCAGGCAGCATCATCTTTCATCACTGTTATTTAGGCACATGGCAGACTTGTACCCTATAATGTGTCTTTACCACTCTTGTGATTTGATAACCTAACAGTGGACTCAAAATATGTGTAGTTTTAATGGAAAAATTAGATTTGTTGCTTTATTTTAGTGAATTAAATTATTGTAAGTTGTTTAGCTGAAATGCTGTCACAGTTGAAACTGTAGGGTAGGACAAATTAAGTCTTAGTGTAAAGTAGAACCTTGTGCTGCAGGATGCTTTCCATTCAGTCCTTTGTGCCCTTGTTTTGGTTTTGGTTTTGTTTGTTTTGATTTGCAAAGTCTTCCAATGCTGTCCAAACTGAGGAAGACTTTAATTTTTCTTTCCTAGTCTTATCAATATGATTACTTGTAATTGGCTCATAGATAATCATAGTGAGTTGTGTTTCTTAGAAACAGAACATAGAATTGTAGGATGTTGGCTTAGTTAACACCTCAAAAATATTAGGAATGCTATTGCAAATTCCCCTAATTATTATTATTTTTTACATGTGAGGGTACCATAACATTTCTGGGACTTCTACAACAATGTAGCAACAATGTGGTGAGTTTATGTTAAGGACTAGACTCCTTTCTAGATATTTTGGGTTCTGGTTTCATGATAGTTTATTGTAAATGATATAGCAAGGTGATTTTTAAAAAGTCACAGAATCTTCCATTACTAGAAAGTACTGGATAGGATTAAAAAGTTTTTAAGACCAATATCCTTTTAGAATACTCATGCATACAATAATAGTTATTTCAATTGTAAGGGAAAGAAAACCATAGTGTCGTTCAGTATTTAGAGGAAGACCAGGAGCTATATTTTTATACCATTAAAATTATTAATTATATTGTTATTATTTAACATTTAGTTTAGTTAACATTTATCACTCGGGACTGTTTCTAAATATATCAGTACACTATGAAACCTGAGGGCAACTTTGCCATTAAAACTGCTGCTTTGTCAGTGAAGGGCTATACAGTTATCTGAATGTATTCATAACGTTAGAATGGAATGCCGCTCTCTGAAACTACAGCAAATCATTGGCATTTGCAAATAATTTGCTCTGAGATCTTTGCAAATTTCCAAACTCTTTCTACCAGGGAGTATAGAATTATTTGAGTTTCCTCCGTAGTAAAACGAGAATGCCTTAGTGTGATTGTGATTGCCAATGAAGGTCAGTGTCAATAAAAGCACATTAAAATTTCATTGACAAGCCAATGCTTGGATTTTAATAGGATAGTGCCAGCTTGAGCTATGTGACTTGTTTTCAAACATTAATGTTTCCATTTAAAAATCATGCTTCTAAGAAATACTGTAGTTATGAAGTGTTTGGATTTCCAGGGTTTCTTAATAATGTGTAAAGGTATTACCTGGAACGTCCCGGTGTCTACTCTACATGAAAATGATTTACATTGTTTGTTTTAATACTGGCATTTTCTCTAGATATAAACATTTTTGCACCTGTGATTATTAACATATTGATGGAGTTGGACATTCTTGTCTAAATACATTAACATTTTACATAAAGATATCATGTATCTCAATCAGAAATTTGTAATATATGTTACCTATCACTTTCCTGTAAATTCTATTCTCTGTGGACTATCTATTATTAAATATTAACTGATCTTTAAAAAAAAAAGTCTTATTTTCTGTAAAGCAACATAGTATGAGTTGGAAAAAGAATACTTGTCTGAAGAGAACTCAGCATGCTAACTTAGAGATTGGTTACTTCATTAACTAGTTTTGTGTGCCTTGAGAAGGTCATGTAAGGACTCTTGACCTTCCTTATATGAGAAAGAACAGCAACAAGCCATTCTAAGGGCCTTTGCAGTGTAAAATTCAATTAAAACTCTCTTTTGTTGTTGTTTTGAAAACCATACTTTATTTCATGTAATGAAATTTGCATATTAAATAATACCACAGTAGAATGATTTCATGTAGTTTTAAACAGAATGGGGTAAAAAGAAAGAAAATTCAGAATAAATTTGTTGAACCTCCTCTTCTACAGGGCTCTCCATCCAAACTCATCAAAAGAGAGATGTTGTAAGCCACTGTATACTCACCAAAGGAAAAATCCACTAGAATGATGTTTTGATTCTTAATGTCTGTGAAGCAAGACTACTACAGCTGAAATCACATATTGACTCTGACACACTGATAGTGCAAGATTTTAATATGTGACTCTCACCAATGGTCAGGTTATCCAGGCAAAAGCGAAACAGAGAAATACTGAAGCTAACAGACATTATAAAACAAATGGACCTAATAGATATCAACAGAATAGTTCATCTCCAAATACAAAAGAATATACATTCTTCTCAGCCCCTCACAGAAAATTCTTCAAAATCAGCTACATGCCCCATCACAAAGCACATCTCAAAAGATACAAGAAAATTGAAATAATCTCCTGCTTCCTATCAGATTACTAAGAAAGCTGGATTTCAACAACAGAGCCTACAAGCTCATGGAAACTAAAAACTCTCTACCAAATGATTATTGACTAGGTCAAGGCAAAGAAAGAAGAAAGAAAGAAAGAAAGAAAGAAAGAAAGAAAGAAAGAAAGAAAGAAAGAAAGAAAGAAAGAAAGAAAGAAAGAAAGGAAGGAAGGAAGGAAGGAAGGAAGGAAGAAAGGCAGGAAGGAAGGAAGAAAGAAAGAGAGAGAAGGAGGAAGGAAGGAAAAATTAAAGAGTTCCTAGAATTCAGTGAAAATGAATGTAATGCTAAGAGGAAAGTTCATAGCACTAAGTGCCTTCATAAAAAAAATTAGAGAGAACTCATACTAGCAACTTAACAGCGCACCTGAAAGAACCAAACATACTCAAGAGGAGTCGATGTTCAGGAGATAATCAAAATTGGGTCTGAAATCAATAAAACAGAAACAGAGAACAATACAAAGACTCAATGAAACAAAGAGTTGTGTCTTAAAGAAAATCAACAAGCTAGACAAACCCTTAGTCAAACTAACTAAAAGCCAGAGAGAATACCCAACTTAACAAAATCTTAAACAAAACTAGAGCATAACAACAGACACTAAGGAAATCCCAAGAACCAATACATCATAGTTAAAAAATATATGCCCCTCAAAATTGGTAAATGTAAAAGAAGTGGACAAATTTCTTGATAGATAACACTTATCAAAGTTAAATCAAGATTAGGAAAACAATGTAAATAGACTTATTACCCCTAAGGAAAATGAAGCAGTCACTAAAAGTGTCCCAAATAAAAACAGTAGATAGGAACCAGATTGTTTTAGTGCACAGAATTCAACTAGACTTTCAAAGAAGAGCTAATACTCAAATTATTCCATGAAATAAAAACAAAAGGATCATTGCCAAGTTCATTTTATGAGGCCAAAGTCACCCAGACACTCAAACCACATAAAAATTCAACAAGGAAAAATTATAGACCCAACTTCTGTCACGAACAGTGATGCAAAAATATTCAATAAAATACTTAAAAATGAAATCCAAGACTACATCAAAACGATCACCCAACATAACTAAGTAGGCTTCATCCCAGAGATTCAGGGATGGTCCAACATATAAAAATCTATCAAGGTAATCCACCATAAAATAAACTGAAAGAAAAAACCTAAATGATCATCTCATTAGATACAGAAAAAGCCTTTGATAAAATCCAGCACCCTTGCATGATAAAAGTTTTAGAGAGATCATGGGAGAAAAAATAACATACCAAAACATAATAAAGAACATACCAAAACATAATAAAGAACATACCAAAACATAATAAAGAACATACCAAAACATAATAAAGAACATACCAAAACATTATAAAGAACATACCAAAACATAATAAAGGCAACCTACAGCAAACCTACAACAAACATTGAATTAAATGGAGAAAAGCTCAAAGCAGTTTCACTAAAATCAGGAGATGGAAAGATCTCCCGTGCTCATGGATCATGGATCAGTAGGATTAACATAGTGAAAATGGCCATCTACCAAAAGCAATCCAGAGACTCAACACAAGCCCCATCAGTATTCTAACACAACTCTTTACAGACCTTGAAAGAAAAATTCTCTTGGAAATTCATTTGGAAAAACAAACAAAGAAACAAAACAAGAAAAACAGAAAAATTAAAACAATTCTGTACAATTAAAAAAAAAAAAACTTCTGGAGGCATCACCATCCCTTATTTTAAGCTATACTACAAAGCTGTAGCAATTAAAAAATAAATAAATAACCTCATGGTATCGGAATAAAACAGATACATTGATCAATGGAATCAGCTCAAAGAGTCAGACACAAATCCACACATCTATGGACACCTGATTTTTGATAAAGAAGCCAGAAATATATACAATGGGGAAAAAGAAAGCATCTTTAACAAATGGTACAGGTCTTATTGGATGTCTATATGTACATAGACCCATATCTATAAAGAGAATTTCTTATGTAATATGTAGAAAGATCATCTCTCAATAAAATACTGTTGGCCTACTAGCTTAGGTAGGAAATAGGGAGGTAGATGTTCCAGTACAGGGGCTTAGGTACAGCATGATTCACCCCAACTCTGAGGAAGATGGTCACATGAAACTCGAGGGAAGGTAGCCATGTGGCATGACAGTCGGTTAAACAGGGTAGATGAGTTATAAGCTAGCAGAAATGAAACAAATATATTGACCATTATTTCAGAGAACTTGAGCACAGGTAGAAAACCCTGTGGCCAAAAACAAAACAAAGCAAAAACTTTAGTTCAAGTGGATCAAAGAAGACCTCAACATAAAACCAGATACACTAAACTTGATAGAAAAGCAAGTATGGAAAACACTTGAACACATTTTTTACAGGAGACAACATCCTGAATAAAACACCAATATCTCAGGCACTACAACCAACAATTAATAAATAGGAACTCATGAAACTGAAAATCTGTAAGGCAAAGAATACCATCAATAGGACAAAATGGCAACTCGCAGAATTAGGAAAGATTTTCACCAACTCAACATCTGACAGAGGGCTCATATTCAAAATGCATAAAGAACTCAAGAAACTAGACATCAAGAAACCAAATAATTCAATTAAAAGTGGGGTAGAGATCTAAACAGGGAATTCTCAACAGTGGAATCTCATATGGCTGAGAAACACTTAAAGAAATGTTCAACATCCTTAGTCATCAGGGAAATGCAAATCAAAACAACTCTGAGATTCCATCTTAGACCTGTCAGAAAGGCTAAGATTAAAATGGAAGTGGCAGCACATGATGGTGAGGCTATGGAACAAGGAAAACATTTCTCTATTGCTGGTGGAAGTGCAAACTTGAACAACAACTTTGGGAATCAATCTGATGGTTTCTCAGCAAATTGGGAGTAGATCTACCTCAAGACCTAGCTACAGTATTCCCGGGCATATACCCAAAGGACACTCTACCTTACCACAAAGACACTTGCTCAACTATGTTCATATCAGTCTTATTTGTAATAGCCAGAAACTCTAAACTACCCAGATGCCCCTCTGCCAAAGAATGTCTATAAAAAATGTGATTCACTTACACAAGGCAATACTATTCAGCTATTAAAAACAAGGACAAACTGCATGCAAATGGATGGAACAAGAGAATATCATCCTGAGTGAGGTAACCCAGACCTAAAAAGATATGCATGGTATGTACTCACTGCTAAGTGGATATTAGCCAAAAAATACAGAATACTCATGATACACCCCCTAGGACCAAAGGCCTATAATAATAAAGAAGGCCCAATTAAAGATTCCTGAATCACACTTAGAAGAAGGAACAATAAACACAGGAGGCAGAGGGAGGGAGGGAAGTGGATGGGAGAGGGGAGGGGAAGGGGGATGGAGGGAAAGGGGAAGGTGTGGGGAGACACAGGAGAGAGGACCAGAGGGCCAGTAGGTGTTGGAGATGAGGGAATCTCTAGGAAGTCCCAGAAACCTGAGATGGAAGAGCCCCCGAGGAGCCAATGCAAGTGGCCTTAGCCAAGATGCTTAACAGTAGGAATATGGAACCTGAAGAGGCCACCTCCTGTAGCCAGCACAGAAACTCACCTTCAAAATTTTTGACCTAAAGTTTGTTCTGCCTTTAAAAAATACAAAGAAAAACCAAACATAGTCTAAAGGAATGACCAACCAATAATTGGCCCAACTTTTAAAACCCATCGCATGGACAAGGACCAGTCCCTGACATTATTAAGAATATTCTGTTATGCTTACAGACAGGAAGGAGCATAGCATAACTGTCCTCTGAGAGTCTTTACCCAGCAGCTGATTGAAACAGATGCAGAGACCCACAGCCAAACATTGGAAAGAGATTGGGGACTCTTATGGAAGAGGTGGGGAAAAGATTGAAAGCCCTGAACCAGATAGGAACTTCACAGGAGGACCAAAAGAATTAACTATCCTGGACTCCTGGGAGCTCTCAGAGACTGAGTCACCAACCAAAGAGCATACACAGGCTGTGACACATACGTAGCAGATTGCAGCTCAATCTCCATGTGCGTCACCAACAACTGGAGCACAGGCTTTCCCTAAACCTGTAGCCTGACTATTGCATCTGTTCCACAAGAGGACTGCCTTGTCTGGCCTCACTGAGAGAAGATGTGTCTAATCTGGCAGAGACTTAATGTGCCAGGGTTGGCTAATACAGGTGGGATTTGGGAGCACTTACTCTCACAGGAGAAGGGGAGAAAGGATGGGATGAGGGACTCTGTGGGAGGGAGACCTGGAGGGGGTCAGCATTTGGGATATAAATAAATATTAATAAATATTGGCATTATGAAATTTTCAGGAAAATGAATAGAACTAGAAAATGTCCTGAGTTAGACCCAGAAAGACATACACGGTATGTATTAACTCATAAGTGGATATTAGTTGTAAAGTAAAGAATAATCATGCTACAATCCACAGAACCAGAGAGACTACGTAACAAGAAAGACTTGATGTTGATCTACTAAATTCAAGAATCCTGGAATGGAGTTGGGTTTTAGTTAGCACTTGATAAGCTGAAAAACTAAACAAAACCTAAAGTCTCAACCAGTTATCCAGCAGGACGGTGGTATCCTTTGGAACACTATGTATTCAACGTCACTTTTCAAAAAATCTGTAGGGCTACGTGGAACTTTTCCTATAAATCTTAAGGATTGAGGTGTTTGGAGTAACAGGGCCAGGACTATGCTAAGACTTAGAGGGTTCTGATACGTTCTTAACTTTAAAATCCGGGTTCCTGCACAGCATAATAATATCCTTAAGGTGAACAAACAAACTGATCTGCCCATGTAAGAGATCCAGTGCCTGCTTAAAGTACTCAACCAACAGTAACAGAATGAGAGTTGTTCTACGAGTGTAGCATAAGCTATGGCTTATGTAGCAACTGAGATTCTTGAATAGATCTGTCAAAATCTATGATCCAGGACCACCTTAAAGAAGACTTCACATCCTATACTTCTGCTCTTAGATGCCCACTCACAGTACTTCCAACATAATTACATTTCTAACTTCCGCTTGGCAGGACTCAGGAAATTCATTGTATGGGCAACATAATTCAAACCACAAGCTTACCAGCAGGGAGCAACACAATCCAAACACACTCAACAGGAGGCCACAGCCTCCTCCTGTAAGCACTCACCAGCAAGTGGTAGAGCCAGTTAGCAGCCAGAAGTAAAGAGAGCTCCCTAAGTCTCCCAGTGCCAGCTGTTTAATGGTTGTCTTGGAGGGTAGAGTAGAGCCCCCACCTAAAGCTGATTCAGGCATCAAGGCTAATGATGCTATATGTACTCAGCAAAGGAGTAAGAGGAAAAGTCATGATTCAAAAAGACTTTCTGGGGAAAGCATTGCAGACCCCAAAGCTGACTTGAAATAACTTGAACAAAGCTACAAGTAGCTTTGGTTTCACTGTGGTCCCTGGAAGCAAGGCTTAGTTAAAGATTCCTGAACCCAGACTAGAGTTTACTTTGCTTGAACTCCTCTGCTGACACCAAAGGATAGACTGCTCCCAGCATCCTATCATCTTGCCCAGAGATTGATCAAGAGGGAAATAGAAGGGCCTCTGTGTTACTAACAGTGAAACATCAAAAGTGGAACCAGGCTGTTATTGATCACGGCATTTCTTCTTTTGTTCCATCATTGTTAGATTTTGCTAGCAATGTACATAAAGTAAATAAAACTGACTCAGCGCCTGATCTATTTTTCTGTCCTGTAGAAACATTCAGTTAGCAAGTGAATTACCTGACTCCTTAAATTTTGCTAGAATTTTGCTTTAAATTATAGATCGCTTTTAGAGTGAGGTTTTTGACAACTTAATTTTCTATGATTATCTGTATTTTATGGTTCTCTTTCCACTGAAAGCAGATTATTCTATTGAGGGCACTTATATTTTTGAAAAACAACATAAATATTCCTTTATAACACTTCCATATTTTGTAAATTTCCTTTATGTGTCTGGGTGGAAGTACTTCAGGCTTAGAACACCAAGTTAATCATAGTCCACATTTCATCCTACACCACAATTATTGGTTCATTCTTCTAATTCTACTAATTTATTCAATCCATCAATTCACTCCCTTCCCATCTCATAATAAAATATCCTAATATGTTAGGAATATGGCTTTTAAGTGGAGGTATTATTGAGGGCTCTTTATGCATGTGTATAATGATATTATGCCATAGTTACAATTCTGAACCCAAATTTGTAAGTCATCACTAAAATTTTAAAGGTATAGACACATTTCTAGATATATATTTATTTGCCTTATATGCTATCTAGCAGTCTAAAATATTCATCTACATTATTTAATCTGTTCCCCTAGTGATGAACAGGCACCTGGATTTCAGCTCATCATTACCACAAATAGCAATATAATAAAGAATCTAATACACATGCCCTCTTGGGCCCCAGTAAAAATAGCCCTAAAAATACCATTTAGAAAAGAAGTTGTTGAAAGTCAAGGTACATGCTTAGCTACTTTCAGATTTCTTTCTGCAGTAACCATACCTCTCCCATAGGCTTCCCTGAGAAAATGTTACTCTTTGAAAAGTTGTTGTTATTAAATATCAAACACATGCAACTACTTAGACAACCACAGGTAAAATACTAGTGAAAAGTACCTAAAATATTTGTCCAATCGTTAATTAGACAAATCAGCTTCTTTTCTGAGGAAATTTTGAGTAAAGTAGAAGACACACAGACTATAGTGCAATAGTGAAATGAATATTAGGAGAATAACCAGTTACTTTCGGACTGGGTATAAGGCCCAATCCATATATAGAAACCATATCTGGTATAGTTACCCAAGTGAAGAACATGTATGATGGGAACTAAAGAAGGGGGCCCTGGGGAAGAGGGGGAAGGGAAAGACCCACACCATGCCAGAGTTCCACCTATTCTCTGGTCAGGCATGAGTGGGAGGGCTGCCATACACTTTCCACTCAGCCCCAGGTGGGCATTCAAGCCTCTAACCCACTGTTCAGAGAGTCACCAAGGGGTAGACCTACCTGGGAGCCCTGGAGCTACTTTGCTAAACCCCCCCCCCCGGGGGGGTTATAGGAGAGAGGGATGAGGGAAGAGAGGTTTCCAACACCAGCGAGAGTGAGTGCAGTGGATTTTGATGAGCAGAGACTCTCTATGGTTTTAGAGCTTTATTGTAGAAAGGCGAGGGTAAAGAGAGAAGGTAGAAAAGAGAGAGAGAGACAGAGAGAGAGAGACAGAGAGAGAGAGGAAAGGCTAGAGAGAGAGATTAAGAGGGAGAGAGGGAGAGGAGAAGACAAAGAGAGAGGAGTAAGAGAGAGACAAGTAAGGGAGTAAGAGGCGCATAGTGAGAGAGCTAGGAGGGGCTGAACAGCCCTTTTGATGGTCTTTACTGTTGCTAGGTAACTGGGAAGGAGTTTAGCCTGAAGGTCAGAAGCTTGGGACTTTGTCTAAGTGACTTCTAGCCATGCTTCTCTTGTGGGGGCTGTGTGGGGTGGTAACTTAGGCAGGAGCCAGAGTTCCAGGAGCATGAGGGAATGCCTACTGTGTCATGTAGGTGAATTCTGACCATTCTGGGGTTCAGACCTCAGCTCGACTGGAGACTAGTCTATCTGTGCATAGCTCAATTTCCCACATCATGTAGCTAGACAGATATCTTAGTTGGAGTTTATATTGCTGCGATAAACACCATGACCAACAGAAGACTGAACAGGAAAGGTTTTATTTCATCATACAGTCTGTTGTCCATCAGCCAAAAAGACGTGAACCTGGAGGAACCTGGAGGCAAGAACTAGATCAGAGACCTTGGAAGAGTGCTGCTTAGTAGCTTGCTCAGCCTGCTTTTTTGTAGTAGCCAGAACCATCAGCCCAGAGTTGGCACTGACCACAGTGAGGTTGACCCTCTTTCATCAATCGTCTATCAAGAAGATGCTCTACAGACTTGCCCACAGACTACTCATATAGGGTCATGTTCTCAATTAAGATTACCTCTTCACAGATGATTACCTCTTCACAGCTTATCAGGTTGACATAAAAATTAGCCAGCACAACGGGTCCTAGAGGAGAATTTACTATAAGTCAGCTAATGAGACACAGTATTAATGACTCCAAAGGACTTTTCACTGTACTTGTAGACTAGTTAAGCTCCTACACCTCAACCGCCTTATCACACTAAGTGGCAACTAACACAGAGACCAGCAAATGGTCAAAATGCAGGAAATATGTGACTGAGGAGTGTGCAGCCCTCAACGACACTTCTATATGAAAGTCATTCCTCTCGGGAACCAGGGATCCTGGCAGACGAGAGGTGGAAAGAGTGCAAGAGTCAGAGACCGTGGATGACTATAAGGAAACTGTTATCCAGACACGTTAAAGCAATCGCACATATGAACTACTTAGTAGTGGTTAAAATAGTGAGTACATGACCAGCATGAGCTTAAGGCAAAAATCCCATACCAAAGAGGGCAAATGGGCATGAAGCCCCACGTCTAGCCGGGTAGCTGTTAGTTCTTGAGAGCTGCTGAGAGGAGAAGGGTTTGTTTTCTTTAAAGGTGTGGACCCTGGATGGACTAACATGTCCCAAAAGTATATAAGCAGCCTAAAATGATCTTAATGAACTGAAGATGAAAATAAATGAAGATACAACATTTGGTAACTATGGCATAGGGTGGATATAAGAAGAGACAGGAGATAAATAATACCAAAATGCAATGCTTCTCAGAGAATTGATACAATTATTTTTTTAAATCAAACATAACAACAACAATAAAGCAGGACTTCGCATTCCAATGGAAAACACTATGTAGCTCAGGCAGTAGAAAGCCTCAACCGTTTATATGTTGAATTTGGTCTCTAGAAAATCAGATGCAGTTAAATTGGTCTCTATATGAATTTGGTCTCTAGAAAATCAGATGCAGTTAAAAAAATATTGAAACTTCACTACCTCTGGGCATAAATGGAAGCAAAAAGGGTTCTAGCACACCCCTTTTAAAACAACTAGGAATGGGTTTATTGTATATTAAAATTACTGCATTGTGGTAGAGGGCACAATTTACATGTAGGACACCCTGGTTTCAGTTCCCAATACACATAACACAAGGTTCAATCACAGTCACTGTTAATCCCAAAGTATTCAACAATACTTAGGAAAATGCAAGAGCCAGCATTTATGAATAATCTCTGGTTTTACTATAGATGTTAGTGCCAAATAAAATAAGTTAGAGTACAGTACGTGAGCATTAGCAATCACTTAAACATGCGCATGTTTTAAAGTGTTGCCTTGATTGATTGACTGGCAAACATCCCGTGGGCTTTCAGAAAGTATTTGGTGAAGCTATGGAAATTTAAATTTAAATCTTACCCTGTTTCAGTATATTTTATTGAAATGAAGGAAAATGAGTGCTCTAGACATAGATAAGAAGTAAAAAAAATTCAAGACAGATTTTCAATTTTTTTACCTTCATCTACAGTGAGCTGAGCATTAAAATTGTTTCATAAAGTTTATGAGCAGAATTATACAACCTAGTAATGAAATGCAAATATCTCTGTTCATTAAGGCTCAACTGTTTCATCAATTTTTCAGACATAGTTCAGTGGGGACTGATAATTATATTGCACTATGAAAAAAAATGTTTATTAAGCACCAGTATGAGGCAGCTAGGTGTATCCAATTATTCCCATATAATGTGATTTCACATAGTGATTTGATTTTTATTTACTACTTCGTCGTCTTCATTTTACTGGACTTGATGGCATTTGGCATATTTTCAAAGTGAATTATAAGTGATAAAAATACATTTAACTACACATACAAACAGTTCCTAGGAATCTTGGTTTGATGGCATTGTAGATATGTATGCAATATAGTGTTCTAAGATTGTACAAAGAAATGTCATCAAATATTTTTTATTCATATAACACACATTACACACACACATACACACACATACACACACACAGAGAGAGAGAGAGAGAGAGAGAGAGAGGTGGGGGGGGACAGAGAAAGACAGAAAGAGACAGAGAGAGAAAGAAATTGTTTGAACTACTAGCTATAGAAAAGAATAAAATAGGAAACAAGTATGTCAAACTCCTCACTTGCAGATGGCATAATTCTATCCTTTTAAGAAATCTGATTGAGTATACTATAAAATTCCTACATCTAATAAACACAATAAATTTTCAGAAAATAAAAGCATCATCTATTTTAAAAACGGCCTAAATATATTCCAACAGTATACACACAAAGAAAAATATCCCATTTAAAAGAGCTCTAAAAAAATAGGCACCTAACTAAAGAAAAGAAAATTCCTTACAATGAAGTCAAAGAAGATACTAGACAATGAGAACACTTCCAGACTTCTGGAATGGCAGAATCAACGCTGTAAAAATGACTATAATGCTGAAATTAATTAATGGATTTAATGCAATATTTATCAAAATTCTGATATATTTTATAATTCTAAAGAAAATAATACAAGAATTCATGTAGAACAACAACAACAACAACCACAAAACCAGTCCAAGTGCTCTTGAAGAATAAGACCAATGCTGCAGGTATTCTAATACATTTAAATTATGTCCTAGAGCTCTAGTGAGAAAGTATAGTCTGGTGCTCATATAAAAACAGTCAGGGAGAACAATACAGTGGACTAATGGACCCATAAACAAACCAAGAAAACTATTTTTTGCCACCTAATTCTTGACAAGTGAGGCAAAAGTGTATAGTAGGGGCTGGGGACAGGGGAAATAGACAAAATTGTAATCCACCTGCTGAAGAATAAAACTGAATTTATATCTCTCACTTTGCTCAAAATCAATTCAAAATGAATCAAATGCCTTAAATATAAAACCTAAAACACTGAAACTTCTAAAATAAAATACAGGGAATACTCTTCGAGATACTGGGATAGGCACAAAGTTTCTGAATAGGACATCGGTACAAGAGGAACTAGCCCTAAGTGTCAACAATAATTAAGGATTCTGCAAAGCAAAGGAAACTGTCAGCTGAGCACACTAACAGACCTAGGAAGAGGAGGAAGTTTCTTTATAACCAGTTATAACTCAGACAGATGGAAAATATTCAAAATTTACAAAGCACTACAGAAATTAAGTACCAAGGAAATAAAACTGTTAATGAACACACAGGCTAATGAACTGAGTGGACATAAACAAAGAAACTCAAATGGCTCATGACTATTTGTAAAGGTGTCTAACATCTCTATCATGGAGGAAATGCACAGTGCAACTGCTTTGAGTACCATTACACCTTAGTCCGAAAGGTTGTCATCAAGGAATCCTATAGGAAGCACTGAACAGGGTGTGAAGAAAAGGAATTCTACTCACTGCTGGTGGCAGCATAAGTTAATACAGATAATACAGAAGTCAGTTTGCAGGTTCCTCAAAAGAAAATCACAAGTAGAACTGTCATTGGAACCAGCCATTTTACATCTGGCTATATGTAGCCAGAGAACTCCACACTCTTCCATAAAAAGATTGTGCTCCCCACAAACACACACACACACACACACACACACACGCGCGTGTGTGTGTGTGTGTGTGTGTGTGTGTGTGTGTGTGTGTGTATGTGTTTATTGTGTTTTTGTTTTGTTTTGTTTTGTTTTTCGAGACAGGGTTTCTCTGTATAGCCCTGGTTGTCCTGGAACTCACTTTGTAGACCAGGCTGGCCTCGAACTCAGAAGTCTGCCTGCCTCTTCCTCCTGAGTGCTGGGATTAAAGGCGAGCGCCACCACGCCCGGCTTGGGTTTTTGTTGTTGTTGTTGTTGTTTACTTTAGTAAAGAAATGGAACCAACTCAGCTGCCCATCAGTAGATCAACAGGTAATAGAAACATTGTACTTGTATAAAATGGAATATTATTCCTTGTTAAAGAAAAATGAAATTTGAAGGGAAATGAATGGACTCAAAGTGTAGACTACTAAGCAAGGTCATCTGGTTTCAGGCAAAACAATACATTTTTCCATCTTATGCTGGTTCTCATCATCTAAAAATCTAAACATGTATTTAAGTAAACAAATGTATGCATCAATATAGAACAGGAGACAGGAGAACGGAAAAAGGTAAATTTAAAGAGATATTTACTTACAAGTTCACATACATAAGACACTTTACATAAGTCCTGTAGCTGAACTCATAAGTATAACACATTTTCAATGAAAAAAATAAATTCTTAAATTGGCAGCACTCACATGTGATTCCATGAGGAAACTTTACTGGGATATCTAAATTTTAAATTAAGTTATCCATTAAGTATTCCTGTAGGATGTACCTCTTTGTAAGTACTACTAAGTACACCCTCATCTTTAAGCAAGAATTTTAGCGATCCAAATTATACAGCATGAAGATTATTAGAGGTACGTTTAAAATATCAAATCATAAAGGTCCACACACTCCTAGGCTTAGCTGTAGCTGGAGAATCCACTGGCTTTCCCTAGCGAGTCAGCATCAGTACATCTGGGGCCAGCTCCTGAGATACAGTTCATTCTCAGGTTTTCCTGGTTAAGTACAGTTCACCCACCAGTACTCCCTGGTGAGTGCCCTCAACCTGCTGAGTTAGCTTGACATCCCCAGGCCTAGATCCAGAGACACCGCTTGACCACCAACTTTCCCTGGTGAGTTTAACCACGCCTGCCTGCACTGGTGAGGAAAACCAATTATTGTCATTTTCCTAAACCATTATACAAAGTGCATTCTAAATGCTTGTCCTTGTACTCATAGAAAGTGGAGAATTCACCCCTCATCAAAGAAGCTTCTCCTTGTAGCAGACAAAAGCCAAAATACACAACTGGTCAAAATGTGAAGAACAATTGATGGGTGGCAGTGACCAACCCTAATTAATCCATCAACAATGCAGCCCCAACACCTAAGCTCAGAGGACCTTTTGGAAAAGAGGGAAAAGTGATTTTGAGAGCCAGATGATCAGAGCTTGTGCCATGAGATAATATTCTGTACATATGGCTGGGAACTGCACCTATAAAATCTCAAAAATATGGTCAATGGAATAAGACCTAAATGAAGACAACAGCAGTTGATGTGCCAAGGTTGATAGGGAAATTCTTACAAGGCTCCACCCTAGATAAAGAGTTAGAGGCAATTAATGGCTATAATTCTGAGAGAGGCAGAATCTGTCTTCTGGGACAGCCCCTTGAAAAGCCATTCACTCCCATGCTATCAGCCCTAAGTGTGCGCGGCGTGTGAGCACGCGCACACACACACACATCACACATCACACACACATCACACACACATACACATCACACACACATCACACACACACATCACACACACATACACACACACACACATCACACATCACACACACATCACACACATTCAGGCAAAACTAGAGACCCAAAAGGCAGTATTTTACAGAGAGAGAGAGAGAGAGAGAGAGAGAGAGAGAGAGAGAGAGAGAGAGAGAGAAAGAGAGAAAGAAGAAGAGGAAGAAGAAGAAGAAGAAGAAGAAGAAGAAGAAGAAGAAGAAGAAGAAGAAGAAGAAGAAGAAGAAGAAGAAGAAGAAGAAGAAGAAGAAGAAGAAGAAGAGGTGGAGGAGGTGGAGGAGGAGGAGGAGGAGGAAGGGGGAGGGAGGGGAGGGGAGGGGACGGGAGGGGAGGGGAGGGGAGGGGAGGGGAGGATAAGGGAGGGAGAGACAGAGACAGACACCAAAAACAATAATTAAAGAAGAAATGGTCTTGAAGGAAGTTGGGGGGACACAGAAAGAGTGGGAGAGGGGATAGAGAATGCTGAAAATTATGTAAATAGAGTGGTCATGCATTGAAGTTTCCAAAAATTTAAATCAACTAGCTTTTTAAAACTCATAAGTTTGAAAACGCTGATGATATCTGGGAAGGCTTATTTATTGTCCCTGAATTTGAAAACACTGAGAAACCTGTTTATTTTTTTCAATATATGTTGATTCTAAATTGTATCATTGTTGATGAATAAATCTAGTTTTTTTAATACATGTAATGTATAGGTATTTACATATAAAATATACATGTGAAATATATGTAATATATTTTTCATTTACATTTTGTCCATCCAAGCCTTCATAGGCCTTTGACTGTAATATTAGAATTACTAATTTTAACAAATCAGATATTAGGCATTCCATGTTTCTTTTTCAACCTTGATTAACAACATAAAATACAGTACACGATGAAAAAAAACTATAATATCAAGATGAATCCCCACCTAATAGAGATTTACCCTATAACCTCTATGATAATACCATTGTTTCACTTTTTATTCCTTCTTGTTTGTGTAGTCGATGCAGGTAAACGCCATGCCAGAGTGCACATGTAGAGAGCAAAGCACAGTTTGTGGGAATCAGTTCTGTCCTTCCACTCTGGGATTTGGAAACAAAGCTCTCAGGCCTTGCTTTCGGTGCCTCTACCTGCTGAGCTGCCTTGCCGGGCTCAATCATCTAATTTCAACAGCTAATTTAAGTACCATAAAACTCACCTATTCCAAATGTATGAGTCAAGAATATTTTGCATAGGAGACTGCATTTTTAGTTTGGGTACGGGTACCTTTCATAGACATTTTAATCAGAGTTCTGTATATGTATTATTATTGTACATCACTCATTGACTGTACCCCTAGTCCCCTAATAGACCCTTTCACACCTTCATCCCTTCCTATTAATCCCAGATATCCCCTTAGACAGATCCAATTCAACTGTTGTGATTTTAAATATCTATATAAAAATCTAAGAATCACAAATGAGGGGAAACACTTGGTGTTTATCTGAGGTTCACTTAGACTGGCTTCTATGATTATCTACATTTGCATGTATTTTCCCGTAAATGGCATAACGTCATTCTTTATGGCTAGAGACTGTGGTATGCGTGTTGGAGTCCAGTTGAAGTTCCCCTTCCTCCCTCTCATTGTGTCCAGATACCATTGCATACTGAGTTAGAGGGTATAGATCTTCATTGAAACAGCTCTCTTAATACACTCAGCTTGTGAGTGTATTAGCCTATAGCCCTGAACCAGGGCTATATATGGACCTTAGAGGAGAGTAGGAAGGAGTTTTCAGGATAAATGAAAATCACTGGCTAGAGCTTAAAGTACTGTGAATGCCTCTTTTGTACAGAGAGGCATTCCAAGAATCCCAGGTACTTGCTGGGCAGAGAAAAAAGAGGAAACTGAACCTGTAGGTCCAGCAAAGACTACTAGACCTTCCCCAGGTTGGGGGTGCCTGTGGGTGGGCTCCCCAGACAAGGTCAGAGAAGTGTAAAGCCTGCTGGTAAAGGGAGTCCTCCATTATGCACCAAGCTCAGAGGAGCTATCTGGTCACAGTAGACTGAGAATTTAATTAGCAGGGTTTCCCCAATAGAAAAAATTTCTGTTGGGTAAATATACTCCCTTTTCCCTATGTGTTGTTGGACAAGCGTGCTGTTTTCATAACTTTGCTATTGTAAATAGCCAAACAAAATCACTAATTCACAAGTATCTCTGCAATCTGTTGGAGTGGAGTCCTTTGGGGCTCATATACACTGGCAGGAATATAAACTAGCCTAGCTATTATGAAAATCAGTATGGAGGTTTTAAAACCCCACAAAATGGAAAACAGATCTTTCATATGATCTTTATGAAGCTATATAACTTTATTTTCTAGGTATTTATATTCCTAAAAGTGTATAGATAGAAGCTCCCTTTTGTCCATATCCTTGCCAAAATTTATTTTCCTATTGATTGTTATTCTGACAGGGGTAAAATAGAATCATAAGGTGATTTTAATTTGCATTTCTGTGATAACTAATGAGATTGAACTTTTTTATGTTTTTTGGCAATTAGTATTTCATTTTTTATCTCATTAGCTCATTTTGTTGATGGGGCTATTTGATTTCTTGTGAAGGGTTTTTGAGTTCTTTGTATGTTATAGATATTAATCCTAAATCCAGTATATACTTGGCAAAGACTTTCTCCCATTAGGAAAGATGCCTCTGCTCTTAGCTAACTCTTTCCTTCACTGTAGAGAAGACTTTTAACTTCATAAAGTCCCTTTTATCAATTGTTGGCATTATTTCCTGAGAGACTTAGTCAGACTGTCTTTGCTTATGTCTGTATCTTCAAATGTTTTCCCTACTTTTTCCTCTAACAGTTTCAGATCTTTTATTAAGGTCTTTGTTCTACATGGGGTTGCTTTTGTGCCAGGTGACAGATATACTTGAACAAACATGGATCATATTATTTATGTAAGTTTCACATTTGAATTTTTGAATCACTAATTAACTGTGTTGATTTTAAAATATCTCTGTTCTTTTTTTGGAAGTGGTTTGACAGACTATCATTTAACAAATTCTTTTGATGAAACCAAACCTAAAATCATATCTTATTCTTTAACAATTGTCTCTAATTAATTTTATTCACTTATTCCTAAGATTATAGAGGTGCTTCCTTTTTCTTCATCTCCCAGATCAACACCACACACACACACACACACACACACACACACACAACTATAACCCTGTAGATGACTTCACCTCCATGGAGCACATTTGACCCTCATAAGAAGATCCCTGTATCTGCATTATCTTAATCTTTCATTCTTATTATGTAATCTGCCCATTTTGGCAGATAATATCTGTATCAGCTACTTGTGGTGTTGTTGTGTCAAAACCTACTTGATAAAAGCAACACAAGGAAGGAAGGAAGGATTGTGCCAGTCTGTGCCTCTGTGTCTGTATTTGTTTGTTTTCTCATTGTGGGAAGCCACGTATGCCATTACAGGTGGTGCTGGCTACTGCTGGCCACCACCCATAAGTTTGGGTAAACAACCAATGTGCGAATGTGAAGTAGAGTTTTTGCTGAGTCACTGCCTGGCTCGGGGCATGTAAATGAGGTACTGAATGCATAACCAATCGGGTGTGGACACTCCTCTCCTAGGCCTATATAAGCAGCACCAGTTTCTTTCGCATTAGCAGTCATGCTCTCCCAATAACCATGTTGCAGAAGGATCCTGTTGTGGCGTCTGTTTTGCTGGCGAGTTGGGCGCTCACACTTAGTTCAGTCCCTCATGGCACAGAAGTCATGGCAACAGGAGCTTTAGGTAGCTGGTCACACTGTATCTGTGTCAGGAAACAGAGTAATGAATCTAGTCTGCTTTTTCCTTTTTATTCAGTGCAGGACCCCAGCACATGGAAATTTGCCTCCTATGGTTAGATTTTCTCACTTTAATGAACTTGATCTAGATGGCCTTTCACCATGGAGCTAGGAAACACAGATTAGAAACAATGTATGTGTTTGTCTTTCTGGGTCTGGATTATCTTACTCCATATAATCTTTTCTAGGTCCACTCATTTGCTTCAAGGTTCATGATATCACTTTTATTTACAGTTTAATAATATTCTGTTGTGTTTAGGTACCTCACTTTCACTATTCATTGATGTGTGGGAGGACATTTTAGTTGTTTCTATTTCCTAGCTATCGTGAATAATGTCAGTGAACATGGCTGAGGGAGTAAGTGGAGTAGGATGGCAAGGTTTGCAAACCTATTCTGAGGAGTGGTATAGCTGGGTCATGTGGTAGATTTATTTTTAGTATTTTTGAAGATTCTCCACACTGATTTTCTAGGTAGCTATACTAATTTGCAATCTCACCAATAGTCAAGAATGGTCCTTCTTTCTGCACAACCTTAATAGCACTTGTTGTCAGTTGTTTTGTTGATTTTTAAAATTTAATTTAATGTTTTCTTTATTTACTTTATATCCCACTCCCTGCTCCCCTCCCAGCCACACCCCCCAATCCCAGTCCTTCCCCCATTTTGTCCTCCCTTTTCCTCTGAGCTGGTAAGACCTCCCGTGGATATCGTCCAACCCTGGCACTTTAAGTCTCTGCAAATCTAGATATTTCCTCTCCTACTGAGGCCAGGCAAGGCAGCCCAGCCAGAAGAACATATCCTGGCAACAGCTTTTGGGATAGTCCCCATTCCAGTTGATTGCGATCCACATGAAAGTCAAGTTGTACATCTGCTACTTAAGAGCAGAGAGGCTTAGTCCAGCCCATGTACATTCTTTGGTTGGTGGCAAGTGTCTTTGTGAAATGTTGGAGCATTTTTTGGATATATGCCCAGGAGTGGTGTAGACGGGACTTGAGGTAGAACTATTCCCAATTTTCTAAGAAAACACCAAATTGATTTCCAAATTGGTTGTACAACTCTGCACTCCCATCAACAATGAAGAAGTGCTCCCCTTGCTCCACATCTTAATCAGCATGTGCTATTTTTTGAGTTTTTGATCTTTGCCATTCTGAAGGGTGTAAAATGGAACCTCATAGTTGTTTTGATTTGCATTTCCCTCATGGCTACAGACTTTCAACATTTCTTTAACCAATGGGACTGGTGTGAGATGAAATCTCAAAGAAAGTTGTGTTAATTTGCATTTTCCTAATTGCAAGAATAATTAATTCTCTTTTCCCCTTCAACATATGTTATCTTTGTCTTTTTATTTTTAATAGATGTTGCCTTTGAGATTTTAAATAAATTACCAGATTTCCTAATCTTCTCCTTCCTGGTTAAAAGATCAGGATTCCAATGTTCAACAACAGCATTCCATTAAAGATTCCCTGTGGATCCTCTGTCTTCATAGCTAAGCTTCACCCTCCGTTGAACATCTCTTCTTCCTTTGGCCCCCTTTTCAGCTTTCTCACATTCTGGATGAGAGTTCTCTGATCACAAGATTTTGTCCTATGGCTTTACTACTTATTTCAATATACTTTGTATTTACTAAAATATCACATAGATAAATAAAAGTAAAAAAAAAATGATTGTGCCACTTCATAAATTTTTATAAAACATATTCTCCAGTGTATCAAACATTCAAGTTAGAAAAGAAAACACTGCCAGCATGAGAGACTGGTGCCTGTCCCACTCAGAGATGTCCCCAAATCAGTCCTCAGAGTTCCTCTTTCTCCTTCCACAAGAAATGTCTACTAGTCCCATGACCACCTCAATATATGTGACTCCACTGAAATTTCAATGCTTGACATATTGTCAGAAATCTCTGATTCCTTCTTCACTTCTTCTTAGTAGGCAGGCATTCCTACCTAAGAACAGACTTTTAATATTTCATATTGTTTCCTTTTTGTCCTCACGGGACTACTACTATGTTTCAAACCAAGCTTTGAAAGCAATCTGCTGGTTCTTGTAAATAAAGTTTTATGTGAACATAGCTATACTAATTTATAAATTGGCTTTGGATACTTTCTTGATTTCAAAGCAGCCATGTGAATAATTTCCACAGAGTTTATGAAGTTTAAAAAGCCTATAATGCCAACATTCTTACCATTTTCAAAAAGTGTCAACATATGAATTAGGCTTTAACTATTTTACCCCAGGATGTGGCATTGACCTTTTGTCTGACTCTATGGAATCTAGGTTCCTATCTACTGTCTTTACAAAGCTAGCCAAATAAAGACATTAAACCATTTCTATGTGTGCCTTATACTATGCCTTTCTTCAGTGGCTGCACTTCTAACTTTCTAACTTTCCTTTAATATGCTTTACAAATCCTTTATTTATAGTTATATCCCACACTTAATAAGCTATCTCCATCTTCCTGCCATGAAAATGTTTTCCCTTCTGTAGTGCCTGCCTTATGTATCCTTTTAAAGCTTTCATAGCTTTCACATCTTTCTCCTCCAGGCAACTCCAAACCCTCTGATCTCCTCCTCCTCCTCTTATCTCCTCCTCTGATGTCTGTAACACGTGGAGATAATATCACAAAACCTGACTCTTGACTGTCATCTGAAACTATTTATAGATCTGAAGCTCTCCCCCCAACACAGGATATTAATTTTTCTCCTCTAGAATCCACTGGGCATGTAGTGAAAAGTTATTACACGCTGGTGTCTTTGACTTGAGGCTTCATGCGTAAATTATTATTAGCAACTTAAATTGTTACTCGGAATTGATGTTATAATCTCTGTTACTATGGCAAACTCATGAAATTACATTTCTTTTCTTTTTCTTTCTTTTTTTGCTCCAAGTCATATCAGGGAATAGAACCTAAGAATTCTAGTGGCTGAGCAAACTCTGGTGAAGAAAGTTGTCTTAGTCCACTTTGTGATCATAAACACCTGAGAAGTGATGATTTATAGTGAATACAAATGTAATGGCTCTCATTTTCAGAAAAGTGTCCTTAAACTAGCCAGAGTAAGAGCCTTCTTACCATGTCCTCCCACAGTGATAGACAGATGGGGTAGGGGTTATGAAAATCTGTACTTTTTAGTGAATTCTTTCCCACAATAACATCATCAACCCATCGGTAAAAGCAAAGCTGTCACCTTGCCCAGTCACCAATTACTATCTCTTAATACAATTAAGTAACAGTGCTATTTATGCTGTATTTGGGAGGGAAAACATTCAAAAGCAAAAAAGAAGCTTCTGCAGGGCCTTTAAGCCCAACGTGCCTTTCCTTCTGTTTTAAATCACCTCCAACTTATTATTATACCTACCGTGATTTCAAAATGGCATATTTCACGTTCAATGCATACGTTTTCCTCATTGACAGAATATTTATTTTCCTAGTGCTTACTCAATATATCTTACAAACCACATACTGGGTCATTTTTCAATCTGGTCTCCGAAAGTAAAAAAATTAGAATTTATTATAAATATCCACAAAAATAACTTGTGAAGAGATTGAATCCAAATGAAATATAAAATTCCACAACAATGTGTGTGCATGTACTTAGAAACCTTTATCAAACCAAACAACAAATAAAACTACATAAGAGTTAAGAGTCTGCTAAAAAATATATCCAAAATCATGCAAAGAAGCATTTCTACAAAAAAAAAAAAAAAAAAAAAGCTTCTGTAAACAAGTTTGTAAATTTTCCTTTCAACTTCTGAGAAAAAAAATATTATGGATATTAAGTCTAATACTTATTCTTAAGAAGTTAGGACTCTGAATATCATGGTCAACCTCCAGAAACAATGTGCCATAAGTCAAACGGAGAATAGTACAGTCACAAGAAAGAAAATAACTGACCCAGACTGCATCAGCCTAGATACTACTGCAGTGCTGTCCAAGAAAATATTTTGGAAGTTCATTGTAACTCAGAGCTGTTTGGCTATAGGACATTACCACCTTTAAGTCAAGATATTTTATCAGAAGTAGTGAAGAGGCAAACAAATGGGCCCAGAACCTCCAATACTTATGTGACAGACTTCTCTAGTCCAGCTGTCAAAACCTTAATATACATTAACACACACACACACACAAACACATGGGGCCCGCCTGGGGGGGGGGGGGCACACAGACACAAGTCCTAAGTTTACAGGATGTGTCATTTGTCTCCTAAGGGCCTGTTCTTCATTCCTGTCATTTTGTGTTTCTGTTGGTTTGTTTGCTCTTTTTGCCTTTTGGCTTTTTTTCCTGGAGCACAGAGCTGTAGACCACATCCTTGCCCCATCTTTCCTATGGATGATTATATAGCAGTGCTGGCCCCTTACAGGCTGTCTCCTATGTCCTTTGCTGTCGTTTGCTGGCATTCTAAAGTCTGAAGGTGAATGGCACTTAAGTGATTCAGCTCTGAATTACCAAATGATCTTTCTGAAGATTTGTAGAACCTGGAACATCTGGTGGTCTTCAGAATAGATTAGATTCTAGAAGGTTCTTCCTGACTCTTTTATTCTATGTGTCAACTACCCAATGCATGTAAATTGCTGTGAGGTTTAACTTGCAGAAAAGAAATATGTCCTTCATATAACTATAACATCTAATCCCAAGGAGCTGAAGACACAAAGAGGGTGGGGTAGGAGAGAAACACGTGTGGTGTGCATTCTTCGGAATAAGGAAGTCCCTGGCTACCATGCTATCAAGGTTTCAGCCACTGTTTTTGGCACATCTGTTATCTTCCTATAATAGAGCCTAGTGCCTCTGAATTCCCTAAGATGGAGTTCTGAGATACTAACCCTACCTCCATCATCTCCGGATGCCTGACCTTGAATAAAACTGATTCCTTACTCAGTTACACTGGTCTCCTGAGTGCCGTCCTCAGTGCTCAGAGCAGCTGGACCTGAGACTAGTAACCTTTTAAAAGGATACAAAGGTTGATGCAGATTTGAGGGAGTGGCCTCTGGGACCAACCACATGGTTCTCTTTGCTTTCTTTGTGCTGAGAGCAGAGTATTGCAAGGTGCTGTTCATCCCACCTTACTTCAGGGTGTGCTGCCTAATCCCTTTTTTTGCACTTTCAAGCTTTGAGAATGACCTTTCCCCAAGGGCCTCTGTTCAGGGACTAGAGGGAGGAAACAGGACACCAGGGTGAAGGCCCTGAGTAAATGTAAATTCATCCTGTTCATCCTGGGTTCTGCTCCAGCAGATTTCCTGTCATTTAGCAGCACCATGAATTTTAATATGATACTTATTGCAACTCAGTGGCTCACTCTTAATCTACAGTCTTTGGGAAGTATTGATCATATTCAGCAGGTCACAGAAGTATCCCTGCGGCAAGTACCAGAGCTTTTTATAAAGAGCATATTCAATTTTAGTATGACCTCTTAGCTACTCTATTCTGCTTTCTAAAAAAGTATCCCTGATTTTGAGTTTCAGCCTTTTCTATTTCATCCTGACTAGTACTAACTTTAAATTAACTGAAAAAAAAAAAAAAAAAACCATTGTCACTTCCAGTAATGGATCACCTTAAACTTCAATTGATCCAATTTTGTGATGGTTATCAAGTTGATTAGAACTGGAACAAACTAGAAGCCCAGCCTCTGAGAAGGTCTCTGAGGGTGTTTCCTGGAAGGGTCACCTGAGGATGAAGACAGTTCCCTGAGAGAATGGATAGCAGCTCCCCACTGTGACCTTGAGAAGAACAGTTTAAGAGAAAGCTGTTGCTTTTTGCTGTTTGCCTCCACACCTTACTAGCAAGTACATCTACTCCACTGCTGCTTTTGATGCTGTTGCTGTTGCTGTTGCTGTTGCTGTTGCTGTTGCTGTTGCTGTTGCTGTTGCTGTTGCTATTGCCAAAGCAATCATTCACTGACATGGAAAACCAGCCTGTGCTTTCCAAAGCTCACTGAGGACTGGTAGCCCTCCGAGAAGCCTCCCTGCTCTCAGTGCCAGATTGGGAGTGCTGCTGCATCTGGCTTCATGCACTGGGCCTCTGTGTTCTCATCCTCCTCAGTATTCAGACAGCCATTGTTGGACTGTGACTACCCACTGAATACCATGTACGCCAATCTCATAAACCCCTTTGTAGTATGTATTCACTATCTAAGTTCATTTCCTCCAGAGTATCCTGAACAATGCAAGTATATACCCAAGCATTCCATGCCGAGGCCCTCATGTATTAATTTCTTAAAACATATGCACTAAAGAACTGAGAACAGAACTCAGAACAGCATCATAAAACCAAACTTATCTCTGTGCAGGGAGATGCAGGCACTAACTAAATAATCACGGAATGAATCTCACATTGTCATTAAAGGGTCATGCCGGAAACGCCGTACTGTGAGAAACACATCACAATGTTTTCTGCGCCATCGTGTGATTGTTTTATGAATTAGCGATACTGGAATGAACGAGCGAGCATCCAGCTAGGCAGAGTACAGCAGGAAAAGTACACTATTTAATAAGCAAAATGTGGAACCTACTGTGTAGACACACACCCTGGGTGAACAGAAAGCTGAAAGAGCGTGGATGAGGCAGAATAAGTGGCGGCTTTGTGGTGGGGGATAAGAAGACACTCTGGTTATACGTCCTATCTTCACATTGTCTCATTGCTGTCTCAGTCTTCATCCTACAGCTCTCCTCAAGGGCAGGATCAAATATGTTCCCTCTGATACTGCACAGGCACTATCTGCTCCCTCTGATACTGAGCACTTGCTCTCTCTCCGCTCCCTCTGATACTGTGCAATCACTCCCTATCTGCCCCTGTTATTTCCTTTTTGCCCCCTACAACAGATTCTGTACACCATAGCCAGTGACCTTTGTCAAATCCAAAATTCATTATTTTGCCTCTCTCCATAACAACACTGGCTGTCTACTTTTTACAGAATAAGGCCACACGAAACTGCCTTAGCTAAACCTGATACCCTGGAAGTCTGTGTAGGTGCACTTTGCATTGTACTGACAAAATATCAATGATAAGATATTAAAATTATTAAATTAATTAATATTAAAACGGGGAAAGTTTTATTTTGACTAATCGTCTAGAGGATTTCAGTCCACAGCTGGCTGTATTCATTGCTTTTAGGTCTATAGTCAGGCAGTCTATCATTGCAGGAAACAAACAGTAGAACAAAGCTGTGATACGCATGCAGCTAAGAAACAAAGAGACAGGGCTTGGAGATCCAGTGTACCCAAGGGCATGTCCACAGTGCTATAACTTCTTACCACTAAGCTTCACATCCCAGTGTTATATCACCTCTCAACATTCTACAGGCTGCTATCTAAGTCTTCACACTAAAACTCTAAATGCTCCACAGACAAGGAATATTTTTTTTCTCCATCTCTTTCAGAGATATATGTTAGAGTTCTTTCTTCATGGACTCAGACAAGCTCTTCAACATCTTTCCTTAAAGATGGCATCAGTGACCCACTTCCAGTGGTTTCTCCCTTATCTCATTTATATTTTATAAATGTTATAAATGTATCCTATGCTTTCATTTCCTGATGCTTTGTTGAATTACTGGCTCTATTTTTTCAATCCCTGGATCTACAACTAACTTTCCCTGAAACTTTTTTGTCCATGTTACCAAAACTATGTATATATTTCCATGCCTCCCTCCAACCTTCACAGTGCCACCTTCTTTGAATAATGGGCTATTAACAGATATCCCAAAAGCCAGGATTTTAACATTTATGGTTACAATGTCATCACTGTGAGAAAAACTAATTGAAGTTTGTCTACTAGTCCAAGAAGGATAAGGCATGTGAAAAAGACTCAATTGTATTTTAACCTTCTTCAAATGAGCCCAGTACAAGTCAACAGACCTCCTCAATGAACCAAAGGCACATGATGAGTAATACTTTTTATTCTTTATATATCACTGAAAGCTTTTGTTTTGAGTGATTATCTATCACATAAGTAACAACCAAAAAATTTCAACATGTGTGCATTTTTTTAAAACAGAAAAGGCAGGTATGTTATTTGTTGAAGCCAATAAACTATAACAGATAAGAGCTAAAAACGTTACAGATGTTGTTTTAGAAAAAATGGAAGGAGGTAGTAATTGTCAGAAAAGCAGATTATTTGTCACCACCTTGACCACGAGCAAGTTAAATAACCTTCTGTTATATACTGGCTTCCTATCTTTAAAATAAGAATCAACTCAGCACAGGTTGCATGTCCTGAGGACTGAGGAATGCTTGCTGCAAATCTCTAGGATGCTATACTATCAAAATTTAGAATCATCGGAGCAGAATATCAAGATCAACTCTTAGATTCTTCCCTGGGTAGGAGTTGAGAGAAATGGAGCCATGTATATGAAAACCCTGACTAGCAAAACTGAATCTACTCATTCAACACCCTATGACATTAAGTCAACAAATGAAGAGAGACAACAAAGTAAGTTTCAATTACAGTCTAGACAGTCAAAAAATTTCTTTCCTAAAGCCAAGAGAACATCGTAGAAGGGAGCACGGAAGGAATGGAAAAGCTGGAGAATAGGGGGTAACCCTAAGGGGGAAAAAACACTGTCATCCAGATATAAGTCATACCTATTAGAATCACACAACAATGATGGATAACAATAGATAGACAGGCACTTCAACTTTTCCTCACTGATACAGGAGGTGCCCATGAGGCCCTATCCCTTCCTGAGGACCTGTTGACTCTTATTAATGTTTGCCATGATAAACAAAGGTGTCATTTCTCCTATTGTGTAGTCACTAGCACCAGTTGAGAAAGTGAAGGGGTTCATAAGAAAGGGAAGAGAGAAAACAGTGAGTAGTAGGAGCTGAATGTAACTACAATACATTGCCTGTATTATGAAATTGTCAAAAATGGAAACAACAAAAATAATTTTTATTTCCTTTGGCTTTCTCCATGTCCATAGTAAAGTATAAGGTACTCAATACAGTTTCACCAAGAATTATTGCTTTTATTACTTGTAATACCTCCATGGCTCAAAGGTTCACTTGATGGATTTATAACACAGTAGTCTTTTCAATGCAAATAACAGAACACAATGGCTTCTTTCTTTGCCAGATTTGGGAGCTGAGTCAGGCTATAGAATTTAGGCTCTCTCTTTCCACTATTCATCTCAGCTGTCCTTTGAGGACTGTGTATAGTTCTTTCCATTGTATCCAAAGACGAGAAAGATGGGAAAGAGGATAATTACATATTTATTCCTTCATCAACTATTCTCCTAGATGATGTGGTTTACACTGGCCATGTCAGTTTTCTGACCACATTTCATTTTCTCGGTGTAATTTGAATTTTCTACAATGACTTTATGATACATTTGTAAGAAAGGTATAAACATCAATGTGGTCATTTGAATGAGAATGTCCCTCATAGGCTCAAATGTTTGCATACTTGGTCCCCAGCTTGGGGTGGGGGTTGTTTGGGTAGGTTTAGGATGTCTGTGCTTGTAAGAGAAAGTATGTCACTTGGGGTGGGTTTTAGGATTTCAAAGCCACACACCATTCCCTCCTTGCTCTCTCTGATTGATGACCATGGTTCAGATGTAAGCCCTCAGTTTCTTGCTTCTACTGCCATGTCCCTGTTTGCTATCATGGACTCTAAGCCTTTGGTTTTTGATGCATCTAAAACTGCTTTTCAGAATACCCAAGATACAATTTGCAAAACACATGAAACTCAAGAAGAAGAAAGATCAAAGTGTGGATACTTTTATCCTTCTTAGAAGGCGGAACAAATACCCATGGAAGGACTTACAGAGACAAAGTTCAGAGCAGAGACTGAAGGAACGACCATCCAGAGACTGCCCCACTTGGGGATCCATCCCATAAACAACCACCAAACCCAGATACTATTGTGGATGCCAATAAGAGCTTGCTGATAGGAGCCTGATAAAGCTGTCTCCTGCGAGGCTCTGCCAGTGCCTGACAAATACAAAATGCATACTCACAGCCATCCCCAAGGAAGGATCTAGAGAAAGTAACCAAGGAGCTGAAGGGGTTTGCAGACCCATAGGAGGAACAACAATATGAACAAACCAGTACCCCCAGAGCTCCCTGGGACTAAACCACCAATCAAAGAAAACACACAGAGAGACTCATGGCTCTAGCTGTATATGTAGCAGAGGATGGCCTAGTCGGTCATCAATGGGAGGAGAGGCCCTGGGTCCTGTGAAGGTTCTATGCCCCAGTAAAGGCAAATGCCAGGGCCAGGAAGCAGGAGTGGGTAGGTTGGTGAACGGGGGATGGAGAGGGGATAGGGGATTTTTGGAAGGTGTACTGGCTAGTTTTGTGTCAAAGTGACACAAGCTGGGGTTATCACAGAGTAAGGAGCTTCATTTGGGGAAATGCCTCCATGAGATCCAGCTATGGGGTATTTTCTCAATTAGTGATCAAGGGAGAGAGGCACCTTGTGGGTGGGACCATCTCTGGGCTGGTAGTCTTGGGTTCTAGAAGAGAGCACGCTGAGCAAGCCAGGGGAAGCAAGCCAGTAAGGAACATCCCTCCATGGCCTCTGCATCAGTTCCTGCTTCCTGACCTGATTGAGTTCCAGTCCTGACATTCTTTGGTGATTAACAGCAATGTGGAAAGTGTAAGCTGAATAAACCCTTTTCTCCCCAACTTGCTTCTTGGTCATGATGTTTGTGCAGGACTAGAAATGCTGACTAAGACAGAGGATACACTAAGAAAGGGGATAACATTTGAAAGGTAAATAAAGAAAATATCTAATAAAAAAGAAAAATAATTTCATCAATTTGAAGGCAAATGATAAAATATTACTAATAGAAGTGATCAAAACAAATGAGTAAGTATACAGTATCAATGATAAATCAGGAATATCACTATAGAGCCCAGAAAGACTGAGATGGCCATGGCCATAGAATTCCAAACACGCTAGATCTCATCTATTAAGACTGACAATATTATAAATAGAACTGTATCAACATACTTAACAACTGAGATGAAATGTGAAAATCCCCTGAATATCACAAACTTGAACAAAGAATTCAATGTAGTATTCAGGAAACCAAGATCCAATAAAGCAGTCATGGAATGTGAAATATAAACTAATGCTGTTTGTTATACCAAAATATCAAGTGTACGCATGTGACAGAATCAAAGGAACATATTTTAATAAAACTAAAATCAATCAATTTTGAGATATTTTTGTAAACCCTGTGCTAACCACAGAAGAAAAACCTATACTAGATACAGAAAAATGATAAACAGGAAGACATCACAAAAATACCACTATCCAAAAAAATAAAACAAAATCATCAGAGTTACTTTGGTCATGGTGTTTCACAAAATAATAGAAAAGTAACTACTATATTCTCCACCTTTTAAAAAACCTTCAAGACCTGAGGGAACACAAGGTCTAGTTTGCCCTTCTTTCAACAGTATTACTGTAATGTCTTTGAGCCAATCATCTCTGACAAGATGAGATCTTAGTTTTACTGCAATTTCCCAAGAATGATATTGCAAATTAAGGCTTTTGTTACTCTACACTATTCTGCAAAACAAAAATTCCTGCCTAAATCTACTAGACAGCTTGACAATGTGTCTTAAAAAGTACTTGATATGGTAACAAAAGAGCTTGTATATATTGATCATTTCTTTTTTTCTACAAAGAAGACTTAGTTATTTTTTGTATTTTTAAATACCACCATTAACCATAGAATTAAAATATGTTCCTAAGTCTAGAATACACATAAATGTTGAGAAAAACAGAGGGACAACAGTAATTATACAAAGTCAGAAAAAGTTTAGTGTTGATTTGAACTATAAAAAGAAGTCTTCACAACAGTCACTCTGAGTGTGCCATACACTTTAGATTTCCTCCAGAGCTGAAAGTGCATTATTCAGATCTAATAGTGAGTTCTCCGTATTTGTCACTTGATCAGAACCATGGAATAAAACTCTAGTTAACATGGAGTAGAGTCTTAACTGCCAATATTCTCATCAACATCATGAGTCACCTTTAGTACTAGACATCAGTAGACTCACATAGCTCTACATTTTGTTTAACATCTGAATCATAGATAAATCCATCCTCCATAGATCTTAAACATTCTCAAGAAAATATTATGTTTGCTTAAAATATATGAGGCCATAGTATAGATACAACTTTGCTTGACTCAATATGTCTTATTAATATTCTTAAAAGAACACAGGCAAATTTTTAAAATATAATATTTGTATTAATTCTTTGCAGATTTCATACATGAATGCAACATATTTGATTACATTCACCTCCCACTCCTGACCTTACCATCTCTTACCCTTGACACAAACTTCTTACTGTTTGTTCTCATTCTGTAATCCACTGGGTCCAATTTGCACTGCCAGTAGGATTGGAACAATTTCCTAGGACAGAGTTAAACTACCAGGGACTTAGCCTTAAATAAATCTAATTCTCCTCCCTCTCCCTCTCCCTCTCCCTCTCCCTCTCCCTCTCCCTCTCCCTCTCCCTCTCCCTCTCCCTCTCCCTCTCCCTCTCCCTCTCCCTCTCCCTCTCCCTCTCCCTCTCCCTCTCCCTCTCCCTCTCCCTCTCCCTCTCCCTCTCTCCCTCTCCCTCTCCCTCTCCCTCTCCCTCTCCCTCTCCCTCTCCCTCTCCCTCTCCCTCTCCCTCTCCCTCTCCCTCTCCCTCTCTCCCTCTCCCTCTCCCTCTCCCTCTCCCTCTCCCTCTCCCTCTCCCTCTCCCTCTCCCTCTCCCTCTCCCTCTCTCCCTCTCCCTCTCCCTCTCCCTCTCCCTCTCCCTCTCCCTCTCCCTCTCCCTCTCTCCCTCTCCCTCTCTCCCTCTCCCTCTCCCTCTCCCTCTCCCTCTCCCTCTCCCTCTTCCTCCTTCTCTAAGACACCATCAGCTTTCCGTGGATCCTCAGATGGGGTGGAACTCATCAATCCCTACTCTTTCAAAGCTGGAATGATAACTGGGTTGATCTTGTTTAAGTTCTGTAGTGCAATCACAACTGCTCTGAGAGCTTTTTCATAATGTCCCAAAGATACTATTTCACCTCCATCCTCCCCCAACAGTCCTTCTACTCCTTCTTCCATAGTGGTCTTTGATACTAACATCCCACTTATGCCTATCACTCAAACCCTCATGCTCTGCACTTTAAGCAACTGTTACAAGGTTCTTCATTAACAGACATCACTGCAGACATTTTTTGATGATATCCAAGAGCCACACTAATTTATGAGTATAGTGACATGGATTTGGAAGATTGTTTAATAAAATGTCCATTTAGTAAAATAGTAATATGCTCACCTTGGTTGCTTCATCCATGGATCTTGGCCATATTTACAATACCAGGTGTGTGTTTCTTCCTTTGTAGTGGAAATTATACCACCATAACCTTTCTAAGACTATTGTAACCACGGACATATCTTTCCATGCCTTCCATGACTGCAGTTTACAAGGTTTGTATGTGAATAAAGCTACTGATGACTTTTCATAACCGGAATCCTTCCAGCAATCAGGTAGAAAGCTTCATACCGATTTGATTTCTACATGTCTTGTGACCAAAGTGTTTGTCATCTTCGACAACAAAGTCCTCCCATTGATTTCTAGTAAACCATGGTGATAGCCTGTAGTGTTTTGGGGGTCTCAGGAACCCATCTCACTAAGACCTTGAGGAGAGATATGTCATACGTGGCATTGGCTTTTTATCTGGCAACTAAGCAAAAATTTTAAACATAGAGAATGAAGATCCAGTCTTAGATGAGATCTGGCCATACTCAGCAATTTGGTTTTGAGATACATATTTACCTAGTTAAAGAAAGAAGCACAGTCAAATATCTCTAAAGGTGACATTTTCCTGCATGTCTTACCCTTCATATCACTCAAGCTTCCTCATGCTACGATACTTTAATTCTGTTGTGGTGACCCTCAACCACAAGTTTCTTTTCACTGCTGTAATTTTGCTATTGTTATGAATTATAGTGTAAGTAACTGAGTTTTACAATGGTCTTAGGTGACCCCTGTGAATGGTCGTTTGACCGCCAAAAGGGTCGAAACCCACAGATTGAGAACGACTACTCTGCAGGATTTTCCCACTGTTAAAATGACTCTTTCCTGACTCTTTCAGTCAACTTCTAACACTTCACTCCATCTTCCTTAATCTTTCATCTCTATAATTTATTTCAAAAACATTTTCTGGAGGTCATCTAATGTAACTACCTAGGCTCAGATAAAAATTCACAATTTGAAAGCCATGCACATTTCCCTTCTAATACCTGAAACATTTTTCCTACATATGTGTAGAGAGCAACTTTTTTCTAAGTCAACATTAAAACCAAAAAAAAAAGAAAAAAAAAAAACCAAAGGAAGAAAGAAAGAGAAAAAAGAAAAGCAA
The DNA here is from genome assembly GCF_978045245.1 of Mus caroli. Taxonomy (NCBI): domain Eukaryota; kingdom Metazoa; phylum Chordata; class Mammalia; order Rodentia; family Muridae; genus Mus; species Mus caroli. Next base: position 56,690,375 of record NW_028227269.1, read on the forward strand.
ATGTTGACATGTTAGTAGGCTGCTAAGCAAAAATACATGATATATGTATATGTATTTATATGTGTACATGTATATATATATCACATATTTCAAGAAAATATAAAATATGGATTTTGTGGTGTTAAAAATCACACATGAGTGCAACAGCTTAAGATCTACACATATTAAAGCCTTCCTTATTCACCCAACTTTTTCTCAGGTACAAAATATATTTCTAGGGTTCATGGTAGAGAATCATAATAAAAATTGAACCAACAAAATAAATTATTTTGTAAGGAAATAAATTTATGTTTCACGGATTGACAAATAGATCATTAAAATTCATCTACAGAATATCTTTTTAACAAAAAAATCATGAAAATCAAGTTGAAAGAACCCAGGACTGATCATATAGAGATTGGTCCAGCTGCCGGTCTAGACTCCTTTCTCACTTACCCCTGCCCATAACCGAAGTCTTCTTTGTTTGGAGTGGTCTTCGGGAGACATGGTTTCCATCACACTGAAGCAATGATCCTGCAGGCCATCCTTTACTTTGTGACTGTTCTGTCTGTTTCCTTTATTTTAGGTACAGAGTTAAAATGCTTACTTTAAAATAATGACTAATTTAGATAAAACTCTCTGATAACATTAAATTCCTTGCTTTAGATTATAACAAGCCTTAATCACTTAAAATAATATTTCAAATGCTACGGAATATTATTCAAATATGTAGAATATTGTCATATGTATAAAAAGCTGAATTAAAAGACACAGAGTAACAACTATAAACATAAACAGATGAAGGCAAGATGGAAATAACATATAAAGACTTAAAGGATGTGATTAAGTAATGTGTTTAAAAGTAATTTGTAATATTTTCCTGGATGCTTGTAATAATTTATTTAAAAAGAGCACAATTCATGCCTTATAATTAGTGATAAATGTTACTAATGGATATTCATGGATATGCTTTTAATCAAATTATGGAAATAATGTTTGCCCTCTATCATCTCTTAAAATACCCTAATTGTAGACTATATTCCCTTTAAGGTCACTTTTATTTAATTTTCTGATATGCTAGTTTCTTCTTAGTTGAAGGATGTTATCCATTAATGAGTTGACTTCTTTCCCTTCAAAGCAAATATTTTAACTATTCAAATTATAGCTTGTGCCTTATACTGTTAAGTATACATACATGAAGCTTGGCTTCCTCATAGTATTTCATGTCTTTATCAGTAAGAAGCAAGTGGTGTAAATATAATTTCACAATAATCTCATATTACATGTATGTGTATAGTAGTTCGGGTTTGTAATTAGAAAGAAAAATAAATGTTATCACTGTACAGTGCTAATGAGTCACTTACAAAATGATTAGATTACCAGATATATGGAACACTAATAATATAGACACAGATACAACAAGAGGGTGGTGGTTTATATTTAAATATTTATCTAGCACATCGTTCACTGAATAGGATTATTTTTTTCCCTCAGTCACTTAGGAGAATTTCTGATACCTGTCATGATTTAATGCTGACATGCATTGAAGGCACATGAATCCCAGAATCTGTATAAGCACACAGTCCCACTTCCATTTAACACCCAGAATTCATTGCCACAATCTCAGGAACATTCCCTACAGACACTCTCTACCTTTTTGGTTACTCCTACCACACTACCACAGTAACGTCCTTTGCAGAGCCATTCCAACCTGGCCAATACTGAGAACTACACTGTTGCTTTCTCATTCTTAAAACAGAGTTAATGAACTTCAGGAAAATGTTGATGCCTTCAATTTTTTTCCTTAGTGTGCCCCACAGATTGAACTGTGCATATCAGAAATTTAAATTAGACAGTAAATCTTAATGCCCACAGAACTCTACCCACCTCTCTCCACATCACCCAAGTTTCTGACACACCTCAAAATGAAAATTCCACCACTTCATAAATCCTAGAAACATTGTTTTATTCTCAGCACATCCTCTCTTGAGAGAGGCGGGCTTTTGTGACTATAAGAATTTATCTTTCAGCCTCACTCATCTGTCTGTCTAAACCTCATTAAAGTTAATGTGTGGCTACATCTTGTTCTCTTATCCAACCAGTGTTCTAGAAATTTCATTCTGTAACTTGTGAGAAACAGCAGGAAGCACACAGGTTCATGAAGTAAATGGGTGACTCATTGTAAGAGTCCTAATTTCCGAAGTATTGAGGGGATATACATTGTGCTTAACGCTTTTTTTGCAGTGTTTTATTGGATATTTTCTTTATTTACATTTCAAAAGTTATCCCCTTACCTGGTTTCCCCTCCACAAAACCCCTATCCTACCTCCCTCCCCCTGCTTCTATGAGGGTGCTCCCCCACCTACCCACCCACTCCTGCCTCACCACCCTCACATTCCCCTATACTGGGGCATCGAGCTTTCACAGGACCAAGGGCCTCTCCTCCCATTGATGTCTGGCAAGGCCATCCTCTACTACATATGCAGCTAGAGCCACGGGTCCCTCCATGTGTGATCTTTGGTTGATGTTTTAGTTCCTGGGAGATCTGAGGGGTCTGGTTGGTTGATAATGTTTTTCTGCCTATGAGGTTGCAAACCCCTTCAGCTCCTTCAGTCCTTCCCCTAACTTCTCCATTGGGTCCCCCTGCTCAGTCCAATAGTTGGCTGCAAGTATCCCCATCTGTATCGGAATTGCTCTGACAGAGCCTTCAAAGAGACAACTATATCAGGCTCCTACCAGCAAGCACTTCTTGGCATCTGCAATAGTGTCTGGGTTTGGTATCTGCATTTGGGATGGATCCCCAGGTGGGGCAGTCTCTGGACGGTCTTTCCTTCAGTCTCTGCTCCACTCTTTGGTCCTGTATTTCCTTTAGACAGGAGCAGCACTTCTGGGTTAAATTTTGAGATGGGTGGGTGGCCATCCCTCAACTGAGGACTGTGCCTTACAGTCCACACAGAAAAAGCCCATTTGGCAGGAATAAACACTAAGAAACATTCCGATTCAGGGGTAACTTAGACCAGCATACTCCACTAATCCACGGCATCAATGCTAAATATGGTTACTAGCCCTGAATCCAGTTCTGAGCATTTGGTTCACCTGCTAGTATTTACCCACTGGCTGGTCCCTGATGTTAACCTGTAGGCTCCTGCACTTCTAGATAAACACGGTATTTTCAAGCCTACCCTGTAAAAGTTTGAATATGCTCTTTTGTGTTCCGTGTGACCTTTTTATTTACTAGGGTTTAAATGTTTGTATGAACATACTCGCCCATGCCTATGTCTCAGAATAAGCCATTCCTGTCTTTTTGCTTAGCAAGATTCCCTGTTGTATGAGACTCTTCGGCACTGCCAGAGATTTGTCTCTTCTCCGGTCACACTGAGAAACATTGACGGAGCCTTCAAGCTCTTCAGTGTTCCAAGTTGCTTCCTTTGGCCAGCATTGCGTTCCTGTGCTTAGTTATGTACTGGGGAAGCATAGTACTGTTTTTAAGTCCAATTTCATGCTTGTTCATTCAGTGTTCTTAGATTTAATTGTAATGTTGCTACAGAAGTTTCACAGGTAAAAAGTTTCAGGAATATTTCTATCTGTTTCCATTTTCTGGCAGGAGAAAACAAAATGATATGCTCATTCCAAGACTGTTCGGGTTTGGATGTTTGAATTTTCATTTACATATATTCTCAGGTCCAAATTTGAAAAATTAGTGTTCTAACTATACATCATGAATCACTATAAGACTTGCTAAATAATCTATAATAAAATTCACTGATAATAATGAAGATAAATAGTGGTTATTTATCATGAGAATAAACAGCAATCAAAAATCACAGGAAAAAGGATGGGGATTTAGCTTAGGAGTAGAGCATTTGCCTAGCTACTAAGTCCTAGTTCGGGGGCAGGGGGGAACACAGGCAAGTGAAGATAAGACTGTGATTTAGACTCTCAAAAAAAAAGCCTTTTTTCCTAAAACCTCAGGATGCTTTTCTTCTGTCCATGTGGATAACAGACATGGCTACAGCACTAGTCATTTACTTCTTATACTCAGTCCTCTTGGTTGTGTTTCAGAGATTAAATGATAGGGCAACTCTGAGGTAATAACTCTTAGTGCTCATCTTTGTTTGATTCCGTTACAGGCTCACACACGCCTTTTGTATTAGTAAGACCCTGGAGTGTACACTTTTCCTTTTCTGACTACTGCTTTCATCCTGCCTGTAGTTTTTAAAGCTCACCCATGCTGTTGCCTGCATCTGCAGTGTGGTGTTTTTAATTCATGAGTAGCACTCTCAAAAATCCCAAAGCAGAAGATGGAAGAAAAGCCCTTTGCTAACACTGCCTTTCGGTTCTGTTTGTTAATATCTGTTCCATGTATACGGGTACACCAATGGTAGATGCATAAGTGCTATGCATTTACCATCGTTACAGTTTTTCTCATTACATAATGGTTTTCTTCATTTTTATGGAAATTTTGGACTTAAAGTCTGTTTCATATACACAAGCATAGCACCTATTCTCCTTGGTTAACATCTACATGCAGCATCCTTTTTCATATTTGCTTGGAGTCTGTGAAAGGAGACCCTCTAGGATGCATGTTTCCTATGCATTCATCCAGTCTATGCCTTCCTGGTGAAAATTTAAACCTAGTGTTTAAAGTGATTGCTGATGAGTAAGGACTTGCTATTGCTATTGTGTACAATATTTTGATTGTGCAATATTTCTGATTGTTTTTGCTATTCCTTTGTTCTGCTCTTCATTTCTTATCTATAATTTGATGATTTTATCTTTTTGGATAATGGTATGTGTTGATGGTTTCCTGTTTGTTTCTTTTTGTTTCTTTCTGTATCTATCATAGGTTTTTTTTCCCTTTGTCGTTATCACAGAGGTTATGAAATATCTCAAAATAGCTTGATTTGAATTACATTTTAAAAATATATTCCTTTGATTCCATCATATGCTCACAATTGGTGTTTTGATATAACAAACAGTGACATTTTATACATCATATTCCATGATTTTTTTATTGGGTCTTGGTTGTTTCTGAATATTTCTTATATTAAAGTCTTGCATTTAAGATAGTCAGGCTGTAATATTCAGGGGGTTTTCACATTTCATCTTGGTTGTTAAGTGTGTTGATATAGTTCTATTATAATATTGTCAGTCTTAATAGATGATATCTTGCATGTTTGGGATTGTATGGCCATGGCCACATCAGTCTTTTTGTACTCTGTAGTAATAATACTCCTGATTCACCATTGATACTATATACTTACTCATTTGTTTTGATCATTTCTGTTAGTAATATTTTATCACTTGTCTTTAAGTTGATGAAATTTATTCTTTACAGCAGGTTTAGACTTCTAGAAAATCAAAGAGAATGTGCAGAGAATTCTCACATAACACAGTCATCTCCCAGGGTCTTCTATTCTTAACATCTTCCAATAACATGGCTGGTGTATTTCAGTTCTTGGCATGGCATTAACTAAAGTTCATAGATCACACCATTTGCATTGTCTTTTCTATGGATTTTAACACTTTACTAGAGTATCAACATTACCTCTATCATAACAAACCACTAGCAGCCACTTTTATACAGTCTCCATAGTTTTTTTTTTCTTTTCCAGAATAATACAAAACATGCACTCTTTCTAGATTGGCTTTTTTTACTTAGCAAATATACTTTGAAGGCTCCAGTACTTTTTCATGGCTTGGTGACACATATGTGTGCATGTGCACATGCACAGACACACACACACTTTTGTTTAAAATTGGCTATTCACACACACACAATTTTATTTAAAATTAACTATTTTCTCATAAAATACATCCTGATTGCAGTTTCCCTTCCCTTTACTCCTCCCAGTTCCTCCCCACCTCCTCTTCCATCCAGATCCACTCCCATTCTGTTTCTCATTAGAAAAAACATCAGGATTCTAAGCGATAACAAAATGTAACAAAGTAGGGTAGAATAAGATAAAACGTAAACCGTCCCATCAAAGTTAGACAAGGTAAACCAACAAAAGGGAAAGAGGCCCAAGAGAAGTCAGAAGAATCACAGAGCCACTGGTTCTGACTGGTTTAGAGTCCCCTAAAAATCCTAAACTGGAAACTGATATATATATATATATATATATATATATATATATATATATATGCAGAGGACCTGGTGCAGACCTACACACATCCTGTGCTTGCTGATACACTCAGTGAACTCATAATGAGCCTTGCTTAGTTGACTCAGAAAGGCCTTGATCTCCTGATGTCCTCCATCCCCTCAGGGCCTTATAGTCTTTCTGCCTCCTCTTCCATGGGTTCCCTCACCTCTGAGGTGAGGGACTTGATGGAGATATCCCATTTAAAGCTGTGAGTTCCGAGGTCTTGCGTTTTTCTCTGGGACTTGATGGAGATACCCCATTTAAAGCTGTGAGTTCTGAGGTCTTGTGGTGTTCTCTCCATCATGTCTGGCTGCAGGTCTCTGTATTTGTTCCCATTTGCTGGAGGAGGAGGCCTCCTTGATGGTAGAATAATGCACTTTCTATGAGTATAGCAGAATATCATTAGGATTAACTTTATTTTTACTATTTTTAGACCAGTAATATTTGGTTTTCCCCTAGGTGTCTGGGCTATCTGATCACTAGTTCTTTGTCACCTAAGCAGTGTTGGATACATGTTTCATCGTGTGGACAGGTCTTAAATCAAATAGTTTCTTTTCATTATCCAGTTCAAGTCCATTTTAGTTTCTTTTCATTATCCAGTTCAAGTCCATTTTATTGATATAGCATGGTCTATATAGCCATGGAAAGATATTTCTGTTGCTTACAGTTTGAATGTCTATGAAAGAAAGCTGCAAGCTTTTATGTGACATAAGATTTCAACTAATTGAAAAAAAAGAGTATAGCTGTTTAATCATGTGTTAAGAACAAGTTGATGAATCCAATATAATGGTCCATGCTTGTAATCCAAAGACATGGGAGGCTCATGTAGGAGAATCTGAGATTTGAAAACAGCCTAGACAACATTATAAGTTTGAAGATAACTTGGTGTATGCACCCAACATCTTCTTTATACTTGCTTAATATTATAAGATTCTAACAGACTGTCTTTCAAGGGGGAGTGTCCCATTTTGGATTCCTTGTGGTCCTGGATGAGAGTTCCTGTCTGTCACTCTAAATCCTTGCCAACTTTGTTTCTGTCAGTGCTCAGAGTTCTGGTGCATCTACATTCATCTATTGTTGAGTTTCCTTAATGATAATCTTTACATGTTCTTCTCCGTCACTTTCATGAGATAACTCCTCAGACCTTCTGAACATTTTCAGGTTGGGTTGTTTGTTTCTCATTGAGTTTCCAGGGTTATTTGCATATTTTAAATACCAATTCGCTATCATATATTTTTCTTCAAATCTATGCTGTTTTAATTTTCCAGTTTTTACAAGGCAAAATAATTTAATATTAATGAAGCCCAACTTATCAGTATTTTCTCTCAAGGACCATGCTTTGAGATTTCTTAAGACCTAACTTTTATATTTAGCAGGGTCTGTGTGTGTGTGTGTTGTTTGCATGAAGAAGGCACCAAATCCCCTGGAGCTAGAGTTACTGGCAGTTGAGAGCCACCTTGATGTAGGTGTTGGGAACCATGTTGTGGTCATCTGAAAGTGCACCAAGTGTGCTCATCTACTAAGCTGTTTTTCCAGGCATCTATGCATTTTGGAGATGAATGAAGAAAGAAAGAAAGAAAGAAAGAAAGAAAGAAAGAAAGAAAGAAAGAAAGAAAGAAAGAAAGAAAGAAAGAGAAAGAGAGGAAGAAAGGAGGGAAGGAAAGAAAGAAAGAAAGAAAGAAAGAAAGAAAGAAAGAAAGAAAGAAAGAAAGAAAGAAGAAAGAAAGAAAGAAAGAAAGGTGGAAAGGAAAGAAGAAGGAAAGAAAGAAAGAGAGGAAGAAAAGAGGAAAGGAAAGAAAGGTGGAAAGGAAAGAAGAAGGAAAGAAAGAAAGAAAGAAAGAAAGAAAGAAAGAAAGAAAGAAAGAAAGATGGAAAGGAAAGAAGAAGGAAAGAAAGAAAGAAAGAAAGAAAGAAAGAAAGAAAGAAAGAAAGAAAGAAAGAAAGAAAGAAAGAAAGAAAGAAAGGAGGAAAGGAAAGAAAGGAAGAAAGAAAATTATAAACCAATACATCTGATGAACATGAATATAAAATATAAGATACTTGCAAACTAAATTCAAAAATATTACATACTATGAACAAGTAAGCTTTATTCTTGAAATTAAAAACAGTTCAACATAGGTAAATCAATAAGTGTAATTGGTACATGAATAGATCAAAAGTAGAAGTCTTGTGATCATCTCATTAAATATAGAAAAGTCTTTTGATAAACGCCAACCTCCTTTCATGTTAAAAGTTCTGAAGTGCATAGGGATAAAAGAAGCATATAAATAAAATAAAGGTAATATACAGAAGCTCACAGTCCACATCTTGCTAAATGGAGAAAAACTAAAAGCCTTGCAACTAAAATAATTAAAAAAAAACTGAAACAATGATGTCCATTCTCCCATCCATGTTCAATGTACCATTTGGAGTCTTAGCTAAAGCAGTAAGCCAAATGAAAGCAATAGCAAGGATACAAATAGGAAAAGTGGAAGCCAATGTATCATTACTTGAGGATGATACAATTCTGTGTATAAAAGACCCTAAGGAGTCCACCAGCAAGCTCCTACTGATTGTTACACTCAGAAAAACAGCAGAATACAAAGGTAAACAGCCAGCTACTTTGTTCTATTCAAATGAAAGACACACTGCCAAAGAAACAATAAAACAACACACTCAAAATTGTTCAAAAAAAAAAAACAGATAAAAGACTATCTGGGTAAATATATAACCAATGAAGTAAAAGCCCTGTACAATGAAAAGTTTCAGACACTGAAAAAGGAAATTAAAGAAAATACTAGAGCACTGAAAGACTTCATGCTAGTATGAAGAAAAACCCTAACATTGTGTCATAGAGTTTACAAGATATGCAAATAACACATGTAAGAGTGCCACTGATTTACTAAGCCTCAGTGGCTCAGAGGGAGGAAAAGTGACTAAACTTGGTTGGCTGATGAATAATGCAAAACCCCAGAGCATCTTTAAATACTGTCAACCCATGAATTTTCAGGAGACATCTGACAGGCTATATTCATAAAAGACTTGAAAATCAGTCTAACTTGAAAATGCTTACATATCTCTGTGACTGTAGGGAAACTGCAGTGTTGGTTGGTATCTCAGATATTTTGAAGGGTCCTGTCACAAGTCACAACTGATACTAGGACAAATTCCCCAGACACTTTAAGCACTCGGATGGGGTCCTTTTAGTTTCCTGGGTCCTTTCTTGCAGCATGATGCCACAGCTCATGTTATATCTATTTATCCATGAAAATTTTAAGCAACAGTTTCTAGAGATGGAAAATATTCTTCTATTGATGCTCCATCACTTCTAATGTCTAATATCTGGAAACTGAAGCAGCTTCAAACACTCTTCCTGAGCAAGCAAAGCTAGAACCTTTAAGGCTAGAGAGATGACTTCACTGGTTAGAATACTTGCTGCTCTTCCAGAGGTCCCAAGTTTAGTTCCCAGCACCTATGTTGGGCAACTCACAAATGCCAGTGACTCCATGTGCAATGGGATCTGATGCTTAGGTCCTCTACAGCACACACACACACACTTACTTAAAACAATAATAAAAATAAAACCTTTAAATGAGAATGATTATAAAAAAGGATTTGTGAAAAGTCAGAGGAACTTTCCTCAGGACCATGTGTATGTTAGGAAGGTACACCTATCCTTAAAGAACAAACAAATAAAGAATAACAAAGGGACCCTAGGTGTGTGGGTTCATTTCTGGGTCTTCAATTCTATTCCATTGATCTACCTGTCTGTCACTGTACCAGTACCATGCAGTTTTTATCACAATTGCTCTGTAGTACAGCTTGAGGTCAGGCATGGTGATTCCACCAGAGGTTCTTTTATTGCTGAGAATCCTTTCTGCTATCCTAGGTTTTTTGTTATTACAGATGAATTTGCAAATTGCCCTTTCTATCTCAGTGAAGAATTGAGTTGGAGTTTTGATGGGGATTGCATTGAATCTGTAGATTGCTTTCGGCAAGATAGCCATTTTGACTATATGGATCCTGCCAATCTATGAGCATGAGAGATCTTTCCATCTTCTGAGATCTTCTTTGATTTCTATCTTCAGAGACTTGAAGTTCTTGTCATACAGATCTTTCACTTCCTTAGTTAGAGTCACACCAAGGTATTTTATATTATTTGTGACTATTGTGAAGGGTGTTGTTTCCCTGATTTCTTTCTCAGCCTGTTTATCCTTTGTGTAGAGAAAGGCCACTGATTTGGGGAGGGGGGGCAGGGGAGGAAGCCTAACAAAGAGAGGCTCTGCAATACTGCAGCTGCTGCATCTATCCCAAGGCAGCCTTGCCAGATCTGTGGGTGTGCTGTGGGTGCGATATATCTGGGGTCAGCATGTCGAACTCATCATTCTCTTCCAGCTTCCCAATCACTTGCCCTCTGTTTACATTTAATAGGTTATACATCTTTCTCTGGACTGTTATTTAGGTATGAGTTTGTCCCGTGGCGTCTTATACAAGAGAGGACCCAGCATTCGTAGAGGGCTATTTGACGTGACCCAAATTAAATTAACATCAGCACAATTCAGTAAATTATCTTTTAATCTGAGTGTTCCACTATCTTATTTTCTCGTGACTACTTCGACCTTAGCTCGTTTTCTTTCATCAGTGACTTTCACATTTAAATTATACCAAAGCTCTGTTATTTACTCTGAACATTAAAAATTCAATTACCAAACAGCCACTAGGCTCCTCCTCTGCAGCCTCATACCAACCCCTTCTCACCTAGCTGGACACACTCCCTCTTCCATGTTTTCATACTTGTGAGCCTGACTCTACTACAAGGGAAGTAGATTATCTCTGACTGTACTCATCTTAGCTGCTCAAGCATTCTAGTCTTCCGTGACCCAATTCATCTCTCAGACTCGGCAAAACTTGAGATTTTATCTGTCACTCTGGTGGAGTTGTCCTTTTCTGCATTTAATTTGTTTCTGTGTCCCTGTTTAGCTTTTAGCTGCCTTAAAGGAAAACTGTTGCCTTAATTATACCTATTTCACACTGTTTTTTCAGAAAAATTGGGAACTAAGGGCTACATCTTCTGTACTTTCTTCTTCCTATTCCTCTCATAAAATCATGAGTTTAAGAGGCCCAGCCTTGGCTGCAATCAAAGCCTAGTCATTACCCTGAGTGCAGTCCCCTGGTATGTGAAATGGAAATAATAACATAAAATTGGTAGGAGAATCATAAACTTCTTGTGAGGATCAAATGAAAAAAATCTATAAAGGGTGCTTAGAGCGCCTGCTGCTATAGAATAAGCACTCAATAAGTAATAACTAGTATTATTATTTTTCATATGTTTTATTGCAATTCTTCTTTATTCTACACAAGTTTCTAAGGCTTAGAGATAGTTTCCAGAGCAGCAGAGGTGCATTTGGCTGTGGGCAATGAATCTAAATTTGCTTCCTTTGATCTCTGTTTCTTTGAGCTCTGAGAACTGAGGCCACTCACAACATGAGATTTCAAACAACATATGGAGTTGGGTGTTTTGTGAGAAATAGTAAAAGCAGGCATTTGCCCTGCTTTAATCTGAAGCTACAGGGTCAAGAAAGAATTGCAATAAAAAAAAAAAAGGTCTGTGGATGAGAAGTCTGCAGTAACCAGATCCCAGCCATTGGTGAATACTGTGTACTTGGTGAATACTGTGTAGATACTGAAAGTCACCTGAAGATAAGGCAGATAACAAAGCTAGGCAGACATCATCTGCCAGGTGGTCTCTAGTACACTGAAATGTTCATTCACAGATAGAACTAATCAGAAAACAACAGTGTTCACAATGACTCCCTATAGAACATCTTTCCTCCCTCCCTTCCTTTCTTCTTGCCATCCTTAAGCAATCAATCACTCTAACAAGTTTTAAATGCAAGTAGAACACTCTATGATTTAAAAACTTCCGCAAGTCCTCCATGGCCTCAGAACAGAACAGGCTCTATCAGCAGGTATTTAAAGCACACTAAAGTCTGGCTCTATATCATCATTTGAGTCCTAACCCCAGAACTCCCTATAGCATGCCTATGCTTTGGTCTCATTCATTAAGGCATAATTGTTGAACATCTATTCTGAGCTGAGACCTAAACTAGGAACCAAAAATTCCTAATAACCAAAACCCAGTGCTTGAGCTGCTAGACCTGCATCTAATAGAAGATATGACTCAATTTTTTGGTAATATAAGTACAACACAAGTGTATACTATGTAAAATACTGTACAGTGGAGCACCTTAACAAGTCCCCAGAGATTAACTTTGTACAGTTTTGTACAAGCTAGGTTGTGTCAGGTGAACATAGAATAAGCAAAAGATGTATCCCAGCTGATAAAATAACAGTGTTCAGCTGGGCGTGGTGGCACACACCTTTAATCCCAGCACTCGGAAGGCAGAGGCAGGCGGATTTCTGAGTTCGAGGCAAGCATGGTCTACAAAGTGAGTTCCAGGAGAGCCAGGCTATACAGAGAAACCCTGTCTCGAAAAACCAAAACCAAAACCAAAACCAAAACCAAACCCAAAACCAAAACCAAAACAACAACAAAAAAATGTTCAAAGACTTTTACATGGGAAAGGTCCTAGTGCTGTGAGCAGCGTTAGCCTCTAGGTCAAGAAAAGCAATTATACTCTAGATCCACAGGCCTCCCTAAGATTCTGAAAATAGACTGCCTCTAACCAACTTTCTAAGCTTAACTTGATGAAGTGTTTTAGAACATTTACCTGTACATTTTCTCAAACAAGCACAAAGCCCTTTTCAAAATACACAAACTGCCAAATATCATGTCTTAAGTGTTATTTTCATTATATTTGTGAAATATTATGAGCTCAAGAGATCTCAGAATCACCAGCCATCACTGGGTATGTTGAATGTATGCCCAGGAATCCAGCCCTTTTTTCTTCTAAGCATTAGCTTCAGAACTTGAATCTCTGAAACTAAAAGGTGGCTTTACTCTGAAGGCCTCTTGCCTGGTCCATATATCATGTCCTATATCTAGGGAAGGTGCTTCACAAATAATGCCCTACCACAGAATTCTGCTTCCAGGTCCCTTTCACTTCCTTAAAAAATCATTAGCAGAGGGATTTTAAAGATCATTATCTGAAATTCTCCTATTCAAATTATTGTTTTGAAAGATAACAGTACTATATGTGATTGAAAACACATGAGAAAATGCAATGTCTCTTTTTTTTTTCTTGTCAAGAGTGCATAATTTCCCAATGGTTTTCAAAAACAACCTCATTAAAATTCACTGTTTTACTCCAAGTCAATGTGACCCAAGAAACCATGCAAAGAAAGTTCTCAGCAGTTGCCTCAAAATGTTTTGGTGTCTGTATTAGTTCTCTAAATTCAGAGAACACATGAAAGGCATGTATATATACATTGGAATGACTTAGAGGCTGCAGTCTAACTAATCCAACAGTGGTTAGTTGTGAATGGAAAGTCCAAGAATATAGTAGTTGGTCAGTGCCACAAAGCTGGATGCATCTTGGCTGGTCTTCTATATGTGCCAGAGTCCCAAAGAAGTGAATTCCAATGCCAGTGAAGGCATGGATGTGTTAGCAAGGGCATTCATACAAAAGGTGAAAGCTTCCTTCTTCCATTCCCTATATAGACTTGAGATTCCACCCCACACCAGTCAGAATGGCTAAGATCAAAAATTCAGGTGACAGCAGATGCTGGCGAGGATGTGGAGAAAGAGGAACACTCCTCCATTGTTGGTGGGATTGCAAGCTTGTACAACCACTATGGAAGTCAGTCTGGTGGTTCCTCAGAAAATTGGACATAGTACTACCAGAGGATCCCGCAATACCTTTCCTGGGCATATATCCAGAAGATGTTCCAACTGGTAAGAAGGACACATGCTCCACTATGTTCATAGCAGCCTTATTTATAATAGCCAGAAGCTGGAAAGAACCCAGATGCCCCTCAACAGAAGAATGGATACGGAAAATGTGGTACATTTACACAATGGAGTACTACTCAGCTACTAAAAAGAATGAATTTATGAAATTCCTAGGCAAATGGATGGACCTGAAGGGCATCATCCTGAGTGAGGTAACACAATCACAAAGGAACTCACACAATATGTACTCACTGATAAGTGGATATTAGCCCAGAAACTTAGGATACCCAAGATATAAAATACAATTTGCTAAACACATGAAATTCAAGAAGAACAAAGACTAAAGTGTGGACATTTTGCTCCTTCTTAGAATTGGGAACAAAACACCCATGTAAGGAGTTACAGAGACAAAGTTTGGAGCTGAGACAAAAGGATGGACCATCTAGAGAGTGCCATATCCAGAGATCCATCCCATAATCAGCTTCCAAACGATGACACCATTGCATACACTAGCAAGATTTTGCTGAAAGGACCCAGATAGAGCTGTCTCTTGTGAGACAATGCCAGGGCCTAGCAAACACATAAGTGGATGCTCACAGTCAGCTATTGGATGGATCACAGGGCCCCCAATGGAGGAGCTAGAGAAAGTACCCAAGGAGCTAAAGGGATCTGAAACCCTATAGGTGGAACAACAATATGAACTAACCAGTACCGCCCTGGAGCTCATGTCTCTAGCTGCATATGAATCAGAAAATGGCCTAGTAGGCCATCAGTGGAAAGAGAGGCCCATTAGTAGTGCAAACTTTATATGCCTCAGTACAGGGGAACGACAGGGCCAAGAAGTGGGAGTGGGTGGGTGGGGGAGAGGGTGGGGGAGCGTATGGGGGATTTTTGGGATAGCATTGGAAATGTAAATGTAATAAATACCCAATAAAAAAAATGTGAAAAAAAAAGTGTGTCCCAGATTAAAGGTATGTCTTCCAGCCTCAAGATCCAGATCAGAAGTTTGTCTTCCTGCCCCAAAGGCTTAGACTAGAAGTGGATTCACCCACTTCAAACCAAGTAGAATGTAGGTCACAGGTATATCTATTTATGGCTTGGAGTTCTTTCCAGATACAGTCAAGTTGACAACCAAGAATAGCCATTGCAGTGACCGTCCCAGAATTCTTATCAGACCATAAGGCAAATCTTTGTTGGAGTTGGTAGAAAAACCTAGAAAATCAAGGCATGCAGCAAACATAAAATCCTGTCTAAGAATTAACATAAATAGCAGTAGTGGCTCATGTCTGTAATCCTAGCACTTGGTAGGCAGAAGCAGGAAGAACTCTGAGTTTGAGGGCAATCTAGTCTACAAAGTGAGTTCCAGGTTAGCCAGGGCTACAAAGAGAAACCTTGTGTCAGAAAATCAAAAAGGATGGACCATCTAGAGACTGCCATATCCAGGGATCCATCCCATAATCAGCCTCCAAACGATGACACCATTGCATACAATAGCAAGAGTTTGCTGAAAGGACCCAGATAGAGCTGTCTCTTGTGAGACTATGCAGGGGCCTAGCAAACACAGGAGTGGATGCTCACAGTCAGCTATTGGATGGGTCACAGGGCCCCCAATGGAGGAGCTAGAGAAAGTATCTAAGGAGCTAAAGGGATCTGCAACCCTGTAGGTGCAACAACATTATGAACTAACCAGTACCCACCTGGAGCTCTTGACTCTAGCTGCATATGTATCAAAAGATGGCCTAGTCGGCCATCAATGGAAAGAGAGGCCCATTGGACATGCAAACTTTATATGCCCCAGTACAGGGGAATGCCAGGGCCAAAAAAAATGGGAATGCGTGGGTAGGGGAGTGGGGGGGGGAGGGTATGGGGGATTTTGGGGATAGCATTGGAAATGTAATTGAGGAAAATACGTAATAAAAAATATTAAAATAAAAGAATTCCCATAAGTAAAAGTATAATACACTTGCCCATTTTCTGTCAATCAAATCTGATCATGGGTGTCATTACTCTCAAGTGTTACTGACACTCTTCTGCTTGAGCTGTTTTGGGATGTGGGGCTATGACCACCCTTTCATTTGTATATCATTCACAGTGATTTATTCTGTGAGGCCCAGCACACATGGTCCCTGTGCTTCAGACAGCTTCACAGACAATGTATACTTCCTATGTAGAGTCCAGGAAATTGCTACCCCAGAGTCTCTTCTACTCCAATATCCAATTGCATAAACTTGTTTTCACAAAATGAATCCATATAATCTAATGAAACAATGATATTTAGTACCTTTTTAAATTTTTTTGACCTCATACAAGCATGCGTGTTGTGATCATAGCTGCATGTGCCTTATGTTATATATCTAGTGAGCCTGCTTACCTCATTTTTCTCCCACATACTCTTTCTCCTCCTTTGCTTTTTTCCTTCCACACGTAGGCCCTCTACAAACGGTCAGGCCTGTAGTGTCCTCAGGACTTCAGTAGCCATGTCACATACAGAAGACTGTATCTCATAGCATTCTTTCCTATTGCCTAGCTCTTCCAGTCTTTCCAGCATAGCTTCTGTGATGCTCCCTGAACTTCAGACAGGGTGAGGGAGCTATCCCGCTCAGGACAGAACTCTCAGTTGGTACTTATTCTAACACTTTGACCAGTTAACATTCTCTTTTAATCATTTTCCACTGTAACTTAATACTTATAGTATTCTAAATAAGGTCTGGCTTTAGGCAAAACAGGGGGAGGCTAGAAATTTTGTATGGCAATCACTACAATAAAAGCCATCACCAAAGCAAATCAATTTAGGTTATGTGTTAGAGACAGAAAAGAAAAGGATGGTAATATTTTTGGTATATTATCTATCAATATTTTGAAAGGCCTATGCTTTCTCACTATTATTGTAACTCACTATAGACTACTAGATTTGGCTTTATGATATCTGTGTGCGTGCACACATACACATGTATGTGTGTGTATATATATATATGTATATATATACATATACATACATATATATTCAGTTAGCAAGTTTATAGAGGCAGGTAATATAACAAATTCTTCTTATTATCTTAAAACAGTAATAGTCTTTGATAACTGTCTGAAGTTAAAAAAAATGAATGTTTATAAGGCAATGACTGTGCCATTTCAACTGTTAAATATGGAGGATAGTTCCAAAGAGGGAGGAAATGAGGACTGGACCAGGAACAGTTATTTAGGGTTATCAGCTCGCTCACTGGGACCATGCTCTTGTTTCAAAGCTATCGGAGAAACCAATTGTCACTTTTATTTCCCCAAGTGAATGGTATTGTCTGATTGTCTCAGCCGTATGAGAATAAGCTCTGGGATAATAAGCCCAGCCATGAGAGGCCCTGCAAGTCCCTTCCCACACCAAGACCTGACCAACAAAAAGATATTAGACAGTAGTAATCTGTGAGGATATGCAGACCCATGGATGAATACAGAAGCTCAGGTTGCTTGCTGTTGGCTTTTTGGAATAAATTTGTATGTGTAGCTCACCTTAGTAAAGAGAGTAAAACCTTGGTCTAGAGAGAACTAAGATTGGTTTCATTTTCAAATTAAGTGATGAGCAACACGAGAGAATTGTTCATAGAAACATGATATTCCCCCGGGTTTGAAGTTTAACATTTCTTCCTTCATCTGTCCTCCACAGCATAATTATTCTGGGTACTCATGGAAGTGCACAAGGGGGCAAAATGGACTGTGTTGAGGCTTTTAACACATGCAGTCACTGTCATTAGTGGGCTGTGTTCTTCCTACATCTTACGCCCAATTTGTGCTATCACGTTTCTAGATTAAGGCATTTCCTAAATATTCTAATGTCAAATAAAACCATCACCATCATCAGCCTGTGGAAGTGAGAAAGATCAAATTGACGAGAAGTGTCAAAGTTCTGAGTTTTCAATTGTTTTCCTTTTTTTAAAATTGGGTATTTATTTCATTTACATTTCCAATGCTATCCCAAAAGTCACCCATACACACCCCCCCCCACTCTCCCCCCCACCCAATCCCACTTCTTGGCCCTGTCGTTCCCCTGTACTGAGGCAGATAAAGTGAGTTTTCAATTTTGATTATAGCAAGTAGTCCAGCTCCGTGTATCACTTAATAGCTAAAGGTAATCTGTCAGTCACCTTCTTCATGTGTGCCAGCTTCAGAATGTATGTGGTGTGAATGTTTCTGTGTGTGTGTGCCTACATGTGCGTACATATGTGGAAGTGTGATGGGTATGGTGTCTGTATATGTGTGGGGGGTGTGAGGTGTGTGTGTGTGTTTGTGTGTTTGTGTGTGTGAGTGTGTGTGTGCATGGGTTTAATGGGATGCGGAGCATGGTTTGTGTATCTGGGGTTGTTGTGTTTGTGTGTATACATGGGAGAGATGTGTCTGTCTGCACATGTGTGCAGAATGTTGTGCTTGTTTGTTTATATGTATATATGTGGGGTATTCATGTGGATGGGGGATATGTATATGTATGTGTAGGGGGTATATGGATAGTATGTGTGTGTGTGTGCATGTATATGTGTAGTGAGTGTGATGTGTGTATATGTGGGTATGTATATGTGGGTATGAATGTTTATAGAATATGTGGGGGAGTGAATTGAATTGAGTGTATGTGTGACAGAGATGTATATGTGTGTATGTGGAAAGTGTGGTTTGTCTCTATGTGTGTGCATGTGGAGATGCATATGTATATACGTGTGTGTGTGTGTTCTTAACTATCCTTTGGACAATTGATATTTGAGCTTTCTCAGCACATTCACTTGAGATGAAATCATTTTAGACAGCATTAAAATTCAAAGAAACATCAGTGTAAGATGAGCAACCTTCTTATGCTCCAGCAACGTCCTTTGGCCTGGGATGCAACTGTTCCCCCACTAAATAAACAGATTGCATGTTCTTTTTAATCTACTAAAACAGATTTTATATCATTTATTTGGCCATGGGTTAAATATGTAAATCCTTAAAGCATTCAACTCCCATGTCAAATACTCACATTTAAAACATATATATTAAATTTTAAGAAAATCTCTATTCAAGCAGAACCTGTTAATAGACTTCTCCTAGACCAAGTTTTAATGAGCACACATCTCTAGCCCTAACAGCATGCTGGGAACCAACAGTGTTAGCAAAGCTTGCAAAAGACTGAATTGTAGCGAGTAACTCATGCAGGAAAGAGATAGGATTGAAAATGAACACAAAAAGGGTTATGAGAAGAATGTGCACCACTTCTAAGTTGAGGAAGGATCAGGACAAAGCAGGAGAGCATAAATAATGAATTATTCTGAATTTCCCAACTCAAATTCAGGCTTATGAGCCGGATGCTGGCGTTGCAACCCCCTCCCCCTTCAGTGAGAACAAACCTCCCTAACAGAATGGCAATGAGCATACAGCAGCCCAACGCATGGTGTGATCATTAAGTCAATGAGCCAGCATTATAGAAGCAGCGTACAGAAGTCAGCCGCTCCCAGCTCTCTGCTTTTCAGTACTCAGACACCATTTTATTTCATTTGACTTCAGCATGGTGTTTCATTTTACTGTTACAAGGACAGTATTTTGAGATCAAATTCAAACTGTATCATATTCTCAAAAAAGGAAGATGCTGAAACAAAAATTTTGTTTTGGAATTCGACATTTTTCACTGATAACAAGTTGTCCCTGTACACAAGTTGTAAGGAAATCAAAACAACCCATCAACAAACACTTACTACACACCCACCTAATGGAAGGCACTATGCTAACTAGAGTAGAGGATGAACACATTACTTAATCATCCTCTGATCCTTAAACTCTAATTCAAGATTGGCAAAATCTCCTGGAATACTTATAATGACCAGGGACAGATATTTCTGAACTGTTTAACTCCTGTTTCTCAAGGTGATCTGGAGTTTTAAAATTATCACGAGATAAAGAGATATTTTTCACACTGATGACTCAGACGTTGAGACAGAATAAAGATTAAGGAAAACTATTAATAGGCACTATAAGATGCACTCCAAATGAATAATACAGGCATTAGGCATTGTAGAATACCAAAAGAATAACTGCCCTTGTGGACAGAAGAAGGTGCCCTTGCCAAGGCCCTTGTGGACAGAAGAAGGTGCCCTTGCCAAGGCCCTTAGGAGAATGGCAAGTACACTGAGAAGATGTGACTGAGTGGCTAAGAGCAGTCTATCTGCATCTGAGCAGAGATAAATGAGGACCAAAGCAGCAAAGGGGATTTGAAAGGAAGCGTAGGGCTCAACGACAAAGGCCCCACCCAAATGCCACCTCTGGATGTTGGTCTTTCATCTCTGTTTCATTGAGTTCTATCTAGCACTGCTTTAACCCAGTGTCCGCTAGACCTGGGTTGGAAGTCCTGAGCTCTGAACTGGAGGGTTGTTTCTTTAATTCTAATTTGGCTCACTAACACAAATTCTGCCTTCTCTACTTTGATCTGTATCCTCAAGTTACTAACCTGGGACATGTACTCCCAGGCTTCCTCTTGTCTTCTAGCTTCAGTGAGGCTTTTGCAAGGCTCCAGAAGAATATCAGAAGGCATAGAGAAAAACAGAGCAGATGTTTACAGCCCACATACCCTATCTGCCAGGCTGGGGCATAGGCAGCAGCTTGCTCATCTTCCTACATCTTGGCAGGTGTTTCCTTCCCATCATTGTACCTCTTGCAGAGTTTTAATATTCTCCCTTCCTTAAGATGATTCTCTCTCTCTCTCTCTCTCTCTCTCTCTCTCTCTCTCTCTCTCTCTCTCTCTCTGTCCCTCCCTCCCTCTCTCCCTCCCTCTATACACACATATACATAAATATTTGCATGGTACAGCACTCTTTTCCTACTTGCTGTGATTTTTACTGTCTTCTATCAGTTACACACTTTAGTCTAGTCAGATCATTAGAAAATGTCTCGTTCTGTCTTCTTCTTGTCAGGATTCTGACCTAAAAATGTTCTACTTGAACTCGTGTATCTCCTGCCTCAGCCTCCGCCCATCGCTGGGAGAATAGATATACACATGTCCAGATCGTTATCAAAGCAATGTTAATCACATATGGTGTATAAGTTTTCATTTAGTTTTAAACATCTGATAGATTTTTTTTGTAGCAAACCATCACATTATCCTCTATAAATACTTAAGTATAATGTTTTATGCATAGTTAAAAATAAATTCAAATTTTACAAAAGTAACAAAGACTTCTACACCAAGAATTCATTCTTTATGCATGTCTATTTTTCCATCATGTGTGTGTGTAGCTTGTGATCATCTTAAGGTAGAGTTGATATTGGTAGTAGAGACCCATCTTGACCAGGAGGAAATCCGTAAGTGAAGAATAGCATGTGCCCCAGGCACAATGGCTCATTCCTACTGATCTGTTTGTTCATGCTGACAGCATCTTTGTATCTATATGGTTTTTTTTCATTCCAAGTTCTACTAAAAGAGGTTAGAAATGTAATGCCAAAAGCCAGATATTATAATGACTTTTGAGTGTTCTTTAGCACAATAGAGAGCAAAAAGTTGGCCATCATGTTTGAATCTCTGGAACATCTTCAGAGCTTTATTAATCATTACTTGCTGATCTCTTATTTTATCCCTTGGGCATATTAACATATATTATATTTATTGTATATGATATATTTCCTATAATATATAGTATGTAATATATAATATAATATATAATTAATATATAGTATAAATAATATATAATGTAATTAATATATAATATAATTAATATATAATATATTACATAACATATAACATGTAACATGTAACACATAACACATAACATGTAATATGTAATATATAATGTGTAGTATGTAATGTGTAATGTGTAATATATAATTAATATATGATATATGATATATGATATGATAGATATGATATGATATATGTATAATGTATGATATATAATGTATAATATATGACATAAAATGTATGCATTCTATAATGTTCAATTATATATAATTATATAATAACATTTGATATATAATATAGAAAATAATAGTGTATGTATTATACAATGTATATTATATGATGTATATAATATATAAACATATATTATATGTATTCCCTTGCCCTGTCAAGCTTTTGTTTAATGGGCTATATGTCATGCCTATAACTCTGTTCCTACGTGTTTCACAAGTAAAATTGTCCAGTACGATTTTTAAAGTTATTTATTTATAAGCACTTACTATCCTGGCTCTAATTTGTTTGTTCTGCTAGATGATATGCCATTAGTGGGCATTACAATGAGTCATGCCTAAAGCTATTTTGAAGGGAGTCACTCCTCAGAAGTCAAATAAGTTGGTCTGCTAACTGTAAAGTAGATTCAATTTACCAAGAAAGTACACTCCAAGAAAGAACTCCTAACTTTTTCATCTATGTTATGACTGATATCTTCTACCCTTCCCTTGAAAAATGATTTAATGCCAAAGTGGTGTACAGCAGTTGATACCAAGAAAACAACAGTATCAGAATCAAAAGCATGGAAAATTCTCTTTAGTTCCTGTTCTCTTCAGAGTAATGAAGTCCTTATATATCTTTGTAACTTTAAGCCAATGAGAACATGTGTCTAATAAATTGTATGGGGTCAGATTGACTCCTCAGAACTGATTTCCAAAAGGAATACATTTTGTATATTATTGAATTGTCTAAGTATATTGACTTTAATGAATATCAGCTTTTCAATCAAATGACTTCCAAAGACAAACTGGTTTGCCTGTGTCTATGAATTTGTCCTGGCCTTCTCTTGTGTCTTTATTCTTTTTTTCCCTTGCTGTAATAAAATATCCTAACAAAAGCAATTTAAGAGGGAAATATTCATTAGGCTCGCAATTACAGAGTACAGCCCATCATGGTAGAAAACAGGATCTTCAGAGAACTGGCCACATTGCATCCAGTACACCTACAATTAAGAGCAGGGAACAATAAATTAACAGGTGTTTATTAGTGCTCAGATATGGTCCCAGATACCCTGCTTAGGGAATGGTCCAACACACAATTCCAAGGTTCATCCGCATCAATTAATATAATTAAAACAATCCTTCACAGACCTTCTTAGGGGCTAACCTTAATGTAGACAATCCCTGAGAGATGTAGCAGGAGTCCTCCCTTTTAGGCAGCAAGTTAACAACAAATATTAACAATCACAACTTGTTTTTTAATATTTATGATAAATCAAAATAATTTACCCATGTTGCTATTAATAAAAAGGTAGTAGTAGTTTTGGGCACTCACAGAAAGACCAAATTTAACTAGCACAAGCATGGCACAAAATTCATACTTAGATTTTTTTAATCGTTTTTTTGTAGTCCTGTAGCAAGATAAGTGTCTGTCACTTTAAGAATGTGGAGAAAATGCTGTTAACAGTAGCTTTTTCTACATTCTGAATACCTTTCTAGCACTATCATAGCCCATGATTCACAGGCAACATGTTCAGTTACTGGAGGACACTGTGGCAATAAATAAAACTGCACATGGTATACATCTTTACAGCCTGTCCACCAATGGTAACAGCTTCCTAGAGTCATTATTCATCCAACCACATCCCCATGTTCTGGCAGCTACACATGACTCTTGCTAGCTCAGGTACAATTCACCTATGAGAACTTGCTTAAGGAACACGAGGGTTTCTCACATTGCATCACTCACCTGAGAGCCTCTCAACCTTCTGACTCTGTTCTCAAGCTGGCAATAACTCACTGCTGCCAGGCTTATCCCCAAACGAGCCCAGTGTCACGAACACCATTTATCTAAAACCTCTGTATGACTTGATGCTTTCAGCACACCTTTGAGCCAAGAGCCCATAAATGTTGCAAAATATTCATCTATATGGATTGTGCTTTGTCAAAGGTGACACAACTGAGAGAGAAAATAAAGAGATCAAGAAAAGTAGTGTCTGCGGAACCAATCTCTTCTCACATATTCATCTTCTAAGCCCAAATGTTGTCTTATGAGGACAATTCTAAAAGCCAGGAAATGAGACAAAGTGACCAGTAGAGAAAATATTCAATAAATATTGTCTGATTAAGTGGAAAGATAATAGGAATGGAAGAGAGAAGTAGGGATTATTCATTGCCAAGCATTGCCATGGTGAACCGCACACACACTGCATGTATTTATAAGTACTGAAATTTATTCTCTTGTAGTTCTGGAGGTTAAAACCTCCAAGTCAGGTTCCACGCTTTCCCTGGGTTCCAAAGGACCTCATTTCTTCTATACTTCTGGTGGTAGCCCTGACACGGTTGAGCTGTTGCCCTTTATGCCAACTCTTATTCCATCATTTGGTGGCTATTCTATGGACGTGGACATCTCTATCTTTCCTGAGGCATTGCTTTGTAACAATGCAACCATTCATATTTGATAAAGGTCTGGCTTAATAAACCCATTTATTCTTGATTCCTTCTTAAAGGTCTGTTCCTAAATAAGATCGCATTTGCCTGTTCTGGGAACTACAATTAAATTCATTTTTTTTCTAAGCCATAATTCAATGGTGCATAAATAGACATAGGATAGCAATGTTCTTTGTATAATCTGTTTTCTGCATGTACACATTTAAGATGGTCTCCTAAGTGTTTTGTTTTGTTTCATTTTGTGTTGTGTTTATTTTTTTTTTGTTATCTGTATTTCCTTACCTTTTATTTTTCACTTTCTTTTGGCAATATTTTCTTTTCTTTTATTTTTTTTAGATTTATTTATTTGTTATATGTAAATACACTGTAGCTGTCTTCAGACACTCCAGAAGAGGGAGTCAGATCTCGTTACAGATGGTTGTGAGCCACCATGTGGTTGCTGGGATTTGAACTCTGGACCTTCGGAAGAGCAGTCGGGTGCTCTTACCCACTAAGCCATCTCACCAGCCCGGCAATATTTTCTAATTATCAGAACCAATAATTATTAGTTTTCAAATCTTCAAATTTTCTTCAGCACATGATCTTCTGATCACACTAAAAGAGAGTATTTAATTTTTAGTTCTCCATAGAAAGAGTATCAAAATATTGCTATTATTTTATTATTATTATTATTAGTCCTTATATCTTTTTGTATTTTAATCTAGGTTCAAGACAATAGATTACTATATAGCTTTGTGTTTTTCTACACAGGGTCTTACTCTACAATCCAGAATCTATAGCCTCAAATCCTCTGTAACCCTATTACATCAGCTTTCTGGGTGTTTGAATTATAAGCATGAGCCACCACACCTGACTTTAAATTAATAAAGTATAAAATAAAGGATTGTGCAAATATTAAGTGAAGAATCTGTATAAAAAATTGATTTCCTGTATGACTGCCAAATCTATATCCTCTGCTTTGTCTTTTCTTCTGAATTAGTGTATACATCAGCAAATACATAGCCTTATATGCTCCAAAACTACTCCTGAAGCAAATATTAACACAAGTCCTCATGTACCCAAAGTCACTAGACTTCATTAGTATTTTAAAATGTATTTCTTGTCCTAGGCAAAATAATTCTGTGAATAAAAGCATTTCCTTCCAACTAAGAGAATGAGAAAATTTAAGACACTTGGACTCCTTCACCTTCAATACTCAATTAGCATCAAATGTCCCCCACACACGCATACACACAGTGACTGAATGGTAATGATGTATTAATTCACTTGATTGTGGCAATAATTGCACAATTTCACATATTTCAAATCATCAAGTTGTGTCCCTGAATAAATATAATTTTAACTTGCCAATTATATTTCAATAAAGGTATTGAAAAACATTCAATTACTATCTAGGTCAGAGCCATCTATTTATCTATTTTCTATTTACTCTATTATAGACCGTGTCTCCTCTCATAAGGTACTATAATTGTGTAACCTTATTCTCCTGCATTACCTTAAGCTTTCTGGTGACAGAAGTCACACAAGGTACAAAGATATGGGTTTTGACAATAGACAATTAAATTAACTAAAAATGAGGAAAAAGAAAATATGTCACTGTAAGAAGTCACTTGATATGCACTCACTGATACGTGGATATTAGCCCAGAAACCTAGAATACCTAAGATGCAATCTCCAAAACACAAGAAAATCAAGAAGAAGGAAGACCAACGTGTGGATACTTCATTCCTCCCTAGAATAAGGAAGGAGTTACAGAGACAAAGTTTGGAGCTAAGAGAAAAGGATGGACCATCCAGAGACTGCCCCACCCGGGGGTCCATCCCATAATCAGCCACCAAACACAGACACTATTTCATATGCCAGCAAGATTTTGCTGAAAGGACCCTGATATAGCTGTCTCCTCTGAGGCTATGCCAGTGCCTGGCAAATACAGAAGTAGATGCTCACAGTCATTTATAGGATGGAACACAGGGCTCCCAATGGAGGAGCTAGAGAAATTACCCAAGGAGCTGAAGGGGTCTGCAACCCTATAGGTGGAACAACAATATGAACTAACCAGTACCCCCAGAGCTCGTGTCTCTAGCTGCATATGTATCAGAAGATGGCCTAGTTGGCCATCACTGGGAAGAGAGGCCCCTTGGTCTTGCAAACTTTATATGCCCCAGTACAAGGGAACACCAGTACAAGGGAACACCAGGGCCAAGAAGTGGGAGTGGGTGGGTAGTGGAGCAGGGAGGGGGGAGGGGGTACAGGGGACTTTCGGGATAGCATTTGAAATGTAAATGAAGGAAATATCTAATTAAAAAAAGGATTAAAAAATTAAGTTAGATAAATTATGTTGGCAGACAAATGACAGGAAAAAAAGAGAAGTGGTTTCCTGGGCTAACGTGCCTCACTTAACTATTTTATAGCCTGGGGTAGCATGGTTTATTTCATATTTGAAATGCCCTTAATCTGTCCCTCTACAAAAATGTGGGTTTTGAAGTTAGATAATTAAATCAACTAAGTATGGGGAGAAAGAAAATAAGACACTGTAAGACAAATATAGAGAATTTTAATGATGAAGATCCATTTAGAAGACTAATATGGATTCAACCACCTGAAAACGCAAGCCCAAATTAATGCTTTGTTACATCAGACACAAGAAATGCATTACTTAGCCAGTTCAAAGCCTTCTACGGAATTTTTTCATGTTTATCTTATTTCACTGTCAAAATCACTGTTCTCAGTCAGAGTAAAGCAGAGTTCTCTGAACACCTGTAAGTATTATAGAAATGCATGCCTTTGGTGGGAATTGAATATATATAAATGTGCTAGAAACTGACACTCATTAGCCATGGCAGGTGCAATGACAGCTCAAGGAAATAGGAGGCAGGCTGAGGGAAACCTGGCAGCCATGCCATGTCTGTGGATTCCTCACTGGCAACCAGAGCTTCTACAGTGGAAAGTTGCTGCCTCATAAATGTTGGGTCTGAAACAAGGTGTG
Organism: Mus caroli; assembly: GCF_978045245.1. NCBI lineage: Eukaryota > Metazoa > Chordata > Mammalia > Rodentia > Muridae > Mus > Mus caroli. The sequence goes on from NW_028227269.1 coordinate 56,717,655, forward strand.
TGATAGAGGTAGGAGAAGGAATTGATGACCAGCAGAGCCGCCATCAAGACAATAAGAAACTTGTTTGACTCCCTTTTCACAAACATATCTTTCAATCCTTTGCCTCAACTTACAGCTTACTGGCCAAGTAATGCTGAGCTAGTCCTAGTGTCACTTCCTCATCTTTAGAATGGGCTTTTAAAAAAAATCACTTTGGTGTCAGCACAGCAGTATCAACTTGCAAATACGTGTCTGCGTATGTGTTTAATATTAACTTAACTTATAATAGTACTACTATAATACTATTAATAGTAACTTAGAATGGAAAGCAATCTAAATACAAGCATCTATCTTCAAAAGGAGCGAGGTCATTTTCTACATATTCTTACAATAAAATACTGCACAAGGCTAATGAATGACTGGCATTGCATATAGAAACATGGCTTAGCTCTTAAATATGATGGAAGAGCAATTATACATTAATGAGTCTAGTACTCCAATCAAACCACGAAAATCCTCACACTGATATTTTAAAAAGCTAGGATTGTAATTCTGGACAAGAGGCATATGAAATGATTAACTATAAAAATGATATACCAGGAAAAAATGTTTTGAAAGTAACAAGCTCAGTTCACACACAACAAAATGAAAATCAGACAAAAATGTTGAGACAAGTTTTTTCTTTAGAATAAGAACAATTGTTGAGAAAAAAAACAGTCATTATGGCATATATATTTATAAAATAAGATATAGTCTCTGAAGAAAGAAAAGAAGAAAACCCCCAAAACTGTCAAAAATGGGGAGATTGGTACAGCCGTTATACAAACCAACATGCAGCTTCTTCAGAAAACTGGGAATAGACTTACCATCAAGTTCCTCAGAAAATCACAGCACTAGTGTATACCCAAAAGTAATCAAATGTCAATAAGGTCTCAAGTCAGTTTTGGTAACACACACCTGTATATATGGCATTGGGTCAAGCAGGATTGAGAGTTAAAATCTAGTCTAAGTCATACAATAAGTTCTAGACTAGTCTTGGCTGCACAGTAAAACCTGTTTCAAAACAAACAAAAAATCTATGCTCCAGTGTTGACGAAATTGTTATTCACAGTAGCCAAGATCTGGACTCCACCTAGGAGTCCACTGATAAATAAGAAAAAAAAATTTTAAGTGTGTGACACACTGTACTACTATTTTATAAAAAAAAATGAAATTCTGATATTTGTATTAACATGTATGGATCTGGAGGATATTGAAATAAGTGCAGTGTCATACACAGAAAGGCATATACCAAGTGTTCTTATTAATATGTCCATAGAACTAAAAAGATGATCTTGAAGAAGCAGGGAATAGGATACAGTGGCCAGAGGAACCTGGGGAAGGCGATAAGGAAAGTCAGAGTAAGAGGGGTGTTAGTTGGCACAAGGTACAGGAGGATAGGAGGAATAACTTCAGACATTGGACAGCACAGTAGCATAGCTTTTATTAACAAGAGTTAATTGGGAGTTTCTAAATAGCCTGTAGAGAGGATTTTTAATTTTTCCAACACAAAACAATGATAACTGTCTGAGGTCTCAGACTTGCTAATAATGCTAATTTCATATGGTATATATGTGTGTTAAAATGTCACATTGCACCCCATAAACATCTATAAATACTAAGCCACTTAAAAATAAAAATACATATTTCAAAGGTTGCCTCTGATTTTATAAAGCCAAATTGACAAACCTGCGGAGAAGAAATAGAATAATTAACAGTTTTATTTGGAATTTTTTGAGAAATGTTTCTGTAGTCTTAGCAAGTAGAAAGAAAGGAGTTACGCAGAGACATGGTGAATGTCTGAACACTATTACAAATAATAAATTTTAGTTAATTGATACATTGTCATCATTCATCTAGTTGAACTCCTTTCTTCTTGAGCTTTTAACATCAAAAATGTAATTGCCATTAATTTCAATGAGAAAAGGATAATTTTGTCTTGAATACTAAATTTAATGCAAGTTTTTGCCAAAAATTTTAAGCAACATTAAATGGACATGACCATTACTGGCTGCTGTGGTCTAAAGCAACAAAATTAATAGTAACTACAATATGGCCATATATAATCTTTTCCTTAGGTGTTTTTAGCACTTACATGTTTACCTCAAGAACATGTCTGGTGATAACACAGAATAGTCCATATTTGTATGATTCCATGTCCCATGTTGAAACCTGAAGCAAAAGACATGTTGGAATTAATGGACTTTTATGATATCAAAATTATCACAAGCATCACAGACCTCCGTGGTCATTCTTCCCATGCCTGTCAGCCCAGTTAAGTCCAAAAAAACCCACTCTCCAAACTAAAGTAGACAGCATAAAATAGATTCTTTCTAAAACCCATCTCTTAAAATCCCAAATGCTTGCATTGAAGGTTTTATTATAAGAGAATATTCTGGTTCTTTCTAGCCATTCTCAGAGCATCCACAAAACTATCTTTGCCTTTGGTATGCCACCTGATCCCCTTTACCAGAGTAATATGCTCATCATCTACAGTGGATTTGGAGTGCTAAATGCTTCGGCATCTGCACTCTTCTTTGTAGAATTGCCTTAACTCAAAAACCCACTTGGCTTTGGGATACTAGATTGTCATCACCACTCCCATAACTACAGAGTCAAGATGGCTGGATGATAGAGTATAAACCCAGTCCAAAGTGCTCTTTCTAAGAATGCCTAGATGAATATCTCCTTGCCAAAGTAATAAGGAATGCCAAGTGAGGGAGTCACCATGGTCATCAATAAACTCAAGACTAGCTTTCTCTGAAAACCAGTACTGACAGTAAGAGAGGGTTGAAGAATTTGGATTCTCCAGTAAGCATAGGAATAATAAGAAGCTGAGATAGAAAAAAGCCAAATAGCCTACCTCATCATTATTTTTAAATAGATAATTGTTGGCAATTGCCCTAGTCTCTACCCAACAGCTACCTAGCAACAGTTTGCATTGCCACCCACTAGGTGCAAGCTAACCTGGAGTATAAGGACAGAATGGGTTGCCATCCCACAGTCAAAACTCTGACCCAGAATTGTTCCTGTCTAAAAGAACTGAAAGGACAGAAATGGAGACGATACTGAGGGAAAGGTGGTCCAGTGACCGGCCCAAATTGAGATTCAGCTCAGGGGGAGGCCCCAAGGCCTGACACTATTACTGATGCTATGGTGTGCTTACAGACTGGAGTCTAGCATGGCTGTCCTCTGAGAGACACAGCAAGAAGCTGAATGAGACAGAAGCAGATACTTGCACTCAACCACTGGACTAAAGTCTGGGACCCCTGGGGTTGAATTAGGGAAAGGCTAGAAGAAGCTGAGGAAGAGGGCAACCCCATAGGAAGACCAGCCGTCTTGACTAACCTGGACCCCTAAGATTTCTCAGACACTAAGCCACAAACCAGGCAGCATACACCTGATGATCTGAGGCCCCCAACACATATACAGCAGAGGACTGCCTGGTCTGGCCTCAGTGAGAGAAAATGCACCTATCCCTTGAGACACTTGAGGCCCCAGAGAGTAGGGAGGCCTGTTGTATGTGTGTGTGTGTGGGGTGGTGGTGGTGGTGAATCCTCTTGAAGACATGGGGTAAGGGTGAAATAGGATGAGGAACTGTGGGGGGGGGGGAGACCTGGAGAGAGGCAGTGACTGGACTGTAAAAAATTAAAAGTAATTTTTTTTTTTAATTTTTTCTCAGCTACTTCGGCTCATTCTGTCTCTCTGTGTGGTTTTGTCCCTTTGTCTCTCACTCTGTCTCTCTCTTTCTGTCTTTCTGTGTCTGTCTCTCTGTGTTTTTCTCTGTCTCTCTCCACCTCTCCCTCTGTCTGTCTCCCTCCCTCCCTCACTCTCTCACTCACTCACTCACTCACTCACTCACTCACTCTCTCCCTCTCTCTTTTCCCCATATGTTTCAGGCCAGCCTCTTCCTCTCTATCTGTCCTTCTCCTTTATCTGTCCCTACCCCTTTTCTAGGTCCCCCTCTCTTCCCCCAGTAAAATTCTTTTATATTAGGCCCATCACATGGTGGTGATGGCTGGTCCACTGAGGTACTCCCTCTGGATCCATTACACTGCCATTTACAAAGCATAACAGTATTTATATAAAAAGGTATAAGAAGCAAGAGAGAGGAGTCAGCAGTAAAGATACTTGTTGCTCTTGTTGAGGTCTCAGTTTTGGTTCCCAGCACCTACATGCTATCTCACAATCATCTGTAACTCCAGTTCCAAGGGATCAAGATCTATCCCATTCCCAATCTCTTCTAGCACAAAGCACACACATGGTCCACAGAAACATGCAAGTGAAACACTCATCCACATCTCTTTAAAATATTAAGAATAAATGAATCAAAAGAGGCAGCAAGCTCAACTGACAACCCAAACAGCTCAAGCCAAAGACATTTATGAATATATCTCACACACATTCAGAGAGACTCAAGATTCAGGAAAGAAATAGTAAACTGTTGCTTATACAGAGTCAAACTGGAGAACTTTTACCACAGCCTTTTCTTTTAGAAGAAAGTCTCTCAAACTCTATGTCTATATGACAAAATGTTACTGGGCCATTGTATAGTGTGTTTTAAAAATTAATTTAGAGTACTGGATAATATCTCACATTATTTAATGAAAGGGTAAAAACAGTATGCACATTCATCTCATTATATTTATACAAATTTCAACACAGGAAGGAATCCATCAAAACATTAAAGGGCTCATATTCTGGGAATAAGATTCCAGGTGATTTACCTTTTTTTATGTTTCTTACTTCTCATTGCTTCCGTAATTATTATTTTCCTTCAAAAAGTTGAAAATATGTATGTACTTAGCATCAATCAGAAGAAAGGATTCGAATGAACTCTCAGGGTTCTAAGGCTTTATTAATATCTTAGAATGCATTCATCAGTCTGGCACATTTTTAATAATTTGTATTTCTCTTCACCTTCAATGGCTTTGTGAAATCAATTGCTTTTAGCTCACCTATTGAGTCCAAGAGAGGGAGACAGAATAGTGTGCAAGTAATAATGGTTATATTGACAAAAAAAGAGAGCCAGACACTCAAAGACCTTGTATCTTTGATATTTTTTACATGTGTGCAAAACTAAAATTCCAATTGATTTTGAAGCCTAAGTCTAACACCTTGTCTTTCAGTGAAATGAAGTCAGATACAAATGATACCAGGGAGGACCTTGAAGCCATAGAAGTGGCCTCAAAAATGCTATTGTTGCTCTTTGTAAGTATTTCTTCCCTAATTGCTTAGTTTCAAAGAACTTTGAAATTTTCTTATGTATTTTTTTGCTTTAGCCTATATTCAAAGGTTTAAAAATAAATACAACTATCATAATTTGATCAACCCTGAATGCTCATGGCAATTACACACATGCTCACATGCTAATAAACACCAGTGGCCATTGCTTCTAACTCAAATTATTAGGAAGAATAAGCAATCTACTCTCTTAATCAAAGCAGGACCTGTAAATTATTTTGCAAAGAGCATCAAGGGACATTTGAACTTTGCAATAGACAGAAATGCATCTTTTCTGATTCCCCAAATAGATAACCATTTCAACAGAAAAGATTCAAACTGAAAATACTTGGGTCAAGATGACCTGCCCTTTCTTGGCTGATTCTAACAGCAGAGTCTATATTCAGCCCACAACCTCTGTTTGCAAGGCCCCGGCACACAGGAGCTGGGGTTAAGGCTAACCTCGGAGATTTTCAAGGTCAAAAGAACCCTTCAAACCATTGAAGGTCCATAATTTCTCAAGAGCTAGTTGATGCTGTGATTTTAGTTTTGTGTGAAAGCAAGCAAAATGAAGACAAAAGTAGCATGTTTTTAAAAGTGAATTTTATTTGGTTTGCAGCTATGTCCTTCTAATCTGAGAAAATACACATTTAATTTCTTTAGAATTGAAACGTTTTTAAAATACAGGTAGCTGTCTTTATTTATAATGTTCTTTCTTAGAAAACTGATGAGTCATCTGCCCTTCCGAGATCCAGTTGCTGGATAGAGACCTAAGTCTAAAGTCTAGTAAACAACAGCTGCTCCACCTGAGCACCAAGACCAGCTTTGGAGGAGAAAAGAATGGAAAGACTATACACCAAGAAGAATCCATTAATCTTTTTGAATAACAAATTCCTTTGTCCCTATTACACTGTCATCTTTGTCTCTAAGTGTGGAAATTGGACAAAATGTGCTTAACTCTTTAATCTTTCAGTGTAAATGCCACTATCTCAAACAGGATTTGTTTGTTTGTTTGTTTTTGTTGTACCATTTTTATTAGATATTTTCTTTATTTGCATTTCAAATGTCCTCTTTCCTGGATTCCCCTCCAAAAACTCCCTATCCCCTCTCCTCCTTCCCCTGCTCAACAACCCACCCACTCCCACTTCCTGGCCCTGGCATTCCCTTATACTGGGGCATAGAACCTTCACAGGACCAAGGGCCTCTCCTCCCATTGATGGCCGACTAGGCCATCCTCTGCTACATATGCAGCTGGAGTCATGAGTCCCACCATGTGTGCTCTTTGGTTGGTGGTTTAGTCCCAGGGAGCTCTGGGGGGTACTGCTTAGTTCATATTGTTTATCCTCCTATAGGGCTGCAAACCCTGCCAGTTCCTTGGGTCCTTTCTCTAGCTTCTTCATTGGAGATCCTATGTTCAATCTAATAGTTGGCTGTGAGCATCCATCTCTTTATTTGTCAGGCACTGGTGGAGCCTCTCAGGAAACAGCTATAATAGGCTTCTGTCAGCAAGCATTTGTTAGCATCCACAAAAGTGTCTGGGTTTGATGATTGTATGTGGGATGGATCCCAGGTGGGGCAGTCTCTGGATAATCATTCCTTCAGTCTCTGCTGCACACTTTGTCTCTCAAACTCCTTCCATTGATATTTTGTTTCCTCTTCTAAAAAGAACGAACACTATGGTCTTCCTTCTTACTAGACTTTCATGTGGTTTGTGAATTGTATCTTGGGTATTCTGAGCTCCTGGGCTAATATACACTATCAGTGAGTGCATACCATGTGTGTTCCTTTTTTCTTTTTAACAATCTTTTTTTCATTTCATTTTTATTAGATATTTTCTTCATTTACATTTCAAATTCTATCCCAAAAGTCCCATATACACTCCCCCCACCCTGCTTCCCAACCCACCCACTCCTGCTTCCTGGCCCTGGCATTCTGCTGTTCTAGGACATATGATCTTCACAAGACCAAGGGCCTCTCCTCCCATTGATGGCCGACTAGGCCATCCTCTGCTACATATGCAACTAGAGACACAGTTCTAGGGGTACTGGTTAATTCATAATGTTGATTCTCCTATAGGGTTGCTGACCCCTTTAGCTCCTTGGGTATTTTCTCTAGGTCCTTCTTTAGAGGCCCTGTGTTCCATCCAATAGATGACTGTGAGCATCCACTTCCGTATTTGCCAGGCACTGGCATAGCCTTACAAGAGATAGCTATATCAGGGTCCTGTCAGTAAAATCTTGCTGGCATATGCAATAGTGTCTGGGTTTATTGGTTGTATATGGGATGGATCCCCAGGTGGGGCAGTCTCTGGATGGTCCTTTCTTCTGTCTCAGTTCTGAACTTCGTCTCTGTAACTCCTTTCATGGGTATTTTGTTCCCCATTCTAAGAAGAAAGGAAGTATCCACACTTTGCTCTTCCTTCTTCTTGAGTTTCATGTGTTTTGCAAATTGTATCTTGGGTAGTCTAAGTTTCTGGGCTAATATCCATTTATCAGTGAGTACATATCATGTGTGTTCTTTTGTGATTGAGTTACCTCACTCAGGATGATATTTTCTAGTTTCATCCACTTGCCTAAGAATTTCATAAACTCATTGTTTTTAATAGCTGAGTAGTATTCCATTGTGTAAATGTACCATATTTTCTGTATCCATTCCTCTGTTGAGGGACATCTGGGTTCTTTCCAGCTTCTGGCTATTATAAATAAGGCTGCTATGAACATAGTAGAGCATGTGTCCTTATTATATGTTGGAACATCTTCTAAGTATATGCCCAGGAGTGGTATTAGTGGGTCCTCAGGTAGTACTGTGTCCAATTTTCTGAAGAACCACCAAACTGATTTCCAGAGTGGTTGTACAAGCTTGCAATCCCACCAGTAATGGAGGAGTGTTCCTCTTTCTCCACATCCTCAACAATTCTGCTGTCACCTGAGTTTTTAATCTTAGCCATTCTGACTGGTGTGAGGTGGAATCTCAGGGTTGTTTTGATTTGCATTTTCCTAATGACAAAGAATGTTGAACAATTCTTTAGGTGCTTCTCAGCAATTCGGTATTTCTCAGCTGAGAATTCTTTGTTTTGCTCTGTACCCCATTTTAATAGGGTTATTTAGTTTTCTGGAGTCTAACTTCTTGAGTTCTTTGTATATATTGGATATTAGATCTCTATCAGATGTAGAGTTGGTAAAGATCTTCTCCCAATCTGTTGGTGGCCGTTTTGTCCTATTGACAGTGTCCTTTGCCTTACAGAAGCTTTGCAATTTTACGAGGTCGAATTTGACAATTCTTGATCTTAGAGCATAAGCTATTGGTGTTCTGTTCAGGAAATTCCCCCCCCCCCAAGCAGGACTTGTTGATTACACACTATTTAACATGTACTCTCTCCTGACCTAGATAGCCATTCTTTATCCCACACCTACCCAAGTCAGAATTGTTTTATCCCTTATTTATTATTGTTATTCAGTATCCCCTTTTCCCAACTAGGATATAAGACCCATGAGGAATGAAACCTCTGTTTTTTTCTCATGAAATCCTCCTAACAAATCACTGGCCGAGATTTGGCAATATTCAATAAATAATCACTGAGTATTAAATTAATAAAAAAGTGTTCCATTAAAAAGTATGCAATAAATGTTACTTCTCTTCTTTTTAAAGAAAGAAATCCGTCCTCCTAGAATATAATGCTGAGCATGTAACAATCTAAACCAACACATAAGCTTCTCCTCTTTCTAAACATATTATTTAGTAGACAGTAATTCTTTATAGAACTTAAATAATGAGTTTGCCTCTAAAACTGGTTAAAATTAAGAAAGACTGTCTTATATTAACCCAAAATTGGTATTTGGATGTAGATTTTGTTTACTGGATAAAGTGCAGGAATAAAATTTTGAATTTACACAGATTGCCAGGGAAATGTCATTAAATCCTTTCATTTAAATATTACCTGGTAATTGCTTGTACTCATTTGCATTTCAATCAGTACTGGAAAAAAAAATCTCACCAGGCAGTAGTCTTTAGCTAAATTGTCTTATTCTGCTAAAAGCTAACATTAATGAGTAAATGCTTAACTTAACACAAACATACCAAATGCTAGTAAAAAGAAAAGCAAGGAAACCAAACAAAGACTGACAGGGGGAATGATGGAGGAAAGAAGAAAGTGAAGGTGTTAGGAAGAAATTGCTTTTGAGCAGAGAGCAAACTCTTAAGTCAAAGAGTACACTCAGTCTTCACGACATAGAAACCAAAACCTCAGGGAGGATGTGAACACCTGACATGGGAAAGAAATAGAGCTTCCTGGGGAGGCTGGAGGTATTGTTAGCACAGCCGCAGAAAGGTGATGTTCAGTTAGAATGGAAGTACACAGCATGGACAAAGACAAAAGGAGCTGACTCAGTCGATCACAGACTGACTTCTGATTTGAACTCTGTAGTAGTTTGAATGAGGACCATCCCCCATAAAATCCTGTAGTGGTTCCCATTTGATGGCACTGTTGGGGGACATGGTGGAACCTCAAAGTGATGGAAAGCCTTGATAAAGAAAGTTGGTCATTGGAGGCAGGCTTTGAGTTTTATAGGTCAGCCCTACTTCCTACCTTCTCAGCTTTCTAATTGTGATCACAATGCAACTAACCATCTCCAGCTCCTGCCACCATGTCTTTCCCACCATGATAAACCTCACCTGCTCAAACTCTGAACCGAAATAAAACTACCCTCCATGAAGCAGCTCCTCAACAGGTGCTTGATCACAGCAGCCAGGTAAATACCTAATATGAGCTATAAAGTCATGCTCCATTCAAGGGGAAATTATTAAAGAAACAAAATATTACAAGAGAGACCAAAGCAAAGATGTTAGAAGAATTAAAGGCTCTGATATCTACAACTACTGCAAGTATTAAACACAAGCCAACTTCTGGCCAAACTAGCATAATTGTTCACACTGAAGGCTCATTTACCTCAGTTTCTATTACCTAAAATACCATGTACAACTTTCAACAGCAAAAAAAAAAAAACTACAAGGTATTCTACATGGCAAGAAAAGCTGTACTTTAAAGAGAAAAAAAAAAACCAAGCATCAGAATTGAAATCAAACATACTATGGATGTTGGTATTCTCAGCCTTTGAACTTTTAATAATTGACTAATCTGCTTAGAGCTGTAATAGAAATGAACAATGAAAAGAAGTGAAGGCCTCTACCACCATAAAGATGGGGACACTGCAATCAAAGTTAAAGAACAGCTTTGACACACCAGTAAACTGCACATGGCCAGAAAATAATCAAGTGAAAGTTGGATCAATAGAAATTTCCAAAAGTAAAATGCAAAGAGAAACAAACAAATGAAAATAAATTGCCCAAGAACTCAGGGATAAGTTTTAAAAAGTGTCTCATGCTCATAATTAAATACTTAAAGAAAAATTAAAAATAGGCAAAACTGGAGAAATGTTGAAGTAATAATGGCTAAGTTAAGATCAGATGAAATCTTAAAGGTAGAATCTTTGTGGCAAGGTTAGCATCTTTGGAAAAAGAACAGAGATTAATTTTTCTTCTCACCCCATTGCCACCATGAAAACATGGATTGCAAGAGATCATCTGAAGACACAGCAAGAAAGGATCTTGCTTATAAGCCAAGGAGAAAGGTGTCACCAGGAACTAAAAGGTTGACATCTTGATCTTGGACTTCCCAAGAAGACTTTGTTTTCGATCCACCCTGTTTATTTTGATATGGAGTCTTGAACAGACTTAATACATGTGCTTATTCTGTTAGGCACTACAATAACCACAATAAGCTTACACTTATGAAGTAGCAATAAAAAGAAAACAAGTTAAGAAATAAAATATTACATAAACATGAAAATTATACATAGAGCTTAAAATCAAATGATATGATCGATTACAGATAATCAGTGAAGAGTTAAGGATACAGAGAGGGGAGAGGGAGAAATAATAGTTAATGGTGAGGATTCAAGCAAGGTATTTTCTGACAGACTGTATATGTTGTGTATAATACACAAGAAGATATTAGCTATGAAAATATTAAAGATAATGTTTTAAACACAAGGAACAATTAACAAAAGAGTTAAACAGGCAGTTGAATATATAATTTTCAAGACAAAGGTAAGAGCTGGGTGTGAAGCCTCTGTGTGATATTTGAAGTCATAAGCTTGATCAGATTACTTCTACAGGGTATGACAGAGGGAAAGACTGGGTCATTGAATAGAACGTTTACTAAATAGAAAATTTGATGAGAGAGATTTGATACCGGCAGAAGTACACAAGAATAGATAATGAGGTAAAAGTAAACCTTGGTTTTATTTTTCCTCAATGGAAAACATGTTACCAGAAGAGTGAAATGTTTATTTAGTCCTACATGAATAAAATTAGATTAGGTGAACATTATGATGAAGAGGTTTGTAGAAATAAAGAAGGAAAGGAAAAAGACAGACACACACAGAGAGAGAGAGAGAGAGAGAGAGAGAGAGAGAGAGAGAGAGAGAGAGAGAGTTTAATACTCAAGATGATTAAATGAGGTTCACCCTCCTTTAAAAATGATACTTTGTTTTACTCAAAACCACATGGATTAAATATGGATTCAATGCTAATTCTGTCTTTTATTAAAAGTACCACCACATCATGCCAGTAGAAGATTGTGTTCATTGTTAATTAATGTAGGTGGGCCCAGCCCACTGTGGGCAACACCATTCTCTAGGAAGACAACTCTGAGCTGTAAAAGAACATTACCTAAACCTAGGCTTATTATCAAAGTTGCAAGCAGTATCTATCTACAGTTTCTGCTTCAAATTTGTACATGAGTTCCTGAATCCTGTCAGTGATGGTCACACCTGGAAGTATAAGTCAAATGTATATTTGCATGATCTAAGTTGATTTTATTCATTATATTGTTATAGGAATCATAAGAAACTAGAACAATGTCCTGTTACTATATCTATTAACTGTAGATAGTAACTCATTGGCAGGAAAAAAAGGTCAAAATTTTACCTGGCTTACAAAAGCACTTCCTCAGCCAAATGCATTGAGCAAAATGAGGGGAAAAAAAGTTCAGTGTACATTTTTAGAATGCAAAATGTTCCTAAATAAAATATTCACACTTTAAAATTTAAAAGTACTACCACAAAAGCATATAAAAGACTATTCGTTCAACTATCAGGTTGCTGCCACCTAGCCAAGTTGGAATATAATGTCAGCCATAACAAATTCAATCTTGTTCATTAGCCTCTGTAGATATGGTCTTAAAACATACCAATCTACCATGGTACTGAAAATAATAGGGTAGGGGGTTTAGGAGGTTTACAAGTTCAGAACCAGTCTAAGTTATACTAAGACCATACTCATTTCCCAGTAAAAAGAGGAAACAGTAAATTGACAGGTCAGCTTAACATGGTGAACTATGCTGTGTAACCTCTCCAGAGAAGCAAGCACAAAGGTCAGTGGTTTGAAGATTGTGGCTCACAAAGCCCATGGGGGGTCACACATCGTATAACCTGCATATCAGATATTTACATCATAACTCAAAACAATAGCAAAATTACAGTTAGGAAATAGCAACAAAATAACATGGCTGGGGGTCACCACAACATGAGAAGCATATTGATGGGTCATGGCATTTGGAAGGTTGAGAACCACTGGTCGAGGGGATGTGCTCAGCCAGCCAGCAAACTCCAGTTCTCAGAAGTCCTTGCTGTAGAGAACTGTAATGAATACATTGCCTCCCGTGGAATGTCAATTCTAAGGCTATTTTAAGGGCTCCTGTTGTTACTTGCACGCTGGAGCAGCAGGTTTGCACAGTAAATCTTCCAGTTCAGCTCTTGTTTCTGACTCTGATCTGAACAATGGGGGGTCGGGGGTGTGGAATGCTTCATGAATTCAATTCTCTGTTCCTCTTGTATTTTCTTTCTCTGTGTGTGGCACTTTAGAGCTTGGGGGCAGGGGGGAATGGATCAAAACTGGGATTGGAAAATATGACTGATTAATTTGAAAGAAACCTGTGCTTTAGTGCCTTCTCTGGATGCATGTCCATCTAGAACCTCAGAATGAGGCTCGTAAAATGATTGTGATGGCAACACCATTCAGTATTGGAATGGTCCTTAATTCTCATGACTAGGAATCTATGTGAAATCCATCCAAGACAGAGAGAAGCCCAATGGATGGTGGGACAGAGATGAATAATGTGCCCACAAGCCAAGAACTTTCAGCAGCTTTGAGGGGCTACAAATAGCAAGGGGCTTCCTCAGAAGCTATCCAGAGATAGTTCTTTGTCCCCTGGGGCAAATACCCCTGCTCCTCTCCCTTCCCCACTTTTTGCCCTCTCCCTTGTTCCCTTCCCCTTATCACTCTTTGTCTATCTCCTGTTTTTTTCCTGCTATCCATCCCTCTGGGGCAAATAAATCTCCTTTGTGGTAAGAACTTGGGGTCTTGAGGTGTCTTGAGCTTCAAGATTCCTACACTTACACTAACATAGTCTACAGTTTATTATATATATATATATATGCATATATATATATATATATCCTATTAAATACTACGTGCTATGCATAGAATCCCTGTTTCAAAGTCATGAAGGAAAGAAGTAAGTAAACTTTAGATTACAGTGCAGGGTGAGTAATATTTCACCTGCCACACACAAGAGACCATAGGGAAAATGGACAACATATTCTGAGCACAAGGAACAGTTAACACAGGACAGGAAATAAAGAATCAGTGCATCATTCTTGCAAATGACTGCTGTCTTGGTTAATTTTCCTGTAGCTATCACAGGAAAGGCAGCTTAAGGATAAAAATTGCGCCGGGCGTGGTGGCGCACGCCTTTAATCCCAGCACTCGGGAGGCAGAGGCAGGCGGATTTCTGAGTTCGAGGCCAGCCTGGTCTACAAAGTGAGTTCCAGGACAGCCAGGGCTACACAGAGAAACCCTGTCTCGAAAAACCAAAAAAAAAAAAAAAAAAAAATTGCTTGTTGCTCCCAGTTCAAAATAAAGTCTATCAGAGTGGGGAAGTCAAGACAGCTGGAATGCCTATACCCAGCCACTTTCTCCTTTTCATAGATCAGGACCCTAGAGACCATTTCTACCAGAGTGGCCAAGTCTTTCCACTTCAAGAAACACAATCAAGATAACCCTCAACAGGCAGTACAGAGGCCTCTCTCCCTCAGAGGATTCTAGCTTTCTTCAAGTAGAATATGAACACTAACACAATTGTAAAGAAAGAATGTTCCCACAATCACCCATGGAAGGAGTTACAAAGTTTGGAGCTGAGACAAAAGGATGGACCATCTAGAGACTGCCATATCCAGGGATCCATCCCATAATCAGCCTCCAAATGATGACACCATTGCATACACTAGCAAGAGTCTGCTGAAAGGACCCTGATATAGCTGTCTCTTGTGAGACTAGGCCGGGGCCTTGCAAACACATAAGTGGATACTCACAGTCAGCTATTGGATGGATCACAGGGCCCCCAATGGAGAAGCTAGAGAATGTACCCAAGGAGCTAAAGGGATCTGCAACCCTGTAGGTGGAACAACATTATGAACTAACCAGTACCCCGGAACTCTTGACTCTAGCTGCATATGTATCAAAAGATGTCCTAGTCGGCCATCACTGGAAAGAGAGGCCCATTGGACATGCAAACTTTATATGCCCCAGTACAGGGGAAAGCCAGGTCCAAAAAGTGGGAGTGGGTGGGTAGGGGAGTGGGAGGGAGGGTATGGGGGACTTTTGGGATAGCATTGGAAATGTAATTGAGGAAAATACATAATAAAATATATATATATATATATATATATATATATATATATATATATATATATATATAAAAGAAAGAGCTCTCCTCAATCCTATACCTGCACATGCTTCCTGAGTGAAAACACATTCATTCTTAAGATGGACGAACAAAATTATTTATCAGTTGGCTCAGAACTATTAGGCCCTGAGTCTCAGCAGCCTAAACAAGCATAGTTTGCTCCACTCAACTTTCAAGAGACATAGCCTTCATTATTTTACAAGTGCTAGTTATTGGCACAGAAATTCTAATGAATCATAGCTTCAGTTTCTAGGAAACCTTTTCACGGATGCAGCCCCAAGATGGAGCATCCTAGAAGTACAACCATAGCAAATGAGGTCAGTGGGCACAATGGAAAGGATGTTGACAGAGCTGACAAAAGGCGATGACAGAATGTTCCCTCTCAGCCTAAATGAGCCCTATAGAAGGATGATTTATTACCAGAAGACAGAGGGAAATGATTAGCCTTAATGAAGTGCCTCATAGTTTATGCAAATTGAATCTGATTCACTAGTGATCTTGGATTCAAAATTCTCAGTGACTTCTAGCTAATCAACGTTAATCACAGACATGCCTAAGGGACCTTTCATCTGAAGCCTTGAAGACTGCCTGGCTTTATGGTGAGGTGATGGGATGGTAGAGCACACACACACACACACATCCTTAGGATGAAGATGTCTGAAGACTTCTTTCTGTTGAGCCTATCTGAAGTCTTCCCTCCATCTCTTTTTTTCTCAGTCTCAGTTACTAGGAGGAAAGTAACTATAAGTTCCCACCTCCAAAGATGAAAATCAGAAAAAAAAAATTCATTGTGGAATTCAGTTCTGGAATCTAAGCTATTTTTTTAAAGGCTTTCTGTGTGTTAAATGTAAAATTCTTTTTTTTAATTAATTTATATTTTACACTCCATATTCCACCCCTGCTCCCCCAATCCACCCTCTGACAGCTCCACATCCCACACCTCCTCCCCACCACTCATGTCTCCACATGGATACCCCCAGCCCCCACCTCACCTGACCTCTAAACTCCCTGGGGCCTCCAGTCTCTTGAGGGTTAAGAGTATCATCTCTGATTGAACACAGACTTGGCAGTCCTCTACTGTATGTGTGTTGGGGGCCTCATATCAGCTGGTGTATACTGTCTGTTTGGTGGTCCAGTGTTTGAGAGATCTCTGTGATCCAGATTAATTGAGACTGCTGGTCCTCCTACAGGATCGCCCTTCTCCTCAGCTTCTTTCTGCCTTCCCTCATTCAACAACAAGGGTCAGCTGCTTCTGTCCATTGGTTGGGTGCAAATATCTGCATGTGACTCGCTCAGCTGCTTGTTGGGTCTTTCAAAGGGAAGTCATGATAGGTCCCTTTTTGTAAGTATTCCATAGCCTCAGGCCTTGGGACCTCCCCTTGAGCTGGATCCCACTTTGGGCCTTTCACTGGACTTTTTTTTTCCTCAGGCTCCTCTCCATTTCCATCCCTTTAATTATTTTAGACAGAAACAATTATGGGTCAGATGTGTGACTGTGGGATAGCAAACCCATCCCTCACCTGATGCCCTGTCTTCCTGCCAGAGGTGGGCTCTCTAAGTTCCCTCTCCCTACTCTCAGGCATTTTATCTAAGGTCCCACCAGTTTATCCCTGAGAGTCTCTCACCTCCCATGTCTCTGGTGCATTCTGGAGACCCCCACCCCCACCTCCTCTTTCCTGAGGTTGTCTGTTTCCATTCTTTCTGTTGGCCCTCAGGGCTTAATCATCAAGGCACTAAAGCAAAGAGCACAGTTCCCAGACAGGCACACTCTGCTCAGGGCTAGCATGCTTAGACACCGAGGCTGACATTCACAGCCAGTAGGTGAGGAAATGGAGAAGGAGAGGCAGAGAATTCCTTTTCAGACAATTTTACCACACTCGATTTTTGTTTTTAAGGCTGATATTAATCCATAATGAAAGTGGTTATAGGGTAAGTAATCAGAGGACTACTCTCCAATGGCAGAGGCCTCAGGTGCTGCAAAATCCCACACGAGGATGCTCTCAGGACTCTCACTTAAACACTTATCTGCACACCACATTGAAGCTCTCTGAAAGTACAAGCAGACCTGTCCGTCTACTGGGACCAGTATCTCATCCAGCCTCAAAAGCAATTTATCAGCTGCAGGCACGGGAAACCTCCTTCATGAGTTAAGGCTTGCATTGTGCTCCGTAGTCTCTCAGCCCTGCTGCTATTAGAATGTGCTTCCATTGAGTACATTCCACTTCCTGGTTTTATTGCTGACTCATCAAATAATAACTAATTTTATGTCTCCTTTGCCAAGATGGCTTATTTTTAAGGAAGAGAAAACTAGTGTGTCTGCCAATCAAAGCAGTCACATTGCATAGTGTCAAAGGAAGTTTTTTTTCAGGAGGAACTTAACTTCAGCTGACAGGAAGTCTGGTCCACCGAGAAATCCAGGCAAGCGCTGCCAAGTTCCTCCAGTCTACACCTGAACTCTCGGCCTCACCTGCCCTGTAACATGAGGGTCTCTGAATGAAGGCTTTTAAGGTTCTGTGTAAAAAACTACTTATTTCATCTGGCCAACAAATTAAAGAAAGCCACTTCTTACCTGACACTGCTATCATCTCAGAAAATTACATTTTAAATAAACAAAAGGGAAATCACTCCTTTTTTATTGAAGGATGAAGTTAAAGCATGATGAGTCTAGCATATTCATTTTGGGTTTTTGTTTTGTTTTGTTTCATTTCAAATGGGGAGGGTTGTTTCAAATTGTTAGAAATTTTCTACAGCAAAGTGCTCTGGAGACCAAGAACAACTGTTTTTCCAGTGCCTCAAGGAATAAAATAAAGAGTCATATATGGGAAACTGGAGTGTGACCTTCTGTGGCAGGCTGCCTGTGGCCTCTCCAGTCAATGGACCAGACAAAATCTGTGGCCTCAGTGTCTGTGCCCAGGACTTTCCAGACTCTACCTCAGGGACCCCTCTCCAGCTGCACGTGGATACTGAATTTTCATAAGTGTAATACTTACTTATTCTATTCCAAACTGAAAATGAATTTTGAGTGGAAACTTCCACTTACCAGGATATATTCAGGAATAAGAGGCCACACTATGTCATTTCTCAAAGTGTATAACCTGTAATAAAATGCCAGTGTTCTCTCAAGGCAATCTAAGTTTCCTCTACAGACACTTTCATCTTCCTAGTGCTGCTGTTCCTTGCTGTCAGACCTCAAAAAACCTGCCTGCTGCTGTATGGCAGAGGTGGCCTCAGTTCTTGTGCTGGGCACCCCAGGGTCAGGGAAGCACAATTCATCTGTGCTAGTCCTTCGGACAAACAGTTCTAAAACTCACTTACCTCACTTCAAAGCACCTCACCTAACAGGCAGTCCAGTGTAAAGAAAATTCTGGAATGTTAGTTTCTTTTAAAAAAAAAACCACAGAAATATTAAAATAATGCACTTTCATTTAATCCCACATGTAGGGATACGGGGCTGCTTCAGACTGTCTGCAGCAGCTGACTATGATTTGCCTCGTGCTTTGGCAGAGACATAGGTTTGCCAGCTGCAGATGGATTTTTCAGAGGGTATATAAATTCTAGGACCCTGAGAAGCAAGATGGGTAGTTGTTGATTATTTAGGGAGGTTGGTTATTGTGAGAAATATTAAGAAGCATGGCCAGTTCCTGTGCTACACCCAGTGGCAGTCTCACCACCTCTGTCTCTAGTCTAGCCCTAGCAGTGGTCTTCCCAGCTCTAGGTCACTTGTCTCAATGCCGTCCGTACCTTCTCAGCCATAAATCCCCTATGGTCAGAAGTTCCTCATTCTAGTAACCCAGTAAAACAAAACTCTAGAAGCTTATAATTAATCAGTCAGATTTATATATCAATAAAGTCTCAATATACAAGATGCTCACACAATAAATTCAGGACCAATTGATAATGATACAAGCTGGCCACCTAGATTAGACAAGTTACCCTAATTGTTCTATTCCTATATGATATTATATCTACCTGTGGCTATTTAAAGCCACACTGAATCTGAATCATCCTGTTCATCCTCCATCTTGCTTCCTTCTCCCTTCTCCTGTGTCACCCCCTGCCTCCAAATCTCTTAGTTCTGCCTCCCTTTCCCTATCCAATCACAGGCCTCCGGCTGCACTAATGTTTAAATTAATTGGACAGGGAAAATCCTGCCACAAAAGAGTGGGAAAAAGAGGAACCCACAAAGTAGCAAGAACCACTATGGAAGAGTAAACTGTGACTTAGGTACACATTTAACATGTGATTTGTGAGCTTTCAACAGAGATAAGTGATAAGAAATCAGTATCGACTTCATTTAAAAGAATATAAGATGGTCCAGAAGATGGGGAGGATAGCAAAACTGAAAATAAGG
Organism: Mus caroli; assembly: GCF_978045245.1. Taxonomy (NCBI): domain Eukaryota; kingdom Metazoa; phylum Chordata; class Mammalia; order Rodentia; family Muridae; genus Mus; species Mus caroli. The sequence continues at coordinate 56,737,052 of NW_028227269.1, forward strand.
AAACCAAGCCGAGCAGCACATGTTTTAACCCCAGCTCTCAGGAGCCTGAGGCAGAATTGCAGCAACTTTGAGGTCAGTATTATTGAAACCCTGTCAAAAAGAAAAATGAAAACTAAATACCATTCATCTCCTAGTTTTTGTGTCAAAAACTAGTCCTTATTATTCTAAGGACTTTTCATGCTACTATCTCTGAAATTATATAAATATTTTCACTTGTAAATTAATTTGTAAGGAAACTAAATTTTAAAGAATTTGCTAGACTGGTGAACTTCATGCAATGGACATAGTAAAACAGGGACTGAAACCCTAGTTTTGCTTGATTCCATAAACCCACAATCAAAGCCAAACAGAAAAGTATAAAGGTTCTCCCACAAAAGACTATACTGTGGTGTTCTTAAAGCTAAACTTAGAGCAGTGGGAAAAGACTAGTTAATGTTTGACCTAAGTACCAGAAAAAAAGATGGTATGGCAGTAATGGATGATTGATGGAAATGCCCAGCTCTTCTTTCTTCTTTTCTCCTTCTCCTTCTTCTCCTTCTCCTTCTCCTTCTCTTCTCCTTCTCCTTCTCCTTCTCCTTCTCCTTCTCCTTCTCCTTCTCCTTCTTCTTCTTCTCCTTCTTCTTCTTCCTCTTCTCTTCTTCTTCCTCTTCTCCTCTTCTCCTCTTCCTCCTCCTCCTCCTCCTCCTCCTCCTCCTCCTCTTCTTCTTCTTCTTCTTCTTCTTCTTCTTCTTCTTCTTCTTCTTCTTCTTCTTCTTCTTCTTCTTCTTCTTCTTCGTCTGTTCTTGTTCTTCTTCTTCTTCTTCTTGTTCTTGTTCTTCTTCTCCTCCTCCTCCTTCTTCCCCTTCTCCTTCTTCCCCTTCTCCTTCTTCCCCTTCCCCTTCCTCCTCCTCCTCTTCCTCCTCTTCCTTCTTTTTCTTTATGTGTAATAGTATTTAGCTGCATTTATATTTGTGTACCACATGGCCAAGGCCAGAATAGGGCATTAGATTTCCTAAAGCCGTAGTTACAGATGCTTTTGCGCTTCATCACAGGTACTAAGAATCAAACTCGGGTCCTTTACAGGAGCAGCCAGGGCTCTAACTGCTTAGCCGTCTCACCATCCCTCTTTTGCTTCTTTTTTTATACCATCTTGAAAAATAATTGTCAAATTAAAAGAAAGGAAAGAAAGAAAGAAAGAAAGAAAGAAAGAAAGAAAGAAAGAAAGAAAGAAAGAAAGAAAGGGAGAGAGAGAAAGAAGAGAGAGAGAGAGAGGTAAAGATAGACTAAATGCAGTTGAGGTAAAAGTAAAATGGGATTTTGAAAGGAGCCTCAAAAGATCATTTGCTTCAGTTTTCAGCTTGTAGATAATGAACCCATGGAATTCAGTGCCATGCTCCAAGTCAGAAGTTAACAGCACTGTTTATATAGAACTGAACTGGCTCCTGGATGAACACTCTTTCTACCTGTATATATGAAAGATGATAATGAAGTTCTAATCCCTTGATTCCAATGAGAAACATTGCATAGCAGTCCTGTTGAAGTTCTGATGGTATCTTTTGAAGTCGTGGAGAATTAGAAATGGTTTAGAAGATAAGGGTTGTCCTTAATCTGTATTGCAGAATGCGCATCATTAATTCAGTAAGAAATAATGATTTCACCAGTCCTCTCACTTTGTACAAGAATGTTGTCTTAAACACCACTGAGTACTCGCAATTCATGTAGCAATATATAATTATTACTAGAGAGTTCTTTAAATTTAAGATGCTATAAAAGTTAATTAACAGTGTGCACACTTTTACCAAAGTCAAAGAATTGTATTCATATCATTATGTATTCACTAGTTATATTACCTGGCATGATTAAAACTATCCTTAACTAATTTTAAATAAAGCCTAATGGAAACAATTAAAGATTAATGTCATTTCAATAATTTCCTAAAATTACAATAATTAATTTAAAGTTGTAATGTTTTCCAACTTTGTAATAAGTTACTGTGTTCCTACATTTGTCATTGTATGTCCAACATACAAAGAAATAAGCCTAGGCTATTTCCACATCCTGAGCATGCCACAAAGAATTGACTCAGAAGGAACCACGCTACACTATCTCTGCCTGCCTGGTGATCATGCAGCAGCAGACTTTCCCAGGATCTGCAGCAATCTGAGCAGAAGTCAAATCTTTCTTCAATGCTGTACTGCCACCAAAATCCACAGAAATACAGAGGGCTCTTGTGCTGTTTTTGTATTGCCTAAATTTGAGCTTTTACATGCTGAATAATATTATTTTTATTATTAGAGCAGTATATAGATTTAGATCCAGTTTTATGCTTTACATCTCGTCAGTTGGGAAAATGTCCAGAAACAGAATATTAAAACCAATATAGGGCCACCAGTTTTTGCCACCAGTTTTTAATGGGTAGATTATATATTTGCAGACAAACATGCCTCCATACGGACTTTTCTTGCCTATGAAAAGTAAAACATTGCTTTCTCTCCTACTCTCACGACCCTCCTACTCCCATACCACCATTTTCCCAAAAAGTCAATTCTGAAACATTGTTTTGTCTCTCTGCTAAGCTAAACAATTGCAGTGTAGCAATGGTTATTGCATAGGCATCCCCTATACTGGACAGCTATACACATACTTTATTTAATGACATTGATTTGGATTTCTGGAATAAGAATACACCATTTCAAAAGTAAATAGTGACGGCCTATGGCTGTGAACTTTTCTGAGATTTCAGATTGAACATTTTCTGTAAATCTCCTCTTCTGTGTTCCATGCTGCTTGCTTTAGAGCTCTGAACTAACCTGTTTTCACCTATCTGCCTTTCATCAGCTATCAGTATCATTAGGGTGGATATGGCATAAAATCAAAGGAACTAGCTGGCTTGTTAGATCACAAAACCAAGACAAAGGAAGCCAATAAAATAACACTCAGCAAAAGAAAGCATGCTAAGCCTTATCATATATTTAACAAAGCTAATCTCTAGGCACAAAAGAAATCCTCCTACAAATGTATATGGAAACATTAAACTCTATTTGTCAACTAAAAGCACAGCATGAGGAAATGTGTGTTCCCCTTCAAGAAATTGACCCAGCATATATATCCAAACCAAGAAAGATACAGTGAGTTCAGACTAAGGCTGCATCATAAAGAGAGGAGAGAGGAGCACAAAACTGGAAACTTAGGTAACGTAACTCTGGTTTTCAGGAGTCAGACCATCTCTACAGAATCTAGCTGTGCTCTGCCATCTCATTTTAAAGTACACCTTGGCTATGTAGGGCATGTTTAGTGAACCATGGCTAAGATAGTAAATAAATCATATTGTGAGACCTTTAGTTAAATTAAATATATAACCCATAATGACAAAAATGTGGGAGATGAGCAAAAAGGAAAGTCAGCTATCATAATCCATACAAATTAAATGTTAATGTTTATTGATCACAAGACTCGTGTAAAATATTGAGAGATTATTATTCATTGACTAAGAGATGAGAAAAAATCAATGCCTCAAATTTTACAAAGCCATCTCTTTGCACAATGAAGAACTTGTTCATTGATACAGCTACCCAAAACTTAAATGGCTAATAAATAACAAGTCAATGGAGTCCTAATGTATTAAATAGACAACTGATACATAATGCATGGATTAAAGAAGTTCATGTGTAGTATTCACTTTTAAATGTTATAGCAAATCATGTAGGTAGGAGGTAACTGAAGCAAGAATAGCAAAATATCAACACTTGTTTACAGTAGATTATAAGTACTCAGAGATTCATTACAACATTTACATTGACATGTACATGGAAGTTAAGTACTTAATCAAAATGAATAAATTATCTCAAGAAATAATCAAAATAATCAGCCCTTTTATATGCTCTCATTGACAATAAATATCTACACGAATACTTTCATGGTGAGTTGAATGTTGGTTTTCAAGAATCATTCTAAGATTCTGACTATGGAACAGAAGTTAGAAGTCCTATGGAAAAAAAATCCCAATGGTCGAACGGCTGGAACTGGAGGAGTGTCACAAGTTAGAGGTCTGCCCTGACTACACAGTGAGTCCACGCTACAGAGTAAGACACACAAACACAGAAAATGGAGGATGGGGAGAGACAAAAACAACAAATTAACTTAGAAAAGACAGTCCCTACCCACCTCTTTCACTGCTGACAGATTTTGCCTGCCCACATTTCACGCCTCCTCCTTGTCACATCTCTAGCTTGCTACCTTTTTGTGTTCTCTGGATCCCCTATTCCGCTGTGGGGATTTGGATGCTGTCAAGGTCAATTTTTGCACAACAGCAACTTGCACAGAAAGTCATGTAGCTAAGAAACCAATAGCTGTCAGTTGTCAACTGACAACTTTCTCAACATGAAACCTTCACATATAAAAATAGATCCCTCTTTGAACATAGAATCAAAACATTTACCTTCCTTATAAATATTCCATGAAATTGACTACCAGTTAATTATGACTCAATCTCTATATAAGATACAATTTCTGACATATATACTTGAGAAGATCTGGAAGAAGCTGACCTGTAACAATCTAAATATGTAAGTAGATCAAAGTGGTTCACTGGACATTTATATTCCTAGGCATGGGGTCATATTACACTTCTTCGGAGTCTTTTTTGGCTTGGATGTCATCATATAATACTGGTCCGTAACAGTAAAGCATTTCATTGTCAGATGAGAACACTTAAGAACTCTCCTTTCTCACAAGCATGGCCACCATCCATGTTTAAATGGCAGCTATATTTGTCCAAAGCACTTCTGTTCTGAAGACATTTGTCACAACATGGCAAGCAAAAAAAATGGAAATACATATTATGCTGTGTTCCCCTTGGACAGAGACCCTATGACTATGTGGTGGAAGAGCTCTCCCAAGGTTGGATAATGAAACTTTCTTGATATAATAAAGAACTTAATCCAATGAGTTTGGGTTATTCTAACGGGATATTTTGCTAGGTGGTCTTCACCTAGTTAGTTGAGTCCATCAGCACAAGACACAGTAACAGAAGCAGTGACACCTGTTCCTCTAAAGAAGTCGCTATTCTTCGGAGTCACTGTTCATAGGTACGGGAGTTTCTAGCCTCTAACCTTAGTACCTAGCTGTCTAGCCAGAACATGGGCACTGCCACCACTCTGCTGTGAGGCAATTGCTGCCAACAGTTAATGAGCTTGGAATGAATCCAAAGCCTCGGCTGAGATCACAGTCCATGCCAATAATTTTATTTTCAGATTAAGGAGACCCAGAATGGATTTTCTGGTGAACTCACACCAGAATTCTACATACAGAAACTGAAGGTTAATAAATTGCATTCTTTCTTCTTTTTTTTCAATTTTTTATTAGACGTTTTCTTCATTTACATTTCAAATGTTATCCTGAAAGTCCCCTATACCCTCCCCCCCCGCCCTCTTTCTTCTTTTATTTACTTAACATCCCACTCACTACCCTCCTCCTTCCAGTTACCCCCTCCCACAATCCTTGCTGCCAATCCTCTTCCCCTTCTTGTCTGAGTGGGTGGGGGCTCCCTAGGTATCCCCCATACCCTGGTACATTGAGTCTTTGTGGGGTTAGATACATCCTCTCGCACTGAGACCAGACAAGGCAGCTCAGCTAGAAGAACATACACAACAGGCAGGTAAAAGCTTTTGAGATAGTCCCTACTTTTGAGATATTGTGTTCAGGACCACATGCAGAGCAAGCTGCACATCTACAACATATTTTCAGGAAGGCTTAGGTCCAGCCTGTGAATGCTCCTTCTTTGGTAATTCGGTCTCTAATAGCCCCAAGTGTCCAGGTTTCTTGAGTCTGCTGCTCTTCCTTTGGAATACCCATCCGCTTCGGGATCCATAATCCTACCCCCCTATTCTTCTATAACAGCTCCCCATTTTACTGTTTCACTATGGGTGTCTGCATCTGTCTAAGTCACCTGCTGGGTAGATCCTAGCAGATGACAAACATGATAGACTTCTGATACTCTGTTATGCTTGCAAAAAGGAGTCAAGCATAATTGTATTTTTTTTAATGTGTTTTAATTGAAAGAAAATTACATCACTTTCCCTCTTTCTTTCAACCCTCAAGACCCTAACTACTGTCCCTCAAGTCCTTCCCATGTCCCACAACTAACAAGCAGATAGACATGTTTTCTTTGACTATTATTATTAAAAACACACACATGTTGGGTAGGTGTGTGTGCATGCACAAATATACATAAATACAAACTGCTGAGTCTGTTTTTTTGTTGTTTGTGTGTATATAACTTCAGGGATGATCACTTTGCATTGGGCAACTGATGAGGGGGCTTATCCCAGGGACAGCCTAGTTCTCCTCCAAGTGATTAGTTGCCTATAGTTCTTTGTCTAGAGATGGGACCATACAAAAATTTTCCCCTTGCACATTAACATGTCCATTGACATTTCCATTGTTCAAGTTGTTTATGCAGTCATTTTAAGAGAGATTGTTTTACAGCAGACTTCCTGGTATTCTGGCTTTTAAAATCTTTCCAGTTCCTCTTCCAAGATACTCCCTGACCCATAGATTCAGGAGTGGTGGTGTAGATACATCCATTAGGGCTAAACTGCCTGGATTCCATTTATCTCTGTATTGTGTCCAGTTGTGATTTTCTGTGATATTTTCCATTTGCTATATGGAGAGACTTCTTTGATGAGGGAGTTAACCATACTTCTCTTAAAGAAAGTTAAACCACTTGAGCTGATCCAAACAAGAACCACTGACTAACAAAAATCTCAGTACCAGGCATGAGAAACCTCCTCTTGAATGGTTGCCCAGAGTAAGTCAAGTGACTCACAAAACAGTACAAATTAGTGTTTCTCAATCTGTAGACTGAGACCTCTTTGGGTCAAATGACCCCTCCACAGGGGTCATCTAAAACTACCAAAAAACCACAGATTTTTACATTATAATTCATAACAAAATTACAGTTATGAAGTAGCAATGAAAATAATTTTATTGTTGGGAGCCACCAACACATGAGAAACTGTTATTAAAGAGGTCACAACATTAGGAAGGATGAGAACTACTGATTTATATATTTATACCTTGGCTGCCACTCAAGGTTTAAGGGTGCCTCCCTATTTCTGAAGACAGAACACACAAAATATAGGATTTGGAAGATGAGAGCTGGATTTGACTTGAAAGCCTCTTTTCCATGGTCTAGCATCTTTGGGTCAAGAAAATACTGTGTAAGCTGCCAAAAAAGGAAAGCAATTAAATAGTCCTACTCACCTGCAGCACCTATGAACCATGACAATTAACCAGCCTAGCAAAATACACGGAGGTACAATAAGTGGCACTCCCATGTTGGTAGCAACCAATAGACACCTAATTGGACTTAAGGCCCACTTAACAGAATGGAAATTATGCTTGGTACTGGAAACATAACCAAGGATGGTGAAGCTAAAGACTTCCAAAAATATTCTACTACCACAACTTTACTAGACCAGCATAATTCCTTACTATGTTCTAAATCTTATCCTTAAAATATTCACTCAAGCTTTTAAGTTTATGATGATTCGTCATCACAAGAGAAAGCCCAATACAGTGCAATGGAAACTATGTTGACTGACAAAATTGGTAAATTAATAATGATGTTGTGGATTATTACAGCTCTAGAACCATTTAAAAAGCAGGAAAATCAGATTATAACTCACACATCTATACAGCAGAGTGTCATTTAGCTAGGAAAAGGAAAAGGGGATTTTAGAAAAGAAAACTAGAACTACTTGTGATCCAGCAATCCAGCTTCTGTTATATATTCAAAGGAAATGCTATAAGGGTATGCTCATTATACCACTGCTCATGAGAGCCATAGGATACAGATCAAGTGTCTGCTGGTGAGTCAATGAAAAGGAAAATGTGCCATGTATGCGTAATAGAATACTACCTATCTTTTAAAAGGAAGGAAATTCAAACACTTGCATCAACATAGACAAGCCTGGAGATGGAACTCTAAAGTAAAATAAGCCCAACCAAAACAAGAGCTGTGTGCTAAATGATTCCACATATACTTGGGATCTAAGGACATTGAATGTAAAGATGATTGGTGGCCAGGGATTGTCAGAGATGGGGAGGGCTGGGAATATAGATAAAAATATATAAAATTTCAGCTGTAAAATGAGTAACTCTGGAGGTCCAGTAAATAAAATGGTACCTCTAATAGTATGCGCTTGTGGGGGCCTCTCTCATTCAAAGCAGCACCACACTCAGTATTCCTGAAATTTGCTGAGAAAGTAGATCTTAAGCATTCTCGCCACACATGCAAATGCTAATGATATTATTTGATGGATATGTTAATGGTTGTGATATCACTTCATAATGTATACACATATCAAAACATCATGTTGCATGCTTGAGCATATATAATTTTAATTTGCCAATTATACGTCAATAATGCTGGGGAAATAAAGTAGATGAGATAGATATATTTTCACATCTGTTCAGTGTAAAGGAAATTGCAGATTATATTATGTATATTGGAAGATATATTTGTGTGTGTGTTCTCTTATTTTCTTATGTGTGTGATATATATCCATGTACAAATGTAGGTATACATGTATGTGCATGCATGTGGAAGCTAGAGTTCCATGACCAATGTCTTCCTTTTTAAATTTTTATCTCACTTTGTAAGACAGGATTTTTCACTGAACCTGGCACTCAATCAGCTAGACTGGCTAGCCAGCAAGCTTTAGGCATTCTCCCATCTCAGCTGCCATCCCTGTGCTAAGATTATAAGCATACATGAAGTGGTTCTCTTCTTCCATTTTTTACTTGAGTTCTAATGATAAACTCAGGTGGTTGGGCTCGCTCAGAAAGCCCACTGAGCATCTCACTGGCCCTCTAAACTTCTGTACTGTTTGCCTTTTTATCATGGTCAAGTATTACTTCTTCAATTAGAAGTAGGTTGAATGAGAAATGAGCAAGCCTGTGTTTACTGAATCTACTGAGTACAGAACACTGCCATGCACAGGGCCACATGGGAATTCATGGAGTAATGGCTTGTTTGACAGTCCATCAGATGGGACATGACTTCTGCATAAAATTGGGAAAAGGGAGCTGATGAAGTCCCATGAGGGAGAAAAGAAAACAGCTTGCAGATGTTGTGAATGTGGGAGAAATAAGGTTTGAAGAATAGTTCCAATATTGCAGGGTTAAAATGACCACCTGACACACTTTGTCCTCCTGGCCAGGTCTGGAGAGTGTGAGGCTTTGAATGAGAGTCGCCCCACAAGCCCATCTGTTTGAATGCATGGCCAGCATTTGGTAAAACTGGGAAAGATTAGGAGGTGATTCTCAAATGCCTTTTTCATCCTCAGGTTAGGTCCTCCTCTGCCTGCAACTTGCAGAGAAAATGTAAGCTCTCACCTACTGCTACAACGCCTGGGCTACCTGCTAGCTTCCTACAGTGCTGTTCACACTCACCCTCTGAACCTGTAAGCAAGCCCCTAATTAAATACTTTCCTTTATAAGTTGCCTAAGTCATGGTGTTTGATTAGTACAATAGAAAAGTGACTGAGACAGGGAGGCAACCTCGATTTGTAGCAGATGTTGTTGGTACCCAGTCCCAAATTCCCAGCCCACTTCTAATTGTGGCCACAGCTCTGCTAGACCGTTCCATTCACCTTGCCATCAGCCCACCCCAAGTCTTTTGTTTTCTGCTTAGGGATTTTTGCCATAGTTGCAAGCACTAAAAATACTAGAAAGTTAATGTTTCTGAGAGTGATGTTCAGCCAATGCCCATGAGTCCCAGAGAATAAATACTTTACCTTTCATACTAAAGGGAGAGGCTCTAGGAGCACTGAGCCCCTCACTGCTATAGCAGCAGAAAAAAATTTTATAACATACATTTTCTTCCCCCATACCTGTTTTCTCCTTAAGCTTCCTGCAGTCAGTACCAAATAGTCAAATGCCTCCAAATTCTTAAATCTCCAAATCTTAAATATTAAATCCAAATCCAAAATCTTAAATTCTCCAAAATCTGTAGTTTTCTCCCGGGACTCAAACCAAGGCAGTGTATGTTAAAGAAGAAAACTAAGAGGGAAAAAGAAAAGTGCCATTTTAAAATGTTGATTTTGCAAAACAACAGAGAACTGCTCCTTGAACTATTATTTCTGGTGGCAGCCTAAGTTAATCCCCAGTCTCCAGAAGCACTGGTCAGTGTGCCTCTCTGGAAGAACAGATTCTACAGTGTAATAGATGGCATTCAATCATCAAGAAAGCTATTGTGCTAAATGAGGCCTGTTCTAAGAAGGCTAACCTGTAGTTCCTGGCAGGAGACATTTCAAATACTCACTAAATTCTCCTTAGTTTCATTTTGCCTTGTTATGCCTCATTATGCCCCAAGTAATACAGCCAATCATTCCCCTAGGCCCTTACTGTTTATTGCCTTCCTAATATGGTACAAAACGCTTCCAATTTCTTCCTTACTCTCTAGTCAAACTTACTCATCACTGCTCTTAATCTCATCTCATTCAGTCATACTAATTACCCTGCTGTGATTCCCTCTTCTCTGTCTATGTGTACCAAGAGTTCTACATAAAGACTCTCATTAGAGAAGTGGAGTGCAGGAGACAAGCCTCTTCCAGAAGACTCGAATTTGAATAATGGCAACAATGAAGAAAAAGTCCCTTTGTCTGCCTTCAAAATCCTTGATCCATCACAAGAGCCTGTAATTTGTAAGCCATTTAATTTCACAGGGAAACCTAGGGTTCTCAGATTCCTCTCCATCAAGGCAACTATTTACAGTAGATTTTCCTTAGATATCCCTGTTAGCTTTGTGTTCCTCCTTTGATGTAGTTACAATTAAGGGGCTGATTGCAACCCCAGTTGGCCACTGTGTTCAAAGAGAAAATAGACCAGCCCCAAATCCAAATGATTGTTCTACCTACACACCCTCTGTCTGCCTTGCTCACCCTGAAGGTAGTTGTGTGGCCCCAAACCTTTCATCACTAATACTGGAGAAAGTTTTTTTGTAAATCTTTATCATCCCTCTCTCTCTGTCCTCAATGGCTTCTTCAGGGGCCTGCTTGAACTCTCTTGATGAACATATTTATTTCCTGAAGATACAGAGGATCCTGTAAACCTGAGTGAACATCAACCTCAACGTCTGCACTTTGATCGCTGTCCCCTCACAAAAGCTTCTTCTCTAAAGCCATGAAGATTCTGGTGCTCATTCGATGGAGAATGAATCTGCTGTAAAGTATGCAAGCTTCCCAGGCAGCGGAGACAAAGGGGGAGGCCTAGATCTTAATTCATTTGGCAACTATTAATTTGGGGGAAAGTAAAAGAACACACTGAAAGAGTTTGATACCACTAGAGTTAAGAAGGAATTAAGATGTTTTCTGACCTTATATAATCAAGCTATTGCTTCCCTGTGAATAAATGAACCTGGGTTTGGAAATGTGGTGACATCACTGTGAGTGACATCATTCTGACTTTATTTGAGAGCACATTGAAGTGCACTGCAGCAGTAATGACATGATCACTCTGCATCAGCTACCTCACAGGGGGACTCATTCAGCTCTCAGAAATTTTCATTTTGTATAACCATAATGACCTGCTTAGCTTGTAGATTACAGCCATGGGTAGAACAAGCCTGTCTGTTTTCCCCATCCCCGCTCTGCTTCACACTAACCAAGTGTGGGGAATTGCAGGCTGGTCTCCAGTCAAGCTGAGGTCTGAACCCCAGTGGTCATAATTCACCTACATGACATGGTAGGCATTCCCTCATGCTCCTGGAACTCTGGCCCCTGCATAAGGTACCACCTCCTACAGCCCGCACAAGAGAAGCATGGTCAGTAGTCACATAAGCAATGACCCAAGCTTCTGACCTTCAGGCTAAACTCCTCCCCAGTTACCTAGCAACAGTGAAGACCATAAAAAGAGGTGCTCAGCCCGTACCTCGCTCTCTTATTCCTTTGTCCTCTCACCTCTCTCTTTTCTCACTTCTTTCTCCTCTTCCCTTTCTCTCTCTCTCTCTCTCTCTCTCTCTCTCTCTCTCTCTCTCTCTCTCTCTCTCTCTCTCTCTCTCTCTCTCTCTCTCCCTCCCTCCCTCCCTCCCTCCCTCCTTTCTACCTTCTCTCTTTCCCCTGCATTTCTATAATAAAGCTCTAAAACCATAGAGTCTCTGCTCCTTCAAGTTCTGCTGCACACTCTGGTCAGTGTTGGGAACTTCTTCCCTCTTCCCTCTTCCCTATCTCCTGCAACCCTGGTGACTTTAGCAAAGTAGCTCGGGGGTGGGGGGTGGGGGTGGGGTCCCCAAGCAGGGCTGCCCCTTGACTACCCCCTGAAGAGTGAGATAGAGGAATGCCCACCCAGGGATGAGTGGATAGGGTAGATAGCAGCCCTCCCACTCCTGACTGACCAGAGAATAGGGAAACTCTGGCGAGGTGTGGGCATCTATTTTCCTTCCGTTCTTCCCCAGAGCCCCAGGGTGGCCCCCCTTTTTTTTATTTTGTTCCCAACAACCAAGTTTAACGTTGCGCTTTGCGGCCACGGTCATTATTATCACAACTGGCATATGTAACTTAAATGAAAGGTGAACTGCTTCCTAGAGTGTCATTCTTAGGAATCTGGATGGTTGAACAGGCAAATGTTTATTGAATAATTAAATTTAATAATTAATTGAATGTTTATCAGTTTTCAAGAGCTCTTGATTATACCCTATGCTATGAGGAAATACTATTCATAAATTCTATTGTGAAGCCATGGTGGGCATGTTCACTGGTTGGTAGTATAGTTATGATTTCTAGCACATTAAACCTAACCATCTTCTACAAGGAGGCAAAGAAAACTATTTTGGTCAAGATGAGCGCCTGGTTAAGAGACTTCTGGGAAAGCTACAGTCTTTCTTGTACAGTGCTATTATCCTTATTACTTCTGTTTTTGTTTGTTTTTAACATAAACTTCAGGTGTAAAGAAAAAAATTGACAGAAATATCATTTCATTTATTCTTTTATGTAAGTATGGATTGTGTGTGTGTGTGTGTGTGTGTGTGTGTGTGGTGTATGTTCATGTGTGTGCACATGTATGAAAGCCCAAAGTTGATACTGGGTGCCTTCTTTCACCATGCCTCACTTCATTTATCGAGGCAAGGTCTCTTCCTGGACTCCATTTGCCAATCCCAGCTTGTCTAGGTAGCCAGCTGGCCTCTAGTGCTGGTGGGATCACAGCCAGATATCACACCTGCTCAGCTTTTATAAAGCATTTATTTACTTATTTTATGTGTGTCAATGTTTCTCTTGTATTCTTTTGTGCACAGTGTACAAAAAAGATCTCCTGGAACAGGACCCAAATTAATAATCAGAAATGAACAGGAAAGAAGTACAACAAATGTCAAAGAAATCCAAGATATTTAAGGAAATATTTTAAGAATGTGTACTCCATTAGGCTGGAAAACTTAAAAAAAAATGGATGAATGTATCCCAGAAGGCTGCATGTTTCAGAGTCTCTTGAACAACACCCACCAACAAAAAGATACTGAATAAAGTTCCTTTTTCTCTGTGTCCACACCAGCCTTTGTTGTTGTTTGTTCTCTTAATGATGGCAGTTCTGACTGGGGTGATCTAGAATCTCAATGGAATTTTGATTTGCATTTCCCTGGTGACCAATGTCCTTGCTTTTAAATCAAAAATCAGATTGGACCAAGTTAGCTGTATCTGAGTTCTAATCTTCTGGGTTATAAACTTAGATAATTGCTGCGCTTGCTGGAGACTATTGTTTCTTCATTTATAAAACTCTAATAATGGTAGCCCCTTTAATGGTTTAGAATGGTCTTGATAAGAAAACAATTTCATGGGGCTGTGTTTTGACGACGACAGCACTCTGTCATTTTAAGGTAATGGTGTTTTGGTTTATTGTAGCTAAAGGTTAAAGTGAAACTTTTATTACCCGTGATGGCTTTATTCTCGGACCAAGTCCAATATATCAAGATAGATATAAGAAATAACTTATTTTAAACCCAAACTGAGCACCAGACCCAGCCATCTCAAGGGAGAATATCGATGTGCTGTTGAAGGGGTTTCGATGGAACGGCTCCTCACATCTGTGTTTATGTTGCTAGTACAGTCACTGCCTCTGGCAAAGAAAATAGAAAATCTGTAGCTCATTTCTCCCTTGATTGCAAAATGACAGATAAATGTTCATATATATCTGTCTTTGGGTGGTTCAAATAAACTTAGATTGTACATCCAAACCAAACCCTGAGAAGCTATTTGAAAATAAAGTGTAAGAAACTATCTCCTGAACATCCCAAAGCCTCAGCAAGCCAGATCCTTTTTACTGGAGAATTTTATAAGGAAAAAAAAATCTTTCTGATTTCTCCCAGCTACCGCAAAGGGGTAGTGAGCACTGGGCTGTTTCCAAGCCTGATATTTCTCCTCCACTGAAGAATTTGTACCAGGATTAAGTAGTGTGTATAACAGCCAATCACTAGAGAAGTTATGTTGCTGGATATGCTCCACAGGACGACCATCTGCCGTGCTCTTAATATTTTACTACCAAATTTACTCACATGTAAAAATTTATGCCATTTGCTTATTAAAATCAATAAGAACACCCAAACCCTTCCAGTGGTCCAAACAGCTGAAGTCAAGCTAGCAGTTACAGAGTTCTATAAGTCAAGCTGGCAGTTACAAAGGTCTGTAAGTCCAGCTAGCAGTTACAGAGTTCTATAAGCTTCTGCTTCACATTAATTTTGTGTTTTATTTAGCTATGCGTGAGGAGCCTCCCTAACATAGAATCTTGAAATTGGAAATGTTCAAAAGCACAAAACTTTTTGAACACTGACATGAAGATGCAAGGTAAAAATTATCACTACGGAGCTTTTTTTCAACACAAATTTTCGAAAAAAACTGTAAAATTACTTTTAGGCTATGTGCACAGAGTATCTATGGGGCACATTAGATTTAATGTTCATATTCGGATCCTACACCCAACATATCTCAGTAGAAATAGAAAAATATTCTAAAGTCAGAGAAGGAAGCCTGAAATCCCAAACACTTCTGGTTCCTACAGTGTTGGATAAAGAATGCTTTACCCTTTTCATTTTTAAAAACAGAATTTATACAGATGACTAATAGTGACAACTTGAGATGTAGTGTTAGGGTGCACATTAATCAAAATGCCCAAATCTCTGAACATTTTTGTTTTGTGGTATTAAGGACAGGAGATATTTTTTGGTTTGGGGGGATACTAAGCCCAGTGTAGTCTGACTTCACTTTGCCTCACCCCCCCCTAAAAAAGAGAAATTTAAGTGTTTTTAATAACTACTACATTGGAAGGTTAGTAGGAAACCATCTTTTCAAAATTGATTTTCTATCTAAAATCATTTTATGTTACTTCTTAGGCAAGAGATACGTAGCTGGGCCACTGGTGAGGGCATTGCCTCTCAGTTTCTGACTCACCCTTCCTTCCACACTGGGTTTTTTGGCGATGAGCTCCTCCGCAGCATGTGTGCATTAGCATTCCACAACACAGAGCACTGGGAAGAAAGAACATCTGCAGAGAGATTTATTTGTTTGCTGTTCCTGTGAGCATCATCCCAGCCAACTTTCTTTATCTTATGCTGAAAGCACTTCCCCACCCTGAAGCTCAATCAGTTTGCAGTTTTGCCAACCTCTGTAGAACTGGCCTCATCCTCTCCTCCTTCCCTGGAGATACCAATGCCATTCAGAGAGTTCTCATACTTGGAAGCCTGAATCTCAAGTTTATGGAGAACTTCCTCTAATCATAGAGACTCTAATACAGCATGCCCCAGTTCTTCCACAGAACTCTGGATTCCAATTCTTACAGAGTAACACTAGCAACATATCCCCTTAGCTCAGTGATTCTCAACCTTCCTAATACTGTGACACTTTAATACAGTTGCTCAAGTTGTGGTGACCCCAGCCATAAAATTATTTTATTGCTACTTAAAAGTATAATTTTGTTGCTGTTATGAATCATAATGTAAATATTTTGGGAGATAAAAGCTTGCCAAGGAGTTACAGCCCACAGGTTGGGAATTGCTGCCTCAGCTCATTCAGCCCTAAAAGTAGGCCCCACTCCTCCAAGTTTATCATGCCTCAGGATCATCTATAAACCCATGAGCCACATTAGGAGACAGTCTCATTCGGCATGTCTGTAGTGGGTCTTGATATTTCCTCTCTAACAAGCTCCTAATCAACATAGCAACTGCAGTTGTGAATTTGCCTTGGATCCTGTCTGGAGGCTTTAATACAGTAGGTGCATTAAGGTCTTAGGCAAAAGGAAAACAGAATGTGGGTAGTCTGGCACTTGCAGTGATAATGCTGTCAATCAAATGATTTCAAGATAGTTATCATGGAATCCTTTGTTGGCCCAGAAAGTAGCTGAACATGAACAGTAATGTGGATAAATTCTTCTGAGTGCACTGACTAGTTTACAGAAAATAAATGATCACCTTGAGGGCTTCTGTTCTCTTTTAAAGTCATAGCAGAGAATTAGTTTTCCACGGTAGCCCTAATAGTAGCTAATTTCTTTTGGCAATAGAACTGATATAAAGAAACACTAGGTGTATTGTTGTGATTAAAAGGATTGGTAGTCACTAAAAACATCTGCAAGTTTTGACTCAGGACCCTGGGGAAGAATAAAGACATCTGGCTGGACTGGGGTGAAGCTCAGATTTTCAACTCAAGTATTTCAAGTTACTCTGAAACATTTTGCCATTGGAGGTTTACCAGCTGTATCTGGAGAGAGAATAATCTGCCTATGAGAGGGTAATATCCTCAACTATAATGATTGTTTAGGAAAAATGCCCACTATCTTTAAGGTCTATGTCCTCAAAAGGAATGTCCATTACCAACAATCTTTTATTACCAACCAGTACGCTGCTAACTAGAATCAGGTCTCTGTATACTATTATTGTTATCATATGCTACTGCTGTTGTTGTTGTTATCTTTGAGGACACATGTGTGTTCCATTAGTTGACTTTTTTATTCCCCTGTAGTATCTGGGAATCAAACACAGGTCATCTGGTTTGTGCAGCAACAATTTTGTCCACTGAGTCATCTTACTGCATGACACACACACACACACACACACACACACACACACACACATACCACTTGAAAATCTGATTAAGTTAATGATGTATCAGTGAGAGACAGAAGAGGATGGTTTGAATTTTTTCTTCTATTGACTTTAACATGGAAATTTCTTCCCTTGGATAAGCAACTGAAGACAACCTAGAGAAGCTGAAATAAACCAAGAAATTGGATTTTCTCTGAGGCCACAAGGAATACAGTCTTGCCAATATCTTGATTCTAAATCTAAGACAATAAATTTCCCATGGTTTCTTACAACATCAAAAGACGACTATGTACTAGCTTGTCTTTAGTATCCACCAAAGGTACTGGTTTAAGAGTTGGTCCCCAGCTAGGCACACTGGGGAGGTGATGGAAACCTGAGAAGATGGGGCGCATGGGCATATCTTCAGGTCACTGAGGGAATCTCACCTGAAGGCTGTTACATACAATGGAGCATCAGCCTCTTCGTGGCCCTTTGGCTTCTCAGACATGAAGTGAGTGGTTGGCTCTACCACATCTTCTTGCCATGACATACTGCTACTGTCCAGAGTAACAGGGCCAACCAGTCACAAACCTACACACCTGAAAGTGGGCCAGAGTAACCTTTTTCTCTTCATAAACTGATTGTCTCAGATTTTTTTCCTCCAGCTACAGAAGGTACATAGTATATATTATAATGACCATGCTGATTGCACTCAAAGCCAAGTATCTTATCTGCCTAAATGCAATATAGGTAAATAAAAAAAGTGAAAAGAGAAGTTCTAAAAAACTTAAGGACCAATAAAAGTTCATAAAATATTAAAATTCTGTGGTTACTAGTTACGAATATAGTGGTTGTGTTGTGTACAATTTTATCTGGTTGGTATAGAGCAATGTATTCTTCTATTTTGACTTTTTTTTTGCATGTTTGTCAGCTTTAAATGTCATGTTGTTGCCACAGTCTCAATAAGTAACTCAGGCTGATGGGTAACAGAAAGCCACCTGCCTGCCTCTGCCTTCCAAATGATGGGAATGCCGGCAGGAACCACCAAACATGCTGCAGCTGACAAAGAACTCCTTTAGAATGTATGAGCCAACTCCTAGTTTCCACCAATCAAAGAGCTAAGAATGCTGTTAGCTAGCACCCATGTCTGAGTCTTTTCTGCTTTGGCTAACCCACCTACCTGAAGTGCCCATCAATGTATTTTAAAAAAAAAAAAAATGTCTTGATTTAGGATGTTTTTGTTGTACAACGACTACAACTCCAGGAAACTGCTCTCATCTGAGAACATGAAGATTTGGGGTAAACTGAATCTGTGTTTTCAGGGCCATGGTTGCCCATATTTGGCTCCTGGACAAACTCTTATCCTCTTTGAGATAATATTTGTGTTTGTTGCATAAACAGGTATAAATTTTGTCCTTTAACTTTCTTCCCATATGTCTAAAACGTGTTGTGTTTTTCCTTACCTTTCCTTCTTTGGTCATCAAAATCCAAAGCCTGATAACTCTAAGGTAGGCAAGGAATGGCTATTCAGGCTAGACATAGATCATGATAAATTATATTTAGGCTCTGATCCTGCAATGTTTCAATTTCTTCACAATGCTTATCAGTCTATCTGCTTCTCAGACAGTTTGGTTCCGAATTCTCCTTCATCCTCCATTTTACAAAGAGTTCGAGGCTTAGAAAGAAAAACATTGTATAAGTCTGAAATGTTAAGATGTATTTCTGACAGCTTCTGAGATTCAATGGTCCTTAAGTCTGTAAGAGGTGCAGTCATCCAGCACACCCATTTCCGGATCAGAGGAAGTGATTGCAAAAAAAAAAAAAAAAAAGGAAAATTAGGATTTTATTTTATTTATTGTTTCATTTTCTTATAGGTATTTACTTCCAAAGTTGCAGATTAAGTCATTTTCATTTTTGTAAAACAAGAAAGCAATACAGGGTGGGAAAGCCTGACTAAAAGTTAGAACCGGACATCTACCGAGATCCATCTGGACAATATCATTTCTAATTGAATATTTTAATTTTAATTCTAAAGTCTTATGGCAGTGTGGAATCTCAGCTAGGCAAGTTTATATATATAAAAAAAAGTTCAGTAGAACCCTAGTTTTCCAACTGTAATTGAAAAAAATATAAAAGCAAAATTCTAGGCCTTTAGGCCCAGGCTTGGGAATGTGACCTCTGTGACTCAATGCTCCAAGGTATGCTAATCATAAAACAGATAGCGACATTCCTCCACCCATCTGCTTCCTGGGTTCAAAGAGTGTTTGTTCAAAGAATGTGCTATTGTTAGGGGCTCTTAGAAACTGTCTTGAGAAATAACCTGCACAATTACCAGGTATTCCTTGTGACACTTGTGACTTTGCACTTCCTTGTGACTCTTAACTGGTATCTTTGGTATTTTCCAACAATGCCCTCCCCACTTCCTTGAGTTGTGGTTTCTTCCTTTAAATACCCCCTTACCCAGCTACTCGGGGCGCCACAGTCCTCTACCCCTGCGTGGTGTATGACCATGGGCCCAAGAGTGCTCTTGAATTAAAAGTCCTCTTGCAGTTTGCAGCAAGACTGTTTCTCGTGAGCAATTCGGGGTGTCACCTCTCCTGAGTCAGAACGTGGGGGAGTCCTCACATTGTGGGTCCTTTCATAATCCCAATGCTATATTGAATTTTCTCCCCAAAATAATTAAAATAACTCCCTCTTTTAGGGCAACTTGATCTGCATATCTGCCTCGTTTTCTTGCAGTGGTAGAAGTGGGGAAAACACAAAGGAGTATAGTTATCAGTCCATATGGTCCCATCGGTATGCAAATCACCCAACAGAATGCAAAACACTTAACACCAATAATGGCAGAGTTATTAAAGAAGTAATCCTGACACCATTTCATGAACCTTGTCAAAACAGTCTCTTGCAAGTTATTTAAGGTCTAAAAGGCTTTTCCAGAGAAATGGTCTCCCATCTTAAAGCACATACATTCAAGTTTCAAGGGGAAAAAAAAGTCAGGGAAGACTCTCCAGGAGAAAAGAATGAGTGATCAGTCAATCAGTCGATCTCTACTCAACTCTGAAAACTCAACTTTTCTCATGATTTCCATTACCACTGCCCCAAGACTGCAAGCAGACCCCAGCACCCCTGGTTTTGATGCAAACTGGAGTCTTTATCATTTTTAGGGCACATTCAGCTGCTATCTTGAGAAGATCTTTAGATCAAAACTAAGTCAATCAAAAGAAGAGGTGGAAAAAAGCCAAAATGCAGCCACTTTGCTGAGGGCACCTGGCGACCGAAACAGCAGCTTTCCTCAGGAAAATTTCACCAGCAACCCGCTTGTCTGAAGGTAAAAGTCCCTCTTTCCAGGCTCATGTGTGGCTCTCCATACCTTGTCTTTCCCTCCTTATCTTCCGCGTGGGCTCAAAAGGTTCAGGCTTGGCATCAAGACTTCTTAAGAGAATGAGTAGCTAGCAAACCCAATGTACCAATGTACAGACATGCAATACAATGTTCACATTCTAGTAAGAAAGAGCTCATTACCAAAGACAAAAGTATCTAAATTTCTACATACATCCCCCAGAGCTGGAGATAGGCCTTCATTGCTAATTTTTTAAGGTCCTTAAAGTTTCATTAGGAAAAAAAAAAATCCAAAATTCCAGGAGATAATTCCAAAACTATATAAAGTAACTTTTTTAAATGCCATGCTTTTAAAACTTGGGGATCACTAACCCTTCCCTCCCGCACTGTACCAAAGACATGCATAGAGTCCCCAGCCTCTCATTTCTGCTTTCTGAATCATCATACCCCGATTCACAGATTTAGGCAAAACTGGGAGTGTTTGTCTCAAGCCTGAGACTGAAACATTCATCACAGTTACAAATCTTCCCTCTGGTCTGATGCAGGAATGACACGCGACATTAATCTCCTCTTCCCTGCAGGGCTTGCTGGAGATTAAAAAAATATATAATAATAATAAAAATCTTTTGACTGTAAATGGCTCCTAGCCATTGATACATCCTGAACCCTTCTGGGTGCATCCAAAAAAAAGGATGCTAACATGTATCTAGGAAAGAAAAAAGGAAAAGCACGATTTTCATGCCTATGGCCTTACTCCCAGGAATCAAGTTGCAAAACACCATTTCAAAAAGCACATTCAAAGATACAGATGATCTGAGAAGGGGAAACAGCTGCCAGAAACAAGTAAACAGTTTTAAACTTTGAGTTTTTGAAAACAAGATAAAAGTACTTTTCAAAGGAACAGAATCTAAGTATTCTCATAAAACTCAAAAAATTTTTATTAGATATTTTCTTTATTTACATTTCAAATGTTATCTCCTTTTCTGGTTTTCCCTCTGGAAAGCCCCTATCCCATCCTCCCTCCCCTGTTCACCAATGCACCTACTTCTGCTTCCCTCTCCTGGCATTCCCCTACACGGGTGGGGGGTGGGGGGGGGAACATTGAACTTTCTCAGAACCTAGGGCCTCACCTCTCCTTGATGTCCAACAAGGCCAATCTCTGCTACATATGCAGCTGGAGCCATGAGTCCCTTCATTCATAACAGTCATATTTATAATAGCCAGAAGCTGGAAAGAACCCAGATGTCCCTCAACAGAGGAATGGATACAGAAAATGTGGTACATTTACACAATGGAACACTACTCATCTATTAAAAACTCATAAAACTTAAAGTCAGCCAAGTATCTGATTTGTCGATTCTCTTCCCATGAGAAGAGAATATGATGTTTGTTTTTCTTAACTTTTGCTTTTTCTTAACCTTTACTTTAGAAGCGATGCAGGATTTTTTTTCTCATACTGCACCCTTAGAAACTACAGTTCAAATATATTCCCATTGCCTACAAAATGAAGACCATACTTCTTATAAGAAAAAGCTCTCTGGGATCTGACCCTAGTTTACTCTCTGTCTATATCCCCACTGATCCCATATGTACCCTGTGCTCCAGCCATGACATATTAGTAGTTGCCTAAGTTTGCCATACCTCTTTGTATCTTACACCCATCATCTGCTGGCTTGGGAATGCTCACTTCTCCCAGACACTGTATAACTCACTTCTATTTCTCCTCAGGACAAGTGCCATCTATTGATACTTTTCTTTCTGTACTATTACCTATACTGTTGGTATCAATATGCACTTAATGAATTAAGGCCAAAAAAAAAAAATCTCCTACAGACACAATAGTCTTAATTCATTCTCATGGGTTGAGCTATCTCTGAATAGATGGAGCTCTCTGAAATATATATATATGTATATATATACACACACATGTATGTGTGTGTGTATAGTATATAGTATATGTAAAATTATATATATTTGTGGATATATATACTTGTATACATATATATATATACATATATATACCCAAAAGATATTTGATAAATGCAAATAGCACTAATATCTCCATAAAATATATAATGTAACAAAGTAATAAGATTTTTATTTTTTACAATTTAAGTTACATGAAGCTTTAATCTTCTTCCATATATATTTGATGTGATTCATTTTATTTATTTGCACACATTGATTTATAAGTACATAAATATTTCAGAGTTTAAACTTTTATAGCTTACCAAAAAATGTAAGTAAATGTTTTCATGGATCCTGTGGTGAATCAAATTTATAAAGATAATCTTAATCTCACATGCATTACAAATGCTTGTGCATTGTGCCTTCTTAAATAACGGCTGCCTTATACAATCAGTCACAACTGGATCATTAGACTCATAAATCTGCTGAGATGTTAGAGAACATTGAAATGAACAAACTTCCTACCCAGTATGTACGTTAGGCATCGGTTGAGAAGGCAGAAGACATGTACTTTTTTATAAAGGAAACGATAAGCACTGAACTCTAAGTCTGCAAGATGATTTGCAGGTAAGCAGTGTAGACTTGTGCAATAATCCTGCCTTGCTAAAGTAAAAATATATAAACCTCTTTGTTTACACTTAAGAGTACAATTTGTACTTTACACTTGAAATACAAACACAAATAGTTCAAATAAATTAAACATATTTCTACTATAAAGCAGAGATTATGAATCAATAACTTTGGGGACAAAATATGAATTTGATGTTGGGAGGGCTTGAGTGGGAGATGGTCAGGAGACAGAGACTTGTCCAGATGTCCATGTCAGAGATGACAGCTGAAGGAGTTTCCCAAATCTGAGTACAGCTCTATTTGTCTAAACTAAGCAAATGGACTCATCAAAACTTATAAGAAGGCAATGAATGGGGTCAGCCAGTAAAAATAATTGTGATGATAAGAAGCACAAAAGAAGATAATGCATGTTGAGAATAAAGCAATTATTTGGAGATAAAGCCCTCATAGGGAAGGATGGAAGATGAAAAAAGGATCTGAGAAGTATTGACCTAAGAAAACCTTCAAGGAAAATTCCCTGGTTACATTTAAGACTCCATAATCTACCAATCAGCAATGAAAAATAAGCTCCAGGCAAGGATAGCACTGGGGATGGACTGCGCCTTCAGTACTGAAAAATATGATTCCATCTCAAAATCTTATATGAACTTATTCTAGACAAAATAAAATAAAATCTCAAAGGAAATTTGGAGAGAAGTTTGTAAGGGACCCCTGATACACAAAATAATCTTTAAGAAGAACAAAATAGGAAGACTCATACTTTGTTATTTCAAAACCTAATACAAAATTGCCACAATCAATAATGTGGTGCATAACTACAATCACATAGGTCAATAGGGTAGAATTTAGTGCCCACAAATCAATCTTGAAAACTCTATTCAACTGACTTCCAACATGTGTGCCAGGATCATTCAATGAGAGGAAATTATCACTGAAACTAATTATGACAAGACAAACAGCCACATGCAAAATGAATTTGAACCTCTCATACTTAACTCAAAATTATATATACATAAAAGTTCAACCTATGAAGCAAGCATAAGGAACTGAGAGCAGCTCCCCATGGCTTTGTGTCTGGCCATGTTTGCTTAGAGTGGACAGGGAACAAACTAAAAGATAATTGGAGAATTGGAGTGTTTTTTTTTTTTTTTTTTTTTTAAGAAAAGACCTTCATGCATCCTTCTCCACCTGTAAAGTGAAATGGCATCCTGCAGAAAAGTCTGTTCAACTCATCCATCTAATAAAGTTTAGTATCTCTAAAACATTTAAAGAACCAAAACTCAAGAAAAATAACCCGATTTCAAATGAGAGCCCCTAAAAAAAGATATTTTTCAAATATCAGTATTGGTGAGTATGTATGCAAAAGACAGAAAAGCACATATGAGAAGATGTTCTTCACTGCTGGGTACCTACGCTTCAGGCCTAGTAGAATATCTATAACAAGGAAGAGGGGAAGAAAGAGGGGGTGGAGAAAGTAGCAAAGAGGTTGCCAGGATGTGAAGAAATTGGAGCCCACAGCTTTCTAGAATGGGTGATACTGTAGAAAAGTTTGATGGTTCTTCTAAAAGCTCAACAGAATTATCAACGTGCTTTGTGGACCTAAGTTCCTCGATATTGTTGGAGTCACCCCTTTAGCAGCATTTTCTAGTTCTCATCTCTCCTCAATATCTGGAAAGGTATTTTGGAGTTTGGACAATATGGAAACACTCTTCCATGTTCTAGCAGGACAGGCTTAATGAACATATTCCAAGAGTACACTCGACATCTGAGAGCTGTCAATGCCTGCTATTACTTACATTCCTCAATATTATTAAATAATAATTCTATACAACTCAGTAATTCTCATAAATATATGCCTCAAGGAATCACAGACACTAAGACTAGTATGTGTGCATGAAGCTTTATTGTATTTTATTATTATATCTATAATATTACTTTGCCAAGAAAAGGAAAAAACTGATAAAATAACTGAACATGTATGAACTCTGAAAACAGTATGCTAAGTGAAAGAAGCTAGTCATAAAATACCAAATAAACAATATTCCACTAAAATCAGTATGCTAAGTGAAAGAAGCTAGTCATAAAATACCAAATAAACAATATTCCACTAAAATGACCATAATACACAAATTTAAAGAGGCAGAGAGTAGATTAGCCATTGCTTAGAGCTGAGCCAAGCAGTTAGGGACAGGCAAAGGACGTGGTGGACAAGGACTGGTTCTCCTATTCTGAAACTAAACACGCCAATCTCTGCTTAGTTCCTTAGTTCAGATGAGATTGTGTGTGTGTTTAGGATGGTATGGCCATAGTTTCTCTTAATGGTAATAAAACAAATATGAATTTGATTATGATAGTGATTACATGTATATATCCATAACTTTACTTATAGCTATTGAACTACTCTATTTAAATGAGTCATGTAGTATGTAAATTATATCTCAATAAAGAGGAGGGTGGGAAGGAGGGAGAGGTAAAGAGCAGAGAGAGAGAAAGAGAGAGAAAATACATACATCAAAATGTAAACAATACTGAGACTGTAAGTGAACAAATTCAGTGACCAAAGGTTGGTAGCATACATTAGTATCTTATGTTTAATAAAGAAAAACAATTAAAATATCTCCACTTCTGATATTTTTAAAATGAATTAAAAATCAAATTTAGTCTCTTGCCTAAACTAACAAAACTATAGAAAAACCATTTTCAGGACACTTGATATCAGAAAGTAGTAAGGAAAAACTGACTGAGCTCACTGTCTTGAATTTCTAAGCCAAGAAGTGCTCAGCATGCTCCCTGGGTTGAGGAGGCAGGCAGCAGTGTTCTGAGAACATCATAGGAAGCTGAGAAAAGTACACAGAAGAATCTCCAGAGACCCAGAGAGGGGCCTTCCTACTGATTTCTGCTTAACACAGTTCCTTGAAGAAACTGCTTAAATTTGTTACCAGATTCAGGTCACAAGTCAGGTATTGCTGCCCTTCCTCAATAAGCCAATAGAAAAGAACCAGTGGGAAGTAGAAAAGGGAGATTTGTTCAACATGGCCACACTGGGAAGAAGGATGAGGAGATCCAGAAAAACCCTTAAATCCATCTATGGGGACCTGAAGTGACATCAAAGTTTAAATATAGGGCCAAGGACATGCCCACTCGAGCAAAGCCGCACATCATTGATCCATTACCACATGGGTCTCAGTCTCATTCACTATGGTGGGCTGACAAGTTGTTAAAACTGTTTGATATCTCTTTCCAGGAGACAAGTTCCCCCTGAGATTTGCACATGTTCTTCCTGTGTGTTTCTCCTGGGGGAAATTCCCATTTCTTTAGGTTCCATTTTCAATAGGCTAATAGTCAGGCTAATAGATGGGGAGACTCAACTGTCTCTTTAGAATATTTTCATTTCTGCCAGACTTGTTACTAATCCAAGGAAAGAACAATGTCATAGCATTAGAGGGCCTGGGTTTTCCATAGTTCTGGGATAAGGTCCAATTTCAGCATCCAGCATCAGAAGACTCATGATTCTCCAGGCTTTCGTGCAGAACACAAGAGCTTCTTGCTTCTATACCTCTATAAAACAAGACTATTGGCCCTAAATATCAGACTGCTAGCATTCCACTTGGCAAATTTTAAGTATAAGAATATCCACAATATATGTTTTTAAGAAGTCTCAGATTGCAATTAAACTCTACAAACTAATTTTTTAATGGGTAGGAAGAGTATCTGAACATCTTCATTTTAGTGGAGTAGATAAATAGAGGTCAAATACAAACTTGAAGATTCTTAATATTATGTCATTAGGAAAGTACAAATGATTAAAATCACAGAGAAATACCACTTCACACCCACAAGAATGTACTAAAATATAAAAGAATGCTCACACCTACACCTTTAATGGAAATAACACATTAGAACTGGAGTTCTCACACATTACTGTTTGGAATGTAAAACAACCATTTAGGAAAAACAGTTACATGTTTTCTTTAAAAACTTAAACATACAATGTGGTCCAGCCATTCACTTTCAAGTATTTACCTCAGAGAAGCCACAGGTTTGTACAAAGATTCATACCGACTATTCTTAGAAACCTTACTCATGCTCTTCGGGTCTGACCAGCACCTGGGTAGCTAGAGCGCAGGGTCGGCTGACACCCTCCAGCTACCCAGGACACCCGCCACAGGATTTTGAGACTTCTGGTGAGTGGAACACAGCTTCTGCTCCAGTCCAATTACACGGGACCTGAGACTGCTTTGGTTGGGGAGGCAGAAATCCGGCCTGAGTAGGGCCACAAGCCTCTTCCGGTCTGAACAGCACCTGGGTAGCTAGAGCACAGGGTCTGCTGACACCCGCCAGCTACCCACGACACCCGCCACAGGATTTTGAGACTTCTGGTGAGTGGAACACAGAGTCTGCTCCAACCTTTAAACAGTGACAACAATAACAACTAATCCCAGAGATTACCAGATGGTGAAAGGTAAACCTAAGAATCTTACTAACAGAAACCAAGACCACTCACCATCATCAGAACCCAGCACTCCAACTTCGCCCAGTCCAGGGCACCCCAACACACCAGAAAAGCTAGACCCGGTTCTAAAAGCATATCTCACGATGATGGTAGAGGACATCAAGAAGGACTTTAATAACACACTTAAAGAAATACAAAAGAACACTGCTAAACAGGTAGAAGGCATTAAAGAGGAAGCACAAAAATCCCTTAAAGAATTGCAGGAGAACACTGCTAAACAGGTAGAAGACATTAAAGAGGAAGCACAAAAATCCATTAAAGAATTGCAGGAAAACCAGACCAAACAGGTGATGGAATTGAATAAAACCATCCAAGACCTAAAAAGGGAAGTAGAAACAATGAAGAAAACCCAAATTTAGGCAACACTGGAGATAGAAACACTAGGAAAGAAATCTGGAACCATAGATACGAGCATCAGCAACAGAATACAAGAGATGGAAGAGAGAATCTCAGGTGCAGAAGACTCCATAGAGAACATCGGCACGACAATCAAAGAAAATACAAAATCCAAAAAGATCCTAACTCAAAATATCCAGGAAATCCAGGACAAAATGAGAAGACCAAACCTACGGATAATAGGAGTAGATGAGAATGAAGATTTTCAACTCAAAGGACCAGCAAATATATTCAACAAAATTATAGAAGAAAACTTCCCAAACCTAAAGAAAGAGATGCCCATGAACATACAAAAAGCTTACAGAATTCCAAATAGACTGGACCAGAAAAGAAATACCTTCTGACACATAATAATCAGAACAACAAATGCACTAAATAAAGATAGAATACTAAAAGCAGTAAGGGTAAAGGTCAAGTAACAGATAAAGGCAACCCTATCAGAATTACACCGGATTTTTCACCACAGACTATGAAAGCCAGAAGGGCCTGGACAGATGTTATAGAGAAACTAAGAGAACACAATTTCCAGCCCAGGCTACTATACCCAGCCAAACTCTCAATTACCATAGATGGAGAAACCAAAGTATTCCACGATAAAACCAAATTCACACATTATCTTTCCACGAATCCAGCCCTTCAAAGGATAATAACAGAAAAAAAACAATACAAGGACGGAAACCACATCATAGAAAAAGCATGAAGGTAATCCCTCAACAAACCTAAAAGAAGACAGCCACAAAACAGAACACCAACTCTAACAACAAAAATAAAAGGAAGCAACAATTACTTCTCCCTAATATCTCTTAGTATCAATGGACTCAACTCCCCAATAAAAAGACATAGACTAACAGGCTGGCTACAGAAACAGGACCCAACATTTTGCTGCTTACAGGAAACTCATCTCAGAGAAAAAGATAGACACTACCTCAGAATGAAAGGCTGGAAAACAATTTTCCAAGCAAATGGTAGGAAGAAACAAGCTGGAGTAGCCACTATAATATCTGATAAGATTGACTTCCAACCCAAAGTCATCAAAAAATACAAGGAAGGGCACTTCATTCTCATCAAAGGTAAAATCCTCCAAGAGGAACTATCAATTCTGAATATCTATGCGCCAAATACAAGGGCAGCCTCATTCATTAAAGATACTTTAGTAAAGCTCAAAGCACACATTGCACCTCACACAATAATAGTGGGAGACTTCAACACACTACTTTCACCAATGGACAGATCATGGAAACAGAAACTAAACAGGGACACAGTGAAACTAACAGAGCTTATGAAACAAATGGATCTGACAAATATCTACAGAACATTTTATCCTAAAACAAAAGGACATACCTTCTTCTCAGCACCTCAGGGTACCTTCTCCAAAATTGACCACATAATTGGTCACAAAACAAGCCTCAATATATACAAAAATATTGAAATTGTCCCATGCACCCTATCAGATAACCATGGACTAAGACTGATCTTCAATAACAAAATAAATAATAGAAAGCCAACACACACGTGGAAACTAAACAACACTCTTCTCAATGATACCTTGGTCAAGGAAGGAATAAAGAAAGAAATTAAGGACTTTCTGGAGTTTAATGAAAATGAAGCCACAACCTACCCAAACTTATGGGACACACTGAAAGCATTTCTAAGAGGAAAACTCATAGCTCTGAGTGCCTCCAAAAAGAAACTAGAGAGAGCACACATTAGCAGCTTGACAACACACCTAAAAGCTCTAGAACGAAAGGAAGCAAATTCACCCAAGAGGAATAGATGGCAAGAAATAATCAAACACAGGGGTGAAATCAACCAAGTGGAAACAAGAAGAACAATTCAAAGAATCAACCAATCGAGGAGCTGGTTCTTTGAGAAAATCAACAAGATAGATAAACCCTTAGCCAGACTCACTAGAGAGCATAGGGAAAGTACTCTAATTAACAAAATTAGAAATGAAAAGGGAGACATAACAACAGACCCTGAAGAAATCCAAAACACCATCAGATCATTCTACAAAAGGCTATACTCAACAAAACTGGAGATCCTGGATGAAATGGACAAGTTTCTAGACAGATACCAGGTACCAAAGTAAAATCAAGATCAGGTTAATGATCTAAACAGTCCCATATCCCCTAAAGAAATAGAAGCAGTCATTAATAGTCTCCCAACCAAGAAAAGCCCAGGACCAGATGGGTTTAGTGCAGAGTTCTATCAAACCTTCAAAGAACTAATCCCAGTTCTTCACAAACTATTCCATAAAATAGAATCAGAAGGTACTCTACCCAACTCATTCTATGAAGCCACAATTACTCTGATACCTAAACCACATAAAGACCCAACAAAAATAGGGAACTTCAGACCAATTTCCCTTATGAATATTGATGCAAAAATCCTCAATAAAGTTCTCGCTAACCGAATTCAACAACAAATCAAAACAATCATCCATCCTGACCAAGTAGGTTTCATCCCAGTGATGCAAGGATGGTTCAATATATGAAAATCCATCAATGTAATCCATTATATAAACAAACTCAAAGACAAAAACCACATGATCATCTCGTTAGATGCTGAAAAAGCATTTGACAAAATCCAACACCCGTTCATGATAAAAGTCTTGGAAAGATCAGGAATTCAAGGCCCATACCTAACCATGATAAAAGCAATATACAGCAAACCAGTAGCCAACATCAAAGTAAATGGTGAGAAGCTGGAAGCAATCCCACTAAAATTAGGGACTAGACAAGGCTGCCCACTCTCTCCCTACCTATTCAACATTGTACTTGAAGTCCTAGCCAGAGCAATTAGACAACAAAAGGAGATCAAGGGGATACAAATCAGAAAAGAAGAAGTCAAAATATCGCTTTTTGCAGATGATATGATAGTATACATAAGTGACCCTAAAAATTCCACGAGAGAACTCCTAAGCCTGATAAATAGCTTCGGTGAAGTAGCTGGATATAAAATTAACTCAGGCAAGTCAATGGCCTTTCTGTACACAAAGGATAAACAAGCAGAGAAGGAAATTAGGGAAACAACACCCTTCTCAATAGTCACAAACAATATAAAATACCTTGGTGTGACTCTAACTAAGGAAGTGAAAGATCTGTATGACAAGAACTTCAAGTCCCTGAAGAAAGAAATTAAAGAAGATCTCAGAAGATGGAAAAACCTCCCATGCTCATGGATTGGCAGGATCAACATTGTAAAAATGGCTATCTTGCCAAAAGCAATCTACAGATTCAATGCAATCCCCATCAAAATTCCAACTCAATTCTTCAACGAATTGGAAAGGGCAATCTGCAAATTCATCTGGAACAACAAAAAACCTAGGATAGCAAAAACTCTTCTCAAGGATAAAAGAACCTCTGGAGGAATCACCATGCCTGACCTAAAGCTGTACTACAGAGCAATTGTGATAAAAAACTGCATGGTACTGGTATAACGACAGACAAGTAGACCAATGGAACAGAATTGAAGACCCTGAGATCAACCCACATACCTATGGTCACTTGATCTTTGACAGGGGAGCAAAAACCATCCAGTGGAAAAAAGACAGCATTTTCAACAAATGGTGCTGGCACAACTGGTTGTTAACATGTAGAAGAATGAGAATTGATCCATTCCTATCTCTTTGTACCAAGGTCAAATCTAAGTGGATTAAGGAACTCCACATAAAACCAGAGACACTGAAACTTATAGAGGAGAAAGTAGGGAAAAGCCTCGAGGATATGGGTACAGGGGGAAAATTCCTGAATAGAACAGCAAAGGCTTGCGCTGTAAGATTGAGAATCGATAAATGGGACCTCATAAAGTTGCAAAGCTTCTGCAAGGCAAAAGACACCGTCAATAAGACAAAAAGAGCACCAACAGATTGGGAAAGGATCTTTACCTATCCTAAATCAGATAGGGGACTAATATCCAATATATATAAGGAACTCAAGAAGGTGGACTCCAGAAAATCAAATAACCCCGTTAAAAAATGGGGCTCAGAACTGAACAAAGAATTCTCACCTGAGGAATACTGAATGGCAGAGAAGCACCTGAAAAAATGTTCAACATCCTTAGTCATCAGGGAAATGCAAATCAAAACAACCCTGAGATTCCACCTCACACCAGTCAGAATGGCTAAGATCAAAAATTCAGGTGACAGCAGATGCTGGCGAGGATATGGAGAAAGAGGAACACTCCTTCATTGTTGGTGGGATTGCAAGCTGGTACAACCACTCTGGAAATCAGTTTGGCAGTTCCTCAGAAAATTGGACATAATACTACCAGAGGATCCAGCAATACCTCTCCTGGGCATATATCCAGAAGATGTTCCAACCGGTAAGAAGGATACATGCTCCACTATGTTCATAGCAGCCTTATTTATAATAGCCAGAAGCTGGAAATAACCCAGATGCCCCTCAACAGAGGAATGGATACAGAAAATGTGGTACATTTACACAATGGAGTACTACTCAGCTATTAAAAGGAATGAATTTATGAAATTCCTAGGCAAATGGATGGATCTGGAGGGCATCATTCTGAGTGAGGTAACATATTCACAAAGGAACTCATACAATATGTACTCACTGATAAGTGTATATTAGCCCAAAAACTTAGGATACCCAAGATATACGATACAATTTGTTAAACGCATGAAACTCAAGAAGAATGAAGACCAAAGTGTGGACACTGTGCCCCTTCTTGGAATTGGGAACAAAATACCCATGGAAAGAGTTACAGAGATAAAATTTGGAGCTGTGAAGAAAGGATGGACCATCTAAAGACTGCCATATCCAGGGATCCATCCCATAATCAGCTTCCAAACACTGACACCATTGCATACACTAGCAAGATTGTGCTGATAGGACCCTGATATAGCTGTCTCTAGTGAGACTTCACCGGGGCCTAGCAAACACAGAAGTGGATGCTCACAGTCAGCTATTGGATGGATCACAGGGCCCCCAATGGAGGAGCTAGAGAAAGTACCCAAGGAGCTAAAGGGAACTGCAACCCCATAGGTGGATCATTATTATGAACTAACCAGTACCCCAGAGCTCATGTCTCTAGCTGCATTTGTATCAAAAGATGGCCTAGTAGGCCATCACTGGAAAGAGAGACCCATTGGACTTGCCAACTTTATATGCCCCAGTACAGGGGAATGCCAGCGCCAAGGGGTGGGGGTGGGTTGGTGGGGGACTGGGGTGGGGAGTGTATTGGGGACTTTTTGGATAGCAATGGAAATGTAATTGAGGAAATTACCTAATTAAAAAAAAAAAAAGAAACCTTACTCATTATAGATTAAAAGCCTGAAGCATGAAAATGTCTGTGCTGGTGAGTGGATAAACTGGCCTGTGTATCAGTGCAATGGAGTGCTACCCAGCAATAATAAAGATCAAACTGTAAGATACTGCAGCAACACACACGTATCACAAGAGTTCTACAGACGCCAGCCATGTTATCACCAAAAGAAACTCCTGCTTATGGTCACATTTCTGTGAAATTAAATTAAACTATAGTATAAGGAAGGGAGATCAATGCTAGCCAGACACTGGCCAGAGGGAAGGCAAGGAGAAGGGAAGAAAGGCATGGGGAAATTTAAAGAAATGCCAATGTTCTTTATCCTAATTTTGGAGATAATTCCACAGATATATATAAATATCAAAATGTTCTCACTGTTTACTTTATATATTTATCTGTTGAAGTGTTGAGGATCGAGGCCCTCCACATACAAGAAAGGCATTCTGCCACTGAGTTATACACAGCCATTGTCCACTTCCAGAAAGCTCAATCAAACGGGGAGTTGCTTCAAGGCAAGGCTATGATTTTGTGTTATATAATGAAATCCATAGTTTACAGTATACAATTTCCCAAAATAAGAACTAATTCCGATAAAATAAAAAAAAAAAACATGTGGCCATTGCACACAGCAATATTAGCTGATGTTGTTTGACTGTCTCCACCCTTTTTGCATCCAAGGATCATGCTGACCTGCAAGGCCAGGTGATTTGCTCAGGATCAAAGTTAGTAACAAGTAAAAGAGAATCTGTTAGTTCCTGAGTGGCTTGAACCATGTTAATAGATCTTGTTGCTCATTGTAAGTGCTCATTTGGTACATATGTTTGCAAGAATAAGTTTTAAAAGATGTTTGTGTATTTGTACCTATATCAACTATACGTTATTTGCTAGGTGCTTACTTACTTTGTGATCTTGAGATTTGGAGTACAATACTTTCTTTTTAGGTCAATAAAGTTAGCATATGTATCTGATAATAGGAAATATATAAGGTAGGTACGACATACTTGAATTTCCTTTCTACGCCAATGTGTATGAAGAACTATAGACCGTGTCTTTTCATTGGTTATATCACTGAGTTTTTATATACTTGTATGTTCAAATTAGAAGTTAGCTTAATTTCCAACTATAGCCAGTTAAATTAAAAATAATTTGGTGCCAGTGATAGTAACGTGTCAAAATTACAAATAATCTTTTGAAGTAGAAAAGGATCTATTAAGATGACTCTTTACTGTTGAAATCTAATCGCTGGGATTAGGAATGTTAATTTGAGTATTCTCAATAGAAAAGACACATCTGAGAACTCTATTTTGAAATAATAACCAAGAAGTCTGTGTTTTCTGCTCTAAAGAGTTAATGCTACCATTCTGCACACTGTATTGCACTATTGACTCACTTATATCTCCCTCTGTCTCTACGCTTGGTCCAGAATCTAACAAAACCCAAAGAAACAGCATATAATTCCGTCTTCCAGTTTCCTCACTGTTCTCTAGTAACATAAATTTCAGCAGAGCCAGTTAAAAGCAATGGTATTAAGGGGAAATGCTCAAGAAAAAAAAAAAAACCTAAGCATATTTACAACTCCTAGGCACATTGGGATTCACCCTCAGCTATTCTGAAACAGTTCCTAAATGTGCTTTGCTAAGAGAAACTTAAATAACAGCAGGCCTTTTGTTCTTTCCTTAGCCATAAATGTTTACACACCGAAAGAGAATTAAGGGTAATGGCACTA
Source organism: Mus caroli (assembly GCF_978045245.1). Lineage (NCBI taxonomy): Eukaryota > Metazoa > Chordata > Mammalia > Rodentia > Muridae > Mus > Mus caroli. Next base: position 56,771,888 of record NW_028227269.1, read on the forward strand.
GGATACTCTGTATTTGCAGCAGATAATTTTAACTACAGATGCTGGCATCTTCTTCTTCTAGGTATCATAACATAGTTCTTAAAATACTGCCTTGAACCAGTTTTTAGGTGCTGGCTAAAGGCCTGTCAGTTGCATAGCTGATTAAGTCCATATTACCGAACCACTTTCCACCAACACTAACAGCCAGGGTCAACTCCTAAACCCTGCCCCCTCCACTTCCCAACTGAGATTATTGACACCAATCAATCCTAAACCTTCTTCCTCTGCATCACTCCCTCAGTGCCACAGAAACCACAATAAAAAAGGCCTTCTCCCACAGTTGACCTCTCTCCTCTGCCTCGGGGCTGATGCTGAGACTTCTGCCAGAGAAACCCATGAGGCATGCCATGTCCTTCCTTGGAAGCATGAGTAGCATGAGTAATAGAACTGAAAAGCTCTAGTCTAGCTCTTCCTCTTTTTATCCACTCTGGCCTCCTTATCTAGATGAAGGAGATGATCTCTAGAATTGTTATGTTTTACCCTATTGAAATGTAAATTGACAATATTTCTATGGGATATAAGTTCTTCTTACTCTTTAGGAGATAAGGTTAAAAGTAGAAAATGTTTCCAGCCATGACAAATTATGGCCAATATGAATTGAACACCGAGAGAGTTGTGTGCATACATTCCAAGACATTATGACATGTTTAAGATCTCAAACTGCCCAGAGGGGTGGAACTATCGTTATGTCCATATGTCCACAGGACTCAGCGGCACTGGGAAGTTCACAAGTTCTCTGAGATCACACCATTAGCAATCAATGCTCCACACAAGTACTTTCCCTCCAGGAAATAACTACATTTGTGTAAGTACCAGTTACTTTGAGGGTTTTAGATGAAATTTTATCCAAAAAATTATGAGATGATTAGGTATGATCTGGGTATAAATAAGCAAATATTTTCAACAATTATTTTCACTTTGTGTACACGTACACACACACACACACACACACACATACTTCACCACTGTGGCCTCTTCTGCTTCTGTCATTGGACAGAATCTCAATTACCCTGTAATACCTTTACAACTACTCTCAAGTACCAGGCAAAGTTGCTCACTCGGTAATTGATGGCAAGAGATAAACTCATGTGCTTCAAAGTTAAAATGTCCTGTAAGTCAAACATGATCCCTGCCTTGCTCCTCTGCTCTTTCTGTCCCGCTCCATGTATTCTGACTCCTAGAAGGAAATTGAGTTAGACTGCTGTCTGAATTTGTTTACATTCACAAGACCCTGCTGTAAGTTTCTCAGGATTCATTGTCATCCACTGGACACCCAGAGCACATCTAGTGACTGTAGTCCTGCTGGCCTCTTCCGAATCGCAACTTTCACTACACACAGTAACAACCTACCCACACAGATTATTTCCTTGGGATCCTGTCAATATTCTGTTCCACCACATGAAGGCCCTGTAAAGGATCCTTAAGCTGTTTTTGTCATTTCCATGGTACTTAGAGAACATATCGTCACTTTTGCCATTGGAACAAACACAATACCAGGGGCAAATCACTTCCTGTAGACAGAGCCTTAAAAGTTTGAGGGTCACTCACTTTTGTATGCCAAGTTCAGGCTCCCTCGGGCCTGAGAAAAATTAGAAGCATGTAGCTGCCCTCCAACATGGAGAGGAGTTGTGGGAGGGATCAGAATCCCAGCATCTTCTCTAATGCTCTGCCTCAGTGTCTTTCATGTCCCGGATGATGAGAGCATCCTCGGCATCCACTTTGGAACACAGGGATGATTGGCAAATACTGTCTTGTTCTTGCCTTTGAGGACATATCCAAATCCAACATGATTTCATTTAATGTTGTTTCAGAAACATGAACAAGGATGCTCAGAAGAATGAATAATTTACTAACATAACAAAAACTGGCTGCCTCGAGGCAACCTTTTTCTAATATTCTCCATTGAGAAAATAGATTTTTCTCTTGTTCTGAATATGCCCCTAGAAATGCATTGTGACTCATTAGCCTTTAGTCTTACCCACATTGAACAAACAGCATAAATGTTTAATTTGGGAGAGTGGATGGATGGGAAGTTAGTAGGCACTCCAAGAAAATACATCTCTGTTACTTGATCCTCATAGAGTTTGGTCTTTTTAGTGCAAAACATGAGCAGAAGACTGGAACTTTGTCCGAGGACCTCCAGATTGTGTGTCCTGTGCATTTCTGGCTTTCTGACTTCCCTAGCCAGAGGGGCCAATTCACAAATCACAATAAAATTCCTGTGTGCTGTTTTCTTCCACTGGGGCTAGAACTCATTTCTATTGCCCTTCTAGGACAGTGCCTACCCTCCCAAGGCACACAAAGCATAACCACTTTTCAAACCTCTTAGATTAGACAAAATATCTTCTCTAGTATTTTATTGGAGAAATACAGAGTCACTACCTTATCTTAATTAAAAATTGAAACTGCATCATTTCCTTCAAGGCTCATAGAACACAATTTCCATCAACATAAATTACACAATTTATGTGATTTTTATGAAATTTACTATGAGACAATCAATAAAAATAATTATTACAACTCTAAAATAGAAGTCCCCAGTCCAGTGTTTCTCAAAAAGTTTTGGCAAGATCCAAAGTTGTATAAAAAGTTTTGGTAGTGACATCTCAAATTCTACTATTTTCAAGAACTGACCAAGTATGGAAGTGTCCTGTAGAAAACTGCTTAAGACATTCCAGGATGCAAATCTTTAGCACCTGGTCCTTTGCCTTATGCTGATACCTCACTGGAGGCACTGCTATTTGTGACTGCACAGCTGCAGATTCTGTAGGTGCTGGATTGAGACAATGTTCCCCAGAGGTGTGATCTGAATGATTATGTCCTCTGCCCTACTTCCTCCCACCCAGTTTCATACACTGAAGGCTGTAGTTAGAATGAGAAAGATATTAAGGTTAGATGAAAGTGGACTCTGGTTTGATAAAACTAGTGTCCTTATAGGAAGAGACTGCAGAGCGCTTATTATTCCTCTGGGCACACAGTAGAAAAGACGATGAGGGCATAGCAAGACGAGCACCCTCAGGAGATAAGCACAGCCTTCAACCACATGTTGAATGGGATGTGCCTGAAACTTGAAAACTTGACCTTGAACTTCTACTCCCTAGAATTGTGATGAAATAAATATCTATTATTTCAACTCCCTAGTCCCCCAGTTCTCAACATGTGGGTTGCAACCCTTTTTTGGGGGTTCGAAGGACCCTTTCATAAGGGTTGCATATAATACATTTATATTACGATTCACAACAGTAGTAAAATTAAAGTTATGAGGTATCAATAAAATAGTTTTAGGGTTCAGGGTCACCATGACAGGAAGAACTGTATTGAAGGCCACAGCATTAGAAGATTGTTTCATTATGGAACCCTGAGTCAACCCAGTATCTTATCAGTGGAAAGAGATAAAGGGCATTTTCGTTCTTTCTCCTACAAGTGTGAGTGTGTGTGTGTGTGTGTGTGTGTGTGTGTGTGTGTGTGTAAAATTTTGCTTTTTGTGCATGTTGTTTAGAGACATGACCCTGTTCTTCTTCAAAATTTTTCAGTCAGAATTAACATCATGAATCAGACTTTATAGTGAAATAGAAAGCCTCTAAGTCAAAATGCAGTTAGAGATTTTCTTTTGTCATGGTGCTCTTTTACTCCACCCCAGGCAAGCCACCTCTGCAGCTCTACAGACAATCTTTTTGAGCATCTGGGGGCTCCTGGTCCTGATTCAAGAACAGGACACTAGATGAACAGTAACTTCTTAACATTTAACACAAAGAAGAAGCGTAATTACCTCTTCCAACTCATAAGAACCAGTAGCCTTGAAAGTTGAAGAAAATCATATTAAAAGTAAAATGAACATGCGCCCACATTCAATAATTTAATTATTAATTTAAACCTGACATAAGATTCACCTTTTAAGAAAAACTTCTTCGTATCACATATTTGAACTTTGTTGAATATCTGTCACACAGAGGAACACATGTTGACCACTCCCTGAGTAGTGTAATTTTTCATGAGGACATCTGAATGACCATCTTCTCACCAGAGATAGGGAATTTCATCTACACCAATGAAGTGATTCCAGCCAAGTCCAACTTAGTGAACCAATGGGTTTATCAGGAAAAGTTAGAGTATGCTAGTTCAAAAACAGCCCTATCAGCGTAATGCCACTCGGCAGGAGTGATGACTCCAAGAAAGCTGTGTCCCTAAAGCTCCCTGACAAACTTGTAGGTATTTGTCTCCCCTAGACATAGCTTCTGTTTACATAACTGCAGGAAGGCAGCCTTGTGAGTCTTGGAAGCTTCTGGAGCTTTCCCACCCTTGTAAGTTTTGTGGTCTTCCCTGATACTCATAAACCTCTTTGCTAGGAAGTATTATTTTCCATTCCTAGGAAAAAGATACACAACATCTTGTCCTGGGATATATTATGTAAAGCAGTTGTTAGGAGAAGAAGCTCAGCTGTAACCAAAATCTGAACACTTCAACCCTTTGGATTAACTTGAACCAATAGTGCCTTGAAAAAAGCATATGCTATCTACAGAGTTAAAATTCTGCTACTCCTTTAAGAAACCCTCATATAGCTCTCATGTTACTTTCTAAATATCTGGCTCTAAATGCCACACCACCAATAAAGATTTCATCAGATTACTAATTAGCACTGTGCAGGCTAGTTTTTAATGTCAACCTGACATAAGCCAGAGTCATTTTGGAAGAGAAAACCTTAATTAAGAAAACGTCCCCACAAAATTGGCCTACGGGCAAGCCTATGGGGCATTTTCTTAATTGCTGATTGATATGGAATGGCTGGAGTCACTGTAGGTAATGCCTTCCCTGGACTGGTGGTCCTGGGCTCTATGAGAATGCAGGCTGAGAAAGCCATGAAGAGCAAACCAGTAAGCATAAGTCTTCCATGCCCTCTCTGCATCAGCTCCTGCCTAAAGGTCTATCCTGCTCAAATTCCTGTCCTAACTTTCTTCAGTGATAAACTAAGATGGGTACGTGTAAGCCAAATAAGACCTTTTCTCCCCAAGTTGCTTTTGGTCATGCTATTTCACCACCCTAAGACAGAAGGCATGTTGATGATATATATGAGATAAAACAAGAATGAAAAAGAAAAACACAAAACCAATGCCCTTATGCTGTGGATACTTGACTTGAAATCAATATAGATAAGTTCTGACCATAATGGATAATGAAGAAGAAGACCCTGAGACAGCTCCATGAAACTTCATAGAACAGTGAACCTAAAGAGAGTATCATAGGACCTGCCAGGAAGAGGCTGTGGGAACAAGTTACATAAGATCCTTCGTGACTGATTCATTATCTGAAGTCTTTAGTGCTATGTTTGCTCATGGTGTTCATTAATGGACTGAGCACTGGTAAAATAAATGCTGACTCAAATGCTCACCCCATAGTTTAATAAATTTATAATAAATATGAGACATACATTTATTTTGAAGCAACATTTCAAATTTGGAAAAAAATACTAGATTCACAGAGTTGATAAATGGTGTTTTTGACTTTGTGAATCACCAACAAAACAAGTACAATAACAATGAGATATGTTTAGGTTGTTACTACAGAAAGGAAGGAATCAATTAGAAAAGTTAGTAAAATAACAACAACAACAAAAAGCTCAAAACAGAAAGGTCTTTAATGAAAATTTCTTTTCCAATGAAAAGATTAATTATATGCTATGAATTAAATCCTGAAATGTGCTTCCAAAAATTACTGTCTTCATAGATGGGCTGCAACATAGACTATGACCTTGGAAGAGGACAGGCAGTGGTATCATTTGCTTTTCCAGCAGAGCTCAGTAACTTGGGGCTATCCATTTTAACTGGGCTTATATTACATGGACTTTCCTGGTGTTCGATTGCAGAAATGTTAGTCTTGTCATCATCAACAGTGAATTAGCAAAATCGAAAAGATTGAAGAGATGAAGTGCCTGCCACACCAACATGAGAATCTTGTTGTGTCCCTAACACACACACACACACACCAGAAAATAGTAAAAATATCCATGATGCCTTCAGAACTGTGTTATAAAATGACCTTAAATCAATAATTCTATGCATAATCAAGACTGGTCTAAAGAGAAAAGAAAAGAATGAAATTGAAAAATCAGAAAGTTTGTCTTCCAAGTATTTAGCAAAACACAAAGCATAACAGGGATCCTTATGGGAAAGAAGAAAGGAAGGTAAGAAAAGGGAGTAGAAGGCATGAGGAGATGTTGATTTTAGAGATTGAAAGACTATGTAATTCAAACCAAGTCAAACTGCTCTCGGGTAACCAATGTACAAAAGCTTGCTAAAATGCATTCTTAAACATGTTTCATATACACAAGTAACATTACATGGACTAAGGAGGTTGTAATTACACATTTAGCTCTCTCTCTCTCTCTCTCTCTCTCTCTCTGTGTGTGTGTGTGTGTGTGTGTGTGTGTGATGAATTTGAAAGAGAGGGTTTACATAATAGGGGTTTGAAGGAAAGGGGGAAGGAGATAAGTGATGTATTATATTTTAATTTCAAAGCATAAAAATGTACTAATTTTAAAATAATGAGTACTAAGAAATTTCTACTGAGAAGAAATGAAGAGAAATACTGAGGAATTCATTACAAGGCAGAGCCCAAAGCTTGGGAATGGTTCAATGATCTGGCAATGACCTCAAAGTTGCTCTTGACAAGATCTGGGAGCAAAATGGTGAAAATCAGAAGTGGAGTCCTGGACATTTTAGGACTTGGCTATGTACCAGGCATAATAAACAAAACACAAACCAACTTGATCTTGTCCGGAGTTTTACTTTTCCCTTTCATATCAGCCTTGTACCACAAGTGAATATGAGCTTGGAGTAAGAAAACCCTAGAAGCTTAGCAGCTCTCTTTAGAGGAAAGGAAATGTCACCCTGGGCCTCGAAGGCTCTGATAAATACTTTTTCAAACATAACGTCTAGCACCTGCAGGCACATAAAGAAAAAAAGATATCACATATGTGAAGCAGGAGTGATAACAGCAAGCAAAATAGCCAAAGGCTTTGTCAGACCCAGTGAAAATACGCTCCACATCTTCAAGAAGAAAAATAAGCAGGCATCATTTCAGTAGCATACAGACAATATAAACAGTGACGACAGATATCAAAAAGAGTCATGTTAAAACCCCAGGACTGGAAAATTTAGAGCAAAATTAAGACTTCCTTGGCATTATTTCAAAACATAATGGACAGCTGAAAAGACAGGAAGTACACTGAAAACACTCAGAAGAAACTGGAATGCCAGATAACAGCAGCCAAATAGGGAAACCATAGATTAAAAACAAAGATACAAACACATAAAACACAAAGTCCACAGGAAGTTATATGTTCTGCCACCTAGAAAACAAAAAGAATGGATACAGACAATGTGTATAGAAAGTTTTGCCTTAGGATTTCCCAAAATGGATAAAACTATCAGTCTTCAGAAGTAAGAATGCCGACCACTTAAAATCAGAAAAAAATAAAGATAAATATTTTTAATGGGTGAAAAGCTGATGTGTTAGCCTCTAATAGACACCTACACAGAGAGGAATTTGTAAAGGACGTTCCTCAGATACAGGAACATCTTGTTGGGAAGATCGAGATGTCAAAGGCACAGGGTGGTAAAACAAAGGAGCTCCAACCCCATGAGTAAATCTTGTTAAATACTACTCGCAAGAAAACAGTAATGTGCAGATCTGGAGTCAAAGAAGATCCGACCACTGCACTACACCTAGGAGAATGATCAAATTATTCACATGGAGTTTGATATCAATGATGCACCATAAAAAGAATCTAATGCAGTCAATGAAAAGATAATGGGGAGTGTAAGAAATAAAACTAAGATAAGTCAAGAACACCAGTTATTGTTCATCCACAGGACTTGAAGGTGGCTGCTCTCACGTGCTCTCTGTTGGGGATATAGGTTGACAATAATCTCCAGTGATGTCCAATTTGGCAGGAAAAGCAAGCTTTCAATAAACTCTGTTTGGTTATTAAAAGGCACACTGCTATGATAATATTAAAATGGTCTGCCTATTCATGAATTATTTCTACAAATTTGTTATAATATGCAGATATCTTATATAGCTCTTTCTCATATATTGAAAGATAATAGCAGATATGGAAATTTCTTTACAATTCACACATCACATGTAGCTCAAGAGAAAGGAAGACCAAAGTGTGGGTGCTTTGGTCCTTCTTAGACAGAGTAGCAGGAGCAAATACAGGAGCAAATACAGAGACAAAGTGTGGAATATAGACTGAAGGAAAGGCCATCCAGAGACCTGGGGATTCATCCCATATACAGTCACCAAACACAGACACTATTGTGGATGCCAAGAAGTGACTGCTGACAGGAGCCTGAAATAGCTGTCTCCTGAGAGGCTATGCCAGAGCCTGACATATACAGAGGTGGATGATCACAGCCAACCGTTGAATTGATGACCGGGTCCCCAATGGAGGAGTAAGAGAAAGGACTGAAGGAACTGAAGGGGTCTGCAACCCCATAGGAAGAACAACAATATCAACCAACCAGAGCTCCAAGGGTCTAAACCATCAACCAAGGACTATATATGGAGGGACCCATGGCTCCAGCTGCATATATGTAACAGAGATGGCCTTGTCAGACATCAATAGGAGAAGTCCTTGGTCCTGTGAAGGCTCGATGCCCCAATGTAGAGGAATTCGAGGATGGGGAAGCAGGAGTAGGTGGGTGGGTGGGGGCACACCCTCATAGAAGTGGGAGAAGGGGGGCTAGGATGGAGGCCCCTGGGGGGTGGAGAAATTGGGAAAGGGGATAGCATTTGAAATGTAAATAAATAAAACATCCAATAAAAAATGACTAAGCATAAAAAAAGAAAGAAATTATGGCAATAGTTATGTTGACGTTTCTGCCCCGTAATGAAAATGGAAACTATTGTCTAATAAGAGCAGCAAGTTGGGCTATCCCTGAAGAAATTAAAGACTTAATGCCAAGGAGTGACATCATAGGGCAGCAAAAAGACAGACTGATGGCAGGATTTTTTCACCAAAGTGATTTGTTCCACCCATAGAAGAATAAGTTAAAGATAGCCCAAAAGTGAAAGCAAGGATATTAGTTATTAAGGATCCAAGAAGATATACAATAGTCCACACTTGACCAAGGATTTGATCTTTGCCATCAGAGCAGATTGACTGATGCTAATATTTTAGTCTCCCAAGTTGACACACAGAGTTGTAATATTACAAAGGAGTGGACCTGTATGTTTCTTCACAGTCGAGATCACAGCTCTCCATTAATCCTTTGTCATTGATATGCCTTAACTACAGAGATCATTGCTTTCATCAGGAAAGCCTCATCAAACTTTGGCGTCTGTTTTCTGCATGTCCCCATTCCACAATTTCAGCTATATTTGCATTGTACTTGAGTTTAATTATTTCTCTGATTCTTATTTGAATGTAAAAAAATGACTGAAAAATGAAAAAAATACTTATTTTGGTCTTCTGGGTTGTGAAATTGCTAGAAAGAAATCACATAAAAAATCTTTAATGAGAAACAATATTTAAAATCACAATTTTTATTATTTGATTAGAATACTTAATTTCTTAAAATTATTTGCAAATCAGCATCCCCATTGTCAACATTTGGTTCCAGTTTTAGTGGTAACTGAATCCCTTTAATGAAGTTACACAGGACTGTTGTCAATTATTAATTATAATCCATGTAAATAAAACTCGAATTTACTATCTTAAAACTAACCAGATGCAAAAGCAGATATTTTCTCTTTTAACAAAAACACAGAGAGAGAGACTTGATTTCCAGAGAGAGACAGAGAGGAGGAAAGGAGGAAAGGAGAGAAAGAGGGGAGGAGGGGAGGAGGGGAGGAGGGGAGGAGGGGAGGAGGGGAGGAGGGGAGGAGGGGAGGAGGGGAGGAGGGAGAGAGAAAGTCAGTCAGGTAAAGAGACAAAAATGATTTAACACTAATGACTGCAAAATCTCACTTTAACTGGTGAAGTAAGCCAAGCTATCCATTGATGTAAGTTTTTCATTTAATAATAAAAAGATCTTTGAATTTATTTTTTAAAACTACAGCCCGAGTCCTGCTGGAGATTTCCCAGGAATATCAACTCTCTTTTTCATAGTTAATACTGACACCAAAAAAAATATATTTATTTACATTTCTAAGGGGAAAAACTGTATTTGTATTAGTACCTCCTGTTCTGTTTTATATGTAAATTTAACAAAGGAAACTTCTGTGTAATTTTAATATCAAAAGCAGTGTTTTCCTTCTTGCCCTTGAAGTTCTTAAGACGCTTTGAAGTATGACCATTAAGAAGAATCTGGTGTAGATAAAGAAAAGCCGCTTGACAAAATTCAACATCCTTTTAAGACAAAACAAAGAGAGAGAGAGAGAAATCTCTCTCAACTAATTGTGGAAAAGATGTGCATCTATTCAGTAATTGTTATGTATAGCAAGCTTACCAGTAATGGCTGCAGAGATGGCTCAGTGGGTAGTGCTTGTCTTACACTTATAGGGACTTGAGTTTGAATTCTGAGAACCCATATAAAAACCAGGTGTGCATTGCAACATATTTGTAACCCAGGTTTATAGAAGACAGAGGGCATCACCAGAGCAAGCTGTCCAGGCAAAATAGCCAAAATGGGGAGCTTAGGGTTCAGTGAGAGATTCTGCCTCAATACCTGTAAGATGGAGAATGATTGAGGAATATATCTGACATCAACGTCTGACCTCCATACCTGCACACATGTGCAGTCACACAAATATTATCAGACATACACACATGCCACACATGTACATATGCAAAGAAATTGCAACTTACATCATATTTAATGGAGAGAATTACAATTTTCTTCTTAGATCAAATCAAGACCATGCCTACTTTCCTACTTTTATTCACCACAATACTGGAAGTCCTGAGATGGTATTAGAAGTAGTTAGGAAACAGAATGGAATAAAAGGCATACAATTCTCAAAACAAGGCTTCAAACTGACAGTGAATGCACAACCTACATGACATAATCATGTATGAAGGAGCCCACAAATAAACCTTCCACCTTGCAGGTTATAAAGTCAAGTTCAAAATCATCAGCATTTAAATATATTAATAAATAATTACACTAAAATAAATTAAGACAACAATTCTATTGACAACAGCATAAAAATAAATAAGCTGTACATTGAAATCTGCACAACATTAATAAAAGAGAATAAAGAATGCTCAAATAAATGTAAACATACCTTATGTTTTTGGATAAAAAATTAATTGTTTAAAATATTCACACTTACATAAAGAAATCTATAGATTTAATGTCACTTTTATCAAAATTACCATAACATTTTTCATCGAAAGGAAAATATAACTTTGTGGTCACAAAAGGCTTTGAATAACCAAAGCGACCTTGAGCAATGAAGGCAAAGCTGAGCCATCACATTCTCTGATTGCAAAACATGCCACAGAGCTACAGTAATTAGAGCAGTATGACACATGAGGAATAACACACTAATCAGTGGAGCAGAGTGGAAAAGCCAAAGATAGACTCATACATTTGTGGTCAGCTGATCAATTTCTTAAAGTTGTCAATAGCATAGACTGGGAGGAACAGGCAATCTTGTAAATCAAAGATATCAGGAACACTAAAGATATTTACATGTGCAAAATACGATTTACCCATATCTCACAGTGTACAAATAGAAACTCTAAATAGATGAAAGACTTAAATCTAGAGCATGAAATCTCTGGAAAAATAATAGTGAAAAGCTTATTTGCATTGATATGGCTAAATTTTTTTAAGATCCAGAACACCCACCCCCGCACAAAAAACAAACAAACAAAAAGCCATAGGAAACAAAAGCAAGGTAAATAAAATTTCACCAGAGGTTTTTCTTAAAAAAAAAAAAAAAAGACTGTCCAAAATAAAGGTTATGAGTCATACAGAGAATTAACTCCTACATTAGGAGAAAAAAGAAAATAGCCACCCATACAACTGAGGAGCTAGTGTCCAAAGTGCGTAAGGAATTCAAACAACTCAGCTACAAGGGGAAGATCCCCAGTCTTAAAATGGACACGTGATCTAAAGAGCCATTTTCCCAATAAAGACACACAAATGGGCAATAGCTACCTTAAACGGTGCTTCGAGTCACTGTTGACTACGTAGGACTGGGCACACTTCATGGTGACAGAGCACTAGACTGGCATTTACAATGGACTCAGTTTGCACTCCTGAGCCAATAAATAAATAAAAACTAAGAAAACGAGAGAGAGAGACAGAGAGAGAGAGAGAGAGAGAGAGAGAGAGATTGCCCTAAGCACAGTAAAATGGTTCTTACCAAAAAGATGTTAAGAGTTGGCAAAATTTGAATACCAATCCTGTCGGCTATGGGTGAGAATATAAATTTGTATAATCATTATGTGAAATAGTGTGAAGGTTGCTCATAAAAATAACAAACAGTCATGCAATCTGCGAGCACCATTTCTGGGTAAATGCCCAAGGAAAATGAGATCAGTAAGTCTGAAAGCTGTCTGTACTTGGTCCAATGTGTATAGCAGCATCAGTCACAGATGCCAAGGTACAGAATCAACCCAGATGTCCCCAAAATGGATGAATGCATAAAGATGGTGTGTGTACATAATAAGAAATAACTCACTCCTGATGGGTAGAGAAAGTTCTGAAATTTGCAACAACATAGGAAAACCTGCAGGGCATAAACCAAGTAAAAATAAGCCAACCACAAAAGGAGAAATATTTCCTGGTCTCCTGCAAGCATGCAACCTGAAAATATACACGGGTTTGAAAATAATCCATAGAACCTAAAGAAAGAGAAATGAAGATCTGGGGATGAGGCAGTGTAAGACTTCAGCTGAACAGGATAAGTATCTGAGATTTAATATCTTGTATGATATTGAGTTAATAACCATCTTTCAAAATTATTGAAAGAGCAGAATTTAAAGATATTCACAACTGGAAACATTAAGTTCATGAGGTAAGGGATATGTTAACTTATTTTAATTATTATACAATGTGTACATTTTCCAAACCATCACACTGTAAATATACATACATTTATATATTTAAATATTTACATATAAATATGGCTATTTGTTAAGTAAAAAATAAGGCAAAAAAAAAACCTTGAGGAACCACAGCTAGTTTATTTTTTAAAATAAATTAATAAACTTATTTTAGATGAAATTCCTAATATATAAACTGCACTATTTTATACTATCTTAGAAGCCATTTTATGTAAGAATCTATTCTTGATAACTATTTTCAGAGAAATTTTATATCCTATATTTTTATATTTATTAAATATGGAAAGATTTTAATGATCAGTTGTGATTATTAATCCTTGTTTTAAAATCTTCTAACATTTGTGATTTTTTTAAGTACTGTCCAATATTTAGTAGCCTACTTCATTTTAATGAAAGTTGATGTTTTAAGTCTGAGACAATTGTGTCAATTCTAGAAAAAAATTATCACAACCATACATAAAAAGGACCTTTCCTTCTTTTTCTTTTGAAAACAAGTACATTTTGTTTGATATTATTTAAATTCATTTTAATCATATACTATGCAAATGTTATTTTTACTTTCTATGTAGTCGTGGAATAAAATCACCACCATTTAAAAAATCAAAAGAACAAATGAGAAGCAAAAACATAGGGCCAACGGAATGGCTCCGCAGGCAAAGGTGCTTGCCACAGTCCTGATGACCTGAGTTCTGTCCTTGGAACCTACTATAAGCAGGTGACAGGAAAGAACTGAGCCTACAGAGTTGTCCTCTAACCCTCAAATGAGCACCCCCCAAACACACCATTTTAATAAATTAAACTACGTTTTCTTAAAGAAAGTAATATAGAACAAACACAAAAGAAAAAGAGCATCAAAGTCTTTATTTATAGTCAATACATAAGTAAATATATTGAATATTTGCCTCAACAAAAGAATCAGTTAATTGTTAACAATACTAGATCAGAGATGGACTTATAAAAGATGTAGAGAACAATTGCTTAAAACATCCACAACAAAGCTGACATTTTTTAAAAATACTATAAAGCCAGTTATATTGATCTTAGTACACATTAAAGCAACAGAAAAAATGATGGTCACTGGAGCTCCAAAGGGGAATACAGAATATTAAATGTGACAGAAACTGTAACATAATTCCAATATTTCTAGTGACAGAAACCAGAAGCGTAGAAAAATGGCATTGTTAGATTATTTCCATATAGTGTGTGAATCAATACGATACAATATTGAGATTGATACTTGCCTAAAATATGATGTAGTTAACGTAAGACTTTCATTTATGTAAGCTACCCCCTTCTTTTGCCCTTTTTAAGAAAATAATCTTGGATACATTTTTTGCATATATCTCCCTCATTTTCCTACTTAGATTATAAATAACTGAATGACTAGGATATCAAGTTATTTTCAACTGATAATTTTCCTCCTACAATGTCCCAGCAATTCATATTTGTGATTTTTTTTCTTGGTGAAATATTTGCAGTTGCACACAAAAACAAAATAACTGAAGGGTTTGGGTTTCAACGAATAGATTGTCTTCTGCTAGAATACCGATTTCTAAAAGTCACGTGCAAAATATTTTGTGTTATATGTTTAAGAGGTAAAGTTTACTGGAAGAAATCCATACACAGTACTCCAGGCCTTAATATATCTGTGTGTCCTTTAGAAAATTCTGCAAGAATACCCCTAGGCCCTACCAGCCAATGGCCTACTAATAGTATTGGCTCAGGCTAATAGCATTGGCTGTTAGTCTGGTGAACTGTTGCCTTTTTAAGTAGTCTCTGTCAGTTATCCTCCCCACCAATGATAATGAAGCTGAGTGGTGAATTCACTTCATCAGCCAGCCATTCTAGCATGCAGTGGTTTCAGCACACAGGACCTAATGTCCTGGCAGTCAGTCATCAAAGGTGCCTAGACACTGTGTACCACTTTGGTCTGGCTAGCACACTGGTAGAGCCATAGTGCCTGGTTTATTCCAGCTAAGCCCAAATAATTCAAGATGCAAGGGTGGGGACCTGGCTGATAACAAACAAGGAAGACAGAGTGCCCATGTGAGTCCTCCTATTGTAAAGTCTGACTATGCTTATTGATCTCAAGTAAAATCACCAAAAAAAAAAAAAAAAAAAAAAAAAAAAAAAGACTGGAAAGAACAGAGTCCAGGCAGGCTCAGACAGAGCAGGGCAAATTGGAGAAGAAATCTGAAAATGGATCCCCTAAAGACAATTAGCTTAATTGTTTCCATGGGCATCCACTGAATTCTGTGCCTATTGATCTGCTTTCCTGATAATTAGACTAAACGACCTGGACCATCTCTATATAATCACTTGCATTCTACCCAGCACATAGTTCCCCTTGTCTTTTGATATGGATTCAGCTTTTATGTCACAGGCTGGAGGCAATTCTTTTGATATTTAAAATAGGAAAGGCAAATATATGACTTATTATCTTCGAGAGAAGGAATAGATGAAGAAAATCAAATATGAGTCGTTTAATAAGTTTCCTCTATTCTGAAATTCTAAAATCCTATACTCTGTCTCTAATAATTTATTTATAGCTATACACAGACTTCAAGTTTAGCTTTGAAGGACACATTTGAAGAAGGCGAAACTTGTGCTTTCCCAGAAAAACAAAGTAATTTTTAATTGCTGAACTTGCAGGGAAACTCCTGATTAACTGATAATTAAAGAGACTTAATATATAGAGCACATTTCAAGGAGTTAGAGCTGGCCTTCCAACACGAGCTAAGAGGAAATGAGTTTCTGAAGGACAGCAAAGCTGAGGGGGCATATTGGCAATGGAGAAGAGATCTGGCCGGGTGACCCCAAAGGTTCCTTCCAGAGGTGACATCATGCAGATAAAGAGCCGTGAGAGGTGTGCCCATAGAGCAAGAAAGCGGCCTAGGTCTCGTTCCCATTGGGCTGAGAAACATGGCAGCGAAATCTACTTTTGCAACTGGATAAATCCCTGTAAATTGGCTGTCAAATACAAAAGCTACTACACAAAGACCTTTTAAATAATATTTACTGACCTACATGCGTTGGGTGGAGAAGCCTCCACAGTCAGTTTTCAAAACCTGATTCCATAGAAGCAGAGAGTAGAACCCGAGAAAGGTATGGCGGAGGAAGGGAGTAGTGAGGACGGTTAGGAATCACCTCTATCGTTCTGTAGTATAGTAAGATAGCTGAGGTTGGCAGCGATTAATAGTACATTTCGATACAGCTAATAGAGAGGACTTTTCCATCTTTTGTGTCCTTTTCTTTTTAATAATTAAAAAATATTAAATAATTAATTAATTTCTTTATATCCAAAACACTGCCCCTCCTTCAGGTACCTCTCCTATCCCACCTCCCCTTTTCCTCTGAGAGGGTGCTGTCCCCAACATCCATCCCAACACACACACACACACACACACACACACACACACACACACACACACACACGCACGCACGCACGCACACACGCACACACGCACGCACGCACGAGCGTGCACACCTGGCTATCTCCCACCCTGGTGTATTAAGTTTCTGTAGGGTTGTAGGCGCATCCTCTCCCACTGCAGCCAGTCAAAGCAGCCCTGTTGGAGAACAGATGCCACAGGCAGGCAGTGGCATTAGGGACAGTCTCAACTCCAGTTGTTGGGAGACCAACATGGAGACTGAGTTTGTAAGTCAGCTGCATATGTGCGGGGAGGGAACCTTGGTGAAGATGTAAATGATCAATGTTTGTGGCAATGGATACACCATTTGTGCTGATCTCATCAGTACACATGAGACAGAATCCATTGAGATACCTGGTGGTGTTCATGAGACTGTTCCCCGTAGGCGCCTGCGTGTGAGCCCTCCGCCCCCTAGTAGGGACTGTTTGAGGAGGTTTCACTTGTGTGGCCTTTTTGAAAGAGGTATGGCACTAGGGGACCAGTCTTGAGAACTTGAAGACTTACAGCATTTCTTGCTTCTCTCTCTTGCTTTGTGTTTGCACTTCCAAATTCGAGCACTCAACATTCTGCTCCAGCTGCCCGGCCTGCCTTCTGCCCTCACCCTGCTATTATGGACGGCAACTCTCTGGAGGTCTAAGCCGAAATAAACTTTCTTCTATAATTTGCCTTGGCCATGGCATTTTATCACAGCGACAGAAAAAGAACTAATATAAAATCTCACTCCGTACCTCATTAAATAAGTATCATAAATAGATAAAATTATAAATATGCAAGCAATCCTTCCTGAGATCACTCCATGGTGAGAGGGAGAGAGAGAGAGAGAGAGAGAATTTTCAAATACACATACATACACACATACACACAGAACCTGCAAGAGTCGTGTTGCTGCCGCTTTTTTTTTTTTTTAAGATTTATTTATTTATTATATGTAAGTACACTGTAGCTGTCTTCAGACATTCCAGAAGAGGGCGCCAGATCTTGTTGCAGATGGTTGTGAGCCACCATGTAGTTGCTGGGATTTGAACTCTGGACCTTTGGAAGAGCAGTCGGGTGCTCTTACCCACTGAGCCATCTCACCAGCCCCGCTGCCGCTTTTAATAAAAGCTTTAAACTCCAAATGCCATTGTTTACTTCCGCTCACATCCAGGGTTCATTTGGCACATGAAGAGATGAAGGGTGAAGATAGGCAGGGTCACAGTTTAGGTGCAGAGCAGCATGAACAAACAGCCCTGGGCTGAGTACTGGAAGGGCAGCCAACCGCTGGGGCCAACACTTAGGGCATCTCTGATGTGTACCCGGTCTGCTTTTCGTGGGGCAAGTTGGAGTCTTATTACAACTTCATTGACTCCAAAAGAAACAATTTTGTTTATTATGAAAACTTTTCAGCAGAAAATAACTTTCTACCTTACATAACCAAGTCTATGTGTTTTTAATTATCCCTTGGCAAAGATTGAACAATTTTGATAATTAAAAATTTTGTCGCTTGCACATCTAAAATAATCTGTGCTTTTATACAAGGAATTACATTTCTGACCAGTTAGTATCTTGGGGTGCCAACAAAACCACCCTGCCTTATCATTAGCACACTGATTAAACCTGGTGTTCTCAGGGAAAGTTCATATTGTCTCCTGTTTGTTGACCATGTCAGAATGGTATCGCCGAGGCTTTAATTCAGATCTACAAATATTTTCATGATGGCATAAATCACTATGAAACTACAAATATTTATTTCCCATTAATAATGTACAAAGCAAATATTACTTAGACATAAATTAGAAATTAATATGTAATTTTCCACTTAATATAACAATTGATTGTTTTGCTACGAAAATTCTGGCAGTACAAATATTAACTACCATTAAAATATTGCAGTCTCCTGACACACAGGCATTATTTAATGCTATATCTGAAATGTTCAGGAAGCAAGACTCAATCAATAGTTCCCTTGAAAGAATCAAATGGAATAAGACATTCTTTATATAACATGGGGAAATGCTGTTCATTAAAATGATATTACTGGGACTCGAGTAAATTGTGCTTGCTGATCATCCCCTGGAACCATGTTCTGTTCTCAGAACCCATGTTGGGTGGCTCAAAGCCACCTGAAACTCTAGCTACAAGGATCCGACATTTTCTTCTAGGGCATACACACATGCCATGCACATAAATGAAGTTATATTACTGATGCTGAGCCAGTTGTAGCTCATTGTCCCTAACATAACCTTTTCTAACACTGAGTTTCAAATAGAAGGAAAGGGTCTAATTATCTGAAGTCTCATTATTAATCCTGCTACATAATATTGAAAAACATCTTCTAAAAATTATGTTCTCAAGTTAGAAGAGATGGCTCAGAGGGGGGAAAAATACTTGCTGTGGATATAAATTCAAATCTCCAGCCCTCACATAAAAAATAGAGCATACCTACTCATGTCTCTAATCCCAGCACTGAGTCAGAGACAGGCAAATCACAGGACCTTACTGGCCAGAGAACCTAACCAACTTTTGGTTCATCAAAAGACTGTATGTTGAGGCAGTAAAGCAGAAAACAGTAGAAAAAGGCATTTAATATCTTCCTCTGGTCTCTGTATGTGTGCATGTAGGTCACATATGCACTACACATACAGTCACACACACACACCACCACCACCACCTCCTCCTCCTCCATTTTTCCACTGTTAAGTGGATGTCTACTCTCCTGCATCAGAAACTAAACACCAGTGGACACCCTAGGTTGCTTAAGGAAATTTTATGATCATAAAATCAACAAAATATACATATATGTGTGGTTATAGATGCAATATCATGTACAGAGAGAAGGTATGAAATAGAAATGGGCTTGTGTTATTTTATAATTCTTTGAACCCAAATAGATAGTTTACTTTTCAAAACTTCAGAGTATGTTGCTCTTGAATTGACAAGTCGAGTTTTGATATTAGTATTATTAGAAAGCTATACCTTTAAAAAGAGTTTACTTACTCCTATGCAAAGCATGAAAAAAAATCGTTCTTCAATATTGGATAAAAGACTTTTTAAGGTCTTCTCACTGTTCTAGAGATTCACTACTCAAGGTTTAGTCCATGACAGTATATAAAGGTGACAAAAGTATAAAGGCGCTCAAATGGACCTGTTCCATACTAAAAGCACGAGAAAGAAATGGGAAGGAAATCAGCCAACAAAGTGAAAGGGCAAGCTGTAGATGGAATGAATATCCTCTCTAGCCATGTATCTGATAGGAGGCTAATATCCAAAATAAGGAATTCAAACAACACATTAACTAGGAAAGAAAATAGCCCAGTTCAAAAGCAAGAGTAAATCCTATGGCTAAAGTAAAAGGAAATCTGTATAACTGTTGGTGGGAAATTAAAGTCATCCAGCCACTGTGATAATCAGTATGGAGGGTACTCAGAAAAACTAAAGTTAGACCTACTATGCGACCCACATACACTACTTCTCATTATTTTTCCCCAAAGACTCCACCTCAATATATCATAAAATATTTGCGGGTCAATGTTTGCTGCAGCATTACTTACAGGAACTAAGTTGAACCAACCTATGTGCCTGGCAACTGAGGAATGGAAGCAAATGTCATATACACAATAGACAAGATTAACATTTAGATCAGGGATTGGAATAAAACAAATCCTATTCCTTAGCATGGCTGGACATTTTCCAATCAGGAAAAGGAAGCAATGGCATAAACTCTTGACTCTTCTCCAGGTAGGATAGAATTCTTCATGCCTGCCTTCAAAATAGAATATTGATATTTTCTTGATTTTACGCTCACACTTAACCATCATTTCTTCTCAGAACTGCAGCTTGTGCTTCTTCAGATTAAACATTCTCATCCTGAGTGTTCAGCTTCCCACTTCCTCTGCAAATATCAGAACTTGCAGACCACAATAATTACATTAACTGTTTCTTCTTAAACACACACATACAAAGAGAGACGGAGACAGAGACCAAGACAGAGAGAGACTATTTGAGTAGGTAAATAGATATGGGGATGATTGATATAGAGATAATAGATGAATAGAGGTGGTAAGTTCTATTTTCACAAAGAACTTGAGCTTGAACCCATACCTGTTGTCTTATCTTTGACTACTTGATGTGGATTAATCCCTACAGAATTCTAGTTAAGGAAGAAGCCAAATTGACTATAGCAGACTTGGAGGTGCAACCAAGCACTGTGAAGAAATAAAAAGCCAGCTGTCGAGCCTGACTTTACAATTTGATTTGACACCCCTGGGCTCAGTAATCTTGAACTTTCCCCTCTGAGTTAGTTTCCTCATCTTCTTTGTAAATCTGACATTATTTGAACAATTTATAAAGGCATAAAAAGCATTTAAAGCAGGATCTGGTTCGTAGCCAACCCTCTGTAACTATGAACAGCTGTTATCATTCTTGGTATAAAGTTCATATTACAGTTCTAAAACTGTTGTAGCATGAAACACACAATATCCATTAGTTTTTAGAACCACCTCAATTCAGGCAACTGAAGAGACATGACAGGAAAACCACAATCTTTTCTGTGAACCTTTGATGTAAACATGGTATGTCACGGATCCTAACTCTAAAAGTTTAGGGTTTTTTTTTTTCTTGTGTCCCAAAGCCAAGATAATATTATATGTAACCTGACTTCTTAACATTAATCTTGCCTGATTTCTTTTAAAAAATTATAATTATCCATCCATTAGTTTTCAGTGTTTAAGCTACACAGTGAATATATGTGGTTCCTGACCTTAAGCATCCCTCATTAACACAGGCAATTATTAGCATGGAAAGTAACACAGCAGCCAAATCATTAGTTGCCTTTTCTAACTACTGCAGGCTTTAAATTCCAGAACCAGCATGATCAAATAGAAAGACTTAGAAATAGAAGGCAGTGCGAGAAAAACTGTCAAGGGCAGCACTGGCCAATGTTATTACTTGATCCTTATCCAATAGTTGGCGTTCTCTGATGACACAGCTGCACAGACGGTATTATGGAGAAGAAAATTCAAAACGTGATCGACAGACTGCATTAGAAAATAGTATACTGATTTCATATTATGTGTTCCGAGACTATTAGGGCTGACAAGGATAGTAAGAGGCCTTATCACACGGGAAAGCTCCTGCACCAACTCTGATATCATTTTAAAGGGAAACAGTATCATTTGTCTATTGGATGAGACTGCATATTCCTGCAGCTCTACTCCAGAGTCACAATGCCCATGTTATCACTGCAGGTCCAGGATTAAAAATCTGAGCTAATGAGTTGTTGCCTCACCCCAGGCAGGAGAGAGAGGAATTCTTTTAGATTTCATCTGCTGGGATTATTTAAATGAAGCAGCTGCTGGGCTTTCTTTGCTTCCATAACTAATTAATAGCACACAGAGAGACAGACCTGGTCTCCTTCTGGGTCAAATATCTGAGAAGAGGAACACGTACCTCCTAGCACCTACTCAGCTCTAATCTGTTCATAGAAAACTGGAATGTGTGTCCATGACCAGCCATGCCGGAGCTGGCCTTTGCCCCTTGGCATCAGTCAAGGATTCCCAAAATCCCTTGGCAAGCACACTAACCCACTCCAGCCCACTGGTGGATGTATTTTGCCTTACCAAGCATATAAATTGGGTTAGTTACACAACATTCTCGATGCTTTTATAGACTGACCTCTCAACAGTCATCTGACTTAATTTCACTTCTATTTCACCCCCCCCCACCCACAATTAGTGGTTTTCCACCCTTAACCCACATGGAGCAGTGAGGATGTCAGCGGCAACAGAAATTGATGTGTATAGATACATATAGAATTAGTAGTCTCCTAATTATTCTTATTCTCTTTCAGTTCTTTGTCCACTGCCCTCTAAGGATATCACTGTCCCTCCATCTGGTTCTCTTTCTTTCCCCAGTTTATCCCTCTTCTGATTTCTTATCAATGTATCCTATTACTTCCTCAGTTTTCATTCTTTTAGGTGTCTTCTTTCATCTTATTAAACCCCTCCTAGTTTCATGACCAATAAACACACATATAAATACATATAAATTATATATGCATACATACATTTATATATATGTACATATGTATGTATGTAATTTTAAGTCCAGGTTCCACATATGAGAGAACATATGTCATTTGTCTTTCTGGGTCTGTGTATTTCATCCAATATGATCATTCTCAGATCCATCCATTGCCCTACAATACTGAAATTTTATTTTTTATGACATAAAATTCCATTCTGTCTACAAGCCACATTGTCCTTGTCAGTTCTGTCTGTATTTCTGAATGCTCATATATATATAATATATAATCAGTGATAAGCACAGGAAAAGAGGGATTTCTGGGTTACACTGACTCACAACCCTGTGCGTATATGCTCAACAGCAGAACTGTTGGGTTATATGGTAGTTCTATTCCGTTTTTGATGAACGCCCATCCTCATTTCCATAGTCCCAGCACAAGTTCACATTCTAGCCTAAGATAGGACGTTAATCTTGGGCTTCCCAGTCTCCAGGATTGTGAGGAGTAAATTTCTATTTTGTAAATCAGACATTCTGTGGTACTTAGTGTAGCAGCCTGAAGTGACTGACAGGGCATAAAACGGACATCATGCTATCAATCTGATTTCGAAATCTTTAATATATAAATATTTTTCATTTATAAATATTTCTGAGTTGTCTATTGTCTCTGGAATATGAAAACAATTGCTTTATGTGTTTTTGTATTTATACAAAGAGCTACAGAAGTATGAGTTTTAACCACATGTAGAAATGCCTTAATTAACCACTCTGTAAATCATACTGACAGTTCCTCAGAAAAATTGGACATAGTACTACCTGAGGATTCAGCAATACCTCTCCTGGGCATATACCCAGAAGAATTTCCAACTGGTAATAAGAACACCTGCTCCACTATGTTCATAGCAGCCTTGTTTATAATAGCCAGAAGCTGGAAAGAACCAAGATGTCCATCAACAGAGGAATGGATACAGAAAATGTGGTACATTTACACAATGAAGTACTACTCAGCTATTAAAAACAGTGAATTTATGAAATTCTTAGGCAAATGGATGTATCTGGAGGAACTCATCCTGAGTGAGGTAACACAATCACAAAAGAACTCACATGATATGCACTCACTGATAAATGGATATTAGCCCAGAAAATTAGAATACCCAAGATACAATTTGCAAAACACATGAAACTCAAGAAGGAAGACCAAAGTGTGGATGCTTAGTCCCTCCTTAGAATGGGGTACAAAATACCCTTGGAAGGAGTTACAGAGACAAAGTTTGGAGCTGAGACAGAAGGAAGGACCATCCAGAGACTGCTCCACCTGGGGATCCATCCCATAATCAACCACCAAACACAGACACTATTGCATATGCCAGCAAGATTTTGCTAACATAACCCTGATATCGCTCTTTTGTGAGGCTATGCCAGTGCCTGGCAAATACAGAAGTAGATGCTCACAGTCATCTTTTGGATGGAACATAGGGCCCCCAATGGAGGAGCTAGAGAAAGTACCCAAGGAGCTGAAAGGGTCTGTAACCCTACAGGAGAAACAGCAATATGAACTAACCAGTACCCCCTGAGCTCATGTCTCTAGCTGCATATGTAGCATGAGATGGCCTAGTCGGCCATCATTGGGAGGAGAGGCCCTTGGTCTTGCAAAGATTATATGCCCCAGTACAGGGGAATGCCAGGGCCAGGAAGCAGGAGTGGGTGGGTAGTGGAGCAGGGCGCAGGGAGGGTATAGGGGACTTTCAGGATAGCATTTGAAATGTAAATGAAGAAAATATCTAATAAAAATGATTTTTTAAAAAAAGAAATGCCTTAATTAACATTTTATAAGAGACATCAACAAAAAATTTTAAAACAATATGTACAGTCATCATAAATTTAATAAATATGTTCCAAGAAGTAGTGGGACCAGCCAATACAAAAAGTCTAATGTAAACTCCATTTAGTTGAAATAAATCATTTTCAGCCATTCAGTCAAATAAGTTAAATTTCTTATAGATCATATAATACCAGGTACAGTGTGTTCAAGGTCCTGGGGGCACAAAGATATCAACTCCATCTTTAATGGACTTAACCTCTCACATCTAAAAACCTCTAATGGTCACTCAATATGTTTCTTCAATAATTAATTTATCTGTACCCATAATAGAACAACTCATTGTTGCCTCTGTCTTTCAAATTCTCACACGTGCTGTTTATTGTGACTTCAAATTCATACTGTAACATGTGTGTTCTTATTTTTTAATTCAGCATTTCTCCATAGACAGAGATAGGAATCAGTTTAATTTTACTTAAAACAGCCTAGCAATGCATCAAAGGGGGAAAAAGTAGAAAAAAGAAAAGGCTAAACTTGAAAGGTATTCGTTTTTTAATAAATTACACAAAAGCAGAGCATTCAATGGCTCCCAGGCTGTGTTCAAGGCTCTTTGCTGGAGATAATGAAACACAATCTGCTTGTCACTCATTTGAACACGATGCAGCCAGTGACAAGTGATTCAATATCCATCCAGAACCTGCAGTACCACTTTCCTATGGCACAACATAAACCGCAAGTCATGCATTTATTTGTTTTGTAAACTCAAATTTTTATTAAAAGAAATTCTTTCCATTGCATCTTGTTAATCTCTTAATAGCATCTTCCAGCTGAGGAAAAAAATATATTTTCTCCTCCAAAGACTATTTGAGTCAAGAGCTTATCTTCACCTGCTTCCCATTTGTCTAAGGGAAACTGTAATGTCTCCTCAAAGATGCCTGGGGGAAGGTAAAATGAAATTTTAACAGCAACATAGGCGAGAAGGCAGAGAAGTGTTTCACTAACCAGGCAGAGAGCGAAGAGCTCCTGGGGAGAGGGCATCTGTCTGCAGGGCGGCCATGTGTGTGGACAAACATGTAACATATGAGCACATGGAAACTGAGGCCAATGTTAAGTATCTTTCTCAGCTGCATTCCTCCTAATTTTTTGAGAAAGACTTTCGCACTGAACCTGGAGCTTATTAATTCAGCTCAGCTGGCTGACAGCAAGCTCCAGGGCCACATGTCGCTACGGCCAACCCTTGACACTGACCTTACAGACCTCACTCAGTTTTGTTTTGTTTTGTTTTGTTTTGTTTTGTTTTGTTTTGTTTTGTTTTGTTTTATTTTTTGTGCCCTAAATGTGTACTGGGAGTTTTACATCTAAATAATAATAACAATAATAATAAATATGATTTTAATATATCAAACTATTTCAGAATGAACTACGAAACATGAACTTATTTCCTTGTAAAGAGAGAGAAAGTCCCTGAATGGTTTTAGACTCCACAACCATTTTATCATTGTGAAATGACATACAGCACCAATACTGGTTCCAGGAAGCTATCAACACAGCTTTTTTTTCTCTCTCACATGGGACAGTATTAGAGAAATGAGGAATGGGCAGGCATAAACTTCACATACTACTGATACAAGGAAGACACTGAGAGTCAGTGCTACAAGGCTTTTAAATGAACCAAAAGCATTCTGTGGATATTATTTATAATGGATGTTAATCTTTGGTAGAGAAAGAACCTTGTTTTCAGAAGAGAAGTCACCAATAAGTCCACAGGAAAATGAGTGAAACTACAGAGCCTAGAGGTTGAAATTTTCTGTAGATAGGAGAGGTTCTTCATCAGATACTATCTGCCATTTCTGTTTCATCTCTTACAAGACCTTTAGTCGGTCTCTGTGGTTACACTTGAATCATCTCCATATTGAAACATTCCTTCATGGTCCCAATGGTGTCCAGTTACTGATGTACCTACCTTCCCCATTGTAATCTCATTTCATGGTGAGGACATCCAGGAGGCTCTTTCTCTACATCACAGCCTGGTACAATTTCTGGTATACAGTAAGATATCAGTAACTACTTTTTCAGATCAATGAGTTAATTTCTCAAGTGTGCTTTGATACCTTTCCATTGTTTTTCGTCCTCAATATTTTCTGCTCAACAGGACTAAAGTTATGGAATAAAGAAAAAGACCTGTCTAGAGATAGCAAATGAGAACTTCGCGTGTAGAGGCTCAGACTACAGTACCGTTTCATTCTCCACAGCACTAAAAACAGCACCTGTGCTTAGTGGCACGAGGCAGATATTTGGTTGTTGGAGTTACAGTATCTCTATTTCGATAAAAGACATTCTGTAGATTCTGTTGAATGTGATTTTGCAAGAAGAATCCTAATGTATTGAACTTGTAATCCTAGTATACTGTTGAGATAAACCAGAGTTTTATACTTGGGAGCTTTTGTTTTTAACTCTATATATCCCCAAGCACGTGACTTTGTTTATTCTCACCTCTACCATATCATCCCACCAGTCATAGCATCTCACAACTCTATGAGCCATGCCAAGAATCTTTGTGTCAGTACTAGTAGTAGCTAGCCAAAGTAGCCTCTCAGTAACAGTGCATAAAGATTGCATGAGAGCCCACTGGAGTTCACTGGTCTTCTTCCTTTCTTTGTCTCCAAATGTACTGACCTTACTCCCAGTTCTCCAGTTTAGACACTGAGGTTCAGCTTTCTAGTCACTCTGGATCTTGTTCTCCTGATGTTCTCTTATGTTGTTGTGCTCAACTGGCAAATTCCAGGCTTACTTAAAAATTTCTTTCCATCCACACCTCACCTGCACTTAATAGGCTACAATTATGTGAGAGTACACACGATATCTGTCTTTCCATAGGATATTCATTCAGTCCTTCTGGATAAAAACATACCTGCTTCCTTCCAAATCTCTAGCACCTCCCGTGACTTCATCACTCTCTGCATGCAACGTTAGTTCTTATTGTGAAACAGAAGTACTCAGAAGATGCCTAAAGCATTCAATCTGCACAGCCAGGACTGCTACCCTGCTTCCTTTCTGGTACTTTTATGGATGGATTGCCCCTACACCTAAATCAACTCTCTGTTTGTGAGCTGAACTCATCTCTCCTGCCTACTCTGGGACATGGGTCCAGAAGCTCTGCTCTCTCCCCTGCATCTATCACACATCTCTCGACTACTTCATTCTCATATATATGAAATTATGCAATCACTTCATCTAAGTAGTTGCTCTTTCTCCCCCCACCTCTTCTTCCTCTGCCTCCATATCATGTACATATACCCCCCCCCACACACACACACACAACATACATATATATGTATGCTATAACTAGTATCCAAATTTCCACTCTCTTCTTAACCTATTCATGAAACTACAACAAAAGTGATACTTTAAAATATAATTTCAAATCATGTCTCTACATTTGTCAAGACTCTCTGTATTTCCCCTTGACTTAAAAAACAAGATTTTATTTTTTTTTAATTTTTAATATTTATATTACATATTTTCCTCAATTACATTTCCAATGCTATCCCAAAAGTCCTCCATACCGCCCCCCACTTCCCTACCCACCCATTCCCATTCTTTTGGCCCTGGCATTCCCCTATATTGGGGCATATAAAGTTTGCAAGTCCAATGGGCCTCTCTTTCCAGTGATGGCCGACTAGGCCATCTTTCGATACATATGCAGCTAGAGACAAGAGCTCTGGGGTACTAGTTAGTTCATCATGTTGTTCCAACTATAGGGTTGCAGATCCCTTTAGCTCCTTGGGTACTTTCTCTAGCTTCTCCATTGGGAGCCCTGTGATACAACCAATAGCTGACTGTGAGCATCCACTCCTGTGTTTGCTAGGCCCTGGCATTGTCTCACAAGAGACAGCTATATTTGGGTCCTTTCAGCAAAATCTTGCTAGTGTATGCAATGGTGTCAGCGTTTAGAAGCTGATTATGGGATGGATCCCTGGATACGGCAGTCTCTAGATGGTCCATCCTTTCATCACAGCTCCAAACTTTGTCTCTGTAACTCCTTCCATGGGTGTTTTGTTCCCAATTCTAAGAAGGGGCACAGTGTCCACATTTTGGTCTTCATTCTTCTTGAGTTTCATGCGTTTAGCAAATTGTATCTTATATCTTGG
This sequence comes from Mus caroli, assembly GCF_978045245.1. Taxonomy (NCBI): domain Eukaryota; kingdom Metazoa; phylum Chordata; class Mammalia; order Rodentia; family Muridae; genus Mus; species Mus caroli. The sequence continues at coordinate 56,800,349 of NW_028227269.1, forward strand.
GTATCCTAAGTTTTGGGCTAATATCCACTTATCAGTGAATACATATTGTGTGAGTTCCTTTGTGATTGTGTTACCTCACTCAAGATGATGCCCTCCAGGTCCATCCATTTGGCTAGGAATTTCATAAATTCATTCTTTTTAATAGCTGAGTAGTACTCCCTTGTGTAAATGTACCATAATTTTTGTATCCATTCCTCTGTTGAGGGACATCTGGGTTCTTTCCAGCTTCTGGCTATTATAAATAGGGCTGCTATGAACATAGTGGAGCATGTGTCCTTCTTACCGGTTGGGACATCTTCTGGATATATGCCCAGGAGAGGTATTGCTGGATCCTCCGGTAGTACTTTGTCCAATTTTCTGAGGAACCGCCAGACTGATTTCCAGAGTGGTTGTACAAGCTTGCAATCCCACCAACAATGGAGGAGTGTTCCTCTTTCTCCACATCCTTGCCAGCATCTGCTGTCACCTGAATTTTTGATCTTAGCCATTCTGACTGGTGTGAGGTGGAATCTTAGGGTTGTTTTGATTTGCATTTCCCTGATGATTAAGGATGTTGAACGTTTTTTCAGGTGCTTCTCTGCCATTCGGTATTCTTCAGGTGAGAATTCTTTGTTCAGTTCTGAGCCCCATTTTTTAATGGGGTTATTTGACTTTCTGGAGTCCACCTTCTTGAGATCTTTATATATATTGGATATTAGTCCCTTATCTGATTTAGGATAGGTAAAGATCCTTTCCCAATCTGTTGGTGTTTTTTTTTTTGTCTTATTGATGGTGTCTTTTGCCTTGCAGAAGCTTTGCAGTTTCATGAGGTTCCACTTGTCAATTCTCGATCTTACAGCACAAGCCATTGCTGTTCTATTCAAGAATTTTTCCCCTGTGCCCATATCTTCAAGGCTTTTCCCCACTTTCTCCTCTATAAGTTTCAGTGTCTCTGGTTTTATGTGAAGTTCCTTGATCCACTTAGATTTGACCTTAGTACAAGGAGATAGGAATGGATCGATTCGCATTCTTCTACATGTTAACAACCAGTTGTGCCAGCACCATTTGTTGAAAATGCTGTCTTTCTTCCACTGGATGTTTTTAGCTCCCTTGTCGAAGATCAAGTGACCATAGGTGTGTGGGTTCATTTCTGGGTCTTCAATTCTATTCCATTGGTCTATTTGTCTGTCACTATACCAGTACCAAGCAGTTTTTAATCACAATTGCTCCGTAGTAAAGCTTTGGGTCCGGCATGGTGATTCCACCAGAGGTTCTTTTATCCTTGAGAAGAGTTTTTGCTATCCTAGGTTTTTTGTTATTCCAGATGAATTTGCAGATTGCACTTTCTAATTGAAATTTTGAATTGAGTTGGAATTTTGATGGGGATTGCATTGAATCTGTAGATTGCTTTTGGCAAGATAGCCATTTTTATAATGTTGATCCTGCCAATCCATGAGCATGAGAGATCTTTCCATCTTCTGAGATCTTCTATAATTTCTTTCTTCAGAGACTTGAAGTTTTTATTATACAGATCTTTCGCTTCCTTAGTTAGAGTCACGCCAAGATATTTTATATTATTTGTGACTATTGAGAAGGGTGTTGTTTCCCTAATTTCTTTCTCAGCCTGTTTATTCTTTGTGTAGAGAAAGGCCATTGATTTGTTTGAGTTAATTTTATATCAAGCTACTTCACCGAAGCTGTTTATCAGGCTTAGGAGTTCTCTGGTGGAATTTTTAGGGTCACTTATATATACTATCATATCATCTGCAAAAAGTGATATTTTGACTTCATCTTTTCCAATTTGTATCCCTTTGATCTCCTTTTGTTGTCGAATTGCTCTGGCTAGGACTTCAAGTACAATGTTGAATAGGTATGGAGAAAGTGGACAGCCTTGTCTAGTCCCTGATTTTAGAGGGATTGCTTCAAGCTTCTCACCATTTACTTTGATGTTGGCTACTGGTTTACTGTAGATTACTTTTATCATGTTTAGGTATGGGCCTTGAATTCCTCATCTTTCCAAGACTTTTATCATGAATGGGTGTTGGATCTTGTCAAATGCTTTTTCTGCATCTAACGAGATGACCATGTGGTTTTTGTCTTTGAGTTTGTTTATATACTGGATTACGTTGATGGATTTCCGTATATTGAACCATCCCTGCATCCCTGGGATGAAACCTACTTGGTCAGGATGGATGATTGTTTTGATGTGTTCTTGGATTCGGTTAGCAAGAACTTTATTGAGGATTTTTGCATCAATATTCATAAGGGAAATTGGTCTGAAGTTTTCTATCTTTGTTGGGTCTTTTTGTGGTTTAGTTATCAGAGTAATTGTGGCTTCATAGAATGAGTTGGGTAGAGTACCTTCTGTTTCTATTTTGTGGAATAGTTTGTGAAGAACTGGGACTAGATCTTCTTTGAAGGTCTGATAGAACTCTGCACTAAACCCATCTGGTCCTGGGCTTTTTTTGGTTGGGAGAATATTAATGACTGCTTCGATTTCTTTGTGGGATATAGGGCTGTTTAGATCATTAACCTGATCTTGATTCAACTTTGGTACCTGGTATCTGTCTAGGAACTTTCTCCATTTCATCCAGGTTCTCCAGTTTTGTTGAGTATAGCCTTTGGTAGAAGGATCTGATGGTGTTTTGGATGTCTTCAGGATCTGTTGTTATGTCTCCTTTTTCATTTCTGATTTTGTTAATTAGGATGCTTTCCCTGTGCCCTCTAGTGAGTATGGCTAAGGGTTTATCTATCTTGTTGATTTTCTCAAAGAACCAGCTCCTTGATTGGTTGATTCTTTGAATAGTTTTTCTTGTTTCCACTTGGTTGATTTCGCCCATGAGTTTGATTATTTCCTGCCCTCTACTCCTCTTGGGTAAATTTGCTTCCTTTTGTTCTAGTGCTTTTAGCTGTGTTGTCAAGCTGCTAATGTGTGCTCTCTCTAGTTTCTTTTTGGAGGCACTCAGAGCTATGAGTTTTCCTCTTAGAAATGCTTTCATTGGGTCCCATAAGTTTGGGTATGTTGTGGCTTCATTTTCATTGAAATCTAAAAAGTCCTTAATTTCTTTCTTTATTCCTTCCTTGACCAAGGTATCATTGAGAAGAGTGTTGTTCAGTTTCCACATGAATGTTGGCTTTCTATTGTTTAATTTGTTATTGAAGATCAGCCTTAGTCCATGGTGATCTGATAGGATGCATGGGACAATTTCAATATTTTTGTATCTGTTGAGGCCTGTTTTGTGACCAATTATGTGGTCAATTTTGGAGAAGGTACCATGAGGTACTGAGAAGAAGGTATATCCTTTTGTTTTAGGATAGAATGTTCTGTAGATATCTGCCAGATCCATTTGATTCATAACTTCTGTTAGTTTCACTGTGTCCCTATTTAGTTTCTGTTTCCATGATCTGTCCATTGGTGAAAGTGGTGTGTTGAAGTCTCCCACTATTATTGTATGAGGTGCAATGTGTGCTTTGAGATTTACTAAAGTTTCTTTAATGAATGTGGCTGCCTTTGTATTTGGAGCATAGATATTCAGGATTGATAGTTCCTCTTGGAGGATTTTACCTTTGATGAGTATGAAGTGCCCCTCCCTGTCTTTTTTGATGACTTTGGGTTGGAAGTCAATCTTATCAGATATTAGAATGGCTACTCCAGCTTGTTTCTTCATACCATTTGCTTGGAAAATTGTTTTCCAGCCTTTCATTCTGAGGTAGTGTCTATCTTTTTCTCTGAGATGAATTTCCTGTAAGCAGCAAAATGTTGGGTCTTGTTTGTGTAGCCAGTTTGTTAGTCTATGTCTTTTTATCGGGGAGTTGAGTCCACTGATATTAAGAGATATTAAGGAAAAGTAGTTGTTGTTTCCTGTTATTTTTGTTGTTAAAGTTGGCATTCTGTTCTTGTGGCTGTCTTCTTTTAGGTTTGTTGAGGGATTACCTTCTTGTTGTTTCTAGGGTGTGGTTCCCATCCTTGTATTGGTTTTTTCCTGTTATTATCCTTTGAAGGGCTGGATTCGTGGAGAGATAATGTGTGAATTTGGTTTTGTCGTGGAATACTTTGGTTTCTCCATCTATGTTAATTGAGAGTTTGGCTGGGTATAGTAGCCTGGGCTGGAATTTGTGTTCTTTTAGTGTCTGTATAACATCTGTCCAGGATCTTCTGGCTTTCATAGTCTCTGGTGAAAAATCTGGTGTAATTCTGATAGGCTTGCCTTTATATGTTACTTGGCCTTTTTCTCTTACTGCTTTTAGTATTCTATCTTTATTTAGTGCATTTGTTGTTCTGATTATTATGTGTCGGGAGGTATTTCTTTTCTGGTCCAGTCTATTTGGAGTTCTGTAGGCTTCTTGTATGTTCATGGGCATCTCTTTCTTTAGATTTGGGAAGTTTTCTTCTATAATTTTGTTGAAGATGTTTGCTGGTCCTTTGAGTTGAAAATCTTCATTCTCATCCATTTCTATTATCCGTAGGTTTGGTCTTCTCATTGTGTCCTGTATTTCTTGGATGTTTTGAGTTAGGATCTTTTTGCGTTTTATATTTTCCTTGATTGTTGTGCTGATGTTCTCTATGGAATCTTCTGCACCTGAGATTCTCTCTTCCATCTCTTGTATTCTGTTGCTGATGCTCGTATCTATGGTTCCAGATTTCTTTCCTAGGGTTTCTATCTCCAGTGTTGCCTCATTTTGGGTTTTCTTTATTGTGTCTACTTCCCTTTTTAGGTCAAGTATGGTTTTGTTCATTTCCATCATCTGTTTGGATGTGTTTTCCTGTTTTTCTTTAAGGACTTCTACCTGTTTGATTGTGTTATCCTGTTTTTCTTTAAGGACTTGTAACTCTTTAGCCATGTTCTCCTGTAATTCTTTAAGTGAGTTATTAAAGTCCTTCTTGATGTCCTCTACCATCATTGTGAGATATGCTTTTAGAACCGGGTCTAGCTTTTCCGGTGTGTTGTGGTGCCCTGGACTGGGCGAAGTGGGAGTGCTGGGTTCTGATGATGGTGAGTGGTCTTGGTTTCTGTTAGTAAGATTATTACGTTTACCTTTCACCATCTGGTAATCTCTGGGGTTAGTTGTTATCGTTGTCACTGTTTAAAGATTGGAGCAGACTCTGTGTTCCACTCACCCGAAGTCTCAAAATCCTGTGGCGGGTGTCGTGGGTAGCTGGCGGGTGTCAGCCGACCCTACGCTCTAGCTACCCCAGTGCTGGTCAGACCGGATGAGGCTTGTGGCCCTACTCAGGCCGGATATCTGCCTCCCCAACCAAAGCAGTCTCAGTTCCCGTGCGATTGGACTGGAGCAGAAGCTGTGTTCCACTCACCAGAAGTTTCAAGATCCTGTGGCGGGGGTAGTGGGTAGCTGGCCGGTGTCAGCCGACCCTGTGCTCTAGCTACCTCGGTGCTAGTCAGGCCGGAAGAGGCCTGTGGCCCTACTCAGGCCGGTTTTCTGCTTCCCTAACTAATGCAGTCTCAGGTCCGGCGCGCAATTGGATTGGAGCAGAAGCTGTGTTCCACTCACCAGAAGACTTAAGATCCTGTGGCGGGTGTTATGGGTAGCTGGCGGGTGTCAGCCGACCTTGTGCTCTTGCTACCCTGGTGCTGGTCAGGCCGGAAGAGGCCTGTGGCCCTACTCAGGCTGGTTTTCTGCAAAACAAGATTTTAATAATGGCCTACAAGGCTTTCTGTAATCTGAATCTTTTTACTTCTCCAACCATCAATGCTATTATTTAAATCTTGCTTATTCTGCTCTGATCACACTATCCTCTGCAGGTACCAGGATTCTCCAATCTCAGAATCCTTTGCACTCCATCTGACTAAAATTTTCTTACCCCAGACAACCAAAGAATCATTTCCCCACCTCCAGCTATCTGGTCATATATTGCCTCCCTGAGGCCTGCTGCTATGGTTCATATGCTGGTGTCCCTCTAAATTTCTTCTGTTGAAATGTAGCCATCAATGTTAATAAGTGAGGACTTTAGGCAGTAGTTAACTGATACAATCAGTAAATCACGTAATTAAAAATGTAGAAGGAATCTGCACGACCTTTTGGGCAATATGACAAGTAGCAAGAGGCCCCATCTATAGGGAAAAATGCAAGCCTTTATTAGATACTGAATCCTCTGAGATCTTGATATTGGGCGTCCCAAGCTCTACATACAACTCTAAGAAGTAAGTTTATTCTATTTAAAAGCATCCAGTATTATTTTGTTTTAACAATAAATACAACTAATAAACCATTCTTGCCCACTTTAAGTGACAAAGCAGATTCCCACCTCTCCGGTGCTCTTTACCCTTGTTCCTGTTTCACATTTCTTTGCAAGTGTCATCATTTGTCACACACTGAGGCCCTGGGAATAGGGCTGTCAGCTAAAACATAGGACACCCAGTCAAAATTGAATTTCAACTCATTTACAGGTTTCAGAACCTCACCTGTGATATGGGATGGTCCTTGGCATTTGATATAAAAATGAACAATTTTATTCTCACTGAATTATTTAGAATTTGAGTTCTCTGTATGGCTTCCAACATAAGCAATAAATGAGAAAATCCTAATTCTTTGATTTATTTTTAAATTTTAATGATTTTTTTCAACACCAGGATTTGTAAAATGCTTGGATTTTCAAATGTACAAATCATACTGCATTTCTGAAAACTATTCTACAACATGGGGTCTATTTGATCATTACAACTAGAAAGGACTCCTACTTTCTCACATTGTTGGTTTTTATATTGTATACATTAAAAAAATTATAAATGTTGAACATATGCCCACCGGATTTTGTAACAAAAAGAGCATAAAACAGGTTTTAAATCTGAAAGCACATTCACAGCACGTTGAGAATCATTACAAATAAAACTTACCTAAAATATCCCTTAATAAACAAAAACCTGTGCTAACAAAATTAAATTGGAAAGTCTTATCATTTGACACCTGAGGAAAAAAAAATTCATTGAGAAAAATCACATAAGCAAAACAAATACTATTATAATCCATGTATGGGTCGATAGATTAAAATATTGTTTTGATGGCTTTCTTTTAAAATGAAAAACAATAAAATTTTATTTAAGTTATTACTTTACAATTTCATACACGTATATAATGGATTCTGACTGTTCTCTTTTCTCTTTCTCTCCTACCCCTGCTACCCTACTCTTCTCCCCATAAGGACAGTCCCCATATTGGGATTTTTGGGGGGTTCTAAATCACCAAGTTTAGCCAGAGTTATTCAATTCATGTTCAGGTCTTTGGAACTGTCTATTGGAGTCTGACAGCTCACCAGTAAGGACACAACTGAAGACGACAATGACTGTCCCTTCCTCAGAATCAATCACTGGCCAATAGCTGAGCAGAAGAAGGCAAGGACCCTTCAGCATCTCCCCAGCTCATGATTGACAGCTAACTGGCCAAGCCTCTTGCAGCCCAGTTAATGCAACTTTAGGTGAGGTCATGGTTGCTGTGGCTGTGTCAGGAAAGGAAGTCAGCATCTCACAGGTCTGCACTCTGTCTTCTACCTCTCACATGCTCTCTACACCTCTTCTGTAATGTTCTCTGGGTCTGAGGTAGTTCCCTTTCCTCATCATCTTAAGCAATCATGAGTCTGCATTCATTTCTGTTCCCAAAGAGGAGCTTCTCTGATTAAGGCTGAGAGTAGCATTTGTCCTGGGTATAAACAAATTAAAATTAATTTTTTGGTGGACATATTTGAACTTTTGTTAATATCTTAGTCAACAGAGTGGCCAATAGAATATTTCTTCTTTCCAAATTACCAACTCTGGGTAAATAAATTTCTTTTAAATCATATTTGTAATATGAAATTTTCCTCCCTAAACAATGGATTATGTATTTAGCCGTAAATATTTTTTAATGTGTCTTAGAAGGTAAAGTCTTCCTCTCTGTGGTTTGTAATCAGAATAGGGAGATAAATCATTAACAAGAAGAATGGATTCAGGTGTGTAGACGTGAGTATCTCTGGTTTAGAACCTGTAAGCAAGGATTAGAAGAGCAACAGGAGGAACATCCACTTTTTGGTATCCAAAAAACCCAAAACTTCATGGAAGAAATAAAATTGTAGAAGGGAAACCATGATGGATTTTTACACCAGGAACACCATATGCTTCCTGGGATATGAACTTTCTCCCTAAAGTTTAGTTTTCAAATTGCTCATTGGTGTCTCCTCCAAGGCTTGGTTCTGGAAACCTCACTGGGGTGATGTGTAAATGAAGAAATGACAAATACACATGCAGAAAATCTGAGGTCAGATAGAGGGTACGCAGTGTGATGGAGGGTACCTATTCTGCTACCTGGAAACTTATCAGGTTTATTATGTGCAGCTCAGGGAGGAGGGGTTAGATAGTCTCCATGGGAGGTCTCTGTAGGTGAATTCATGTTATAAAATTCAAGATAATGAAGCTGTAGTTCATAGTTTCTTCATACATTAATCATTCATAAACAGTTGTACGTCGATCAGAGGAAGGCTCTTCCACCTCTCTGAGCGCCACCTAAGCAAGACTTTGAAGCATCGGTGTCCTTGGCATGACTGTCCTTGTGCCAATAACACATACTCATTATTTCATCTGTTCCTACACATTGCTTCAGGGCTGTCTCCACTCTCCATAGCTCATGGTTGTATATAACTTTCAAATGTTCAGGCTTTGGTTAATCATATTTTAATTCAATTTCTCATATCAAGATTTTCAATTCTTACTTCTCTGTGATAGTTAACTTCAATTAGCAACCTGGTTAGATAGTGAGATGCTAATGAGATTAGTAAATTCTCTACAGAGATCTCCCATGAAGACTAGTTAACCCCTCCTCCTTGAGCTACACGTAATAAAGCTGACAAATTTCCAGAGAGCAGAATAGGTACCCTCCATCACACTGAGCACACCCTACCTGAACTCCGATTTTCTGCATGTTTATCTGTCATTTCTTCATTTACTCATCACCCCAGTGAGGTTTCCAGAACTAAGCCTTACAGGACATGACAACAAGCAAATTGAAAACTAAACTTTAGGGAGGATGGCTGTGTGTCACCTTCCTATTCCAGAAAGCATATGGTGTTCCTGTTGTAAGGTTGTTTTTCTGGGTGTGTCTGGGAAAGCATTTCCAGGGGAGATTAACTAAGGAACATTACTTAGTGCACTGAATGCAGGTAGCACCATCCAATAGGCTGAGGCTGGGATGAAAGAGGGTATGCTCTTTATCCACAGTGTACTTATATACATTAAATAAATAATATATATATTTATTTATATTTATATAAATCATATATATATGAGTTGCCTTGGTCATGGTGTCTGTTTAGAGCAGTAAAACCCTAACTAAGACACATGTTTACTTAGGTTTGATCCCCAGTACCACAAACCCTATATCCTAGGGTCCTCCTGAAAAAGTGGAGATGCTTAACACCAAGCATGTAGCTTGGGAGTGTTAGGGATGTGTTTGAGGGAGCACCCCTATCCAGGAGGAGGAAGCTGCTAGCATAGGCATGCTTCTCTCTGTTTCCTGGCTGCCATTGTGTGAGATGCTCCACCCACATCTCACCGTGGATAGACAGACGCTTCTGAAGCTGGGATCCCATCAATCCTTCTTTCCTTACTTTTCTTTCTTAGGTACTTCATCAGAGTACTGAAACATCTGACACATTCCATTTAGAAGTTCTACACACACATCCTTTGTCCATATGCACATTTCTGTGATTCCCATCGTGGGATTTATTGTTCTGAGTTCTCTACGCGGTCATGTTTCTAATTCATACAAGGTTTCTCAGAGCTCTCTGGTCTTAGTCTTGGTTCTTAGTTATCTTTCATAGTTATTTCAGTATCAAATCTAAACTGCATTTTGTTGTGTCTTTATTGAATACACACAATGGGCATAAATAAAAATATCACCAAATTGTTCATTGAAAGATGTGTTTCAGGGCTGCTGAGAGGTCTCAGCAGGTAACGGTGCTTGCTACCAAGACTGAGGACCTGATTCACATTCCTGAGACCAACATGATAGGAGAGAGAGCTGAGTCCTTGAAAGCTACCCTCATACATGTGCTATGGCACATTTGCACATGCCCCCTTACACACAAGCAAGCACAATACATAAATGTTTTTAAAAATTAAAGAAATATGGTTTACATTGTTTTTTATTCAAATACTAGGATGCTACAGATGACAATTCTTGCTATTCTAGATTTAAAACACCTAAGCACTCAGGCAATTACTGTGTATTCCAGAAATTATCTGATAGCCATTTTTCTACCATTGAAAGAGCCATTTATTCTGAAACCCTGAGCAGAGCTCTGAAATGCAGGGCATGGGTCACTCATGATTTCTGTTTTCCCCTTAGCCTCTCTAATTACCTACACTTTCACTCTGTCCCTAAAGACCCCCATTCTGTTATAGAGTTTAGAGGTTATTCATAAAAAGATTGTAGGGATTTAATATGTTACCCCAGTGGACTTTTCCATTTTAAAATAAAGACGACACAAAAGGCCAAAGCTTTATCCAAGACATGAATGACTATAAATGGAATAAAGTCAGGTGTTTTAAGTGTATGGTAGGTGAGGGGATTTTATTGTTATAAAGAGGATATATCCTGTTATATCACTCATTTTACAAGAAACCATTTGCCATATATTACTTTTAATGATTAAGCTGTAGTAGTTATAATGAGGATAGTTACAGCTAATGTCAGGTTGTTGATAAGTATGAACAGTTGCTATTTACTGCATCCTAGCCTAAACATTTAAAATGCATTGTGATATATCATTTATATCTTAAAGACAGAAATGATAATGCCTCAAGATGTTACGTATGTACCCAAAGAATTCAAACCAGAGAATGTAAATAGCTGTATCAAAACTGCTAAATGCTCCCTGGGGAAGAATAAGCAGTGCTTGTGAGCAGAGTGCATGCTAGTGCTCAGAGATGGGTCTTTTCTGAACCACAATGCTCTTAATCCTCAGAGGTACCATGGCCTTTTATTCACCTGTCCTCATGACCAGACCCAGGATCTGGCTGCACTTTTCTATTTGCTGTAGCCACAAAGAGTTCAATACCATCACACTTCATCCCTTTCTCATGTATATCTCCCCCCCCCCCCCCGTACCAATCTGTCCTTCAAAATCAGGAAGCAGGCTGAGGTGCTAGTACCTTTCCCATGAAGTTCCAGAAGGATCTAATTAACATTATATGCTTTTATTACAGTCAACCACTTTCAACTGGCATGCTAAATGTCTATAAATATTACACAATATTACTTATGACAGTGTCAGCTTTAGATAATACCATCCCAGAGGTGACAAGACCAAAGCTCAACATGTTCTAGGAACTGAGCTATGGTCAGTTTGTTCCAGTATAGAACCTGAGTTTTCTGACTTCTCATCCAACTTACTCAGCAAAACTCTTTTTGATCCTTTTTTTTTTTTAATCTTTTCAGATAATGAGGATAAAGAAGGAACACAAAATCTGGCACTCTTGCTTCTTTACTTTTCCATTATTAGAGTCAAGTTGCAAGCATCCTTGTGGTAGCAGCCGTGTCTTCATGTCTCTTGCTGCCATCATACATATTGCATGTCAACCCACTGAGGGGAAAGCTAGCTACGCCTTTTTCCTTGAAGAAAAAGTCCAGGTATTAGTTCGTGTTCACAATCTAAGCCAAATTCTTCATTTCACCAGGAAAATGAGTGTGATTTAGTGAGGCTAATTGGTTTCCCACCCTTCCCACCACATCAGAAACTTCTACCTTCTAGCTAGAAGTACAATTTTTAAGGGTATTTTTAAGATACTCAATATTGTGTGGCTTTTGGGTTTTTTTTTTTAATTTCTGTAATATGAAGAAAGATGAAGCAGAAGAAGGATGGGCAGAGGGTGATGCAAACTCTCCTATGGAAACAACATGTTGTGCTGGCTAGGAGAGGAAAGAAGCAGAAGCCCAGAGCCATGGGTGAGCAAGGGGCAGGCCTAGCATTCTAGATAGTTTTCCCTGGCAGGTTTATGAAATCTCATGATTTTTTAACTCAAAACATGATGTTGTGTCAGACCCATGGAAAGTCTCAGGCACCTTTGACTCTAAGACAAATATTCAAGATGGAAACAAGCTTTGTAGGCATCATAGCCGATGCTGCCACCCAAATGTCGCAATGACTTTTCTTAGAGAAGGATCTATAGACTGTCTAGGATTTTTACCTTCTTTTCTAAGCATGAAACTAGACACATCTTTTGACATTGCTTTCATTTACATAATATTATTGCTTCTTCTAGATTATTCCTCTTATGACCTGATGTTTGGGGAAAACCTTAGTAGAAGTGGAATGTATGTTGCTCAAATGGGATTGACAGTACCCTGCCTACCAGGGATGTTCCTCAGTGGAAACACCACAGTTATTACAAAGTCAAAGCAATTCCACAGGCATTTCCCAGGATCTGTGGCATGCAGAAGAGCTTAAACTAAAGCATGAATAATGTTTTGAATACACAAAGGCTGTATGCCTTAAGCTGTTTTATCAAGTTGAACCACAAGAGGAGTGAATGTTACATGTCATTCAAAACCCATTTCAAGACAAGCACCAATAATAAATTATGATTACCTTAAGTAATACAAATATGCATAAACAAAAAATATTATTTTGCTCACAAAATTAGGCAATATAAAATCCAAACAGAAAATTTCTAGAACTCTCTGAAACTATGAATATACTGGAAAATAATGTTGTAAGCAGGATGAAGAAAGTTGCTTGACAAGAAAGTAATTGGTAGGGTGAGAATGTGTAGGACTGACCTCATATTCATACATAGAAATTGGTTTCCTTCAGTGATCATTTTATTCAAAAATCATCTGTTGAATGCTATATGAAAGGCATTTTCATATAAGAAAGGGAATCTAATGTTTATGGAGCATCCCATGTAGTGGGAACTCCACATATTGACTTCACCAAACCCTCATAATAATTCACTAAGGTAAATTTTACTCTGAGTCAGATGAGATTTCCATTTTGTGGGTCAAAAGGCTGAATATTGGCAATTCATAGAGTTTGACCTGAAGGTTAATGTTTTCATTTCATAGGTGGCTCAGAGAAATTAAATTTGTCTAAACTTAGACAGCAAATAACTGGCAGGACTGGGATTTCAATGCATGCTCTTTCTTAGTCTCCCACCATCTTTTAGTTTATCTAAGGTGATAATGATGAAATCAGAGGACTCCACCCCAACCCAAACTATAATCTACTGCCCTCACCCCCATTCAGTCAATAAACCTGAATACTTGGAATGTCTTACTTTTGAAGTTGCGTGATTCTACCAAAATTCAACTTTTTCTACAAACCTTCTTTCATTCGCTTCACTATAGCTAATGGCTATTCACTAATATTCACTGTTTGTCAGAACCAATATCTTGTACATCTTGTACATGTGATCAGAGGGAAAAAAATCACAGGTATTTATGAACACAAAGTTACAAAGTTATAACCAATGCCAGTTCTTTAGTTACTGTCCTTTTGCTGTGAAGAAACACTATAACCAAGCCAGCTCTTATTAAAGAGGGCATTCAATTGGGAGCTTACTTACAGTTTTGGATGGCTAGTCTATAAACAGCATGGTAGAAAGCAAACAGGCATGGCACTGGAGCAGTAGTTAAGAACTTCACATCCTGATACACAGGCAGCAGACAGAGAAAGACAGAAACAGAAGCAGACAGAGAGAGAGAGAGAGAGAGAGAGAGAGGAGAGAGAAGCAGACACAAGAAACAGAAACAGAAACAGAAACAGAAACAGAAACAGAAACAGAAACAGAAACAGAAACAGAAACAGAAACAGAAACAGAAACAGAAACAAACAGAAACAGAAACAGAAACAGAAACAGAAACAGAAACAAACAGAAACGGAGAGAGAAAGACAGAGATAGAGCCTGAGCCTGCCCACCCACCCCCAATGCCCTGCCTCCTCTAACAAGGCTATATATCTCCTCAACAGGATATACCTCCTAGTCTTTCCCAAACAGTTTCATCAGCTGGGGACCAATCATTCAAGTAGCCTATAAGGTCCATTCTCACACTAACCACCACAGGACATGTTAGGGGAAAAAAAAATCACAGTTCAGCCTTCTGCCCACTGTATTATACCTGTTTGTATTTGTCTTCATTCTCTACTAGTCACTCCCTGAGGTCAAATTCTGGTTTTGTTGCAATGTAGAGAACACCTATAATTTTTATAACACAAAACACTAGAGCATTTCCAGCATGAGTGGTGGTAATCCGAAACACCAGGGCTGGACAGTGTGAAAAGATACTCTGCTGCTTCTCAGAAATTGCATTCACAGAGCTGTTTGCCACTCCTTCTCATGCACAAGGTATTTTGCTAGATATTGAATGATACACCCATGAGTCCTCTAGGAAGAAAAGAAAGACAGGCTATGGCCTGAAAAAATAAAATATGTTAAAACAGCAGTAGAGGTCCATGGCTCTCACATATGCAGGTAGATCAAATTCTCCTGGAGGGCTCATTAAAACATGAGTTGTCAGATCTATCCCAGAGTTTCTAATGCAATGTATAGAATTGGAGCCTCAACAAGTTATACTCATGCTGTGCATCCTGCAAGTATACTTTGAAAGTCTATAGAGTGAATCATTAAAGACTGGAAAGGCACGCGTATCACTAACACTGGCTGACTCAACCCAAAGAATCTGGCACATCTGAAATACATGTAGAGCTATTATGTTACAGTCCTTGGTGCTTTGAAGGCACTCTAGCTCCATGCAACCTGAAGCTTCTCTTGACTCTGATCAAATGCTACCTAACACACCCTCAGAATCTGGCAGGGCCAGAAAGAGCAGCCAACCATCTATACATTAAAAGATTTAGGCACATTTCCAATGGAGTCATTCCCTAACCTCTAGTTTTCTTCAGTTTGTCTCTGATGAATTGCTTATTAAGAAAAAAAGAGTCTGTGAGACCCTTTGCAGTTATTAACTTCCTGAAGGCACTAAAGTGTCTTGTTGCTTTATAAGCCCTTTCCAGAATTCTTAGATTTTTAATATAACTATAAAAGTCAGCACAATTCCCTTTCATAACTACTTAACATCTTGTTTCCAATGATCTATAGAAATCAAATTTTGTAAGTCTCTACCATCTAAAGCTGGTTTTTAATCTACTATGATATCCTTGTGTCTCTGGTGATCCAGCTTAAAATGGTACAAGATATTTGTATCCCACACTCTTACCACTGGGTCCCATCAGTGTATCTGAACCTCAGTGTGGGTTGTTGATTTAAAAAGTGAGAGGTCTGAGGTTTAATCAATAGTTTTCACATTGATTAATGGACCTTGATCCATATATGCAGTGAAGTGCAATGTTCAGAAAGCACATTCAATGAGGTAGGATCACATTTTTCTTTTTTTATCTTACCAAGTAAGAAAATGGAATCAATAAAGGGAGCAAGGGGCCTAATGAACAGCCCTCATGATGCAGACTGTAATACCTGACAGAATTTGAAAAGTACAGACCTTCATCTAAAAAGAGAACTGAGGCTAAAAAGATAGTCTCAGAAATTAAGAACACTTGTTGTTCCTGCAGAGGAACAAGGTTTTATTCCCAGTATCCACATAGTTGCCCACAACCATCTATAATTCCTCTTCCAGGGAATTCCTCTCCTTGGATCTACACACACACACACACACACACACACACACACACACACGTGCAAAAACAAAACACTCATACACATAAAAAATAAATAGCACTTTTAAAAGCCTTCTAATCCATATGCTTATCTGTTTATCTGTTGTTGCCCTTTTCCTGTTCTATGATCAGCAGTAACCCAGAGTCTATTTTTCAGCTTAGTCATGTACTAGTCATGTGTCAGGATAAGCAAATGGAATAATAGCCAGAGCAACAAAAATCAAAGAAGAAACGCAAGACGGAGCAGGGTGACAGAGATTTCCTTACTATAAGAGACAAAAAATTTAGCACAGCATACTTAAGAATTATAACAATGTCTTTCTATTCTCTCTTGAATTCTTCCCTTCATGAAGAATATCCAACATTTTGCACAAACATGGGGAAGAACCTCATGGTTCTCTCTGATGCCTCTGATGAAAGCAAAGTACTGCCAAAATTTAAGTACAACCTTGAAATGCCCATGGCTCTTCATAAAGCACCATAGTGAACTACAGAGAAGGGTGAAATTTGTTTCAACAAGACACTTGGATTATTTTTATGTTTTTATGATCGTATCAGTTTTGAAAAGAATGCAATCACTGTCAGTGTAGAACACATCTAAAATAAAATACTTCAATGTTTAAAATAAGAGTTGCTCCAACTGCTAAAATACAAACCACTTTCCCACAGAAGATAGAGAAGCCTAAATTTTCAGATCAACAGAAATGACTCTAGGATATTAGCATGCCAGGATATCTGAACACAAAATCATTTCTCCCCAAAATATTTTCTCTTAATTTATTCTGTTTATATGGCATGCATTAGAGCTAAAAGTAAACCTAAAAGCAAACATGATTTGCATTTGTGTACAGTAATGTGTCAATAATTTAGAATCAACTAAATTAGACTTTCATCAACAGAACAGGTTGGGATCAATGTTCATTCTACCTCCACGAAATAATTTACTAAATAATTCAATAACACAAACATGTTTCTAAGACATGTTTAATGACTTTACTATGTAATTCTTTGCACGTAGATGATACTTCTGGGCCAAATGGACTTAATCCGTTTCCCAATTAAACAAGGACCAACCCTCATACAACTGGATGTGTGTTGGCCTAAACTCCTCAACATTTCATTAATTTCTGATGTTCAGAAGGCTTATCCACAATTCCACCCTTTGCTGTTCATCATAATGATTGTTATAAAGAGCTGCATCCCTCTTCCCACAGGAATCATGCAGAAAATGCAGAATTCAAAAGTAGAGCTGAGACAAGGAGTCCTTTAGGGTTGAACAGCCTACATAGATTGCAGTTCTTGCTAAAGCCTCTGACACTAAACCCTATGCTCATCCCCAGAACTTTCATAACAAAATGCCACCTGGGATACTTTACAACAGAAATATGTCCTCTAATATTTCTGGAAAAGAGAAGACGTAAACAGGGATATTTCCAACCCATACTCCTCCAAGGAACTCAAAGATTGCAAAACTAGTCCCTATAGTGCCTCTCAGCACAGGATGGCTACAGGTGATCCTGACTATTCACCCATTGTCTTCTATGTGCATTTAGCAATGTGCTCCACAGTTAACCCAGAGTTCTACATATGTCATCCTACTGGATGTTCATACTTAGCTGTTCAAGTAGTAACATTTTCATGGCCCATAGTCACATAGTATGGGCATTCCAGGGTCTAATTCTGTGGTATACTATGCTATTTCCCTTTTCCCTCAAAGTAGTTCACACTGAACCTAAAATGTTTTCATGGCATTTTTCCATTTTAAGAAAACTATTACCAATTTCAATACCAGTGTTGAAAACTGTGGCATATGAGCCACTTTGGAGTTGAAGGGATGAGAAGCAATCACTTACATTCAGTGGAATTTTCAAATGTCCGCAGAATAGTAAAATACAAGTTTAATTTTCAAGAGTTGGACAAAGACAACCATATGTATTGAAGGTTCAAAGCTTCAGTCAGAACAGAAAAGTCATGGAAAGGTGAGAAAGTGACTTTGGGGCAAAGGGAGAGTCAGAGAAAGTAGAGAGAAAAGAAACATTAGTCAAGGACTTGGTAAGTTATAACCACTGACTCATGCCCTCTCAAGAAGACTACGGGCGTAGTACCTAACTGCTCTCTATGACTAGAATGTCAAGTCATACTCAAATACTGTCTTCAAACACACATACCATGATACCCTTAACGAGATGGTATTTATCCAAGAACATGACGGGGAGAAATCAGTTGTGAACTTCTGGGATTGGAGCTGGTCTGACTCTCCTCCTGACCATGTGTCACATGCCTCTCCTAGGGTAGTTCTCTACTCACACGATGTTCTTCTCTTCTTGTGTCTCATTGCTTCCTTCTGGGAATGCCTCTCCTCCACTCCTCCACCAAGAGAGCTGCTATACACTCTAGAGATAGCTTTCTTCTATGATGGCCTTAAATTAACCACTGTCTCCTAGCTATGTTTCTGAAGACTCAACTATTATTTTGTTTGATAACATTGTGATTGTTAGATCATACATTTGATTCCCTTCCCAGAAAGATGAGAGCTTAAGAATTCTCTTTAGGTTACAAGAATAAATCATGCTTTTAGTCACAGTTAAATATCAGGGAATTGAGATGAAACTCTCCCTCTTTGTAGTATAACTTTGCAGTTTCTCTCCTAACAAGAATATGTGGAAGTGTGTCTGTGACTCTAAGATGGTGTCTTGTTCTTTGTACTGTCTCATCATTGTTTCACTTAACATTATATTTAACATAATATACTATCTAAAGTTAATGCACTTTTATTTAAATTATTTCTCTAATACCATGAGTTATGAAGATAAGGAAAAATAATTCAAAAAGAATAATTGTTGGGTATAGTCAAACATTTATCTCTATGCTTTTCAGCAAACAAATTCAAATAAGAAAAGATGGTTTTACTATAATTAAAAATCAATCCAATTGCTCAAAATGGAAATTGTCTTATGACATATACTGAAGAAAAACTTATCACATGTTCCTCAAAGAGCAACAATTTAGCTCTAATGAGCACAGTGCCCAAAACATCATTTCACCTTCCTGGGGTAGACTGACAATGTCCATCGGAGTCTTTGTTTCCTGTTCCTCACTCCATACCATAGGGCAGCAGTTGCAAATGATCCACTGGAAGAAGAAAAACGTACTCTAAGGTCTAACGGGTTTACTCATGAGTATATATAAAAGTAATCAAAATCATGACCATGCATCCCCATGTGAAGAGTATTTACATACAAAAAAATAAGTGCAAAGTTTGGCTGCATTTGTGTGTATCTGAGCTTTTCAGGGAACAGTGCTTATGAAGATTTATTAGATTCTCAGACAAGCCTGGAGGGTAAAAATAACCGAAAGCACTAATGTGGGGGAGCACACCACCTGAGGATGCTCCCAGAGATGTAGTCATTTATCTCTAGTAAGATTTTTGACAGTCATTTGTTCACCCGTATTGCCTTATTCTTTGACATAGATCCTGATATCAGGCTGGGCTATGGATATCTGCCCAAATTCGTGTAGTGAAATCTGAATTCTTAACGTAGCAGTAATAGAGAATGCAACCTGTAGATGGAACTCCTCCAGGAGGGTACAAACCTTGACAGTGAGATCAGTGTCTGTATGAAAAGAAACATAGATGACTTTCCTCATCATCATGTGAATATACAACCGAAAGACAGGTGTCTGTCAATTAGAAATGTGCCACCAACACTCAGTCACCTGAACTGCAGACACCTCAAGCTTTAGACTTCTTGGTCTCCAGAGCTGTGAAAAATCAATCTGTGTTGCTGAAGTCAGTCAATCTATGGTGGCCTATAAAACAACCTGTATTCAGCTGGAGAGAAGTACCACATGAGTAGGAACGGGCAGGTACTCACAATGGCTGAGAGGACCTCCAAGTCAAATAGTTCTTTACAGCTCTAACAGTAACCTGATCTGAAGAAACTTGAGGAGCCATCCAAGGATGGCTTCTGATTACAAAGAAATAAGAAAGTATTCTGGGGTAAAGCCAAAACTGCCCTGAAGAAATCATTTGTAAACATCTCAAGTGAATGAATGATCAAGGCCTCAAAGTTCCTTACCATAGATCAAGATTACCATAATTGTAGTCGCTTTTATATCACTTGCCTACAGAAGTATGTCAGCCTCTCCAATTATATATGTGTGTTCAATGGCGGCAGTTGGCAATATTGATATACATTTTCCTTTTAAATGGACTGATCACTCATTTAGCTGTCATTTCGCATCTGCCACCAGAAGAGAAAAGACAAATTGAGTCCATTTTTCAAACTCAGCAGACTTATTTATTTTGTTAAGCACAACATATTCATCTCTGCTAGTTTTCACATGGCAATGAGAGTCGAGCCATTTGAATGTAAAACTAATTAATGGAAATAACCTTTGAATTGCTAAACTGGCTGTCTGACATTGCTGATTAGATTATCATGGGAATAGCGAGTTGTGAAATGTGTTATTAAAATAAATCCAGACTTTCATTTTTATCCTTGGAGAAGGATTTAAGCAGCTTTCTAATTGAGAATTCTGTATTGGGTAGTGGTGCTGTTTTTCTCATCATTTATTTATGGTGTGTGTAAATGTAGCCCAACACCATGTGTTCTGTTCAGAAAGACAACTCAGAATGAGTTATCTTGAAAATTCTTTACTAGAGTTAGAAGGAAGAAACTTCAATACATTGGTTCTAATCAAGAGAAGGGGGAAGTGAAGGTCTATTTATTTAAAAAGGAAAAGGGGAAGGAGGGAGAGAAAGAAAGAAGGAAGGAAGGAACAAACAAAAAAACCTCAAATACCTACCAGTATACTTGTTCAGGAGTATGAACACCCTGTGCTGGCATGACCAATACACACAGTTCCAGAGCAGGACCTAAAAATGCATCAAGGGAGGACATTCAACAACTGGCTCTCACTTTCTGTTCTGTTTTATTTCTTCTACCCTCTTTCCTTGACATGAAAATGTGAGGATTTTAATTTCTTGGCATTAAAAATGGCATCTAAATGAATCCCACACTAATCTCTCTATATAATTAAGATCTCACTGTTGCTCAAAAGCTGTGAAAAAATATTTTATCGAGAAGTCTAGGAGCTGGGGTCTGTGTCATCCTCTACAGTCAAAAGAACCAAAGATGCTGAGCTCTTGACCCCATTACCAGCCACTACCAGAACACAGGGATCCCTTTTAAAACACCTTCCAATTGTAGAGAATTCTTTTTATTCTTTCTTTTTGACAAGAAACTATTCTGTGGTTAGCTAATCATTGTAAAATAATCTAAGAATTGTTTTACATGTCCTAAGCAATGACTAGCCAAGGTTGACATTCCATGAACAGTTCAGAAAAACCTTCAGTCATCCAAGGAGTCAATGACATGGAACTTGATGGATGCTATTTTTGGTGCATTAGTAGACATCCTAGAGCCATGCACAGCTAGAGAATTATTCCTACAAAATTAATTGTGCATGAAATTTTCATAGCCCAGAGAAATAAAATTTAGAGAAATCACTGTTGTCAGTGTGAGTCATAAACATTATCCAACTCTATGGCTTCATAGTCCCTCCCTCACCTGATTCAAATTCCATCACTGGGTTCTAGGCCAATCTTTATTAAAAATTCTGATATTTTGTTCATTATATATATACTTTAGAATGCTCTACAGTAGTATGTTTCCATATAACTTTTTCTAGGAGGTCATTAGTGTTCTCTTTCCATATTTCCTCCTCTATTTTCCCTTTCCATCCCCCACCCCATTTCACCCTTCCTATTCCAGTATTCTACTTTCCCCCTTTTCTAATAAGATCACTCTCCCCATGGCCACAGAGTTTTTTCCTAACCTCTATGAGATTTCCAAATGACACACATGTATCTGAAGATCCAAAGTGAGCATCCATATATGAGAGAAAACATGCATGCTTGTCATTCTGGCTCTGGGTTCCCTCACTTATGATGATTGCTTCCAACTCCATATATTTATCTTCAGATTCCATTATTTAATTTTTCTTAATGCTGAATAATATTCCATGTAGGCTTAGAGTTTTTGAAAACTTACTTTAAGAAGGATTCTTAAATACATTAATCTCCTTATACTCCAGCAATCTAAGGTAGGGGAGGAAGATGGTTAATAGGACAAGGGGGATGTGGACCTACTTAGAAGTAGTTCTTTAGAGCTATTTCCACCTTTGTTATCAGGATATTAACAGTCCAGTCCAAAAACAGCAAACACTAATCAGTAGCAGTGGCTCCATCCAGAAGAAACCACAAGGCTCAATCAAATCTGCACAAGTCCATAGAGGAGGCAAAAAGCAGCTGGAAACCCATATGAAGTTCTTTGGTGAACTTCTCTTTACAAACTCATGACAAGTGAAGATCAGGAAGGCCAGCAAAGCATTGCAAGGCAAACCAATGCCAGAGCATCCTCTTACTATCTTCGAGGTTATATTTATATTTTTTTCTAAACATCACTTGTCCTCTCAAGTGTTTGTTCCAGGAAAAAAAAATCGCATGTCCTTTCACAAGACAGCTTCCAGAAAAATACCTCATGCCTGTTCTCAGCAAAACATCCTTTCATGTGTCTGCTCCAGCAAAACTTCCTTCCACATGTCTGCATCAATAAAACATCCTGTCATAAGACAGCTTCCAGAAAAAATATCACATGACACAACTGAGTCTCCCAAGAAACCAGAAATTTACATCATGTAAATGTACCATATTTACATTATGTATTCACCACTTGATGAATATCTATATGGTTCCCATTTTGTAACTATTGTGAATAGAGTAGCAATGAACATAGATGAGAAACTATTTCTGTAGTAAGATAAAGAGTCCCCTGGGCATATGCCCAAAAGCGATAGAACTGGATCTTGTGGTAAACTTAATTCCAGCTCTTTGAGAACCTCCACACTATTTCTATAATGGATGCACTGAGTCATACTCCCAACAGCAGTAAACAAGAGTTTCTTCCCATGTCCCCCAAATCCATACTCTTTAGATCTATATCCTAATTTTAATGGGTTGTTTGGAGGTTGTTGGTTTCTTTATTTGTTTATTTGGTTTTGGTGTTTAGGTTTTGTTTTTGTTTCAGTTTTAGTTCTTTGTATATTCTGCACACTAATCCTCTGTCATATATAAGTGAAAAGATTGCCTCCCATTTTGGAGGCTGCCTCTTCAATTAAGTTTTCCTTTCAGTAACAAATTTTTTCTTAATCTTTATCTTCTGTAAGTTTCAGAATTTCAAGTCCATTAGGTTCTTTGGTTCATTTGGAATTTATTTGTGTGCAAAATAGGAAAGACGGATCAATTTTCATCCCTGTATATCCAGAACTTTGTGTTTAATTATAATGCCTGTGTAATTAGGAAACTAGAAACGACCACTCTCAGAGAGGTCTTAAGAGAAGAGGATAGTAGCACATTGGTTAATATGAAGATAAAGAAGTAATACGAGGAGAAAGGTTTAAGTGGAGAGATGGGAAAGAGGGAAGGGCAGAATAGAAGGTAAGGAGGGATAACTAACATTAAGGATGTTTGTGAAAGCCACATGAATATATATATATGTATATATATACATATATATGTGTGTGTGTAATACATTTACAAATGTGGGGGGGGGGGTTAAATTGAAATTACCCTACACAAAAGATAAGTTTCCTCCCCAGAAGCCATAGATTGCCAAAGTAAAAGCCCAGTGCCAGGTGTTGGATCCTTCCCCTTGATTTAGTCAGAAGTGTCCCAGAGACTACCAAAACAATGCAGGCTATTGCTATTTCCCCTTGTTGCACACCGAAACTTGATGATAAGATTCTACATGGAAGATACCACACACTTTGACCACAGAACATGAAAAAAAATCAATTTTTTATTAAGCAGGAAGTTTCCTTCCTGCTAGCTTTCATAGTACCAGAAGGTGTTATCTTGTCTACTCAGAGAAAATGTAATCAAAGGTCCCATCTCTCTCTGAACTCTGAGCTTCAGTAATGACCAGAATGGATTCAATAGTAGCATGAATGTTATAGGGATAACCAAGCACTTTCTGATCAGATTTAAGGTCTGCCTCACAGGAGGAAACACGTACCTGTTACTGTAAATCTGGCAAAAAAAAAAAAAAATCCACATCTGTACACCAACACATAAGGGTATCTCTCAGACCTCGCCAGTTCTTTGTGCAGTGAATAGTGATTAATAGATAAACTCACAACTGGCCAAAGTTCAAATAAACCTCTGTGGAGTTCTCCGCCACAAATGAGATATCTATATTACTCCCAATACCTCCCTAGGTTCAAGAACTATTGTGGAAGAGGGAACAAAGAGATTGTAAGATCCTGAGTTCAGGTATAATTAGATCAAAAACTGTCTTCCAAATGTGGCAGGACCGCCATGTTCATGAGCTCACAGAAGCTGTGGTATCTGCATACACACACACACACACACACACACACACACACACAATCAATGTACTTCAATTTTGTAGTATGGAGGTGGCTAGGAACTTACAAGCTCCCACACCTAACTTAAGAACTCTTGACAGTTGATGGGTTTGGAGGTGAAGGATAACAAATTTGTTTAAGGGTTTGACCTCTGGTAGGTTGGCCGTGGTCTAGTGGGTAGGCAGACACCTACAGTATATGAGCAGCGTGAACTGAACTTCATAAATTTTTTTAAAGGAAGTGGGACACACATCTTAAGAGAAATGTAGGTGGATCTAAGAGAAGTAGGGGATGAAATAATCAAAATATGTTTTAGGCATGCATAAAATTCTCAAATAATAACAATATTGTGTTAAACAGCAAGAAGTAATTAAAAGGACAAAATTCTAGCCACTAATAGAAGAATAGGATGGCCTGATTATCACAGACCTATAGCCCATATCTGAGTTAGCTCTAGAGTTACAATAAACATAAAGCAGGTGACTATAGATTTGTGTCACAAGCCACCAGCCCATTTACCTTAATTTGACTTTCATGGCATCATGATTCACTGAAGGACGTTTCCATGGAGCAGGTAGTCTCTCACTTCTTGTAAGTGATCAAGAGCTCCAAAAGCCCATGAACACTCTATGCATACCCACAATGGTCAGCAGGCAAAGCTCAGTAACTGAGTCAGTGCATCATCCAGAGAAACCCTGTGATACATATACTGAGCTCTGCATTAAAAGCCCTACTCAAGTAGGCTATAATGACACAGCTGTTTGCCTGGACAGTTAAATCTATCCTTCAGTGAAAACATGGCTTCAGACAATTACCTCTCATTGGTTATGTCTGAATTTATAGTGTCCATAGCAGTTTGAATATGCTTAGCCAAAGGAGTGGCACTTTTAGGAGGTGTGCCCTTGTTGGAATAGGTATGGCCTTGTTGGAGGAAATATATTACTGTGGGATTGTCTGGAAGCAAGTATTCTGCTAGCATCCTTCAGATGAAGGTGTATAGTTCTCAGCTCTGCCTGCACCATGCCTGCCTGGGCATTGCCATGCTCCCACCTTGATGATACTGGACTGAACCTCTGAACCTGTAAACCAGCCCCAATTAAATACTGTTTTTATAAGCAGTGTCTGTTCACAGCAGTAAAACCCTAAGACACTGCCCAAGTAAAAGCTCACTTAGAGAAACAATGACTATATTATGTATTGTATTAGTTGTGCCCCACCCCCTTCCTCCCTGGAGACTGTTGGCCACCAGCTTGAAGGAAGAAAGAAGCCAAAGATAGAGTGCAGGGTAAAGATAAAGATAAATCTACTTTATTGTTTCAGGGATGGGTTATATGAGGGCTTTTGTAGGAATATGGGTGCAAAGGGCTAACTGGTCATGATGTCAAGCAAGTAGGAAGGGCTGACTGGATACAATACAGCACCTAATTATCATGTGAGTGAGAACCCAGAATGGGTTGTGTGTGTTGAGTTATACAGCCTTGAAGAGAGGTCTGTACAAGGTCACTTTTTAGACAAAGCCATCCAAGGCCAGCCGCTGTGTTCAGAGACCCTCTCCCAACAAAGACAGGCAGAGACAAGAAAGCCCCCCGCTGAGAAATGGAGACCCCCATTTTGCACTAAGCTCAGAAATCATCCAGTCATGGGAGATTGCTACCTTAATAACAAGGTTCCCCAACCATTAATCACTTTTCTGTTGCTGTGATAAAATACCACAAGCAAGGCAATTTATATTAAAAAAATAATAATTTAATTTGGCTTATGGCTCCCAGAGAACTGGAATTCATAGTGAGGGGCAGGGGACAGTTTGGCAACACTAGAAGGAAGCTGAGAGCTCACATTTTGAACCATGAACATAAAACAGAGAGAATGAACTGGAACTAATACAAGACTTTTAATCTCAAAGCCAGTGACAGATTTCCTCCAGCAAGCCTGCCCTTCCCAAGCATTGCCATCAACTGGGGACAAGTTCAAATCCCAGACCCTACGGGGACCATTTCTCACGTGAGCCATCAATGTTAACAGAGAACAAAGACAGTTGTTAGATGCCATAGGATGGTGCTACAAGAGGCAGCATTAATAGGGTCTGTTAAAGGCTAATAACTAACTTTGGATTTGTCATCAATATTTTAATCTAACCATCATTACAACAGATATTTGAGAGTTGCTTCTATAAAAAAAATATGAGCAGAAATTCCTCCAGCTAATTCGAAATACAATGTTTTTAAATTATACTTGCTTTTTCTGTATAATTAATATTTTTAAGCAAGTATCTCTGCCAACAGTGAGCCCCAATCTTCTGAAATTGTGTTTACTTAAGATCTCATGATAAACCACTACTTTAACTTCAGTCTAGGAAAACAATGGAGGACACCTGGCAGTGCTTTACATCCTCTGTGAGCCATGGGCTCCTTGTCTCCTTCCATAGACCACAACTCAGGAATTACGCTGGCTTTCTATCTTTCTGTATGGAATAACAGGAAGTTTATTCTTTCAGCCAAATGCTCAAGACAATCAATGTGACTTTCTTTTACCTCTCTCTGTCTTATATACCGCATGCCAGGTTATAAAGAACTTAAAACTGAAGTATATAAACCAGTGGTTCTCAGTCCGTGGGTTATGTCCCCTTTGGGGGTGGCATATCAGATATCCTGCATATCAGATATTCACATTCCATAATAGTACAAAATTACAGTTATGAAGTAGCAGTGGAATGATTTTTATGGTTCAAGGTCCTCTTAAGCAGGAAGTGAACTAAAGGGCTGCAGCATTGGGGATGTTGAGAACCACTAATCTAGACTACTCTAGACTCTTCTGCATTCTGCTTCTTAAAGCTCCTGACCAGAACCCTTGATGTGTAGCATATTTTCTCCTGGTTTGAAACCATACACTGACTTCTTTTTCTCGCACCTTCGCTGCCATATCAGTAACATATACATACATAAGACTGTGGCTGACCTTCAGGGCTAGCAGGCATAGAAATATCCATCTGAAAACAACACTAACCAGTTTGCTTTATTTCCTTTTATCTGAAATCAACCCTAATAGGAAAGAGTCCTGTTGAGTGCAAAGTCCAAGAACAAAATGCACACAGCTCTCTGGTCTAATGAAAGTATTTTAAATGGGTAATAAGGCATGAGAAGAGAAAAAAATTATATTACAGGTCACTGAGCTGACTGATCAAGTACAGAATTCTCTCCAAGGTAACAGTCAATACCCAGCATGCACTTAAGGGGTTGTCAGGCAACGGAAATTTCAGCGAGAGACTTTCTGCTCAAATAAGTTGAAGTTCAATGAAATGGATACACAGCAGAAAGCCACGTCAGTGCCACCATGACGCAAATCATATTCTATAGGTCTGAGTCTAGTTCAGCTGAGTTACAGTCACAGCTTAAAAGAAAAAAATAACCCAAAGAGAAATATAAGTTATACTTGAAATTTGTTTTTCCAATGTGCTTTAAACATCCATGGTCTGGGATCAATATTACCTTTAAACCTGAAAGTGCATCTAGTTTTATAGAAGAGTCAACCTCAAATTCTCTAGTCTACAACTATACTGTCAGTCCCAGAGGATTTCAGCATGCCATTTTTAGCCTCATTCTTTGTCTTCCAGAGGAATTAACAGTTCAACTACTGACTTATTGCTGCTAACAGAGGAATCTTCTGCCAGGGTAGCAATGAACAGGGGAAGCACAGGGGAGTGAGCCCTGAAGGTGAGTGAGTGGCACATGACAGCCACTTCTCATGGCTTTGAAGAAACAAAGTAAAAAATTGCTAAAGAGAGCTTCTCCGTTGTATTCACAGGCATCATTGTGGGTTTCTAACACTATTGCACATTGCCCAATCTGAAGTTCCTCATCCTATGAGCTCTCTTGCTGTGAGCATGTTACTGCAGACCCATCAGAACCACCTTTTGCAGTACCATATAAATCACCATCACTTCTTGGCATCCTTATCAGTGTTAACATCAAACTCCCAGGTACCTAATGTTTTGAACACAATCTCTGTAATTATCCCTTCCGCTATACAACAGACCCCTTGTATTGTGTTGCTATCACAAAATACCATAAACTAAGTACTTTCTAAAGAAAATAAATTTTTCCCTCAGTATTCCTAAGACTGAGAAATACATGATCAAGATGCTATCAGGGTGGGTTTCAGGTCAGGCTTGTTCTCTGGTTTGAAGATTAGGTATGTGGTACAAAATACTTTCTAGTCGGGAATCATGTTATAAATTTCCATTACTGTTAGAAGGAAAGACTAAAGAGGTGAGCCATTTCCTCCTCCTATGATGATCATTTTATTTAAGAAAGTATGAAACTAAATGAATAAATTAATAAATATTTTAGGTTTATAATCATGCACTACTTAAACCTTAAATCTATAATAAAACTAAACTATGCTGAATGACAAAAGAAAAAAAATCACTGAGATGCGCTTTAGAATGCTGCCATACCATGATATCCAAACATTCTCTACATCACTTTCCTTTTGAAAACACAAAGAAAATAAATGTCTTCCTCCGGGCTGTACCACTTCTGTGTCCCCAGGAGATTCTGGGAAGGACACTGAAATATCGTGTGAGATGGTGAAAAACTGACTCACACCAGCTGAGCTGTGGAAACAGCGGCTGTAGTTTTTCCCTTATGGAGTCCCTCCTGGGGAGATCTCATAAAATGGCAACATGCTATTGCATTTTAGAGAGTCTGCTTACCTGGAACTGTAAGTTGTCTTAAAATATAACAATTATTTATTTTATCTTAACATTGCTGGTTTTATTTTAATCTCATTAGTCAGTTAGCCTACTGTTCTCTCACAAGGGAATGAAACTCTTGAGTCTGTGTGTTACAGTATTGAAAAGGGAGTAGAAAAAAGAGAAAAAAAAAAAAAAACAAGCTGCTGATCTTCGTGATCTGCTAGGCCTGCTGCTGTTGCCTGCAGAGGGGCCATGCAGGCGATTAATGAGAAATGTGAAGTCAGACTTCCCAATGAAAGCTGCTTCCCTTGAAACACTGGACAATCTATGACCCTCTAGGCCTCTAGGTGTATATGGTGTTTTATCTCACAGGGTGGTAGGAAGGATTTAATGAGTGCTCGTGTAGTGTGTGCTCTTAACACACGAGCATCCACTAACAGCATCTTCAGCATCTTTGTTGGGCTGATGCCCCGCACACTTGATTTCTTTAACTCCTCAAACATGACAGGCGTATTACTTGTTTGGGGGATCAGCACACATGATACTTCCTTCATAAAACTTAACATGTGGATAATTAGGTATGCATGTGTGTGATATTGTGCTCAGTTGTCAATTTTCCTCCAGGTATAACTTGTCAACAATTTAGTTGTTTCCACTGCAAACCTAGGACCACATATTTGTTAAGTAAATAAATAATAAGCCTCAGAGTAATATCGACATAACTTTTAAACTTTTATTATTTTATGTGTCTGGGTACTTTTCCTGCATGTATATCCATGTATCATATGTATGCATTGTTCATAGAAGAAAGGATAGGAGCAGGTACCCTGGAATAAAGTGAGACACTTGAGAGCTATCATGTGTGTGCTAAGACTCAAACCCAAGTTCACTATAGAGGCAGACAATGCTTTTAACAGCTGAACCTGTCTCCATTCCCCAAATACATTTTTCATCCATTCATAGGAACTTGGATTTGTTCAAGGCACCATGTCTAAAGTTAGTTTCTTATCTTTGTATCACATTACTATATCAAATCTCAATTTAGTTTCAAATGTCAGAGGTATGCTTTTCCACATTTTCTTTCAAAGTGCTCCTTCAGAAACCATACTGCAGAAAACAGTCATATCTTTTCAAGAGCTACATGAACGTATGATAGGATCTATAAGATTACCTCATTTGCTTCCTCTTTAGAATTATAGGCAGCATGAACAAAACCTAATCAAATGGAACCATTCAGTAGTAAACAGAGTGCTCCCATAGCGAAATTTCTTGGTAGACAATGCAAGCATTTGAAACTTAATGTTTTTTCTCGTTAGAAAGTAGAGACAAAACTCCAACACACTCAGTACACCCTAATGATGTTATTATTTTGATTTAGGAAATGCTATTTGAAATTAGGATGTATTTGTGGAGCGAGGAAATAATGTGCCGTAGAGAGTAGATATCTGAATTTTCACTTTACTAAAATATCATTACTATTTTCCTATAAGGAAATTAGTACCCTCGGAGGATGATGACCAGATGGCTAATGTTATACAAAGCAGTCTGCACCGCTGTGAGAGAGATTTTATGTAACAACATTATTCAAACCATCGTTCAACATACACTTGGAGGGTCTTAGAAACCTTCGGGCCATGGAGAAAGAAAAGGCTTGATAAAAATCTCCGTTGAGTTAGCAACTTCGGATTGCATGGCTTGCACCTGGCCCTATTCAGCTCACTCAGTTGTACAAGCTGCTCACGCTCCTCACGCTTTTTATCTTCCTACCTGTGCAGCCTGCAGGACAGCAGCAGGACTGTCACCTCAGCCTGTTCACAATGCAGACCGTTGAGTTCACAGTTCCATGCGCCGCAGTGGAATCAATGATTTAACAAGCTCCCCGGGTGATTGGTATGCACATTAACTTTGAGACGCACTGCTCTAAATGGTTATACCCCAAGCCATGAGAATTAAACAGAATTTCAGAGTAAAATGAAATAATACAATGGCTCATGTGAAAGGAGTATTAGTTAAAGCTCAGGCAACGTTTTGTGAGCTTCTGTAGCAAACAGTCACACATATGTTCTTTCATTTCTGCTATGCCTCTCACTAGCTTTATGTACCGAAAATTCCTGTCCCTGAGTTAGACCCTCTTGGTCCACATTTACCTCCAGCCATCTCTGTGTTGCCTAATATCACACATCAGTAACCTAACAATATCTCACCTCAGCTGCTCCAGGCGCATACCCTTTTCCATGCAGCCTTCTTCGTTCTCCCAGTGAGAGATGATTCTGCAAACCTGCCTAGTCACTCTGACATCCGTACTGTTCTAATGAGAGTTCTCCCTTCATCTTGTGTCCTTCATCTTGTGTCTTTTAGACTAACCAAGAATAATAGCTGCAGTCAATTCTGAGGTACAGTTTGTAAAACCCCTTCAAGGCGTGTCTCCTGCATGACAAGTAAATGGGATATGTATGTAGGTATGGCTGTGTAACATAGGAACTGCGGCATCATTTTAACAGGTAAGCCATGTGAAGGTGGCAAGATACCACTGGGGTGATACTACAGTGTCTGCACGTCTGTCTTGCTGTCAGACTCACTCTGCAAGTTCTCTTTCCTGAGCTGATTTGGAGGACTCTGATTGGTCATGGGAGATACTCAAGGTGTTGACAATGGCTGGGCAAGACTGCAGCCAACAGTCAGCATAAAGCCCCATAGCCATTAACATACAACAGCAAAGACATTAACTTTGCCCAAAAAAACAACTAAACTTACCAACTGATGCTTGCCTAGTTGAGTCTCTAGATAAGAGTACAACCTGATGACACCTTGTCTGAAAGCTTTTGAACGTAAGCAAAGACCTAACCAAGCAATGCTCTGTAATCTACCAACAACATGGACCCCTTTAAGCTGCTCAGTATATTGTAATTTCATATGCAGAAGTAGAAAACTAGTACACATACCCACTACACTGTAAGTCCCTTGAGGTTCAGCTCTCTATTTGATAAGTCTCGATACTAACAAAATACATGAAACATAGTAGTTGTTGAAATAGATCTCAAAGCCGGGCGTGGTGGCGCACGCCTTTAATCCCAGCACTCGGGAGGCAGAGGCAGGCGGATTTCTGAGTTCGAGGCCAGCCTGGTCTACAAAGTGAGTGCCAGGACAGCCAGGGCTACACAGAGAAACCCTGTCTCGAAAAACCAAAAAAAAAAAAAAAAAAAGAAATAGATCTCACGTGTTAAAATATATCTCTGATTTTCTTGATACCTGATTCGCAAATGCTGATGTCTATAAGTATATTCTTCTAGGATTAGTGTACTATAAGAGGCAATAGCCAGGGATGTAGTTAAAAGCCTATACTACTCTTCTAGAGGACCTATGGTCTGTTCCTAGCATCCACACTAGAACACTTACAACTGCTTGTAACTCCCGCTCCAGAGGATCCAGCTTCTTCTTCTGGCCTCTGTGAACACCTGCATGCATGTGCATCTCTGCCTACAAAGACATGAACATACAAATAACTAAAAATAAAATAAAATGAGGTACTAACCATGTATTAAATGTCCATCTTTAGGCTATATGTATGAATTATAATTCAAAGCTGGCAATCAAAAAGAGAATAAGCCCATAAATAATTCTTGTTTTCAATACATGTTCTAATATACTTTTTGTTGCTGTAATAAAACAATGACTGAAATGGGCTCTGTGGAGCCAAGACCTTGGAAGCAGGAACTGAAGCAAAATCCATGGAGGAATGCCACTGACTGCCTGGTCCCCCTGGCTTGCTCAGACCCCTTTCTAATATTGCCCAGGCCCAGGTGCCTCCGGATGGCACCTCCCACTGTGGCCTGTGCCCGCCTATATGAATTAGCAGTTAGGAAAATGCATCACAGGCATGGTTACAAGCCAGTCCAATGGAGGCAATTTGTGTATTGAAGTTTTCTCCTCCTGGATGTGTGCAGTTGAAGTTCACAATGACAACAGCCTTAGGTCTGGTTAAAAATTGCCTCAGTAATTTGAGGCTCAGCACTGTAAGCACCATGGCTATCATACAGTTCCCTCTATGCTGTTTTCCTTTCATAATAATATGCCTTTCAAAAATAATAGCTGTTAGCACACTTTACACAAAATTTCTTTCCGGGTTATTTCACTCAATATCCTACCATAGGCATATTCGTTGCCATTATAAAACCAGCCATCTCCAAGAACGCATTTGAAGCATATGGCCTTGCTTATATTCAGTACTGTTCTCTGTCTGGTCTCATCACATGGAAATAGTCAAATCTGACAGACAAGTATAGTACAACTGGCTTTCCTGGAGCAGCCTATGTTTCCTAATTTGAATCCCATCTCTCCCCTCACCAGAGTATCCAAGTGAGTGCCCAGAGGAAAGCCCAGTACACTTACCAAGCCTTGCAATGCACTAGCTTACAACAAACTCAAATCTTGAACCTCCTTGGCAAGATCTCCTGTAAGCACTGCAGCAAAGCCATAAATATGTAGCTGTATGAATGTGTGCATTCGCTTGTGAATACATGTAAATTCTAGCAATTTGGACATCTGCTTACAGGATATGTTTTTTCATTTTCTCACTTGAGAGAAATGTATTTTCCTCATTCCGTATAGTTTCTCACCCAGATGCCTAAGTATGTGTGAACTAATAACTAGCTTGAGTTGGTCTCAGAGACTGCCTGTTGTGTTATTGAATTCATCTGTGCCCTCATAAAGAGCTACTAACAAAACATTATTAAACACGATGGAGGGAACAGAGAATATGGCAAAAATAAGAGCTGTTGCTTACTTTTAAGATAATCAGGATCAACAAGTGTTTGCACTGGCAAATCTGCTGACTTTTTTTGTCTAAGAGACCTTCCCGATATGAAAATGGCCCTCCTGTTGAATGTCAATGGATGGAAACTTATAATCCTCGGGGGGGGGGGGGGAAATCCTATGCCTGTTTTGTCGAGTTGCTTATTTTGGTTCTAAATTACCAAATATTCCCTCAAATACTGCACAGTAGTACAGAGGCTTATGAGTATTAAGATTTATTCTTCAGGGTAGGCCAGATGGTTCAGTGGGTAAGAACTCTCGCTGCGCTGTAGGGAGCTGAGAAATCCCTAATTGAGTAAAGTCCTGAGAGGATGAGTTTTGTTGACATGAGCCAACTATGCCAAAGATCCCAGAGTCTCACACCCATGGATGGATGGAAAAGCCATCATTCTGGTGTAAGACTTGAAGCATGGAAAAGCCTTCCTGTGGTCCAATTGTGGATTATGACAGTGTGTGCAGGACACGTCCACCAAACCTTTAAACTCCTGAATATTTCTGGTCTGAACTGCTTCCCTGCAGAGCCTGCTCCGGATCCAGTTGTACACCATAAACCCCATTTCCTTGTTTATCAATACGTAATGACTATGCCTCCTTGCCTGTTATATGCTATAACCCCGCCTCTCTGATCATCACTATCTAATAAATGCACCAAGCTTCTGAGCTACTGAAACTTCTCCAGCAGAAAGCCCAGACCATCTGATCCCAGCTTGTTCTTTGTGTCCATGTGTCTATATCTATCTTTGCTTCACTTCCTCAAAGCCCCAGTAAAGTCCATCCCTGGAAACTGTGCAAAAACATGGCACA
The DNA here is from genome assembly GCF_978045245.1 of Mus caroli. NCBI lineage: Eukaryota > Metazoa > Chordata > Mammalia > Rodentia > Muridae > Mus > Mus caroli. The sequence goes on from NW_028227269.1 coordinate 56,834,725, forward strand.
CTGAGTTAGATCACCAGAACCCATGTGGATAAAGAAGACTGTTAACTCTATAGCATTATCCTCCAACCTTTATACATATGCTGTGGTATGTCTACCTCCCACACATTGCTCTCTCTGTCCTCTCTCTCTCTCTCTCTCTCTCTCTCTCTCTCTCTCTCTCTCTCTCTCATTAAAAAAAACACCCAGTTCTTTTTATTTCATTTCTGAAATACATTAAAAGCAACAAAAATATACTTAAAATTAATAATGAAGCCATTACTTCCAAGCCTGATTGAATCTAATGCCTCATCCACCCTACATTTGCACCCATGTAGCCAATTATGTATGAAGAAAAACATGTAATTGTGTTAATTGATCCCGTTTTAAATTCGTAAATCCCAATTTTCTAGCAAGGCTGACCCATCCACTTGATCTCCAAATCCAGTTCCTCTCTCCTGCTTTAGGAATCTAACTTCTTCAACCCACAGTTTATGTGCAGAATTTCCATCACGTAACAAAAATTGTCATGACTTCGCCTCTCTGCTACAACTGTGACCCTGATTCAATATCTCAAAAAAGCATCCTGAGTATATTTATTGGACCCAGTTTATCTCTTCCTGGTTTCACTGCCCCCTATAACACTTCTCCTGCTTACATGCCCATCTAAAGTTCTCTAGACACATCTCTACAGCTCACCACAACCTACATATGCATTTCCTCAGCTTATTAAGTTACATGGTTGAACACTGTTTCTTCCTGGAAACCCATTCCTCATTTGACTTCAAGAATGCCACCCACCCCCAAATGTTGGTTATTAGCCATGCTAACTGTTTCCTGTACAAGCCAAGCTTTTCAGATGAGTGCCCACAGCCTATATTCATCTCCTAACTTTTCTCTCCCATCATCTATCTACAAATGGACCTACATCCAACTGTCTGTCATGATTCCTATTCAAGTAAGAATAAACTACTGCATAGATAGTAACACCACATCTCAGGAGTTCAGTGAAAGACTCGCTCCTCACGCTACCTGCCAATAATTTCCTTGGGGTTAATAGCTCACATTGCCCTCTCTCTAGGGAATAACTGGGTGAAAAGGTTACCATCTGCAGCATTGCCACAAAGGTAAAGAAAAGTGTGAACTCATTATGAAAGTATCCCTCCAAAGGTTACAAATAGCCTTTTCATTTGATTTTAATTAGTTGCCAATTAAAATAGCTACCCTGGGCAGTAAAATACAAATTCAGCACAAACTACAAGGGGAAATGAAAACATTTGGTGAGTAGCTAACGACACCAACACTCTCAAATGTATATCTTCTGTGTAACCTTCCTCGAAACTCTACATTTGTACATGTATTCCTCTACCCAGCATCCCCACTCAGACAGCTTCTGAACCTCACAGTAAATAGCTTCAGAATTCTGCCTTTACTCCAAACCCAGCCCTCTGCTTTCAAGGTTTCTAAACCTCATTGTGTGGCAACTCCATGAGGTCTACAGGCAAGTTTCATGGAATTGATTACTGTATCCCCAGGACCAAATAGTATGTAAGGAAATGCAGGTTGAACAATTGAATTGATAAATAAATCTTAGGGTTTTGTCTTAGTTCATCCGAATTTCATTAGATACTTTTAAAGAGAAAAAATAAATTGAACAACTTACTCAAAGATGGAGGCTTTATCTGGATTAATATATGATCAACATATGTCACTTAGATATATGTGGCCAATTATGAGGTTTACATATTGTGTTTTGTTCCCTCCACTTTGCCTACTCTATCTACAATGAGACTCCTGTCACAACAAGGGCTGTGCTCTTTTTCTCTATCATTGTGAGCCTGAAAAGAGTTCTTGACTTCACTGCTAGGTCCATCTCTCTTCCTCATGTGTCCACTCCCTCTCTACTTGTGAACACAAATCATCCAGGCAGCTGTACAACACCACCGCATACCTTTTCCACGGGTTGACCAGGGATTCTCATTCAGTATCTCCAAGGCAACAACTCAGGACAAGCGACAACATTTCTACTTCAGAGTTAATTGTCTTTGCTTCTGGATTTGACTCATTTTTGTCTCATCAAGGTTCTCAAGTCATTATCCCCTTCCTCGTGGCACAAATGATATTCCAGGTGCGGAAGTTTGCTTCCTACAGGCCTGAACTTTTAATAAACTATCTGCAAATTATGTTATTTTCTGAATCTGGCATCCGAGATGAGACAGTTGTCAGCTGTAAGCTGACAGTTGCAAACCCAGGGGGCCCTAAATCAAGACTCTAAATACAGAAACACAACAGCCTAAACTACAGATGCTATTTCATATATCTATCAATATAGCTGCTTCTCTTTTTTAAAATGATAAAGTTATGTCTAAATTCTATTCTTCCACAGCAACTGCTCCTGTGGTGGTGATTAACTCAATGGGTAGGTGAAAAGTTGTTAAAACATTGCAACTTAGTTTTTTTCCTTGGGATTAATAATTATTTAGAGCTGTCTAAATAAATATGCTCTATTAGGTTATAAGTCCCTTACTCACATGGTGGTGTTACTAACATTTTAAATCTTTACTCACTAGAAAATTAAGATTTATAGGCATGGTGGTCCACAACTTCAATCATAATACTTAAGAGGCAAAGCAGATGGATCACTGTGAGTTCTAGGCCAGCCTGGTCTTCTTAGAGAGTCCTAGATCAGCCAAGGCTACATAGCAAGTAAGACCCTGCCTTAATAATAATTAATAATAATAATAATAATAATAAGCAGGGCATGGTGGCGCATGCCTTTAATCTCAGCACTCAGGAGGCAGAGGCAGGTGGATTTCTGAGTTCAAGGCCAGCCTGGTCTACAAAGTGAGTTCCAGGACAGCCAGGGCTATACAGAGAAGCCCTGTCTCGAAAATAATAATAATAATAATAATAATAGTTAATGATAAAATATTTAAACATATTAAGCTCATAGTGAATTTGTGTTTATGTATATGTTAGGACACATAAGTATATGTGAGACAAAAATAATTTGGTTCTAAGATTCACACAGAGCCAAGAGTTCTGCACTGTGGTGGAGCACATAAACAAAGTGAAGTTCAGGGGAGGTCACCTAATAAACCACCCCAAAGGAAGATATCCACCTGGCAGGAAGTAGTCAGATGTAGTTTTTGGTCCCCATAATTGCTTTGAATCACAATTCAGTGTTTCAAAGGTTACACATAAACCTTCCATTTTGAGAAAGCTGGAGAAAAATGACCAAAACTCTGAGGGTGAAAAGGGGAAGAATAGAGACTCACTTGAATAGAACTGTGACCCTGAAATTAAAGCTAAAAAATAAACAAATCCCTTGGCCCTCTGACATCCATGAAGCTATGGCTGCAACAGTCTTGGGACTGCCGGAAAGCTTCTTCAAACCCCAGGGTTTCCTCACACCTTTTCCTCTCTGAAGTTTCTCTCATGCTTATTTTTCACTCACTCATTTCAGCTACTTCGTGAGGCCTTTGGTGCCGCGTGAGTTATTGCCACCTTCAAAAATTCTCCAAGAGTCAATGTTGCCTTCTCCTTTCCTGATATGGATCTCCTTGAGATTCTTGTGAAAGCAACAACATGCATGTACATTTGTTGAGCCTCTGTTGATCTGACAGTTTCAAAGGTCTCCCAGGTGTTGTTTCCCAAGGTCTTTTAGGGACAGAGCAGCCCTTCACAGCCTCCCTCTGCATGTCCTAGATCAGACAGCTCGGTCTATTTTGTGAACTAGAGACAACTCTGAAACCAAATGTCACAATATAGAAACACTGTATCTGTCTTCTTTATTTGTAAATGCATCATAAAGAGACAGTTTTTAATTACCAGACAAGACTACTGCGTTAGTTTGTATCTGGATCACCAAGGCAATCCCCTCCCTCTGTCATGAATTCATTGGTTGCTTTCACTATCGAGGCATCACTTTGCATAATAATAATTAACCATTTCTGTCATCGGGAGCTTCCACACTTTTAAACAAGTCTCCTTCCTAACACTCCTGAGAGGGAGATAAGCTTATTATCGCTTTATGGGAAATCAAGCTAGAGCAGAATCATTAAAAAGCTTTCTCTGTGTGGTGGCGAAAGCTGATGTAGACATTAAGTTAATGGCTCCCTCTTCTGAGATTATCGAATCACACCTAACTCCTTTAGGAAAGTTAGCAGAATTTTACTGATCTGATGAATGACTTTCTCATGTCCAGTGACATAATGGATCTGTACAGTATCTAGAAAAAGTCATCTTTAAACAGAAACAACTGAATATTTCAAGCATTGGTATATTAATAGTAAAATATGATTATAATTCATATATTATATTCCCACAAACTTGCTCCATTTTATTCATAATGTTCGACTGTTGTTGAACTTGTGAGTTGATGTAAGCTTCAAGAACAGAGTGTCCCCTAGTGGTGAACCACTTCAAATTTTCAACAGGTACAAGTCAAATGTGTCACTAGTTATTTGTTATGATAACCACTTCGTGAATGAGATGCCTACTGTTGCTACCTGTCAAGAAATGTGATTCTTTCGGAGTTGGGAATTTCACATTTCAAACATGTACAATCTAAAAATGTTGACAGGATGCAAGCAAACTATATGTGTGTAGATACATACATACATACATATATACATATATACATATATGCATGTATACATACATACATATGTCCTATCTGACATGCTTTAAAACATGGTGCAAAGGGTAATTTGTTTCTTCCTAAATAATTGCACATGTGTAATAATATGATAATACCCCTCCTAAGATAACAACTCAAGAATTATCTACCACCAATCACCTGTGTACGCAGTACCTTGACTTTAAAGCTCTTAAAAATGCAAGCATGGAGACCAGGGAGCTAGTCATGCTAATTAACTCACTGTGCCCATAACAAATTAATTTTGAGTAAGGAACAAGCAACTAGATAAAAAGGCCAAAGTCTCAATTAGTTAATCCAAATGCAACATAATTATTCTCAGAAGTCCATTGCCCTTTAGAATAAAATAATCAAGTCAGAGTGTCAGGAGCAGGGATTAACCAATGTTGACATCTTGGAATTGTTCCTTTGCATCCCATTTTGAAGCTCTGTTCCACAATAGAAAGATTTGTTGAGTGGAGACAGCAGCATTGACAGGTTGTCATAGACCATCCATAACAAGCTCCACCCTCAGAGAACTAATCTAAGAGGAGAGGCTGGCAGTTCCTCCACTAGCCAAATTCCTGTTTCAAACTTGCTTCTCACAGGAGAACTAAATTGGGCAGGTCCTGCTCAAGGCACTTGGCAACCATCTTCAATCACAAAGTTGTGGACATGAGTCTGCTGAACACTTGACAGTATTTTATAAAACATATTTTATAGTTCTAATAAATTAATGTGGATACTGTTTTGAATGTTTAGAAAGTGAAAGTATGAAGGGAAGTATTCCTAACAACTGGCCACCTAGTTCTTTTATCAATTCTTCCCCTTATCAGAATCTCCAATGGCAAGGGAGGCAGCAGGGGCAGGGGCAGAGAGGCAGAGAGACAGAGGAGGCAGAGGGGCAGAGAGGCAGAGAGGCAGAGAGGCAGAGAGGCAGAGAGGCAGAGAGGCAGAGAGGCAGAGAGGCAGAGAGGCAGAGGAGGCAGCAGCTGGGAAAGCAGCAGCTACCACAGGGCCTTTTGGGACTCTGACATTTATACCTTCTCCAGACTTTCCAGAATTAAACTGTCTCCAGCTGACAAAAATCATGCCCTTACCTTTGCCAGAGGCAAATCATAATCACCTGCTGTGAAACAGCCTCTTAACCCATACCTGGAACCAAAACAAAAACATTTTCACATAACTGGGTTTTTAAGAAACCAAAATTCTCTCTACACATTCTCACTACACATTATGAAAATACCAATAAAAAGACAAGATAAACAGCTTGGATTAGAAGACAGAATTCATCTTATTGCTGCATCCAAAAAACACTTCCCTACTAGGTTTTTACCATCAAGAGACCACTCCAGGGGAAAGGTATTCCAAGCAAGTGGACACAAGATGCAAGTAGGTGTAGCCATTTTAATATCTGATAAAAATAGACTTCAAACCAAAACTAATAAAGAGATGGAGAAAGTAAGTACATACTCATCCATGGAAAAAATCCACCAAGATGATATTGAAGTTCTAAGCATTTATGTACTAAACACAAGAACATCCAAATTCATAAAAGAAGCACTACTATACCTAAAATCACATATTGATTCTCACATAGTGGCTATCCTCAATCCTCCACTCTCTCACCAATAAATATGCCACCCAGAAAAAAAAACTAGAGAAATCCTGGAGCTAAATGATGTCAAAACCCAAATAGACCTAAGAGATATTTACAGAATATCTGTAAACACAAAAGAATACACTTTCTTCTCAGAAGCTCGTAGAACTTTCTCCAAAATTGACTACACATTTAGACATGAAAGAAGTCTCAACAGGCACAAGTAAATTAAAATAACCCTCTGCATCCCATCTGACCACCATAGATTAAAGCTGGCTACCAACAAGAGAAATATACAAAATTGTAGCTATCGAACAACTAAGTACTTAATGAAAAATGTGTCAAGACAGAATTCAGGAAGAAAATTAAAAACTTTAGGAGTGGACAGAAAGAGAGAGAGGATTTGGGGCAACAGAACCAAAATATGGAATAAAATGAAGGAAGTTCAAAGAGACAAGTTCATAGCATTAAGTGCCTACATCAAAAAAAGAAAAAAGAAAGAAAAAAGGAAAAGAAAGAAAAAGAAAAGAAATTTCATATTACTAACCTAGTGACACATCTGAAAACTCTATAAGAACAAGAATGAATAAGATCCAAAAAGAGAAGATGGCAAGTGATACTAAAGCTCAGGGCTGAAGTCAACAAAGTAGGAACAGCACAGCAAAGTACGAAGAATCGAGGAAAGGAAGAGTTGGTTCTATGAGAAAATCTACAGGATTGGCAAATCCTTAGCTAAGTTAAGTAAAAATTAGAAAGAGAATGTACACATCAATAAATTTAGAGATAAGGGGGAGAATGAAAACCAACACCAAGAATTGACTCATAAGGACATACTTTTAAAAACCTGTACTCTACTGTGATGGTTTGTATATCCTTGGACCAGGGAGTGGCACCATCTGAAGGTATGGCCTTGTTGGAATAGGTGTGACCTGGTTGGAATGGGTGTGCCACTGTGGGTCTAGGTATAAGATCCTCACCCTAGTTGCCTGGAAGTCAGTCTTCCATTAACAGCCTTTGGATGAAGACATAGAACTCTCAGCTCCTCCTGTGCCATGCCTGCCTGGATACTGCCATGCTCCCACCTTGATGATAATGGACTGAACCTCTGAACCTGTAAGCCAACCCCATTTAAATGTTGTTTTTTATAAGACTTGCCTTGGTCATGGTGTCTGTTCACAGCAGTAAAACCCTAACTAAGACATCTACCAAACTGGAAAACATAAAAGTTAATTTCCTAATACTTTTTATTATACCACTACGCTGATATCATTGCTATACAAAAAAATCAACAACACAAACAGAAAATTATAGACCAATTTCTATTATGAATGTAGAAGCAAAAATGATCAATAAAATACCCTCACACAAAACCAAACCATATTTAAAAAAAAAAATCCACTACGACCAAATTGGCTTCATCTCAGAGATGCAGGAATGGGTCAACATATCTAAACCAAAAAGATAAATCCACCACATAAAGAACTTGAAAACAAAAACCACATGATCATCTCCTTCTATGCAGGAAAGTCTGTGAAAACATTCAACACCTCTTCCTTCTGTTGAGATTAGGGATGTGATGGACAAGCCTCAGCATAGTGGCAATTTACAGCAAGCCCACAGCCAACATCAATCTAAATAGGAAAAACTCAATGAATTTTCACCGAAGTCAGTAATAAAACAAGGATGTCCACTCTCTCTGATCCTATTCAATATAGCACATAAGAATCTTAGCTGGATGCTTACCCCTGTGGTTGAATTAGGGAAAAGCTGAAACAAGCTGAGGAGAAGGGAGACCCTGTAGGAGGACCAGTCTCAGTTAATCTGGATCCCCGTGCTCTCTCAAACACTGTACCACCAACCAGGCAACATACACCAGCTGATATGAGGCCCCCAACACACATACAGTAGAGGACTGCCGGGTCTGGGTTCAGTCAGAGAATCTAGATGCACCTAACCCTCAAGAAACTGAAGGCCCCAGGGAGTTTAGAGGTCTGGTTGGGTCAGGGTTGGAGGATGGGGATTGTCTCCATAGAGACTGGGGGAGGGGAGCAGGGAGGAGGTGTGGAATGTAGAACAGTCGGAGGGAACCAGGAGGGAAATAAAATCTGGAGTGTAAATAAATTAATAAATGAAATATTAAATTAAAAATTCTTAGCTGGAGCAATTAGATGACGAACTGAAATAGATCAAAGGGATGTAAATAGGAAAGGAAGAAATCAAAGTACTGCATCTAAAAATAATATACATACCCTAAGTGACCCTAAAAATCCCACCAGGGAACTCCTACAAATGGACACAGAAAAATCAATTGATTTCCTATATACAAATGACAAAGAAAGAAATCAGGAAAACAATACCATTCACAATAGTTCAGAAAATGTATTGGGATAACTCTTACCAAGCAAGTAAAAGACTTTTATAATAAAAACATTAAGACATTACAGGAAGAAATTGAAAAAAATACCAGGATATAAAAAGATCTCCCAAACCCATGAATTGGTAGGATTAATATTATGAAAGTGGCCATCCCATCAAAAGCAATATACAGATTTAATTCAATCATTCAAAATTTCAACAATTCCAACAGTTATTCACAGAAATTCAAAAACACTGCTGAAAAATAAAAATTAAAATTAAAAAACTACTGGAGGCAACACAATCCTTTCAAGTTATACTACAGAGCCACAATAACAAAAACAGACACACTGATCAATTAATTAAATTAAAATTATACATAAGTCCATATACCTATGGTCACCTGAAATTTTATAAAGAATTAGAAAATAAATACTGGAGAAATGCTAGCATATTCAACCAATGGCTCTTACCAAACTGGATGACTTCAAGAAGAGTGCAAATAGATCCATGCATTTCTCAAGCACAAAACTCAATTCCAAATAGATCAAAGACATCAACATAAAAACAGAAGAAAAGGTGGGGAATAGTTGAACGCATTGGCACTGGAAAGGCATTTCTAAACAGAACAGGAAAAGGTCTTTACAAATTATGTATCTAAATAGAAAGTTAATGTGGATAGATAGATAGATAGATAGATAGATAGATAGATAGATAGATGATATATAATAGAGAAACAGACAGACACATTCACATGTATATACACATTATTTGTATATCTACACATGTATATATACAAATACACATTCACATATACATATATACATATAAACAGTATATATAGAGAGAAATAAAAACACTGAACCTCAAGAAAACAAATAACTCAATTAAAAAATGAGGTACAGAAATAAGCAGAGAGTTCTCAAAAACGCAAGTGCTGGAGAAACAGTTTTAAAAATGTTCAACATCCTTAGCCCTCAGGGAAATGCAAATCAAAGCTACTTCGAGATTTCATCTTGTACCAGACTGAAACACCAAAGTTAATAAAACAAATGACAGCACATGCTGGTGGTGAGGGAGCTGGGAAATGGGAACACTCATTCATTGCTGGTTTGTACAGACATTATGGGAGTACGTATGGCAGTTTTTCAGGAAGCTGGGAATCAATCTACCTCAAGATGTACACCACTCTTGGGAATATGTACAAAAACTCTACAAAGACATTTGTTTATCCACATTTGTTGTTGCTCTATTCATAATAATCAGAAACTTGAAACATCCTAGATGTCCATCAATTGATGAATTAAAATATGTTATATTTATGCAATAAGACGTTATTTCGACAAGTCCCTTCCGGTCTGTGCCAGCACCAGGTCACCTTGGGCACGGAGTAGATGCCTCCCCCCAAGGTCCCCTAGAGGATACTCCACTCGATCTTAGGACCACCGGTGAGTGGAACACAACTTCTGTTCCAATCCAATCTCACGGGACTTGAGACAGCATTAGGAAAGCAGGAAAGCTGGCCTGACCAGGGTCACAAGTCCCTTCTGGTCAGCGCCAGCACGGGGTCACCTTGGGCACGGAGTCAGCAGACCCCCCAAGGTCCTCTGGAGGACTCTCCACTCGATCTTAGGACCACCCCCCACCAAGGTCCCTAGAGGACAGCTTCTGAGACAGAGCCCATTTTGGGCTCCAGACATCCGGGCACCTTCCCTGCTAGAGGAGAGGTGTCTGCCCTGCCCAGGAGGGCTTTGCCTGAGCACCTGGGGGAGCCATCTTGGTTCCTGGATCCCTCTGAGACTAGTCTGTTCAGGTGAGAGTGTGGACTACAGAAGCTAACAGTTTCTGGGACAGGTCCTGTTTCAGGCCTTCATCTTCTGCCAGGAGGGAGGTCCGAACGCCAGATATCTGTGCACCTTCCCTGTAAGAGGAGAGCTTGCCTGCAGAGAGTGCTCTGACCACTGAAACTCAGAGGAGAGAGCTAGTCTCCCAGGTCTGCTGATAGAGGCTAACAGAATCACGAGAGGAACAATCTCTAACCAGAGACAACTATAACAACTAACTCCAGGGATTACCAGAAATTTGGACATAGTACTACCGGAGGATCCAGCAATACCTCTCCTGGGCATATATCCAGAAGATGTTCCAACCAGTAAGAAGGACACATGTTCCACTATGTTCATACTAGCCTTATTTATAATAGCCAGAAGCTGGAAAAAACCCAGATGCCCCTCAACAGAGGAATGGATACAGAAAATGTGGTACATTTACACAATGGAGTACTACTCAGCTATTTTATTTATTTATTTATTTATTTTTTTTGGTTTTTCGAGACAGGGTTTCTCTGTGTAGCCATGGCTGTCCTGGCACTCACTTTGTAGACCAGGCTGGCCTTGAACTCAGAAATCCGCCTGCCTCTGCCTCCTGAGTGCTGGGATTAAAGGCATGCACCACCACGCCTGGCCTACTCAGCTATTAAAAGGAATGAATTTATGAAATTCCTAGGCAAATGGATGGACCTGGAGGGCATCATCCTGAGTGAGGTAACACAATAACAAAAGAACTCACATGATATGTACTCACTGATGAATAGATATTAGCCCAGAAACTTAGAATACCCAAGATATAAGTTACAATTTGCAAAACACATGAAACTCAAGAAGAATGAAGACCAAAGTGTGGGCACTTTGCCCCTTCTTAGAATTGGGAAAAAAACACCCATGGAAGGAGTTACAAAGAGAAAGTTTGGAGATGAGACAAAAGGATGGACCATCTAATGACTGCCATATCCAAGGATCCATCCCATAGTCAAGTCTCCAAACGCTGACACCATTGCATACACTAGCAAGATTTTGTTGAAAGGACCCTGATATAGCTGTCTCTTGTGAGACTACGCCGGGGCCTAGCAAACACATAAGTGGATGCTCACAGTCAGCTATTGGATGGATCACAGGGCCCCCAATGGAGGAGCTAGAGAAAGTACCCAAGGAGCTAAAGGGATCTGCAACCCTGTAGGTGGAACAACATTATGAACTAACCAGTACTCCCCCCCCCCCAGAGCTTGTGTCTCTAGCTGCATATGTATCAGAAGATAGCCTAGTAGGCCATCAGTGAAAAGAGAGGCCCATTGGTCGTGCAAACTTTATATGCCTCAGTACAGGGGAATGCCAGGGCCAAGAAATGGGAGTGGGTGGTGGAGTGGGTGGGGGAGGGTTTGGGGGACTTTTGGGATAGCATTGGAAATGTAAATGAAATAAATACCTAATAAAAAGCATATTTTAAAAAAGACGTTATTTCAGCTCTAAGGAAAAAAATGAAATTATGAGAGTCACAGGTAAATGGATGGAGCTAGAAAAAGTCATTCTGAGATTAGTGCCTTGCTTCATCAGAGAAGCTTCCTTTTGCAGTAGATGGGAACTAACACAGAGACCCACACCTGGATGATGTGTAGAGAGTGGTGGCTTCAGCATACTCAGTCCTAAATGTGGTGACTTCATGAAACCCCTCCCATCAAGGCTCAGGAGTCTGTAAAGAAGAGGAGGCAGAAAGACTATAAGAGCCAGAAGTGAATACTCCAAGGAAAGAGTATCTTCCAGGACAGAGAAACTTAACATATATGTGAACTCTCAGAGACCATGGCAGCATGCATAGCATGTGCACAGATTCAAGCCAGATGGGATCTCAGCACTGCGAGGGGAATTGGTCACGTGCTCCACCCCTAAGCAAGAAGCTATGTGCAGGAAATGCCTGCTGACAGAGGGAAAATCATTGTCTCCAGGGCAGCCAGGCTGGGTATGTTAAGGATACTTCAGCACAGGGCCTGTGATCAATTATATTCTTTCAACATTTTGTCTTATTTTGCTTTATTTTGACATTTTTGTCTTATTTGCCTTTTACTGGTTTATTTTCATTTCTTTGAGGGGTGTTTCTTGGGGTTTTTTGGGTTTGGTTTGGTTTGGTTTGGTTTGGTTTGGTTTGGTTTGGTTTCCTTCACTCTGAGAGAGAGAAAGAGAACATAAAGTTGGGTGAATAGGTCATTGGGAGAATCTGTAAGGAATTGGTGGTAAGGAAAAGTGAAATCAAAATATATTGTATGGAAAATGTTTTCTAGAAAAAATAAGCATAGGAAAATCATTTCAGGTGACAGCAGATGCTGGTGAGGATGTGGAGAAAGAGGAACACTCCTCCACAGTTGGTGGGATTGCAAGCTTGTACAACCACTCTGGAAATCAGTCTGGCAGTTCCTCAGAAAATTGGACATAGTACTACCGGAGGATCCCACAATACCTCTCCTGGGCATATATCCAGAAGATGTTCCAACCAAGTAAGAAAGAAACATGCTCCACTATGTTCATAGCAGCCTTATTTATAATAGCCAGAAGCTGGAAAGAACCCAGATGCCCCTCAACAGAGGAATGGATACAAAAAATGTGGTACATTTACACAATGGAGTACTACTCAGCTATTAAAAACAATGAATTTATGAAATTCCTAGGCAAATGGTTGGACCTGTAGGGCATTATCCTGAGTGAGGTAATCCAATCACAAAAGAACTCACATGATATGTACTCACTGATGAGTAGATATTAGCCCAGAAACTTAGAATACCCAAGATATAAGTTACAATTTGCAAAACACATGAAACTCAAGAAGAATGAAGATCAAAGTGTGGGCACTTTGCCCCTTCTTAGAATTGGGAAAAAAACACCCATGGAAGGAGTTACAAAGAGAAAGTTTGGAGATGAGACAAAAGGATGGACTATCTAGAGACTTCCATATCCAGGGATCCATCCCATAATCAGCCTCCAAACGCTGACACCATTGCATAAACTAGCAAGATTGTGCTGATAAGACCCTGATATAGCTGTCTCTAGTGAGACTTCACCGGGGCCTAGCAAACACATAAGTGGATGCTCACAGTCAGCTATTGGATGGATCACAGGGCCCCCAATGGAGAAGCTAGAGAAAGTACCCAAGGAGCTAAAGGGATCTGCAACCCTATAGGTGGAACAACATTATGAACTAACCAGTACCCCAGAGCTCTTGACTCTAGCTGCATATGTATCAGAAGATGGCCTAGTCGGCCATCACTGGAAAGAGAGGCCCATTGGACTTGCAAACTTTATATGCCCCAATACAGGGGAATGCCAGGGCCAAAAAGTGGGAGTGGGTGGGTAGGGGGGTGGGGAGGAGGGTATGGGGGCCTTTTGGGATAGCATTGGAAATGTAAATGAGGAAAATACCTAATTAAGAAAAAAAAGAAAAGAAAATCATTTCATGTCTTATTAAATCCAAAGATGCTACTAAGTGAACCCCTTCAAGTAAATCTCAAATCAATCAGGTGTGTTAAAAAAACAAAATGAGAGGCAGGCGGATTTCTGAGTTCGAGGCCAGCCTGGTCTACAGAGTGAGTTCCAGGACAGCCAAGGCTACACAGAGAAACCCTGTCTCGAAAAACCAAAAAAAAAAAAAAAAAAAAACAAAATGAGGTTTTTCTTTCTGAACCATTTGGTCTCAGTTACTGGAAATTCCACCGGAAGCCTTTCAAGTACATCGTTCAGTAGATTATATGATTATTAAAGTGTGGTCTTTTGTGGTGTTTAATGAGCTGGAAACTCCATTTTTAATCTTGGCTAATGTTCTGTCAGGTGTCAGTCATCATTTTATTAATGAATCTGGACCATACTGTATATTAAATTGCTCTGAAAATTTATTAGATCAAGAGAGGAGCAAAAATAGCCAATCTTTATAGCTCATGGAGACAGAACTCATGGAAGATATATTCTAACATCACAGTTGGAAGATGATAGTAAGAATAGCTGCAGATTTGCAGATAAGGCCATGAGAGTCATACCAGGAGGATAATCCTGAGAGTGGAGCTTTGGTAGTCATTGTGACTTGTGCATAAGGTGACACGAGTCCAAAGCACAGTGATGACTTCCACATACTAGACACAAGGCCAGCAGGGTAAAATGTATATTCCCTAGCCAAGTGACACTTAAAAGTTAATTTGTGAATGATCTTAAGGAAAGAGAGATAATGGAACACAGGTGATATGAAAAACGAAAAATGAACACTTTGGGGTGGTTTATGTGGGGGAAGGTAGGGTAAAAAAGGGCAAGGAGCAGAGAAAGAGTAACTAACACTAAGGATATTTGAAAACAAAACAACATATGAAAACCTACTGTTTTATACACACAAGTTTAAGTGGAATTACCCTACATGAGGTTGGGGGTAACACTTTTCCCAGAAGCCATATATTGTCAATAAAAGGCCCAGTGCCAGGTGAGGGGTACCATCTGTCATGGGGTCCCAGAGATCCCCAAAATATAAACTGTTGCCATTGCTCTTGGTTGCCCATCATAGCTTGATGGTAAGATTCTACTGCTGAAGACATTGCATACATTAATCATAGGACATGGATAAATCAAGCTAATACTGACCTGGAAGCTCCCTCCCTGATGCTTAGCTTTCATACTACTAAAAAATGCTACACAGGCTGCCAGGGTAGAAAAGCCATCACAGCCTTGGCCAACTGTGAACATTGAGAGCTACAATAACGACTGACTTGGACATATAAGCCCATGAGTACATGAATATAGCATGAATAGTAGCATGAATGTTACAGTGACAAGCAACAACTTTCTGATTGGATTTAACAACTGTTTAGCAGTAGGAAATTTATAGTTGTATTTTAAAACATGGCTAACAACTTGGCTGGAACACTCATAGGCTGCAGGGGTGAACCTATTACTGTTATTTTGTTAAATGAATTTAGTATCGAACTGTCTTTTAAATGTGTATCTTTAGACCCATGAATTAGCACTGCTATCTCTCAGTCATCATCAGAAAGGTGTGTTTGTGCAGTAGGTGGTGGCTGATGCAAAAGTTTATAACTGATCTAAGAGAGCATATGTCTGTGGGGAGCTGTTGACAGCTAAAGCTGCTAATGGAGATAGAGTCAGTTTTCTTCAAGGGAGTGATCTCTGGTAGGTTGGCCATGCTCCAGGGGAGAACCACATACCCATTAGTATATGAGCAGCACTACTGAACTCAGTAGGTTATTTTAAAATGATATGAAGTTAGAAGGGAGATGAGGGAATCCAAGAGGACTTGGAAAGCATGGACCAAGGGTGAAAATGAACACAATATATTGTGTACATGTATAAAATTCTCAAATAGTAGATAAAAAATATCACATTCAAAGTAACAATACCTAAAAACATTTTAACATTCCATTTTATAATTCTGTTGGCAAATTTGTGCATCTCTCTAGCCAATGAATTGGCTATTATCCTTTCCAACATAAGTCTTATTGCTGTATGGTATTTTATGTGCCAGAAAAAGCTAACATCCCAAACAATTTGTAAAGTAAGCACCTCTATAAAATCTCCTTTTTATTCATGCCATGATTTTTCTCAATTTTACTCACTTTGGATATTACTTATCTTTTCAACAGTATTCTGGCATGTATTACTTAGCTTGTAATAAATAACTGTATGTGTTACTTTGGTATATGTCTATGTATACCAATTCCTGGTCTGTTTTTTCCCATCAGCATCTAAACAAATTTCAGGTGAGAAACTAATGTGGATGATGGACCTTGTGTGCAATGACAACATAGAATGAGTTCAGTCACTGCTGCAAAAGAGCTGGTCAGTTGTATAAGAAAGAAAACACCCAGTGTAACAACTAGACACACATTTTACTCTAGTCACTAGTGCAAGGTTTTCCAGTGGCTCAAGAACAGAAAGTAGCCAGCCCTTTACCCCAGTGAGTCCTGGGGTAGAGGGAGAAAAATGTAAAACAAAGGAGGAAGTCCTATAGAGATGTATTTGCTCAAGTAAAGTGGTTACTTTTACTGACTGAAGTGGATCATATTAAGAGAAAGGATGCTTATTTCTCAATATGTAGATGCCAGAAATAAAGATGCATAAAATAAAGGGAAATGAGCCAAAAAGAACTTTATAGTTTTCAAGATTTTATATTTTTGGTTATTTACACATCCACAAAGAGTTGATAATATACTCCCATTGCCATGCCTGCAGGGAAAGAACTCAGAGATAACAGACCGGGCCCACATAGTAAGGTCAAAGCTCAGTAAGGTCAGGGTGTTGACTGCTGACTGATAAACTGAGCAAATCTATAAATGTTTTTGGCACATGGGAATCTGAGGATTATAAACTTGAAAAGAAGGAAGCAGAAATGGTCCTACTGTTTTTTGTTTTTTTTTTATTAGAGTTGAAAGTACTGGAATAAACCCATGGTTTTCAGTGGCTATCAAAACAAGTAGATACAGAAATGTAGAAAGATATATAGTAATACATGTTTATGCACATGGATACCCATATTCTATGGATGTGAAGGTATGTATGCACTTGTAGAGATTGCCTTGGTCTGTTCACAGACTACCTAGGGGCAGCAGCCCTTCAATTATACCAATGCATACATAACATCTAGAGCTTGGCTGTCAAATGTTACCTTGCCAAAACAACCCAAAGGAGATCTAGGATAAGTAGTTACTGTGAGGAGCAGATGAATTTATAGTCTTTTAAAACATCAGATCAAGGAAGCTGCCAATGGTCAAATATGAAACAATCAAGCCCTCAAATAATACTTGTGATGATGAATTTTTAGTACATTAAATAACATGTAAGGACCTATCAGTAGCAGTGCATACACATACACATGTATCCTTGCTTACCCCAGTAAATAATGAGATGAGAAAATAAATATTTAAAAGCTTATATAGTGACAATTAACTCAGATATGAAACACCAATGGATATTGAAACTAGTAAAAGTAAGGGTGGTACATTGTAGACATCTCAAAATGCCTCTCTATAAAATATCCATTACAATAAAAAGAAGAAAAGTATGTTTACAGTAGAAGAACCTGACAGACATCATCTAAACTAAGTGTAAAAGTTAACACCTCTAGCAACGAGATAGACCAGTAAATAGAGTGAAATAAGAAGGCAGAATCATTGAACAAAAGTTTGAATCTAATCAGGAAGAAATATCCCAGCACTGTAATATTTGCAACTGCTTTGGGAATTACCAAAGATGTCTGAAGAGGTTCTTTTTTTTTTCCAGTTGGAGGTTTGACTGACCAATGAAGAGGG
This sequence comes from Mus caroli, assembly GCF_978045245.1. NCBI lineage: Eukaryota > Metazoa > Chordata > Mammalia > Rodentia > Muridae > Mus > Mus caroli. Next base: position 56,852,419 of record NW_028227269.1, read on the forward strand.
TGAAGTATATCACAGATCATATAGCATTACCATAAAGTAAGTTGAAAGGGAGTCTCTGTTAAAGATGCATATGTATCTTTTATATTGATTAATTTTCCTATAATTTAAAGTTATTTCAAAATTAAAATTACCATAAGTTGCCATAATAAAAGCATTTGGGCAGTGTAAGGAAAGTGAGTTGGAGTTCAGGAGAGTCACATCTCCATAATAACAGAGTTCCCAGATCTGTCTTCAGCATGTCTGTATCCTGAAAGCCCAGCCTGATCCTTCACATAACTGGGATGTGGTGGATGAATTCATTGGTTAATTAAGCAGGGAGAAAGGGAGGTGTCATCCAGGAAAGGCTTCATAAACAAAACAAATGAGAAGAGAGGGCAGCGGAAGCACAAGGGACAGAGTCAAAGAATTACCCAGGTGTGAAAACAGAAGCCCATAAAACTACGCGTGGCTGCAGTCTAGACGCTATTCAGAGATACAGGAATGGATCTGACTGGAAAAGCAGTTTGTACAAACAGACAGATGACCTTCAATGTCGCTTTGAAGTGAGAAATGAAGTGTGAATTTAAAAGGCTTTGGGAGAGCTTGCTAGCTCTTGCTAAGAAAAATCAATTTAACTTTTCCTTGCCCTAAACTTTCCCTAACAGGAGTACCAGTGCTCAACAGAGGCTCCAAAGACAGAAGAATACAAGCAAAACTGGGCTCATCTACCATATTTCTCAGTGAGCTTGTGTTCCCTGAAACCCTGTGTTAATAAATATAGCATGATAGAATAACTTGGGGAAGGAGGATAACATTTGAAATGTGAATAAATAAAATAACCAATAAAAATTAAAAATATTTTAAAAATAAAATATAATAGTAACTTTGGGTTACACTAAATTCATCATATCACTCTCCTAAATAGCCTTTTACTAGGTTAATTCATATGAAAGAGAATATATCATTTAACATTGCTCTAGACCACCCATACCCGGCAGGATTGTGTAGAGCTGTGGTTCTCTTCCTAACACTTCAGCCTTTAATACAGTTGCTTATGTTTTGGTGACCCCAATCATAAAATTACTTTTGTTGCTACTTAATAACTGTAATTTTGCTACTGTTATGAATTGTAGTGTATCTGACATATAGGATATGTTATAGTGAATGGCTAAGAAAGCATCATTTTACCCCCCAAAGGGGTTGCCATCAACAGGTTGAGAACAGCTTTATCTACAGGAACTATAAGTGTTTTCAGACTTCAGTCTTTAATTCAGTATTTAGAAAGGGATCGACACCGGGGATTTGTGAACAGACAGGCCAACTGTTCAGCATATGAGGATTTTAACTTCTATCACAGATGAAGTGATGGAGCCCAACTGTGGCATGCCACAGAGCCTACTCCTCCTCCTCTTTGGGGCTTGGTTAGTCTCCATTGTAACAGCCAGAGATGTTGTAAAGAACATTAAGTTCTTTCCAAGACAGTCATGAGTTAGCCTCTTCATGGTGCTTGTATTAACTGAGGTTGGGCTACCATGCATATCAGGTGCCCTAGAGGAAGCTTGTAAGAAGAGTCATTCATCGGCGGCTAAGGTTAGAGTCTATGAGATAGGAAGGTTAAATGAAAGAAAAAAAAAGAGAGAGAGAAAATGAAATTAGTAGAGAGAATGGTCCAGAGGCCGATTTGCTGGAGACAGAAATTGTAACTGACCTGTACTCCATTTAACTAAAGTGATGGGAACACCTTCGTTGTTGAATGTACACATTCAAGGTCTGGTGCCTCTGCTGACTGAATTGCAAACACCCAGCCTAGAGGGCAATGACTGATGGCTTCTATGGAATTGAAATCCAGCAGGGTGTGAAGTAGGTAGAGCACCTCTTCAGCATCTGCACTGTACAATCACCAAATTGAAAGGTAAGTAAGTCCCATGCAAGCTTTGCAGATATTTACGAGCCAAACAGCTTTCTCCTGCACAGTCTGGCTATGCCTAATGTAAGAACAAAAAACAACATGAACTTGAGTATCTGAAAACAAGGAAAAAAGTGGAAGATTAGGAAGGGCTTGTGATTTACCCTTCACCATACAGTAGAAAAGGGGAGGAGGGTGTGGCAACAAAGGAGAAGGGAGGAAACATGTGCCATATGCATGCAATTAAAATTTCTAAAAGACACCTGGTCATCGCAAATATCTGTATGAGCAAAGCTCCCTGGGAATCTCCCGAGACCTTGGGAAGCTCACTGTACACCTTAGCATGTGCATCCGGCCAGTAGGGTTGGTAAGAGGGAAAGGGAACAAAGAGGTTACTAAGCACTGCTACGTACTATGTGCTCTCAAGCAAGATTCCCTTGAGGAACTGTAGTTGGTAAGTTTGGAACAAGCAGGCTCTGTGCTGAGGAGCAGTCCCCTCACATGCCTGTGTGATCCATGCAGCATACAGAGGTTGGAGGAATGTGTCAAACAGAATATACTTAGTAGTCTTCTAGAGAGGTGGTCACAACAGATGATGAAAATCTCAAATACCTGATTGGACCATTTTAAGGAACAAGTTGGTAAAAAAAAAGTTAGAAACCATCAAGAGTGATTAAGCCCAAATTGATGCTGAGGCAGCATAAAAAAGAAAAAATTGTAAAATGTAAACTATACTATTATTAGCTGCAGTCCTGATGTCCCAGTTAACAATATACTATTATTAGCTGTCACCCAATGCCTTGTTTTAAGTCACCAGGTACATTCAACCTACATAACTCCATCTTTAAACACTTGGACCTACATATTCTCTTTATATTCTTCCACCTTCAGCCACCATTTTTTCTCTACTTTTTTTCCCCTTTTTTTCTCTACTTTTGTATATTTGGCTTTGTGTTTCAAATCCCACAACGTGTTTAAGAACTCACAATAGTTTGCTTTTTTTTCTATGCAGTATTTGACTTAACATAGCAATCTCCAAAATAATATATGTTGATACAAATGCAAGACTCTTCTTTTTCAACCCTGACCATTATACATACTACAAGACACATAATCATATATATGCACACACGTATAGATATTTTTACCCAATCACCTGTCTATGGGCACATATTGTTACCATATCTTGGTTATGGTGGACAATGCCATGACCAAGAGGGAGTGCAGGTCATTCCACAGAGTCAGTTCTATTCCTTGGGTGTGTATCTAAAAGAAGGATTGCTCATTAGGTTGCAGCTCTATTTTTCAGAGTTTGAGGAAGCACCATTCTGTTTTGCACACTGCACCGGTACCAATGGCATTCAAGGGTGGGACACAGATCAAGTCCCACCTTCTGCTCAGAACTGTTGAAGCTACTGATTCCAGTAACTCAGATAAGGTGCCACCATGGCAGGTAAGCACTTCATTGATGCCAAAGGAGCAGGAAATTGGAACTGATATTCTCTCTGTTAGACTTTTGCTGAACAAAGTAAATGTAGTTCTTTGAGAAAGGAAATCGATCCTACAAAGGTGAGTTGCCTGCCTCTGTAACCATCTGTGTGCCACTGCACCTGAAGTCTTCACAAAGATGGCAGGCCTGTAGCTTTAACTGTTTTAAGATTAAGGGCTGTTTCTACCTTACTCCTTTAACTTAACAAAGAGGGAATCTACTTTCACAAAATTTAAAATTACTTGCCCCCAATCCTACAGGGGACTGTGGTCCAGGCCTCCCAATTCAAGTCTCTAGATCCAACACATTTCTGCCCTTTCTCCTGAGATGGACCACTCCCCAAATGCTCATTAGCCATTACACTGAACTTAAAAGCCCAAGTTCAACTTCTACTTCCAGGTAAGAACACTTACCAAATCCCCTGTCTTTAAGCAACAGCTTCCACTTCTATAAAAAGAAGATGTCCTTTTCCAAAGCAGTCATAGGATCCGGTGAGAGTTTGCATGTCTCAAGAAATAATGTAGAAATTTAAGGTATTAACTTGATGCTGTTAGTGTTGTAATTCCTAACAGTAGATGGAAGCTATGGAGATGGGATTTTAAGGCTGAGTGAAAAATTTCTGACACTTAAAGCCAGACTGAGTTTCAGGGTAGACAACTTATTTGTTCAATTAACTTATGAAGTTCACTTTCTATCTCACAAATCAAAAAACTCATCACTATGGCTGGAATACTTATTCCCACCACAGTTCATATGTTAAAATCCTAAGCAAGAAGGTGATGATATGAAGTATGGTAAAGCAAATGAGTGGCTGGGGGATTCCTCAGTGTGTAGGTACACTTGCTATGTCAGAGAACCTGACTTCAAAGTCTCAGCACTCTGGTGGGGGATGGAGACAGGAGGGTTTCCAGGGCTAGCTGGCCACGAGCTGAGTCCCAGGTTTAATCAGACACACTGTCTCAAAGGAATAAAGTGGAGAGTGGTAACATCTGCTATGCCATCCTCCCCCGCCTTCTGTTCACACACACACACACACACACACACACACACACACACACTCTCACATACACACACACACATACCACACACACAACACACACTCTAGGCCATACACATAATACAGACACAGCACACACACAACATACACACTTAGATCACACACATACACATATACACCCCATACAAACAGCATGTACACATAGACCACACAGAAGCAAAACACATGCATATATCATGCACACACAATACACATTCACACATAGACCATACACACATATAGCATGCACACGTAGACCCCCCCCACACACACACACACACTCACACACACTGACACACATTCAATGATGCTAATTCGCCCCATCGTCTATGTGAGGTGGCAGCAGAATCGTGAAGTGCAAAAGGGGCTCTCGGGCCCACTGTGGCACAAAAGGGGCTCTCAGGCCCACTGCCATCAGCACCTTCACCCTGAACTTCCTTGCCTCTGGAATTGTGATAAATGAGTCTCTGTTGTTTCTGAGCTACCTAATTTGTGCTGTTTTATTTTAACAGCGCAAACTAATTAGTACCCAATTCATTCATCCAGCTAGACAATTTTCTAATCCTATGAACAAAAAGGAGACAGAATTGAAGAGTCCAGCTTTAGCCCAGTCAGTCATTTTGCTTCCCCTACAACACAAAACAAGTATCTGCCGGGTGCAGAAGCTAGCGGCTGTCCAAGCTTTGTCTGCACCGTCATCCACCCCTATTCTGTGGAGTATTTGGCAGAGCAGAGGCACAGGGCAGCATTTCAGGATGGCCATCCAGGAACACGGCCCTCTAGCCCTTCCCTGGCCTCCAAAGCAGAGGTAGAACAACAGCCGAGGACAAACAGCCCCGTGTTACTCAGATTGCAGGGTCTGAAAGAGCCAGCAGCTGTGGCAACAGCAGCTTTCAAAGCTAAGGCTACCAACGAGCTGCTACTCACTTGGGTCAGCTTGGAGGAAGGGCTTGTTGCTCTCTCTGAAGGTACGGCAAGACCTTTGCAAATCATCTTTACAGTCTTCTTGTGATTCAGAAACCTATAGAGCTTGTGAGTAGTAGTGTCAGAAAGGGAATGCAAAGACGATGCCACCCTAAAAAGCATTACTTGTTGTCTTGGCTAAGAACAAACTTTATAGTCCTTTTTTTCCCCTGATATTTTTAATAATCTCTTTACCCACGAGCAACTTGGAGCTGATATTAGGTTTTCTGTTTCCAGGGGTTGCTAGGCAACGTTTCTAGGCAGCTGGCGTTATTTCCATAGTAAGCGAGTCATGTTCTACCACAAAGACCATGCTTTGAAAACTAGATTTTTCATCTATCATCTATAAACCCACTGTTTTAATACTAGGGGGCTTTATCATAGCTAAAATGAGATTCAGCATTTGATACTTAGTCACTACAAAGTGCTTTAGCATGGGCTCCTGGGAGAATTCTGCTCTGGTAACTCACAGACTAAAGAACACACTAGTTTTTACTGGTGCCCAGAGTCAACCATGGTCAACAAGATGGATCAAAGACTGCACACCTGCAGAGATTTGTTTTAAATACACGGAAGGGATTTGTAAAAGAGAAGTTTAGAGGTTTTGAACTGTTCTCTTTCTTTCTTTCTCTCTCTTTCTAGAGTTTTTTAAGTTTTTTAAGTTTTTAAGTTTTTTTTGAAAGATTTTGCTTTCAATTTTTTTATTTTAAACTGGGAAGAATGTAGGCCTTTCCCGATTTTCCTTTGTCTTTGCTTTTAAAAGGTGTGATAACCCTCTAATGCCACGGAATCTACTTGTGTTGCCTTTTAATTAGAAATATAAAATTTAGCATCATTCTATATATTTTTGCTATGTTTTAATTTTGATTCTCTTTAATTGAATGCTAACGAATGCACGAGGGGCTGCTTTTAATTTTTTAAATGTAGATTTTTGTCTGGAGGATTAAAATTTTGAAAAGAAAAGCACTTGAGAAACCATAGGGAAGGTCTCTGCTGTTACAGAAAATTAGCTCTTCACAATAAACATGTTAATCGATATCAAATGAAATTATTTCTCATTCTGGCTCCAGGCCATTTCTTTGGAGCCAGGCAGCTATTTCCAGTGCTGAGCCCTCTTCCCCTCTGAAAGGCCAGTGGTGCCAAGATTCTTTTCAAAGAGTCACATCTCCTGGGTTCCAAGCATCCTCAGAAACGTCTTGTGCACTGAATCATTTGCAGAATTTTCTGAAGCATAAATTCACCCACTCTCTTTCCACCAACATAGCATATGCTGAGACCTAGCAATGCTTGTCACTTGCTCCTAAAGAAGCTAAAAATAACACTTAGGTGTGTTCACTTTTAAGTTTCAAAAACGAACCCTTCTGGAACCCCATTGCCTCTCTCCCCAATTGATGGGGCTTCAGAGAAGGTCGCTTCCAAGATAAACTATTTACATCTGATTCTTTTCTGACTGAATTGTATATGGGAAATAAACAGGTGGGTCTGCAGAGATGTCTCAGTGGTGAAGAGCATTGGCTGCTCTTCCAGAGGACCCGGGTTCAATTCCCAGCAACCACAGGGCAACTCACACCTGCCTGTAACTCCAGTTCCAGAGGATTACACAACCTCACACAAATATACACTCAGGTAAAACACCAATGCACAGGGGAAAAATAAATTTTAAAATACAAACAAGAGGTACACGATGAGTATATAAAATATAACATGAAATTATCTTTTAAATGTATATGCAATCTGTTTTTGCATCTTTCTCAAACTGGAGAAAATTTTACAGAAACAAATGGTGGGTATCTGTACTCTTAACAATAAGACTTTTTCTATCGTGGACAATTTTTTAAATTAGAAAGACATTCAAATGCAAGTAGCTTAATTCTGTGTGTGCATAAGAAGCTGTCACAATTAGAAGTATTTCCTTTTCCTACTAAACCAGTTTGCCTTCAATTCATTCAGTAACCTTGAGGCCTCTCTCTACACAAGGTAGTCTGCTAGGCTCCTGGGAAGCAAAACCTTCAAGGAGCCAGTGGCCCAGGGAGGAAATGCAGAAGGCCAGACAGTACAGCGATGTGACCAGAACTGGTCACCAGTAAATGCAGAGAGCTGGAAAGGCAGGACTCAGGGGAATTCTCCCCAAGGACATCTCTAATGTGAGACCTAAAAAGACAATGGAGTTGCCCATTGCAAGGTGAGAGATGGGGGTGAGTGGAAAGACCTTAGACATCAGCGCCTCTACAGAAGGAAAGCAGCAGCTCTGTGCATCTGTGAGTACAACGTCCTTCTTTTAAATCGCCTGATGTGTGCCCTGTGCCATATGGATGTCAGCATCTCTTTCTTTTCTGACATAGTCATAAGAGATGAAGGCTCATCTTAATGGCCTTACTGTAGCTTCCTTACCTCTTTAAAGACCTATCTTCAACAGTTACACTCAAAGGACATGAGAGCTAGGACCTCATCACAGGCCCTTGAGAAACACAAACTCAACTCATAGGATACTCTTTAGCTTTAAAGGTAGAGACTAGAGAACTGGAGAAAGGACAGATGGCCAGAGGACACAGATGTGTTTCTGGAAGTAGGGCGATCAAAGGACTCTGGGTGCTGCTAAGTATTAAGTCAGCACTGAGGTACATAAAATATATTGGAATTGGGGGTTATAAAGGCATCCTGACTTTGGAAAGAATGGTTTAGAGTGACATTGGGTGCCAAGGTCACCCTTCCTAGTTCATGAAGTATCCAGCAGTACAACAAGATCCATGGGAGTTCATCTGGGAATAGAGTAGAGAAAGAAGAGCAGCTTCCAATGAATATTAATCATCATAGCTTTTACTATATAAAATAATTTATGTAGTCCTTAAAGCATAAGCTAAAATGTCTATTCGTACAATGTCCCTTCTCAAGCACAGGCTCTCCCTGTGCTCCCCCTCTCTCCCTCCCCCTCCCCCTCTCCTTCACCTCTCTCTCTCTCTCTCTCTCTCTGTGTGTGTGTGTGTGTGTGTGTGTGTGTGTGTGTGTGTGTGACAGTCTGGTTAAATCCATCTCCGCTAACATGCCTCCCATGCCCTCACCTAGGACTGACTCCTTCCTTAAGCTGCTTTTGCCTGGTGTTTTGTCACAGCATGGAGAAAAGCAACTAATAAATACCAGAAAAAAATCACTTCTATATTCTCTGAGCACTCATCATCTACACTACAGAGCTGAGAAGTTGGTTGAGTTCTGTTTTGAATCAAGCAACTTCATAGACGTACATTTATCTCACCTACCAATCGGATAGACATAAATCCTTACAATGTTTTGTTATTTCCAGAAGACCAAGCCCAGGTGGTTCACTGTTTGAGTCTAATTAATACACAATAACTGCTCACTTGTCTGCTGCATTACTGAACACTAAACAGAACATTAAGACAGAGCATAAAATAGGATTATACAGTACAAGGACTATTTCATAAGCTCTATTACCAAGATATTATTTTTTTAATTCTTGTTTAAATACTGCAGGTTTGTGGTAATATTCTATGGCATTTCTTAGTACTGATTCTCTGGCTTTGGGAGTAGGAATGACTCCTGACCCTTCCTGAGCACTGATACATGGAGGACTCCTAACACTTTTAGAAACTGAACAGAGACTCCTTCCTTGCAGCGTTTTGTTAGATTCAATTGCCAACTGTGCACTCATCAATGGCATGTCTTTGTTTTCCTAAAATTTTTAATGTACTTGACTTTTAGCCATCAAGGGTAATGTGTAAATGTAACAATTACTGGTAATAGCTTAACTTCCAGAACTGTTTACTGTGCAGATGTGTGTGTGTGTGTGTGTGTGTGTGTGTGTGTAGTATGTGTATGCATCTTTGGGTTTGAATCTGTGCACATGTATATGTGAAGCCATAGATTGATATCCAGTGTCTTCCTCAATCATTCGCCACCTTATTATTGAGACAGTTTCTAAATGAACCATAAGATTGCCATTTTACCCTGGAGATCTCCTAAGAACATGGATTATAAATCCAGCATTTCTCTGTGTAAATTGCTGTAATCCCTTCATATCCCAAGTTAGATTGCTTTGTTCATAAATCATCGATTCCATTTAATGTTATTCTTCCTTCCTTTGGTAGATTCCAATTTTCTTATAGGGTACAATACCAATAGGGTACTGCCTAATGAATGATACAAGAGAAATAGTATTTTAAGTAAAAACCACATAGACAAGATAAATGTTCTACTTGCAGACAACTGAAAGATGAATCAAAAGGCTGATTTTCTTCCACATGTATGCATCACACACAAGAGCCATCATCTCAGACAGCATTCAGAAAAATCATCGTTTGTGCAACTTGTAGAAACTTGAGGTCAATCCTAGGCTTAGTACTGTGATCTTGAGAAAGTTAACCTGCCTCAATTACTCAGTTAAAAACCAGAGATGACAAAGTGGACTAAAAATAGTAAGACAAGAAATACTTAGAAAGGTAATATGGGTGTCTTCTTAATGAGACAATAATCTAATGTCTTTATTGAGGTAAATTTATGTAATGTAAAATTCAGCATTCTAAGACTTTTATGTTGTACAGTACAGAGCTTTTATCACACTCAGAATGCTGTCCTCTGTCACCATAATCTCATTTTAGAGCATGTCTATTTCCCCTTACCCAAGAACAAACCACATCCCCATTAAGCAGAAAGGAGTCACTATAAATCCACCCTCTGTCTCTACTGGCTTTCTATTCCCCATGGAGAATAAATTAAAAATGTATAAATATATAATAAATACAATGTGTGTATATGTGTATATATATGTATGTATATATATATATAGATATATAAATGTAATAATATAATAGAGATTCAGCTGCAGTTAGGAAACAAAAATGTTAGCATGTATCTGGCATTGCGATGGTTAACATTAATTTCCAGTTTGACAGGATCTAGCCCTCTAAATATGCCTAGAGGGAATTATCATTAGTATATTAATTGAGGTGAGAGGACATGCCCACTGTGGGAAGCACCTTTCCCTGGCTGGGATCTGAACTGTATAAAATGGAGAAAACAAAGTAAGCCTTAGCAAGTATCCCTTTATTTGGTGTCTTTGGACTGCAGACCAGCTGGTTCAAGATTTGGCTATCTCGACTTCTCACCACAATGGACCCTATCTTGAACTGTAAACTAAAATAAATGCTGTTTCATTTAAGTTACTTTTTGTGAAGGTATTTTATCGCAACATTGGGGCAGGGGGGGGGGAGTCTCATACAATAAATTTAAAGATAGATACCAAATAATTAGAGGTAAAGTTTTAATATATTTCACACATGTTTAATATCATTTCATTTATTTTTGAGATTATAATGTGTTTTCATCATTTAAACTTTTGCTTTCTCCCTGCAAACTCTCCCATTTACATATTGTACTGGCTACTTTTGTGTCAACTTGACACAGGCTGGAGTTATCACAGAGAAAGGAGCTTCAGTTGAAGAAATGCCTCCATGAGATCCAACTGTAAGGCATTTTCTCAATTAGTAATCAAGGGGGAAAGGCCCATTGTGGGTGGGACCATCTCTGGACTGGTAGTCTTGGGTTCTATAAGAAAGCAAGCTGAGCAAGCTAGGGGAAGCAAGCCAGTAAGGAACATCCCTCCATAGCCTCTGCATCAGCTCCTGCTTCCTGACCTGCTTGCATTCCAGTCCTGACTTCCTTGGTGATGAACAGCAGTATGGAAGTGTAAGCCGAATAAACCCTTTCCTCCCCAACTTGCTTCTTGGTCATGATGTTTGTGCAGGAATAGAAACCCTGACTAAGACAAATTGGTACCAGCATAGTGGGGTATTCCTGTGACAGCCTGACCATGTTTTGGGGAGGACTGTGGAAGGACTTTGGAACTTTGGGCCAGAAGATCCATTCACTGTTAAGAACTCTGTGAGATGTTGTGTAGGAGCTTAGAAGACAATGTTGAGAACAGTGCAGAAGATGGAGGCCTGGCTTGTGAAATTTCAGAGGGAAGACTAAAGACTCTTTTCAGAGCAATTGCTAGTTTGATTGTGTAGGTTCGGTGGTTCTGGTTAGCTGGGGCTGAAGAATCAGCTGTGAGTAACAAGATACCAGAACTACTAAAATGAAACTTTTGCATTACTGGGACTATTGATGCTGGTTAGCTGGAGCTAAGAAATTAGCAGTGATTAAGAAGAGACATCTTTGGGAAGTGTTTTTTTGAGAGCACAGAGTCTGTGTTCCAGAGATAGCCAGCGTTGTACCTTGTGCTGTGGCTGGACTTGGTAATGTGTAAGCGTCACCCAGGTGGTACTTGTTTTGAAGGCATGAAGGCATGAAGGTCACGCAGAGCAGCTGAGGCTCGGGACCGTGAGAGGCTATGGAAGGCCATTGGTGAAGGTGCAGCCTCAATTGCAATTGACAGCCCAGGACTGAAGGGGTCATGCAGTGTTTTGGATATGCCAGTACTATGAGATGACCACCAAGAGGAGCAGCAATGGAGTACAGGCATCTGGAGCCTAGAGGACAACGCATGTGCTACAAAGGGCATGGCTGGAGAAGTGACCCAAGCCCTTGGAGGATTCCAGAAGATCGTGAGTTGGATCCCAGACATTGAATGGTTGGAGAACTGTGCCCTGATATTTTTCCCTCTTGAAGGAAGTTTTTTTAGTGAAGTTCACAGTTAAGAGACTTTTAATTGTAAAGACTTTGGACTTCCATTCATAGCTACTACTGAACCATTGTTGGGAATTGGACTGCAGACTGTAAGTCATCAATAAATTCCTTTACTATATAGAGACTATCCATAAGTTCTGTGACTCTAGAGAACCCTATCTAATACACATATACATTATACATAATACATATACATCCTGCTGTGTTCAGTCTCTATAGTCTTATTTGTATGTATGTTTGTTTTCAGGGCTGAACATTTAGAATTTTATAAACTGACGTAGAAATTTCTGGTTTCTTTGGAAACTCAGCTATTTCATAGGATGTTTTGCTGGGGAAGATAAGTGAAAGGATGCTTTTGCTGAAACACACATAGGTGAAAGGATGTTTTGCTGAAGCACACATGGGTGAAAGGATGTTTTGTTGAAGTACACACAGATGAGAAAATATGTGATGTTTAGAAAGAATATAAATATGACCCCACTGACAGTGGGAGGAGCCTCTGACATTGGTTCACCTTGCTCCGTCTCACGAGTCTTCGCTGACTATACTCTTTTCTTGGTTCAATTTGCATCCCATTGTTTATCATCACTTGTCATGACTTGTGACTTCATAGAGAGTAACTCGCCAAGGAACTTCTCGTGATATTCCAGCAGCTTCTTGCCACTTCTGCAGACTCGGGCTGGTTGGTGGGGCCTCCCAGTTTCTTCTGGATCAGACTGCCATTGCTGACTCTTGAGTGGTGATTGCCTAGTGGACTGGACTGCCACTGCTGATTTGTGTTCATGTTTCACTACAGAACTGGGCTGCTGACAATGAAGATTGGAATTGCCACAAAGAACTATTTTTAAACAGGTCCACACCCCACTTTGCCCTATTAATCTTCTTTCACACTACCTCTGGTGGGTGGTGGGCTCAAAGGGAGATTGGAGTATTTAAGAACCCTTATTAAAATAGGTTTTGAAAAATCTAATCTAACTAGTTGGTGAACTCTTCCCTTAAGAAGACTATTTCTCCTGCTCTCATCATTGCCTGTAGTTCTTTGTGTAGGGTTGAGGCCTGGTGACATTTCCCCTATCCATTTTGGCATGTCTGTTGATGTCTTCCTCGTTAAGCAGTCATGTTAGTGAGAGTTTATGGGTGTAGCTTTTGGCAGTACTAGGAGGCATAATCTCACAGCAGAATCCCTGATCCTCTGGCTCTTACAATCTTTCTGCCTTTTCTCTTTAAAAGTTCCCTGGGCCTCAAGGTGCCAGAGCTGTTTTATAGACTTATCCACTGGAAGTGGGATCCACAGCTCTGTATTTTGACTGGTTGTGGTTTTCTGTAGTGATCTCCCTCTGTTGCAAAGAGAAGTTTCCTTGATGAGGGATGAGGTCAAAACATATCTGTGGGTATAAAGACAAATACTTAGAATGTAGTTAGGGATTATGCTGCACACCTACAATCTTAATACTTGTGAAGATGAGGCAGGTGATTCAAGAGTTTGAGAGCCTGGAGTATATAGTAAAGGAGTGTGTCAAATGAACAAATAAATGATGGATGGATGGATAGATGGATGGATGGATGGATAGATGGATGGATAGATGGATGGATGATGGATGGATGGATGGACAGATGGATGGATGGATGGATGGATGGATGGATGGATGGATGATGGATGGATGGACAGACAGGGATAAATTTATTTTTTAATAATTAAAATGAGGACACTAAAATAGGATAGTTCTATGGTAGAGCATTTGCTTTTCATGTGTGAAATCCTAAATTTGGTCTCTAGCATCAATAAAAATAAAAATGACAATGATACTTAAGTCATCAGGTTGTTCAAAAACTAAGCATCATCATATCAGTAAAATATATGATCCAGTCGTATAATACAAAAGGTACTCGATAATTATGATATCATGATTATTTCTAAAAATTATTAATCAAATTATCAAAGTTACACAGTGATGGAATCAGAGCTATTCAGAAGACAGACATAAAATTACTGTGACTAATAATGAACAGGATAGTAGTGTGTAATAGTAATTAAAATAATTTCTAATACAATAATTCCTAAGTTGTTTTTTCACCTACTATATGAATAAGTAAATTTTCCGTGAGAAGAAAGTAAAACTAAAGCTGAAAGTTTGATCCTTGTGTGCTCCTATGTGATGTCTGGTGAGATATTCTTAGACAAAGGAAAAGAACAATGCTTTGTGGAGCCAACAGAAGTGTGTCAGAATTTAACTATGCAATCACACTTCTAATCAGTTAAAAATCGTAAGCAGGGATGTGTCTTATATTATTTTTACTTCCTGCACAAGTTAACAAAGTAACATACTAGATTTGGGGATATGCTTTGTCCCATGCTATTTATTAATGCTACACATGAAAATGACCCGTGTTCATCACCACAAAATGAGACTACATACAGGGTTAAGGACTCTTTAAGTTACGGATGAGCTGACAACAAAAAAAAAACTAAAGTGCACCTTGATAACCTCCCAATACTCCAATTTCATTTATGGCAAGTACCATGCCTAAAAAAGCCAAGAAGCCACAGAGGAATACATTGTGGGCCATAAAAGTAATCATAAGCAAATAAAGCAAATAAAAGCCTAGGAGTTCCCCGAATGGTACTCTTCTAGAAGACATGGAGGTATTATATATGATGCTGAGCAAACAACTCCAATTCTTCTGTGACCTGAGACCCTGAATCAGCAACATTAGAGAGCACTGACTATGCTCTATTCTGTTGCTATTAAATGAGCCTCTCAAGACCCCAACATCATGGTGCTTTTGTAAATATAATAATGATGATGACAGTGATACTAATATTCTCAGGGCATTCTTCTTATTCTCACAATGAGTTAAGTGCTCATTAAATATCTCTTGTTATTAATAATAATAGTCAAAAATATCCCTAATCAATCAAAACCACATACTCACTGAAAGAGATATCCTTCTGACAAATTAATATCTTGAGGTTACAATTATAAAACAACTTTATCTGTCAGTTTGACCTTTGAGCAAGTACACCTTTGAGATCAAATGCCATCACTTTCTCTTACTGAGCTCGGCTGAATGTTCAACACTTCTGGGTGAGAAGAGATGTAAATTTCAATCCCAGGATTCTCTCAGAATCTGCCCAGACAGGATAATTGCAGAAAAGAACAAACAATACAACAGTCTACTAACTTAACGTGGGCATCCACCTAGTTAACAAGGTAGCCTACAGGATTTTGAAAAGGTAAAACCATTCGTGTTATATCTCTTTGTATCTCTTTGTAGAAATTATCTCTTTAGATAGTGGTTTCCACTACTCTGGTAAAACAGTTTGCTTCTGCCTCTCTCCTTTGACTACAGTTCTGTTTCTGAGCTCAATCCACACACTCTCATAAAGCTTGAAAGCTGGAAAGAATTCCAGAGAATTCATAACAGTCTCATTATGTCACAGATGAAGAAACTGAGGCGTGAAGCAATTAAATAAGTTACCCAATGCCAGCATTTAAAGATGGGTGACTAGAATTCTAATCCAGGCTCTGACTCTCATACACTTTTCATTTTGTTAGAAATGGAAGAAACCAAAGTGCACGAAGATAATTTTAGCCTAGGTGAGAACAGGGCCCATATTGTTCTAGTTGTTAGCATCCAGAATCACTGGCCCTCAGTGCTCTCAGCCCCTGTTCTACAGCTATGATGAGCAAGTGACATAATGACAAGCCATACTGAAATGGCTACTTTGTTTACTCTCAGCCACCATAGGATGCCAGGTAATGCTAGTATGCTAATTAATCCTGCCCATCTGGCTAATGCAGTCTTGATAATTTATAATCCGAAGCCTTTGGGCACAAAGACCTATTAACATGCTAATATACCTTCTCACTATTCTAGTAGCTTTTCAATTAGTAATTATCTATAGACTGAGCCAATGAGAGGAATTTTTTTTCAAGTGATTAGCACCTTGGAAATCATGACCAGTCTGGTTTCTGATTAACATTCTTTGGTTTTGGCACTTAGCATTTCTCATTCCAGAAAATTACTCTGGTGAGTTCAGTTGATGGCTTGGGGCCATGAAAACTCAAACCTATTTGATGGCCAATTACTATTTTGAGAAAATAGAATTATAACTTATTGGTATAAGTACTTGATTTGCTTAACAAAATATTATAACAGAATACTTATTCTGGTTCTAAAAGGCACTCCAGAACTGTAAAAATATAGTATAGATATATATTAGGTTAATATTGTTAAATGTCTAATGGTTGTCTTAGATGTAACAATGGCGTTATGGCTTACAAGACTGATGTTGGCATATTTAGGGGTAAAATATTATGATATCTGAAACTAACAATCAAATGGCTGGAGAGCTAATTAAGATAGATAGGACAAGAACATGCAATTATGGTGAAGCATAAAGTGTTTTCTATTTGTAAAAGAGATATATGGGTTCACTTTGATGAGAAAAAAACTTTTACTACAAATATTTAACATCTGTATGTATCTGATCTCTCTACCTTCCTGTGCTACAACTCTCCCCTCCCTAATCACACCCAGAGACAGCTTGACCCCTGGGAGTTCAGACACTCCCAGGCTCCAGGTATCTCTGTGATGATTTGATTTAGTGTCCTTTGGACAAGTACCCAAGAGTCATATGGCTGGACCATGTAAGAGTTTTATTTTCAATTGATTAAAAACTAATTTCCTCCATGGCTATACAAATTCACATTCCTATCAGCAGTAAATAAAGATTGTTCTTCTCCCACGTCCTCACCAGCATTTGTTTTCATTTGTTTCATGTACGTTTCTATGCTAAATGGAGAGCGATGGAAGCTCAAAGCAGTCTTAATTTGTGTGCCCCTGGCGACTTAGGATGTGGAACATCTTCTTGAGTTTTTATTGGCTATCTTTGTTTATTATTTTGAGAGGTATCTAGTCAGTTCCAGAACCATTTTATTGGTTGAATGGTTTGGGTTTGGGAAGTTTAGATTTCACCGTATTTTATATAACCTAGAAATGATTCCCTGGCCTGGGAGTTAATTAGTGAAGATACATTTACCAATCAGTGCTGCCTCCTTACTCCACTGACCATTTCCTTCACTATGAAAAACCTTTCTGCTTTCCTGCACTCCCATATTTTAATGCTTGTAATTATTTCCTGTGCTTGTAGTATAAAATTTTTTTCAGAAAATCTTTGGCTATGCCTATGTCTTCAACTGTCTTCCCTGTTTCTCTGAAACACTTTCAAAGTTTTAGGACCTAGATTCAGGCCTTTGATCCATTTTGCATTGATTTCTGTGCAGGATGAAAGAGATAAGTCTAGTTTTATTCTTCTATGTTTGAAAATTTGGTTTTCCCAGCATCATTTGTTGAAGAGGCTCTCTTTTCCTCTGTACATGGTTTTGATACATCTGCCAAAGCTTAGGTGACTTCACCCAAGTTTATAGAAGCTTCAAAACCAAAATACCAGAAATTTTTCTGTGGGACAACCTCATCTAGAAATGGCTGCATAAAGTTGGGCAGTGGTGGCGCACGCCTTTAATCCCAGCCCTTGGGAGGCAGAGGCAGGAGGATTTGGGAGTTCAAGGCCAGCCTGCTCTACAGAGTGAGCTCCAGGATATCCAGGGCTACATAGAGAAACCCTGTCTCGAAAGACCAAAAATAAATAAATAAATAAATAAATAAATAAATAAATAAATAAATATTTAAAAATTAAAAAGAAAAAGAAATGGCTAAATAAACAAGACCAGAAGCACAGCTATATCAATAGACATGTTAAACTGGAAGAGAGAATAGTTGGCAGGGTCCCACCCTCTAGACAAAGAACAGGCAACTACTGACTGTTGGGATAATTGGTCTCCACCGAGAATCACGCCCTTTGTTAGTTGTGCAGTATGGAGTGGTCCTTAAAACCATATGCACACAAACAACAAAAATGGACTCAGCAGCGCTTATGTGTGTGTGTGTGTGTGTGTGTGTGTGTGTGTGTGTGTGTGTAACAAATAAAATGAAAGAAAAAGAGACTTTAAGCTTGTGAGTTGGGGAGATATTGGGCTTCCTGGGAGAGTAACTTGGAAGGGCAAGTGGGAGGAAAGGGAAGCATAACCCTTCAGAGCCACCATTATGTAACCTCCTCAGCCACTCAGAGGCCCATCATGATTGTATTTCATAATCACCTTCACTTTCTTCTACGTTGTCATTCAGTCAGGCAACAACAAGCTTCAAAATATGTCTTCCCATATCCATAAACTTAGGTCTCTTCACACTACCTTTTAATAGAATTCATTGATTTGAACAGAGTGATCAAATTTATGGTAGGAGTGAATCTCTCTGCCATAGTAATTAAAGGCACAAAGGGCCAAGTAAACAAGGATACATTCAGTCAATACTCACAATCCTGAAGGATTATAATGAGTTATGATATTTTTCATGTTTCTATTTACATTCTTTCTGGAGATGTTAAAGATGTAATCCTGAAATAAAAACAACCACTGAATAATGATTGAGGAATAAACATTCATTGAAACAACAGAACACCACAGTTGACATTTTCTTGTACATTATAAATCCTCTTAATATCTTGCTCTTGATAAGACAAGCATGAAGCTATATTGGTACAATATAATGCTGTAGCTCTTTTTAAAAACCCACCCAGTTTTCATTTAATAGCAAATTAAACCAGCTTAGACACTTTCTGAGAACTAAATGTCAATAAATAAAATTTAAAATGTCACATTATATATTCATTCACATACTTGATGAAACTTTTTCCCTTTATTTTTTTTTCCTGAAAGAAAATGAATTACTAGTAAGTATGGAAAGATTGAGGAGTACTTTGCTGTACATTAAAGGATTAGATTTAACAATAATGCAAAAGCATTCTGTAATTGTTTCTATGAAGTCAGAAATTTTGTTTCATCAAGGATATAATTCAAAACCTTTATCATAGCAAAAGGTTGTTGTACAATAAAATCAACCCAGACATACACATGTACCCACATGTACCCACAGAGATCTGCACAGGTCTACTAGACATCAAAATCTGATTCACCATAAAAGAAATAGACTAAGGTTAATAAAGCCAAAATATAACATTATCATAATAGTTCATTAACATGTTAACTTAGTGGATTATTTAAAATCAAAACAAAACAGCAGCCCATAAGTTTCTTGACCTAATAATATGCTACTAAACTAAAAAAGTGGAAAAGACAGTAAGTGTTCTTTTCTCTTTGATATTCATGTAAATTTGCATTTTTGAAAGATTTATTACTCAATATAAAACCATATCTTCATTTCTTTTTAGAAGGGTAATACGTTTTAGAAGGTGATGAAGGAGTAACCAAAAGGAGGGAAGACTATATGAAAATAAAACTACCAACAGGACTTTAAAGCTGGAGAATTGTGGGGCTGGCTAGCTCAGTGGTTAGGAGTACTTGCCACTCCTCCAGAAGACTGCAGTCCAATTACAGCACCCATATCTGGTGGCTAACAATCATCTACAACTCCAGTTCTAAAGAATCCAATGCCTTCTTCTCGCCTTAGCAGGTACCACCATACAAGTGACATGTGTATAGACACACACACACACACACACACTTTTTTTTTTATTTTAAAATTCAAGAGAATTTTATCCCTGTGTTTTGGGTGAATCTAATATTTTTAATATAGAATATAGTATAATGAATCAAATAGTTGTAAAAAAAATCCAAGATCCATTTGCATGGGTAAAATTTCTAACTCATGAATTTCCTAAATGGTCTTCTTGCTTCTCCTGCAGAAATCTTTAAAATAAAACAAACCTCTGAGATTAAGGTGAAATCTCTCAGTAGTAAATGGTAAGTTATTACAGAATAATAGAACTGCAGTACCATCAACCACAGTAATAATGATTCTCCATGCTCTCTGATTTCATGAGAAATTTGACATATAACCTGGAAAATAAAAAAGAAACATTATCAAATGTCATTGTTAATGATATTCACTGATTCCACCTGTGACCTAGGCTAATAGAACTATTGCCTTATAATTGTAACTCATCCATTGGGAAAGCCATCTTCAGAAATAATCATAGCTGAAAGGTCACACAGAAAATATGCAATTATAACAAAATTTTATGGCACTTATGGAAATAAATTCATTTTCTTATACTTAGCCCCAGATAGTATTTGTTCTTTAAAGAATAAGCCATAAAAATTGTAAAATATGAATGACTGTATCATATTTGCATGTAGACCTCACGTTTTTTTAAAAACCATCAAGAACAAGACTTTCAGACATACTTTTTCTAACTACTCCTGTGTTTTCATCACAACAGCTGCATCCATGGCTCTCGGATCATTGGGGTCTTTTGAACATTTACAGGAGTAAAGGCAGTTTCTCCACTTCTCAGCCTGACTCTTACCAGGTAGTAGATTCTGTGTCCTGATCACCAGGAATAGTAAGGCTCTTCTTGTTATCCTAAAGAAAGGATATATTTTTTTTTTTGGTCTTTATTAAGCTAAACCCAAGCTGGAAAAAAAAATAAAGTAAAAAGAAATAAGACATGAAAAATCAATTCTTCTATGTAGTCCTACTTACATTTTCATAAGAATTAATTACCACTTCTTCAGACCATTCTGTGCCCGGACTCTCTTCTGCGTACCCTAAATCCATCTGTCTCAAGCTATCTGCTTCTTTTTCTCATTTGATTTTTCACATGCAAAAATGTTTACTAAGAATTTTGGTCCACTAAGGAATGAATAAGAAGGAAGGAATGATTGTTGAATCCATTCCAAGCAGCCTCAGCAGTAATTATTGTACAACTAAATGGCCAGAACCTGTTGTAGATGGCCCTGGTGCTGTTTGTATTTTGATGTTAATTCCACTTTCCCAGGAGGGGTTGACTGGACTGAGTCATGTACCCAGGTGACCTCTTGTAAACCTTCCCCTAATGAATAAAGAAACCAATCATTGGGCAAGTAGGAGAGACTTCCAGGTTGGAGAGGAAGAGAGGGGAGAGGGAAGAAGAGGGAGAGGAAGGAGAGGTACTTTTGGATGAAGACAAGGAGAGGACAATATGTAGCTACTGGTGACTCCTGGTTTATATCTATTTAATATGGCTTACAAGATTAGGATTCTAGTTGATATGCCCAGTGATTGGGAGTTAGACCATTGATCCTGAACTAAGTTTATGTGAGGTTTTCCTTCACATGGCAGCTCGACTGGGTTTCAGAGAGAGATGTACAGCTTTTGCCAGAAGTGCATCACAAAAGGCCATGGGAGTTTTAAAGCATGAGGCTGCTGTGGTACCGACCTGCCAGTGGGAAATTAGTGAGTTGGGTGGACAGATTTAAGAGTTCTTGGTCAGAGAATCTCCATGAGATGAGAACAAGCCTGCCATTGCCAGGCAATAGCATGGAATTTTTGTTTGTTTATTTGTTGGTTGGTTGGTTGGTTGGTTTTGTTTTTCAAGATAAGGTTTCTCTGTATAGCTGTGTCTGTCCTGTAACTCACTCTGTATAGACCAGGCTGACCTGGAACTCAGAAATCTGCCTGCTTCTGCCTCCAAAGTGCTGGAATTAAAGGCGTGTGCCACCACTGCCCGACTTCTTCTTCTTTTTTTTTTTTTCTTAATACTTCTCCACAACAAGAACTTAAGACAGAGGAAGGAATTCAAAGGGAGAAACAGAACTGGAATACCAGAGACAGGGCAACCCTTAGGATCCCCGAATCATAGGACAGAATAGAAGAAGGGCTGGTACCATGGTGATGAGGTTGTTAGAACAAACTGTCTGGCAAAGAAGAAAATGGAGCAAACTGGAGGCTAATAGAAATTTGAAACACAAAAGAATGTAAAGTCCTAAGGAGATAGGAAGTCTCATTTTTGCCAAGCATAGAATATCAAACCTAGTCACAGCCTTCGATGATGGCTTCTTGCTGACCAGATGGTCCCTACCAAAAAACTGAGCAGTTGCTTTGTACAAGAGAAGAAATGGTGTTAGACTGAGAAAGGAAACTGATACCATATTTCCAGAAACACAGCATGTACTTCCAATTTTTTACTCTTTAAGAAAAAGTAAAAAATGAATATTTATATGTACATATATAACATCAACAAAAATGATAAATACTAACCTAAGATTGACGGGTAAAAATGTGTTTGCATACTCTTTTTATGTGCATTAAGCTACATACTTTTTATAAATGTTCTTATATGTATATTCAAGTATTAAAAGGATTGGGGTGACTTCTTTGTCCTCCAACATTAACTTTCTTGCTAATGTTTGTGTAGTAAATCAGTTGTTCAAATTTAGCAAACTAAGTTGCTGGGGATAAAAGAGGAGGAGGTAATTAACTGTCACCCATTATTTCCTCAAGCATCATTAGATAGATACTTTTCTCTTGGATGTTTTCTTTTTATTATTGTTATTATCATTTACTAATTTTTGAGAACCTCAAACATGAACATAGCATCTATGTCACTCCCACTCCCTCTTACCCCCTCCAGCTTCTGCCATGTTCCCCTCTTAAACCCCTAATCTCTTCCTTAATTGCTATTGCTGTGTGGGTACTGCATGAGTGGATGATCATGGACATGTGTTTATACACCTTACTCAGTCCATGTAGATTTGTTTGTATGTGCATGTATCAAGAGGTGATCCCATCTTATGTGATTTTTCCCCCTCAGCCTTTAAGTATAGGGCTTTCACTGGAGATGTATCAATTAGGGGTCAGCACTACACAGTCATTAATTCTCGGTGTTTTGACAGTTGTGGATCTCTGTAATTGTCTTCGTCTCTTGCAAAAGAAGGAGAAGGAGAAGGAGGAGGAGGAGGAGGAGGAGAAGGAGAAAGAAGAAGAAGAAGAAGAAGAAGAAGAAGAAGAAGAAGAAGAAGAAGAAGAAGAAGAAGAAGAAGAAGAAGAAGAAGAGTTTCTTTGATGAGAAGTGAAAGCAATACTTATCTGTGTAGAAGGATGAGTTATATATTTGTTAGTTAAAGAACATCGCAGACCATTCAAGCCCTAGGTAGTTAGGTAGATGTATGGAACTAGTCATGAATTCCTACTGTTGTGGTAGTTTTAAATCCAATAATGCAGTTGTTGATTATCCTCAAGATAAAAGTGCTGCTATTTCAAAACTGTTATCTTACCAGTCCAATAATTATCATGGTTCATGGGCTTTGCAACCAGGTGGGACCACCAATTTCTCTTCTTCCTTGGCAGCATGTACATCCTTCTGATATTATGAAAATCACCATTGTGATCTAGTGGTTTTTAGGATACAACACTAGATTATTGCTAATGAGAGTCACACAGAATAAGAGAAAATCAGTTCAGATTGTAGCGGGGAGAAACAGTGAATTTTGTTTTGTTTCTTTTTTTTTTTTTCTTTTTTTTTTTGAGAGAAGGCAACCCTAAACTAAAAATCCTCCTGCCGTTCCTCCCAAATACTGGGATCATAGAGTTGTAGTTTGTATCATAATGTTTCTTGCCCTTTTTTAATGCTTTCCCCATGGTTTAGCAATATTATGTGGACAGCATCTTATTTAACATTATTCTATTATTATAATTGTTATAGCAAGTAGCATTAGCATATAACTAACTTCTGCTTCTCATCTACTTCCATCATGCATTAACAAAGTTCTTCATAAAGACTGGGTTTTGTTTGGTGTGGAGAACAAGCCCTCAGAGACCAGAGGTGCCAGACATCAGTGGAGTTGGAGTGACAGACAATTTCAAGCTGAGACATAAGTACTAGGAACCAAACTTGAGCCATCTGCAAGATCAGTACATGTTCTTAACTAATAAGTCACCTCCCCAGTCCCTATATGTAAAATTCTTAATTTAGACTTAAAGTAGCTTTTGTGGTACCAGGAAATGAACACAGAGCCTTGCATAGCTAGGCAAGTATGTCCATCACTAAACTACATCCCAGTCCAGCACAGCATTACTAAATATTTGTTGAATCAAACTTCATCTGAACCATTGCCTATAAAACATTCTTTCACATAGATCACTGCAGGAACTCAGAACACTGTTTGATATCCCTGACCAAGCAAAGCTCTATCTAAACACACACACACACACACACACACACACACACACACACATTTATATAGTCTCCCAAGAGCTAATTCTCTCTTAAAAGATTTATTTTATGAGTGTGTGCAAATTCCTGAATGTAAGTAAATTATGATATCTACCCTGGTAACCACAGAGACCATAAGAAGGTGTCAGATCCCCTGGAACTGGAGTTACAACTGGTTGTAAGCTGCCATGCAGTTGCTGGGAGCCAAGTCCTCTGCAAGAGCAGCCAGTGCTTTTAAACACTGAGCTCTAATCCCTAAAATTAACTCTTTAACAAAGGGAGGTTTTTTCCTCCAGTGTGTTAGGATGAGTTTCCAGTCTTATTAATCAAGTCAGTGAAAACATGCGAAGTAGCTAGGCATAGTGGCTTATATCTGTAACCATGGCACTGGGGAAGGAGAAGCAGGAGGATTTTAAGTCCAAAGCTACCTTGAGATAAATAATTAAAACCTTGTCTCAAAAATAGAAAACCGTAGGTTTGTCTGAACATGTAGACCTGGGATAAATCCTGTACTACTTTTGTGATGGAGAAGTCTCTGCATATATTAAACTACTCTGCCACCGCGTTCTCATCTTTCTCAGAGTGTCTCTCCGTGTCATCAGGATCCATCAAAGAAAGTACAGTGACTACATAAATGAGGGAGGCTATTAGGGTGAACTATTCGAGAGAACAGTGCCCTGGGGAAAGAACACACGGCTTTACACCTAGTTCTCTCCCCAGCTACAAAGAGAAGATGGATATTCTTCGGTCAGATGAACACTTTATGAGATTCTGTACTATATAAAGAGACATCTTCAGGGCCTTGTGTATGCACATTGTAAAACCTTAAGATATTTTATGTTACAGCATACATATTTAATGTGATAATAAAAAAGCTTATTTATTTCAAATACCCCCTTTATCCTTGCTTATCTTACCAAACAGCTTGATGCTATTGGCTACGATCTTAAAACTTTCAATATTCACATTGGCGATAGGAATGTGCCCAACTTTGAGGATATATAAATCAGACTGAGGCAGAAATGACATATCTAGAATGAATGATTTGACATCCATTTGGAAGCACTGTGTTAGAAGATTGAAAGCTACATGTTGTTTTAAGGCCCAGTGGGTTTCTTTGATTCCACTATCCCTACAGCAGCCTATTATTCTTGCATGTTTATTTCCAACCATGGTTAAATTACAAGCCCCCAACTATTTAGTAAATATAACACCACACCATAAAAGAACAAGGGATGGCTTTAATAAAAGGCAGAAACAGCACTGAACTAGCAAGCTGAATTTTTAAAATGTTTAAAAAATCAGATCAACAAATGAAAATTCATTTAAATGATACCAAATGGTGCCTTACTATTCAACAAATGCAGGCTATTTAAAGACTTACAAGCTCATCAAGGCGGTATCTGTCACTGACAGCGGAGCTGGTGGCAGAAATTGCTGCACTCAATGATTTTCTACAGCTAATGTGAGGAAGTTCTAGAGAAGCGGCAACCATTGTTGAAGTTTACTAGGCTTACTTAAAGGTCAAAATGTAAATTGTGGGTTGCTATCGCGCAGCACATCCTTTCACAGCCGACATATGATAAAAGACACAAATTTACACGTCAATCTTGCCTAGCTCTATTCTGCAGGCAGAAGAGTGAAAGGGAAAAGTGTCCCTGAGTTACATGGCTTAGCGGAGAGAGCATTCCTAGAAAGAGTCGAAGTTGCCATTGTTGTTTTATATTTGAAAAAGACTGCTCCCCAAATCATTAGAATAACTTGTTAACCACAATATAAATCTGCTAGCTCTTTAGCTGTGTCCATAAACCAGGCAGGCATTTGAATAAAGTTGAGTAAGCACTACTCAAACCCACAATAATCAAAATTTTATAACTAAAAACTTCAGCCATGTACAAAGCTATGAACTTCATTCCCTTAAGTGCCACAAAATAATCATGATGATGATAAAGCAAAAATTCTAAAAATGAGCATGATTTTTTTAGTGTCTCTGTGTGTGTGTGTGTGTTAAAACAGTTCATGTGTAGATAAATATAGGTCTGGTTAATTTTACTTTTAAAAACATAATTTTGTTTTGATATATTACCTAATTTGTTTTTTATTTTTATCATATTTAATACTTGTATTTATCTGATTGTGTGAGAGTGTGCATGCATGCATGAGTATGTGTGTGTTTGTGGATGTGTAGCTCACTTTAAGCACTGACAAGCATATACATTCAATCAAATTCTGCCACAAGTAAGAGCAAAATGATGTTGCTCACAGGAAATGAATGCAACCAGAGAGTATTATATTGAGTGAATTAAATCAGACTTGGAAAACAAATATCATATCTCTCATTTGCAGATTTTATACAAATAGATAAAGTCATGGATTTAGATATGACATGAAATAGGAAGCTATACAGTCTAGGATAACAAGGGGGTGGGAAAGAAAGGACAGAGGGTGTGGAGGGCAATGAGGTTAGGATGCACTAGATACTCATATGAAAGTTTCTTAACTAGAGTCAGATGCAATGAAAGGCTGGGCACATATCACAGTTGGTAGACTGCTTGCCTAGTATGTGTTTGGCCCTGAAGTCCATCCCCAGCATCCTCTATGACATATACACGGCATGGTGATACATGCCAGTAGTCTCGGCACTTGCAAGACAGAAGCAGGAGGATCTGAAGAATAAAGTCATGCATAGAAAATTCAAGTCAAGCCTGAGATGCATGAGACTTTGCCTTAAATATAAATGTGTGAGACTAAAAGCATGCACAATGAGTATATGCCAATAAAAACAAATATAACTATGAAAACAAACAAACAAAAAAAGAATCTCTTCTCCTAATCCCATTTACGATCAACATTAGGAGGTTGGTGTCTCTTGAGATCTGACATGATCTCACATGATAAAATGATGGGAATAGCTATTCTGCTGTTTAAATTGTTCCCTAATCTTGGTGCTGAGGATCTGTGTGGGAGATAGCATGCCTACCTTCTGTGAGACCCTGAGTTCTGTCCTCAGGACTGGAAAGGAAACTGTCTCACTGAGGCTCTCAATGGGGCCACTCTGTTTATTTCTTTCCTTCTAAAGTATCCGGAACTTATTTCAGGTAATCTTTTCCTCTATTTCTCTTCTGGTTATAGTTGCTCAGAAGAGAAACGGGAATTTTTTCAGAGCTGAGACAGAAGGAAGGACCATGCAGTGACTGCCCCAGACATTTTCTTATAGCCGGAGGGCCATAGCTATGCAATCTAGGGAAACAAAGGGAGATGGGAAAGAAAGGAAAGGGACTGTAGAGAGCGATGGTGTTAGGGTGCATTAGATACTTGTATAGAAGTCTCTTAACTAGAGCCAGGTACAGTGAAAGGCTGGGCACATAGCAGAGTCGGTAGTGGTTATCACTGCTGAGAATCATTGATATTTGCAGATGCTGGCATAAGGTGCTTTTATTTCAGGTGTTCTAAAAATACATATTGACAAGATCACAATTGTACTAAAAGCATAAGAAGCTATGTTTCCAGTGAACCTCTTCATTATGTTTTAGCAGAGTGAAGGTATGTATAAATCTGTATTAGATGTGTCAATGATGGGACTCAGTAAACTAAGGTAATTTGGTTTTGGAGGTTTGGGGTGTTTGTTTGTTTGTTTGTTTGTTTGTTTGTTTTGTTTGTTTGTCTTTTGCTTTGGGGGATTTTTAAAATGTCTATTGAAACAGTTAAGACCTCAGGACAGATCTCAGGATATGTCACAATGGCACAGTACTTGCATGTGCAGGATCCTGAGTTCAATCCCTCACACCACACATGTGCATGTACACACATGCACACACACACTTTTACACATATGTGCACACACACAAAGAACTTGGAAAATATTCCATTTTGTTACATGTTCATGTAGGTACTCCTTTATCTAACTCATTCAAGTGTATTTTAGCAGGGAGAAAGAGACAGACAGAAAGAGAGAGAAATCAGAGTTTAATATGGAAAAGAACATGTAAATAAATCAGCAACATGATGTCAAAGTCCATACATTAACTTTATGGAAACCCAGGGAAGGTACTTAGGTTTCAATAAAATTCTTACATATTTTAGTATCTTTAAAATTAACTAAAATGTCCTTAAATAGAAAAGGGAATGAAAAGAAAAAGAGAAGAGAGAAGAAGAGAAAGAACCATCTGGGTAGAAGGAATCAATCTTCAGAGGTACAGAGAGAAGAAAAGCACATCTGGTGCTTGGAGCTCAAGCTGAGTGGAGCAGAGGGGCAGGTGAAGGAATGGTGTGTCTCTGTAAATGTACAGCTGGAAAGAAAGTATTGCCACATCTCTAGTAGCTCGCTTGGCAGAGACTGAAAGCCACTGCTAAGAAGAGACAAGACATACGGGGAGAGCTAGAAATGGAGCTAACATTTTTCTGAAAGTGAGAGATAACCCAAGGCTTCCATGATGTGAGGTCTCTTCTAAATGAGGAAGGCAAGTTCTGGATAGTAGCATTGAACATTCTTTTAGAAGACAAAGCAAATCTCCTGTGTCCCAAGAGTACTGAATATTTCTTTCCTTGCTCTTCTCTCACATGACAAAAAAGTAGAGGAAATGAAATCCCTGCTTGGAGAAAAAAGAGAGAGAGAGAGAAATAATCTTTTTAATGATATACTGAGGCCTCTGCATCCCCAACCAAATGTGAACCAAAATAATCAAAGAGAACTACATGAATATTTAACATGCACAGACAATCTTGTTACCATTACTCACTAAGCAACAAAGGACAAATCCTGTTTCCAATTGTATTTAGTACTAAACACTAACCAAGAGATGTTTAAAATATACAAAGGGATTAGTATAAGTTATCACCATTTTTCATAAGAGACTTTAACAGGCAGCCATTTTTGTGTTCTTGGGGAGTCCTGGGGCCAATCACTTGTGGGTACAAATGGATAACCTTACTCTGAGAAGGAGATTAGGTCGTCATCCATACGAGTTAGAGTTAATGCCCAGCAGCCAGAGACGCTGAACCTTGAGCAAGGTAAAAAGAAGTAGTACTGACATGCAAGTGTGACAGAGGAAAAAAATGTGCAAGAGGAGGTCAAAAGAAAGAAACCAAACTATAAAAGACTTGTAACTCAATGAATAGTAATAATCCCATTAATTGCTCCATGCCATTGAAGGCAATGACAGAAATGACAAAGGCTGTGACAGCACAAACCCTGCACAGGCTCAAACCAGACAAAATCCCAGCACTGAAAAGGGAAATGAGCAAAGCCACATCCCTAACCAAGAAGCTCCTTGCAATTGGTACCTGCTGGGAAAGGGAAGATCTGTTGTTTCCAATGGAGCATCACTGGATGTATCTGCTTCACTCCAGGACAGACTGAATTATCTCAAGTTGTTGAGCAATACAAAACCTATGCACATTTATCTGTGCACATTTTGTTTTGTCCTTTTTGTTTGGGGGGTTTTGTTTTGTTTTTTTAATTTGTTTTTAATTTTTTGTTTTGGTTTTGTTTCTGTGGGGGGGTTGTTTGTTATGAGAGAGACAGAGACAAAGAGAGAGAGAGAGAGAGAGAGCATGAATCTGAGTGGGTAGGGTAGGGTAGATGAAGAAGAGTTGAGGAAGGATAAAGAATATGATAAATATCAAAAAAAGAAAATAAAAATAAAATACAACATTATAATTTTAAAAAGAATATGGTAAATACAGATGTCTGAATTTTTTTAAAGAAATAAGTTAATTTAAGAACAGAAACTACATGCTTAATCACATGGCATATTTTGAGTGTTCAGGTGTATTTAATTTAAAATGTCCCGTGTTTGGGCAGTCATGTTGATGAGACTTTATAAGTGTAGCTTCTGACATATCTAGGAGCCACAATCTCCCTGATCCTCTGGTTCTTATCCTCGTTTTGCTCCCTCTCCCACAGTGATCTGAGTCTTAGGTGTAAGAGTTGTACTGCAGATGTATCCATTGAAACATGAAGACATGGAAAAAAACAACAGACATGCTAATTTGGATGAGGTAAAGGCCATGAAGCATCAGTCCAACACAAAATTACAGGCAGCTAAGGAGATGCTAAGAGTGGACAATATAGTCTTCCACGGGGATTAATTATCCAGCAATTAATTATCCAATGCCAATGGTCAGCCCTAAAATGTACAACACTTGCACTTACACATTTAGGAGCATGTGTGTGTGTGTGTGTGTGTGTGTGTGTGTGTGTGTGTGTGTGTGTGTGTGAACAATTAACAACAACAATAATAATAAAAGAGACCATGAACCAAAAAGAAAACAAGGAGGAGTATATGGGAGGGTTTGCAGGGAGGACTATGCTGTGCATTTTATTGTTGTTTTACTTTTAAATAAATACAAACTTGTGTTTTAAAAAAAAAAAAGAGCCCAGAGGCCAGCTAATAGAATAAACTTAATTAAATTTGAAACAAAGAACTAAACAAACATGGCTGAAAATTATGTTTGAGAGTTCAGGTGTCTGCAGAGGATCTACACAGATGGTAAGGATGCATATAAGCAGGAGGAGCTTAGCAAAGCCATGAGGACTGAGACAGATTGCTCGAGAATTGTTAACACATAAGGTGTCATTGAAATCATGCAGGAATAACTTGAAAAGTTTGGATATGAAGCAAAGGGAATGCCCTGGGGAAAGAAGGGTAGAAAAGAGCAATAAACATGGGAAAAGAATCAGAAGAGAATGCTGTCCTCAAAGATGAAGACAGGGACCAGAGAAGGGCAAACTAATGTATACCACCATTCTATCAATGTTTCCCACAGTGTAATGACATCAAGAATCTCTTTAAGATCCTATATAAAAACAAAGCATTTAGTCCCTAATGTTTTGTCATTGTAAATGTAATGTAGAAATAAAGTCCTACTGTACCCGCGATGTCATTTTGGTATTTGTTTTATGATTTGTATACTTCTTTTACAGTCTTATCTAAGAGCATCCTAAAATGCCTTTTGGATATTACAGCCTGTATAATCCATACTACACTGAATGCTTTGTAGTATAAGATCTCTCTTTCTGTCCTACTAACATTTCTCTAGTCTTCCTTAATAATATCCCTTCCTTATACAGTACTATCTGCAGTAGTATGACTCTGAGTAAGAAAGTCTAGACTAATGCCTGTCCAACTCCAAACAGAAAAACAAAAGCCCCAGAAGCCCAGAAGCTCAGAATAACCAAGATACAATTCACAAACCACATAAAACTCAAGAAGAAGGAAGACCATAGTGTGGATACTTCTTAGAAGTAATCTATCTTAGAAGGGGGAACAAGACATCCATGGAAGGAGTTACAGAGACAAAGTGTGGAGTAGAGACTGAAGAAATGACCATATAGAGACTGACTCACCTGGGAATCCATCCCATATACAATCACCAAACCCAGACACTATTGTGGATTCCAACAAGTGCTTGCTGATAGGAGCCTGAAATAGCTCTCTCCTAAGAGGCTCTGCCAGAGCCTCACAAATACAGAAGTGGATACTCACAGTCATCCATTGGACTGAGAATAGGGTCCCCAATGATGGAGCTAGAGAAAGGAACCAAAGAGCTGAAGGGGTTGGCAGCCCCATAGGAAGAACAACAATATGAACTAGCCATTACCTCCAGTGCTTCCAGGGACTAAACCACCAACCAAAGAGTACACATGAAGGGACTCATGGCTCCAGCTGCATATGCAACAGAGGATGGCCTAGTCAGACATCAATGGGAGGAGAGGCCCTTTGTCCTATGAAGGTTCTATACCCCAGTGAGGGGGAATGCCAGGGCCAGGAAGTGGGAATGGGTGGGTTGGTGAGCAGTGGGAGGGGGGAGGGGATAGGGGGAGGGTGCTTTTTGGAGGTGAAACCAGAAAAGGGGATAACATTTAAATTGTAAATAAAGAAAATATCTAATTAAAAAATAGCATGGTATTGGCATAAAAAAAAAAGAAAAAAGAAAAATAGCATGGTATTGGCATAAAAAAAAAAGAAAAAAGAAAAAGAAAGGCCTGTAAGTTTGCTCTGATAATTAGCAACTCCACAGCAATGCAAAGGCAAGTTCATATACTGATAATTTTATCCTTCTTGTATAAAGCTGATTATCAGATATAAATATTTTCTACTGAAATTTCCCTTTATTTTTACTTCAATGGATATAGAAAAACACCTTTTTCCAAACCAATCCGTGATTGACACAGCATGAGAAGAAGCAAAGAACCTTCTATCTTTCTTTCACCATAAAATATATTTATGATGCGAAAGCAGTGATTAGCAAGAACAATTTGACACCTCCCTAGTCTGGATGCTATCCTTGCACACATGCACGGAGTTCTCTGCCATCCACCCTCGAGAAGAAATAGACAAGGCAGATTCCTTCTTTTCCTAACTTGAAGGTGACAGAAACCCTGGCATTTGCCATAAGGGATGCTCGTGGACATTTAGGATTTACAGTCTTCAGGGAAGACAGAATTCATACATTTTAACACCCAAATCAACCTTGAGTGCCCTTCCAAGCCTCTACACGTAATAAAGCTGTGATGATCAATTTCGCACATTTTCACAATGGCATCTTACATGGGCTGTGAACGCTTAATAGGATTCTATTTCTGAAAATTATGCTGTGTTGCTCTAGCTATTCTGACACCAAGGATTTGGAAAGGTGAATCATTCATTCTGTTGCTCACAGAGACATCTGCAGAGAAAATGAATCTGAGTTCCTTTTCAAATCTAAAAGTTTCTTTCAAAAATCTGTTTTGTTGAGCACACGGCTCCTTACCAGGTGTCTATCAAATAATGTCTTCTATTTTGAGAGGGCAATTTCAAGCTAATACACTTGCAAGCAAGCATCCTTTGTATAAGACATGTTATTTCTGTTAACAGTTCTATTTAATCAAATGATATTGTGTTCATTTGGCCACACACTGTGTCCAAAAACAACAAGTATTGATTTTCCCAGTTGTAAAGTCTTCCAATTAGCTGAGAAAAGAACAGACTTTTGAATCTACTTTCTTCTTTCAACCAGACAAACATAAAATACAACGGGGATTATATCCCCATAGCATAGGACATATGCATTACTCTAGAATTAGTTGGGGTGCTAGTTCTGATATATGCAGCCACCATAATCACACATAAACCTGAATAAACAGTTAGATATTATCCATACCCTCTGACCTGGTGAATCACAGCATCTGAAGGTGGGGCCTCTGGAGTGCCTTTGATGAAGTCAAATCTGAGAAGCACTGAGGCTCCTATTGTAAGACATGCCAGGCACATCTAATGAAATCAGGGTTTCCAGACAAGTGTACTTTAAAGCTCTAGAGCAGTGGTTCTCAACCTTCCTGATGCTAAGACCCCTTAATACAGTTCTTCATGCTGTGGTGATCCCCAACCATGAAATTATTTTCATTGCTACTTCATAACTGCACCTTTTCTACTGCTATGAATCATAATGTAAACATCTGATTTGCAAATGGTTTGGGGTGACTCCTGTGGTCACTGCTCTAGTGTGATCCCAAAGACAACCAGATCAGAGAGCCAGTGATCTAAACATCCTGTTAAATGGCTATCTGACCATGCTGTTCTGTGACCAGTTCTACCATGCTGCCAAGGTGAGGTATAGGACATACTCTCTAGAGGGCATGAGAGCAGGAGACCTGGTTCTGGGCCTTACTGCTTAAGACACTGGGTGAGCTAGCCCAGGCAGTGCTAGAGAGCCTGACCCTAGAGATGCAGGCACAGGTGAACTGGCAGGATGATCACCTTAGCTACCTTCCAGGCCCAGATCCAAGACTTTGAGTTGGACTACCAGAAAATCTACCCCATCTATGATCTGCTGGAGCATTTGAAAAGGCCAGTTCTGCAGATCCAAAGCTGCAGGATCTCCATGACACAGGGTAATAACAGGATATCTGAGAAGAGTCCCCATGGGGATCCAGTATAGACAGTGTAACACAAGCAGAGGCCTTGAAACAGACCAATGACTTACTGAAATGAACATCTGCAAGTAAAGATGTATGGACAAAGGGGTACACTGTGGGACACGTTGTGACACAGTACAGCTTCCACAACAAGTTTAACATTATTTTTTTTTAATTTGGGGATGGAAGCAGCAAAGTCAGAGGGCAGATACAAAGGGACTGGAAGATGAGTGGGTTTGGGGTACATGGTGTGAAATTCACAAAGAATCAATAAAAATTTATAAAAATCAATTCTTGGTCTTGATTAATCAAATTTTTTCTGTTTGAAGATTGTTTGCTTTGTCTGGCTGCCTTGAGGTAAGAGTTCAAGTGTGGATCATATGGTCCATCTCTGAAAGGCTTAGCACAATTTTATTCACACTGCTAGGATGAGAACAGATTTTCACACTCAGCTAAGCAGATCATCTTATTTGGTCCTGGCAGCAAAACTCTGCCATGGGTAGATCCTTGAGAAGATCTGAAGAGAACACTTAAAATGGGTTCCCAGATAGTGAGTAACTTTCTCATCATCCCTTAGAACCCAATCCAGAGATCTTTCTCACTAGGGGTAGCCTTTTCCTTTAGCTTCTATGTGAGATGCAGTTTCTCCTTAGACAAATTTTCCACTTTTGCTCAAACAGCTGTCTCCTAGCTCATCTCCCCACCACCATTTCTGGGTCAGAAATCATATATACAAAAGGCATCCAGGGCTGTAGCATCCTCAACTAGTCCTCGATCTCTCCATCCTGAGGTCACCAGGCATCTTGCATTTACAGATGCTGAAACCTAGGGTCCCAGATACAACATTCAGTAAACCACAACTGAAAGGAAGAGAAGTAGCTTGTAAAACAGCTCATCTCTTGGTCCGTTGATCTTTACTGCCAGTAATTCTCAAACTAAAAAGAATCTGCAAGTAGATATGTTAGTACACATTACTTTAAATGAATTTGTTAATAGATTAACCACAGCCTTTAGATAGCTCAGTACTGACTGTCACGGAAATATGGATTCTTTAAGGTTACTGCCAAGTAACATACAAATATAAGCACATGCCAACGATGTACTATCTGCAAGAAAGTCCTGAAAGTAATCCTTCCCATCCGTCCAAACCAAACAATTATTCCATGTTCAAGCTATGTCTGAAGATGGATCACTGTACACTTCCACTAGAAGTTTTGAGTGTTATTTCCTTCATCCTACCATCTACATGTTGAAGAGTCTGTCTGCACTCTTCAGGGTCTGGATGCTATGTGCAATATTTTGACTTTGATCAAGAACCATACTCAGGGTAGCTGACCACTGGCAAGAATCAGCACTGCTTGGATGGCCCCGGCATGCTAAGGATGTTGTTCTTACAGCATAATTGACTTTTGCTCCCAGAGCTGTGCAGTTCTAAAGATTTTGCAAGTTTTATTTGACTGCTCTGCCATAACTAAGTCTAAACCTTGTTAAGCAAACTAGGGCATCAAGATAATGAAGCATGATTGTACAGAATCATTTGTGCACTACACCTCAGGTGAGATTGTACTGCTCTCCATGAGAAAGCTCATGAACACACTGGGATGATGTTGTTCCACATACTGTGACCTGGAGTTGACATGTTCTCCTTGATGATTGGCAAATGAGCAAAAGCAAGTAATTTGGTAAAGAGCTAGAGAAGAACATAATGGTAAAAATGAAAACCAAGATTCGAAACTAAAACCCCTGCTCTGTCAGCAGCTGCATCTGCATAGTAGAAGCTCTGTCTGGATGGGGGTAATGTGGAAATTATGCTACACCTTATAGATTTGGTAGCCCAAATTCCATGCACATAGCCCCTGAAATGTAGATCTTTCTGTGCTCCCAAGATCTTCATTTGTGAAGTGGAAATTTCTGGTTGTGTCATGTAATGCTTTGTTGACACAGATTCATGGGATGTCTTACTGAAACCAGTGAGAAGTCACATGATGTTTGGAGGGAGTATAAGCATTGCTAGCTGCACAATGTCTCATGTCTTTGCTGACCTTTACTTCATAGAGAAAGGCATAGCAGAGAACTTCTCTTTGCATTCTGCCTGAGTCTAGTCGCTCCCATTGATTGACTCATGTGGATTTGGCAGAGACCTGGCTGTTTCTGGTGGATCGTGCTGCCACTGCATGTTTGGTAGTGCTTTTGAACTAGACTACTGGGATCCTGACAATGGAGATTTGAATTGCCCCCAAAGAACTACTTCTAAACAGAGCTACATCCCCATTGTCCTACTACCCATCTTTTCTCCCCTACCTTTCGACAGTGGGCTAGAAGTGGGGTCAAAGCATTTGAGAACTCTTATTAAAGTAGCATTTGAAAATAATTTAAGCCTACAGTAAAGTGTTGATAATGATAGATTTTATCTTCCAAGTTCTACTGATAGAAGGCTTGGAAATATGCTTAGTATCTACTATATCTCATCATCATCATCATCATCAATATAATTGCTGAAGACCAGCCCTGCCACTTCTTTCTTGGTTTTCTCTTGAAAGTAGTCAAGGAGGAAAGTGTCACCAAGGGCAAGAGTTGGTGTTTAAAAATAAATATTTGCCTATCTCAAGTCTAAGTCCCTTTGCCATGGTAGCTGACCTGCCTGTCTGAGTTGCTCTGAGGCCAGAAGTTGCAGTCACTGGTATTTAGCACCTAATAGTAAAACTGAAGGGGATTCAAGTTACCTGTGCTATCTCTGCAGCCTAACTCTCAGCCTACTAGTCAAAGTTGCAGGAAGAAAACAGGACACTTTAAAAGTGATTTTAGCCTTTATTTCTAAGTTCTCTCTATAAAGTTATCACTACAACATTTTCTATGAAAGTTCTCTAAGAAAGGTCTTCTCTAAAAGGTTCTTCTCTCTAGAAAGTTCTTCAATCTGTCTAAAGAATTTTCCAAACAGCTTCTACAAAAGTTGCCCCCCGGCGCAGGTGAGAGTGTGGACTGCAGAAGCAACACAGCTTCTGGGACAGGCAGAAGCAACACAGCTTTTCAGACAGACCCCGTTTCAGGCTCCAGACATCCAGGTACCTTCCCTGCCAGAGGAGAGGTGCCCACCCAGTAGGGCTCTGACTGCCTGAACAGGTGAGGGAGCCATCTTGGGTCCCCGATCCCTCAGAGAACAATCTGCACAGGTGAGAATATGGACTGCAGAAGCGACACAGCTTCTGGGACAGACCCTGTTTTAGGCATCAGACATCCAGGCACCTTCAACACCAGAGAAAGGGTACCCGCCTGGGAGGGCTTTAACTGCTGAAGCAGGTGAGGGAGCCATCTTGGGTCCCGGATCCCTCAGAGACCAGTCTGTACAGGTCAGCTCACTGACTGTGAAGGGTGAGCGAGCAGACTGCAAAAGCTACACAGTTTCTGGGACAGACCACATTTCAGGCTACAAATATCCATGCACCTTCCCCGCCAGAAGAGAGGTGTCTGCCCAGGAGGGCTCTGACCACCAGAGCAGGTGAGAGAGCCATCTTTTGTCCTGCATCCCTCAGAGACCAGTCTGTGCAGGTGAGCATGCAGACCTCAGAGGCAACACATCTTCTGGGACAGGCCCTGTTTTGGGCGTTCATCTTTAGCCAAGAGGCAGGTCTGAACGCCAGACCTCTGTGCACCTTCCCTGCAAGAGGAGAGCTTGCCTGCAGAGAGTACTCTGATCATGGAGACTCAGGAGAGAGCTGGACTCCCAGGTCTGCTAACAGAGGCTAACAGAATCACAGGAGGAACACGCTCCAAACAGAGACAACTATAACAACTAACTCCAGAGATTACCAGATGGCAAAAGGCAAATGTAAGAATCTTACTAACAGGAACCAAGACCATTCAACATCATCAGAACCCAGCACTCCTACCTCAGGTAGTCCTGGATAAACCAACACACCTGAAAAGCAAGACTCAAATTTAAAATCATATCTCATGATGCTGGTAGAGGACATCAAGAAGGGCATTAGTAAGTCACTTAAAGAAATACAGGAGAATAGTGCTAAAGAGATAGAAGCCCTTAAAGAAGAAACACAAGAATCCCTTAAAGAGTTTCAGGAAAACACAACCAAACAGGTGATGGAATTGAACAAAACCATCCAAGACCTAAAAATGGAAGTAGAAACAATAAAGAAAAGCAAAAGTGAGACAACTCTGGAGATAGAAACCCTAGGAAAGAAATCAGAGATCATAGATGTAAGCATCAGCAACAGAATACAAGAGATGGAATAGAGAATCTCAGGTGCAGAAGATTCCATAGAGAAAATGGGCACAACAATCAAAGAAAATGCAAAATGCAAAAATACCCTAACTCAAAATATCCAGGAAATCCAGGACACAATGACAAGAACAAACCTACCGATAATAGGAGTAGATGAGAATGAAGATTTTTCAACTTAAAGGGCCAGCAAATGTCTACAACAAAATTATAGAAGAAAACTTTCCAAACCTAAAGAAAGAGATGCCCATGAACATACAAGAAGCCTACAGAAATCCAAATAGACTGGACCAGAAAAGAAATTACTCCTGTCACATAATAATCAGAACAACAAATGCACTAAATAAAGATAGAATATTAAAAGCAGAAAGGGAAAAAGGTCAAGTAAAATAACATAAACAAAAGGATATACCTTCTTCTCAGTGCCACATGGTACCTCCTGCAAAATTGACCATACAATTGGTCACAAAACAGGCCTCCACAGATACAAAAATATTGAAATTATCCAATGCATCCTATCTGATTACCATGGACTAAGACTGATCTTCAATAACAACATAAATAATAGAAAGCCAACATTCGTGTGGAAACTGAACAATACTCTACTCAAAGATTACTTGGTCAAGAATGAAATAAAGAAAGAAATTAGCCAGGCGTGGTGGCGCACGCCTTTAATCCCAGCACTTGGGAGGCAGAGGCAGGCGGATTTCTGAGTTCGAGGCCAGCCTGGTCTACAAAGTGAGTGCCAGGACAGCCAGGGCTACACAGAGAAACCCTGTCTCAAAAAAACCAAAAAAAAAAAAAAAAAAAAAAAAAAAGAAAGAAAGAAATTAAAGACATTTTAGAGTTTAATGAAAATAAAGCCACAACATAGCCAAACTTATGGGAAACAAGGAAGGCAGTCCTAAGAGAAAAAGTCATAGCCCTGAGTGCCTCCAAAAAGAAACTAGAGAGAGGATACACTAGCAGACTGACAGCACACCTAGAAGCTCTAGAACTAAAGGAAGCAAACACACCCAAGAGGAGTAGACATCAGGAAATAATCAAACTCAGGGCTGAAATCAACGAAGCGGAAACAAAAAGAACTATTCAAAGAATCAACCAAACCAGGAGCTGGTTCTTTGAGAAAATCAGCAAGATAGATAAACCCTTAGCCAGACTAACTAGAGGGCACAGGGACAGTATCCTAATTAACAAAATCAAAAATGAAAAAGGAGACATAAGAACAGAGCCCGAGGAAATCCAAAACATCATCAGATCCTACTACAAAAGGTTATACTCAACAAAACTAGAAAACCTGGATGAAATGGACAACTTCCTAGATAGATACCAGGTACCAAAGTTAAATCAGGATCAGATTAACGATCTAAATAGTCCCATTTCCCCTAATTAAATAGAAGAAGTCATCAATCCCAACCAAAAAAAAGCCCAGGACCAGATGGGTTTAGGGTAGAGTTCTATCAGACTTTCAAAGAAGACCTAATTCCAACTTTTCTCATACTATTTCACAAAATAGAAACAGAAGGTACTCTACCCAATTCATTCTATAAAACCACAATTACTCTGATACCTACACCACACAAAGATCCAACAAAGAAAGAGAACTTCAGACCAATTTCCCTTATGAATATCAATGCAAAAATACTCAATAAAATCCTCACAAACCGCATCCAAGAACATATCAAAATGATCATCCATCATGACCTAGGCTTCATCCTAGGGATGCAGGGATGGTTTAATATATGGAAATCCATCAATGTAATCCACTATATAAACAAACTCAAAGACAAAAACCACATGATCATCTCGTTAGATGTTGAGAAAGCATTTGACAAAATCCAACACCCCTCCATGATAAAATTCTTGGAAAGATAAGGAATTCAAGGCCCATACCTAAACATGATAAAAGCAATATACAGCAAACCAGTAGCCAACATCAAAGTAAATGGTGAGAAGCTGGAAGCAATCCCACTAAAATCAGGGACTAGACAAGGCTGCCCACTTTCTCGATACCTATTCAATAGAGTACTTGAAGTCCTAGCCAGAGCATTTCGACAACAAAGGATATCAAGGAGATACAAATTGAAAAGGAAGAAGTCAAAATATCACTATTTGCAAATGATATGATAGCATATGTAAGTGTCCCCAAAAATTACACCAGAGAATCCTAAACCTGATAAAATCTTCAGTGGTGTAGCTGGATATAAAATTAACTGAAACAATTGAGTGGCCTTTCTCTAAACAAAGGATAAATGGACTGAGAAAGAAATTAGGGAAACAACACCCTTCTCAATAGTCACAAATAAGATAAAATACCTTGGTGTGTCTCTAAGGAAGTGAAAGATCTGTATGATAAGAACTTCAAATCTCTGAAGAAAGAAATTGAAGAAGATCTCAGAAGATGGAAAGATATCCCATGCTCCTGGATTGGCAGGATTAATATAGTCAAAATGGCTATCCTGCTGAAAGCAATCTACAGATTCAATGCAATCCCCACCAAAATTCCAACTCAATTCTTCACTGAGTTAGTGTCGCATGCAACTCAACCAGCAAGAAAGACGCAACCACCGATTCTTCTTAAAGCAGTTTTACTCAGGCAGCTTCTTTCTTAAAATCTCCCAGCCTCTCTGGTTACAAGTGTTTTTCTCCCCTCCAGCCACAAACATGCCCCCACCAATCACCACAGGTCACATCACCTCACCAGGCAGGCTTGCTCAGCAAATCAGGGATTAAGGGCGGGCCATCCACCAAACATGGGCTTGTTTACTGCCTGGATCAGATTTCCATCCGGCTGGCCTGTTTACAGTCTGGAATGGCTTCCCACAATTCCCCCTTTTATATTTTTTTGAACAAGCTCCATGGGTGAAGATAGAGGTCTGATCCCCAGTGTGCAGAAATAGGGGCCATGTACAGGATTGACTCATTGTTCATTCTTCATGGCAGCAAGCCAAATCTGAGGTGACTTCCCTGCTTCTACTGTGGCAAGAGCTTGCACCACCATGGCGGCAGTGTGAACCTGGGCATTCCGCAACCGACACATACACCATACACACAACATGCATGCCAAAACAAGGGCCACAGAGAGGACACCTATCCCAGTCCATTCTTTCCCGATGCCAAGCCAGGATCCACTCAGGTAGAATTCACGGTGACAATTGCCAAGGAAACTCATTCATCTTGCCATCAAATTTTGCAGTCCAATTTCTTAACACCGACAGTATCCCCCATCTGGGTTCCGCACCCATTAGGGGCAGACACATGCTCATCACCAGCAAGATCATCTTCTTCATTTTGACAGCGTCGTACTAGCCGCTCTGGAACCCACACTGGCTCTGTGCGATTCTGTGGAAACATGCAATCAGACCCTCTCCCCCAGGCTAACATGGGATTCGGACCATTGCATGATCCTGTAAGCACATCCTTCCATTTAGCATACCCCAGTTTACTGGGGCTGGTATTACCACGTCGTTCAGCAGCAGAGTGACCTTCCTTATCCAATTGCAAAAAATTTAAGGTAAAAAGAGCTAATGAGATTCTTATCTTTGGGGTATGGCCATAGCCTATTCCCCCCTTTTGTTTTATTAATAAGTCTTTTAAGGTTGTATGTGCTCCTTCAATGATTACCTGGCCTTGAGGATGGTAGGCCGTGTTTAACTTGTACTTCCATCTGTTGACAAAAAGACACCAGGGTTTTGGCAGTATATGCAGGGCCATTGTCTGTTTTAAGTTGTTGGGGTTTACTCCAAGCTGCCCTGGCCTCCAAACAATGCTGTATAACATGGGAGGCCTTTTCCCCTGCCATGGAAGATGCATAAACTATTCCTGAACACGTGTCAATGGATACATGAACGTATTTCTGTTTGCCAAATTCTGAAAAATGTGTCACATCCATCTGCCACACCTGTAGAGGGAGCAATCCTCTAGGATTCACTCTATAAGAAGGTGGGTGTTGAAATTCAAGGCAACGTCCACAGGTAGTGACTACATCCCGAGCTTGTGCTCTAGAGATTCCAAATTTTCTCTGCAGAGTTTTAGCATTAACATGAAATTTAGAATGAAATTGTGAGGCTAACTCCATAGGGGATGCTAAAAATATGAACTCCATATGAGTACAGTTATCCACAATATCATTTCCCCTACTTAAGGGTCCTGGAAGCCCACTATGGGCGTGGATATGTCCAATATATAATGGTTGGCGTCTTTCCCACAGCAACTTCTGTAATTGTAAGGCCAAGGCTTGGATGGTACTACGAGCTTTTATTTGGCCTGCCACTTCTAGAGATAAAACTAAATTAACTACATATTGTGAATCTGAAATTAGATTAAAAGGAAAATCACAATCCTTAATGACCTCAACAACTATTCCACCAACTATGTAATTCCAACTATGTAATTCCACCATCTGCGGAATACAGGGATAATACTGCTTGACCACAGGATCTTTCCCCTCTACCATATATAATCCACAACCGGTTTTTGATCTATCAGTAAACACGTTAACTGCATCCTTAATGGGTGTTTTCCTCACCACTTGAGGAAAAATGACTGGATGTTCCTTTTAAAAGGTCATTAACGGATGTTTGGGATAATGATTATCAAATGGGCCCTCATTAATACAGGCTAAAATAGCCCACTCATCAATATTTGCTGTTAGGACCTTTTGCTGATACCTATCATAAGGGATTACAATAGAGCTGGGTTTTATACCAAAATATTGTAAACAATGCTGAATTCCCAACAAGGCTAAAGAAGCCACTGTTGTAGGGTAATGATCTAATGTCCTCCCAGCAGATATTTTGGAATGGATCCATAACAATGGACCTTCTTGCCAAAATAATCCTGTGGGTTGCATCTCAGTAGGTAATATTATCAAAATGATGGGTAACCCTTCTCTACAACGCTGAAGCTGGGTTTTAATCAATTCTTCTTCCACTAGGGTAAGGGCCTTTCTAGCCTCAGGTGTTAATTCCCTTTTGGAACTTAACTCTGAGTCTCCTAAAATTTGAAACAAAGTATGCAAGGAATCAACTCTCAGCTGTATCTTTTGAGGCCAAATGGCCATAGGGCGATCCTTGCTCCTAAACAGGATACTATTTTTAACAAATCCCTACCCCCTAAGGTAATGGGCAGCTCAAGCACATATGGTTACAACATCCCATCATGCCCTTCCTTATCTTTCTTTAATCTTGTAAAATCAGGATACAAGAAGCTTCTTCCTAACTCCAGTGCTAGCTCCTCTATATTCTCCTCTGATCCACTTTCAGAGCTCGATGAGCTCTCCTTTTCAGACTTTAATGATCTCTCTTCCTTCAATTGTTCTAGTACTTGCTTGCCTGTTTCCACTGCTTGACAACAACGCTCATCTTCTAAACAGCTATTCACTAGTTTCCACACTGCTCTAGTACCTTCTTTAAGGACACCCTGCTCCCAGGAGAAATCTAGGTCTTTTCCCAACCTACCCCAGCTAGCAGGAGTCAAACGGCCCTACACGGTAAACCACGGAGCAACCTTGTCACACTCCTCGAGGAAGGCTTGAATGGTATGCTTTTTGAGTTTTGCGCCCTTCGCTCTTAGCAGCACATCGAGCGCTGAAAAAATTGGGTGTGACTGTGACGACCCCATACCTAGTCATTCACACCCTCAGAAAAATTACTCAAATGGCTAGAAAAAGAAAGTAACCCATAGACTGTCGCTATTATCCTCTTACTTTCACTACCCTCTTACTTTCACTTTCTCGTCTCCACAGCCGGAGAACCTATTTGTCTCTTTACTGAGAGCCTTATTGTCTCTTTACTGAGAGCCTATTTGTCACTTTACCGAGAGCCTTATTGTCTCTTTACTGAGAGCCTAATCCCAATCCCGGGATACTGAGTTACTTACCTACTTACCGTACTCATCCTGTTGACAGACCCTGACTGCAGAAAGTTCTGAACCTCTTCGGTGAGGGAATCAGGTCTCAGGTTTCTTCGGCACCACTTGTCGCATCCAACTCAACCAGCAAGAAAGACGCAACCACCGATTCTTCTTAAAGCAGTTTTACTCAGGCAGCTTCTTTCTTAAAATCCCCCAGCCTCTCTGGTTACAAGTGTTTTTCTCCCCTCCAGCCACAACCACGCCCCCACCAATCACCACAGGTCACATCACCTCACCAGGCAGGCTTGCTCAGCCAATCAGGGATTAAGGGTGGGGAATCCACCAAACATGGGCTTGTTTACTGCCTGGAGTAGATTTCCATCCGGCTGGCATATTTACAGCCTGGAATGGCTTCCCACAAGTTAGAAAGGGCAATTTGCAAATTCATCTGGAATAATAAAAAACCTAGGATAGCAAAAACTATTCTCAACAATAAAAGAACCTCTGGTAGATTCACCATGCCTGACCTCAAGCAGGTACGACAGAGCAATTGTGATAAAAACTGCATGATACTGGTACAGTGACAGACAGGTAGATCAATGGAATAGAGTTGAAGACCCAGAAATGAATCCACACACTTATGGTCACTTGATCTTTGACAAGAGAGCTTAAACTATCCAGTGGGAAAAAGACAGCATTTTCAACAAATGGTGCTGGCACAACTGGCAGTTATCATGTAGAAGAATGCAAATTGATCCATTCTTATCTCCTTGTACAAAGCTCAAGTCTAAGTGGATC
The DNA here is from genome assembly GCF_978045245.1 of Mus caroli. Taxonomy (NCBI): domain Eukaryota; kingdom Metazoa; phylum Chordata; class Mammalia; order Rodentia; family Muridae; genus Mus; species Mus caroli. The sequence continues at coordinate 56,897,272 of NW_028227269.1, forward strand.
AAAGACCTCCACATAAATCCAGAGACACTGAAATTAATAGAGGAGAAAGTGGGGAAAACCCTCGAAGATAGGGGCACAGGGGAAATTTTCCTAAACAGAACAGCAATTGCTTGTGCTGTAAGATCAAGAATTGACAAATGGGGCCTCATAAAATTGCAAAGCTTCTATAAGGCAAAGGACACTGTCAATAAGACAAAAAGGCCACCCACAGATTGGGGAAGGACTTTTACCAATCCTAAATCTGATAGGGGACTAATATCCAATATATACAAACAGCTCAAGAATCTGGACTCCAGAAATTCAAATAACCCCATTAAAAGTGGGGTACAGAGCTAAACAACGAATTCTCAACTGAGGAATACCGAATGGCAGAGAAGAACCTGAAAAAATGTTTAAAATCCTTAATCATTAGGGAAATGCAAATCAAAACAACCTTGAGATTCCACCTCACATCAGTCAGAATGGCTAAGATCAAAAATTCAGTTGACAGCAGATACTGGTGAGGATGTGGAGAAAGAGGAACACTCTTCCATTGCTGGTGGGATTGCAAGCTGGTACAACCAATCTGGAAGTCAGTCTGGCAGTTCCTCAGAAAATTGGACATTGTACTATGGGAAGATCCAGCAATACCCCTCCTGGGCATATACCCAGAAGATGTTCCAACTGGTAATAAGGACACATGCTCCACTATGTTCATAGCAGCCTTATTTATAATAGCCAGAAGCTGGAAAGGACCCAGATGCCCCTCAACAGAGGAATGGATACAGAAAATGTGATACATTTACACACTGGAGTACTGCTCAGCTATTAAAAACAATGAATTTATGAAGTTCTTGGGCAAATGGATATATCTGGAGGATATCATCCTGAGTGAGGTAACCCAATCACAAAAGAAGTCATTAGATATGCACTCACTGATAAGTGGATATTAGTCCAGCAACTTAGAATACCCAAGATACAATTTGCAAAACACAAGAAAATCAAGAAGAGGGAAGACCAACGTGTGGATACTTTATTCCTCCTTAGAATAGGGAACAAAATGTCCATGAAAGGAGTTAAAGACACAACGTGTGGAGCTAAAACTAAAGGTTGGACTATCCAGAGACTACCCTACCTGGGGATCAATCCCATAATTAGCCACCAAACCCAGACACTATTGCATATGCCAAAAAGATTTTGCTGAAGGGACCCTGATATAGGTGTCTCTTGTGAGGCTATGCCAGTGCCTGACAAATACAGAAGTGGATGCTCACGGTCATCTATAAGATGGAACACAGGGCCCCCAAATGGAGAAGCTAGAGAAAACACCCAAGGAGCTGAAGGGGCCTGCCACCCTATAGGTGGAACAGCAATATGAACTAACCAGTACCCCCAGAGCTCATGCCTCTAGCTGCATATGTAACAGAAGATGGCCTAGTCAACCATCATTGGGAAAAGAGGCCCCTTGTTATTGCAAACTTTTTATGCCCCAATTTAGGGGAATGCCAGGACCAAGAAGCAGGAGTGGGTGGGTAGGAGAGCAGGGCAGGGGGAGGGTATAGGGGACTTTTGGGATAGCATTTGAAATGTATATAAAGGGCTCTTCCGGTCAGACCAGCACCAGGGTAGCTAGGGCGCAGGGTCTGTTAACACTCGCCAGCTACCCACAACACCCGCCACAGGATCTTAAGACTTCTGGTGAGTGGAACACGGCTTCTGCTCCAATCCAATTGCGCGCGGGACCTGAGACTGCATTAGTTAGGGAAGCAGAAAACCGGCCTGAGTAGGGCCACAAGCCTCTTCGGGTCTGACCAGCACCTGGGTAGCTAGAGCGCAGGGTCGGCTGACACCCACCAGCTACCCAGGACACCCGCCACAGGATTTTGAGACTTCTGGTGAGTGGAACACAGCTTCTGCTCCAGTCCAATCACGTGGGACCTGAGACTGCTTTGGTTGGGAAGGCAGAAATCCGGCCTGAGTAGGGCCACAAGCCTCTTCCGGTCTGAACAGCACCAGGGTAACTAGAGCACAGGGTCTGCTGACACCCGCCAGCTACCCACGACACCCACCACAGGATTTTGAGACTTCTGGTGAGTGGAACACAGAGTCTGCTCCAATCTTTAAACAGTGACAACAATAACAACTAATCCCAGAGATTACCAGATGGCGAAAGGTAAACATAAGAATCTTACTAACAGAAACCAAGACCACTCACCATCATCAGAACCCAGCACTCCAACTTCGCCCAGTCCAGGGCACCCCAACACAATGGAAAAGCTAGACCCAGTTCTAAAAGCATATCTCACGATGATGGTAGAGGACATCAAGAAGGACCTTAATAACACACTTAAAGAAATACAAAAGAACACTGGTAAACAGGTAGAAGACATTAAAGAGGAAGCACAAAAATCCCTTAAAGAATTGCAGGAGAACACTGCTAAACAGGTAGAAGACATTAAAGAGGAAGTACAAATATCCCATAAAAAATTGCAGGAGAACACTGCTAAACAGGTAGAAGACATTAAAGAGGAAGCACAAAAATCCCTTAAAGAATTGCAGGAGAACATTGCTAAACAGGTAGAAGACATTAAAGAGGAAGCACAAAAATCCATCAAAGAATTGCAGGAAAACCAGACCAAACAGGTGATGGAATTGAATAAAACCATCCAAGACCTGAAAAGGGAAGTAGAAACAATGAAGAAAACCCAAATTGAGGCAACACTGGAGATAGAAACACTAGGAAAGAAATCTGGAACCATAGATACGAGCATCAGCAACAGAATACAAGAGATGGAAGAGAGAATCTCAGGTGCAGAAGACTCCATAGAGAAGAACATCGGCACGACAATCAAAGAAAATACAAAATCCAAAAAGATCCTAACTCAAAATATCCAGGAAATCCAGGACAAAATGAGAAAAGCAAACCTACGGATAATAGGAGTTGATGAGAATGAAGATTTTCAACTCAAAGGACCAGCAAATATATTCAACAAAATTATAGAAGAAAACTTCCCAAACCTAAAGAAAGAGATGCCCATGAACATACAAGAAGCTTACAGAACTCCAAATAGACTGGACCAGAAAAGAAATTCCTTCCGACACATAATAATCAGAACAACAAATGCACTAAATAAAGATAGAATACTAAAAGCAGTAAGGGAAAAAGGTCAAGTAACATATAAAGGCAAGCCTATCAGAATTACACCGGATTTTTCACCAGAGACTATGAAAGCCAGAAGGGCCTGGACAGATGTTATACAGAAACTAAGAGAACACAATTTCCAGCCCAGGCTACTATACCCAGCCAAACTCTCAATTACCATAGATGGAGAAACCAAAGTATTCCACGATAAAACCAAATTCACACATTATCTTTCCACGAATCCAGCACTTCAAAGGATAATAACAGAAAAAAACCAATACAAGGACAGAAACCACTTCATGGAAAAAGCAAGAAGGTAATCCCTCAACAAACCTAAAAGAAGACAGCCACAAAAACAGGACACCAACTCTAACAACAAAAATAAAAGGAAGCAACAACTACTTCTCCCTAATATCTCTTAATATCAATGGACTCAACTCCCCGATAAAAAGACATAGACTAACAAACTGGCTACACAATCAAGACCCAACATTTTGCTGCTTACAAGAAACTCATCTCAGAGAAAAAGATAGACACTACCTCAGAATGAAAGGCTGGAAAACAATTTTCCAAGCAAATGGTAGGAAGAAACAAGCTGGAGTAGCCATTATAATATCTGATAAGATTGACTTCCAACCCAAAGTCATCAAAAAAGACAAAGAAGGGCACTTCATTCTCATCAAAGGTAAAATCCTCCAAGAGGAACTATCAATTCTGAATATCTATGCTCCAAATACAAGGGCAGCCTCATTCATTAAAGATACTTTAGTAAAGCTCAAAGCACACATTGCACCTCACACAATAATAGTGGGAGACTTCAACACACCACTTTCACCAATGGACAGATCATGGAAACAGAAACTAAACAAGGACACAGTGAAACTAACAGAGGTTATGAAACAAATGGATCTGACAGATATCTACAGAACATTTTGTCCTAAAACGAAAGGATATACCTTCTTCTCAGCACCTCACGGTACCTTCTCCAAAATTGACCACATAATTGCTCACAAAGCAAGCCTCAATATATACAAAAATATTGAAATTGTCCCATGCACCCTATCACATCAACATGGACTAAGACTGATCTTCAATAACAAAATAAATAATAGAAAGCCAACACACACGTGGAAACTAAACAACACTCTTCTCAATGATACCTTGGTCAAGGTAGGAATAAAAAAAGAAATTAAGGACTTTCTGGAGTTTAATGAAAATGAAGCCATGACATACCCAAACTTATGGGACACACTGAAAGCATTTCTAAGAGAAAAACTCATAGCTCTGAGTGCCTCCAAAAAGAAACTAGAGAGAGCACACATTAGCAGCTTGACAACACACCTAAAAGCTCTAGAACGAAAGGAAGCAAATTCACCCAAGAGGAGTAGACGGCAAGAAATAATCAAACTCAGGGGTGAAATCAACCAAGTGGAAACAAGAAGAACAATTCAAAGAATCAACCAATCAAGGAGCTGGTTCTTTGAGAAAATCAACAAGATAGATAAACCCTTAGCCAGACTCACTAGAGGGCATAGGAAAAGTACTCTAATTAACAAAATCAGAAATGAAAAGGGAGACATAACAACAGACCCTGAAGACATCCAAAACACCATCAGATCATTCTACAAAAGGCTATACTCAACAAAACTGGAGATCCTGGATGAAATGGACAAGTTTCTAGACAGATACCAGGTACCAAAGTTAAATCAAGATCAGGTTAATGATCTAAACACTCCCATATCCCCTAAAGAAATAGAAGCAGTCATTAATATTCTCCCAACCAAGAAAAGCCCAGGACCAGATGGGTTTAGTGCAGAGTTCTATCAAACCTTCAAAGAAGAACTAATCCCAGTTCTTCACAAACTATTCCACAAAATAGAATCAGAAGGTACTCTACCCAACTCATTCTATGAAGCCACAATTACTCTGATATCTAAACCACATAAAGTCCCAACAAATATAGAGAACTTCAGACCAATTTCCCTTATGAATATTGATGCAAAAATCCTCAATAAAGTTCTCGCTAACCGAATTCAAGAAAGCATCAAAACAATCATCCATCCTGACCAAGTAGGATTCATCCCAGGGATGCAAGGATGGTTCAATATACGAAAATCCATCAATGTAATCCATTATATAAACAAACTCAAAGACAAAAACCACATGATCATCTCGTTAGATGCTGAAAAAGCATTTGACAAAATCCAACACCCATTCATGATAAAAGTCTTGGAAAGATCAGGAATTCAAGGCCCATACCTAACCATGATAAAAGCAATATACAGCAAACCAGTAGCCAACATCAAAGTAAATGGTGAGAAGCTGGAAGCAATCCCACTAAAATCAGGGACTAGACAAGGCTGCCCACTCTCTCCCTACCTATTCAACATTGTACTTGAAGTCCTAGCCAGAGCAATTAGACAACAAAAGGAGATCAAGGGGATACAAATCGGAAAAGAAGAAGTCAAACTATCACTTTTTGCAGATGATATGATAGTATACATAAGTGACCCTAAAAATTCCACCAGAGAACTCCTAAGCCTCATAAATAGCTTCGGTGAAGTAGCTGGATATAAAATTAACTCAAGCAAGTCAATGGCCTTTCTGTACACAAAGGATAAACAAGCAGAGAAGGAAATTAGGGAAACAACACCCTTCTCAATAGTCACAAACAATATAAAATACCTTGGCGTGACTCTAACTATGGAAGTGAAAGATCTGTATGACAAGAACTTCAAGTCCCTGAAGAAAGAAATTAAAGAAGATCTCAGAAGATGGAATAACCTCCCATGCTCATGGATTGGCAGGATCAACATTGTAAAAATGGCTATCTTGCCAAAAGCAATCTACAGATTCAATGCAATCCCCATCAAAATTCCAACTCAATTCTTCAACGAATTGGAAAGGGCAATCTGCACATTCATCTGGAACAACAAAAAACCTAGGATAGCAAAAACTCTTCTCAAGGATAAAAGAACCTCTGGAGGAATCACCATGCCTGACCTAAAGCTGTACTACAGAGCAATTGTGATAAAAACTGCATGGTACTGGTATAACGACAGACAAGTAGACCAATGGAACAGAATTGAAGACCCTGAGATCAACCCACATACCTATGGTCACTTGATCTTTGACAAGGGAGCAAAAACCATCCAGTGGAAAAAAGACAGCATTTTCAACAAATGGTGCTGGCACAACTGGCGGTTATCATGTAAAAGAATGCGAATTGATCCATTCCTATCTCCTTGTACCAAGGTCAAATCTAAGTGGATTAAGGAACTCCACATAAAACCAGAGACACTGAAACTTATAGAGGAGAAAGTAGGGAAAAGCCTCAAAGATATGGGTACAGGGGAAAAATTCCTGAATAGAACAGCAAAGGCTTGTGCTGTAAGATTGAGAATCGATAAATGGGACCTCATAAAGTTGCAAAGCTTCTGCAAGGCAAAAGACACCGTCAATAAGACAAAAAGACCACCAACAGATTGGGAAAGGATCTTTACCTATCCTAAATCAGATAGGGGACTAATATCCAATATATATATAAGGAACTCAAGAAGGTGGACTCCAGAAAATCAAATAACCCCGTTAAAAAATGGGGCTCAGAACTGAACAAAGAATTCTCACCAGAGGAATACCGAATGGCAGAGAAGCACCTGAAAAAATGTTCAACATCCTTAATCATCAGGTAAATGCAAATCAAAACAACCCTGAGATTCCACCTCACACCAGTCAGAATGGCTAAGATCAAAAATTCAGGTGACAGCAGATGCTGGCGAGGATGTGGAGAAAGAGGAACACTCCTTCATTGTTGGTGGGATTGCAAGCTGGTACAACCACTCTGGAAATCAGTTTGGCAGTTCCTCAGAAAATTGGACATAATACTACCAGAGGATCCAGCAATACCTCTCCTGGGCATATATCCAGAAGATGTTCCAACTGGTAAGAAGGACACATGCTCCACTATGTTCATAGCAGCCTTATTTATAATAGCCAGAAGCTGGAAAGAACCCAGATGCCCCTCAACAGAGGAATGGATACAGAAAATGTGGTACATTTACACAATGGAGTACTACTCAGCTATTAAAAGGAATGAATTTATGAAATTACTAGCCAAATGGATGGATCTGGAGGTCATCATTCTGAGTGAGGTAACATATTCACAAAGGAACTCTCACAATATGTACTCACTGATTAGTGGATATTAGCCCAAAAACTTAGGATACCCAAGATATAAGATACAATTTGTTAAACGCATGAAACTCAAGAAGAACGGAGACCAAAGTGTGAACACTGTGCCCCTTCTTGGAATTGGGAACAAAACACCCATGGAAAGAGTTACAGAGATAAAGTTTAGAGCTGTGAAGAAAGGATGGACCATCTAAAGACTGCCATATCCAGGGATCCATCCCATAATCAGCTTCCAAACGCTAACACCATTGCATACACTAGCAAGATTTTGCTGAAAGGAACCAGATATAGCTGTCTCTTGTGAGACAATGCCGGGGCCTAGCAAACACAGAAGTGGATGCTCACAGTCAGCTATTGGATGGATCACAGGGCCCCCAATGGAGGAGCTAGAGAAAGTACCCAAGTTGCTAAAGGGAACTGCAACCCCATAGGTGGATCATTATTATGAACTAACCAGTACCCCAGAGGTCTTGTCTCTCCCTGCATGTGTATCAAAAGATGGCCTAGTAGGCCATCACTGGAAAGAGAGGCCCATTGGACTCTCAAACTTTATATGCCCCAGTACAGGGGAATGCCAGGGCCAAGGGGTGGGGGTGGGTGGGTGGGGGACTGGGTGGGGGGAGTGTATTGGGGACTTTTTGGATAGAATTGGAAATGTAATTGAGAAAATTACCTAATAAAAATAAATAAATAAATAAATAAATAAATAAATAAATAAATAAATAAATAAAAGACTGCTTAAAGAGAAAAAAAAAGAAATGTATATAAAGGAAATATCTAATTTAAAAAAAAAGTTTCCAAAAAAAATAATAAAGAAAAAAGAAGTTGCCCTCCAAAAAGTTTCCTATGAAATTTCTCTAAGGGGAATTCTCTTCTCTCTTTGTCCTTAGCACTTATGAGTCTTTCAGAATACATGCTCACATGGTAAAAAATTCATCAGAAGTTTACACATAAATTCAAATCATAAATTGAATAAGAAATTTTCAACAGAGAATGTTTCCATGCATATCCATTAAGAGTAATCATCTGGCTAAACTTTCATCATGTGTCACTAGTCTATGGGTTCATGGAGAGTCAGAGACCATAACTAAGTTATCATTGAAGTTTTGTATAGATAAACCCAGTCAATATTTCATCTGTCCTTGCACCTATAATAAATCATTAGTTCTTTTTTATGACCTTTTGTTAATTGTTTTACAACCTTTTGGAATGTGCTCTAATTGTAGTTGCCTGCTTGCTATCAGAAGCAATTAACTTGTGACACTTGAAAATTGACAGAGTTCTCATTGCAGTTTTGACATCAGAAAGAACTTAATAACAGTCCTGTTATAATAAATCTTAATAATTATTAATATAATTTTAGGGATTCTTGTAGAATCCTCATTAATAATTAAGAAATTACGTACTCATCTGTCTAGCATCACTAAGAGACAGTACATTTCTGTTGTTGAATGTCACTTGTTTAAAAAATGTTCTTTCATGAAACATACCAAAAAAAGAGATTTAAACAGATTCTTCTTGTCTCTCTGAATTTAAACCTGTGGTCTTGGCCATAATAACTCCTTCAATGACCCACTGCTCTAGTTAGCCTCTCTGGTTACATGATAAAACATTGACCCAAAGCAACTTGAGGATGAAAAGGTTTATTCAGCTTATGGGTTGCAGCCTGTCACTGGGGAAAGCCAAGGTCGGAACTGAAAACATGAAGGAACCAATGCTTACAGCTCCTTACCCTGGCTTGCTCCCCTATGCTGCTTCTATAGCCCTGCCAAAGGATAGTACCAGCCACACTGGGATAGCCCTTCTACATCTATCAGAAATCAAGACCTTGTCACACAGACATGCCCATGGGGAAATCTGATGGAGGCAGCTCCTCAACTGAGGTTCCCTTTTCTCAACTGTGCCAAATAGACAGAAGCTATCACACTCATGTGCCTACTGTCTTTACTTTCTAACACCAGCAGCATTTTGCTTCACTTACATCTGTTATGTGAGGTTCTTGGCTTCCATGTCTAAATCCTCCTGGTTTATGAGAACTCTTTGTGATAAACTAGAAAAATGAGTGGGTTTTATTTATGAGGGGCATAAAAATAATATTCAGCTTTCAAATTCATGGATAATCAAATTAAATTACTACATCTGGAGAGGTGAGCTGCAAGAATAGGCTGCTTAGATCCACAGTTCATTTTGGAGAGAAGATACCCAATCCAAAGTAGTATTTGAGGTGGGCCTGGGAACAATCTAGGCTAAGGGCAACACAGTATTGAGCACTCATGCACACTAACACAAGCACTTTCCAAATTCTCCCATGTTATTCACTTGAGTGTTTCCTTCCTCTGTAATGTTAATCTACTCAATAAATATTGAATAGTTAGGATTAGTACAAGCCTGATGGATGAGTCTGACAAGAGGTCATGGTCTAATCAGCTCTCTTTAATGTAACAAAAATGAATTGTTTTTAAAGCCAAGACTCTGACCACATATTTCAGAACCTGGCGTGTCACAGTTTTATGCACCAGTTAAGCTTTTTACAAAATGTGCTCACAAGTAAACAAGGCTGGAATATTTATTTAGGCAACTGCTGATGTCCTCTTAGCTTCCAGTTGATAACATGTCTAAGACACAAAGCAAGAAAGAACTTAATATGTGAGTAGGGTTTTGACTAAATTGAATTTTTAAAAATTATTTCCAGGGTCTCGATAGGAAACTGGTTATTAATAGCACATGTTCTGTGTGAACAGGCACCTCACTCCTCATGACAATTCAACACTATGCTATTTTATTAATAGAGAAAAAATAGTTAGAGAGACTTACAGCCATTCCTATTTGTTTTCATTTTAGCAATAACAAAACCGGTATACCTAACTACCCTGGAAGATAGATACCTCAAGTGTTACTTCACAAAACCAGGCAAATTCTACATACAGTGCTGTAGAGGGTGAATGTGACCAGTTTTCCACATTTGCTGCTGCAAGACTGCAGTGTTAGCCTGTCTCTGCTGGGGACTTGTTGGAATAAAGTGACCAGCAGTACAGAAAAACCTCCCCCAGAAAGTGACAGATGAGATCTTTCCCACGATCCACATGCTTTTCCCAGCCTCATTACCTCTCATGTTTAAAATGCCATTATGGCTAGAGCATGGTGGAGACCAGACCATCAAAACAAAGGAGGGCATGAATCCAACCCTGGTCTGAGCATCTCTGCTATCTCAATGGAAGGTGGCAGAAGTGACAGAGACACTGTGAAGAACATTTTGCATTATCCATGAAAAAGGTCAACACATGATAACAAAGGATGTATTTTCATACGTTGTGCTGCTTTTCTCAAGGGAAACTCCAATTTCATTAGCTAAGTTGGTTGTGAACTACTTAACTTAATCTCTGCCATATTTGAATCATTAAAGTGAGAGTCAGTTTGGAGAACAATTCAATAAATATTCGTAAGTGAGTCTGAGATTGGTTGGCAAAATCACAGCATCCTTATCCTAAGTGGGATTTGTACCCAAGTGAACATACACATGGTCATAAAGCAGTCGATGCCATTGAGAGAAGACTAAAGCGAGCTGTGGGTGGGTATTAAGCTGTATCTGTGCTCAACAAGCAGCAGAGAAGCTCAACGGGAATCAGTCAGATCACTAGTCCAGTCAGCAGAAAAAAACCCTGCCAAACACCTATTTCAGAAACAATGTCTATTGTCTTCCATTACGCTTGGCCCTCCATATCTTCCAGTTCAACTACCACAAATTGAATATATATATATATATGTATATACTTATTCATCATCATCTTCCTTAAATGCAACTATAACAACTTTTTTATATAGCATTTTCATTGTTTGTGTTGGGTACTATAAATAATCTAGAGATTTTTTTAAGGTATATTGGGAAATAAGCATGCCTTAAATGCAAGTACCATGCCAAAAATGAGATATATAGAGAGGGATGATAGATAGATAGATAGATAGATAGATAGATAGATAGATAGATAGATAGATAGATAGATAGATAGATAGACAGACAGACAGACAGACAGACAGACAGACAGACAGACAGACAGACAGACAGATAGATAGATAGATAGATAGATAGATAGATAGATAGATAGATAGATATGGATATTGGTATAGGATGGGTCCTGGAGCAACCCCATCGTTATCAAAGCATAATTATATTCCATAATTGCTTGGGCTCCCCAGATCCTATGCTGCATAAGTAGAAAAGGTCGATTTCCTTGAGATCCTACAAAGAACAAAATGGCTACTTAGCAGTGAAAAGGCAGTTTAAAAAGCAATCAAGTCATTTGGATAAAAGCAGACCAGGAGAGCACAAATCTAATATTATCTCACATTTTATGAGTCATTTCAGTGTTTGAAGACTGTTACAACTTTAGGACCAACCTGAGAAGCCAATCCTGACTTTATGGCCTCTAAGTAGTTAAGAAAAACCTTTTCATTCCTATCTTCAAGGCCGGCACTATAAAGGCTCTGTATCAGGTTGGAAGAACTAGAGAAACTCCTAAGGCTTTTCTCTTTAACGTCTGTTTTATTCAAAAGCAGCATAGCTGCCTTCCAAAGCTTTTCCTTAGACTGAACTCCAGCCATACTCAAAATAAGCTGGAGAGTTAAAGCTACTGTCCATGCCATACAGACCACAAACTCCCGATTTCTCCCAAGCTGTCCAACTGCTTTAGCCCTGACTAGTACTGACACTGTCTCAGCCCTGTGCCACATTCCACCCTTCAAGTACACACAGGTTTATGTTAACTAAGAATTGATTTGGGTTTAAATGTATTCTGTTTCCCATGGTTCACAGTGTAGAACCAGGTATGAATGTCACCCTAAAGTCACTCACACGACAAGATTAACATCATTCTGGACACTAAAAACAAACTTGTGGAAACCAATCCATGGTTGTAGAATGCCTGAAGTTTTTGTCTAAATCTAATTTTTTCTTTGTTTTATTAATTGGTTGATTTGAGACTGAGTCTCGTGCACCTCAGATTTGATTCAAACTCACTGTGTAGACAAGGCTGGCATTGAACTCTTGATCCTCCTGCTTCATTTCTCCAGCACTTGAGATGATTGGTATTTACTGCCATACTTGGATAAACTGTGTTTAAAGTAAAATAAAACTACGTACAGGTCAGAGAGGTAGGAGAAACTTCTTGAAGTGGTATATTGCCTAATTTTATTAATTTTTAAGTTAGTATAAAAAGCAATGGGCTTCATGGATGTGTTATATTATTACTTTTATTATTATTATATTTATTTTTGTTTACCCCCTTGCTTTCTGCTCACCCTTACTATCTCCTGCCCACCTCTTGCTGGTTCTGTTCATCTAATCAAATCTCCCTGTTCTGCTTTCACACCACAAGTGTTTCATTATGCTTTCTCTATCTTAAAACACCTTTCTCTTCACTATCCCCATTATAATGTCAACACACACACACACAACAGAGGTTCAACATATGAAAAGAAATATGCAGTATTAAGTCTTTTTGAGTCTGGCTTATTTTGCTTAATATGATGATTTCCAGTTCCATTTTCTTGTAACTGTCATTATTTTATTTTATTTCCTTATGACCCAATAAAATTTATTGTACATATATGCCATATTTTGAAAAATAGTGTATTTTTCTCTATTTGTACTTTATATGTGTATACACGTGTATTTACAAATGTACTTGATGGTGTGTGCATGTGTGGCAGCCAGAGGTCAACTTTGGTAATCTTTGTCATTCTCCATTTTACTTTTTGAGCCAGAGTGTCTCACTAAACCTGACTTCACTGTTTTACTTAGATGAGCTTGCCAGATCCACTGTCTCCAGCCCCCACATTGCTGCCTTACCACACCCAGCTTTTGACATGATGCTGGGAATATTAACTCGGTCCCATGCTCTTGTAATAAGCACTTTACCAACTGAGCCATCTCCCTAGCCTCCAAAATATTATGTTCCTGTATGATCTTTTGACGTGTGTTTTTATTTCTTTTGTCACTACCTTAATCCAGACCTTACCTTTGTTCTTCCCATGACTATTTGAGACAGTCTTTTAAATGTCTCTAGTGTCTTCAAGCTCCAGTTCCCCCAAACTAATTTCCATGGGATTCATTCCAATCTTCAAACATGATTTCGATTACTATTTTCTCTATAAATAAGATAACTTTATATATTATAAATTAGGATACTTGTGAGAGTACAAGTGACCTACTAATGGCTATCCCAAGTCATGGTAAGAAGTGTAAATTGCAACAATCCAGGCAAGACAGAACATGTGCTTACTGGATTTAAAAAAGTGGAGAGAGACCCTTTTTTTCTAGTAGTATGGTGCTTAATAGTAGAAAACAATCTGACAAAACCATACTTAAGAAAATAGAATTAAAAAAAAAAAAGGATGAGCTCAAGAGCAAAAAAAGGTACAAGACCCATGAAGAAGTAAGCCAGAAAACCTGCTCAGAGCAAATGTCTTTGATCACATGACTCAATCACTTTTGTCACCTAGAGTTTACCACAGTCTCTGGGCTATAGAACGCATTCTTACTGCTTTAGTTAATCTAATCACCATATCACATGCATTTTGTAATTACCATGCCTGCTGAGTGCCAAGAGGGTTGCAGAGAGAAGACAAATCACAAAAATCTTAAGCCAACTCAGGTATTCATCGGATAGAATGTTTCTATTCAAGCACTGTGTTTCTCACAGATTCTTGGACACGGTTCCATGTGTGCTGAGCAATAAGAACAAAACAGGCCCCCCTTAGTGATCAAAGAAAAGGCGACTCCATCCACCTGACACTTCTCCATGCCATAGTATACTTGTGTTTGTCTTTCCCTGACACTTCACCTCACATACCAAAAACATTTAGCAATTATTTGTTTACTTAAAACAGATAAGATAATGTTACACGCGGTGATATGAAGGAAAAGGTCAAACATCTTTTATTCTTTTATTGTTAAACAATTAATTTAATTTTAAAATATTTTCTTTAAGAAGTCAATAATGAACATTTTTATATAGAGACATCTGGAGTAATGCAGTGAAATTTGGAAAAATATTTACTATTTTCTTTTATTAATTACTTTATTTATTTACATTTCAAATGTTGCCCCCTTCCCGGTCTCCCCTCTGCAAAGCCCCTCACCCCATCCCCATGCCCCTTTGCCTCTAAGAGGGTGCTTCTCCACCCATGCACCCACTCCCACCTCACCTTTCCAGCATCCCCCTTCATTGTGGCAATAAGTCTCCATATGACCAAGCACCTTCCCTCCCATTGATGCCAGATGATGCAATCCTCTGCTACATATGCAGCTGGAGCCATGGATCTTGACTATGGTTGGTGATTTAGTCCCTGGGAGCTCTGGGGGGGAGGGGTCCAGTTAGTTGATATTGTTGTTCTTCCTACAGGACTGCAATCCTCCTCAGCTCCTTCAACCCTTCCCCTAATTCTTCCTTTGGGGTCCCAGGGCTTAGTCCAATGATTGGCTGTGAGTATCTGCATCTGTCTTAGTCAGTGATGGCAAAGCCTCTCAGAGGACAACTATACCAGGCTCCTGTCTGCAAGAACTTTTTGGCATCAGCAATAGTGTCAGGGTTTGGTGCCTGCAATTGGATGGAGCCCAAGGCAGGGTGGTCTCTGGGTGGCCTTTCCCTCAGTCTCTGCTCCATTTTCTGTCCCTGCATTTCCTTTAGACAAGAACAATTCTGGGTTAAAGATTTTGAGAAAGGTAGGTGGCCCCATCCCTCAACTAGCAGCCATGTCTATGTACTGGAGGTAGTCTCTTCAGGTTCTATCTCACTTCTGTTGGGTATTTTGACTAATTTCCTCCAACAGAAGAATGGATACAGAAAATGTGATATATTTACACAGTGGAATAGTACTCAGCTCTTAAAAACAATGACTTCATGAATTTTGTAGAAAAAAAGGATGGAAATAGAAAATATCATCCTGAGGTAACCCAGACCCAAAAGTGTATACACAGTATGTACTCACTGATAAGTGGATATTAGCCCAAAAGCTCAGAATACCCACAATAGAACTCACAGACCATATGAAGCTTAACAAGAAGGAAAGCCAAAGTGTGAATGCCTCAATCCCACTTAGAAGGGGGAACAAAATAGTCACTGGAGGCAGAGGAAGGGAGGGACCTGGGTGGGAAAGGGGAGGGGGAGGGAAAAGAGGCAGGATTAGGAAGGGAAAGAGACAAGAGAGAAGTCCAGAGGGACAGGAGAATGAAGAGAAATATGTAGCAGTGGGGGGTAGGGAACAAGTGGGGAGAGTCACTAAAAAGTCCCAGATGCTAGGAATATGAGAGACTCCCAGGAGCTAAGCATCTTTTAAATGACAAAAGTTGTGTTTAAAATAAAGTTTTGCTTCCATTTCTTTTGAGAAGTACCATTCTATTTAATTAATTTATGTACTAAAATAAACTCCAAAACTATCTTGGGTCCTATTACTTCTCTAAACTTTATACCATATAACTCTGAATCTAGACTATCTTCAGGGGAAACCATGAAGTAAAACCCACAGTTTCCTATGTGGACAGCTATGTACTAGAAACAGTTAAGCTATTTTTAATGCAGAATCATGACTCAAGGAAGTATTATCTCTGGTAATGTAGATTAGAGTCTTATGAGTAATCATGCCTGCCTAGGCATTTCTCTGCTGGCCATTGACTTTTCAACCTCTGCCAGATTGTCAAGTTCTCTGAAGATGGAGCTTAATCTTTCTACCTGATTACAAACCATAAAAACCAGGTACTGGTGGGTATGACCAGGACAGGGTGAAACCAGATGCTGCTGGATATGACCTTGACAACGTGATGGGGATCTGAGAAAGAATATCACACTTTCACAGAAGTGCAGAATCTAGTAGAAGCCACATGGCATACTTGTTGGAAACTTATTCTGGCAAAGATGTGCACTTCTGATGGAGCTGCAGAACACACACAGAAACCTCATGCAATAACATCCCATACCTAAGCCTCACATCTCTATCAAGCAATGGAGCCATCTGTCCAATCGTATGCCAATGTTTTCAGTTACTACTATCTTCTGCTTGATGAGGTGATTTTTTTTAAGGCTTATAGAAATAATGCAGTAAAATGAGATTTTTATGCCATATTTGATAAATCAAGACTAAGAAAAACTAAGATAGATTGATAAGATAAAACAAAGGTTTGAGTTACATATGGAAATATATATAATGGTAGTTCTTCTGTAATTACTGAAGATGGCTTGCAAATCGGAAGTCTAACCCTGCCAGAAGTCAAAGCGAAGAAGATCCTTAACACAACAGAGAAGCCGAAATTTCTAAAGAACCTCAGATTCCGCAGGTCTGAGGGTAAACGTATTTCCACTGGGCCCTCATTAAGAAGAGTCTGTAAGTTGTGCTCAACTTTCTTCTTAGTTCTCCGTTTCTAGTTAATGAGTGAATGAGAGTTGGCTTTAATAATATAATAAGTATCTGTGAATCTACCACTAATTACCAGAGGTGAGAATTTGGCATTAATCTCTACCCAGTCTATGATCCCAATTCAACCCAGTTTAGTTTCCTCCCACCAAAAGCCATAATCACCCTGAAATCACACATCCCCCATTTCATACATACTTTGGTACCCTTCATATGTATTTGTACAGCATTTAGATCCATTCCTAAATCATTATTTTTTTAAATTCAAGTGTGTTCAAACTTAAAGTCTTTGGCTATAGATGTAACACATTTTCTTTATCCATTCTTCAGTTGAGGGACATCTAGATTGTTTGCAGTTTCTGGCTATGAATAAAACTACTATGAACACAGTTGACAAGTGTCTTTGTAAGATATTGGAGCATCTTTTGGGTATATGCGGAGGAGTAGGATAGCTGGGTCTTGAGGTAGAATTATTTTCAGTTTTCTAAGAAAATGCCAAATTGATTTCCAAAGTGGGCGTACAAGTTTGCACTCCCATCTTCGGGGAGTGGGTGTGGCAGTAGTCCCAAGATGGTGCCCAGGACTGCAGCCAAGTCTTATGACTTGCACCTGACTTCCTCATGCACCTGAAAATAAGCCATTTCCATCGTGAGAGATGCGCAGGTGCACCATGATGCAAGATCAGGCCATTTGACGAAGGCCAATGAACTGAGATTACTCGGACTGGGCTGATGGGGCGTGGTTGAGGGGTTATATAAGGGATTACGATTGGGGGCTAGATGAGATTCCTGCTTGCATGTTAGAAGAGATTCCTGCTTGCATGTTGAAAGGTTCCTGAATAAACTGCTTTGAGAAGAATGCTGTGTTTGCTGGTCAGAGACAGAAGCAACACCCATCAATAGTGGAGGAGTGTTTGCCATGCTCCAAATCCTCGACAGCATCTGCTGTCTCCTGAGTTTTTTATCTTAGCCATTCTGATCTGTGTAAGATGGAAGTTGAATGGGGGCTATCCCAAAAGCTATTGCCTATATGTGGAACATGTTCTACTAGCTAGGCTGCCTTGTCTGGCCTTAGTGGGAGAGGAAGCACCTAGTTTGCCAGAAACTTGAAGTGCCAGGGTTGGGGGTATACCCTGGGGTTCCCACACACTCAGTGGAGAAGGGGAGGGAGGATGGGGGAAGGGTTGAAGGTTACCAGAAGGGGTTAGTGAGTGTAAAATGAATAAATTAAAAAAATAAATTAAATAAAAAACTATGGATGTTTTTCATTACATAATTTTAGGGGTTATATCTTCAATGTTACATTCCTAAGAACTGTTTGTACTATTGTTACTATAAATCATTTACTTATATGCTTGTCTTTTTATTTCTATATGTAACTACAACACAGTCTACTCATTTACTCTCTCACTATAGATATCTGGGCTGGTTAGTGTGTAGCCAGTATGAATAATGACAAAATGATATTGGGTATATATCTCTTGCTCAAATGTTCAAGTGTTTTAAATGTTTATATATCACAGAGTGAAACTGATGGCCAATCAAATATAGATTGTGTTTAACATCACCTTTAAAAGCATGGTCACTTGCTTTTAAGTGCTTTGTAAAGGATAGGTTTCATATGGTACCTAAGAGACAAAGCATTGGGTATAAATCACATATACATCAGAACTTCTAATACTGTTGCTCAATCCAGGGTAACATTTATCAAAAGAAATGTATCATCTGTGCCACCATAAGCACGATTCATCTAAGCAAACTTTAGGAAGGAATTGAGCAGCAAAAAAATTCAAACCACAAAAGCAAATCAATTGTGTAGTTGTTTAAGAATAGGAAAAAACTACATTCCTACAAAATAGTGTCTCAGATAGCTATCCTTTGTTTCTTAAAGGATCCCTCCTTTTTAATGTTCTTTGAACTCCCTTATAGTGCAAAACGAAAATGTTCTGTGTGGGACACTAAAGCATTTTGAGCATTTCTCCTCAGCCAGATTGGACTCAGCCTGGCAACAAAGGATCTCATCTCTGCTAAAGCAGGCAGAAGACAGCAATCAAGGAGAGGGTGTGAGCAGAGGTGGTTTGGGTGAAGGGTTAGTGGTGAAAGACACTACGAGGAAATGAAGAAAGGTCACTGGCAGACAGCACAATTGGAATTAGGAGCCAAGGATAAGGCAGAATCCAGATAAAGGTAGCTTTGTGGATCACTGTTAATCATCACCAACTTTATTCAAAGGTAACAGGAGGGCCCAGCCTACACTTTCTTTTATGTCCACTCTATCTTTCTAATTAAAATGGTGCTATTCCCTGGTTTCTGGCCTTGCCTTTCAGATAGATAGATAGATAGATAGATAGATAGATAGATAGATAGATAGATAGATAGATAGATAGATAGATAGATAGATAAATAGAAATATGCTATTTTCAAAGACATGTGAGTACTTCTGAATAGATCTTGCCTGCTATGAGTTAGTCTGTATCAGCAAGAGGCAATCAACAAAGCTAGGACCAAGTATCAGAAAACCTCTGGACCTCCCTGAAAATGACGCTTTACTTAGAAAGCCATGATCCAAGAATACTGCAAGTTTTGGTTTATTTATCTTCTCAAGTTTTTAATGTTTTCTGTGGAACTGACCCAGTTTTTAGTTAGGCTCAAATTTCAATTAGTTATGGGAAGAGGATTCGGCTTTCAAGGAAGACCAGAAGTCTTTCCCGAAGTTTCCTTTGATGGAATTTGTTCATGCTTCTTGGAGCTGAAAAACTTGAAAAACAAACAAACAAAATCTTCCTTCTCTTGACATATTCAATTTTGGCCATTAAGTAAAATCATTAATATAAAAAAATTAACCTGTATCTCCTCCTTACTAAATTACACACTCAATACTCAGTGAGTTATGGGCGAAGGGCAAGTTCAGTGGATAAGGCTCATGCTTTCCACAGAGGGGAATAAAAGTTGGAGTGATCTTAGGAGGTCTTCTGAATTCCACAGTGTAACTTTTCTATTTGATTAGGAATGTTATAAACCCTCCAGGGGTAGCACATGCACACACTACAGATCCCATCAAGTGTGGTTTCGTTAAATTATCCCTTCTCTTAACTTCCTCGATAGAAGAGACTGCGCTAGACTTCAAGATGTTGTGTCTCCATCTGGAGTACGTTACTGCAAAACAAGAGTTAAAGGTGGGAAAATGTCAAAGAACACAAATATTGTCCCCTTATAAATGATCAGTAATCTTCCTAAATATGAAAGGGATTTCCCAGAGAATGTAGCAAACATTAGGCACAGTGCCAATGACAATAAGCAAATTGTTCGTATTTATAGTGTATACGAAATCTTCTTATTCCCAGAGGAAACGAGGTGCAATGTGAATAACAACACAGAAATGGAAGGAAGATTTGAGTTTCTGAAACATATATCTGTTTCCTCTGCATTTTACCAATGTTTTATTTGTGGAAAAGGTTAGGGAAAATATGAAATGATGAATTGAAGATAGTACTACATAATTCATTATCTAAA